>NC_051189.1:116923586-118374655 GCF_015220075.1 Falco rusticolus
CGAGGATTTGAAAACAACAAAAACAAGTATGTTCTGGAAGGAATTCGCACCTAGGAAAACAGGGCTTAAGCCAAGTATCAAGGTCAGAGAGGCTTTTCTAGGAGATGAAGTCTGTCAGCGGTGTGACTGCAGGGACCTCCTGTTCCCCCTGCGGTGGGACTGGCTGCTGGTCCCCGGTACGGACAGCCCTGTGTTTCCCCAGCCACAGGCGGCTCGCTTCAGGTGTGTGTCCCCCGTAAGGGCCGTACCCCCCTCCCAGTACACACCATGGCACGGCCAGCAGCACTCCAGCACCCAGCCCTGCCCTGTGCTCCTGCTGTCCCTTCCCTGCTCGTGACCCACCCCCAGGACCTGCTGCCCCCCCCCCCCCCTCCCAGGCACCCGGTGGGATGTGCGTGTGCAGCCGCGTGCCAGGCACGCAGGGTCAGGGTGCTCAGCCCAGCTCCCGCTAGCTCGAATGGACCCTGGAAGCGAAGAGGATCCTACACTCCATATTGTACCGCCAAAAATAAAAACCACAACAGATCCACCCACAGAAAGAAGAGACAAATACAGGGAAACCCGTTTGTCCCTTCTTCCAAATTCAATTTCAACAATTTGAAACATTCCGGTGAGAAGGCTGTGACCTTGCTGCATTTGTAAACGAACAAGAAAGGAGTAAAGGGTTACTTAAAGTATCCTTCACACCTACCGACACAAAACAGTAAGT
Organism: Falco rusticolus; assembly: GCF_015220075.1. NCBI lineage: Eukaryota > Metazoa > Chordata > Aves > Falconiformes > Falconidae > Falco > Falco rusticolus. The sequence continues at coordinate 116,924,296 of NC_051189.1, forward strand.
ACTTCAGGGTTTTGCAAAAGCCTCTAGCTAGGTGATTTTTCATGCTGGAATTCAAATGCAATTAGAAGCACTTACTCTCTGGAAAATAATTCCATCTTTGAAAAACAAAAAATGGCAGCGACAGCTTTCAGGCTGCAAAGCAAGGCAGGATCTTCTATCAGAACCCCTGTCACATTATCGTCGCACGAAGTTAACAAGCTAAAGCGATGCCTAGCAATAAAAAAGCCTCTTTGCATTTATATGGCTTCTTTCATCCGAAGATCTTCCGAGCATCGAAGGGCAGCCCCCCCAGCCCCAGCTCATGCTGATTCGGGCTTTACGCTACTCATAACCCCGCTGAACTCAACAGGGCTATTTGCAGAGGAACAGGCTCCTCCGGGCAAGCACAAGAGCTGTAATCTGCCCCTCGTTAGTCACAGCTACGTCCCTACCTCCTCGCACGCCCCAGGAGCGGCCAGCGGCACGACCAGGTTATCTCATTTAAGCCACCGATTAGCACCACAGAGACCGCCAGCCTGGCGAGACCCCAGGGCTGCCCTGCTCCGCATCCCATCTCTGCCAAAGCACAGCATCAGCTGCTTCAAAAGCAAGCCCAGGAAATCTGTAAATAAGGATCAGAGGAATAATCTCCTCCTTGCTCCCCATTCCCCATTAATTTCTGGAGATCAGGATGAGACCAACCTAGAGATTGATTAAAGCTCTGGAGCATGAGATTTAATATCCATCCCAACAGGTTTTTGTCAGCATCAAATTATAACTCTGAATATTCCATTTATCCTTATGTCTATTCAATTTCTTTTTGAAGGTTTACTGGTCACAAGCAAGTAGTTCCCTTCCAAGAAATGAAGGTCAGAGAGGCTGGGAACCAACACAAAGCCGTTCCCACAGGGATCACTGGACTGGGAAGAAGCAGGGCACACACTGGCATCTCAGCTGCCCTCCTCCCTCCTCATCTTCATCCCCTCACAGCAGCTCATTTCATTGTGCCGACCCCCCGCGTCCCGGGCAGAACTGTTTGCGTGACCCACCGCTCAGCGATGACCAAGAGCAGTCTCGACTTTGACAATTCCCTCCTTACATCCAGATAAATACTACATGGAGCTTGGCAGAGAACGTTTAGCTCCGCTCTTCCCCCCGCAAAACTCCACCGAGGCAGGAAACCCAACGGTTTCCCAACGTTTATTATTCTTACCAACAGTACAGTCAATTGAAAATAGATATCGCCTGGTTTTTCCTGAAAACTTGGGGAGATGCAACGAATGCAAAACGCCTTAAGCGTTCCCTGGTTATCAGCTGACAGCAGATTTATACCCTCGGTTTTACAAAACCTGATCCAAGCAACAGCAACGCTATCACTCGCCCGAAATCGGCACGCCGCCAGAGGAACACCGGCACTATCCAGTTCCCAGATCCAGCAGGACAGCCCCCAGCTCCAGGATTTTTAGGATAACAACTCCCATCCCAAGGCACGAGGTCTCTCCAGCAGCAGAGCTGGTTAAGGGCTGTGTACCTGGAGCCATAACGGCAAATTATAAACTCATTTTAAAGGATTTGTGACTCTGATTAAACCTCTGCTGTGGTCTGAAATTTACAGTGGCACAAAATGTCTCTGCAAATGCAGGGTTGGGGTTTTTTTTCCCCATTCTCTGTGAAAGAAACAGCCAAACAAATTATAGGGAAAAGAAATCACTTTGAAGTCCTTAGATTAAAAATAATAGTCTCTCTTTAAGTGCTTAAATACCTTTAAAATTAAGCTGCTTTTAAACTCAAATTGTACAGCTCGTGAGTCCATAAAGTAAATCAGTGTCTGCAGTCACATAAAAATAACTATTATAACAACCAACTTGTTTCAATTAGGGGACTCGTGTGCTGGCCACGTGTGAGATGTTCATAAAGATCTGGGAGTGAATAACTTGGAGAGTGGGTTTTATGATGCCGAGCTTTCCTGCTCCGCCACCGGCTCGGGGGAACAGCCCGGGGGACTGGGGGGCAAGGAACAGCCTGGGGGGCTGGGGGTACCAGCCCTGCTCCAGTCTGGTTTATAGGAACCCAAAGATTTCCCAGTCCTGGGGCAGCGCCACGAGCCCGGCGTTGGTAAAGGCGTGGGAAACGTCAAACCAGAACAAGGAAAATCAGGTACAACGGGGAACGTTAGGTCGTGTAAATACATCCCCTTCTCACAGCAGTATTGTTACAGCTGCCGGGTTTAGCAAGCACCAAATTTACCGGGTGATCACGGATGCACGCGGTGGTCCCCAGGAACAGGGAGCCGAAGGGCAAGGACACAGCAGAGGGGGACGGCTCCGCACTGCATGTGCGCTGCTGATGCCATTACCCCAAACGGGCTTCGGTTACTCCTATTTTTGAAAAAATCCTGTTCTGTTTTCCCAGGACTAAATTGATTCCATTTTAGTGGCTACCGCTCTGCCTCAGTATCACACTGTTCCGCTGCTCTTTGCTGAAGAACGAGAAGAAACGTTGCAGGAATGCTGAAAAGAGCTGGGAGAAGCTTGCTGCAAGGCACAGCGGTTTCACACAGTGACAGCCGGGGAAGTCAATCACCGAGACAGAACGTTGTTGCAAGAGAAAAGATGTGTAGGTACGAGTACGCACGCTCCCACCAGCACGACCCAGCATCCAAACACATTCCAACATCTTCCAGAAAACATCAGGGAAAAGGACGTTTTCTTTGCTCGTCTCCTTCCATCGCACCGGCAACCAGCCAACCCCCCGGACTACAGGGCTTTCCTGACACGCAAGGTGGCCACGTGCCAGCTTGTTGTAACTACGTCCTCCATCTATCATCTCCTCTCACCCTAACCCTTACCTGGATGTGGAGGTTCCCTGCACCCTCGCAGCCCAGAAAGCCCCCCACGTGCCAGCAGGGGGGCTCTGCCACGCTGCTGTGGCTCAAGGGCACCTGCAGGGAGAGGGACCCCACCGTGCACCGCAGCTCACTTCTAACGAGCTCCTGGAGAACAGCCCTGAAGGAAGGATACCAGCAGGGTAAGGAGAGGGAGGGATCGAACGGAACACAGTACGAACACACTCCTTTCATGAAGGTGAGAGATTCTTCTACACCAAACACTCAACTTCTTTGCTCGGAATCTCACCCTCGCCTACCCAGCACAACCTGATCGGTAAGAAGAGCCAAAGCTCTTGCCTAAAAGGCCTCCAAGTTTTCACTACAGCTAGCTGGATTTACAGAGCAGCTCACAGTTTGGTTTTCTAATCTCCATCATCTGCAGCCAAGGCCAGAATTTTGGAAAAAGCTGACAGGCTTCAGACCGCTGAAGGTAGGACCAGCTTTGCCAAGAGCCGAACACCCAGCTTGTGTCAGTGTGACGGACACGGTGACACGGTCCGGTCCAGGATGCTCAGATCCAGGATGCTCAGATCCAGGGCTGAATTCTTTTGATGATCCAGAACTGCATCACACTGAACGGCTGTAAGGGCTGCACTGTTCCCTGCACTACTGAATAGCCACAGCAGCATCTTTTACAGGACAGGTGACAAAAAGCCCCAACACTTACGCAGACGTATCCCTACTATTTAAAAATACCCCGTGTTTTTTCAAGCCTTGCTTAGCTTGCTTAGAAGACTTTCTTCTGATGCTGGCATAAAAGCCCACAGGCCATCAGAGTTGCACTTTCTCATCTAAAAGCGTGCCTGTTTGCTGCGTGGTGCTCAGCTTGGCTACAGGATAATGCGGTGTCTCGTCAGAGAGCTGCATCCGAGGCACAGTGGATTAATGAAGAGTGGATTGCTGCTACTCAACAGAATACTTTTCACAGCATGCGATGGTTCCCTTAATGCACTGTGCAGTTCATTGACAAGTTTATTCGCTGTAATACAAATGGTATTTGCAAAATTGGCTGATGATGGCTCCAGTCATGCTCGTATCCGCTACGACGAGACCGTTATATAAAGTTACATAAAGGATTTATACCCTTTGTGCTTACCTCAGGCAGATACAGACTGGATCAGGTGAAATTACCTCCTGCCCTCGTGCATACAACTTGCTCTCTAATTGCAAATGATACATTTGCTTCAAATTTTCCCCCAAGACACAAGGTTGGCCTGTGTGCGCAGGAGATTGGGCTGAACAGGTCTGCACTTTGCCTCTGTGCTGGCAATACCCCAGGCTAGCGGGGAAACGAGAGATGAAGAAATAGGACAGAGCTGGGAACCAAGAGCCCGAGTTCTGTCCTGTGTCTGGAAATGATTTACTATGCGCTTCCACTTCGCTGTCGGTAAAATGTTACAGAGATAGTGATCCAGCACCGCAGAGAAAAATAAGGCAGAAAGTACTATCAAGTACTAAACGCTACTGCAGTGTGTTGGTGGCAGCTCCCCTTTCCCCTGGGTGACACTAGTGGCAATGCCAGGTACCCAACCACCTTCCCAGAGGATAACGCTTAAAGGTCTGAAACAGAAAATAACACCCAGCACAGGCTCGCAGATCTGGGGGGTGACAGGACCACCTTTCCCTCTTAATCCTCTCCACTGTAAAACGATTAAGAGATGTAACACCAAAAAACTCTCTGCATCATGTCCAGAGGCAATGTTTGGGTGGCAGCAAGGACGGCAACTGGCCAAGCACGTGGGTACCCGTCATCACGGACAGACGAGCTCCTGGTGCACACGGGGAGTGCTTGTCTCCCACTGACCACCATCCCTCAGTCCATCTCTAAACCCACTCCAAGCTAAAGGTTTCTCACCTTTCCCATGTGATGTTTCTATTGTCCACGTGCAGTTCAAGTTATTTGGATAAAAATCAGGGAAGCCTGGGGATAAGATGGTACCACTGGAACCATGAATGTAACCTCCACATAGGGCTGGGTGAGGAAATAAAAAAAAAAAAAAAAAGAAAAAAAAAAAAGAAAGAATTAGAATTAAATAATTCAAACCCTATCAGCAGCTGGAAGAACATCAGTTCTTCTGAAAGTCAAAACAAAGCCCAACCCATCAAAGCCAAACAAAATGCACAGATCAAGCGGCATCGCCAGCTTTACAATTGCAGCTTTGCTTTTGCAGCAGACGTGCAAACGAAGCGTCTGCCACCTCCTGCAGCTGCAACCTGCACTTCTCACCCTCGCAGCTGGGCAGCGGCCGGCTCCACTGGAAGTTCGGCTCACACTCCAGGGCTTCTCTGTCACTCAGGGTGTAGCCTGAATCACAGCTGAACGTCACCAGTGCTCCCACGTAGAAATCATTCCCATGACGCTGGCCGTTCACCGGGATGCCCGGATCCAAGCAATGGTCCGACTGGAGCTTCACAGCTATGGCAAACAAACCCACCCGTGTCAGAGCACTGGGAGGCTGCTGCGGGTGCAGCCACGAGCCTGGGGGAAAGCTCTGCTCCCCCTCTGAGCGCAGGCAAAGCCGTACTGGTCATCCCCAAAGGCAGAGGGTGAAACGGACAGGGGGACACAACTCCGCTTCCTAAAATCAGCAATAGTCTGTAGATGCTAAAATAAAACCTAAAATCTCGATTATAACCGAGAAGGGTCAGAAACCAGAACCTGCTACTTCCCTGGCAGCAGCTTCACGCCCCCCGGTCGCTGGCAAAGGGAAGGGTGAGACCCCTGAGCGAGGGCACCGCATGCCGGAGAGCGCGTAATGACATTGGTGACTTGCACTTACTTTCATATCGGATCTGAAAGCCTATGTCCGAGTGGCTTTTGTCAGTGGTGAAGAGGAGGTAGAGGTAGTTGCTGGTGCTGATGAGGAACTGGGGCACCTGAGTCCCATCATAGACACCTATCAGCGGGGAGGAGTAAGACCGGCCATCTCGCACCTCCAGGGTGTCGTAATTCACCTCCGTCTTAAATCTGAAAGGGACGCAAGAATATGTCTGTGAAAAAACAGCAGTGCTAATTCTGCTTCGTCGCGGTGCTGAGCATGCTCTAACACCCAGGAGGCAGCACAGGCCACCGGGCAACACGCGGGTTCTGCTTCTACTGCCTGAGCATCGTACTGAGAACATGGCATCCCCCCCTACGTGCTTCTGTTTCTTTCTGATCCTTCACCCGCTTCATCTGCTGACACCAAAAAGTCTTTGCAGCAACAAGCATCTTCCACTGCTTGAACACTCAGCTCAGCTCTCGGACACAGCCCCAGGCTCGGGGAAAGCACAGCCCTGCTCCGACAGCCAGACCCAGGGCCAGATCCTCCCTGGTGCTGCTCCCTGGCAGGCTGAGCATGGGGGAGCGCAGCCCCCCAAAACATCTCCCATGCCTGCCTAAAACAGCCCTGCTAATTAGCAGGCGTTAGTCAAGAGAAGAAGGGGAAAGAAAAAAAAAAAAAAAAAAAGACTGTTTTCCATGATTTCTTCTCGAATGTTAGGTGAATTGTAATGCCTTGCCAGGAGTCAATTAAAAAAAATAAATAAACAAAAAGAAGGAGAGCTCCTCGCTGGCAAACACAACTGAGCAGCTCGTACCCTTTTCCTCCGGGGGTGGCCACAACCCAACGCTGCTGGAACCACCGCAAACAACCCCAAACCAGAACCTTTTGAGAAGCCCAGGGTGAGCACCTGTCAAACGTGATCTTGATGGGGTAGCCCGGCTGGGCTTCTATGACCCACGCGCAGCTCAGCGAGTCCTTGTAGAAGCCAGGCCAGCCGGGGGACAGGATGGTTCCGCTGGGCGCTGTCAGGTGGCCCCCGCAGGGCGCTGGGGACAAGCAGAATGGCACAGTTCAGGCGAAGAGCATCATGGCAAGCAGCGGCACGGTGGGACATACCCCCCCGCCAGGCAGCACTGGCCCGCCAGGCAAGAGCTCTCATGCACTTTTGTTTCTCGCGTGTTATACAGGTGTGTGTAACTGTATATATACAGATTTATAAATATATATATATTTATATTTATTTACCATTCTATTTAGACAGCACTTATTCTCACCCCTAGACCTTCCTCACAGGGAAGATAAAGAGCATGGGCTTGAACCTGGCCCAGCAAAGCTGCTGTCCCCCCACCGACGAGTCAGCCCGTGGCAGAAGTCACATCATCACCGCTTCTCTATATGTATATATACAGCTGTGTATAATTCTGTATATATACAGATATACAGAACCAGATGGAAGAACAACACCAGCTGGTGAGAAATGGCCTTTTCAGCTTAAACTGAGGACGTAGCAGCCTGCTGCTGTCTCTGTGGGAGTCAGTAGCCTGACCTTGTGCAGTGGCTCTAAGGGGACAAGGTATAATAATAATTATTAGATATAAAAGCAGAGAAAACTGCAAGGTCAGTTTGCATTTCAGTAGCGGCAGGTAGCAGAAAATCTTTCATATCTGTGGTAATTGAGTCATGTCTTTTCTACCACCAGGGACATCACAAGACTATGGCGTTTATTCCACATTGTGGTCCCTTGTGCCACCAGCAGAAGCTGAAGGCATATTATTATCTTTTCTGGAAAAAGGATACTAGATCTGATGGACCAGAGGTATAAAATCCTATAACCCTAAATAACTGCAGTGTATTGTCCTCTAAAAAATGAAATTGGATGGAAAAGTGCGTCTGCTTCTGTGAGTTTGCGCTCCCCCTGCTCAGCACTTTGCAGGATTCATCACCCAGGTGCTTCTTCATGTCCTGCTAAGCCACCGGTGCGGGTCACCTACGTACGTCTGAGCCTAAACCCCCTCGCTGCTCATCTGAAGGATGCCAGATGAAAGTCAATTGATCTCAACTGGATCCAAACCAATTATTTTTGAACAAGAAGCTCCTTTCTACCCCAAAACTACAGAATTTCCTGCCAGGACTTCTATCAGTCTTTCAACTCTTCTTTTAGGTCTCCTTCTTTCCCATTAATTTTTCCAAGCACTGCACAGTACTTTAGATCTATATACTTCCTCCTTGTTTAAAAAGGCTAATTAAAACGTACACTTAACTGAGTGCATACTGAAGGGTGAGTCAAAGAAATCACCACTGTGATCACAGAGGAAAAAAGCCCAAGTTAATGGTGTAAGGTTATCAAAGCTTCCGAAGCTAAGAGTTGATTAAAAGTGTATTAGCTCATATATGTTTCCCTTCTACGCTTAAAAATACATAAACTTAAAGGCTCGTGCTTGTGAAAGTAATGGAAACCTTGAATCGTCAAACCTACAGACATCTTATTGTCAGCTGCTTCCAAAAGAAAAATTATACAAGAGCACTAAAAAGCCCAGCTTACTATATAAAAGTTATTGAGCACAACTGATACCTTCCTCTTCTAGTCTGAAAGACAAAGGACTAGATTGCGCGATTGCTGCTGCTCATCCGCTTGAACAATGCATGACCAACTACTGACATTATTTCTCACTATTCCAGTACTATTTCTCAATAGCACAGTACTTATTATTCCAATTGCTGTAAATACCAGTGCAGGGCATCGCTTTCCTGAGAACAGAGGGCAAAGGGAGACTTTTCACTTCTAATGAGCTCCTTCTTCACTTCTTTTTTTCCACAGTAGAAGCTTTAAAGGGTTAGGAAAAAAAGCTCTGAAATCTGTGTCAAAGCCTTTCGTTCAGCCCACCCCCCAGATTGCTGGGTGGGCTATCACAGCCGTCGTGGCAAAGGGATGTAAATGCCAAATTTCTGGCTCTCGACTGCCAGCGTCCATGAGACATGACTGATGCACCACGCTGACAAAGACATGCCGACGGTACGTGTACGTGTACCAACGTTTGCAGCTGCGAGTTCGCTTTTCACAGCAAAGATCTGTACCTTTTGCCTCCTTCATAATTCTACAGATTTTACATGTATCAAAAATCAGGAGAGAAGAAATATCGCCCTGTACCTTCCATCCTCTGTTCTTTAATTCCCTTTGTGACAAGAGTAGCAGGGAAGCTTTTAGTCATCAGTCAATCAAAGCCTTTTATTATTGTCATTAGAAAAAAATACCTGTTGCAACCAGAACTCGGCTAATGAAAATAATCCCCAGTGTTCGTTTCACACAAAAATAGGAAACAAACCAAGTTCAGTGCTCAGTGATGACTGGACTGGTACCTTCCCCTAAGCAAACTCTTCTGTGCAGATGACACCTTCCAGCGATTTGTAAAAGCCGTAATGGAGAAGCTGAGGGTAAGAACTGAAGTCCAACAGTCCTTTGGCTCTAAGCAACAAATGCCTCCGCCCATATGATGGCAAAAGGCTTCCTACAGAGCCAACGCCATACACCATCGCTACGGGTTATCTGACTGGAACCTAAACAGGACTCTTATCCTTTTTCCCAAAAGGCTGCAAACACCAGGGGCTCGCCCTCCCTCCAGGCTGCCCGTGCAGACTAGTAGGAAAGACGGTCAAACGGTACCTTCACATCTGAGCACTGCATTGTTCCAGACCACATTGCCTTCCTTCAGGATGCAGGTGATGGTTTCTGAGCCGTGGGTCCGAATGAAGCCCTCGTCGCACAGGAAGGACACCGAGCTGCCGAGCTGCAGGCTGTCCCCAAAGCGCTTCCCGTTCACCGGCACGCCAGGATCAGGGCACTCGTTATGCCTGAAGGCTAAGAAGGAACGAAAAGAGAACAGTGAGTAACTTGTTTCCCCCTCCTCTGTCCAATTCAGAATTAAATACGTTGGACCACAAACTTGGGAATTAATATTTTCGTGGGTTTTCTGTGTAGGCAGCACTTATTCTCGCCCCTGGACCTTCCTCACCGGGAAGACTAAACAGCCTGGGCTTGAACCTGGCCCAGCAAGGCTACTGTCCCCCACACGGACGAGCCACCTGTGGCAGAAGTCCCGTCGCCACCGCTTCTCTAAACGGCTAAGGCACCAGGTATGTGTCCCCACCACTCGGCTTCCCAGCTGGCTGAAGTCACTGAGGTTTTTCTGTTCCCTCCCCCTACTGCAAGTGCTCATTTGCAACCTGACAGAGGAATTACAGGGATTAAAAGATGAGATTAAAACCGTTTGCATCCAGGGGGTGCTGAGATGAAGCAGGAACAGGGGCCAGAAATGAGCCTGCAGAACAAAATGATCTCCTTAACCATCTCTCAAGCATGAAAACACACAAATACTCATAACGGAGGAAGATTTCTAAAGATTCCGCAGTGCATGCATCTGCATAGAGGGAACGTAAATTAACCATTAATGAGACAAAATGAAAGCTTTAAGGCTCTGCAGTTAAAAGTAAGGGTCCTCTCAGCACGCTCTCTGACCGACTGCCACGTAGCCCCTGACCTCGCTTGTCATCGTTCCTAGGACGAAACAAAGGACTCGCAGCAATTGCCTTTCTAGGTGTTGCAAAGCCGCACGTGGACTTGCAGCCCCACGGCTGTTTAAAGCCCTGCCCTTTGCCAGCAGCTAGAAACCAGGCTGGCCAACAACCAGAAAGCAAGCCTATAGCCTTAACTCCCCATTAAGTGCATAATTATGTGCTGTATCTTCATCTGCTGGGAGGTGGTCTTCAGAGATGAGCAGTGTATTAATGATTAAAGCCTCCAGATTAATTACACACACATGCTTTTAGTATCTTTAATGCACCTGACCAAATTCATACGAGTTCTGGATTTCTGACAAAGCGTTGTTACTCTTATAATATCTTGTTATGTGCACTGCTGAGGGGGAAAACACAGGCTGCATCTGTTCCTCATGCTCCGTATCCATCCCTGGCAGCGCTACATCGTCTCCTCTCTCATCCCTAAACTGAAGGGAGGGATGGCAAGGTCTCCGAGAGACTCGGGAGCTCCCTTTTGGTAGTTCAAGCAGTCAGAACAGATTAACTCACGCATACGTAAAGAGCCATTTACAACAACAAAAATCTGCTTTTAAAAGTGTCTTCCTACAGGGGACGGCCGCAACTCCCAACGCAGGTGGGTCAGGGCTGGGAGCTGCGTGCTGGCGGAGAGCACCCGCGTTTCTGGACGAGGTGTCTCGGTCCCGGCTATGTGATGCCACCATACCCGAGCTACTCCATCGGATGAGCCTCCAGCCTGCGGTAGTGTGGCAAGCGATTCCATAAGACCTCCAGTTTATTTTTATTTATTTAGTTAGTTTTAGTTTTAAATAGAGGATTTGCAATCATAGCTAGAAAGGCTATTAATTTAGCTGTGCCACTAAAGGCTATTACAACAAAGTCATTTATCAGTTCTGCTGAATAGGTTTAATAACGCTCTTTAGAAAATTATAGGACAATACGAGGATAAAATTACCGTAGCATTCATTTGAGATTTGAAGACTGGACTTAACGTGAGGCCCAAAACTATCTGCAGGGCTTTCAAGGCTTTCGATTGTAAGACATTGCTACGTATTTTCCTTTATCTTGCAAGCCTTGCATGCTTTCACGTGTCCGCTGACAAAGACAGTGCTGCCTGACGAACCCAACCATCCAAGACCTAAGAGCTCTTCCTGATGTGCACCGAGCTGTCCGCACCTCCAGAATGGGGTTAAACCCCCACCACACAGCGAGCTGCGGGCTGACGGGAGATCCCGGGCTGCTCCGTGGACAGATAAACCAGGGCCAAACTGGTTTCCCTCACCCCCACCGGCCAACACAAACTCACAGCCAGGAAGAACCTGTGCAACCAGCTCTAAGCTCGACACCAATCCTCGATTTCCCAACTGCAAATCCAAAGCGATCCCTAATTTTCAGGCTTACTCTGGAACAGCAATGGTTTTAGCAGGATCAAGCTCTTGCCTGCTAGTCTCCAACAAGAAATCAGAGTTTGAAACGAAAAGCAGAAAGAAGGATTGGGCACTTACTGGTGAAGGTTATGTTGAAGCCCCTCTTCTCCATGGAGTGGTCGGTCTGGAACTCCAGTCTGGCTACGTGACCGCTGCTGGTCAGGGAGGAGGGGATCTGGTTTCCCGAGAAGGTCCCCAGCACTGGAGATTCAGCAGTGCCACCGTCCTTCACGGCTAGGAAATCAAACTGGGGCTCCACGTCAAAATCATTGAAAGCCAAGTGAATGCGGCTCTCGGGTTTAGCTATAATTAACCAAACGCAGTGCAAGCTGCTTCCGTATTCTTCCGGGTAATTTGGTGACAGCACAATCCCAGATGGGGTGGTGAAGTTGAAAAAGCAGGAAACTGCAATAAGAAATCACCATCAATCATGCAGCACGGTGTTCCCACAAGCTGCTCCGCCACGTTTCCCCCTCCCCCTTAGCCCCTGGGCTGGGTGATTCCTGCAAATTCCCGATGGCTTTGCTTCTCAGAGACATTAAGGAAAAGAAGGGCTCAGTGCTCCATTCACTGCTAGATGTCAGTGATTTATTTCCAGGGGGAAGGAGTGACTCCAAAGCAGCCTCCAGCCCCGGCTGTTGTTGGGTTGCCATTCCCCAGCCCGGCACAGCACCTTTTCCAGCAGCACGCTCTGCGCCACGCAGCACACGTTTCTTTTACCGCGGCAAGAAAACGTCACTCAGGTGGGTGAGGATTTGGTATTTTGCAGGTGAATTCTCCTGCACCTCTCAGAGAGAAAGCCACACTAGAGCCAAATGCGTGACTGCAGCTAGCGCAGCGTAAATTTAGCATTCAACCAGTCAGGCTTTGTAGCATCATCTTCCATCGTGGCTACAAACCTGCGCATCCCACAAAACCCGCGGTAAGGAATCAACTGTGCTGTTGGCTCACGCAGACCTCCAGGCTCCTCTCCCGCTATCCGTATCCCAGCAATTCTGTGTGCAGCACAGACTTTTCAGGATTTGCTTAAGGAAAACTGCACGTCTGGCTCGCCTTGCCCTTTGCTAAATGCACTTTTCAGCCATGCCTCAACCGATGCGACTGCACCCGGGCAGTCCCACTGCACTTAAACTCCTTGCATTCAGACTATGCCCGTCCTATTAAGTACTTAATTTATTTGCATTAAATATTTGACCAGTACAGTCAACCCCTTTGCAAAGGAGCCGTCAGTCAATTTGCCTTTCTCTACCTCCTTGGGCAGCTGTTCAGACCTGTGCCAAACAAGCCCTGAAAAACGAAGGCTGCCGTTTGGTTTCGGTAGTGACTTTGCTGCGCTGGGCGAGGAACAGCTTCCAAGAACCTTCCCAAGCCTACTCCAAGTGCCAGGAGCTTGGGACAACTCGGAGCAAGGGTTGGCAGGCTGGGACCTGCAGCCCAGGTGTAGGGGACGATCCCCTTCCCATTGGAAATAAATCACTGACTTCTGCTGGGCTAGCGTGTTATCAAAGAGAGGCATCAAACCGGACTGCCATTCCCATGAAAATAAGTAAAACTGGTCTTAAAATGAAGTTGAGGGGAAGAGTGCATATGAAAAAAAACATCTTTAGCTCTCCAGGGTTTTCAATATATACTGTATTTCAGCTGACAAGGTCCATTAATTTGAAAAAGCAAGGCTGTCTTTTAAGTGGTACCTACCCCATGGCTTTCACTATTTTACGTATGGATGCTTTACTCATCTTTTCCCCCACCACCCCCCTTGGTAAAATCCATTACTTGGAACATATATCTCACTAATTCCTGGGAAAAGGACTTCGCACACAGGATGAGACTGGTTTTAGTTTGGCATTTATGCAATTATTTGGTTCAATGCTCACCCTCCCTTTGTTATTTTCCCTCTGTCTTCCTTCAACACTTAATGGTTTCAGATCAAATAAGATGGACGTTGCCATGACGTTATCAAGGCTAAGAGCTACACAATCTATTTCCTGCTCTCAGCAACAAAGAGAACAGATTAAAGAGAAAACAAACTGCAAAATATCCTCAGGATTTCGGTTCTTTACTAGATGCTGAAATATCAAGGGATGCTGTCAAATAGTTCTGTCAGCATCATCTTGGTATAATCTGCCTAGAAATACTTATTGAAAACAAATGCATTCACATATAGAGAAACATCTCAGCAGTAGGAACCCCTCACAGGAGCTAGGTATCTCATGAAAAATTTTAAATCTGAGGTGGTAAATTAGCATTCATACAGGACCTACAGCATCACACCGCCAGCAACAGAGAGGTGCAGTTGCTAGCGCAGCTATTACGGCACAGCGCTGCTGGCTCATTTCAGGAAATAAGAACAAAGAACTTGCTGACAAATGAAAGCAAAGCAGAGTGAGGCAAGAATATAAAATTAACCTGGGCTAGATAAAACAAAATGACAGATTAAAAAGTAACAGATAAAAAAACAACAACACAACAACAACAAAACAACCGCCCAAAGGTCTCCGCTGCAGGGAAGTAAATGACATATTTGACTTTCCATGAAATAACAAGTGTCGCAGACGGCCAAGGTGCTGGCTGGGGGACAGAGGCCACTGTCCCACACATCCAGATCCCATGGCCGGGGCAGGGTACCACAAAATCTGCTCGGTGCAACGGGGAGCTCGGCATCGCCTCCCAGCGCAGCACATCCTACCCAGGAAGCCACAGCTGATCCAGAAGATTTGTTAACAAGATCACAGTGTCTGTGACAGGAAGATTTTCTGTATCTTTTTAAGCAGGAGAGGTCTGTCTTCAGCATGGAAGGGGGGTTTTGGCCTGGGGCTGCACTGGCTGGCAGCGGGATCCACGTCAGCCTCTCTGCTTTCTCAGAAGGGCTTTGCCGGGCACTTGGATAAAAGCAGAAGGTGATTAAAAATATGTCACAGACAGCGAAACGCACTACCAGAACGAAGATGATGGCCCCCAAGAAAGGCAGAGGACAGCTGAGCGTTACCTGCCTCGTACTGCTTTGTGCATCCGAGACAGTCGGGGACAAAGTGTCCCCGAGGAGCCACCGGTCCCTGGAAATATGACAGACAGAGGCCAGCCCTGCCGCCGGCTGCCTGTCCGTCAGGATCGCCGAGTTAGCAACGTCTGAGGCCTTGGGCCTCAGAGACTGAAATTAATATTTATGATCAAGAAATTGAGGTGGAAATTAGTATTTATTACCGTTGTTCTTAAATGTTACGCGAGGATGTTTCATTGTGTGCACAGCACAGGTCTGAATTTATAACCCTATACTGATCTTTGTCAATAATTATTATGACCGATCAAGTACTGCAAAAGCAATAAGAAAAATCTCTGTGTTAAATACAGCAGAAAAAACCCACAACAAAACTCAGCAGAAGCAGAGCACCTACCAAAGCCGACGAGACCCACACCACTACTGAGTACAAGGTATTTACTCAAGTCATCACAAACATCGAGATTCTGCCCTCGGAGGAGTAAAGTGGTGAGGAAATCGCTCTTTGCTTCTTGTCTTAGAACGTCGGGTGGGACGTACAGCCCCACGCGTGCGATGCTCGCGGCTCAGCGGAGCACGGAGGCACGCGCCCGCGGTGCAGCAGCACGGCTGCTCGCCTCTGCAGCCAGCCAGGAGCAATTTCTGCGTTTGCCTGGTCAGCCAAAACACAACTTGCTTCTCTTCTGCCTTCAAAAGCTCCTGCCTCCTCACAGACCATCTCGCTTCTGCTGCCAGGCGTGCCCAGTGGCCCCCGCCGCTGCCTGAATCCAGGGCTGATCCCGGGGAGAGGGCACCCCTGCAAGGCACGGGAATGGGAAAGGCACCCCGTTCAGGAGCCGAAACCCAAGCATGAAACCACTGTAATAATTTCAGTCTCCATGGAAACAATAAAAAGAAAATCCTGACTTCTTGCTCAGCTTTTCGGTATCATTCCCGCAGCCTCTCACCACTTGGGAGAGAGCTTAAAGACAGTAACAGGCTTTCTGCCCTACCTTTCCTTTTCAAAAGGATCCCTCCTCCGGGCATAGCTTGGTGATGGACTGGAAAAATAGGACCTCAGCAGGAGCCTGGTTACTAAGTGGCACGTCTCGCTCGGGGAAGTGTACAGCCCAAAGAGCTAACAATGCTGGAAGCTCCGGGCACCGCAAAATACAAAATACATTTTGTATTTCCCACTTTCTGTATCTGTTCTTTCCATAAACACATCTGCACCACAACACGTTTTTCCTTCTTAAAACCCTGAGGCACTGGGAAGGCAAGCGGGAGGCGAGGGAAGGGCTCTAGAGCAAAGAGTAACTGGGAAAACTTTTGTTGTGTGTGTGTGTGTTTCAGAGCAACAAACTCTTCGGCTTGGTCTGATGGAGCAGTTGTCACCGCCAGCACGCGGCTGAGCAGGTATATTAAAAAGAAGGAAAAATAGGGAGGTTTTGGGTACCAGATCTTGAAAGAAAATATCAGCTGTGAACTTAACATAGATGGTAGAGGACCCTCCACACGACAGAGCGCTACGACACGAAAGTTGGTTTCCCTCCTACCCACACAGAGCAGAAGCAGCGGTCGGGTCACTAGGAGGAATTTTCTTAAACTTACTGGAAGACGCTGCTCCACGCTAGGACAGTGTTGGGCTGCTTGTCTGCCAGGGTTTCTGCAGCCATCTGTCATTCCGGAGGTGCTCCAAGGCTTCTGCACGAAGACGAGCTCCTTTCCCGTGTGCTTATTTATTTTCAGCAGAACTCCCCCCCCTCCCTGCACTCTCCCTCGGGAATCGGTGGCAGCATCCACAAGGCGACAGAAGCCTAATTGCTGCTTTTTGGCAAAAGCCCCAAAGTGGTGCAGTGCTCTTGTTATGTACCTTCTCCTTTCTGCTCCTCCGGGGTTTAGCCCAGCATCCTCCCTCCGCTGCAGCGCTCAGCGCCGGCTGCCAACTGCTGCAACGCATCCATCTCCTGCAGCTGGGAGCTGCTCACGCCGCCGGCCAGGACCTGCCTCTCCACACCGTCCCACGGTCTCGGCACACCGCGCGCAGGAAGGATGAGTGCCGGAGCACCCGGCGGCTGAGGCGCCCCCGAAGCGTGTCACGGCCGGGGGGCGAGGGCAGCTGCACACTGGTGATGAAGTGCAGCAGAGGCGGCACCAGCAGGTTCAACCACACGCAAAGCGAAGCTCGGGGGGAGCAAGAGAAAGAGCCTGAGGGATAAACTTGCCACACATCAACTCCACCTGCAAACTGGAAATGTCCCATTGCAGCTTTCTCGAACCCCAACCCCACACGTAAAGCGTTCAGGTACGACAAGGCAGGGGCGAGGGGACTCCTCTGCAGAGCAGATGGAAGGTGGCAACGGAACATACACCACAGTCCCGTTTTCTGGATATAGAAAGGGGACAGGGACAACCTCCTCACCTGATAAAACCAGTGAGCACCATTTCAGATTCAGATTCATGTAAAGAGAAGCGACCCGCCACGCTAAGCGATTGCTGTCAGGAACGGGGACAGATGCCTTGGCAGAGGACAGCTCGTTTATAGCAGCATGAAACCCTATCAGGGTAACAGTTCGACTGATTCAAGCAGGAAAATAACAAGCATGGAGAGAACCCAACGCACAGCATCCCACCGAGGAGCGCTGAGAGCAGCTCTGGTGAGCCGCCTGCGCTGCCACGGGGCCCAGCACCCCCCCTGGGTCCCCCCCACCAGCTCTGCTCCCTCTGCAGCAGAAGCATCCCTGCGGAGCACGTGAGAGCTGGCCACATCTGCTGGATCACCCACCCCCCTCACCCCACCCTGCAACCTCCCCGCTGACCCAGGCGGTCCGCAGCGGACCCCCGAGCCCCTAACAACCCGTTGGAAACCAGGAGAACACACGGAGCAGCAGCTCGCAGGAGGAGAATTCCCTCTGGCTTTACGACTGCTAGAAAGAACTCACTGGAAAAGTAACACCGAGGAGCAAACAGGCTCTGGTCTGATCCAGGGGGATGTCAGTTTTCCTCAGATGGAGACCCCAAGGGAAACTCGGCGTTGTGGCGTGCTGGAAGGCGCACAGCTCATCTGCGACAGCTCTCAAGGAGGAGCAGAAGGGACCGGTTAAGCAGCCCTCTTATAAAGTCACAGAGAGGGACACGGAAAACTTTCATCTGGGTTCCACCAAAACAATGCCTGGGTAGTTCACGGGGGACAATTAAACCCCCATTCATTGTCATTAAGAAGGTGCTTAAGTGCATTCCTGCCCAGCACAGCACTTCAGCATCCACGTCTACTTAAGCAAACATTTACATCGCGGCACTTTCATAAACTGCAATGCAGAACAGGGGCTTCGAGGGAAAGCGCCCTGCTTAAAATTAAGAAGGGAATGGTCTTACATGGCTGCAACCATGAAACAAGGTTGTTAACAAAAGCTACAAATCCCACATGCATACAGAGATCACGGTAATCCTGCCTTCATTTAATTTGCTTCCCTTCCTGCCAGGGACAGACTGGATCCCGGCGGCTCAGGGGACCGGGCTGAAGATAAGGAGCATTTCCCCGCCGATGTGCTGCTCTGAAGCCAACCCCGATCAAGGGCCAGCACAAGGTGGTAAAGGGTCCTGAAGGACACCCATCTGTTGCACAAATGCAGCAACCATCCAAGCCCCGGGATGTGGCTCCCCGGGCAGCCAGCCCGTTTCTCGGCAGCTTCCAGCCGCACGAACCCGGGATGCGACCGGCTGCTTGGCGGAGGTCAGAGCGGACACGTTTGGGTAGGTGAAGGTTAGCGACCAGTGCCCTCTCCCAGCTCGTCTGGCAGCGATAATTACCGTCTCTCTCTGCCATTAGATCTGGAAATTGTATCAGGGTGCTTCATAAAAGCATCAATCAAACAATAAACCCCCCCAACATGGCAAAACAGCTTGGAAATAAAAATTAATAGAATCCCTACGTTTCTTCCAAAATCCACTAAAAGCAACGGCATCTACCAGCAGATAAACAAGTCCAATATTAGCTAGAAAACCTGTTTACAGCAGGAGGGAGAAACATTTTGTGAGTTAACATCAACTGTTCCATCAGCAGTGCAAAAAGGAAGAGGAATTAAGAATAAAAGAAATAATATGAAGAGCACACAAAGGACCAGGTTTCATCAGAAGAGCGAGAGCCAATGCTACAGTTCTAAAGTAAAAAAAAAACCCTCCCTTATAATGACAGAAGTATCAACTGCTTTAAGGAAATCTTTCTGGAATTTCTGATTAAAGAATTATTGGACAATAAAGAATCATTCCAATCATCTTAACCATCTGCCTCCTTAATACAGACGATAAAACAATTCCTGGTTCCTACAGATCTCCATAAAGGAGTATCCAAACTCAATTTATGAATGTTTAGGTATGGAGAATCCATCACTGCCTTCAGTAGGCTGCTCCAAGGGTCAACTACTCTCTCTGTTAAAAAGCTATTATTTTTAAAAAGGCAAACGATGCTTTTCTCATTGCTAAATTAAGACACACACTTTTATCAAAATTACTCTTTGTAGGGAAGTCCCACAGGTTGCTGAGAACAGTGGGCAGGAAAAGAGAAGAAAGAAAGAAAAAGAAAACAACGGCCAACGGCCAACTTAATTTAGAACGAAGTGAAGACACTGTCAAGTAAAATAAAATCACATGGTTCTGTTCCGTATGTTGCTGGGAAAAATACCTACTGCACTTTGCACATGCAGCTGCTAATCCTGAATGTTTGTGCACGCAAAACGCTCGCCATCAGCTCAGAGGTAAAGCCTGCAATCTTTACAAAGATTATTCAGCAGGTATAATAGGCCAATACGGGATTAACAAAAACCCAGGAGTAATTACCACTAAGGAGAAGAGAGATTTTATCCTGCTATTAAGGAAAAGCAGACGGTCAAAAGACTGGGGAAACCCCCAGGATGGTAACCCCTCCGAAGGGGTGCGTGGGGCGACTGCGTGCCCTGGGCCTAGCTGAGCTGTTGCTGGAGCCAACTCAAAGGCATCTCCCAGCAACGCAAAGGATGCTCAGTTCGGTCTGAGAGAGCCAACGCACCGTTTGCAGCAAGGCAGCCCAGCTCTGCAGCGTTCACGGGCGCAGCGCTGCTTCTGCCCCGCATGCCGGCACGTCCCAGCACCCGTGAGCAATGGGTGCGGGGAAATGGGCTGCGGTTGGGGCTTTCAAGGGAACAAGAAGGGAAGAAAGCGTAACATCTGCTCCAAAGCCAGAGAACACCACACACAATTTAACATAATTTCAATTGGAAATGCTTTGGGAAATGCCTTCTGCTCTGTTTAGAGGAATATTATGCATGCCTACCGCTCCAAGCAGGTCTGTAATGCAAAGAGAGCTTATGATAACACAACAAAAAGCAAGTCACTGGAAACTAATGAGGATCCTAAAGCAAGACCAAAAGCCCTGTAACAGCAATCAGCTCAAGAAGGAGTCCAGGAGTACTCTGAAACAGCACAGCTCACATCGCAGCCCCTCCACTTAAATGCACACACGGATATATACATACGTACACGGGCGCACATATGTATCGCCAGCCTCTGTGGAGTTGCAGTCAAGCGACGCCAAAAAAATACCCCTCAGTTCAGGGCAGAAACCTCCTCCCCCAAGTCTGCTTGATGCACTGCAAGCAGAACATAGGCACCGCTTCACTTCTCTGTGTTCGTTACCTTCAGAACACGACGGGTCCGGAAAACTCGCAGTTTGCCAGTCTGAGATCAACGAACTAAACTTGTATCTGAAAATATGTTGTTTTCAGAAATTCCCCTCCCAGAGCAACTGCGACCCAGAGGACAGTTAGAACAAGGCAAAAGCTTTGCCTTTGTTGAGTGAGATGGTTACAAATGACGTATATTGTCAGGATAGTTTACGGCATAATTATCTACCACGTCAGATGACGGCGCTGATTGGCGCAAGGCAACCCTCCAGCTGTAGGTGCAGGACTGAAAACTCAGGAGTTGTAGGTGACAGACCCACCAGGGCAGGGCTGCAGGCAGGAGGAGGAGGAGGAGGGGAGCGAAGCTGCTGGAGAAGGGTAGCAAAGCACCTCATGAGACTGAACTGCTGCAGAAAACCCCTGGGCGCACCCTCCCCCCGCAGAGGGGGTGTCAGTCCCCCCCCCCCCGTCTGTTGCAAGGAAACATAAACCTCGTGAAACAAATCTTTGGTCATAGAAAATGTTTTGTAGTGGGGCTCTCTGTTGCAATAGTCCACATAAAATCGGGTAATGAGTTTCTCCCTACTACACATGACTATGTTTAAACAGTAATTCCAACCATGAATTTGAAAGTTATGGCACTACTGAAATGCCCTGCTCCCCGACTAGGTCCATCCAGACTTTCATCATCATTCTCACTGCAGTAACTGAACAACTCACCGGCTTCCCGTTATAGCTGCAATTATGGGCTGGTTCCCCGCTCATAGGCTTAATAATCTCCTCTGCCACAGGTAACTGTAGACTCCAGTTTGAGTATTACATCCCTTATGAGTTCCTACCATCAGAGCACAAACTTCATCAAAGTAGCACAATGGTTTTCCTTAGGTAACATTTATCTGCAGGACACCTCCGAAGCCCACGTTGCTGCCCTTCAAGACTTCGGGATAACTGAAGCAGCTCTTGGTACCCCTTCGTAGCTCTGCACAAAAGCTACGGCTCAGGTTAGCCTGGGTTACAGAACTGCCTCAGCCTTTGTAACTTGGAAAATGCAAGTATCCAAACAAAAACCGGGAACTATGAAGCTGATTTGAGCACTACGAGGTGCTGTGGAATAGGAAGAACGAGAGGTCTTCAGCACCCAGTCACCACCGGCACCCAGTCACCACCGGCACCCAGACACCCACATTGCACCGAAGCAGAGCCCAAGCTCCGAGCAGACAGCTGGACTGACCGTGTTCCTGCACCCGGCTGCAGCGCTCCAGGCTCCAGTTGTTTGAGGTATCTCAGCTCATGAGAAAAAAAAAAAAAAATCTGCACATATACAGCAAGGCGAGGGGGAACTCGCTTAGCAAGGGGTTTGTGGAGGGCAAGCGCTACCAAGGGCTTGCAGAGTTTCTCAAGCGCCCTACGTGCTTCACCCTGGCCGGTTAAGGGATGCCACGACAACAAAGAGGATGAAGATGGAGGGTCTGTTATCGTGAAGGCACAGACAGTCACGAATTAAGAACCCGCTGCAATAAGCAGATGCATTACTTAAATGGTTTGCGTTGCTTTGTCATCGAAGCCCCAGGAAATGAGTTCTCCACAATAAATTCTGTCTGCTCATAAATCATTTGCTCAGGACAGCAGGATGCACCATAGCGCGCTGTTTAATCTCCGCCTGCATTTGTCACGCGTTTGCAACCAGAATCAGAAGCACTGAATTGTTTGCATATTCCAACTAGCGGCACATAAATCAGGTTACCTTACTTCCCCACCTCACGCCCAATACATCTAATGGTCTCCCAACATTTACAGAGGGTTTTTTACTAATCCCCTGACAGATTTCATGCCAGGTTACACATTTTGTCATGCAACCGCTTCCGATTCATGCACGCTAATATGATGCTGTCTAGAATAAAGGCAGGCGAGTAAAGGTGGGGAGAGGGCTATGAAACACTTTTTCCGCTATGTACATGTTGCCTTGTTGATTCATCAATTGCCAAAGCTGGAGGGCCACAGAGAACAGAACACAATGGAATTATTTCAACTGAAAGATTCATGCCTGTGCCACGCTTTGCACGAACTGCCGATTAGGGCTTGATTTCAGTATCTACCTACAAAAAAATAATCCTACTTTACTGGTAAATCTCTTTTCTATACTGCTATGATCCAACCCTGGGCACAAACTATGGGTTTAGTCTCAGTGTGAACTATCTGCAAGAACCTCAGCCGAAGCACCTGCTGTTCAAACTCATCTGTACTACCTGGAAACAAAAAACCAAACAACTTCTGACCCTGAGCACAGAAACGGCCTAATATCTCCTGCTTCAAAGCTAACCAGGAAAATTCAATTTTCCTCATCAGCATCTTTAGCTGATTTGCTTGCAGAGAAAACCAAGTAGGAAGGGAGTCAGGGCATCTGGCAAAGGCAAAACTCAAAGTAATTGCTTCCTTTCCCCAAATAGACATTTCTCAAATGCTGGGAGATGAAATTAGCCTTTGAAAAAAGAAAGGCACTTATTTAAACCGTCTTCCCACATTCTCCCATAAATTGCCAACGTAGGAAGGCTAAACCTCCCCCTCGCTTCTCCCACAGCTGCTGAAGATCCCAGATTCAGCTCCGAAGTGACAAGGTTTGCTCCCCGCCAGCTGTGTCAACTCTTGGGCACGGATCAGCTCCTGCCACACCACAAACAAAAAATATTTTGTACTGCGGCATCGAACCCCAGCACACCTATTTATCTGCACAGCGAACCCACCCTGTAAAAATTATCAGTTCTGTTTCCTCTCTATCTGTTTTCACCACACTTCTGTCCTCTCTGTGTTGCTCAGCTGGATTGTCCTTTCCTATTTTTTTTGTTAGGATCCATCTCATTCCCCAACGCTAGAGCATCACTTCAAAAGTACAGACATTAACGTACCCAGCTAAGCAGAGGTGAAACAAAAAAAAAAAAAAAGATTTTGCTCATAACCAACTGGGGAAAATACAGATACTTTTGCAAGTTTTAGTAATGTCCAAATATAACATTGTTTGTGAGCGAAGGTTCGGTCAATATAATCAAGCAGATTGCCCAATGCATCTTTAAAGGACAGCGAAACCATTAAAACCCAGTGGGGACTGTGCATCTAACTTCCATTTACAACTGGAAATTTTATCCTTGGTCACTACTGAGAGCATAATATCCTTCTGCTGAGAACTCATGCAACAAATTAAAAAATGAGGTCCAGCAGCAGGGAGCCTGAATATCGTCAGATAACGAAGGAAAATTAAATGCCCCAAAATAGAATCAAGTTTTAAATTGTTGTATTTTTTTGTGTCCGTGTCCATGCCTCCTGCCTCGGACACGAAAGCCCTACTTTCTCTCCAGAAGGGATGCGAACCCGCACAGCGAGAGGGCAGGGGGGCAGAGCAGAGAGAGCTCGTGGTCCCGGTGCGAGCCCAAACGTCTGTCTGGATGCTGGTCCCCGCTGCGCATCCCTTCCCTGCTGAGAGAAAAGCCCAACCAAACCCTCCCCGTGGCTTTGGTTAAGCCCAGCAGCAGCTTGGTGCCATCTCTGCCGCCAGGAGAACGTGCCCTGCCCTGGGTACCAAGCACAGCGCACGCACGCACGGTTTACACGACCACCTCACCACACAAGGATGATGGGTTAGAGCCGACTCCTCACTGACTTACAAACACAAACTGGTTTCTGAGCAGACCACTGGCTGCTCTTTTGGCAGGTAATTGTTTTCTGTCCCTTCAACTCAAAGGCAGGCTGGCACTCAAACTTCAAGCTGTCCCCGTGGCGAAACGTGGATCCTTCTCTCCTGCCGTAGGCTGGGATCCCAGGATCACCGCAGCTCCCTTGGTCAATCTCTGGAAAAAAAGAAAAAAGAAAAAAAAAAAGAAAACAGAAGTTGCATGGGGGAAGGCTCCGACGCTGAGCTGGTGGGATCCCTGCCGTCACACGGCATCCTGGCCTCCCCCACCGTCTCACGGGAGGGGGTCAGCAGCGACGCAGAGCGCAGCCGACAGCATCCCAACATGCCAGTTTTACCAGTGCCACCGAAAGACCCTCCTAAAAACCTCCCCTGACCGCTTCCTCATCCTCCAGATAATCCCAGCCCACTGAAGAACACAGCGAGACCCGAGGAGATCCTCCCCTGCCCCTGCTCCAGGGACTTCTGCTGAGGCAGACGGACCGCGTCTCCCTCCACGGGAGCATCCTTCGGCTCCTCCGGCCGAGGGCACGCCGCTGGGATGCCTTAGCGCCATTCCACGTCTGCCGTCTTCCCCTTCCTGCCCCCGTTCCCATCTCCGCGTCTGGTCCCGAAGCCGCCACCATACTGCAGGGGAACGCAGAGGTTACCTCTTGCCGCGCAGGTATTTCGACTTCACGTAAATACAGCGCACTGCTATCTGTTACCTTCGGCTCCATAAAATTTCATTTCAAATTCATACCCCTGCCCTGTGTCACATTTAGCTACAAAACCTCATTCCTCCTCAGCCTGCCGAGCGCTCCCACACTGTTTCCCTGCTTCACATGCATCTCATCGTTCACGTCCTCCTGGTTTTATCCCCATCATCTGCGATCAGCCTCGCTGTCTTTTCTCCCCATTTTCAATTTCTTACACCAAATTGGAAACTTCTTTTATGACAGTTTCTTTACAGAGGAAAACGGCATAATCTGAGATTTGCATTACGCCATCTAATATTCCAATTTGGTTTGAATAACAACAAGCACCTCATTATTATTCTGACTCCAGGCAACTTAGAGACAGGTGTATTTTGAATAGAAGTCACAAACAAGGCACCTAGCTTCTGCTACTGCTGTATGCACCTGGAACTAAAAAGTCACTGCCACATAATGAAGCGTTCCAAAAATAATTTAATATATATTAATATGATAGTTTTCATGAAATAGGTGTCTTTTTTTTCCCTGTTAGTGAAAACAGCTTGCCAAGATTTACGTATTTCCCTGCCAACTTGGAAAATCCAAATGTTTCAGATTTGTACTTGCAAAGAAGGGACAAAATAGAACAGTTTGGACAACAAGATAGTGTTGAACTGTACGTTACTCTCAAAAAAAAAAAAAAAAAGCAGGAATCAAATCGTGCAAACGATGAAAAAAAAATTCAGCTTTAAAACTCAAGAAACAGCAACAAGATCAAAGGGTAGCATGCATATTTTAAACACGTATCGTGTCCTGACAGGCACGGGAAAACTGGTAGTGCCTTCTGCTGCAAGTCAACAGCCTTTAAAAATTCACCTCTGGCATTCCTTCCCTCCCCACACCTTGAAGACTTGAAATGCAGGAGCAGCAGGCGCCGCCGCGGGCACGCTGCCTCGGCCGCCTTCCCCCAGCGCCCCCATCCCCGCTGCCACCGACGCCGGCGGCACTGGGTGCCCCGGGGAAGGGAACGTTGAACACCCCGGTGCCACCGCGCTGTTTGTTCCTTGTTTGAAGAGATGGCCAGAGTGACACAGCGTGGCTTCCATCTCGGTGGGAGCAAAGTGTTCAGTCACCTCCCTGTCCTTGCCAGGCTCCTGCGCTTCCACCCAGAAACAACAAAACTCCTCGACAGACACACACGTTCCGGCCCGCAGCTCACTCCGGAGAGGGAGCCCCGGCTCCTAAAGCCCACGAGAGTTTTGCCATTAGGCAAAATTTTTGCTATTTGCCTGGAGGAGCTCCCCTCCGCACCTGCCCCAGAGGGATGGTGGCCACGGGACCTCCGCAGAGATGCTAAGCAGCTCCAGCAGCAGCCAGAGAGCTCCAGCGTGCAGCATATGCTGCTTTTTACAACAAGGACATGCTCAGGCTACCAGATACTCGGGAAAAAATGCAGCTGAGCAAAGAAAAAGAAATCCCTTTTGACCCTCTGCTAAGAAAGAATAAAGGTGCCCGAGATGCTCTCGAGGCACCGACTGTGTGGTCCCCCCTACGTGTGAGCTTCTGTAAGGGGACCAAGCATCCTCAGTCCCATCAATCCACCGATGAGGAATGGCACTGCAGGTGAGAGCATGGGAGCCTGAATCCTCAGTGAACCCTAGGTTCCTCAATCACTCGAGCACGCCGCACCAGCCCAGCTGGAACATTGCCACAGAGTGAAACCACAGGCTTAGGAATGGGAGAGAAACGAAGAATTAGAGCTCACACTTCCCACCGCGCACGTGGTCTCCTTGTTAGCGGCAAGCAACCAAAGCTAGCGCTTCTCATTGCATTAGGGAGGGCAGAAAACGGGATTTCTGTCCTGAGAAAATCCCCCGGTTCCTACATCTCTTTTCCTACATAGTAAAATTCACTAAATATGTAGCAGGGCAGAAATCCCCCCAAAAAGAGCGATTCAGAGATATCAAAACATGTTACTTCAATAAGATTGAAACATTTATTCTGATGAATGTTTAAGTAAAATCGTTTTCACATTAGAATAATAAAAGTCAAAACTAAACAAGAACATCTAAATCAAGTGTTTTGACATTATTTAAATGAAACAAGTCGACATGAATCTTTATCTTCCCCATCAAATATGATATCATGCAGATAAGATTTTGACAAAACAGCATTTTCGAACAGAAGATGTTTCACCAGCTATTTATGCTATTTGTCTTCTGGCTGTGGGTGGAGAAACCGGGTCCCTTGGCTCAGCACCGCGGTGGCTGCCCACGCTGCCAGGGTGACTCAGGAGAGCGAGAACCTCGCTGTTCCCTCACACCGCTGCACCACAGCCCAAAACTGAGGCCACACTTTTCCTGGAGTTCTGGGGGAATTCCTGCTCCTGCCTGACCTGGCTCTGGAGGAAAAGAAGAGGATTTTGCAGCTGCAAGCACTGTGCTAGGAAAAGTTCGGTTTCGGGGAAAAAATATCCACAAGGTGTGGGACCTGTAAGCACTTCGAGGCTATAGGTGTGGAAATCACACAAACGTTACCCCCAGTCAGAAAAGACCCTCCAGAAAATATTTAGCCTCACACACATTAATTTGTACATATATTAACTTTGCTGAAACTATGGAACGCTGTAAGCTTTCCGCCCGTACCTGAAGGAACCAGGACCAGGGTGCTTGTATTGCCTAGTTCTTTTTGTCGATCCCAGTGATGACATAAAAAGGATCTAGAGAGGAAACCCCATGAGCAGGAGGAGATCAACTAAGAAGGAAAAGCCATTTCTGCGTGTCTTTGCCACATCCTTCCCATCTAAAACCACCGCTGCAGGGCGAATGCAGAAACCGAATCCAGCAGCCTCATTAAAACCCTGTGGCATAACGGCAAATCGCTCCCACTACGGTTTATACAAGACTTAAATACAAGTAACATGACCCGGAGAGCACTTGAGGTCAACCCATCATAAGCTAAAAGCCTTCCCGTCTGTTGGGTCAGCAGTGCTGCATGTTTTATGACATGAGTCAATACATTTAATGGAAAAGAGAGCAGGAAAGAGCAAAACACTGAAGTTTTCTGAGAGACTTCCACCACCAACAATACTGGGGGCTTAGGCAACGTGGAACCTAAATAAAATAATGTAATTAATGAAAGCCACCTGCATGTTATCCGGGCTTCTCGGTGAAACCTGGGAGCATTTCACTGGAGAAATCCGAAGGCAGCGCTCCACGCCAGGGAGCAGGAGCTCAGCTTCGAAAGCTAACCCTGCCCAGCAGCAGCACTACCTGCAGATGTATTTTTTTCCCCTCAAGTCCCCTAGGATCAGGCAAGTGAAGACGGTATTGATCGCTCTCAATTCGACACAGGTAATGTGTACGCACACCCTTACGCGCAGCTTGCACGCAGGCGTCCCTGCAGAGTTCCGTACTCGCGTATCACACATGTACCCCCCGACGTGGCCACCCAGCGAGCTCCCCCGACCAAACACCAGCCAGTTTGATTAAACCCAGAAAGGTCAGCAGAGGAAATCTTCAGGCTCCAGCTCTGCAGAGCTCCCTAAGCCTCTTAGCACCGCGGGGCTACATTTCGGCTCTAAAGCTAAGCTCCTCAGACCAAACACTTAGTCAGCGTTTCAGCAACAATAAATATTGTTTAATCATCCCCTGCCTGCAGCATGCTGGTGGTTCGGGACACAGACCTTAGTCAGCGCTACCCAAACGAACCAGCTTCCGACAGAAATCCAACCGAGATTAGCGTGCGTCTAGGAACCTAGTTCTGATTTTAAATTATTACTTTACATGAATGATACATAAATGCAAGGCTAAATTAAAAGCCGGCTTTGTTCTGTTTTTCCATGGTTTAATATTTCTGTCTCTTACCACAGAATTTTCAAGTGCTGATTTACTTTTATACTGTTGCTTGTAAGAACCTCAAGCTCATCAGTAACGGGAAGACTTTTTCCCCAACACTTCCCCTGCGAGGAGGACCAAGCATCTTCAGTCCCATCAATCCTCCGACGGGGAATGGAACTCCAGATGAGATTATGCAAGTCTGAATCCTCAACGAACCCTAAATTACTCAAAAACCTTTGAAAATGTTACCCGGAGGAATTATTTGTTCCCAACCGTTACAAGGGGTTGACCCGGGAAATTTCACACCACCATCCTGACGGCTGCGGAAAGCAGTGGCTCCAAGGGGAAGGCACTTTCAGAACAAGACATCCCAGATTAAAGGAAAGAAGGGAGAAGATAAGGCCCAGGACCCCAGGAGGCTGTAAGCCCTCCCACAAGTCAAGCACTAAATTGCGGTATCAATCAGCTCGCTATGGTGGTGAGAAAGAAAAAGACTTTTCCACCAAAGTGGAGCTTAATACAAATTTCTTCTGACAAGCCCTGGAAGTCCAAAAACATCGTTCACTATTATGAGAGAATGCCTGTTTAAAAGGATAAACTGGCTGCAGTTGAGACATTGGAGATTTAGAAGTAATCTTCATGAACATTAATGAGCCAGATCCTCAGCTGGTAAAGACTGACATGGCTTAATTGAAAATCAATGCTGTCGCACTGATTTACACCCACCGAGCATTTGCTCCAAACGCAACCAGTCTTGCAGTGTGAAGATCTGGAAACACCCGAATCCAGATACCTTGTGTTTTGCACATTCTTCCTGGAGTTGAATATATATATATTTTTTACATATTTCTCCTGGAAAGCACGAGGACCTGGTTGGCTTCCCCCTCCCCGGCACCCTGCGCATTAAGAATCTGACGGCATATTGCCCTCCTCAGCACGTTCCTTCCAACAGGTCCTTGAATCTCTGCATCAATAAATCTCTTGGGCATAACTGTTTCAGCACTAGCAACAGGCTTTATGATGGCATTACGCTTAAAACGTACACTAAAACTTAGATGTTTTAGGATAGATGGCTATTTAAACATACTCTATAAGCAATACTCGGCCCTTCTACCAGGCAGATTTTTGGTCTTGAGTTTATATAGCTCCATTAGCCGTAATTTTCCTTTCACAATTAGGAAGACGTGTGGCCATAAAACTGATACGGAAACTTGTTAGTAAGTTGCATATAATTTCATAACGTATTTGGCAAGTGCTAATTGCCTCTTACTTAAATGTCTCTTTGCTTTGTAACTCCAAGCATTTGCAAAAACTAAAACCTCTGGATAGTACCAGTATGGACCTGTGCTTTGGGCATGGAGTGGATTTGCTTTGTTCATGCACAAAGCCCTTGTGCAAGGTCAGTAGCTGCTGTACAAAACCTGCAAAGATGCCCAGAAACAGGAAAAAAAAAAAAAGATATGAACGATCAGCAGAGCGTAGGCTCTGCTTCTAACACCTGCAAAGGACAGGCACCCCCCAGGCAAGGGTTCCTCCTTCAGCGTTCAGCAGCAGCAGCGCCAGAATATTCCTTTTTTTTTTTTCTTTTTTTTTTTCCCTTCCTTCCCTAGGACACCACAGGCATAGAAGAGCACGGCAGAATAGGCGGCAGCTGTGCAGGGTAAAGCTGGTGAGCAGGGAAGGGAGAAGAACATTTGACACTGGAAGTTCCATACGACAGGACTCCAAAGCAGGAATGATAACGGTGATCCCCAAACCGCCCGGTGAGGGCACAGGGAGCAGGAGCAGCTCAGCCTTGCTATAGATCAAACTCCCAAAAACATCCAGGCGAGCCAGAGGAGGACAAAGTCACGCTCCTTATAGATCCAAAGTTCACAGAAGATGAACAACAGCGTAAGGAAGTCCCTGTATCATGTGCTTTGCAGCTTTATGTGCTACGCTACAGGGTAAACATCAGATGTATCAAGAGGCTGAAAAAATATATCCGCATCGCTCTTTGGATGAGATTCACAAGGCTGCGGAGCGCTTTCAGCCCCCACAGCTGGCGGGCAGGGGTGCAGCAGCGCGCTCCGCCAGGCTGCCAAGGATCAATCGCAGCCAAACGTGGCAGGAGACAGACATGGCAGCTCCTGCAGACAGTGAGCTTCCCCTCCCAGCCAGTGAGACTGAAATAGCACCATTAAGATGCTCCCTAGACAATCAGGCTAGATCTGCCTTCTCCTCCTTTCAATTCCATTATCTCTTATCCACGTCCCTCCACGACTTTTCTGCTGACCTGGTCCTGTAATGCTGTAAATACTCCAGCATCATGACCCAGTCCCCGCTCCCGGGCACTGCTCAGCCTGCCTGGACACGCTGGCATTCACCCCAGCCACGTTTTCGGGTAGGTCAGGTCCCTTCAGGCTCCCAAAACTGCGGTTACTTCAGTGTCACATCATCAGCACCACGATGGGCAAGTCCTGGCCTGAACACATGAGGGCAAGTCCCAGAGAAACGCTGTTAAAAATGAATGAACGCTAATGTGCATTTAGGGCCCTTGAAAGCAAGATTTCAATGTTAGTGCTGATGTCGGTGGAAGCTGCTGGTACTCAGGCACTTCAGGAGCAGCCCCCATACCTCGATGAAGATTTATGCGCCTACTTTTAGGTGTCAGAGACAAAAGAGTAAGCCTTCCCTGGCAGCAGCAGGTCACAGAGAAAACAGAAAGGCATTCAAGTGCTTTTCGAAGAGATTAAAGATGACAACAATACCAAAAAGAAGCTGACAGGGAAGTGGAAATGTTCCTGTGAAACGAGCTCCCCCTCCGCAGGCACGAGGCACTGATGGGGGATGCAGAGCACGTTCTCCAGAGCGGTGCTGCAGAGGGTGCTAAGCACCCTAGGCGCTCACATCCAATGTGGAGACACAAGAAGGAGATTCCTGGAAAAATCTAAAACCAACTCAACCAAGAATCTCAGAAAAGCTTCAGCCAGAATCACCAGTCACTCAGGTGAGTGAGGAGGAACACTTTTCCATCACCCTTCCTCTAAACCTGTAAATACCAACGACACCAGCAAACACAGCAGCTTAAGACAGACTTCAGCATTCATGTCCTAAAGCATTTCATGAGTTCCTTCTGAAAAATCCCAGCATTAACTTTTCTTTCACTTGCAAGACTCCAGACTACCCCAAGTTTAAAGTTCCACTGATCGACTGGAACCATTGATTACTTGATCACACTTTCTCCCGCAGACGCAGCCTGTTGCCAGCAGCTGAGATTCACCAACTCTTTTCCAACAAAGCAGATGAAACGGCAAAGAAACATTACCCACTCCGTCTGCTTTCATGGAAAAGCTGTTCTTACTGCAGCAAAGCTTCAGTTTTAAGGAAAAAAAAAAATATCTGCAGAGCTTCAATATATTTAGAGAAGCCTCTTTTTCTCCCAAACAGCTGTACCCATCTCATCCCTCGTCCCTTGAAAACAGCTAAATTCTAAGAGTGAGAGAGATGCCTGGATTACCTTCATACGTTGCTTTGAATCCCAGCAAATTGCTGACACTGTCTGTCTGGAAGAGGAGCCACATCTGGTGGTGCGTGCTAACGATGAGATCGGGAACTGTGGTACCTGTCAAGCTGTAAAAATAAATAAGAACAAGTAAACAGCCTGTACATCTCCCCAAACTTATTATCCCACCAAAATAAAGGCTGCGTATGCCCCTGGGGGAGCAGAAAATAATGAGAGCAACACCGACACAATTAAGGATAACCCCAAAACAGAACACTGTCCAAAAATCTGATAGATTTTCAAGACTGATGAGCCTCTCGGTATGTTTGTGCATCCTACCTAAACAGGGAGCCTTCTACCACAGTTAAGGGTCGCTATTACTACCAGCGCTATAATAATTACAATTTAGTACCATTATTACAATGTATTATCCAGCATCAGTAGTAATAATTTCCTTCCTCACTGAAGCAAAACGTAAGCAAACAAATGAAATTCCCAGAACCCATACTGGTGACTGAATCCTCTTAACTGCCTGTAGAGTATTTGCTAGCATTACAAAAAAAAATTACCTTCAACACATTCTCGGCGACATTTCTATCCTCACAGACAAGTTTTCACAACAATGTCAAAAAACCAAACCAAAACAAAAAAAACCACCCCAAAAAAACAAACCCTGGAAGACAAGGCACGAGCCTCAAATCTGCTGAATGCCCTGTGAGCCCTTGAAAATTGCTACTAATCCAGGCGGTACGGGATGCTCAGGACATTGCCTACCCTTCAAGGAGACTCTTAGGAGAGCTGAAGAGATTTAGAAAAATGTCACCAATATATTCGTATTTATGAGCCGTGCGCGGCTCTCATTCAGCCTTTGGGATTAATCACCTTGTTGCGGTTCAACACGGCTTTAGAGTTTTATCCCCCACCCCAAGCGCCCGCTCCGACCGCGGCTCCCGCCCTTCCCTATGGAGTCACGGTGGGAAGGGATGGTCACAGCGTCCGTAGTGTCACGTTGCCCGTCTCAGCGGCAGCGTTAAACGTTATTATACTACGGCTGCCAAGGTATCATTGTGATAAAGTTATAAATCACCTTCAGTGCAACTGCTGTGAGTGGATAGGTGTTTATTTTTCCCCGTAGTGTTTGCTTAAATCTAAATACATACATATGGATGGGCATGGCTTCTGCCTGGCGCCGTTCTCAAGCACGACAGCAGCACCTGAAAGGTTTCTTGATAAAATTGATCCCCAAGCTCTCCAGGCAGAATTATTGAACCCAACGCTGCAAGGGAACACACCCAGCAGCTGTGTGTTGATAGCATCCTGTGAGGAAACGTAACTCGCAGCCTCCGGGCATCCTTGCTGCCATTCCCAGCTTCCCGGGAAACCAGAGGCGGTACGGCCGAGCTGCCAGCGCCTGTGTGCCGAGAGCGAAGTCAAACGCCTGCTTCAAGGGCTGTGCTGCTTTACCGCTCCTGAACGCCCTCCTGAACGCCGGCCACGTGCTGAGCGCCAGGTTCTCTCCAAGACCCTTCCAGGGATCTAACATGGATGGGACCAACTCCACCGGACACACAACTCTCCTCCCCATCCCGGAGAACTTCTCACCGCATACGCACCGGAGACTACGGTAACGTCCGAAACCAGCCACTGCTTGAGCTCTGGCCGTGGAATCTGAGGGGTGTTTTTCCCTGAAATCCCATTCGTGTCTCCCAAGCCCATCAAAACCTCCCAGTTCTGCCCCCACCTTTGCTCTGTTCCTGCTTTGACCTGCATCAGAAATTCTGTTGAGCCCAAGGTGCCGGCAAATTAAGAAGTAATCTTGTTTTAATGACTGTTTTGCATCCAGAGAGTTTGATGGGAGAGGCAGATGAAGTGCTATTGTTGATTCTCCTCAAGTTATTTAAGCAGCAGACGGGCAGGAATGAGGAACATACCACAAGAAAAACCTTCAGAAAAAGGCACTTCAAAGGTTTTTGCATGCTTTCCCACTCTACTGTAACAAGCTGAATGATTGATTTGGGGGCTTGTTACTTTAGGGAATAAAATCCTCTCTGCCAGTCGGAAAGCTCAGCCTAACAATCTGTTATGTTCTCCGAGATGCATCTCGCAGGGATGCGAGTGAGACTGGAAACAAATGGTCCTTCACACCTCAGCCTGGGACAGCGCCCGCTGCCACGCAGGCGGATTCAAACGTCTTTCTGCAGTTGGAAGGCGGCAGGACCCAGTTCCTCTTCAACATCCGAGAATAAATCAAGAGCAGTAATAAAACTGGAACTCCTGCCTTTAACAGGGTGAGGTTTCTGCACGTCGATTCCTCCAAAAAAAGTACAGCTCGTGTCCAGTGGATGCATCCGATACCGACAGTGGGTAAGAGGGCAGCAAATGCTGAGAAAAGTTGTCCACCACGTTCATTACGAAGGGAGTATTTCTGCGGTCTTCACAACTCTCTCACATTTCATTAGTTTTCCACTTACCCTCCCAGATCAAAAATAAATAAATTTCCCTGTCTGGATTCAGCATCAGCAATTTAACAGAAAGTTCTCCTGCCAAGAGAGAAGATACCAAGACACTACACCTTTTGCAGACAGGCTCAAGATATTCCAAAATTGCACTAGCAAGGTGTTGAGTAGCTAATACAGAGTGAGAAAATGTGGAATGATTAAAATCAAATTGAGGAAAATCTTCACGGGCTTTAGACAAACAGAAAGGGATGGAATGAGAAATCATTTCAGCAAGTTATTACAAACTACTCCCCTGGCAGTAATTTGCACATTTTGACCAATCAGCTGTGAAATGTTCTGTGACACTTTAATTACAAACACTTTTGCAATAAACAGACCTCACATTTATATACATCGCAGGTTAGAGTTGCTGACCTAAGTATCACCGGTGTTCACATTCGGAACAGAAACGTATGGGAAAACGAACCTCGGAGAAGGAGAGGTCTTGGAAAGAGGCAAACATTAAGATAACGGAAAACGGAGTGGGAGGCTGATTCACGTAGAAAAACAAGGGAGGAGGAAGAATTAAGAAAACCGCAGAACATGACACGCTCTCTGCTACCTGGGAAGAGTACGAGCGCTTTGCTAGAGCAGCTTTTGGGGAGTCGTTTGCTCTTGCATAAGGTGATTAGACAGAAAAGAAGGGAGACTTGCAAGTCAAGACACTTAAAGCTGGTGGCCTTGGGTTCCAGCACCCCGTTCACTGCTCCAAATACTCCCCCCAAGAGTCAGGGTGACTTTTCCCTCCTCCTGCCCCAGCATCTGGCTTGGCAAGTTCCCCCAAGCCGTGTGAGACTTTGACAGCCACCACCGCCTTACCTCCTCGCTCCCAAGCGGCAAACGAGACCCCAGGACGGCGAGCAGCCAGGCTTCCCGAAGCGCTCCAGACCCCAGCACCGTCCCGGGGCGCAGCCGAGCTCCAGGATATGGAGCAAAATACCTGCAGGTGCTCAAAGCCGCCCTGAAGTCACGCCGTCCACGCCAGCAGCACCCCGCTGCACTAGCCCAGTGCCACGTGTGACCCGTGCCTTGCTCTGCACCTCCACCCCCCGTGGCACGGCCGTACCTGCTAACGGCATGCTTGCGGCACGCAACCGGCATGCTGGGAGCGAGACACATCTCCCAAAGTGCTCCGATGTATAGCACACCTCCCACAGGTTTTAATTTTTTAATCTCCCCACAGCTACAGGGTATTCTGGATCTCCCTAAAGCTACAGGGTATTTCACTTTAATGATTCAGAGAACCTACAGCAGAATCATTGCTATATCACGATATATGATATCACGAATGATACACAATTACGTCTGAATGACACACAAATTGATTTCTCACCGACCCTTCAAACAAGGAACAGAAAGACTTTATCAGAGGAGGGGCAAACATAAGTCATTAACATCAGCAGGTTAATGAGAATAAACGGCCCTCAGAGATGATCAAGGCTCACTCTTTTTCAACGGTGGCATTTTCTACAGGCTGTTGTAAAAGATCCTGACTCACCCCTATGATACACAGGGGTCCATTTCCACTACAACCCCCCCTCCCCAGCACGGCGTGGATTTGGAGTGAAGCACGCTGTATGTAAACCTAAAATTTGGAGAGAAAGTTTAAAGGAGAAAAACCTCCCTGTGTGTGCTCAGGGCCACCCTCCATCCAAACCCGGCGGTGCCAGCACACGAGGACACGCTCTCCTCGGAGAAGCCAAGAGCTCCCACCGACCTCAAGAGAGCCTGGAAAACCGCAGGCACCACAAAACGATGGTGACATCCCATAAAACACGTGGGTCAGGGAAATCCCTCGCCCTCGGTGTAGCAACCCACAGCTCCTGGGCTGACACACTCCCTCCAGCCTAAGCCAGACCCACCTCCAGCTCCTCAGCCCTGAGGGTGGGATGGCGATGGCCAGTCCAGAGCCAGTTCCCCTTTACTCCTTGTATTAGCTGCACTGTAACACAGAGCACTCGGGCTCCGCAGCTTTTACAAACGATAGCCTGACAACACGGCAATCCTTTCTTCTACAAACTGGCAGCATCGGAGATTTCATCGCTTCCTTCAGCACAGCTGGACTAGCCCTGTACTGATCCAATGTCCTTTCTTTGGAATTAAAATCAGAAAAAAAGAAACCAGCCCCAAGCAACCACTCCCCCCCCCCCCAAAAAAAAAAATAAAATCACCAAAACAACCCAAAGCCAGCAAAAACCCAAATATATTTAGGTAGGAGACATTGATATAGGAACATCCGGAAGGAACGTAGGACTATCAACGTTTCTTTCGACCGAAGGAACCTCCATGGAACATCCTATCTACAAACGAAGGGATATAAACAGAAGGGGATGAACCCTCAGCCTTCCAGAAGTGTGCGTCACCGTTTACACGGGTGCACACCGGGTGTAAAACGCTCAGGATGTCACCCGAAAATAATGGATTTACAGCCACTTTGCACCGTTAACAACGGCCGCACAAGGAGGACAGCACGGGGGAGAGGGATCCCGACTGTCCCCGCTTTCTGCCCGATTTGCATCTTCTCTTGTAGCTGAGCTTTAATCCTGCTCCCCCAGCTCCTGGACAGCCTCAGCCTCCCCCAGGGGCCCCGACAAAGGCAGGGAAGTGAAGCAAGGAGGCAAAAACCCTTCCGTCAGCGGCAGCCTAAGAGAAGGCGACGAGGGCAGAGCACCCCAAGAACAGCCAGCTCCGCCAGCTGGGACCCCCGCACCCAAACCCACTGGTGACATCTCTCCAGGCACAGCTGAGGTGTGGATTTCTCACAGGGACAAAGGACGTGCTACTTACACGTAAAGCACAGTTTTCTGGTCTCCGACTTGTCCTCCATCACCCACTGTCAGAGTGTCATATCCTCTTTCTAGTTCAAATTCTTCAAAGGTGAGTTTGATAACCTGGCAAAGATGCAGCACATTAATATGAGTCAACTGCCAAGGTAGCCAGCAGATCCTCTTGTCTTGTTTATTTATCTGTTTGTCTATCGAGAAGCAATTTATAAGAGCATTAATATCTTCAGGACATCACCAAAGGTGACCGTCCTCACTTTTTATAGCACTTCTTTCCAGACAGATAGAGCTCTTACTGAAATTACCACTCAGATTTTTCTGCTTTATCTATTGATTTTCTAGATGACTTTATTGATAAAGATATGTGTGTTGGGATTGCAGCATGCTTTTTTTTCCACCAGGTACCGCTACCAATTCTTTCACAAACCCGAGACGATGGTGATGGATTTGAACGGGCACACAGGCAGCCCGTTAGAGAGTCTCTCTTTTGCTCTGTGTTGCTCAGAAGGTTCCCCCTGGTTTTCAGACGCTTCTGTCAGACCAAGAAAGACTTTACCTGAATTACCGCTGGGGTAGCTCCAGGAAACTTCTCAAGCTGCCTGCAAACACAGTCGTCATCCCACCTGCCCACAGCTGTTTCCTTCCTGTGATTTCTCTCCTGCTCTATCCAAACCTTCCACCCCCACTTGATTTACGCAGCCTCGACATATCATGTAGGAGCAGAAGTCCCACAGAAGTCGAGAGGTTTGTGTTCCAAGTCTCTTAGCTGCTTTTTAAATCCCTATTTTCAAATCACTTAAAATTACCACGTGACCTAGGGGACAAAGGTCCTTATTCCAGCCTTGGACAGGGCGAGCCCACAGAAAAGGAAGGGAACTTATTTTACCGATGTGCTTTACAACCACATATACAATCAATATACAAATAAACCAATGGGAACTTTGTTGCTTGGAACTTTTTAACTGAGTGAATCCAGGAAAGCACATAAACACTTGGATGCACCCAGACCTTTGTATGAGTGCCTGTAAACATAACACATTTCCTAACTTTGAACAGCCTAAGCTACCAGAAATTTGTTTTCACACTACTCTTTGCTATTTCACACAACACAGAGGTTATCAAGAGTAATGAATGAGAAGGACCTACGTGTGTGCCAAGGATCACGGAGACGTGATGCCACCCTGCACCTTCTGACTTGGGGCAAGGAAGCAAGGCACAGGAAAATGAAAATCCTCCCCTTGGAAATTCTTGCCTTTTGTAACAGCAGCATCTCCTGCAAACACTTCAGTAGGTGTGCAATCACAGAGCGATAAAAGTCCCAAAGTTAAACCCCAAAGCAATAATTAACTGTGCTTTATTAAAGGTGAGTGTGCCCTGCGGTCTCATCGAGGCTTGTATGGACTGTCTGGGAAGCTGACAACCTTCTTCTGTCAAGTCACCCAACTTCACCCCCTTAAGAAAACACCGATTACTCAGACATTGAATGGCTTGAACGTTCCTTAAAAAACAGTGAGTGTATATATAGCTCAGACTGAAGTGTCCTGTGCTACTGCCTTCTACATAGAAATGCAATTAATACTTTTAAAATGCACAGAAAAGCAAATGAGGTATCTCAGCCGTGACACTCGGAAAATAGGGTTTTACCAAAAAGCCCCAGGATCGTGAAACGGAGCCTGTGTGACACTTCATGGAAGTCTGGAACCATTAATTTTGTGGTAGTACCAAAATATTAACCTGTGCAGATTATTACTAAACCATGTAATGATGGAATAATGTAATTAATAAAAAGAACACGGTGCTGTAAAATGGCACACATCATTAGTTAAATCAGTCATTCAAGTAAACTGCATTCTAAGAAGTCTGACCCTAATTAAATAACTAATTACATTCTAGTATACTGAAGACTGTAACCTTGTGGCACAGGAACAGGATGCTGAAGACAATATTTGTTTATCCACTTTCCTATTTTCTTTTTGGCCTGAAAGCTGAAAATTATTTAATGATTCATTGAACAAGAGACCTACCAGCACACACAAATACACAGATGACACAAACCCTCAATTTTAAACTGCTGAAGTGACAGGAAGCAATTAGAAAAGCCAAGAAAATAGGCTGTAGTATGACACCCGATTCTTAAGGCTCTGGACTGCAAAGTGATTTGCAGCGCAGTCACGCACGTAGGAAAAACCCACAGTAATTCTCTCCGTGGAGAACAGCACCTCTTACAGTGATATTCAGATGCTTTACAAGCTCACATTACTCATCCCCCCTTCTCCCCAGGTCCCAAGCATCTATCTTCGTTCGGGATGAATCATCCCCTGGAGGGGCCCATCTCTCTCCACCGACCATACAAGACGCTTGGACGGAGCTTTATTTGGCTCGCCAGGCTCCAGGTGAGAATAACCCCAGGAGAAGTGTCAACCAGTAGCATCCATTATGTCAAGAAGGTTCAGAAATAGTTTTGATGCAAATTCGCCAATTATCATATGCATTTCTGGGCTCCCAAGCGATTTGTTTTTCCACCGTGGTTGAAACAGATTCCCACGGTACTGGGGACCAGCGAGAAGCCTCTATATGCCGAATCCCGCAAACAGGTTTGATGCCCCGCTCCGTATAGGAAATCATTCCAAGCTGTCAACTGAAAAGCACTATGCCTTTAATACTGTTTATGTAGGTTTCTGAGCAAACTTCGAGGGGATTATGTAGCTCAGTGAATCTGGCTCGCAGTCCTTTTCCAAATATAGAACAGATGACTTGCAAATGAGTTCTAAATTCAGCTCGGTGGTTTTCCCATCGCTCATATTAAAAGCTTCATATAACAGGACCTGATCCAAAGACCACTCAAGTCAATAAAAAGATTACCACCGACTTCAGCAGGCTTCAGCTCAGGCCCATAATGCTTTTTATCTTCAAAGTATTTTACAGGCATTTTAATTAATTCATCTCCAATCCTTCCTTCACCCATGCTGGGGAATGTGCGATGATGAGATCATCCCCTTTGCTCACAAAGGCGACGCGAGTCAGAGCGATGAATTCTCCAGTTTAGCACCCCGTTTCTAACTGGGGCCATGCTTTAAGCCAGCGAGAGGTTCACGTGTACTTCCCAGAGGCTGCACGACACGACTGGTGAGACAGGAATACCAGTGACCCACCTGGCACCAGAACGCACATCCCAGCAGCTCCCAGTGCTATACTGGGTCATGCACAGGTGAGCTGCTGCGGTAGCACACACAGCCAGCCTCGGGAGAGGTCTGCCGGGCGAAAGAACCCCCCCAAGGCAGCGAATTTACTGGCCATCTTGTATCTTCACTGCTCAGATATGACCTGGTCTGCACAACTCTGCTTTCCGGAGCCTTAATGAATTGATTTAAGAGCAGAAGACGCAAAGGGCAATGGGCTGGTTTCCAAGCTTCCCGAGGAGTGCCCGAAGGGGCTGCAGGGACCGCGTGGAGCCCCCGCCGGAGGAAGGGCATCAGGCTGCAGCTCCCGACAGCCGCTCAGACGAAGAGAAGCAAGCGAAGCGCCGCGCGGGGAACCGGCAGGCACGGCAGCGGCTTTCCCAAACCATTCCCGCGTTCCCCCTCAGCCCTCCCTGCTCCCAAGAGATGGGGAGTTTCTCCCTACTGCAACCTACACGTCCAGGATGAAACACCCCGAACCCAGAAACCCTTTCTAAACCGATATTGCTAATTAAGTACTACCGCTTCAAAGAAAACGAAGATGGCAGTCTCTTTACACAGCTAATACAAGCTGCTGATCTGGCCAATCCATCCGTGTTCCACTTGTGCTCTTCACCCTGCACCTCTTCACAGTCTACGGTGTCGTGACCCGTGGAGCGCAAACCACCTTTTTCTTGTCCTATTGAATCGGTAAGTATTGAAATTAATGGGTTTCACCAATTTCAATCTCCTGGATGATTTGATGCAAGCTGAGGATCAGGACTTGCAGATCCTGTTTTCTAATCGAGAATTCATTATCACTCAGGTTTAAAAGCTGAGGAAGAACCTAAGCAGCGGGAGAGGAGAACCCTTCCGTAAGTCAAAGTTCACAAAGACTATGGTTTCGAAAAGTGGAGACTGCCTGCCCAGGAGGCTGACAACAGGAGAAGCTTGTTCTATCACACCGCTGAAGAAGAAGCAGAACAAGTTTGTGCACGAGGCAGGCAGAAAAGCAGATCATCAGAGCTGAAGATCAGACTCAAAATACTCAACACGAAAGCAGGGTGACAAAGGGTCAATAAAACAGTGGACACAGTGACTCTTGGCAATCTCTTCAATCGTAATTTGTAACAGAAAACCCAACTGGAAGTGTTAACCTACACAACACCCAGGGCAGCCTACATCTAGCTCACTACAGATTCTTCCCAAACACAGAAGACTGTTTTTTACACCCAAAACCTGGGTTTTTCTGATCTTTGAAAGACAAAGATGGACAAAAGTAAGGGTAAGTCTGACAGCCACACCACAGCCCCAGAGGCTGATGGAGCCAACAGCCTGCCCATGCACAGGCGATGTGCACCCAGGGGTGTGCAGGACACAGCTGACACCTGAGCAGCAATCGCTGCTGTTAGATGTGGTCTGTTCTCCACTTGCACATTACCCTGATGAAGGAGAACGTCCTGGGTCTGATTAACCAGCAAATCACTCCAAAGAGATCAGCACCGAGGAAGTACCCTGATTCCTCACCCCGCTTTCCCAGAATCTGGGTCATTCCCGTGCTCCTGAGCAGCCCACCCAGGCATCCACGGGATGAAACGGCCGGCTGACGACGACAGCCCCTCAAACACAAACTCATCTTGAAACGGGAATGTAGGAACACTCCTCATTAAAATCATAATCCACCAGTGATCTGCACTTATTAAAGGCTTGAACGGAGGTCAAGGAGGAGAGGGAAGCAGAACTCAAGAGGCTCTTCAGCCAGCGCCAGCTGCCCTGCCACCAAGTGCTCCAGAGGGACATCCCACCGGTGGCAGCTACCACTGCGGGCGCTTCCCAGCGTTTCTGCGGACCGTAAGAATTTCCAGCAAAAGATGAGACCCTGGGATACTAACATGTTTGTGGAATGCCTACCTCGGATCAGCGGCCGCAGGCGGAGTGCCAGGACACAGGACTGCCTCGAGGCAAGGACCCAGGATAACTGACGGAGCAACGTACGAGCTCAGTGCTCGGCGCGCACCATTTGCTCACGAGCTAATGGGGATGACGTCAGTTGGAATCCAGATACTAAAAAGAATGAAACCCATTGTCTAAGAGCAGAGGAGAGTGAACAAGACCTCAAAAAGTGCATTTTGAGCTCCACAACGAAGTAATTTTTGTCCTGATGTTCCCACACGGATCTGGCGGAGAGGAACAGGCTGAACTTGCAGGGCTGGAGAAGGCGGCGAGGCACTGAACATTGCCCTCCCCGAGCCAGCGGAAAACAAAAGGACTTGATCTGACAAAGGCCCAGGCAGCGAAGCCTTGCTCTCTCCACGATCAACAATCAGACTTGAATCAGATACGCAGACCAGCGGGGACAAAAAAACCCACCACCCTCCTCTTCTTCCAAGCCTCAGCAAGCACAGAAAGGACTTGCTGGTAAATTTGCAGCACCGCATAAATAGCGGTAGGTAGAACCAATACCTCCCCTCCTCACTCACCCTCGGGGGGCTGCAACCCCCATTGGTGAGGGGCCAGCCACCAGCCAAAAGGAAGGGAAAAAAAAAAATAAATCAGCATTCCTGGCACAGCCTCCCCGGCCCGACTGCGAGCTGCCTTAATGAGATGCTTTGCTAAGCTGTTTGGCATTTCACCGCCATTCACGCCAAGATATCAAAGAGGTTTTCCATTAAAAATAATTACGTTCACTTTTAATTACATCCTTTAACAAAATGGATTTTCAGCAGAGATGGAATGTGATGTGTTGCGGTCTTTAAAGGCGGTTGGAGAAATGCAGGGAAGAAGTCTGCAGGGGGGGAGAAGGAGGTACCAACGTTAGAAACAGAAACCTGGACAGCTAAATATCAGAGCCTAGTCCTCCCTGAAGCACAGCTGTACGACAGTTCAACTAAGGCACCGAAATAATGACATGGAGACGCATCTCCGAGACCTACCTTGGCTGGATTGAGCGCAGTGATGACCCACACGCAGTAGGCATTGTTATCGTATTGTACGGGGTAGTTGGGAGAAGTTATCACGCCGCTGGGACCACGGAGGTACATGTCACACATCCTAGCTGTGGAGAGGAAAACAAGACAGATGTGGGAGGGAGGTCTCTTTCCCTTTGGGATGCACACTGCATTCGTTGTTTGAGGAGGAGAAAGAAGCAGAGATGTAGACGTTACGGAAGCGGGGGAGAATTAAACCTTGCTGCTCTGTGCTGTTTTCACTAGCCAAAAGGTTCCTTTTATTCCATGTAACAGAGAGGAAGGATTTCTCCGTGATGAGCAGATAAGTGGGGTGTTTCCAAGGGCTACCAAACAGATGGACCACCAGACCCACCAACAACCACTCATTCTCTAGTGCTCAGACTGATCGCATTTATTTTTTTACTATATTCAAGCCCTCACAGAAACACTTTGGTGTCCATACAGTGAAACCAACAGCAGAAGATGCCAGCTAAGATGCAGTTGCTTTTCAATGTCTTATTTCCTTCACTGCAGGTCAAAGAAAAATAAAAATACTGCACAGCAAGTATTTATTTGGTAAGGGCTGAGTTCATTTCAATATGACTGGGGACTCCAACCCAGGATGGCAGCTCAATTTTGCATCTTAAACACATCTTGGGTAAAGTAGAAACTAAGAAATGCTTAAGCAGGGCAATCTCAGCCTGTGGTATTCCTTGGATGTAGGATCTACCCAGAACATGTGAAGAACAGCATCCTTGGTCATGGAACTGCCTCTGCTGTGGTGGTGGATCCTCAAAATTAATATATCCCCAATCTCAAAGGAACCTTATTTGCACACGTGGCATCTGCAAAGCGGTTCCCCGCCCCCCCCCCAAATAGCAGTAGGGTGTGGAAAACGGTCTCCTGGCCAAACTGTCTGACTGCAGAGGTGGTCACACAGGAACGCTGAGAAGCTGCTCAGGAAAGAGCAGAGCGCATCTATCCATGCCCCATCCCTCCTGTGTGACCCCATCCTGGAGTCATTGCACCCTACCTTACAGAAATAAGGTAAATCCTCTTACTCCCACCGTTATTCCCATTTTACAAGCGGGCAACAGGAGCGCAAAG
Organism: Falco rusticolus; assembly: GCF_015220075.1. Taxonomy (NCBI): domain Eukaryota; kingdom Metazoa; phylum Chordata; class Aves; order Falconiformes; family Falconidae; genus Falco; species Falco rusticolus. The sequence continues at coordinate 116,968,709 of NC_051189.1, forward strand.
GGATTCGGAGAGCCTGCCCGTCATCCAGAGGGAACCCACTGCAGATGGGGAAGCTGAAGAACAGTTTCCCAACAGCAGGGAGAGGTTTGAGCACTGGGGATTAGAAATTACACAGACCAGGGGGTTAGAAGCTGGCTCAGCAGGGACCCCGATTTCTGTTATTTGACCCAATAACAAAAAGAACAAACAGGGAGGGAAAAAAAAAAAAATAAAAGCAGTATAAAGATGGAATAAGAAACAGATGGAAAACTTTTTAAAAAGAAAACAACCGCAAAAGTTAGCAGTTAAAAAAAAAAATTAAGTTGATTCATAGAATCAGAATAATGCAGGCAAATCCTTTCTTATCTCCTGCAAGAGGACACCATAAATTTCCTTTATAGTGTCACATATTTATGCCAAATATCCTCTTACAGTGATTCAATTTATTCTAGGCTTGTTTCAAGAATTAGATGGGATTCCAAAGCCTTGAAAAACTCCGTAGATGAAATTAAAGAAAAAAGAACTGAAAAAATACTAATTTATGACTTTAAGAGCTTTAGAGGGATTTAATTAAAAATATTACAAGTTGTTCATTATTAGCATTACAAGTATCACAATTATGCATGCGACTTCTTAGAGAGAGACGGAATGAAAACAAAATGGCCAAGGGCGAAATGGGCATTAGTGTTTTCCCCGCTGAAAAACAACTTCATTCACTGATGGCTCATGGCTGGGCCACGGGATAATCAGGATAATGCTGGCAGGGAACCACAGTCCAAGTAATCCTATATTGCTGCCTACTAGCAGCAGGTTCCACGTAGAAGTATCTCCCTCCATCTTAGCTTTTCCAGATTTTGTTTCAGGCTTTCACCTTTCCTCCCCTCTCCTCCTCATCCCATTAAAAGGAATCCCTGCAATAAAGAGACCAGAAGGGAGCAAAAAGCGTTGCTCAGAGGTGAGGACACAGTACACGGGTATGAAGGACACCGATGTCACCCGTGTGGTGCAGAGCTAATAGCTGATGGGGCTCCGTAGTTAATGGAAACAGCTTTACTAGTACTGCTATGCACAGGAACAGGTGTTTTTCTTCAAACCCAAATCTCCAGAATCCAAAAAAAAATATTGCATGAGAACCAAGCAAAGGTTTCTTTCTCAGGCTTGTGTAGAAAAGACTGGAAATTTAAACTCGTATGACACTCTCGTGCTCGGCCAGAAAACAAGAAGGATCATTGGAAAACTATTAATAAAGATCCCATGGACTGCTGAGCAGGGAGCTGACGAGCCCACAGCGCCACTGCCAAGGGCACATGTGCACCCAGCGCGGTGCTGAGCACACGGCGGGACAGGGCTGCACCTTCCCAGCAGGCTGCAAGCATCCAGGGGGGCTCTCCCCTCGAGGCGGGGGGCGGGGGGGGGGCTCTCCCTGCCGTGCCCCTTGCCCGAGGAGGGGTTTGAACACAGATCTGTACAGCCAGGCAGCAGGCGGTGGGTCCAGACCCCCTGAGCGGTGACAAACGAGGACAGAGTGGGTGATGCACGACGGGGACATTAAGGAGATGGATGCTGTTGTTAGTCCTAATAACTCAGGAAAAAATTTTTTGGTCTTCTCACCTCTGCACACCGGCCTGTGGTCACTCCATGCCACAATTATGTCGCTCACTCTCTTACAGGTGATGCTTTTGGACCCTTGTAAATCATAGCCCTCGTTGCAGGTGAACTGGATGCTGGAGCCTAACCTAGCAGGCAGAACAGAGGGGGACGTTAGCAACCGAGACCACGCTGCAGCAACAGGTTCGTCACTTGCTCGTTACTACCCCAGCGATTCTCCAAACTGGGAGCAGAGGGAGTTCCCCAGCCCTGCAGGCAACAGCCGAAGCGGGTGGGGGGCAGAGGCTGCCCCACGCGCTCGCTTGCCTCGGGGGTGACAGTGCACGGACAGAGCTGAACCTTCCCATGCAACTTCAGCGGGAATTTTATTCCATGTGGGAGCACAGGCTCAGCCCCCAGAGATGACATGCTCAGCATTCTCATAAAGAAAAAAAAAATATAAATTCTTTATCTACTACTAAATTTATTTTTTTTTTCTTTATTCTAACACTTTGGCTTCAGCTCCTCTGCTGATTTAAGCCAATGCTGCCTTCTCCACTGAAGCAACACCGTGCCAGTTTACAGCAAGCAGCTCAGGATTTATCCCATGGCATTTAGGGACTATTGGGAATTCCCTTTCCTCCACCCTCAACCCTCCGATCCGTTTTCTGGATTTCAGGAAAATTTGATAGACTCAGGCTAAGCTGCAAGACACTTTTTGTGAACAAAACGGCTATCAACAGTGAAATAAGATTAAATATCGATTCCCCATTGCTAACAGCAGGCTGATTCATTCCTGCACACTGTAAACGCTAGCAACCAGAAGGGAACAGCAGCATTGTTTTAAACTTTATAAGAAAACAATTATCTAGCACCACATATACTTATTGACAAGGAACTGTGCCAGCGCTTTGGGAAGTCACCTCAAATCCACCAGGGGCAGGGCCATGCTGTGACTGAAGCTAATTTGAAAAGTGATTTTTTTATATTTTTTTAAATATATTTTTTTTGGTGCTGTTTAAGGCAGTTCTTTCTGCACTTAACTGGAGCGGGGAATGACAACAAACATGGATTATACAAGCCTGGCTAAATGCCCGTGTTGTGATAAGAGAAATGCTCTGAAAGAGAGATCATTGCAGAGCCTCATCTGGGACACGGTCTCCCAAACACACATGGGCACGTTTACACACACTTGTTCTTTTACAATCACTAGTCTCGGCAAGCTTTTCTGAGAGAACACATTTAGAGGTGTGCAGATGGTCTCTAAAAACAGACTCCAGAATGCCAAGGAGCACACACAATGGTTATCGAGGGTAGCTTTGCGGCATGCAGAAACACACACATAAAAGGTTCTTACCTAAAATCGTTGCCTATTCTTTTGCCTCTCTCTGGAATCCCAGGGTCTGGACACATATTATGTCCCTGGGACACACCAACCTGAGTTACTACAAAGCAAAAACAGCACATACAGAGACAGAATAGCAAAAGAAACATTCTTTCATCAACTGTCTTGGTGGATGTGGAGAGAAAAATGGCAATCGGTAGCTCGAAAACCTGAACATATTCCATTTTGTTTAGGAAAAAAAAACAACCCCAAAACCAAAAACACCCCCACCAAAACGAAAACAGCTTGGGAAACAAATGTAATTGGAATCATTTCAGCTCGGTTTATACACCAAAGTGTTTTCTAGGAAATGCCAGCTAGGGACACAGTTTTCCCTCCGTTCCACTACAGAAGTACCTCTGAAAAGAGTTTTTTTTTGTTCTGCAAAATGACACCGACTAAGCCAGCCCATTTCCACAGCCTGTGATTAAAACTGGCCACCTGTGACACCACAAGGTGACAGCCTACCGCCCCCCCAAACCCACCTGAGTGGTGCCAGGGAAAGAAAACAACTCAATGAAGAGGCAGGTGTATGATACCAGGGGAAAAACCAAGCACAGAACAAAAGGGAGAAAGGAGAGGGAAATGCAAGTCTAGCATTATAAAGCAAGTAATTTAGTTTGGATATGAAAAATTTTATGGAGCAACCTTAATGTAACTGCCAACAAACATGAAATCTATGAAGTGGTGATCAGCACTGAATAAACACCTTCAAACTTCGTTCCCTACCTCCCCATCTCCACCTTCCCTCTCCAGCCCGTCAAACGGCACAAACAAGCAGTCAGGCACTGACCTGGGGGGGGTACAACCTGGGGGGCGGGGGAGGGGGCTCCTGACAAGGACGAGATGAGCTCTGGCAACACACCGATTCCAATTTTGCATTCCAGCAACTCCCAAAACCCACAATGATGGGGGGCAGAGGGATGATTTCGTCACGGAGCTGCCTCAGTTTTATGTGACTTGGTTTTCTTGAATCGCTAAGGGAAGGACCCAAGGAAAAGGCGACATTTCTTGGCAAGGATGCTGAAGCAGCGAAGCGATGAGTCTGAACCCAGCGCGCGTCCGTTCTACCTCTACCTCTCGCTCGGTTCAAGGAAAAAGCTCTGCTGTATTTCAGCAGACGCTACGTTAGCACAGCGCCCCGAAGACCGCCGCCAAATGGATGATGGTGCGGTGACCAAAGCATGTTTCTCACGAGAGACAGCGCGAGGTGTGCACGGCACGGAGCAGTGAGAGCGATGGAGCCGTGTGCGTGTCAATATTGACATGGGAGGATAAACACGTGGAGTAGCTACACAAACACAGACTGCGCAGCGTGAACACACAGGAAGGCAAGACCATCAAATATGGAAATTATTAATTGGGTAATTAGACCTTGCGGAGTGAGGCACTACAGGTGGAAGGCGGAACGCTGTTCCTAAAAGGATGGAGGGAGCTCTCTGCTGGGACGGGGCGCTCACCCCAGCACCCGCACCAGCTGCCTACGCTGGAAATGTGACAGCTTCTGACATCGGCTGCAGGCACAACGTCTCACCTTGTGCCCTTCCATTCGGCGAGGGCCTTTGTGCCTCCCGGTCTCCCGCCCCCCGCTTCCCACCCCACCCCAGGGTGCTGGAGCCCAGCACCCGCAGGATGGCTCGGGGCCGGCCCTGCCGCTGCTCGGGGTCTCGGAGTGCCGCTTCGGTGCTCCACGCTCTCCTCCATGTGTTTGAGGGCACAAGAGCAACAGACACAGGGCTCGCAGGGAACCAGGCTCCTGGGAGACTGATTTCCCTCTTCTGCATATTCATAACCTTGCGTTAAGCTCAGTCACCAGGACAGAGACACCGGCAAGTGACAGCAGCATGAAAGCGGCACACACTACCTTTTGATAGCTGCGTTTTGTAGCTACAAAGCTTTGCTGCCAGCCGTCACGGGTTCTGATGCTGAACGTACACCAGAGCCAGACGGCAGGGAGCCCCTGCCCAGAGCGGGGATTCAGCTCCGGGACTTCCAGCATCAGCGCCCCAATAACTGAAGCGGCCACGACAAAACCCTGCGCCAGGAGCCGGCGCCTCCAGCAGGTCTCCAAAATGCAAAAATCATTTGGTGACCCAAAGGAAATCCCCGGCTTCCCAGGGCCCCTCTGCTAGTGCTTGAAATCACACGCTGAGTCTGAGAAACGCAAGGTCAGCTGCACAAAGGACACCGGTGACACCGTCGTCCCTAGGGCTTCTCAGATCACTACCTACCCACGCAAACACGGTGACCACGCATACAGATGTCTCCAAAGTAAAATTAACGCTTAGAATAGAGCGTACAAACTAGGGCTGGACGTCACCAGCCCGTATGGTACTGAAGGAAAAGCGCTAAGATTTCTCATCTCGCTTCTACACCTTCCCCAGAGCAAAAGCACACTAAAGGAGCGATGCCCACCACGTCCGCGTGCGCAAACCCAGCTTCTAGAGACATCTCTCCATCCAAAGACCTGCACGCTCTTCCCTGCAGAGCGGATTACCAGATTGCCTTTCCACAGCCCAATTTTTCTCCCGTGGTCAAAGGACTATCCAGACATCTTTTATGCCTGGGTTACTTCCCTCTGCCCTGTATCACATCCATCAATTACGTCCCGTAGCAGCTGGCAGTGAACCTGGAAGCCTCCGATGCCAAGCTCTGGGAGGAAGCAAGGCTACAGAGGACCAGCAAAACCCACAGGCAGGTTGTTGGTTACCAGTAACATTTCTTCCCTTGTTAGCTAGCATTTTGTTCATCTCTGTATAACCCGTGTTGATAAACCAGAGAGCAGGTAAGATCAAACAGAGCAGGGTGGAAAGGAAACGTAACTCCGTAGCACGATAGCTGGGATATTTTACTGGTAAACGTGAAGGAGAGCAAAAGAAAAGGAGAAGATGGATTAGATGGTCACTTACAGAAACTTTTGTTCTTCTACGTTTTGTTTTAAACACACGCACAGGAATATAACCCACATAAGCCATATTTGTTATGCTGAGAACTTGCTGTCAGTACTGCGCTCATCCTCCTGCAGGTCTGACTGATCTACGTCTGGGCTGCAGCGCTCCAAAATGAATTCTTCAAGGTTACTAGAAAAACAATAGGTCTCAAACTGTGATGAACTGTTCAGTTTCTACATTATAGGCTGAAGGAGTCTCTCCCCCAAACCATGCAACTAGTTTTCCGCCCCTTCATTCTCCTCCTGATTTTTTTTTTCAGCAACTACCTTGCCATTGCGCATTCAGGAACAGACAGTGACGACCGCTTTGTTTGACACAGTAATTTACTCCATCTGTTAGAAGAACTGAGAACCTTCTTTAGTTCTCTGTATCTCACCACATTATTAAAGAAAGTTCATCGATAGGTTCCCGAGGGACAGCTTTTTATTGAATTTAGGGATGTAAAATATTAACTAGGAAATAAAGCAGCATCTAAAAAGATTTTACAAAGGCTCCACATTTCTCAGCATGAGAAATACAGTGAAAACAAGTGGGCTTTTCTACTGCCACGGGGGGTGGGGAGGGAAGGACTGTAGCAGCAATTAGTAGTTTTAAAAGGGTTAATCTTTAAGAGCACGTTAAGGCTGGCAGTTACTCCACGGAACCTTCTGGTTAATGGGTTACAAAACTCAGCCCTACGAACGGGAGAGCTACCACCCCAGCCAGTGGCTCGCTGCCCCTCCGCGTCCTTCATCCAGCATCTCCAGAACCTCAGTGGTGCCGATCCCGATGTTACCCGCTCACCCGTCTGGCCAAACGCCAGCGTGAAAAGGGTACAGACTTGGGCTGGTCACGACAACTTCCAGCTGGAAATCTTTTGCTTGGGGAATTCTGACCCCGTAATTCCACATCTTGTCGCTATCTCAGGCTAGCTCGGAAAAATAGACAAGTTCAAAAACGTTTACAGGCTTTCAGATTTTAAATACCATTTGCCAAGACTGTGTTTTGCCCTACTTAAAGCCAAGGCAGCTTCTTTCAGAGCTGGAGTGCTAGAGACCCAGGGCTGCTCCTCTGCGGCTCTGCACTCGCTCCGTGCTGCCGCGGTTCAGCCCGGACCCAGATACAACCACTCGCAGCTCAGCACCCCATGCAGAAAGCAGGCTTGCTGCAATGCTGAGGATCTAGAAGCTTCCGTACACTTGGCTGAGACCTACAACTGATCAACACCTCCAAAATTACTTGGCGTTCGTGCATTTAAAATAGGCTTTGACAAATCTGAACATACACAGAACTTGCGCTACTTCGTACAAGCGCTTCCAAGATATCCAGCAGCGCGTTTTCAGGGATGCCTCATTCAAAGGTCAGAGAAGCGGCTCTGATGTTGTTTTGTAAAAGCAAAGCACCACGCTTTTCCCACTGTGTGACTTGGAATACTCACATTTACATGCTGCGTACAGTAAAAGAAACAATCTCCTAAGCGCAATTTAAAATGTAAAACTGTTTCTTCTATCTTATCCTCAGGAGCTGTATTATTTTTCCTCCAAAAAAAATGATTAAAGCAAAACGTCCAAATCATTTTAGGGATGATGAACAGTACGAGGCACTTGATTTCCATTTCAATAAACACGTTTGTGACTGAACACAGTTAGCACCTCCCCCCCAGATTTCATATTTCTACACATTATTTTCCTGCAATAGTACCACGTGCTGTTCCGTGGATATGTGTCGCCTCTACTCCAACAGATGAAACACACGGGCTTTAATCTGGACAGTTAGGATCTGGCAGCTAACCACAGCGTCCAGCCAGCCCACCAGAAACCTCCTGGCAGACCTGCAGGGTGGTAAGGACACGGCTGCAAGCTGCTCTACACCGCCACAGATTCTTCAAGGGAGAATTTTAGGATGTGCAAAGAGCACCAGAAAAACATGGCTAGGAAGAAAGCCTTTGAAAATAAAGCATGGCACAGCTCTAGCTATTACCAAGAGACACAGAGGTTTCTAAATTTCCGATATTCGAGTCAGATGAAATAAGAGCACCACTAGCAAACTTCACAGGTCTTTAATCAGCCTGTCCCACCTGTATAATTACCTCTGATGCATACGCAGACTCAGAAGCTCATGAAAGTTTGAGAGAAGAAGGGGCATGGCTAGCCATGCAAATCAAAAAAGCAAGGGGAAAGAAGAAAAAAAAAAAAAGAAGATAACCTCTTGGGCTCCATTTTCTGAAAATGAACCATTTTCTGGAGACATCTTCTCCGGAATCAGCATTTCTGAAGTTGAAAATGTACTGTAACAGAAGTGTGACAGCAGAAGGCTGTGGGAGATAGAGCTTAATCTGGGTTTACAATCCAGACCTTGCTAAGAGCAGCGCACAGGGAAGGAGCTGAAGGCACAAGGGTTGTGGCAAGCACCATGCTGGTAAGGGAAAGGAATTTGGGCCACGGAACTATCACCATCTATATTATTACAGCTTAATAGCTTTCAGGCTAAGCTGCCTCCCTATGCTCTGTTTTGCCTTATCAAATAGGACAAGATTAGCACTACACAAGATGCTGAATTGACAGCTTTGAAGACTGAAGCCTGCTCCCCGTTGGGTGAGGATAAAGCGGGCAGAAGCAACAAGAACTTCCTACGTTTTTGCCCTCAAAAGTGGAGCTCGACTGGGACAGAGCAGGACAGCCCAGCAAGGGGAGTTCAGCCGCTGTCTCTCGCTCAGCCCCCACCTTCGCCCGAGCCCTGGGCACGGCCAGAGCTGACAGCGGTCATTAGGGAAGCAGCCTCACGTTCCCAGGAAGGAGAAATGGGAACCCTATATATTCCCAACACCGGGATACTTACAGACAGTAAACTAATGACTCCGAACCAGGCTAACGTCTTCCACTCAGCCAAGACTCCCTCCCCCACACCCCAGGCAGCAGACTTCCCACTCCAAACACATCCTTTTCTCTCCGGTGCCCACACAATCAAAGACCGTGGTACCTTCCAACAGAGCTTCACCCTTAGTTAAGTGAGCTGAAATGTTTATTACAATTAAATTCTTCTCGGCAAGAAACATCATACAACCAGAAACATGTTGCATACAGGGACTTTCTTAAAACTGAATTCATTTCCTCAAAACACGTCCTACCGTTTTCTGCTCTGAAGGTTTTGGGCAACTTATACCCTGCTATTTTGTTACCTTGTTGGGCTTTGCTTCTGAAAAATGTGAGACTTATAAGCACTCTCATGTGGGCCTAGAAGCGAGCCATTCTCATTTCAGACCGACAGTGAGCAATGCTTTACATTCAATTCATCCTTTTTTCTTAAGTGAATTTGGCATCCAAAATTCAGACGAGGGAAATGTCCAAACGGTACCTCTTTGATGGGTGTAATGGTCTATGCAACAAAATGAGCAATCGCCTCTTCTCCTCTAAAAAGGTATTTAAAAAAATGCTAGGTTCTGCTCCTGTTCGAATACATATAAAACATAAACTTGAGTTAATGCTGATCCCTCCTGTTCAATATTATTAATAAGTCCCGTTAGGAGCCTAGTGGTCCGTCCACAGTCAGGCATAAAGAACTACGGGTCCTGCTTCTGATTTGAAAAGGACCTAAAAGGCAAAGAGGAACAGACCTAACGGCTTCCCCTCCTGCAAGAGGAAAACACAGCAGTGACCAGGTGACATTCTGAGCACACCTCCAACATATCAACCCCTAGACACGCTGAAAGCGAGTAACTAACAAGGAGACCATAAAATTCAGTATTACAAGCTCTTGCACAGCAGCAGTATCATTTTTCTTCAGGGACAATTAAATAAAATGCAAAGAGAAAAAGAGAGAGGCTGCCATTGCCTCTGCAGATTTTCTGCTAGGTCTTTTTCGGTGGGGTTGCTTATCCCTAACTCCTAATTTTACAGCAGTAGCATCAATGCAGTTTTCAAAACTGTTTACAGTTTGACACTTTCCACGCTAAAACCCAACAGAAATCATGAACCCCAGTCCATCATCGAGCAGAAAGCATACAGTATATATTAAATGCACACACACCGATCCCCTCCATTCCCACTTCAACAAGTTAGTATATGCTTGTGAATAGAGCACTGGAAGTGATGCAGTAATGCAGAGGGAGGAGAGGGAAAAGCATTAAAACTTTTAAGAGTGACGAAGTTTTAGAGATTACTGGAAAGTCAAATGAAATGTTCAAGGAGACCATTATACAAAAGACAGCGTAAGGAGCAGCCAAAAAACTTACACACTGATGTCTTCTGGTTATTGTCCTTGCTGGGCATTAGCTTCACCCCTCTGGACTTCAGTTCAACTTGCTTTTTGACTACAGGGACAGATTTAAAACAAAGCAGAGACAAGGGAAAGATTTAGCTAAGCATTAGGGATTATTTAAAAAGAAAATGAAGCAACAGTTGTAAACCACCCACCCATGCTGCAGGATACCCTGTGTCTTCCCCTTACAGCCCGGACAGCTTATCCTGCCCCTCGGAGCCGTGTTAGGTCTGGGCTGGTGTCCCTGGGGATCCGAGCCAAGCCGACCCCAGCCGAACACAGCTCCTCACCCCTCCGTAACCACGGCATTTTGCTTAACAGGATAAAAAACGGGAAACAGGCAAAAGGGAAGCTCTGGGGGAAAAGGGCAGCTTGGTTTCACCCGGTTTGACTGCAGCAGTTCTTCAATGAACGCGTTATGGAGCGAAGCCATTCTCCGCTTCTGCGGGAATACCACGCCCCACGCGAACACCCCATAACCTACCAACCGTAATCACGATCTGCCTAACGGTAGGCTCAAAACGGCAGTAAAATCCCAGGGAAAAGGGCCACAGTAAAACCACGTTACTGGCAAAGAGAAGCGTGAGCGCACAGACCCACTACTCATAGCCACAGGCACAAGTAGAGATGCTGCACAGTGGCTACCAGAGCTCCCGGTGTGACCATTCACCTCCCCACTCTGCTCCTCACCCAGAAAATGAGAAACCACGAGGGTTGCAACAAGATCCCCATCCATCCATCCATCCATCCATCCATCCATCCATCCCCAAGAGAGCCCCGTCCTTCTCGATATGAAAATCCCCCGCGTAACTGAGCAGCTCCTTGTTTTTAATATCTGGACTTGGCTGCCGCCGAGGCGCTCACTACACCAGAGGGTTCTGCACAAACCCCACACTGGCAAAACCATCTGGATACCGGGAGCGAGAGAGAGAGGCAACGGCTCCCTGCAGCACAGACACAGCTATTTTTGCCTAACACACAGCAGAATTTTTTTACTGGCGTTATTTGAAGTTAACGTGGTTAAAGAACAACTTCACAGCAGAAAGCACGATGCCCAAATCACTTTATGGGATCCCTTCTCCAACGAGCCAGTCCTTATCTACGGAGAAATGTTCTTTTCTTTTTCTTTATCTTGTCATACTTTCATCCCTAAATTAGCACATTTTTAAGACAACGTTGTCAAGAAAAATTACCGATACAACTAACAAGCTTTTTTTAATCATGCTTTTTGGTTTTTTGCTTAAAAAAAAAATAAAAATCTGTTTATAACATCTGTCTGCAGGAGCTTCAGACAGGGAGATGTCAAGTATTATTCCTTGAAGCTTACCTAAGGCAGTGCTTTTCTGAGCTCGACGCTAGCTTGGAGCTTTTTGTTGATCATTTGGCTACAGCTTTTTGCTTTCTCCTTAAATAAAGCAGCTCTAACTTCAAACTGAGGTCCACATTAGCTTAAAAAACCTCGATGAAAAAAAGCTCGTGTTGTTCACATCTTTCTTACCAGTACTGTGTCTTTAATCTGTTGGGGTGTGTGTGTGTGTGCTTCTTTTTTTTATTTTTTTTTATTTTTTTAAAGAAGGGAAAAATAATTAGCAGTATGCCACTTTCAAAGCAAATTATCACACACTTGTTTCTTTTTTACTGTAAATCCACAAGGAGAAATGCAGCAGGTTTCCCAATGCCCCTGACAGCCACGTATTTCTCCAGGTCACGGACTGATGACGCCGGGAGATATGGAGCCCGACATCGAGCCTCTCAACAACTGCACCGTCAAGGGACCAACAGAAGACCCACAGGGCCACCAAATCTAATGTTGGGGGGGAAATTTTGAAACCTCTTTCTGTCTCGACGGGAACAGCGACAGCTTTAAAACACGAACGCGCTCTGCAGCCTTTTGGCTGTGTGACAGAGGGGGTCACATCTACCACGCCACCGGGATAAAGCGCCGAGCAGGTCCCCTTCTGCTCATCCTCCGTAACGCCGCCGTTCCCGATTCTCTGGCACTTTCCAAGCAAGTACAGGGATAACCTCGTGGTCACAGCCGATGTTCCCTCCCAGTCAATAAAATACAATCAAGCCCAAGCATCCAGGGCTAAATCTGAGCGACTGCAGGATGCACAATGGCTCGTGACTTTGCAGTAGCTAATTCATTGCTCTGTAAAGTGCTCTGGGGCACCATCAGTGAGAGAGCAGCTTTATAAAAATAATTTCCATTTTTATATTCTCTGCATCTTCCCGTTGCAAGTTACTTGATACAATTACCAGTGAATGTTTCTCCTAGCCACCCACAGAAAAGCACAGGACCATCAAGTTCTGTGTGATAAAGGAAGCCTGGAGCCTTAAAAGATGAGCAAAGCTTTCCAGTCCCTGGCGCATGCTCTGTGCACGTGGTATCGATGCCGACACCGTGCACGGGATAACGCGTCCCTGGGAGGGTCAGCACTTATCAGGGTGCGCCAGCTGCCCAACTGCACCACAGGGCTGCTGAACATCCCAAAATCAGCATGGGGAGCTCAGAGCTGCAACACACCTCAGCCTGGCCAAACACGGCCAATTTTTAAAGGACGCACCCGATAACAAAGGTTCACCCATATTCATTCCTGCTTTCACCACCCAGCCAGCAGAACCCCACTCCAAATTTGTGACTAATGGAAAGCCTAGCTCCAAAAAACCCAACAGCAATCAAAACAAGCAGCAGAAACCAAACCTTCGTTACTAAGGACCAGGCCTAAAATGCGGAGATGAAGATGCAATACCCATGAAGTATTTACTCCCCTAATTGCATCGTGTCTATTTCAATGATAATTGATAAAGAGATATCACTACATACTCTCCTTTTAATCCTTCATTTTGTTTGCGACATGGAAACGTAATGATGGAAGTCAAGCTGTACAAATTACCCTAGATGAGAACAAGTCAGAATACAGTATCATTTCCTTTTTATAAAAAAAAAAATTAGTAAGAACAATTCTCCTACTCTATGCCCTCAAAAATCTGGTATATGAAAACCTATTTTGTTTATAAATTTGAATGTGGAACAGGACTACAAAGGACTGTGTCAGGATAATTGCATGAACAGAAATTCCTCTATTTTCTGGAGGGTTTTGCTGCTCACGTGTATCTGATAGATTCTAATGGAATACTCAGTGTCCTGTCAAATTTGAAAGATGACATTACAAAGCTTTTCCAGCAAGCAGGTAGTCTGGGATGTTTCTTTGAAATCGTTTCACGTTGCTCTAAATGAGAATTTAAGGAGACATTTATTTATTTTTAATTTGGAAAACAGCATTTCAGCAAAAATCTATTCTATGAACCTCTGTTCGCCTTGCTAGGGGTTTGGTATTAAACACAGACTTGTCTGAATCTTTTTTCCTCCTGCTGGGGCGTTTTAGCATCCTCTGGGACACAACGGCAGGTTGCTTACAGGGATCCTTACTCAAGCTGCAGGTGAAGAGAAACACCCTCGACGCAACAATTTTGAAACTCATCATTTATGCCCTCCATCAGCTGGCCGAAGCAGCAGTTCTTTAGGAATCAAGAGCCTGCAACAAGGACCGGGATTTTCCTGGCTCTGCCTCTCCCTGAGCATCGCCCAGGAGACTCAACAGGTTGCACAGCACATGCTGTAACCCCTTTGTAAGACGTGATCCAACAGGAAGACTGGCAGATCCGTTAAAAATTAGGCGTGCGTATTTCTAGATATATACACGTCCTTAAAAGCCGTTTCTGTGGCGCAGCGCGTGCAACAGGCAGCTCCTCGGACCGTCAGGGAAGGGAGAGGTCTGCGGGTTCCCCGTGCTGCGCCACGGGCTGACACCCACCCGCGACCCGCTCTCCGCCTGAGGATGGAAGATGGAAGGGGAAGGGAACGGGGTGGGGAGATCAATCAAAGATGCAATTATGTGTTGGTAACAATCAACTAAAAAGCAATTTGGGATCCAGCTTCTGTAACAAAATGTGCAGAGAGAGATGGGCTACACCATTCTGTAGACCTGTTCAGCACCATTTTAAATTCAGCAGCTTTTTCATTACCTCGTTGCTATGCTGATGAAGGGGATGACAGGGGATACCTGGCTGTGCTGTCACTTCTCCCCGCTAAGGCACGTCTACCTTATTTTCTTAAGACCTGCAGGTAGACGGCACCTTTTTGGGAAGGCAGAAGTGGCAGGAAGAAACAACAACAACAACAACAACAAACCCCAAAGGCTGATGCACCAGTTTCTCTACAGCTCCTTTCATAAGCCTAGAGGGCGTAGGGAAGCAAGTATTTGCAAGAACACAAGATTCCCCTTACATAAAAGGGAAAAAGAAAGGGGAAAATATTTTAACTCTCCCTGGAAGGCAACCAATTTACTGTATTAACAAAGAAAAGCTGTATACAGGGTGATTATATCTAACCTTGCCTTTACATTCATAAAGATATATCCAAATCAGGGTGTGGATTAGAAAGAGCTGAAATAGAAGATACAAAGGCGGCGTTCTGCTAAACTAGGTATCAACGTTAAACAAGCTGGAAGGGAAATGATTTTCTTATAGATTATCAGCAACGCCTAGTACTGTCTCAGAGGACACAGAATGTTAATCAATGATGTATACAGATGTCTTTGGAAAACAGACGACAACTTCGATTCACCCTAACCCTCTCTTCTTCCTCTTGGACAACCCCAGGGTCTGCTTCATCTCTACTGCTGAAAAACACATTTTAGTTGCTCTGTTTTATATGGCGTTACATATCCTACTTTGTATGCGTTTCTCTCCATTAAAATACTTCTGTCCAAGCATGGTTACGTTCTTATGAAAAGGGTTAAGAGGTTTTTGCAGTTGCACTGGCACCTTGAACGTTGTACAGACACAGATTCCACTGACTGCCAATACCCTGCCTTTATACCGGGGGTGGGGGTGGGTTCGCTTTGTTTCTGTTTTAAGTATTGAAACCTTCCCCAACAGATAGAAGGGACCTGACAAACTCCATAAAACCCAGCAAGTGCGTGAACAACGAGCGCCAGATTCCCTCTGCCAGCTCGACAGAGGTCCAGCTTCAATGCCATTTCAAGAGCACATTTTTAAGTTGATCTTTGAAACACTCAAAACACAAAAGCACAGTTCATTATATCGAACAAAACAGCTTCCAAAGAGTGTGCTAGATTAGAACCCCCTGACATTTATCTAATCAGAGGAAATTATAACATTAATCTGTACTTTTCTATTTAAGAAAAAAGGATGATTCAGACAGGTGTTTTAATAGAAAGCAGCAATCATGACAGCAAAGGAAAATGTCGTATCAAAAAGCCATCAGCTGCGTGCAGTCATTTGTGTTACCCCGGAAAAACAAAGGGGGCTTTTTTCTTATAATTTGAAGTCATTTATATGTTAAAGGAAAGCAAGGGAAGTTAAGTTACAATGGTGATTCACGGAGCCCACATGGAGGCCAGGAGAGCACAGCTCGGGCTAAAGGAACAGGGAACAAACGAACGGGGCGAGTTTGTAGATCTATCCAAGGAAACTCAGCTCCCTCTCTCTTCGTTCCTGTTAGTCCAGGGCTACGGCACCCTCCTCACCACAGCCATCCTCCTTGCTTTTGAGGGGAGCTCTGCAGCACGCCGACACAAACCTGGAGGGCGGACGAGGAACTGGGTGCCATCCCTGCTCCTTCCCCGCTTTGTTTTCCCTCTCCCTGATCCTGCCTCCAGCGCCACTGCCTGAAGCAATGCAACTCCCCTGCGCCCACAAAGTCCTTCCAAGTTCTTCAGCATCCCCGAGAGGACAGCTCTGAGGAACCCGCCCTGGCGAGTGTTCGGCCCCAACAGGACGCACCGAATGGGTCACCAGGGCTGCCCGCACACCGTGGAGCACCACAGCATCCCAACTCCTCTGCCGGAGCATCTCCTCTCCCTCAACAGCATCTTAAGGACCCCAAACTGAAATCCACCCTTCCAGGGATGCCCGGTGAACCCGGAGCGGTTTACACCTCATTCAAAACAGACTCAGTTACCTCTCGCTTCAGCGGGGTGTAACGGCAGCGCAATCTCTGTGAGACCCTAAGACCACCCTCGGCCCGGGGGCACCCTGCCTGTATCCCCACATCCCACACGCTGCCAGCAGCGGGTACAGGAACCGCTCCTAAGGAAGCACACAGTGCAAATGAATCTCCCTGTGGTACTCCCAACAGCAGTTCTGCACATGGCAACGCTTAGAGACCCCGCTGGAAAAATTGATGTTAACAGGATACAGAAGGGGATCATGCAGGAAGTTAACTGTAGGTTCCTCGGGGGGAAAAAAAAAAAAAAATTGGCTAAACACACACTGTGAATAGCGAGACAGGCCAGTGAGCGTTTACCTTGATACTGGGCACTGAATCCCTTCTGCCTGTGGTTGCCATCTGATGTGAAGTGAAGCCGCAGCCAGTTTTTACTGCTGATAACCGGGGCAGGCAAATTCATCCCAGTAAACCTGCAAGAAACCAACCAGTAACAGCCAAACGTTAGTATGATTGTAAATGATACCCCAAATACCTCCTCCTACAGGAACACAGGAAATCCTGAGCGAGTACCGCAGGCCCCAGGGATGCATCCCTGCACCCCGCGGATGCTCCTGTGCCTGCGCTCCCTGCCTTGCCTTCCCATCCAACGGTTACACGGTTGTTAATTCCCGGCGTTTCCAGTCCTTCCTCCTCAGGCAAAGGATACATATGGGGGGCTGAGCTGGGGGCTCACCAGACAAACGGGATGGGCGCAGCTGGACAGCCCGGAGGCTCCAGCCCTCTCCTACCTCGCCAAGAACGTGTGGAAGGTACAGAACGGCTCCGAGCTAGAGAAGCGCTACGTGTTTCCCCAGAGTAACAGCGCCTCACGGTTCCGTCACCTTTTGTATCTCATTAGTATCATGCAGAAATGACAAAATCATCTCGGGGGACACGCTACAGCCAAGGTATGCAATATGAGCTTGAGTCTCAAGCTTATTCAGTTCCCATCTTCATATTTGGTTAACCCAGTTTAAAAAAAAAAAATAATGTTTGTTTTAACTGACAAAGAGAAAGCATTGCAAGAACGATTTTTTTACTGGGAATAGCCAGCAAGAAGCAATTATTTATGATCCATCCCAACCTGCAGAAGATTACAGCCATCAAACATGAGGTGGAAAGCTCCACAGCCCATTAGTAGTCCTTCAGCAACTGTTTCCTTCATACCTCTTTATACACTTTTTTTATTATTTTTTTAAATATTATGCTGTTTGCTTTATTAAACTCCCGATCATAATTCTTGGCTGAGTTGTCACATGCCAGGTCTCAGTCTGGAACAATGTTTACTTAAGTCACAGCCCTCTTGAACTGAGGTATATAATGGAAACATTAACCGTGGTAGGGAGAACAACACTACCATGACAAAAGCTATTACGGAATCCTATTATTGTTAATGAAAGCCCATTTACATTTTTAATCATGGACTGTCACTTATTTAAAAATTACTGGCATTCCAATACCTATGCTTTTTTACGTGAAGGTAAAAGGATCCTGGAAATCTATCCCATTCAAAAGGCTACTTCAGATTTTATTACTACACATTTTCAACAGCAGAATCGATAGCCCAGAAAATATTATAAAAGCCCTCTGCTCCACTAACACCTCCAAAGGTGAATTTACCTCTTTCCAAGGCATGCGGCAGGGAGCCAGGATGGTGCTTGGCAGCACATTTATTAATGGTAGAGGAACTGCAATGTAATCCTGCTCTACTAGTTAATGAAATAGCAGGGATGATTGCGCTGCATAACTAATCCATCTCTGCCACCTACAGTACAGCCTTTAAACCTGGTGTTATCCTGTGGCTGAATTCTGCATAATTACAAAGCATGATGAAAACATTCTTTACGCTATAAAACTGTTTAAGACTGCTCCTGATCATTTCTCTATTGATTATTTTCATCTCAATTTTGCAGACCCTTTTGAAATACAAGGTGTAATAAAAATGGGTTCTGTAGGGCGTTGTGCCATCCTTGGATAACTCAAAGACAGCAGAACCAAATTAATTTGAAACTTTTTCAAATAACTGAGTTGAAACAAACATATCTGGGGCTGATGGCAAACATGGGATGCCTCAAACCAATTCTGAGAAAGTTACTATGGCTGGTTGTTATGACAACGTGTTTAAACTTAATACTCTTACCCCCAAAGGCTGTTTTATTATTTGTTCTGAATCAATAGTCAAACTTCTCATAAATAATCTTCAGGTATGCAGAGCCAAATTTTACTTTCATAACTGTGGAGAGCCAAGTAATTCAATCGCCTGATATAAAAACTAGAGAACAATAAAATTAACCTGCCTGAATGAGGTAGAATTTCACTCTTCTGTCCCCCCACCCTATTTTTTAATATGCACATACTTTGGAGGAGCGGATTCACTAGCCTGCAGACTAGCAATCTACTTACACATATGTTTTAGGGATGCGAGTAGCCTGCTATTAACGTCCAAGGATCCCACAACATGAAGTGCTAGAATTTCACCAACCGAGTGCATTAACACTTCGAAAATCAATTAGACAAATGAATGGCTTGCACCCTCCTGCTACCTTTGCAACAGCACAAATAACTACTGAAGGCAAAAGCAAGAGGAGAGAAAAATAATCAATCACAACCATAGTGCTTCGTACCCACTTCACACTGCTATAAAAAAAATACAGAAGATTTAGGGTGAAGGAAAATGGTTCCCTGAATTTCCTGCATGTAAATTTTCATCAGCACCATATGTCATTTGCTTAAGACATTGACAGCTTCTTGAAAGGACTAAATCAGCCAAGAAATCACTATCAGGTCCTCATTTCCATACACACCACCGCTCAAACTCTCAGCACACAAAAAGACTCTATTCTCGAGGGTTCCAGCCTAACAGACTCCCTCTTCTCCCTTTTATCTCCCTGTTCTCTCATTTTGGAAGTCAAGCAGCTCCCTGTTAACGCCAGGTTATTTGGAATGAGTTTAGAGCCCAGGTCCTGCCGGCCAGCAGCAGCCGGCTCGGATTTTTGGATGGAAGGAACAGCTAAAACACGATGGCAGAGCACGAAGGTGCTTCCCTCGCCGCCCCAGCGCCTTCACCGAGCGGCAGGAATCCTGGTGGGATCACTGGGACAAGCATGTGGAAATGCACTGGGCAACAGGTGGAAGCATGGATTTTGGAAGTGGATTTTTTTTAAAAAAAAAGAAAATGATTCCTGTTAATAGAATAGAATTAGTTGCAGAACACAAAGGTCTTTTTGATTAGCTTAATTGCTTGCGGAGATATGATTTCAGGCTCTGTACAGGCACTGAGCCCCGAGCCCCCACGTATACTCCCAAGGAAGGAAAACTCCATATGATGGAAATATAAAATTTAATGTGTGAATAGTACTGCTCCCCCCAGCCGCACAGCAGTTGTAAACCTCCACGTGTGGAGCACTGAGTGGAGAAAAAGCCAAACCGCTGCAGGAGGGAACATGCTAGAAGGCACAGGCTTTCATTCCAAATTCCTGCACCTTGGCAGGGTCCAGCCAGCTGGCAAGCCACCCTCCCCAACCAGGGACAGAGCATCCCAGTCTTCCAGCGCACCCCCCCCACTGCCACCACTGCCTCTGCTGGTGGGCGATGCCAGGACCAAGGTTCCTTCCCACCGGATGGGTCAGGGGCAAAAAATATTCTGATGGATAAGGAATACCGTGGCTCAAGCGAGGCATTTAATGCAAATCATCAACGCTCACCTGCAGATAACCACTAGCTTTTCCCCATAAGGCTCCCACAGGTTTCAAATAATCGTTAGGAAGCATTAATAGTTAATTGATAATGGAATATTTAATTACAGATAAACACAGTTGAACTGAAGCAGCTGCATGGTCTTTGAATGCAAATGCCCTGGCTGCTCTTGATGAATCTCCAATGAAATGGGAAAGATGCTCAGCAGGCGAGAGTCGAGAGCAATCGCAAACGCCAGAGGAACATCTCAAGTCTCCTGCAGGAGCCACCACGGCTCGTCTGCACGCAGGGATAACGCCGGGCAGCACCAATTAGCACCGCTAAACCCACGGGCAGAGCGACAGCAGCCCAAGACAAAAAGGCCGGCGGCAAAGGCTGCGACAAGCTCCTGGGGAGGATGCTGACTGCACCGTGACACGGAGTACGCAACGGTGGCGCTGCCAACTTCTCAAGGTCACATTATTTTTCTTTATAAACCCAGCGCTGCTGCGCTGGCTTCGAGAAAAAGGAGGAGCCACCTTACAGAGACTTGGAAATGCACAGAGCTAATTAAAAGAAGCTGGAACGCCTTTCCACATTCCCCAGCACACTTTTGTACTACATTATGTGCTCGGAATTCTCAGCACCCACCATTAGCCCAATAAGAGATTGAATTTCTAATAGTCCAGTGAGTCATGTAAATAAAAGCCCTTCTCTTCTGGACCTCTGCCACTGTATTTTTCAGTATTCCAGGCTTTTCCTTCTTTTTCCCCTCTTTTTTTTAAAAAAATAAATCTATCAGCAATTTGAAAAACTTACCAAGCCTTTGTAATGTCCATTTCCCTCCCTCCCCCCCCCCCGCTTTCTTGCTGCCATCACCAGGAGATATGAATCACTTTATTAAATATTCAACTTCCTGAATACGGCAACATGTTAACTGAAATCTAAGGCTTTGGAATGACTAAGTAGCAATGTAAGAACTATTTTTTAAGTAAAATCAATAACCATTACTCACTGATGGGAATTTGGTACCCATTTTACATTAAGCATTTTTTTAATCCTGGAATCACTTGTGAAAGAGATGTAACCGTGCTTCCACTCAAAAATCATTCCTGCAGCTGTGCCTTTCTGAGTCTGGAGCATCTGGAGAGGATGCTGAGGCCAGCAAGGCTGGGAAGGATCAGGCTCTTTGCTCTGTCTCCCCGCCTGGTGACTGGGGATTGGGAGAACATCCTTCCTCCGAAAGTTGTTTCAGCCCGGCCCCGCAAGGACCATGTTTCAGGATGCTCTGGCTTGTGCTCTAGCCATGAGAAGACCCTGAAAGCAAAACTGACCCTTCAAAGCACACCAAACACCTTGCACAAGGACAAGAACCCCTGAGAAGGTGCCTAACTTCAGACTCTGTAAGATATTGAATGACTTTGATCAAGTTTCAAGTGTCTTCAACACCAATGTCAAGCAACCAGCGCGCAGAAATCAGCGCTGGGACAACGGGAACTTTTGTAATTGCTTGAAACCTCGGGAAAACTCTATGGTAGGGAGGATTTAAAAAAACAGTATTTTTTTTTTCTTGATGTCTAAGCCTGCCTTCTCTTCTCCTGCAATTTAAGCTCATCCTATGCACAGCGGAGAGAGAAGAGATTTTAGTTTTTTACATCGCGGTCCTCTGATAGAGAGACACTGGGCGCTTTGAGGACAGCAGGCTCCCAGCTCCCCACCGCCGCTGGTGAACGCTCCACATCAACAGCTTTGAACGTGAACGACCAGTTTCATCTCTGAATGAAGAGGGGAAAAAAAATATAAACACCGCACTCAGCCTGCTGTGGGGGCAGCTGGGTCACCCCACCGCTGAACGAGGTCAGCGGGACAGATTGTACGTACGTTTGGGATGAGGATTCAAGTCCCACGTGTTTGTTGTAGCTGCGTGGCACGGAGGACTATGTCAGAAGAGACCCAACATACCAAGAAGACAAGAATTCCCGTGATTGCAAGTTTTAGAAGAGCCAGGGAGGGAGGTTTTTGGATTTTGGAATGAGGGGTCTTCCTGCCGCGGGCTGAGCCCCGGTGCCCTGCGCCCAGTTCTCCTGCCACTGTACCAGGCACTGGATGTATTTACCTTCCTGATCACCTGCACTTCCAGCAAAACAAACCAACCCACCCAAGAAAACAAAACCACGCCGATACTCGGCCGTAACCCCCACCACACTCCTCCAGCAGCTCCCTCCTCCAGCCCACGCCACCTGCTCAGCCAGCAACCCCTGCAGCACCAGCAGAATCACAAAATTCCACTTCCCCCCAAAAAAACCAGTCTTTTCCTTTGCCAGCATGGCTCTGAACCCTCACCCCAGCCCCCAGCCCGGCACGCCGTCTGCAAGGCTAGATGGCCTGTGAAAAATACCTCTCAAGCAACAGATTTTATCCCAAATACTTCCCAATATTGTTTTTAAACCAGAGCATTAAGGCATCCTTTCCTGAAGTGAAACTGAAGCCTCTGCATTACACGCAGCTCCTCCAATTCCTTTGCTGCGTAATACAGAAAGGTTAATGGTATCAAAACTCCTCTTTTGAGCAAAAGCAGTGAAGTGTGGCTTTCTCAACTATTTTCTTTATTTCTTTTCTTGCTCTTGTATTTCACATTGGATTCAGGCATTTAATATTTACGCCAGTCACTCAGCCATTCCTCCCTTGGCACAGTTAGTATTACTGTACATGGATGGCACCGATTAATCTGCATTCACGCACCATTATCTATTTACAATCCCAATTCCTGGCTTTAATTTGGTTCCACATGGAGAGGAAGAAAAGAAAAGAAAAAAAAAAAAATCAATAAAATGTCAGCAAGTGAGCTAGAAGCCGCAGAATAGTGGAAGGAGATATTTGCAGACAGAAGATCCAATTTTAACTACCCTGAAATTTGATTACCACGAATTTGAGCGCAGTACTTAAGGAACCCAGAAACAATGAGCATCTCATTGCATGGATGCTGCACAAACCGACCGTAGGAGAGTGTGGAGTCGAAGGTCACAACCAAAGGTAAGAACTGCACTTGAAATCACATTACTTCAAGTGATTTATTCTGAAATAATGGATTTAAGCACGAACTTGGAAGGCACACGTGTGTCCTGGGCTGCCCAGAGGGAGGATGTAGTCAAACACTAGCTTCAGCGAGCCCCAATAAATAAAAGACAAAGTCACTGGGGCTGCCTTTCCCCCACCACCACCCTTAACTATTCTTCTTTTGGTTCACTCTTAACACAGAACAAGCTGAGCCCCCGAAGGAGGAGGTTACAATTCCAAGGTCACACCAGTATTAGCTCAGCACAGGGAGTTACACTCTGACCTTTTCAGATTCAGCAAAGATGCGTGTTGCATTTTCCAACAGCCTCATCACTCTAGAATAAAGACTTTTTTTATAGCACCTGCTCTTGCTTAGATTTTTTCAGAAGACCATGAATCCTTGATTTGCACGGGCACGTCCAAGCACAAGCACTTGCAAGAACACCGGAGCATCGCTGCGCTCTTCATGCTTTACTGGAAAGGACTCGGGATGAGCCTTGCTCCCTGCTCCGACAACACCATGCACCAGGCTGCCCACTTCCCAGCTGGGATTTCTCAGCAGCAAGTACAGGGCCACTATTTAACGCCACCTTCCTACATCCCCTCGGCACATGGCCATCTAACCACCAACCTGCTGATGACCAGTAGCATCGGCCAGTCCCTGACAGACATGGGGTCCCCCTAGAGCCTCCAACACTAACGTGGGGGAAACCATCTGATACTGCATCTTCCCACAGCACAGCTGCACCTTTTCCTGCTTTTTAACCCAAACTGAGATCTGCTTTAGTCAATATAGTGCTTAACACCACCTGACAGTCATGGTCAATAGAGATTTAAAGAGAAGAGCATGCACACCTGGTAGTAGAACAAGAAAAAAAAAATACACAAACACCTTAAATTTCGGGCTGTGGGTGCTTGGTTTAACCAGAACTGTTCGAGGTACAGACTGATGCCAGCTCAGGCCCCAGCAGCTTTGCAGCTCTTGATGGTCTTTATTACACTGAAGCGTTCTGACTATTCAGAGATTAATTTTCCTTCCAGTACAACTAGGGGACATATTGCAGAAGCTCTTGATATCTCCGTGTATTATTATTCACTTCACCTGTATTTTTAACTTTTCATCCAAACCTCTACTCAAATTATCATGAGAGCTGTACCATTAATTCTGAACATCTTACTTGAGCATGTCTACTCTCTTAAACAAAGTATACTTAAGCACCTCTAGACCTCATTTTTCGGTCGCAGGAGACATCCCATCACAATGGACTTCTACAAGGAAAATGAATAATTAGATCAAGTTATTGTTCCTCGCTAAACGCTGCAGGGATGGAAAGAACACCCTGCATCTTAAGTCTGGTTCAGCAGCACAGTTACACAAGCCCAGGAGATGCTCAGACGCTGCAGCGGGAGAGCCGCTCCCCACGGCTCCCCACGTCTTTGCGAGCGTCAGCCTGCCGGCGTGTAAATCCCCAGGGATTCCCGACTGTGAAGCACCCTATGAAAAAAAAACCCAAACAACGAAACAAACCAAAAAACCCACCAGTTTGAAATCGATGAACTTCTTGGACCAGTCAGGTTTGTGTCTTGTCATCAAACGAAGCCCGTACCCCCTTCAAGGCTCCAAAGCCCTCTCCTTTCGCTTCTTGGTTAGGAGGCTCCTCAAGAGGTCAACTTTGGCTCAGGGTCGATCGCTCAGGTCTCAAAGACCCACCGTGGGGCTCACGGGCCACCCTGACCCCAAGGGCAGAGCTACATAAGTTGTTGTCTGCAAGAGAGCCAGCGTTCTCCTCCTTTTCCAAGAGGAATGACATTTCACTTAAGCGTACAAGGGATTTTAGGAACAGAAGCGTGGAGACCTTCTTGGCACATTCAGAGATGCTGTGACCCTACAAACCCCCACGAACCTGGTGACACCAGACCAGCTGACAGTTATTGGAAATGACAGAAGACGAGAGATGTGCTCAAAAACGGACCCGGTCCAGCAAAGGCCACCACCCCGACCCAGGGCTGTGGTATCCGTTCAAGAATTCCCGTGATTCCATCTCACCTCAGCCTTAGCTCCTGGGTGCAGCCCAAGGGTGAACCCCTCCCCCGATGTCACCAGGTCACAGCACTTCTGGCCCCGAGCCCTCCGCCACCTTCTCGCTCTCCCAGCGGAGCCCCACTGATCTTGTGACAACAGAATTCAGCTTTAGCTTTAAGAGCAACAAATCGCTCCCAATGCCTTCCAGTTAGCGTGGGACCTGCCTTCGCTCCTTCCAGAAGCCGGTGCTGGAAGGGAAAGCTGATTAATTTACCACTCGCAGCTTGCTTAGCCCTCCCCTAACCCCCCCCCCCCCCTTTTTTTTTTTGCCTTCCATCGAAAGATGAAAGTGATTCCATGCAGCTGCAAAACTTCAGTCATTAACATCAACTTTAATTACTGCCAGCTCCCAGATAAATTTGCTGGCTTAAACCAAATTGATACCTCTTTTTTTTTTTCCCTTCTTCTTCCCAGGAACCTTTACACTTAAGTTCTTAATTCTTCATTTTTTAAGTGACATCTTTAAAGGAGTGTCAACCAGATCCCCAGCTGATTCGAGGCAATGCAGCTCCATCGGAGACAAAACCAGACTAATTCACACTATACAGGGGATCTGACAATCTAATTTTGCTGCTGTTTTCCCTAACCTATGAAATGTTTCAAAATTATTTTAGTCTCTCATTAGTCTGAATTCTCTTGGATCCCTATGCTAGATTAATTATGGTCACTTTAATGAAAGAAATGATTAATTAGTCCACATGCATTTCTGAAACTGTCACAATAGAGCAATTCAACAGGTAAAATGGTCACCAAGGAATTTTTATAAATTTATCTGTTACTTATGCACATATCCACGCTCTACAGAGAATTGGTTTCTCACATGTAATTGATATAGACGGAGTATTACATCCATATAGACACGTATGCAACATAGCCACACATGTTAAATGCAAAAAGAGCAAAGGGCTCACCTTGCAGGCAGATACTTTGCTTTCACAGCACTAACAGAATTTAGATTTTCACTTTCAGAGTAAAATCCTCTTCAACCCGAAGGCTGAACTTTACTTGCCACTCGCTGCAGCAACGAGCGAAATGCAGACGGTGCATAAAGGCAATGGTAAAGCACTGCAAAGCGTGACTAAAGTCATACATCGGGTTTAAACTTCAAAACTGAAGATGTCGGAATAACTCTGAAATCTTTCAGACGCCCCCCCGGTGACAGGCTGGAGGAAAGGGGGATCCCTGTGCTCCGCCACAGGCTAAAGCGAGGGACCAAGTGCAGAACACGGGTTCGCTTCTGCACGGCAGGGCCGGGCCAGCCACATCCCAGAAGCAAGAAAAATATAAAAAACCTCCCACCCTCTGTCGCTGGGGCCCCTCCAAGGGCCAGTCACATCAAAAATTATTAAGGGGAAAAGGCTTTTCCCCCCCAAACAACACAGCTGGCCGTGGCTGGCACGGCACTGCCCACAGGTCGATCCTGCAGGTTTCTTGTGGATGGGAAAAGGAGGGACACCCCCTACCCCACTCCCCCAAAGTAAAAGGGTCCTCAAAGAGACCCACCCTCACTGCAGAGTGCTTGAATGGGTGGAACTCACCTGACGGGTGGAACTCATGCAACTGACAGCACAACTGTGTGCTTACAGCGGAGCCCCATCAGCCACGATGCGCCGGACCGAAAGAGGAGACCATGTCGCTGAAACCGGTGTGTTTTATTCCGTGAAATACCTACCCTAATGCTTTCACTACGGAAACAGTATTTGGCTGTAGTCATACCCAAAAAAAAAAAAAAAAAGGTAACAAATATGATTATATTTATTCTATTCAGGAGAAAACAAACACTAATTCAACACAACAGAGGAATGGCTAATGCAATTGAAGCTTACTAATGCTGCATTGCAAATCCCCCAAAGAAATCTGCTACAGCTTTATTACAATTTTCTCTAAACCCTTTCTGCCTTACTATCAGTGCTACAGAGATTGTTTTTTCTCAGTGCAGTTAGATGAGTTGATAACAAGAGAGACTATATTTATTACTAGATAAATAACAACCATTGCCACCCCTGCGTGCAGAGAGATATACACTCGCGTCTTTGTCAGTCTAACAGTGCACTAAGTTCCATTAAACTTGGACTCTTTATGGATTAGGCTGGAAAGTCCTAGGGCACACTTTCACAACATCTACCCCACAAAATTCTGCAGACTGAGTCCAAGAAGTTGAAAGACAATTTTAATTTTCTTCTAGATGGAATATTAGGAAAAATTTCTTCACTGGAAGGGTGATCAAGCATTGGAACAGGCTGCCCAGGGAGGTGGTGGGATTGCCATCCCTGGAGGTATTCCAAAACCACACAGTGTAGAGGCACGGGTTAGTGGTGGACTGGGCACTCCTGGGTTAATGGTTGGACTTTATGGTCCTGAAGGCCTTTTCCAACCTAAATGATCCTCTGAATTTCCACATCCCAGTTTCCCAGCTCACTAGGCACAGCAGTTACTTCCTTTGGGAACTGGAGCACAGTTGGGCCACCTCACCCTGGTTTTTAAAGACACAAACCTGACCGAACTGACACCCCCCACCACCCCCCTACTTTACCGTGTCACACTAAGCACGGAAGATGCTAAGCTTAAGTGACAACTGGATTGAAGCTCGGCCGTATTCAGACCAGACACAGAGGTTCACGACTGTCCTGTTTTCTCCTAGGAACTCTGTTTTAGAGCCTGGCACCATTCACAGTATGTTCTACTTGTGGATATCCTTTCGTCAAGTATTAGTTAGGCATTCAAAAGAAAAAAGGGACATATCCAAGTCTGCTCCGATATCCTATCAGGCTCTTCAAGAAACAGCATCTTTAGAAAAAGAGGTGAAGGGATGTAAAAGACCGTGACGTCTCTGAAGTCCCAAAGGATGCTTACAAGGTTTACCACCACATTCAAGATTTTAGCCACAAGTCATCTATCAGACACCACCGTGAGACATATGTCATCGGCTGGCACCAAACCAGCCCACGTGCCATCTCTGAAGACTATTTTTCTGTCTTTTTTTTTCATATATTTTTGTAGCTTCTACAGAGGCTCTTCTACAGTGTAGGGGAAAAAAATACCACAGAAACTAGGAGAAAACAAGATTTGCACACTGAACCTTACGTTACTGACAGCTCCATGAAGACACGCTAAAATTACAGCAGTCACGGCTGTGGAAATTACAACAGAATGCAAAGCAGCCTCAGGAAGAAAGGAACCAGAAACTGCAAGTTCTCCGAAGCAAAGCCTTATTTTCTGGCTTCACATTTAGCACAAAGGGATGTGCCTGCGACCAGAGTTTCTACATGAGTCTCCAACTTAACGCTGATAAGAAATAACAGCGTGCAAACGAACCAAACGCTGGAACACGTCTTCGCAGGCACGCTGCTTCTGCCTCCCTTTTCAAGATGAAGGGAACTGACGGGCTGTGTGACAAGGTGAGGTGGTAAAGCCCCCTGAGAAAGGTGCAAGCCAGGTCTAATGGCTGCTGCCTCCAGGAAAAAGTCTGAACTAATCAAGTGATGAACGGCCCTGGGGTTCCAGCACGTCCCCAGCAGCTCCGTCCCCAGCAGCTCCATCCCCCGATCCTTCCCACCGGTTCCTCCAGAACAGGTCACTGATTTATGAGAGCAGCACCGTACAGCCTAGGGAACAGTACGTCCTGCCCTCCCCCGCTCCATCTCCATCAGCTCAGAAGACGTTTAAGGTTTTATATATTTTTTTTATTTTATTTTGATCATTTCGAAGCATACACGAAGCTGGAGTGATGGCAACATCCCTCCTGGCCAAAAGTTACAGCCTACACAGACTGCTTACATGGTGCTCTTTTACTGTACTGAGTTCTTGGCTCTTGCTAAGACCACGAAAAAGTGCTGCCTTGTTATAAAAAGCATATTGAAAGACGGAACTTGGTTCACAACTTCTGTACTTCTAGGTATTTACATCCAGCAACTACATTTCCCATCTTTTTAGCTCAAAATTGTTCTGTCTGCTGTCACGGTCAAGACTGTTCTCCTTTTTAACTTCCAACTGCAGCAGGGTGACACTTTTTGGTTGAAAAGACTTCAGCAGAACCATCTGCTTATTTACTCTAGATATTAATTCAGCATGAAGTCCAAAAAAGAAGAAAAGCCACATGATGGCTTTCAACCCAACCCACAGAAGCCACTTTGTCTCTAAACTCCAGCCTCAAACCTCTTCTAAATTCTTTCAGCGACGGCCACCTTCTGTCCCCTCCAGAGAGCAGCGAGTGTCATGGCACCCTGAAACACAGCACCGCTCTCAGCCCTTTCCAGCACCCAGCATCACCCACCACCACCCAGTGCCAGCCCTCATGCTCATCCCTGGATTCCTACTCAGCCCCCAGGATTTCTTTTGCCATGATGCCCAGACCCCAGACACAACCTGACCAAGCCATGCATTGAGGCAGGATTGCCATCAGCTTCAGCAGCTTTTTGACCAGACTGTAGATTGATGTTCCAAGGGTGTTTTACAAGAGACAAAACCAAGGGTTTATCACTGCTCATGCAGAGCTGGCTGAGAACAAGCTGCAGTCTGCTCCATCATGTAAATCAGCTGCATCTCATAATTTTGAATAGCGGACCAAAGCCTGCCTCTCATTTACGCTCGGCAGCACAGGATCACATGCCAAGGCTAGAAAGTACAGAGAGCATCCCTCAGCCTCCTCCAAAGTAGCGCACAACCCTCTTCTCTCTTGAACATCTCTATCTGACAGTGATTCAACATGGTCGTTTAGCAGCCTCCTCCATTGCTTAAAAATTACCATGACAGGTATGGAATAGTTTCTTGTTCTAACCTTCAGCTACTACCAAGAGAAAGTAGTTTCCCTTCCTCCCTGGTATAGCCACGCATGTTTATATAGTGACTGTGTCTGCCTTCATCATCTTTTACATTCATCTCCATGGCAATTTTCTTTTCCAGACCTTGTTAGCCGCCTTTCTGGGAATTTATTTCCAATCTTACATTTATTCAGAACTGGCAATCCCTCCACATGCGACAGCTGCTGCAAAATTATATATATCCCATTAGCAAACAATACAACAACGTCTGAAAAACCTGTCTGTAAAGCTTGAAGAGGTTTGCTGGAAATTGGGATATATTTTTTTTCTTCTTTTAAATTAAACTCCCCAATTTCTGAATACAGACAGATTCTAGATATAAAAGGAAAAGTTTGCTCTTTATTTTTCCTTTGTGAAAAGTACTTTGGTTGATGGATGAGGTAGACTCCAGGGCACTTGCAAAGGAGCTGCTCCGTTTTGTCACATCGCCGCAGCTCTCCCACCGACCCCTTGCATATTTGCTCAACCTTTTCATTCAGGAAGAACGAGCAGAACCCTTTCCATTAAGGAAAAAAAAAAAAAGTTGCTTCCACTCTCTTTTTCCTAGGCACGCTCTTGTGCCAGAAGTAATGGGAGCAAGAGAGGAAGAAACCTCCCGAGAACCACCCGCGGCACGAGCAGCGCACGCCGCAGTGCACAAACCAAACTTACCTGCTCCCCTCTAACAGCAGCAGTGAAGGTTTGTCCTTAGACATTAGCCTCCTGGAATGGCTTACTCAATCACAAAAATGACTTTCGTGCTGAACTTAAGCTGCCAAAACTTAAGCTTTAGAAATAATTAACTCTCTACCTGACAGTTACAAGCCCCTGCGCTCAGATGGGAAACCATGTAAAAATACCCTCCTCAATACTAGGGGAAAAAAAACAAAACAAAACAAAAACAAACCAAAAAAAGAGACTAAGAATGTCCTTGAAATCAGGCAGTATAAGAAGGTCAAATGAAAACAGGTCCATTAGCAGTAACTAGTATTTCAGAGCTCAGCCTTAGCATCTTCAACACAAAGTGCGTGTGTGGCAGGCTTATTACACAATGGTGGAGTTCTGGCATCTCAGTTAACAGATGTACAAGAGCAACTTTGGTGTAAAAAATGGAATAAAGATGTGCTTGTTTTGCTGCACGCTTAAGGCAGGAGGAGAATATCCAGACAGGACAGTGCTGCGTGATGAGTTTGCGTTGTTTTCTGTCTTAAGTCTGGAAGGAATAAAGATATTCCGTACTACGGCCAACTTAAAAGGACTGGAGCCTGGAAAAGAAGTGATTATCTTCATTTTCCTCCCACTGAGCCCACGGCACCTTCCTCTGGACACCAGCACGGGCACCGGGCTGTGAGATTGCCCCGTCTCCCACCCCCACCGTGCGGAGCCGACAGCATCGGGGAGGCACAGGAGCTGCCAGAGGACTGCTCCCAAGTTCCCCAAATACACCATTTAATTGTCTTCAGATAAGGCCATATCTGATGAGTATTTAACAGAAATGACTCCTGATCTTGGCCAAGCACTGTATGGTAAGCCATCACTGAGCAGAAGAACGCCGAGGCACCCACCCTGGGGTCATTTCACGCTCTCCTCTGCCCAGTCCCTGGGACCCAAGGGAAGATGCTCTCAGACAGACAAGGCTCGGTGACTTACAGGGCCAGGACTCAGCTTTTCAGCCACAAGCCCCTCGAAAGAAAACTGCAGGTCATTCAATTTGAAAACTTAATGGCAAACCAGTTCAGCAGCAGCACACCACTGTCAGGAGGAGCACACACAACGTACCTACGCCCCCGCAATAAGAGCATGCCAGAGTTACAGCAAGAACCGTGATTAACAGCAGTAGAAACTGAAAATACAACTAAATCCACACGTCACGGTGGATATAGCACCGATACGGTGAAGGCAGCACATTCCAGTAACCCCCCTTTGTCTTAGGAGAACCCCTTTTGCACCTTCCTATTAAAAGTGAAAATGCCTCCATCTCCAGCATCAACTGTTAATATTTTACGCCCACAGGGTGGTTGCAGGGGCAGTGGTAGAAAAAAAAAACACACCTAAATTACTCTCCAAGGTCATTCAAGCAGAGTCAGTAAATGAGGCCTCCCTGAAGATTCATAAAACTGAAATATACATGTCCTGTATATTAAAACTTCAGAAAAAGAGAGAGAGATCAAATATTATTAAAGCTCTGAGTGAGAGCTATAAAAGGCAGGAAATCCAGTGTTAAGTCAAACATTGGATCTCATTCAAAAGGAGCAGAACGGAGGAGAAAAAGATACAGATAAGGATTGTTTCCAACCGTGAACATGTTTACCTTATTAATTTCTGATACTCCTATCCTCTGATCAAGGTGCTTGGGATTGGGCAAAAATTAAACAAAAGCTAGGCACAGTTCCCAGAAAACTGGCCCGGGAGCACTCTATCTTCCCCAGACAGCCCATCGGTAAATCTCTCTCTCTTACACAGAAGGGGTCAGTATGTAATTACCCACGGCACCGAAAGGGGAAGCGGCCAAGGTGACACGCCAGGCTGATGGCCCAGAGCCCAGGTCCCCAAGCCCCGATCTGGTGGTTTGTTTTTTTTGGTTGTTGGTTTGTTTTGGTTTTTTTTTCCTCATGTGCAATCTGCTTAAAAGTCTAGACGTGCCTGGGGTAAGACCTTGTTCTGGAAGAGTCGTATATACACACCGATTTATTTGTTCTCATGCTTCCTGTATTTTGGATAGTATACAAAATATTTCTCTCCCCAGCTCTTCTAGGTGCAGAACTGCATTTGCCCAGAGATGAGGGGCTGAAGAATAGATCAGTTCAGCATATGAATGCTGAACATTTCAGGAGCTCCTCACAATTTACCAATGCCCTCAACCCCTAGCCCTTTCCACTCACCTGGACCCAGCTTGGCTCCATTGTAGCACTCAGGCATGAAGGCTCCTTTCACCCCAGCTCCCCTCGGCTCCCTCTTCCCTTCTCCCCCGAGCACATCAATCCTACCCTTACAAAAAGCCAGTCTTTTCCAGACCTCCTTTCTCCTCTCCAGAAGGGTAGCACTGTCACTGCTCGGCTACGTTAATAAATAAAAGACAGGCAACAAAAAAGATTATCTGTGGAATCACTGAGAGGAATTTTTATGAGGGAGCAAAGATTCAGTAATGATGATGTTGAAGCAGCAGTCGTTTGTGCAGAGTGGTCCCCCTGGTAATTTCTACAGTGACTACAGAGGTATAATATATAGTATTATTGCAGGGAAATCTCTCATAATGAAGCAGATCCTTGACTTGGTTTGACGTTGTCATTTTACACCACGCTATTCAGCGAGAGACCTACGAAGTAATAAATACTTATTTTGCTGGGATGTCGGAAGCCCTGTGAGAGGTGCCAGCTACCAGTCAAGGCAAAAAAATTGTGAAGTCAGTTCCCATTTTTGCACTGAATTCCGCCTTGCTCCCATTGCCTCTGCAGAAAGAAAATGAGTTCCCTCCTTCAACCGTGCGGGATGCTCTGAGATCGCGTTCACTGATCGACTGATGCTTGAGCTTTATTGTAATCCAGCCGCCGAGACAAGAAAGCCCCTTCAGTAACGTGCAGTCAACGAAGCTAGGGAAGAAATGAGGCTCGTTTTCCCTCTTTGCTCACCCCAACACTTTCTTTCCCAATCCCACATTAACGGCTTTAGCTCCTCCTGTCAACAGCGGTGTTGTGAAAAGGCACATGCAGCATCGTGTCTATTTACTTAGCAAGCAACTGAATAATTGGAGCAGAAGAGCATAAAACAAGCCTGTTCCTATCCTTTCTGGTGAATTATTTAAAAAAATCCGTTTTCAAGGGGCTGGTGAACAAAATAGTTGGTTGTTGAGAGAATTCCTAACATTCGATCCAAGTAAATACTTGTTTCTGAGGATCAAGCGGCACATTCTCACCAGCAAAGCGAGGGCTCCGGCGTCCACCTTAACGCACCAGCACATCCAATAACTCAGTAGTAGCCACTTCAGGCATCCCCTTGGTGAAAGCTTTCAGAAAAGGAAAACAAGTTCATTTTAAATGCCACCTGCCGCCGTACTCCCACCTTTAGCCAGCAAGATACTCACAGTTTGGTTAACCCAGTCACCAGTGATGTCCGCTGCCTCCTCGGACAAGAGGCCACCCCTCACTGGGGAGCACTCCAGCCCTCACCCGGCCCTAGAAAGGACCGATTTGTCCTTCAGAAATCCCAACACACGGGGCTTTGCCGGGCACCTGCTGGTCTTGCTTTATTTTTGCTCTCCGCACATCAGCTCCACTGATAAATGGGGCATTTGTTCTCAGGACTGGCCAGCCTACGGTCGTCACACGCAACACTCCCATCTTAAGAAAGATCAAAAGTTTTACTGCTGTGCCGCATCGTTCTTGTCAAAGACGTTATGGTATTAGCTTCAAGAGGAAGAAAGGGCTGGATGCTGTTGTTGCAGTATTTATTAGCCCGAGTACTCAAAGCCATGAGCGGGTTTTGAAGAAAAAAAGAAAGTCTTGATGGACGTTGGAAAACACCGACAACCGGGTTGTTGCTGGTATCATTTTATCATGCAAATCACAGCCCTAAACCCAGATCTCAGCCCTTGAAAATTCAACGCCTGCAGAAGTTATTTGACTTGCTGAATCGGCTGTATTTAAGAAAACATTGCAAAATTATCATAAAAACCTCCATCATATGAGCAATTCCTAATACAATCTAGATGGTCCATCCCAACAGACCCCATGGCTACAGGCCGTGAGTGAATGGCAATGACACAACCTGCTGTGTCCCCACAGAATTCGCATCCTCCACAGGCAAAACAAGAAAAGTAGGAATTGAATCAGCCAAGGTCACAGAAATGGTTTATAACAAGCTGTGCAGTAGCAGTGAACCAATTAAGTGACTTCTAAAATTTATGTACAGAATATACAGTACAACCATGCAACGGTCCTGTGAAAAGCATCTGATGTTTATAAAATACTGTGCTCAGTCAAGAATTTGGAGGAGGGAGAAGGATTTGTTAATTTAGGTTGTTTCATGCTGTCTGCTCAATATCAATGGATTTCGCTTGTGTCTGTTCTAGAGTTGGACAGAGAGAGTAACAGAGATTTAATTGGCATGGATCCCACAGCAGCCTCTGCCAGGAACAGCTGCTATCTGTCTGGGAGAAAAGCCATTCTTTTTCCCAGAGTCCTATAGTACCAGGATATAAAAGACTCCGGGAAAAAAAAAAATAAAAGAAAAAAAGAAAAAACCACAAAACCAACAAAACCTCACAAACCTGCGTTGTGCATTCCCTACCTTACGGACTGTCTCAGGGTTATCAGGCGAGGGATGAGGCGCGGAGAGGGACCCCTGTGCGGCCCCGGGGTGTAGGATGCTCGTAGGAAGCACAGGGCTCAGCACGGGGCTCAGCACCGTGCTGCTGGCAGGGCTGCAGACCGGCACCAGCACATCCACTAAGGGCATCTGCTGCAAATCTGCCTGAGCCCAACTAACCAGCAACCACTGGTAGTAGGCAGGACACCCCGGGGAGGGGGAGCAAAGGCCAAACATCTCCACTAACGCGATTCCATACCCACTTCCCATCCCCCTCCCTTCCAGTAAAGTCCCGCCACACACCGCACGGAAAAACTTCCTGAATGGGGAAAAGCTTCACAGAACACGTGTCAAGGTTGGCTAAATGTTGCCTTAAGTCTAAATTAATTATATCATCCATACCATTATTATATTATCCATAACATAACAAATATGAAGGATAACATCCAGCACCTTGTCCCTGGGCTACAGCAAAAAACCATCCCCGCAGGGAACCCCGATGTCCGACAGCGATGGTGGGGAGGCGGCAGGGCATTGAGGGAAAGATCTGCAGTGGCCACCTTCCAACGGGACTCGCCACCATCGATACAGGGGTTACTCCCCAGCATCACCCGACCGACTGGAGATCGCACGAGAGCCAACCTGCTGGAACTGCCACTTGGTAGCGTCAGATTAGGACCAGTGATCAGGGACGCCTTGAAAGATCCCGCTTGCCTGATGTCTAGATTTCCAAGGTACCACACGCAGCGCCAGCCATCCAAGCTTGCAATTCCTCCATATGCTTAAAAAGTCTCTATCTTTACTCACCCAGTCGTACAAGCACACCCTCCCATACAGGTACCCCAAGGTACCAATTTCACGAGGTACCTAGACATAAGCCCGACAGATGAAAACATCAAAGCTTTGTTTTGGTTCTGTTGCAAGTGATAATTTCTGCTCCTTTTCTAACAACAAGAATCCTAGATCTCCTCCCAGTACCCAAAGATTTCATCTGAACTCCTGAAACCAGCTGATGACAAGACCCCAACCACAGAGGTACATTCTAGCTCTGCCCTAGAAATTCCTTGGAAGAAATCCACCCTGCATTACTGGTATTTTTTCCTTCTCTCTAGATATTATGTCTGTTCCAAAATTGATCCATTCCAGGTCTTTCACCTCTTGTTAGTTTTTCTTTTCTTAAAACAAAACCGGTATTGTGTAATGGAGCCTTGGCCAACTGTAGGTGAAAGTACTACAGAGAAGGCAATTGTTAAAAACAAAGTAAATCTGAGTGATGCTGGGGCAGAGGGGAAATATCAATATAAGAGAATAACTGGGAAACAAACCCGATTGTCAAAGTTGTTCATAAGATGTACAAACTTCAAGCAATTTCCTCTACTTGTTGGTATACATCAAACTTCGTTATGGTAACTCCATTAAAGTGCAGTTGATATATTTAATATTTGCTGTGTCACAGTTAAATTATCAATAAGTACAACCAGGAATGGATTTTTACAGCTGCAAGATTAAATTACACACCCTCGCTTTGTTCCCCTGGAGGACTCACTTTCATGAACCGAAAGACTGTAGTAAGAACAAATAACAGGTGCATTTAAAAAAAAAAATCAAGGCAGGGATGGCAGCAGCATTTTGTCTGTTTTGATGATAAATATTACCAAAATATAAAATACAAACCACAGCGGGCATGAGAGGGAGGTGATCTCACTATCAAGGAAGAACAGGCAGCGTACACAACTGCTATCAAGAAATATTCCGGAGATCAGTACTCCTTGAACTTTTGTTATCTTACCCACCAGCATCTTATCTGGGGAAGCACAGCACTTCAGCTCTTCAGCATTTACATAGGCCATTTAAATAATTCCTGTAAAATAAACTGCTTATCAGTTCCACGCTATCCCTTTCCCCTCACTTACAAGACGGCTTTGCAGCCTGTCCTTTATTTTTCCCCGTATGACCCAGCGGAGCTGTACTTCACGTGAAGAGAAGCTGTGTCTCAAGCGAAGGCAGCAAAAGGCTCCTGACAAAGCACAGGCGGCGCCAGCCCACGGCTGAGCTGCCCCAGCGCCGGCAGCCACGTCATTGCGACGATAAAGCGAGCGACCGGCTTCACGTCTGAGCATGTCACCTCACCCGACGGCTTCATGTTGGCCGACGCAGAGAACGGGGGACAGTCAGGAGCATTTGCGATCCCAGTAATAACCTGACAAGATGATGTCCTCGGTGACGCCGCCAAGAGAACGCAGTAAAACGGGTATATTCCCACAAATTAACCCAGGGTAAAAAGGGGAAAGAGCTTCATAACACCGTCATCTGGGCATC
The DNA here is from genome assembly GCF_015220075.1 of Falco rusticolus. NCBI lineage: Eukaryota > Metazoa > Chordata > Aves > Falconiformes > Falconidae > Falco > Falco rusticolus. Next base: position 117,006,099 of record NC_051189.1, read on the forward strand.
AGCCAAATGTACCTATTTGGGGGACATGAATTGTTCAGTTCTCACTGAAGTCAACGCCTACATCCCAGCTGATGCCAGCCAGGCCGTGTGAAGACCCTCCTCCATTGAGTCCTTGGTCGGAGCAGAGATGCAGGGGTCAGAAGATCAGGAGAGCCCTTGCTACCTTCCCCCAGGCACCCGGGGGGGGGTCAATAACAATAAAACGCGGCTACAGAGCTTTCCGCCTAAAACCCAATTCTCTACGCGGTATCATGCAGTTACTCTTTAATAGCATTTTTTTTTACGGCATGGAAGAAAGAACTTAATATTGCAATTACTTCATTTAATACCATGTAATGGCTGAACAAGCTTGTCAGCTACCTGGAATAGAGAAAAGGCAAAGTATAGTATAATTGCATTAAAGTGGAAAACATGAGTAACTACTCATATTAAAAAGGACCAGAAATAAAAGGCAACATAGTGTGAATTATGGAGAAAATAAATAGTTTATGACATGCAGCTGAAGATCTGGCATCTTTTAGCAGCATCTTGAAAGCCAATTCAGCACATGAGAGACCATTCTCCTCCCAGTCACCTCTGCTTGCCAGAGGCAGGACACCAACGGGGGGGGGAAGGAGGGGGGCTGAAGGCACACACCGCGCAGGGCATGCGAAGGGGACACGCTGGGCTCATGTACAGAGTTAGGAGGTCGGGGACGAGGCACCTGAGGAGATGCTCTGCCTGCGATGTCGTCGGAGAGGTGGTGCATTGCAGCACCAACGTCCGCTGCGAGCCCAGCACCAGCGCTTTGCATTCTGACAGTCTGGCAGCTCGAGGTCTTAAAACCCTTCAACCACCAGCACCCCCCACTTAAACAGCCCCCCCCCCCCCCCCCCACCAGCTGCGACGGGACCAGCCCACTCTCCTGATTTTATGGCAGGAGAAAGGACACTAAAAAAAAAAAAAGCAATAAAGGCTATCCCTTGGAAAAACACCTGCGATGACCCTCGGCGCTGCTGATGGCAAGCGTGCCAGCACATTTCATGGACACATTTCACGTGTTCCTGAGGGTAAGTACTCCTTGCTCCAGCTTGCAAAAGCCAGACATCAAGTCTCCCAGAGTCTGGAATTAAGGCATGATGATGATCGCTGCCGCTTTCAAAGAGTGGAGTGAAAGCGCTTCACCTGAACAAAAGAAGAAAAGAGCAGAAGTGGCAAGAACGGGTCCTATCCCCAGCTGCTTGGCTAACTTCTGTGCACCAGGGAAGGCAGCAATATTTGCCACCACAGAAATAGCTTCTGCGTGAATATTTTGCTAGGAGGACCTATGTGCACGTCAGCTAAAAAGGGAGCCATTCCAATGAAGTCTTTGACCTTAGCTTTATACAGCCGGGAATACCTGTAGCTCCAATAAATGCAAAACGTTGACCAAAATGTCATCAGATGATGAAAGGTAAGATATCGCTTCTATTTACTTTACGACTTTTAAGATAACGTTACCTGGTTGGGACCTTTTTCTGCAATCGCAAACCAGAATGCCCAAGAAAGGCTCCAAGAGATGAAGCCTTTATATCTCCAGATTCACACGGTATAATTACAAGAGCCAACAAAGACACGCAGCGCCAAACCTCTTACTTTCTTCTGCCCTTACATAAATGGTAAGCTTTCAGACATTACACAACTTTTCTTCTCCCTACATCATACTTTACATAGATCCTCTACACCTTAGCGCGTGTCTGATCTTTTCAGCTGAACTCTCAAAATGTCAACATTCATTTAACTTATAATTAACATCATTACGAGCAGTGACATTTTTCTCATCTTCCTGCTTTTTTTGTGTCTTGATAGTTTCTGTCAAGGGGCTGGTCAGACTTTCAGGTTTTTTTTAAAGAAACAGTAAAAAATTGTTATTTCAAATTAACAGCTAATGCATATTACAAAGATTACCACTGATGAGGCAGCAACTTTGAGCACTGCTGGAAGCACTCCGGCAACAGGTTTACCTTTACATTAATTGCAGTTCATGTAGAGTCTTCTACTTTGGTTAATTTTCCTGTGTTGTCTTTTACATTATTCCTTCCAGCATGAAATTTTCACGCACCATGGGAAACTGGAACCAATTTCATACCTTAATCAACACTCATTAGCTAATAGGCAGAGGTAAGGTGTTAGGTGAGCGAGCCATTTTAGTGGCTGAAGTCTGTAAGGGTTTTGTTTGGTTTTGTATTTTTTTTTCCCAATGAAAAAAAATTTGTGTTACATGCAAACTTGATAACATTCTGCTTTTCACTGGAAACCTGAACAGGTCCCCAACAAAAATTTTCTCCTGCCAGGACTGACAGCAAAATCTTTTCTTCATTATTAAGCGTCTGCAGTCTCAGGACACGTTTCTACCTACTGCACCGAGTAGATAATGACACTAAGCAGGCACCTTGAAACAGCCAGAGGCCTCGTTCAGGTTCAGTTAGAAAAACAGACAAAAATCCACTTTAAGGAACAATTTCAGCATGCCTTCACATTTATGCACACAAGAAAACAAACACCCCCACCCCAACCACTCTGCAGTCTCCTGACTGCTCTGAAAACCACCGTTTTACACCAGGAGACATATAAAACACTCCGTACCGGCGTGCAGGGGTTCGTCCCCAGACTTTCCCTTAAATTATTTGAGAAATCTATGCACAAGTGCATAAGGACAGAAACACATTTACCTTGGAGATGTTTGTGATCATTAGTCAAAGCAGCTTCCACCGGATTATCCCAGTAGCCGAGCTGCAGGGAGGAGCAGCTTGGAGCAAAGTGCACTCAAAAGGGGTTTGAAGCATGAGAATCTCATTTCGTGTGCTGGCTATACTCATGTGCCGAATGCACATGCTAAAAAAACTCGACCGAGGGAATTCAGGATGAATTATTCCTTTCTGATGAGCAGAGTGAGCCAACAGAACACCCACCTGCCACTACAAGCATGACAATTGCCCTTCGAAGGAAAGGAAAACAACGCTATTGTTGAAGGCTTAAAAATCCCACCTACTTTGCAAAAACATGCTTTAAACTAGCAGCATCCACAACCTCAGTGATACCCAAAGGAATTCCTGCAAGAACGGTGCCGCCTTACACCCCAACTGCTTCCCAGCCACACACCACTAAGAAGCAGCAAAACCACCAAATACCAGCTTCAAGGTGAGATGCTGAAACAAGAGCAGCGTAAGAAAGCTCCGATATTTTACCTAGGGTGAAATTATCTTTTGTTTGGAAAATGCCCTAATTAAGTCTTCTGGGTTTTTGTTTTGGTTTTTGGTGTTTGTTTGGGGTTTTTTTGTTTGGTTGGTTGGTTTTTGGTTTGGTTTTGGTTTTTTTTTTCCAAGCTACATGACACCCTTTTGGTGCACCTTTATGTCCTCCCCCCGAGCCCCTTCAGCCTGCTGACCCGCAGGCACTGCCCAGGACCGTAGGGATGCTCACAACCAGGAGGAAGGCAAGAACTGCCCGTCAGGAACGCAACAACCAGGAAGCTTCCATGTCCCAGGGCCCTGAAAGAAATTTATCCTGAAATAAAAAGTGAGGTTGCTAACAGAGATAGAGCAGAGCTTTTAGGTAAACGCTGTCAGGTGAAAATAAAGACTGGAAGCTTAGTAAGGCACGGAGTATCTCTCCTATTGCACTGGAGTTTCCCTCAGCAACACGAAGCTGACGTACCGTGCTGCGTTATCGGGAAGGGACAGTCATTTTTAAGTTCTAACTCCCTATAAACTCATCAGATAACTGGATGGAGCACTGGAAGGGAAGGGATGCTTTGCTTTCCCAGGGGAGCACTGCTCCAGCTCTGAGGGATGAGTTGCAGACGACCAGGAATCCGCTGCCTCTGCGCTCGGGAGCAGGAGAACCAGCCGGGCTTCGCCATCCCCCCTACGCTCAGCAAGGGCACAGCCTTCAGTCCCAGGCTCTGCTCCGGAGGATGACACTGGCTGGATCGAGCAGGCACCGAAAGCTTTGCTCTTCCATCAGACTTCGCCAATAACTTGACCTTTTCAGCTCAAGTCAGGATGGAGCAACAAGCCTGCTCCGTTGGCTTTCCACAGCGAGCAAGCCCCCGCCGGGTCCACAGGGCTCCTGGCTCCGCCGGCACCCCCCGGCACGCTTCCCAGGGCTCTGAGCCCCTCAGCCTCTCTAAGGTTCTAAAAACCACGCTGTGTAGCGGAGGGCAGATGCTCGATACGCCCAGGAGGAAAAGGTTTTGTCATCAGACCCCGGGGAGAAGAGCAGCGGCCACAGGCGCACCCGAAGCCAGGCTCTCCCGCCTGCAAATAATTTGCTCTTAACCATTACTTTTCCACCTGAAAACCCTCTATACTAAGGGAAGTTACCGTAATAAAGCCACTTCATTATAGTATATTTGCCCGCAGGGGCCCCACGGAAGCGGCAGCGTATTAAACCCTGCTACACCTCTCCGCGCTGGAGAAGAGAGGGACAAGACGGATGGTTGTGTCCCCACGCCGGCACTGACCTGTGTTTATTCCAGCACTCCAATCCCAAGATTTATCTGAACAGAGTTGGCCTATTTTGATGAATTATGTAGGTAATTCAGGGACATGAGCAAACATTCTACGGAGTTCAGATTAATGGGCTCAATTCAAAGTGAATTTTATAAATGACCTAAACCAAGCGGGACACACGCTGTCTCATGTGCATTTTAACACAATGCACTCCTTAAGGCAATTTTACAGAATATCATCAATTCCACATTTAAATGAAATTCCTGGGGAAGATCTGGAAAGAACGCAGATAAATGAGGCTAAATAAACCAAGTCAGGGAAAAAAGCTGAAGAGTTTTATTTGTAGCTCCTGAACTCTGGGAATTGGGGAATCTGAAAGTCTCTTAGGCTGAATTATTGAGATAATAAAGCACCTGCTGAAGAGACCTCTGAATGCTGTAATGAAATTATTTCATTGCCCCAGAATAATCACAAATGCAGGTTCTCTTCTGAGAGCAAAAGAAACAATGGAAGGGAAAGCGGGGTAGATAAATGGAATGCAAATCACCCTCTCCACTCAGAGAAAGCAAAAAGGAGCCGTGACATGAAAGGAACGAGCCTTATGGTACTACAAACAGGCTGAGTTTGTTCCAATTTTATCTGCTGTCGTGGGGTCACTTGAAAACAACTGGGAGTAAACACCGAGGGGGAAGGGATGAGCACAGAAGTGCCACCACACTGAAGGACGGCATCCAGGCTTGGCTTTGCCACCACCTTCTCCATAGCCCGACAAGTCATCTGCCCCTAATTCTGACATAATTAAACAGCCCAGCAATTACAGAAGTCCTACTAGTTGCAACAGACTTATGCAATTAAAAAAAAAGTTATCCATGTGTAATACAGGGATGGCTCCTTACTTCCAGCCATCCGCTCCCCCACCTTTACCTTTCGGAAAGTCCTACAGAAGTCGGGGCTGTTTCATAATTTAATACTTATGCAATCAACTACATCTGAATATTTAACGCTGCCGGGAACGTCAATAAATCACCTCATACTTACAATGAATGGACAAAATTTCCATTTGTTTTATTCATAGTCCTGTTCTTAATCACGAGACTTCTGAGTAGGACAAAAAAGCCAGCCATCTCCTGGGGACAACTGCTCTAACCTTTCAAACCCAAGCAAACAAAACACGGGAAATTTCTTTCTTTTACTCCCCCACACACCTGCAGAACAGTCTTACATTTTTCATTTCCTAAAATGTAATTAATGAAAGCTTTTAAACCCTCGGAACCTTTCAAATTAATGAAAAGTCCACCCAAATAAATTAGACACGTAGTTCAAGAGCCGCACATTTAAATAACAGTAGTTATCCTGACAGGAACCAAGGAACAGCTGTCACATACGATTATTTTTAGGGCTGCTACTAAACCATTTTCCCATTATGAGCTGCCACCGCTCAGCAGCGAACAGCAGCTTCGCATTTTATCATGGCAAAAAATTAGAGGCATCCAGTCATCTCCTCGGTGTAACGCACGGTGTGTGGTTCAACAGAGATAAACCCCAGCGCCCGGTCCAGCCAAGAGCTATTACGTCATCGCCGCTATGACCTCATCCTAACCCTCCAGCCAATAGGGTTACAGGAAGCGGAGCTGGCCCCAAACGATTGGCTCAGAGAACTCCGCGTCACAATCACACCCCAAAGCCATCGCCCCATTGGCTCGGCGAACCGCGCATCACACCTGCACCCCAAAGCCGTCACCCCATTGGCTCAGCAAATGCTGCGTCATAACCACACCCCAAAGCTGTCGCCCCATTGGCTCTGTAAACTCCACATCATAACCGCACCCCAAAGCCATCCCCACCCCCCACCCCCGCACACTCCAGTGCGCTTCAGTAGCCACCACGCCAGCCGGCCCAGCTGCCTCCTCCTCCGCCTCCTCACCACCATGCTGAAGAAGAACCTCCGTTCCAGAAAGGAGCGGCAGCAGCCGCGCTCAGCCCCACCGCGCTCAGCCCCACTGCAGCTCAGGCTGCCCGTCAGCCCCCGGGCAGTGACCCACACCAGGTACCTGCTGCTGAACATCTCCATCCAGCCTGTGCCCAGCAGCAAGGCGGCCAAAAGCCGCTCGGGAACACGGAAAGCCACGTCCGTGAGGAAGAGAAGGAAGTATGAGGTGATGGAAAAGCACCCAAAGGTGAGAAAGTTGGGTGCTCCGAGGAGAATGAGGCTAAGGCAGAGGAGGCAGCAGAGGAGAAGACTCGGCTTCCCTACAGCGAAGCAGCCGCTGCCTCCCTTCTTCCTCTTCATGGCACAGCATCGTCCAGAGCTTCAGAAATCAAATCCAAGGTGGACAGCGGTGAAAACAGTCAAGAAGTTGGGGAAAATGTGGCACAAACAGCCAGAAGACAACAAAGAAAGGTACAAAGAACAGGCCGCACAGCTGAGGAGGAAAAACACCCAAGAGAACGGCGCAGGTCAGGGCACGAGCCACAAACAGGCAGGCAAGGAGCTCACCGCAGGGAAAAAAATATCCAAGCACAAAGGAGGAAATGAAGACTTTGATGGGCTGCTTTGCTGATAAGACCGTGACCCTCTGCAATTTCATCTCATCATTTCTGCAACTGCAGGTCCTTGTGAAGTTTCAGCAGAGTTCGTAAGCCCAAATAAAATAATTGCAAATGCTAGATAACCGTGATTTTTTTAGACAGGGCAATAATTCAGTATTAATATAGTTGGCTCCATATTGATGGCAACAGGAAGGATTGTGCGGGCTAGAGATAGATGTTTCGTGCTTATCCACAAAGAAAACAGCCATGAGTCTTCTCCGCCTGCTCTCCCCTCCAAATCGCGAGTTAAAACACGCTCCTTCCACAAAAGAGGAATTCTGCTCCTCTAACTCAGCAGGTCCTGGAGCCTGAGGGGCAACCAATAACACAGACTTGCCTTGGGGGAAGCACGAGGCGCTCCATCGTGCCGGGGCTCGTTAGCTGGTGGCCCGCTCGGCCTGTGGGTCCTCTCCACAGCACACACCACCCATGCCCCAGAGACGACAAGGTAGGTAGGACAGAGCACGTTCTACTGCCGCCCCGCACCAGTGAGCGGCTCAAGCTCAAACCCTCTGACCTGCTTCGGCAGGAGGCGGCTGTGGGACACACAGCATCCTGCTCCCAGCTTGTGTACGCAGCTTCGCGCAAGGACCATGTCTGCACAGTGGTGGGTAGGATGGGTCATCTCCACAACCACACTTGGTCCCCAACCCTGGCAAGGTTTGGGAGTGGAGAGGAGCTGCTGCCAATTGCCTCTAGTGGAAGCACCTACCTTCCCGTGAGATTCACCGGTGGGTTTTGACCCTGGTGTAACTAACACGGAACATGGAGATGCAGGGGTCCTCCTACACAAGCGATCTAAACAATGGAAAGAAGTTTTGGGTTTCAACTTTCAACCTTATGGAGAGCAGCATCATTTGGAAGGGACAGCAGTGCCCGCTCCGAGGACGGGGATAACGGCTAACTCTCTGCAGTCAGAGGGAAGCCTGGGGAAGGTGGACAAACTCAGACCCAGAACCTGCACAGGTTCCTGAACCCGCTGGACAACCGCCAGCTGGTTCATAGAGAGGTTTCTCCTCTTGACCACAACCTTCCTGCAGGTTCCCAAAGAAAGAGCCCCCATTTTGACACAGGGGGCAGCACCTCTTTTGGCTCAAACAAGCCTAAATTTGATCCAGAAGACCAGGTCTGTTACAGAAAGGCTGATGACTCACGGTATTTTGCAGCTAAAGTGAAATAACCAGCAAGCACTGCTTGGCCAAGAGGTTATCGGGCTTGTAATGCCATCTGTGAAAGCTCCGCGCTTTGGAGAGCAGGTCAATTGCTTCTGAGGCTCTCTGAAGCCTTTTCTCCCTGCGTCTCGTAGAAGCCCAGAGCTCCACCAGCTTGCCTGATCCACGAGCACAACCTTGTCACTCTGCTCCCTGCTCCTAAGCTCTTCAAATTTCTCTCTCTCTATTTTTTTAAAAGCAAAATATTAGGAGGAGAGAGCAGGGAAAGTGTCCATGCTTAAATGCTGCCTTGTGTATGAAGCTGCTGCTCCTTTTGCCCACGTGTCCTTGTCCCAGGTTTACCAGCCAGTTTTCCTGAATGTAAAATTTCATTCCAGGCTAAGGTTTACCCAGTCTCCCTCTCAACCCAAGGCTTCAAACCCAGTTCCTCCACCATACATACTGCACACATGCAAAAGGAAACAGTGAAATACTCAACGAAAGCAGCACTCCAGAACATTTCCACATTACCCATGACGGAGCATACCACACCAGAGAGCCGTCGTTAAATGCCACCTTCCTACCTCCTGTGCACAGCAAGGGGAACGCTGCAGCTCAGAAAGTCACAAGCAAACTAGACTCCAAAGATGTGCTTGTCCCTTAGTCCACAGCCTGGGTTTTGTCAGGGTCTTAGCACCATCTACTGTAATACCTGGAGATGAAGTTGGTGGTCAGCAGCTCTCACTGCTGGGAAACTTAAAACACCCAGGATACACCCCCTAGTAAGCAATCAGTACAAATGCTGACAGCATTAAGTAAAAAAAAAATAAAATAAAAAATACTCTGCTATGACTTGGTAGCGGAGTGTTTAAGTGAGCAGTGACAAGAAATATCATTTTAATGGTTCTCATGACTGCATTGGCCGCTAACATCTTGACAGCATCCATCAATTAAAATCTATTCCCAGCTGTACTAGTGATGGTCACAGCAGACTGCGCACCTATTTTTGGCACATTACAAATCCAAAGTGGTTAAAAAAAGATGCATCAAAAAGGTCCAATATTACCCATCCAATTATACTTTTAATGACATCTTTGTGTCTTCCATTCCTCAACCTGAATACTTCATAAACAACTGGCATTCAAGCAAAATCATGCTCTGTGAAGTTGGCACACAGGTTCCACTCAATTTAGCACATCGCAGTCTGTTCATGAGGAATGTCTTCAAATACCTGCAGCGCTGCCTCAAAACACACACGTCTTTGCAAACACACACGTCTTTGCAAACACACACGCCAATAAACCCCCACTACGGCTATTTCTGCCAGCCCTTTCGGCTGACACGCAGCCTGAGAGGCTGAAGGACAACTCTGACTGCCAGCTCAAAATATACAATAAATTCCCCGTTATCTGCAGCGGGAAATCTTGGACTGAGAGGGAACAGGAGAGTCTGGAAAATGGCACGCTTGAAATCGGCAGTTTTTCACCTGTATCTGATTTCACGCGAACGGTGTATAGACTACAGATGGAAATAATTGTTAGAGCTGAGCATTAACAATGAAAAATTGACACTTTTGGTGGTGCCTTCCAGTAGCAGCAGGGAAGCTACGGTCTTTGAAGAGCCTATGGGCAACTGATGGAGAAAGGGGTGTGTGTGAAGAATTAATACAGTTATCATGGGGGTAAGATGTCCAAGAGGCCTGGGGTAGGCTCCTTCACCTGCTTTCCACACTGTAGTGAAAGCATGCAAAGAAACCAACTGACGCCTATGGTTTCTTTCAGTATTGGAACAATTTAGGCTCACTGCAAGCTTCTGCGCACTCATGTACTCAAAACTAGTATTAATGACATTATAACAGACCTAGGAACATAATTTTTATTGCCATGCTACCTGTGTTGTCACTGCAGAGGGAAAGATGAGTAAAGAACACCTCGTAAATTCTGCGGGAGAAAATCAGCTGGACTACCTTCCCTACAAGCCAGCTAAATGGATCCATCTGGGTAGCGGACAGAGAGGGACAGGGCTTGCTTTCCCTGTCACCCCGATGGGGGGGCATCAAAGGGTCTGAATTTCAGAGTGGAAGAGAATAGCCAGAAGAGTTAGATCTTTAGCCAAAGCCTTCAGGAATCTGCTTCCCTCTGCTCTGAGCAGGAGCAAACACAGATCTGACACTGCAGCCACAGCGGCACTTCCACACATGGTACCAGGCACATCACGCTCGGGTCAGACTTCAAAGTCTGACCAAACAAGCAAACCCCAAAGCCAAAATATCACTATGCCCCTACTGTCGTAAAAATACCCCAACAAAACACACCCTCACACACCCCCAACCACTCTGTAATCTGAGCACAGAAGCATAAAGGATTTGTAAGAAGACGTGGATGCTACGCTCGCACTGCTGCTGACATCAAGAAAAGTCTATCACTGTAGATATTCCCTCTTTTACGTGTTAAATGGCAACAACAGCACTTCATCCTACCTCCCCCATCTCGCCTTCACTCTCCTTACGCCAGCAATTTTCTCCTGTGTGTGTAGAAGACATAGTCCAGAACCTCTTGTATTGCAGCAGTAGTAGTGGAAGCACTATGAATATTTCTGAATAGCTGATTTATTTAATAGATGTTCTCTGCAGCAATACTTCTACACCCTTGCCTTATCTGCTGTGTAACACAACCACGAGAAATCGTGTTCACGGAAGCTTACTGATGCACTGGATGTGTCACACAGGTGGGGACTAGCAGCAAAACAATCCTCAGAAAACAAAACATCGCAATTCTTTCCAGACGTTGTAGTGAGGAGCTGAGCCTTTCAATGTACTTGTTTGGGGCTTGTGTGGTTTGCACCCCTAAAAAGACGCACGGCTAAAAAGATTTGGCATCCCTCGGTGTGTTTAATAGAACAATGCACGGCAGCCTGACATCAGGCAAGCCTGGCAGAGACCTCCCCGTAAACTCCGCTTAGTCAGGAACAGATTAATACTTTATGACTTTGAGACTTTGTAGAAAGGGCCCTGTCATGAGTTAATTGAGACGTTATAGCCTAAACACTCCTACGAAAATCAGAAACTGGAAGCATTCTTTGCTCGTTAAATGGCTAGCAAAGAATCTTTTTGTTTTACAGAATCAATAACTGCTTTTCTCCACAGTTCGATTTTAACGTGACCAAAAAAGACACCAGTTTCTAGAAGCAAAAAACCCCAAAAAAAACAACCACAACCTACCAGGACTGTAGTAAAGAGAGCAACAGCTTGCTTCTTTTAAGCCCATCTTACAACAAAGCACAGATTGAGCATTACAGAGCACATACCCATCTGTACAGATTTGAGAGAGAGGCAGTACATCCTGCCACCCTTGTTAACTTTGATTTAGATCACAAATCACTGCAGTAACAAACTCATCCTCTGCATGCCAGTACAACGCTTAGCACAGCAGAGCCCTGCTTTGCGGATGCTGGCTACTACAGTTTTAAGAGCTTCCCCCATTCCCCCCCACCCCAAGGGAATGTGTTCAGCACAGATGATGCCCGCTGACCTTGCAGTTCTTGGGGAGACGGAATCCTCATTCCACATTCCAGTGAAGATAATAAAACAGGTCTTCAAAAGGGTGCCACTCCCACCGAATGGCAAACCCATCTGTTTCTTTTATTTGCTAATAGTTACCAAAAAAAAGCAGGTGCTAAGTGCAATTTGAGCAGCAGTTTGACAGAGCCAATTTTGTCTTTCGCGGAACTCATCATTTAGATTGATAAAATAAATATTTGCTTGTGCTCTTCCTAACCTCACATAAAACCACAGCAGGTGTGTTCATTTGGGCAGACAGATAAGACTTGCAATTCTCTAGGGGCGTGATACTATGCATAAAATACCACAGAACACTGACGTGCAAAATATGGTTAAAATATTATCTTTTTTTCTACATGAAAAATAAATATTTCATCAGACTACCATTTAGGAGACCACAACCACCAGCAAGATACATTGCTTGATTTGCCAAAGTCTATTTTCCATCACTTTCACCGCAAAAAGTTTTATGCTTCCTAGAACAGCAAATAATAAAAAAAGTACTCACTGAAGTTTAAGTCAATTAATAAATTAAAGATATGAATACTTACCTGGGAACCTACAAGACACCCAAGAACTTACTCAACAGCAACTGGCAATTAAACGTCAGCTGCAGAGTCCCAGTGGTTACTTGTAAAAGAGGACTTGACCGAGAGAGGGATGGTAAAGCCGTTATCTCACAACTGCCTATTACTTCTAATTAATTTATTGGATGATCCACCATATTGGCTAGATCAGGGGGATGAAGGTATTAATTCCTCTTCTGGGCACATGAATACTACTAGTAGTAGAGGATGCTATTACACGTGCATGAAGGGAACGACACACCACCCACTTGGTTTCAGCCAGGCTTACGCTTTCAGGTGGGGAATCCCAGGATGATCCAACTCCCGGAGAAATCAATGAAGAGTAGCTGCTCAGCTTCATGCCGATGCTGAATGAAACGCGGCCTCACATCCAACACAGCTAAGACAAAGCAAACACATTAACCCTTCCTCGCTGCATTCCCAGCAGCTCTGTCCTCGGTGGGACCGAGCCCCTGCTTTGCTGCGGGACCTTGGGCCAGTCCCTTCCAGCAGCCGATGCCGGCAGCGCTGATCAACGTGCTTCCTCGGGAAGATGAAGAGGCTTGTAACACCTGAGCAAGCAGCCAAGTTGCCCAGAAGTGGAATAAGAACCTACAAGGGCAAAACGTCCCTTTTTTAATAAAAAGCCTACGTGCGTGACCTTAATGCAACGTGAAGTCTTCCAACTGCAGAAACTGTTGACTACTTGAAAGCACTGCCGGTGGGCTTTACTTCATTATGTTTTATTTTTTAAACCTACCTTCTAGGTGCTCTTTGCAGTTCCTCTGCCTCTTCCAGATTCTCCGAGGAGATCAACCTGCATCTTTTCTGCTCAATCTCCTCAACTGATGTGAATCGTGTCACCGGAGCCGACTCCTCCATGCTGCCTATTGTTCTGTATTTCCAAGTGTTTCATCAGATAAAAAATCCTGAAACACAGGCTTTGGTCTGACATTAAACAGCCTACGACAGCAGAAAGGCAGCAGATATTCAGTCCACTTTCTATTGGGAAAAAAATAATAATAATCCACCTTGACCCAGCCGTTAACGTGGGGCCGATGCTGCTCCGTACCTTCGTCAGCGATGTGGTGATGGGATGGAGCACAGGCTCAGCAAGCCCACGGCCAACACAAAACTTGGGGGGCAGCTGCCACGCCAGATGGGTGCCCTGCCATCCCGAGGGACCTCAGCAGGCTGGAGAAACAAGGGGACAGGAACGTCAGGGTTCCCAGGGAAGCGCAGAGCACTGCCCCAGGCGGGGGCAGCCCCACGCACCAGCACAGGCCGCAGGTAAGCAACAACCTGGGCTGCAGCCAGCCCTCCGTTTTGTGAAATCCCACCGACTTAGGAGGACCTGAGCACCTCCCTCGCAGGAGTTCAATGCCAAACGAGCCAAGGCATCTGAAGGACTGACCCACCACGTGGTACAAAGACACCTTGCAGCATGACCACCCAAAGCAGCAACGTATGGTAACGGGTTCATTAGCATTGCTGCTTTTAAGTCAAAGCTCGGTGCAGCAATTACAGCTACACAGCACTCAAACTCGCAAAGAAATTACCAGAACTACCCACAGCTTAGATGAACTTTCTACCCTTTCAATCAATACAGTGCCATTAAGAACCCATTCCAAGCCCTACATTGTTTATAGCGTTAGAGGCATGGCAGAGCCTGCAGCCTGTTACAGATATTCTCGCTTGAATGTATTAAACTTCAGTTCAATACGACTTTGCTGGGAAAAGCCTTACAAACCACTAACTCTGCAAACTCCGGCATCTTCTAACCTGCAAGCCAAAGGGCGTTTCAAAGCTCTGCTGAGGTCTGTTTCTGGTCTCAGATTTATTATGGCAACCACATACTCAGAAATAGCTTCCATTACTTTTATTGCTACCTATAAAAATGCTTAAGAAAAGAATCCCGGGAAAAAAATGTTTAGGAGAGGAACAAACACGAAGTTCACAATTCCAAATGTTTCAGACTGGTTTATGTCTCAGTTAATGAAACAATGAGCACTTCGGGGTGGATGTCAGGATACAGCCTCCAGTCCACCCCAGACTTCTACACGTCCAGATGCAAGCTGTCTTAACGGAATGTTTAGAAGGAAAATTTAAAAACATCCAATTTGAAATCTCCTGAACTTCACAGCTGCAAACGCTGTGGAGTCAGCGGAGGTAAGCAAGCGTCAAGTCCTTACCAAAAACTCCTTGCAGTCTTTCAGAGATTTCAAAACATGGTTTCTTGATAATTTGGCATAAAAAGCAAAACACTTACTTTTTTGGCAACTTATTAAAATCAGAACTTGTATAAAGAAAGAGGAAAAGCACCAAAAGCAAAGCAAGAGCTAACATCCACAGCAAATGCAGAACCTATTATTTCGTCCCTTTGGACTCAATTAGTCCAAATTTTACAAAGAACGGCACCCTTAAAGATGTTAAACATTAACAAAACTTCCGCTAACTTGCTTCAAAATTAATTTTAATTGCAAGCTCTGCTTTATACACATTCCAGGGTTGCGAAATTTAACGAGCATCTTATTCTTCCCACAAAAATTCCAATATATTAATTTCATGCTAAAAATCTGTAGTTCCTTAAGAGGTCTAAGATTAAAAAAAATAATAAATCAATGACAACATGCTTTGGATGATGGGTACTTGAGGTCCTTTCTACTTTTAGAAGTTTCTTGTTGGCGGGCAGTGGGGGCAGAGCAGACAGATATCGAGCAGCAATATACAGACCTTCCTGCTTAAACAGAAACAGTTTTAAAACTGTCTATTTTTAGAGATGTGACAATACAGATGCTGACAAGCTTTCTCTTTTCTAAACTGGAGGCGAAGCTGAAATCACAGCGTGCATTACCTGTGTTTAAAAAGACCAGAAGTTGTTTTTTTTACCGTGAGCTTTCCTCCACCTGCAGTGACCGTCCTCACGTCGAGCGGCGCGGACGGCACTGCCTGAGCTTTTCACACCGGCTGCTCTGACCGTCAGGATCCACCTCCCACAGCCCACCGGTAACCACAACAAGAGCAGCCACCCCAAGTTCCTCGGATAAAAGGCAGCAGGCTTGAATTAAGTGCTTGGTCAACCCATCCCTGCTGCCACCACCCCCCTGGGACCTCAGCCACCCACACCAAGTCAGTTTTCAGCACCCAGCATCCAACACCACATGGGCTGGCTTTGAAACGTCTGTCAAGACTTTCCTTTCATTCTCCTTTCCCTTTGACTTTCTTCCAGGCTCCAGAAATTCCAGGGTGGCTTTGAGGCTTTGAACAAATACCCCGTTGGTTTCTAGTGTCACACAAAGTGTCTGTGACTGGGGGGGGGGGGGGGGGGGGGGGGGAGGAGAAAAAAAAAAAAAAAAAAAAAAAAAAGAGCACTGCCCTGACCATCAGGCTGTTTGGAGCACCGGGCACCACTCCAGGATCAATGGTGTTAATTTATTCTGTTACATTACAGAGCGAACAACCTTATTTCAAAATTCCTTCATGCCAGATTCCAGCCTGAAGTACTTCCCCCCCCGCCCCCCCTTTTAAGAACAGCTGACTTATCAAAAACAGGTTTTTCTAACAGAAAGCCAGAAGCTAAGCCACATTATTATAATTGAAGCAATTAATTACTTTTATGCCTGCCTTTTTAAGGGAGATCTTTAATGCAGGTAATTCTGACTAAAAGAGCTAATTTGAGCGGCTCCATCATTTAAGAGATGATTATAAAAATTAATAGAGAAAGTGTAGAATGAAGACAAAGGTAAGCAGGCGGAGATGGGTATTCCCCCTGTGCCCCAACCGGGCAGTATCAAACTAAAAATGCCTATTTTAAAAGCGTGGGAAAAGCTGATTGAGTTTTCAGGTCTCTGGTGGAAAAGCAGCTCCTGACACGTTGCTGACACGGACAGGTCGGTGGGCCGCTGCAGCGCAGGGGGGGAGCTGCTCCCGTTTTGCCTTTTTGGACTTCCACAAGGCAGGAATCGCCCTTTACACAAAACCACATCAGCAGAGCACTGTAACGCCTCTGGTTTTCCAGAGCCTTGGAAAACTCCAGCTAGCTGCACCCAGGGAGACGGTCGTTAGATGTTGGCTGTTGACAGCATTTTGTCTATTACTAATCCTCTGATATTTACTGGTGCCCTGGCATCTTCCTGATCCCTGCTACAAATCCAGCCGCAAGAAAGGTCCCTGTGAAGAAGAATCCAAACATCCACACTGTAAAACAGCCAAGGCTGTCAAAAATAATCTCAGCAGGAGCTGAAGAGATCACAACCTGCCATGAACAAAACAAAACGCCACCAAGAAGCAGCAGCAAAACACAGTAGCCACACAAATCCAGAAACATCATTTCCTGCCCCCACCTGGGCTTTGGGAAGGCTGATCAGATCTCCATGCAAGACAGTGGAGACGTGAAGAGGCAAGATACTTCAGATTAAGTGTCTGTATTTAATAACTGATATTACCAGATTTGCAGCCCGTGCTGGAGTCAAGGAGCATGCAAGACAGGAAAACATCAAGGAGCATGCGAGACAGAAAATCGTCCCCGTGCCAAACCCCATCCCTGTGCAGAAAGAAACCACTGGACTGGGAAGCACTGGGAAGCGCAGATAACCCAGGTGCAAGAAAACTCACAGAACTCATTATTTTCTTCTTCTGTCCCACAACAGAAATCATTCACATTTCTGCCTATCAGCTCATTCTTTGTCCCCTGAGCTCGGCACCAGGTTTTGGACTAACTTCTTGAAGAGCCATTGAACCCTCGGCAGGAACATCTCACCCTGAGAATGAGTTTCCACAGTTCAAGTTTCCACACCTTCGACCTCAGACAGCACTTCACGAGCAGATCCTGCGCTACCCGGCACGGAGCTGCTATCAGCCCTTTCGCCAACGCTTTTTGCTTCCAGCTCCCTTTCTGAAAATCCACTTCTGACTTCAGGAGCCCCTCCACGCACAGCCCGCTCCCAGAAGCATCGCACGGATCTGGAATGGAAAATAGCCTCTGCACTCCTCTCCTGCTTATCCCATCCGCTCCTGATCCTGGCCGCAGCATCTTTATTTTTTGAAGGAGCAGCAGGTCCGGCCAGCAGTAAACAAATCACAGGAACAGAAGCTGGTTTTTCCCACTTTTGCTGAAAGGTTGTTACTCAAGGACAAGAGGACTCCAGGACTGCACTACAGCTATTAAATTGCCAAAGATTGGCTAACCTAAAACTATATATATGGGGGTTTTGTGCTCCATCGTATTTGTCAAGACATGTCGCAGATACAGAGATATATTTTAACAAATACAACAGACCAGCTGTGAAAACACACTTTCTCATTCTTCACCGGAATAGTTCTTCCATTTCTATGGCTGTAGTAACACTTTTATTTAATCTGTCCTGTTGAGAGCAAGTGTAACAAAACACATTTGTGTTCCTCTAATCTTTGAAACACTGAAATTTTCCTCCCTTCACATCTACTCCCCGTCTCAGCCTGCTTCTAAGAATACCCAGGGAAGGACGGTGGAGCTGCTCAAGTGTGAGTGAGCAGGGGCCACTTACATTTCCCTGCTGCAATTTGTCACGACTGGAAGGTGCTGATCCCACCCGTCTATCTTGCTGGAGGGCTACACTTTCTCTAAAAAGCAGAAATTAACACACACGTACTTTGCATTACTCTCAGCAGCCAACAAATGTCTCCTAAAGCAGGCGCTCTATAGGTATTTCTTCCCTGTATTTTATGCACTTCAATATTTCTAGAGACAAGTGGAAAGATCAGGTTGAAGAGATGCCCGTGACCTGAAAATTACCAAAGAATAAATGACGCTTTTCCACGGCTTGAGTTTATACAAGCCATGCTAAATGCCATTCTTGCCCAGCTTCAATAAATTAGCGTGTAATGCAAATTAGAAGGGAGTTGTAGTTTAATCACAGGAAATGAGATATGTTAGCATTAGACATGCAAAAAAAAAAAAAAATTAAACACAAAGGATGAATTCAGCACCAAAAGACATCTATCAGCTGCAGAATCTGAACGCAGGTGAGCAAACCCCCACTTTCACACGAGCAGCAGCTGCAGGGAACCTCAGGAAGGAAACCCAGCAGGCAAAGACCATTTGAAATGTGTTTCGTAAAACAAGTGACATCTGAAAACAAAGTACTTAAATTCCTTAACACAACTTGTAAATATAAGCAAGCACCCCTGAACGGGCCCACAAAGGAACCCCCAAAGAAAGAGGCCTCTGAGAGGATGAGAACAGCTGCAGAGCTGCCTCCGCACTTGCACTTGGAAGTTGTAGATAAGGGTGAGCGGTGTAAAACACGACTATTATCAGCTCTGGCAGACGGATTCTGACACGTAAATGCAGCTGTGGAGGACAGAGGGAATACTCTGCACAGGCAGACCCCGCTGCATCTGCACATCCCCCGGCAGCTTCAACGGCGGCGAAGCCCTGCACCGAAAATGACATGAACCCTTTTCTGAACACACACAAAAAAACCCCCAAAAAACCGCCATGGAAAGGCAAAGACATCTCATAGAAGGACCTTGAAGTCAAGTCCGTCGTCTTTCCCACCAACACCTATTCATCCAAACCCTTGCCTCTCCTGGGGAAGCTCAGTGTCCCACACTAACAGTGGAAGAGGAGACACGGTGTTTCAAAGAGGACCCCAGGTGTCCAACTTTTTACAACCTGTGACATCATTTGCACTTACGTACAGTCTCCTTCCCCTGCCAAATAGAAGTATTATTCACCATTTTACAATCTAAATGGTCACTTAGATTTCTGGGTTACATCCAGAAGGTACTCTTGAGATTACCAATATTTTTTTCAGCTTTCAGCCTGTTGTGTTATACTAATTTTCACGAGGTCTGTCTTTCAAAAAAATTCCTTAGTTTGCAGGTATTGAGCGCTCTTGCAAACAAGCCTGTCTTTTTTACTTCCAATGCATGCTTGCATCCAGGACAGAAATAGCTAAATATTACTTTCTTCATTTAGTAACCCTCAAGGATTTTCCACACACCCACAGGCCTTCCTGCACCT
This sequence comes from Falco rusticolus, assembly GCF_015220075.1. Classification (NCBI taxonomy): domain Eukaryota; kingdom Metazoa; phylum Chordata; class Aves; order Falconiformes; family Falconidae; genus Falco; species Falco rusticolus. Next base: position 117,025,442 of record NC_051189.1, read on the forward strand.
CATCCCTTGAGGAGCAGGAGCCTCCACATCGGGTTCTCTCTGCCTCAGAGGTGACCAGCAACAAAGGACAAATTGGGATAAAAAGGACAATTAAAACATGATCAGGGTAATTTTCAGCCTAAAAGCATCTTCTTCGTTGGCTTAAAAAGCTAGCCTGAATATTCATGAAAAGCTCTCTACTATCTAGCAAACAGAATTAATCATATTAATGCATGGAAAAATAAGATTAGCCAGGAAGTGGTATACGAAATCTAATCATGTTTTATTGAATGAAACATGAGTGGGAGAGGTCGTGAGACCCTTTCGGTGTAATTTGTCACCGAAGCCTCCCTCCCTGGCAGGCTGCTGGCAGCAGCGCAGCTCAGGCTTTCGGAAGCACCCAGCTCACGCCTCCCAGGAGCGGGGCGGGCAGCCGGAGCAAGGGAAGGGGAGTTCTGCCGCTGAGTGACCTCGGGAAGGTCTTGCACACGCTGTCAGCTACGTCCTGAGCTGATGAGAGCTAACATAATCTGCACACTCTTCTTCTTCTTCTTCTCCTCCTCAGCCGGGGTACAGTCGAGATCTTCCCTTCCCTACCAGAAACACACGCACAAACCACAGAGCATCTTTTAACATCTTACCCTGATCGGCCCTTTCTTCCAGAATTTCCCAGTTATTTCTGCGGTACAACTGGCCAAGGAGCTCTAGGACAATGTGCAATACTATATATTGTATATTCTATAATAACGTATTATAGAAACCACAAAGCATCACCAATCCTTTAACTTCAAACCAGCCATCAATACACTCCCGGATCATTCGCATCCAGGAGGGAAGCATCAGCTCTCCCTCACAGCCACCACCAGGAACCGAGGGCTCCCAATGACTATTTCCCACCAAAGCAGTATTTTGCAGCTTAAAGCCTTTGTAGAATTTTTTCCAATTAAAAGCACTATAATGCTTAGGAAGAAAGAAAAAACCCAACCGTACCAGTCACTACAGAAGGCTATTCCCAGATCCCAACGAAGATGTACCAGAAATTTAAATAAGTATTTCAAAAGCCACTCATACACATCTTTTATTCATTCCCAGTCTATGGAAAATATTACCATGGAAGCAAAAACATCTAAGTATTACAGATAAATTATCTGTAGTAACTAGCTCTTACAATAAGGAAGCTTAATTAATCACACAGGAAAATAAAAGTTTCACACTTGCATTATCTAGGCTTTAACTAGTGATGGAATAAGTTATTTCAAGACACAATAATCTTCAAGCCTTCAGCCTCACACATGCACCAGGGCAGGATAATGCTTATCAACTTGCAAATAAAAGCAATTACTGACTGGAAAGAATTCAAAAAGTGGCAAGTGTGAGCTGAAAATCGTTTGAAAGCAGTCACCAGGCAACCTGTTCTACAGAACCGCTGCAAAGAACCAGGCAGCTGCAGGGGAACGGGGGGGAGGACCCCTTCTAGGCTCCCACGCAGGTCGGGGGGCATCGGAGTTTCACCCCAGCTGGCAACCACAGACCACGCAGCCAGCACTAACCTGGAGTGGGAGCAGCATCGGTGTAAGCGGCAGCAACATCAGCGGGAGACCCAGGGCTCCCGAGCTGCAATACAGCCAGAACGCATGGCAGCGAGTGCCAACATGCCAAAGCCTGACTCGGCAGCCCTCTGCAGCCAAAGCCTGCCCGTTGACTTCAGCAGGCGTCGACTGAGGTCTGAGATGAAAATACAGGCTGAAAGTTCCACAACAACTACCCAAGGATCAGAAGCTGCTTTGATATAAAGAAAATAGGTTGGTTCATTAGAAGCACATACAGGGAAGAGTTTTTCACCACCAACATTATCATTGTCTGAACCAGCCACCTTCAAGGACGCCGGTACTCTAATCTCTTAACGGTAGAGCAGATGTGCGAACAGATTAGCCTGGCCGGTGGCACAAAATAACTGGCATCAAGAGGGAAGCACAAAGCCGATCTCACATAGGAGAACTTTAATGAGTATTAGAAACCACTCGCAGATAGCCAAGGCTAGTGAGGAGGGAAGGGTCAACTGCAGATAATGACAAGGAAAGAAATGAAGTCAGTTAAGAGGTGATTCTCATAACCATCCTTCCCTCTGACTCAACTCCCCGCAGAAACGCAGCAAGAGAAAACTTGGGAAATCCTTTCCAGAAAGAGTTGATGTCCAAAGGGGTCTCCCCTGGGATCAGCTCCAGAAAAGAAGATATTACAGAATTAACCAGAGGAACCTTGAACTCAGAGGTCCTCAGTTCTCCTTCCAGGAGAGCTGAAGCAGAGCAAGATGCCTGCGTTGCCTCACATCAGGCACAGTTGTGCTAGAAAAGTAATGCCAAATAGCACACACGTACACGTTAAGGCATGCTCCCCCACTTCTAGGAAATCAAGAGACAAAGCTAAACCCAAATTCTACCAAAATTCAGTGCAAAAACAGCCCTAAGGAGGAGAAGGAAAACATTTGTGCAAGACAGACATGCAAAACATAGCTCCAAGGCTGAAAAGGCAAAACGAAGATGAGACACTGAAGAGGAGGAACCAGATTCAGACAGAAATAACTCCATCGATTTGGCAGTTACTTGCAGCCTTGCTTCTCCCACTGCATTGCTTCGCACGGGATTATTAACAGGAAGGGGGGAAACGTTTCACGGGGGAAAGCACTGGGGAAGGCTCAAAGAGTGGGAGGGCAGCAGAGGGGCAACTTGACAGATGATGCAACCCCCCCCTGCTAAAATAAGACTTCTGTTCCAGAACGTGGAATAATTAAGTCAAGAGGAGGATCATCGGGAAGAAAAATACCCAACGACCCAAGACTCCTGCATTAATACAGCAATTCAGTATGTGCTCATGTCCTCTTGGAACAAAATATAGAATTAAGGAAGTTGAGAAGAAGCAGTTTCTAAAGGTCCATGAACCAGATTTAAAAATAATAATAATAAATAAGGGAGTGAGTGGCAGCTTCATTTCCTTTTGAAGATAAGCATGTGAATTTTAACAAAATGTAGCCACATTCAGTAAATAAAGAATAAAGAAACCTAATAAGTTCAAGAAGAAATGCACCATTACTGGTTTGTCATTCAGAAGGGTAGACACAGCCTGGATTGCTCCAAGGGAAATCGATAAAGCAGCTGTAGCACTTTCCATTCCCAAATTAGGGTGGGATTTTATAGGGTCAGGCTAAACAGGCTCAACATTTGGACAGAAACCCAAGGATCCAGTGGCAAACGAAGGAATACAAAAGCAAATCATATTCCAGGTCACCATACACTTCTCAGTGCAGGACTATGAGGTGCTTTGCCAGGTAACATTCTGTTGCAGCCCGGTTCAAGCAAAAAGATTATGTGAAATGAGGTTATGGAGGGCAAGAGGTTAATTGCTACACTAGAACCTAATACAAGGCTAAAAAACAACTCAAAAGGTTCTGACCTTCACATATTGAAGTATTTTTTGATCTGAAAAAACCACCATATGACTATGTAACAGCAACAGGAGCACCTTTCCCAACTAAAATCCCAGTCTCTCTGACCAATTTGGATTCCGATAATCTACCATACGCAGCTGCAAAACGCAACATAGTATGAAGGATTTGAAAAGCTTCATTATTAAAGAAGTCATCTGCACCTCAAAGTAAACGTCCCATCGGAAAATTAGAAACATCTAATGAACTTCAAAACATGCCAGACAGGCTGTCACAGACAAACGAGATACTGTTAAGATTATCTCATAGAATTAATTCATCTGGCAGGAGCAGAGGTTTCTAGTTTCATCAGTGGAATGAACAGCTATGGAGCCCCACACATCGTCTGAGGGGAAAGGCTATCGCTAGCCACTGACCTGGCCAGCAGATGGGCTGAAGCTTACAGCATCTCCACTTTCTCCCGGTCTTCCAAATCAACAGCACAAAATAAGCTTTTTATATGGCAAATATTAGACCGTCTTCCTACGTTCCACAACTTTGAAGATCCCTGCTCTAGAGGAACTTAGTTGCAGGCGGCTCTGCATAGCCTGTGAACAAGGCTTTGATCTTTTACCTATTCTGCCCGCTTCAGCTGTATTGGAATGGCTGCAAAAACCTTCTTTTCTAATATCTGCATCATACCCAGCAAAAAGCACATTTGATCTTAGTCAATCCCTGTAAACACACACAAATAAACTGGATTATTAGTCATCTCCTCCATCACCACCTTCTCTGACAACGGCACCATAATGCTTTAATAATTGTAATCCAAGCCATTACACCTAATATTAGATACAGGTCCCAGACCAGCTAGGTGGGATCTAAACAGATGACAGAAGTGCAAGAGACAGACAACCCCATTTTCATTGTCTGCATGTAAACTGCAGCAGCAGGCACAAACACGGGAAATCCAGACCTCTTCCACCACAGGCAAAGTAAAAAGTTACCCCCTCTGAAGTGTGCTCAGAGTGCAGCCACGCAATTGCTGCACCACACACTGCTCCTTTCTCTAAACCTTGGGGGGGGGGGGGGGGGGGCAGGGCAGGCATGGAGGTACGACAGGAGGGTACGGCCACCAGTCCTGAGCTGTGGTACCCAGGCTCCCACCACCCCTGCTGGAGTCCCCATCCTGTCACCCCAGGCATCCCCCAAGCAACTTCTCTAAGGACTCACGGAAGAACAGGCAGGGGATCAAAGACAGTATTTTACACCAAGTCGAACCCTACCCAAAGCTTCAGAGCACCCCCGAGCTGTTAAAGGGAAGTGAGGCTGGGAGGCATCTGCCCCAGAGCAGGTTCAGTGCAGCCAGGACCACCTTGGAGGTTTCCTTATCATCACAGTCTTGGGATGGTTTAGGTGCTCAGCTTGAAACACTTTGGTATTTTCAGCATAGCTGAGCACCCACGGGGATGCTTGCCACCAAATAAAGCTTTAAAAGTGGGTACCACAACAGCCATAATCAACAGATATTCCTGAGAGGTGTTAGCCAAGGGATTTAGTCTGCTCCGAGCAGACACTGACACAAAGCACATGATCAGCAGAGCTCAGTCGCCTTAAGGCTGCAGCCCAAGCTGCTTGCAGGGGGTTTCTTTTTTTACATGTATTATAGAGAAAAAATTAATTAGTTCTTTCAGATCCCTCAGAGCTAGTAGAAAATAAGGGGGGAAAGAACCCCAAGCCTTGAAGACAAGAAAAAGTCTGGGGATAACGATGCAAGAGACCACATCACTGCGTATCCTGCTCCAGTTCCAGTGCATCCTTGTAGAGAGGATGTGATACGGATGTGATAAGGATGGCCACTCCAGCTAACCTCCAAGGAGAACAGGGCAGCTACTGCCACCCTTCCCATTTTTCTTTTTAGCCTGGAGACCCCCCCCATTGTCATTTCAATCTGACAGGCTCTTTTTCATACTGCTACTTTTTCCCCTTCCTCTTCTTCGCTCAGTAGAGTTTTATTTCTCACCTGTCAAGGAAACAGGCCCAAGCTCTCCTGAGAGAAACCACCGATAGCGGTTAGAAGAGCTGTAAATGTGTTATTTTATTAATACGTCTCAAATAGCTACTGAGCTCTATTGCTCGGCTGACGTATGGATGCTTAGACCTGCGATGCCCTTTCCCTTTCAAGACTTTACTGCGGATTTGCATCCAGCAGGTCAAGGACCAAACGCAACCCGTTGGGGGATTCCCCAGGGAGCAGTTTGTGCGCGCCGAGCTCAGCGTGCAGCGCGGCTGATCCAGCCGGGGCGACCGCCCAAGGCAGGAGGGTTAAGGGAACCCGGCTCATAAAAAAGCAAAGCAGCATCTATTTTTAAAGAGGGGAGGGTAAATGACCACACAGGAGATTTTTAGTAAGCCTGCTTGCTGCGCTGAGCTTACTGCTGCTGTGGTCTCATAAACACCATCGTTAGATACATTCCACAGCTTGAAAACACGTACAAATTACACTCCAGATGAAATTTAGTTTTGGTTGGGTTTTTTTTTTTTTTTTGAGTACATCTCTGGACAAGATTAAACTATTTATAGTGCTTAGGAAAGGAAATATTTAGCTGCAAGATACTTCCATAGAATGGTTTATTTGGTCACTAGTCTCTCTGCCACATTACAAATAATTAAAACTAGGTTTGGGGGGGGGGAAAGGGTTTTAGCTATATTTTCAAGCTGAATCATATCAACATGTTTAAGAGGAGATAGGAGCTCCAGTTTTTTTCCCCCTATGGGCAAAAATTATTAAAAAATGGGAAAATGAGTCATCTGAATTTAATTACCAGCTTTGAGTTGTGAAGGCTGGCTTTGAAAAATGCAATTCAAAACAAGACTCTTTGTAATTCTGTTTATGGGACTGAAAAGTTTCCTTTCTCAAGAATACTAATGAGATTCCCTTTGAATTGAACTGCCATGTTTATCTCGCCCATGTGTATTTCACGGGACTATAAAAATGCAGGATGACCTCACAATGCAGGAACCAGCTTCTTCCGGCTGCAATGTGTTTGTGTGGAACTGTTTCACTCATTAACACAGCGCAGCTCACCTGGGATGCTCCACCAGCCGATTCAAACAGGAGTCCACTGCTGCTACAGCTTGCAGAGTTCATCCAACTCCCAGTGAAAATCCATTTGAAAGAAAGGCATCATTAAAGATGCAGCACATGGGCACCCTGGGGGGCAAGGGGGAAGGAGGAAGCAAATATATCATTATTCCCTCTGACAAGGCCCCCAAACCCATGTCTGTAACTTCAAAACTCCATAGCTACTAAATCTCCTTTTTTAAAAAGAATCCATGTGCATGTACGTGTGCTACTGAAAGTCAAAGGGCTAATTTTCTAAGACACATTTGCCATTTTTAAAGGTCTACCATGCTGTATTATGGGGAGTTTACTAATTTATTTTTTTCCCCCAGCAGTTCACTCTGACAGGCATTGTTGTATTTTGATATGACAAGGCACAGCACTGCAGTGGCAACAACTCCAGGCTGAATAATGTTTCTTAACTAGCGACATTCATCTTTACCACACACCACAGATGACTGATCCTCACTGCAGTACGTAATGGCTAAAATCTAACAGTGCCCTAAATATTAATGCATGCTAATAAACAAGGGTTTTTTCCACGAAACAGCAACATCTAATTTTCAAAGGGGTCCTGGGCACAGTAAACAACTGGTACATGGTAAATGGCAAGTTCTCTCACATCACTACATTCTAGACATTCAAATCCTATTCCCCCATAATTGCCAGGCAAGTATAATCACTTAAATGAATGTTATTTGTGGCTGTGACAGAATCCTCATAAATAATTGTAATTTAACTTCCTGCTGATAATCCAGGCAACACCTAATTATTTCAAAACGCTTAATTCTTCCCTTCTGGAGGGATGTTGGTTTAAGACTACTCCTTCCATTTGCTGCTAGTTAGGACTTCTAACCATTGTTAAGTGCTACCACAGTGCAGAAGATCACAGTGTCTAGATTGACTAGAGGCAGAGGTGTCCTTTGCTGTAAAAGCAACATAAGCAATACATCACATTCCTTCTGGAAGCTCTCACTTCAGACTACACAGCACTGATCATTTGGGTAGCTCTTTTATATCTGGGGGAAAAAAATATCAGTGTGGCATTATTATACGTAAAAGCAATATTCTGAAAGCAGTGCTCTAACGATGGGATGAGAGGTATTGAAATTCTATACGCAGCCTTCTGTCTAAAGGACAGACTGTCTCTAGAAACATTTGCCAAAAGTTCATTAACAGTAAAGCCAACCTGTCAGCAACATATTTAGCAATAATCAGAAAACAAGTCAGGAAAAACAAGGTTTGAGCAGGGTTTCCTGGGTTTTGAAGTATTGGGTCTTCCGTGGTGAGGTTTTTTTTTTTTTAATTCGTTATTTCTTCTAACCAACTAAACTATGAAATCTTATTGCAGAGAATATGATTTAAAGTAGATTAAAACAGCCACTGCAAAGTTACCAAGCAAATAAGCATCCCAGGGAGTTCATTAGAAGGCAGCAACAACCTGTGCCTGGGATAACCACAAACTACCCTCATTCTGGCACAAACCCTCTTCACTCCCAACACCCTGTGAAGTCTGGATCTACGCACACAAACACCAGCAGTACGACACGACTATACAGATAATAACGAAGTATGGCCAGCAGCAACCTACCAGGTTGAAGATCCCTCCGTTCCAGCAACTTCTAAAACATCGTATCCATCTTCCAGCTGAAAATCCATGAAAACCAGAGCAATAGTGTCTCCAGGTTCAGCAAGGATAGTCCACGTGCAGTCCGCGTTATTGCCGTACTCCAAAGGAAAATGAGGGCTTGAGATAATGCCGCTCTGTCCCCGCAAAGTCCCTCCACAAGCATCATCAGCTGGAAAGAGAACGCAAGTTACCAGATTTTGTTGGAATGCGCAAAGCAGTACACCAAAAAAAGAACAAGCCCCAATTCAAAGCAAAGCTTTAAAACACCCATTGCTTTTGTCAGGATGTGTTTTACTACATACTATTATTAAGAGACAAATACCTTGCGGGATGCAAAATCCTATTAGGTCAGCCAGTGTCCCCTGGCAAGTGCCAGCTTATTCCCCACCGTACACTTACTCGTGATTTGTTTAGTCTCGCTCTAAACACCCCAAGTGACAGTTTCCACCACCTCCCTGGGGAGGCAGCTCTCGGTGTAATGTCTCTCGCTGTCAAGACACTCTTTCCTCACATGCTCTTGGCCAAGTTTTCTGTTTTATTCCTGAGCAGGATCCTCCCCCGGTGTTTCCCACAAGCTTCCTCCCATCCGTACAGCCAGCCAAGCTGGAGGAAAACCAGCAGGAAGGCAGCGACCGAGAGGGTTTTGCAAACCTCACGTCACAGCGGGGAGAGGCTGGTCTCCACCTCACGTAGATCTCAGCACCTTCATCAGCCACAGAAACACCCCCAACATCCCGGGAGAACAAGACTTAAGAGTACAAACACTGTATTTAACAGAAAAGGAGTGGAGCTCCCACACACCTGCCTCACGGGTCTTCGTTGACTCTGGTTTCTTAAGGAAGTATGTGGTTACCAAAACCATAGTGGTAAAAATTTAAGGCTTTGTTCAGAAACCTAGCAAGGACGTTTCCTGGGCATTTGCCTGGTCATACACTGGATTTCAACTTTGCTGCAGGTTCCTTCATTTTTACAACCTGACTTTTAGCAGCAGGAGCCGTTAGAGCAATTAAAGGAGGGGGATCTAAAGAAAACATGGGCAGGAAGATAAAGGAAACCAAGAATTAACCAGCACCGGGGCAGCTCACTGCTCATGTACATGCAGCATCAGCTCAGCATTTATTTGGAAAGCTGCTAAGAAAAGCCTGTTAACTTTACAACATGTATTACTGAGCATTTCAGATGCTTTAGTCAAGGAGCTTGGGGCTTTACATCACGAACACTTATTTGCATTACAAATGTTTTTTAAAAAAAACCCTTCCGAACTGAAATTTAACACAGGTGAGAGCAGGAGTTAAGTGCGATGGGTCGTTGGCACCTAAGGAAAGGGCAGGATGGCGCTGCAGGGCTGCTCGGGAGGACCCTTCAGCTTTTAGACCTGTTCAGGACTTGGGAACTTGTGCTATCAGGTCTTCTCAGCAGAGCTGAAACCCACAGCCTCTAACTGATGAAACTTGAAAGACAAAGTCAGACAAATACACATGCCAGCTTTTCTCTCCCCCAGCCATCTGCTGTCCCAGCCCAGCCAGCCACCCGAGCAAGCAGAAGGCACGGGCGGGCACAGGCTTCCCAGTGACGGATGGCAAGCGCCGGCGATAGGAACACCCCAGGCTAGAACGTCTTGTTCGTGTGGCATTAACACGCCGCGCAGGTTGCACCGGCACCTTTGAGCCTCCAACCACTGCTGTGCTCAGTCGGGGATGGCACATCGCTCGTTACGGCGGAGCTCCCAGCAAGACAGAAAAAAATAGGATAAAAATCCCCACACCTGTAGGCACACATGCAACTGCTTCTGGACCATTCCAGCAGCCAAAACTAGGACTGAAAAAGGCCACTGAAATCCCAACACAACGCTCTATTCCTGGTATTCTCTTACCACAAAGTTGTGTATCTGCTGCAGTTATAATGTCAGTGAATTTAAGTTATTCACAGACACTGAAGTACAGTTAGAATCCTCAATAAATTTAGGCTGAAAGATCTCTCGTCTAGTCCAAGCACCAGAAAACCCTTCAAACTTCAAGGCATCATCCACAAGATTCACAGTGGGACCTCCAAAGGAGGTCTACGAAAAAAGTAAAAGGGCTACTTCAACCCCCCACCACCACCCCCTCCCCCATCAGGCAGAATGCAAATGCTTTTTAGAGGATGAATGGATCCTAGCCTGAGAGGATAAGCACAATTCACCAGTTTACTGGTATGTTCAAATGTAATTTCTCATGAGTAAGTGCCCTTGCAGATGCTAGAGAGAAACAGATGCAAATAAGATTCTGGGTCAGCGAACTCAGACCACACGCCCAGCAGCAAGAGAGAGCAAGAGCAAGGTCATCAGCTGCTTCAGCAACACACGGGGATCTGAAGAGGCAATTTATCCTTAAGACAGACTTACCTCCAGAGGGGCAGCTACCTCCTGCACGATGTGTTAAAACATCATTGTTTGCTGCTGCTGGCCCTGGGCACCATTCCAAGCATCTTTGCAAATAAGGTCCCACACCGCTACCACGAGACATCCTCAAGCAACCCAGCCGCTGGATGCGAACCCCGCGGGGTCAAGGGCACAGCAGCTCTTGACCAAACGCTTGCTCCTCACTACGACCATGCATTCGTGCAGCTCAGGTCTACGCAGACCCCTTGAACACACACCCCCAACAGCAAACACAGCGTTTTCAAAGAAGCAGCTCCTAATGTCAAGTTCTCAGCCACGTTCACCATCAGAGCCTGATCTGGTCCATGAAAGCTGCTGTCATACTAGAAGGAATGCAGGAGGCGACAGCGAATACGCTCAAGAATTTTGACTCAATGCTATAATTAGATTTCTTAAACAACGGGACTATATATAATTTTTTTTTTTTTTTTTACAGGACTAACCTAATTTTAAAGGAGAAATTTACACAGACGTGGGTACCGCTAGGCTTGCTTTAATCACAACTCAGAGTTGGGCCACTCATGTCTGCGTAAATTTTTCCTTGAACACTAACTTAGAGTAGCTGAAGATCCAGCCAAAGGTATGGTGATTTTGGCTTCTTTTTTTTTTTTTTTTTTTTTTTAAATTGAAGGGGAGTTTTTAATTCCTTGAAATTTTTTCATTGCAAAAGGCATTTAATGGAAAATGTATTCTTCCTATCCATTTCTAAATACACACTTCCTAAGTTTGTAGAGGTTGTTACTGTGTAAATATATCCTACAATCTTCTAAAATCTTCTTGAACAGCCCTTCAATTATTTTGGGCACAGTGCAGTCTAAGCAGCTGTGTGAGTTAGGAAGATAGACCACTTTTAATGAGATTATGCATATTTGATATGCTTAAAACGTAGCTTCACAAATGTTCTCAACTTCTCAGCTGGCTTACTAAATTTTTACTCAACTGCCTACCAGAATCATAAACCTATCAGTTCTACTTAAATTCAGCAAACAACCTGGGCAAGACTTCTCTCCGCATGCATGAAAGAGCTTTACAGAACAGATTCAGATGTTTCCAGATACTGTTTTGGTGCTTCAAATGCACCATTTTGCTTTATTTGAAATTAAATGACCCCAGCGAGGGTTGTTCCTTCTGTGGCTACAGCGTAACAGAAGACAGCATTCCGAGTCCACAGGGGTTTTGCCTCCAGTGCACCGTCAAGATAAAAACCCAGCTAGACTGGCAGGACTGGGCTTAAGGCCCCATTTAGATTAAGATAAAGGTCTTGGTTTGTTCTGTGAATACAGAACAATTGTGCAGAAAGCGTGTCCAAAAAACCAAGATGCAACGAGGAAACCATCCCAGATATTTCTGACACACATTATTATAGCTGGGATAAATGTCAGCTTAGCCCAGGTTTTACAGTCTGACCCAGACTCGCTGAGGACTCTCAGTCCTCCAGGCGAATTTCCCGGTTACACATGGTCCGCCAGGCACAGCCCAGCTCCTCTGCTGGGCAGCCACAGCTGCCACCCAGTTCTGCGCGCTCCTGCTTCGCCGATCAGCATGGAGATGTCACTTCTGTTGCTTTGGTGCTCCCTGAATGAGATCACTGCAATTTTAAACCTTCCGGCCACGTAAGCAAGAAACATAACTCACCCGAGCAGAGTCTGTGCGGACTGAATTTATAGTCTCTTTTAGCTCAGAGTCCAAGAATCAATTTTGATATAACTGTGCTTTCAAAACCACTGGCGAGCCGCAGCACTAGCTACTCTCACCGGCTCTGCAGAGACACATTTCTCCGAGCCATTCCTTCTGCATCTGGAATTCCTTCCTCCTTTCCTTTCTTAGTGAGATTACACTTGTCCTCAATTAAAAAAATAAATAAATAAATAAATACATAAATAAATAAATAAAAAAGCCCTGTACTTCTAAACTGAGAGTTGGGTAAAGGTAGTGCAGACAAATCCTATGAAGATAAAGCTGCTACGCTGCAGCACTCCTTTCCTTCAAAGCCTTGCGGTCCTGGCACACCCCCGCAAACATCTTTGTTTCTTGGTTTTTTTCTACCATGCATTTCTTTGCATCTTCGATTATTTCACTACATGAACACTGGAACAGAGACAAGGCTACCAATACATCGAAAAGGATATTACAAAGTAGACGACCAGCACAAAGAAAAGAGCATGAAGAAACCAAAAGGGAGTATCGATTAGCATGGTAGAAACTCACACTGTTCTCAACACTTGTCTCACACCTGTCACTGTGCTGGAGAGGAGGGGAAGAAGGAAAGGGCAGAGTCCCCAAACCAAACACTGCCCTTCGCAGCGACATTGGATAAGCCTATTCCCAAGATCGCTGCCCCTGAGATTTTAACGCCAGCTCAGCTAGAAGGCACTTTTCATCTTTATTTGTTTGGATCTGACACAGCAGCATGACCCACCTCCAACTCATATTAGAAAATAAAAGAACATGTGCAAACACATTGAATAAACTTTCAGGTGACAACTACCAGTAAGCCAATACTATTTAATTATAAGCTACATAGGCCACACAGATCTTTTATCTCTCGGGGAAAAAGATATTCTTCTTCAGGCAAGAGTTTTGAAAACACTATTTTCCCTACAAATGAAGGCGTAAACCTGTTTGTCAATCGGCAAATCGTTTTGCCCCTTGCAGGAACTCAGGCCTGTATCACCAGTTTATCAACCAAGTACAAATTACTGATTACCAAAAGCCTCCTTATAGTAGGAGTGCAGCTGGGTTTCAAATTCCACAAGTCAATTTGCAGGCTGACTTTGCTACTTCCTAGTTTCCTAGAATAATAAGAGATAAATGTTACATGAGAAAATTTCTGGTTCCTGTCTCCAAAAAAATGTTTTGGCTTTATTCGAGGTAAAGTCTTGAAGGATCAGGGCCCCAATCTATTAAAAAGGAGCAGTTCCCTCCAGGAACCTGCAGGCACACTGCTACGCAAGTGCACCTGAATAAGCACATTATTTTGCTGCCAGAGCAATTCATACAACACTGGTGCAAGCACCACAGGATTTTTTATTCCTCCCTTCTGAAGTGTATCAGATGCCACCATCATCATTGCTGGACTCAAGACTGAAAGGGTAGTGTTAAAATTAAAAGTGGGTTTGACAGTTCAAGACAAAAATGCAAAAAGGGTCTTTTCTCTGCAGCAAAGATCACAAATTGCAACGCTGTCAACCCTCAACTTCAACATTTGTTGGGGTCAGAGGTTAATCCCTCCCTTGTTGGGGTCTAGTACACAAATGTCTGAGTAATAGCAGAGCAAGCAGATAGCAGCCTTCCTTTGGGCAAAGGCAGTATCAGAGAAATCCTGTCAGACTGGAAGAAACACTGGTCCACTGATGCAAATAATTTCCTTCCCTTCTAAGAAGGGTATTGCATCGCATACACTCAAGGTTGAACTGCAGCGAATGTTTTTTCTGCACACATTTCCAGTGAAATACAAAAGAAAAATTAAAAAAAAAAACATTATGAGAGTCCCAATCTGAAGAAAAAGCAAAGGACCGTAATTAATCAAACTAAACTGGCAATGATAGCGGTCCCTCTCCAGGGTCAGTCTGGCTGTATGACCCCCTCCTTCAGCAGTATAAAGCCCTTGGCCCCAAAACAATAGGTAAGCGTACAAAGAAATACCCCAAGCAGCACATATTACTGCTGCGTAACTGATTCAGGCAAGCATTAAAAACACACCAAGCAAACAAAATTTGCTCACTTTAAATGCAAGATTTATGCTACAGCTTAGAACTGCTGATTGATTGCACAAGCAGAGTCAATAAAAAGAATCAATATAAGATGCTCTGCTGAAGTACACAAGGAATTGAGGGGAAAAGACTTCAAAGTAACAGCAACTATTTTGGTGTAACACCACAGACACTTGTACATTTACAGACTCTCGAGTCCCTTGTGGTCCCAGGGAATTAGCAAGAAGCTCTCTGTACTGATAAAGGAATCTCTCCCTGCCCCAAAAGGGCTTGCAGGAAGGCTGGCCAGCCTTCTCAGACACAGGCTGGATTTTACCTCCCATCCAGCATTCCCTGCCCGAGGCTGCCAGCCCCACTGCCACAGCCCACACCAGCATCACCGCGGAACGTGCCACGGGGGAAGCCAGCTCGACATTGCAGAACGCAGAAAATCCAGTCTTGTTTTCTAGTGTTTGATCTCGAAAACAGGCATGATCTTGGGTGGATGCCCTATCTTATGGATAACACGCCTGCTCTCCCCCCCCCCCCCCCGCCACTTTAGACAAAGAAATTGAAGTTAAAGTAGCTGGGTAGCATTTTGAATACTTTGAGCACTTCATAAACTTCCTATTATTCACCCAAACCCTGGCAGTTTTAAGGAATCCAATAAAAAGGAACCTCAATATTAACTACATCATGTTTAGCTTTCACCTTTTTTAAATCAAGCTTACAGCCCGTGACGTTATTCCCAACCCCAAACAGCTCATTAAATCCTGTTGCATTGTGCCTTGTTCCAGAGGAGAGAGGACACTTTACCTCTGCAGAAGGGGAGAGGAAAATCCCAGGAAGCACTGTTTTCCGAGTTGGCATGGCACGTGAGCAACGCGTGGCCTTCCAGAAAGAAACCCGGATTACAGCTGTATCTCACTTTGTCCCCGATGCTGAAGGTCGTCCCTTGCTGAATCCCATTCTGCAGCCTTCCTGGATTTCCGCACGTATGACTCGGTAGAACTGCCAAAGAAAGGTGCTTCTGGTTAGGGACAGGGCATCGTAACAGAGCAGTCAGGTGAAGGATCCCGAGGGAGGGCTCCTCTCAAAGGAAATGCATCACTTAAAATGGAAAAAGCAAATAACCCCAGAACTTACCCCAACAGAACACATCAAGGCCAGTTAGGATTTGCATTTAATTACCATTTGTACCAAGTAGATACAACAAGGAAACAAAAATCACTCCCCCCAAGCTAATGAGTCAGAAACAAGATCCTCTCTTCCCTGACCAAAGCATCCCTCTTTGCCATGCCACGCCGTGCAGCTCCTTAACGCAATTGCAGTTGATTAGAATCCAAAGATTACATCCCTGTTTGAAATAACTTTTTTCCAACAGACCTTCCCTGGGCACCTCGAAGGCCCCTGCAACGTAAGCAGAGTTGCATTATACTTTAGAACCACACAGAAGATGGCAAACCCTGTAATTAGCAACTATCTCCTAAACAAAATGAGCAACATTTCAGCCCACCAGGATTTACACTTCATTGCGCTGTGTGTTTAATCTGGATTTCACACATATTCATCAAACCGAACTCTGAACAATGCAGTGGGACCCAGCTCCACCGAAGGCAACAGTCCAACAAAAGTTTGCATCAAAAAGAATATGGGATACTTGAATAGAAGATGGAAAAGCTGCAGAGAAAATGCTAGCAAATTCTTAACCAGTGCCTCTGTGCAGCAGTTTCAGAGAATTTAAGTAAAACTCCACGGATTCCCATCAGCCACTCCAAAATGATCCACTCAAATGATGGGTTTAGAACCCAGTGTAAAACCCGACATACACAACCCAGGCGACAAATGACTTAATCAAATGCGAATCAGGCCCTTGTGCAGCATCTTGTATTATAGTAGTTTTTCATTAAAGCTGAAACATGAGAGGAAGGAAAACATGGTCATTCAAAGCTGAAGTGACGGTTTATCATTGGAAACAATTTTGTCAGGGGCATGAACAAAACCAGATGAATTTATATGAGCAAAGGGAGGTTTAGTCTGCAGCTCTGCCAAGGAAAAGAGGAAGATTAAAAGGAAAATTATATGCTAGCGTACACGGCACACAGCACAATAAAATACAACCAAAATTGTGCGTAAGCATGTGAAATGAAACATAAATCCCCAACAGCAATGCAGACACACTGCCTGTCTGTCCTGCAGGTCGGGATTTGGGATGGCCCCGCTCTGCCTGCGGAGCGGAGCTCGGTACCCTAAGCGGGCTCCCTGCAGCAGATAGCAGGCAGCATCCCTCACAGCAAGGGAAATTAAAGACTAATCTGTAATGAATACAGGATTAGGCTTCCTGCATCCAGACAGACCACCTTGTTGTCTAGTTAACACGCTTCGAGATTAAATGCAACCTTACCACCTTGAATTTGATTAATCTTAATAGCACATACATTTCAATTCCTGCGTTGCTTCGGTTTTGGGGGGGGTTCTGCTGTGATCGCAAGCTCTGGGCACACGTCTGTGTGCAGGGGAGCTGTGATACCCAGAGCCCCAGCAGAGCAGAGCCAGCATCCCAGGGATGCAGCCCTGGGCTCCGCTCCCCCGTGCAGCCGTTGACTGCGCAGCAATGGGGGGCAGGTACAAGCTCTGACGGACAAGGTAGCTTCCCCTTGCTCCCTCCTCCAAAATACCATTTACAGCCTTCCCAGATGCCGGGAAGTTCAGCAGCAACTTCCACATAGAAATATTAATGACCATACAGGTTTTGTAAGCGGAGGGATGCTATCAAATACATCAGATGGCTTGAAAAGCAGTGTAGAACTAATGTTTCATTTTCTGTAATGATACTCTAAGCCCCAATTTAATTAAATTACCAGTGTCACTTTTTTTAAAAATGAACCCATTCCTGCTTTTATGCTTCCATCCTTTAAAATTAATGACTAGAACTCTGCTATAAATAAAAATCTATCATTTTTAAAAGTCAATCTCTAACACTAGCTGCTCTCTACTTAATGAACCGTGAAGAATCAGACAACCCTGACCTGCATCATATCTTAAAATCATACTTGAAAAACAGGATCTCATTTAAAAATTCTGCTTCATTTGGCTGCCTTAACTAATATCTTGTTACAGGACAGACAACGCACACATGCTTTCGGGGGGAGGAAACATTAACTCTTTGCATTGGATTCAGTGGGGTTGCTGCAGGAAGCAATGCGGATTGAGTATGATTTTTTTCACTTTTTAAAAATACCACCGAGCACATCTGCAGAAGACCAGCACTTCTTCAGATTGCTGCCTCGTGGACTGAAGGAACTGCTTCCAGAGAGGCCAGAGCTACGGCCAGAGCTGGTGCAGTGCAAGCAGCCTGCACGAGGATCCGCTGTCAGCCACGCTCTTGAGGCACTTGTGCAGGAGATGAGCTTGCTCAGACCCTACCAGGAGGTGAGGAAGTACACCGTCCCCTACAGAGGGAGCAAAAGGAGTCACGGGACACAGCATGGATGCTTCCTGAGAAAGCGCGGCTTCCCCAAGCCCCACCGGCTGGCTGCAAGGTGCGCCCAGGCTGCTGGGGTGCAGGGGCTGGAGACGTCCCCGCAAAATCCCAGCTGGAAGCCTGTGCCCGTTTCGCTGCCGAGTGTGACTCCCTAAGCTGGTGCAGCAACTGCTTTCACAGCGATGGATTTGTGATTCTACTCCAACATTCTCGAGAAGAGATAATATTATTGCTCATACTTGGCTGCCTCTAACAGCCAGACTCTCTGATTGCTTGAGAGATTAATAGAACTGTATTATTTACATCAGATGTCGCACAGAATAATATTATTAAAGCTTTGTCTTACCCATTTACCAATTCCACTGTAGATTAGTAGCACGGATTTATTTTTTTTTTCCTCCCCATAAAAGCTTTGTTCCCGGCAATCAACATAATATTTTCCAGTGATTGTATGGAAATGAATGCAGCCACAGACCAGATTTGTACAGATGAATAGAAGGTCCTGTTAGTCATTTTGTAGCTTAGTCTGTTTCTTTCCATGATGAATTTAGAGCAGTTTATTTTATTTGTCTTGATTTGAACAGCTGCCAAACCGTTATCTTATTTTATGACAGAGGAAAGGAAATAGGATTATTCTATTGCAGTTGCACCTGGAGAGCTCATCAACATACCTCAACCATCACTGTCCCAAGCACCATTCAGATATACTGCCCCGGAGAGTTCACTCCCCAAGACGATGCAGTAGAAGAATCATAATCGTGGTGTTAATTGCCAGCACAGACACAAACAGAATCTGGCCAGAACCTCTGGAGAGGAATTAGGTGAGAACTACAACTGTCTTAAGAGGCAACGTGGGATAGGATGATCTGAGAGCAAGGCAGAAATGGCATCTTTTCAGCAAGAAACTAGGAAGTGTCAGGACATGGAAAACAGTCAGGAATAAACCCACCAAATCCTAGAACTCTCCCACTTTCTGCAGTTTGCAATCTATCCTTCAAATCCACTTATTCAGCAAAAGGAAACCCGTAGGGCACAAGACCAGCCTCTGCCCAACTTAACTCCCTTCTGCTTAACTCCCATCTTTCTCTGCTTTTTTGTTTTCTCTTGCTTTTCAGTTTGGGCCCCTTTTGCCCCATCTTTTGGAACCCACAAATCTCCACCAATTCCCCTCTTTATCCTGGGAGCATCACCCAAGAACGCGTGTGCCGCACAGGTGTTGCAGAGTAACAAAGATGCGTTCCCCTCACGGCGCTAGATCTATCTGTGCAAGACCCGAGGTGCCTCAGATTTCATAGCATGCTGCTTGAAACCGAACTGAACACAAATTTGAAATAGAAACAACAGATTTGAGAAGTTTCCACCATCCATTCCTCCTGTGAGCTGCTAAAGAGTAGCCAGAGAGCTACCAGAATTGTTGGTCTGCATCAGAAGCTTCACACCATTCCCTGACTTCTTTACCCCCATTTCTTTCTGCCCTTTTCAACAGGCTCGCCAGGCTGTTCCCAGCTTTGCTCGACCCCTTGCCCATGATCACTACGCTGGAAGCTTTCAAAATCAGCAGCTTTCAAAGCCTAGCACTTGTCAAGCCATGTCTCCTTGTTCCAGTTCATTCCAAATTAATTAGTAGTTTTTAAGTCATTAGATGTGACTCAACGCATCCTTGGACAGCATCCCACCATCAAAATGCATTCAGCCTAATGACATCAGCCTTTCCTAAAACCCCATAGCTCTTTTTGACAGCAGGGAAAAAAAAAAAAAAAAAAAAAAAAAAAAAAAAAAAAAAAAAAAGCAGGGAGATTTTTCCTCTTCTTGCTCATCACATTTGAGCTACCTCCCCAGTTCAGGTACTTTCAAAGAGAATCATCTCAAACCCACCCCTATTTTGCTCACCATGCTGAAGAAAAACCTTCCCTGTTTCCTATTCAAATTAATCTTCAGCTCCATTTTCTCTGTTTATATTGTTCGAATATAAAATAACCCCAACATTTAATACATCTAGATACTGCATTCTGGTCTATTACCCTATTTACATAGCTAAAAGAAGCATTTTTATTGCTTGAATTATCTGTGGTAGTTTACGACAGATATTTCAATGCTATCATTGTTCTAACCTTGAAATCTTATCAAGGAGTGCAACTTTTATGATATGAGGCCATACATTATCTCCTCATTCCCAACTAATTTTCTTTCCCAATAAAAAAGAAAAGCAAGCAAGCCATGCCAGAGCAGGCACTTATAGCTCCTGAATACAGTTATTACAGCAGGAATAATTTATAAATCCCAACGAAAGGATGCTACACAGACCAAGCAAAATAACAAAACCATTGACCTAAACTACTTGGCTCAGTCGTCACCGCACGCTCATTTCCAAATTAATCTCCACGACGCTTTGTTCAGCTGCCTTCCCTTTTCCTGCAGTTCCAGAATGCAGCGGCAGTTGACGTCTTGACTTCCAAGGGAATAAACAGAAAGGTCTCTGCTGCTAGAGATCCAGGCTGGGCAGGGTGGTATTTCGCTAAGACAATCCGCATTGTATTTGTTGCCTTCCTAGAAATTCAAGGCAAGAAACGGATTCTTTAAGAGAACACCTCCAAGACTGCCGTCACAGCGTCGGAACGCAACCCCAACACCGGTGCACGACAGCGCGCCTTTGGCCGGCACAAATGCCAGCGCCAGCGGGACGGGGAGATCCACGCAGACCGGTGTCCTCTCCCCTCCTCATCCATAACTTTTAGGCCAAGTACCACAGGGATACGCCATGACTCTCAAATATCTTTCACCAGTGTTTTAGTGCAATCTGTTTTCGTTCAGCAGAGTTTTGACCTTCAGAATAAGTGTCCAGTGTGTGCTACAGAAAAGGAAATAAATGGTGTCTTTTTCATTCCATTTTATCCTTTTTTATGTCATGATTCATTTCCAGCACAGCCAAAGATAAAGCTAAATGGAAACTATTTTTTCCCCTCTAATATTTCTTTGTTCACTAAAAAACAGCCAGATAGTTACTTTTGGATAATAACAGACCAGAATGGTTCACCATCCATCATCTTTGTGGTAGTAGTTCTAGGGCTTTTTTCAAAATTCATTTTCAGTTTTCAATTTACCTTCCTGGAAATGTGCTACAGCAACTTCAGTGAAACTTCCAAGAGTACCATGCGAGCTGAGAGAGGATTACTTTAGATTTGATTTAGTAATCCCACTACAGAAATAGCAAAAGATTCAAAACATGAAAGCAGTAACATCACAGGAGATACAGCAACAAACAATCCCTCCTATCTTCAGAGATGCAGCGAGCAGGGATCCTTAACATTCAGGACTTTACACCACTCATTTTTTCTTTATACTTTCAAGTAAATGTTGTTACTTGCTGAGCACAGTAGAGGAAGCCTGGCTAGAATGAAGATACAGATACTGAAGCCTGGCTACAGAAACCTTTTGCCAGGCCCAGAAGAACAACATCAGACTGGCAGATGCTCGGACACCAGTAGATGCTCGCTTTCCAGAACCAGTGGTCCTCACATCCCATCCCAGCCTGGGATGCTCTCCTGCATCAGCAGCCTAATCAGCGAGGTACTTGAGAACGTGCTTTGTCTTTTAGCTCTAGTCCTGCTGCTTTTCAGTGCCACAACAGTTGAACACAGCTTAATTTAAAGTATGTGGTTAAGTGTTTTGCTTAGCAGGAATGGATTTAAGTGTATGTTTAAAGGCTTCATTGAACTGGCATTTAACAGCTGCAGAGTAACTTGGGAAAAAAAAAAAACTTCCCCAGGGAGGAGGGTGGTTTTACTTTTTACTTTTACTCCATCTTCCTCCCTGAACTGAGGTTAACCATTCCAAGGGAAACAAAGACCTGCATCTTTTTGTAACATAAAAGACAAGCCAAGAAAAGCAATACTGCAGTGGTTATCAGCACCAGAAGACAACTGCAGGAACCAAGCGAAAGCAGAATTAAAACTGCAGCTCCAGAGTGTTCGGGTGCCGTCCCAGATGAAGCAGCTCGCTCCACTGTGCACACCAAGACAGAAAGCCAAGGATCCGTGTGAAAAAAGGGTGTCAGATGTAGAAACCCTGATTCGAACTGAATCCATCTAGACACTGGGTGCCAGTGTTGATCCGCTCTGCATTTTGCTGGAGAGTGTCCCTGGCCAGGGAACGCTCTTTGTTCTTTAAAAAAAAAACCACGTCCAACTTTAGAGACCACATTGTTTATCCGCTTATTGATCTTCTCTAGCTATTGGCTGATTACCCAGAAACAGAAATCGTAGCCAACTACATTTGTTTTAATAAATATTTCTCAGCAGAAGGCAGGCATTCACCACAACACATCATGCCTAGTTTTTTTTCAGCTGCTTCTCTGGAAGCAGCAGGTAGCAAAGCACAGGGCAGCAGCCCGAGCCCGCGGGGATCCCAGCGCTGCTGGTGCTCCTCGGGTCTCACCTACAGCACTGCCTGATCCCTGTGCCCAGACACACGGACCTGCCAAATCTTCCCACCAGCATCACAGGCAGCTGGATTTTCTTTCTTCTAGCGGCTTCCACACTTCTCCCCCACCCCTCACTCCTGGCTTTCAGAAGCCTTTGGAGGGGCCGCGGGGGATCACACCCCACGCTCCCGCTCCAAGCAGCAGCCCACCCATCTTCTCAAGCAAGACTGCCGGAGTTAGCGCCCAAAAGTACCGAGGTTAAACCACGAGTAACCCGTTCTCTCAGAAGCAGGGCCAGAAACTCCATTAACTCACAGATTCCAGTTGCTTCAGCTTCCACCCAAACCACAGAAGGTCTGGCTCACTCCCACGACGCACGGACAAACGACTTTGTTTTCCTTTCTCATCTGCCTGCATAATGTATTCCTCCTAATTTATTCCCTCTTACAGTTAGCTTTGCTGTACCTCCTTTAGGAAGCTTGGTTACTCGATCCCACGTCACGGCCAATACCATAGGCATAACTGAGTGGGACATCACCCTTAGGGAGCAGCACATGAACTAATCCCTGATATCACACAGTTTGTGGGGAAGCGCCCTTGAGATCAGGCAAGGAGAAATGCTATATATACACCATCGAATACAACGGTCAATAGTAAAAGCAACCAGGAATGCTGAGCTCGCAGCGCGGGCACCTCCTATCAATACCCAGAAAGCAAACACGTTTCAGCCACGGTGCCACGGAAAGAGTCCACTGAGCTGCCGTAGCAATTAGGTCGTCTTCTGCTTCTGGCACTACAGATTCATTATTAATTTGCGGTCATAATGGATTAAAAAAAAATAAATAAATCTAGAAGGTAATTTTATCCTCCTCGCTGAAAACAAAGCAAAAGTAATCTAATTATGTCATAAAAGCATGCCTAGGGCTCAGTCCTGGTTCCTGAATTCACCAGTGCCTATCTTGCAAAATGATGCTTGTGGCAAGTTTTGCAAGCTATGCAATAACATGCACTCATCTCAGCGAACAAGTTTTTAGCCCCACATGGGATCTCCCCAATGCCTGAATACATCCTGAAGCAAGAGCTTATTCTGATTTCAGGGACCTTACTCTGATTTCAAGTCCTTGTCTGTTGCTTAAAAGGTAGATGAAGTGGATCTGGGTGCTCAGACCTGCCCTATCTTTTCTTTCATACATCCCAACCTGTGATGGACATTAAAAGGACATTTATGCAAGCTAAGGTTAAGGCAGGCAGGGAGGGTGAGAGGGGAAATGCCCATAAGACTAGGGTTTGGTGTGTTTTTTTTAAAAAGGAAAATAAAAAGAAAAGCAGCTGCCAAAAATCCTAACTTAGAGAGTTCAGAGCGGGGATCCAGAAAATACCCTTCAGTAGAAGGGAAGTACAACGTGCTGATGGGCTTCCCCGAGACCCCGCAGAATCACCGTCCGTGGAGCTTTCCATGATCCAGCCAAGCAGAAGCACAGGTGACCCCACCTAGTGCTGGTGGACACTTGGGCGTTGAGGGGGAGCCTGCAGCACAGCCCCCCTGCGGTCCCCTTGTCACCGCCACCAGGAGAACATCTGCTGCTTCCAGATCCATCGGCTCGTTACAGAACCACCAGGTGCCCGCAGAACCAAAGCACATCAATAAAAACGCCCCGCATCCTTCCAGCGAGGAGTTCTTTTGCGTGTGATATAAAGACTAGTCACTTGAAGTAAACACCTCCAATTCAAGTCGGAAGGTGACTTGCCTGTCACTTCTGCGCATGTAGCCTGGAGGACGTGGGTGTATTTCCGTCCACTTTTGAGACGAGACGTGGCTGGGTTGCTCTGTACGCCTCTCACACTGCCAAGCCATGCAAGACGAGCCCTACAGGGGCACTTGCAGCCTGCCTGCCCGTTTAGATCACTAACCTCCACCTTGGAGACCTTGGCACTGACTCACGGATTGGAGAGGGAAAGAGAAATGTCCAGCCACCCACTTAGCACGTCTCCAGCTGGAGTGGCTGCTGGCCATCCTTCACTGATGAAAAAACCTGCCACAATCATCAGCATGAGTACACAGCCCCAAACAAAACCCAGCTTCTAGTTGAAGAAAACTAGATGGGGGGATGCAGGGAACGCTGGAGACACCACCTATTAAGCCATGAATGTTCCTGTCCTTCCATGTGACTCATCAGCAAAATGGAAAAAAAAAGTCACCTCGTGTACTCTTCTCTCGCCAGACAAGATGCTGTGAAGCTTTGCTCAAAGGTTAGGACTCTGTCAATCCAGAAATGCTCATTTAAGTTCTATCTAGAATAGCATGATGATTCCAATACTTCAAGGAGACCTTAAATATACCAGGAATTGATGCAAAGAGACGTTACAAATGAAAAATCCATATATACATGCTACAACAAAGCCATCTATTGTATAAATATTGTCATGGAAACAAGACACGGCTTTGCTTTAAAGGACACTCACAGCCCGTGAATAGCAAGGACTGGAACTAAACCAGGACAAAGCAGATACCTCAAGATCTCGGAACTGGCCTGAATCTTGCTCCACTACATGGGACAAACCTAGGCGTTGCGTAGATTTCACAACACTGATCTAAAAGCTGAACGTTTGGGCTTTGATAACACAACTCTACACTGAGAAAGGTCACGTTGAAAGAGCTGAAATGCAACCACAAAAATACCACGTTGGGTTTCCACATGCAAATAACAAGGAGGAAAAAAGGTGCGCTTCGCTATTTCAACATGACATAGTTCAAAAATATTTTTTTTCCTCTTCCATTTTTCCGTGCTACTTTAATTACGCTGTTTATATGCAACACAAATCTACCCTCTAAGGGCAAAGATACAAACCCTACTTAAACTTCAGGTGGGGAAGTGCGAGAAACAGCCACACTCACCCACCCAACCTTGCATTCTCTACTGCAGATGCTACTGCTACTGAGAGGAAGGCAAAGAAACAAAACCTGTTTGTTAAGACAGTTCCCTTAACCTGTCTGCCACAGAAGAGAATACTACTCAGCTTCTGTCAGCAGTTTATGCCTTGAACATTTTCTATTAAGAAAACACTAAATCTTAATCTAAACAGTCTTCAGCTCTTGAACCCTGCAAGCAGGCAAAGCATGGAAGCTCAACCTCTTTGAGTGCTCACACTGGAAATAACTTACACAGCACCTATTAGACATGCAATCCCATCTAAAAAAAACTAAAACCTCTTTTCTCCGGAGCTATGCACAAGGCACTGAGAGAGGAAACGCTAGGGAGTCAAAACAACACCAGCAGCAAAAATAGGACCCACTATGATCTGTAGAAGATCAACTAGAGCAAGGTGACACACGAGCCTCCCACTCAGCAATAGCTCGCTAAAACTTGCAAGAGATTCATGCAGTGGACTTCTCTGTGACTGCCACCACCGTCTTCATTATACTACCTGAGCCGAAACAGGTATTTTTAGACTAAAACCCTTTATGAGCTGTTCATCTTATTACTGCTTCATTCCATTCATTATATTTTTAATCATGTCCAAACAACTGAGCTATTAAATAAATTCCAAAGCAGCACAGCAGGCTGTGGCTTATGCAAGCTAAGGATCAGAGCAGTAGGCGAGAAAGGCTACTTTGGCTGCAGATTAAACCTTCCCATTCTCACAAAGCAACTGCCACACATTCAGGATTACAGCCATTTCTCAGTCCTGTATCCTGCTGACATCTTAAAAGACATTCACATCTTAAAAGACATTAAAAGATATGATTTACTTGATAAAAGTTACAGGCATCTCACAAAGGAAGGAGAAAGTTATATAAGTAACCTTTCGGTAATGAACTCCCCGGTGCAAACACTTTTGTTAGTCTCCACTGGAGTATTTTTAAGTGCAGCTTTGTACGCTGCAACACTTGAAGCTTTCCAGACAGCTTCAACATCTCGTAAACTGTCTTGAAATAAGCAACTCCACACTGCCGTGACCCCAGGAGAGATGCTGGACTGCACACCTCGCATCGCTTACAGCGGATTAAATGGAAAACTTCTAGTGATGTTTGAAGACATCCATCCACCCGCTTCTGTAAATACCGAAAGGCTTCACTGAAATCAGGGAAATTGGTGTGCCACAACTCAGAAGGAAACCAGCATTACACGGCAGAAGACCAGAAGGAATTTGATGTTGTCCTGCAGCACGATTCTTTCCGGCTTCACCAGGCAATTGCCACAGAGGCAAAAGGTGCATCTCCCTTCTTGCAAACTCTGGAAAGGGAGTCCTCGGAACAAGGCTTGCTGCCCGCGACAGCACCAATAAATACATCACAGGTTTTGTGCAATGTTTTGTTATGGGACACCTACGCATGGATTAAATAACTAAAGAATACAAGAGGGGAAAAAAAAAAAAAAAAAAAAGCATTTCATAAGCCAGAATAAACATACTTTCCCAGTTAGAGGATTACACCTGCCATTCAACCCCATCCCACCTCAGTTTCTCATCTGCCAAAGGCAAGTACATTCATGCCGTTGGTTCTTACGGCATCCTTGCCCCACAGGCTAGCACTTTCACCCAAGAACCCCCACCCCCTCCTGTCCAAATCACTGCCCGCTTCTTCCAGAAAGGATCATTTTCCACCAGATCATCTAAGGTCTACCAGATCTTTGCCTCCAACCAGAAAAATCTATTCTCTTGATCAAAGGCTTCCAACCCCCCTTCAACTCATCGGTTTTCCTCTGCCTCTTTCACCCACCCCAGGGCTCCCAGTGGCTCCCAGCCCCGCGGCTCCCGGGGGCTCTGGAACCAGAGCAAGGAGCCTCAGCTGGGCTTGGCCCAACACCCTTCCAGGGGTGAGTGGCACAGGCAAGCCAGCAGTCAGTTTTGCTCTCGCTAGGATTACAGACCGCTGTCTGGTAGAATTTGAGCCATGACAAAGTTTACTAGCACTGAAAAGCTACCCAAGGCTCAAGTGAAATTGGATATATTCCACAGTACAGAGACGTAACAGAAAGCTTAACAACATGTGGCATTTATATAATATTTTTTATGTTCAAAGCATCATTCAGGCATTACCTGCAGCTCAGGGGACTGGTCAGCCAGGCTGGAAGTCTGTTTAGCATTAGTTCTCATGGGATTTCTGATAACGGATTCTTCACTTGCGCCAGAAATGCCATAAAAAGATCTGTTTAAGGGGTAGCACAGCCTGCGTGCTTTCATTGCAACCTACAGTCTCAGAAGAATACCAGCCACCCTTTTACAAGCTCTGAAGTTCTCATTTTAATTTGATTTCTAAACAGCAGATTGTGATAGTCCTCCTTTTAGCTAAGACACTCACTGACTTCCAGCACTATAGCCCGAGACAAAAAACTGGGACAAAAATTCCAGGGAGAATTAACAGCCATCATTTCCGTACACACAAGTTGCACCAGGGTTCCTTGCACTTTGGTGCAATGCACTTTCAGCAATACAGATTTTTCTATAAAACATAAAAATTACAGCTGGTTTGCGCACTGAGAATCTGCTCATACATAATTAAATACCTGGAACAGGAAAACTAACTTCCATTAAAGTTTTTGTTTCCACTGATTTTCTTACCTACCAGCCACCTGAGGCTACCAGCTCAGGAGGACACCAACATGCACCCACCACCATTAAAAAGAACAAGAGATGAAGATGCTGGAAGATAGTTTAGGACAAATGCATAAAGAAAGCGCATGCGGACAACTTGGTCACGTATCCATAACAGAGCTAACTGCTAATGAGATTACTACATGAAATATGCTAGCACAAACTCATTTTCCTCCCACTGCATGTTCCTGCAAGGCTGGTCTAATTTTATAGGATGAGAGGTTGGCATGGGAAGAACAGGATAAAAGCAAGATCCACGATTGTAAGAAATTTTAATTAGCATAAAGGTTACCCTGCGTTAGTTTACAGAACTGAAAAAAAACATAACAAAATGTCTGCAAGATTCACTTCAGGAGAGTCTGGGACCTGGATCTTTGTCCAAGACGCTGAAAAATGTACGTACAACATTTCTGACGCAGCATGTAGAACAAACTGCTCTCTTTTCTACAGACCTACAAGATAATTTTGGAATCACCTTTATGTCACTTCCATTAGGACTACGGAAACTCTTGTGCATCAAATACAGTCTGTTTTCTTAGTGAGCGGGGCTTATGTAATTTTTAATATCAAACAAGAGTTCACTGGATGCCAAACTACAGGATCTATTCTATTAAAATCCAGGACCATTCCAAATGCCCAGTCTCAGACATTTCTGAGCTCTAGCCAAGATGGATGAAGCGTAAGATCTGAAGTGATTAGTCTGCAGGAGGTGAAAATACATGGAATTTAATGACAGCACTGAAAAGAAAGCTCCAGCAGCGAGTGCTCGGGCTGAGCAGAAAAAGCAAACGATCTAAAAGGGATAGAGGGGTCAGGAGAAAGCTGAACCATCAGACATTCCCACGTTCAGAAGATAAACGGACAGCCACTTGCATCTTCAACTACAGATGGTCTTCAGTCGAACACACAGTCACATAAAAACATATCACCTTTGCTTACAGAGAAGAGATCTAAGTACATATGGAAATAAAAGAGTAAAAAAAAAAAATTCTTGTAAATCTTCTTCCTCCGTAAGGGCAAGGAAAATCATGAAATCAATGTGTTCTTCATCAAGCAAGTAGGAGATACCATTTACACAGAAGCATCTCCAACAGGGCACAGAAGAAAGTTATCAGTCCTAACAGAGAAGTACACTAGTTATATTTCAGATGTGACACGGACCATAAATACGTATTTGAAAGACTAATCTTAAAAACCATCAGACAGAAATAACAAAAGAAAAAACGCTCAGAAACTAGCCACTTCTTGCAGCAATGAGCTCTAATGGATCAGTTGGAACCCATGGTTTTCTGCTTTTTATACCCACCCTCTTTCTTTTCTTCAGCCTTTTTGTGCTAAGCTGAAAATATGCAGCCATCCCATCCCCGCTGTTTATGGAAGCGGCAGCACAACTGCCAAATCCCCCACCCTCCATTCCCAATTGCTTATTATCAAGAATGGAGACCACAATATTGAAGAAGCAGTGTGTATTTATATCTCTTTGGCAGAAAGATCTATTTGGAATGAATCAGATTGTCTTTTTCCCAGTCTGAAATACACTAACAGCATGTGATTCGTCATCTGAATTCAGTGTCTCCTAATACAAAAATACCTGGGTATGAAAATCTGACCCATCAGAGAAGAAACACTTGGACGTACACCAATGCTATGAAACGCTTCTCATAGCTAGAACGGTTAAGTTCCTTTATTAATTTTAAATAAAAGCTGCGTGTTGAACTGCTTTGGCCTTGAAACCAGTGGAAAAGTTGGGAAGGGACAGCTACAGCCTCTGGGGGGAAAATCCAGCACCAAAAACGTAGGGAAGAGGAGTCCGGTGCATCCCACCTGACCCACTTGGATGGTACCTCTCTGCTGCAAAAGCACAACGGGGCTGTCGTGAGAGACTCCTCCTGGCTAGAAAGAACTGAAAGTCAAGTCTGAAGAGCTGTACGCAAAGCGCATGAAAACAGTGCGAGTTAATCCTTTGAGTGAAAGTTATTTTCAAAGACCTGGTCTGTCAATCAGGGCGGAGGGAGGCTCCGGTGAGAGAAGCAAAGAGGAGTAAGACCAACGGTTCAGTTATATCCTTGCAGATGAGATCTCTGACTGTGAAATTTCCAAGATAAAGCACAGCACAGCACTTCCCCGGGGGCAGAAGGCAGTCACCGTGACTTTATCAAGTAACTAGCTATAATTTTCATGCAAATAACAAGAATAATCAAGTGACTATCGCAGCTGTGTCAGCCTGAAGAAAATAACATCTATGAGCTGATCAAAGCAAGCAGATGACCTCAGAGAAAGCACATTCATGATGTTATCCATCCTTCTACAATTCATTTGCTTTGGTGTGAGCTAAATCTTAAAAAAAACCCAAAAAACAACACAAAAACCACAAGACCTCTCAGACTGCTTATAACCGCACGGGTGAGAGTGCCACAGTCTGTGCACACCAGCCACCTTCCAGGAGCGTAATTTATATTTACTGGTCAATATTCACGTGTAGCCACTTGATTATTTTTACTCAGTCTTTGCCAGCACAGAAATATAGGCAAAATGCATTTGCTGTCCCTCAAGGCAAAGCACCAGACAAGCCTGTGTATTAAGGAATGGATGAAGCTGTTGAATAAATGAGGAAAAGATCAAATCATACAAAGTGCTCTTCAATGGGGTTTGGTGTTTGGGTTTTTTGGGTTGGGTTTTTTTGGGGGGCTTCCAAAGCAGAGGTGGTTTCTTACCTCCTCTGACTGTCAAACCTCAGGATACCATCACATGAAGCTGAGCTTTCAGATGCTGGCAGATCTATTTTTCCTACTGGTCTAGTTAAAAAAAAAGCTTCATCTTTCCAAACTGGTCATGGCTGTGGTGTTCTTTTTTTGTGGCGTTGTTTTTAATGTAAAATTCACAGGACACGAATATTCTTTTACACCACTTCATCACTATTAAATTTAGTTGAAATACTGGGTTTAAAAATTATGAGTCCACACACAGGGCATAACTGCATTCCTTCCATCTTTTGGAAACCAATCTAAAAACAAAATGATTAATTTTATGACAGGGGTATTCAGACACAGCTAATAAAAATTTACACTTAAGGAAATAAATGCCGTAACACAATTTACTTTCCATCTACTGCATAAATTAAAGGTCATACACTTAACTCTTACAAGCTAAATGATTTCTCTTATAATGTTTACACAGCATATTGCAGCGCTGGGCTGGGCCTGCAACGACGCAAATCAGGAACTTCAACTGAAATCATCCATTTCCAAATCCATGACCAGCTACATTTGGCATAATTACATTCACTGCCCAGAAAAAAGAAAAAAAAAAAGTTTTCCAAAAGCATCCTCTTTAGCAAGCGCTATCTGGATAGCCGGTAATCTGATGTTAGGAGTTTCAGGATGCACAGAGATAGGCCTGTAAAGTTTACACGGGGCAGTTCTCCAAAAAGTTTGGATCTGCTTTCGCACTACCTGCACGAGGACATTCGGTGCTCCCGTCGTTTAAGCTCCCTCCACAAAATATGGCTCAAACGTGCACGATACTTTACATTAGAATCTGGTCTAATTCTCTGAGAGAGACAGTCTTGTTTCATTCTTTTCAAGTGGGCATTGGTCATATCAGACCAACATATCTAATCATTATGCACCGTTAAGTAATTAAAGTTTTTGCAGTAAAAATGCAGAATTATTAGACAATCATTAGGGATTAAATACTCCCGGTACAAAAGAGAATGTGTAAAAGCCAATTTTCAGGAACAAATTGGAACCTGTTGCAGTTTTTCCATATAAAATCAGGGAGGGCAGACTCTTTATATTGAATTTTACTATTTTCTGTGAGTTTCTCATTTTTCCACCAAAGTATTTCTCATTGACCAGAGCTATCTGGTAAATGAAGTAGGTTGAATCATTTTCCCTATATATTTTAATCTGGAGTACGTTTAGTTCAGCTTTTCCATTCCATTTTATTCTTAATTGTTGGACTGCCCATTATTTTATAGCAGGCATCACTATCATCTAGAGAAAAACTGCACTTCCCCAGGCTCGGTACGGCAGAGCTACAAAGAAACATGGGTCAGATCTACTCGTACTTCCACAAGGTGAAAGCAAGCCAAGCCCTGTTTATTTTGCTCTACATTTCAGGGATTACTGATTGACAGACCCTATTCTTAATAACAATATCACTGAGCCTTTCTGAGCTTGAATAATCATTGTTTTTCCTCTCTAGTAACACGACAGGGTTTATACAGAAGATTCAAGAGCATAAAGCTATGGTGACCTTCCCCACCTGAGAAGATGCTGCTGAAAGTGACAGCTGATTAAAAAAAAAAAACCAAACACACAACAGATCAAATGAGATAATGCTCCAGCCATTTAATCTCCAGACACATCAGCCCATAATAAACAGAATGATAACCAACTCAGACAGATGACACTCCCTCCTCCCCCCAGTTCTCCCCCTTCTTTAAACAGCATTTCATCTCACCATTGCTAATACTGGGGGAAAGAACCAATTTGCACTTTCTGCATCGGTTACACGCTCCGAGTCTCCCTGAACACAGCCCCCAACACCCCAAATACTGAGTCATCCCTGATCTGGATGCAGATATCCATGTAAAAGTACGTTTTCATCTCGATATTGACAGCGTTGCAGGCGCTGTCTCCTGCTACCTCCCTAAACCTGTTGTCAATAGTCTCCTCACAGCAGCAGCAGCTCATGCTCTGAATGAAGCATCGCTGCTTTTCCTCAGCCTCAAATAGCTGGATGGGGCATTTTCCAGACGCACGAGCTGCAAGCACATTCAAGTAAATGCCTTTTCCCCTACCCATTTTTTAGATACAGTAATGAATAGCAAGAATTGTAAACGCAGTTGATACTTGGGAAATAAAATAAAAAAATATTAAAAAAAAAAACAAAACCAGGAAAAAAAACCTTCTTACACATGCACGCATACACCCTTTTTATTTATATATAGGGAGCCGAACCGCTCTCAACATAGCTTGCATCTGCATGAACAGCTTTTGTACAGCGCGATACAAAACAGCTGGGTTCGAGTCAGGGAACAGAAAAATTAGTATTACAGAAGCGAAGAATTACTCTGTGCACCACTAGAGCTGCTGGAAAGCCCCAGCAGGGACCAGGACCAGCATCACAAGGCAAACCCCAAGATCGTTACCAAGCGCCCTCCCATACCGGCGGTTTTGCCGGGCTCAGCCGCAGCAGTCAGTGTTTGACTGTGATTTGGGGACTCACTAACTCAAAGCAGAGTCGAAGAGCAAAGGACTTTTTGCCACACTGATCCCTTAACACGCATCGTGGCCAGAACTACAACTTGATTTTCCTTTAAGCTCTATTCAGCTTTGGAGACTGAATTCCGAGTGCCTCTACCGAAGGGACCACTGCGTCCAAGCAAAGAGCAGCCCATACCCTCCCAGCTGCACACAGCTGGAATGGCCCCATGCTCCCAGGTTTGAAAATTACTGATTTCAGTTGAACACAGCCTGCACAAAGGGATGTGTTTTGAAGGAGGAGGGACTTTTATTTTTGGTTTTGGACTTTTTTGTTTTGGTTGGGTTTGTGGGTTTTTTTGGGTTTTGGGGGGTTTTCTGTTCTTTGTTTTTTGTTTTTTTTTACACATCTTAAATGGCTGACAGCTAATCATACTGCTTTCTTCATCAAAGTATTATTCAAGGTGAGAACGCATGGTAATCAGAGACACAGATCACCACGTAGCATGCGCGTTCACTTCTGGAAGCAGAGATAAAGTTAATTAAATACTCATTTCATTTGAATTAAGATAGATTCACTCCGCTTGAGCTGATCAAAACCCTAACCCAAAAGGTACACTGTACAGAGTAGTAGCCTTTTGTTACTTAAGCTTTCCCGAAGATGCATTATTTGTGTAGCCTGGTACAAACGTATAGCCCCTTTTCATACCATCTGCTGTAGCTCTCGACCTCTCTGCCTTGCCAAGGGCAGCTCAGGTGGCTGCACAACAGGAGAATCCTGTCCTGTTCCTCAGCTGACAGGACAAGTGCTTGAAGAGCTCTTCAGATGCACAAGGGACACCTATATGACACCACCTAGTTCGCAAGTTCTGTGCACACAGGAGTGACAAAAAGACCAAAGCGAAGCGATACAGCAAAGGCGGGAAGAGGTCAGAGCAGAGGAGTACAAGGCTAAGAATCACCCCCGTTCCTGCCGAGGGTCAGGGCGAGAGCAGAGCTGACAGACCTGAACACCGACCTCCTTGTGCCAGATCAGTCCCCCAGCCCAAACATGACGCTTCTGCTCAACGTCGCTCAGCTCTATGAACACCCAGGGGAGAACACCTCTGTCCTCCACCATGAAATCCCTCCTGCTGCTCTGCGTTCCCATCACCTGAAGAGGGGCTGGGGGGTCCTTCCACTTTTTTTTTTTTTTTTTTTTCTTCCAAGAAGCCTCCAGGAGTCACCAGCAATTCAAAGCTTAACCTAGAGATACAGCAGGGCTCTTCCAATAAGGTGAGCCCCAGCAAACTGCTTAGAAGTTATTTATTTATTTATAGTCAGGTTCTACTCCAGACAGATGACATTTTAATCTCAACACTGGAAAGAAATACCACCAGGTAAAGAAAAGGGGAAGGAATTACCATCCAGGCTAGGTGGATTTGAATGTATTGAGAGGAGATGTCTCACAGGAGCTTAGATCCAATCTGCGCGTGTCAGAGGATGTTGTGGGATAGGTTCTGTTACTCAGCCAAGCAGGATTCCTTTCGGTGCCTCTGCAAACTGCTGTTTCCCAGCCAGCGCTGCTATGAACGGTCAGCCCAGTTCACAGCAAGCCACTAAAAGCAACACCGGTCAGCCAAACCGCCTCCTCTCCTCCTGCAGTAATTGCTTTGCCTACATAACCAAAAGCAACTGGGGTCCTGCTAATGGAAACCGGAGCTTAAGGCTAATTCTTCCCATTTAAAATGCTGCATACAGATAGCTTTAGTCTGTATTTTCAGCAATCCACGCACACTTCTTCCTCTGAAGTATAACTCATCCGTGTATCAGATGAAAGATTTATTTATGTGCCTAAATCAAGAAGTTCAAGATGAAGAAGATGCTTGCTGAAGCCCCAGATGGTGCAGACACAAGCTGATCCCTCCAGCTGAGGACCAGCCCCAGTGTTCCTTTCTTTACACACAAACATAGATTCTATAAACTTTTTAGATTTAGATTTTAGATCTAAATCTAGATTTAGAGACAGTGACCTCCAAAAGTTCATTAGTGAATCCTGCGGCACAAGAAACATTTCCCAGGCTGGTGGATTTCTACCAGCAGCTCCAGGACTGAACTAGTATTCAAACCCCCGGTCACATCAGAAGCCCAAAATAATAAAACCTGTAGTTATAAATAGCTCCTTCCCCTGCCAAGGTGCACAGAGTTCTGTACAACATCCTAAAAGCAAATGAAAACATAATAAAATCCAATAAACATAACAACCTCTCGGAATGCAAGCAGATATAGGCGTACAGTGAGGAGCCCCGACCTGAAGAACACAGAAACTGGCTCAGATGGTGACTGTGGACCCTTGGAAATGTCATTCCACAGAGGGAACATGGGATGGGCCAACAATTAAGATTGGAGACTAGGACTCAGGTCGGATGACTTACAACACTCTCCAATGTGGGAAATGAAAGCCCAGGATTCAGACTTTGAAAGTTAACAGAATTTCAATGGCCGTTGATCTGGAAGACAAACTGACCAAAAACCTCCTTAACATGGCTATAATTAGCAGCCGGATCAGCCAATTCTAACCATGAAAAGAAACTCCACAGCTTTGGGGAATATCTGTCTTAATTCTCACAGCCTTGGTCCACTGATGAGGCAGCTGGGAAGCCAACATACAGAGATAGAAAAAAAGAATAGTAGCCGCACATGAGTAGCAACAAGGAATTTTTTGGAGATGTGACACTACCCTCAGCATCTCACCTTCCTTTTTATAGCTACCATGGCTGTACCTGCTCGAGCACATTGCGTGTGCGTAAGGATCCAAATGGCAATGAAGGACGGACAAGCCTTTTAACCAAATTGGCTTGGCAGTAAGTCTGCAATTTTCGCACAGCTCATTAGTGGTGACTTTTTATGGAAATGTATGCTGAAACAAAACCAAACACATCTAACAACTACATGTTCTGCAAATAGATTCCTTGATTGAAAAGAAATGTTTCTCTATTATATGCGAAAGAAAAAAGGGGCAAGAAGGCAGGAAAATGAAGGTTTTCAGAAAAAAAAACCCACCACAATGAGAGTCCTTCATGACATGCCCTCGCACTGCTGCGCTGACATCTTCAGGTACTGATTTTCAACACCTTTCACCGGGTCCAGTCACATACAGCAACCCACAGGTCAGGCAAGCGCACCTCCAGCACAAACCGCCCTCCATTTCCAAATGCCACGAAAGCAGAAGCAATATTATAATCTTGTAAATTCCTTCGTGTTTGCTACGTTACTTCTGTATGCTCTCCTCTCAAATGGGCTGATCGGAGCAGCTGTACTGCCAGGGAGTAGCAGTGGGACCTCCTTGACAGCAAAGGGTCCCCGTATTGTAGCTTAGCAAGTGTCACTTGATGTTTGTTTAAACGCTTATATGCTCCATCCTATTTGCAAATCATTAGCATGCCTGCTCTCCTGCATCTGCACTGATTGATCTCATTTGCATATGCAAAACAAATGCCAGTATGAGACACTTAATATTCCCTCAACTTCATTTAGCGCTGCAGCAACAAGGGTCAATATCTCACACCATCCTCTAGCATGCGAGGAGGGTTCTAGCTGAGTCAGCAAATGCTAATAAGCCTTGCTGCTTTCAAGTCTTAGAATCAATTAGTAGTATATTAAGGCAGACTTGCTGGGAGCTCATTTAAGTAATAAAAATCTTTTGTATAGCTAAAAAGAAAAAGAATAGGAAGGTTGACTCTTCCTTCCCCGGGGAGTTGCTTCCATAAGAAGTCACGGCGGAAAGCAACGCATCTGCCCACAGCATCCACTGCAACAGCTCCGCCGGGTTTGCTGGCATCAGAGGGCAAGTCAGTCAGTAAGGACACCCAAAACCCACCCAGTCTTTAGCACAAGCTTTTCCCCTAACCCTTGTTTGAACAATATTAACATACACAGGCAGCAAGAGGAATTCAGAGCAGCGTATCCACCGCCACCAACCCCTGCTCCTGTATTCATGACACGAACCGACGCTGCAACGGCACCTCGCCTGCATTAACATTTACGGAGCGGTGACTCCAGGCTGTCACAGCACGAGATGTCCTACCAAGGAGCACAGGCTCTCCAGTGCTAACACCGCAAGCTTCTTGGAACACAAGCACTGCCACAAGAAGCTGCATGATCAGCGTAGGCAAACAAATGGTCCAGCAAAAGCCCAGCCTGCAGCCTCCCCACTGCTACAGGCATCATCCACCTACAGCAGATCCACCGAACCCCCAAACCCACATGCTCCAGGTTAGCTTTCCCACCCTGATGGGCGCTCAGCTCCAGAAATGCTCTGGAATTAAGGGACTGCACCAAGAAGATGCATTGAAATCAGAGCAAACACAATTTACACCAGCTGAGGGTCTGGCCCAGAACCTCTCTGCCCCTCACGGCCTCACCCTGACTGACAGCAGATCAAGTACAGAGAAGACAACCGGTACAGACAAGACAACCGACTGATGCGGAGCTTTTAAGGTATTTCCCCTCATGCAGATGCAGCTTCTGCGCATGTCAGCAGGGCCCAGAGCTCGGTGCTTTTGCTGCTTTTACCCAACGCTACAAATGGCACCAGCAGCCGCACCAGCCAGCCACACCAGCACTTGACCTTGAGCACTCCCGAGGGGCACTCACTACTCAAAGTGAGCACCAGAGCTCATTTCAGCTTTACGCACCGGGAGGTATTTGCACCTGAACGCTCTCCCTGCCTGAAGAAGTGCCCATTCATAAAAAAGCACGAGCATCCCCAGCCACACCACCCAGGGAAAGAGTGGCCAGCACAGCTATATACCTTTATCTCCTTCACCTACTAATCGAGGTTTGTTTTACAAGCACCTGACTACCTGATGTAGCACCGAGCTCATAAACACGGCAAGGGGCAAACACCTGGCTTATTTGCTTGATTTGTCTTCAGCAAATTTATTGGGCATCATCTGCAGGCACCAGACTGAGCAGCACTTGCACCGGTTCCTGCCAAGGCTGCGAAAAATAATTGAGTCACCACTGTCGTGCCAATTTGCCGTTCATTTCCCTTTCAAGGCTGAAATGCCACTAATGACTGGAATATGCTTCTGACCATGAGAAGTTTCCTCTATGGAACAAAAAGGAGTAAACAAATATAGATTACTGGAAATAAATAGCAATAAAGGGTTCACAAGCCAACTTCAGATTTCTCAGGTGGCTTTTTGCCCTTTAAAAGTTGTTCATAAAACAACTGCTCTTGTCTAAACCACTAACAAATTCTGAAGTAGTCTTTTTTGGTTGGTTGTTTTGGGTTTTTTTCTGAACGTCACAGCTAAGACATCAAAGGTACGTGTTCACTGTCAGGCCAACAGCAGTTCTTCCAGCGCTAGCACGGGCCAGGAGCAAAGGGCAGCAAGAAGCACAGCAGGACTTCAGGCTAATCTGGGATCTAAAGACTAAAAAGCACTTAAGAGGTGACTGACTCCCACCAGCCAGATACTTCACTATTTGTCTCATCAAGTTTGGATCCGTCACTCCAACATGTGACTGAACACAACAGCTGACTGTGCAAAAATCACTTGCTTCCAATATGCATATGGTACGTTAAATGAAAGAGTAGCTGCACATTGCAAACAGCTGATGATAAACAGGGACACAGCTACAGAGCTGCGATATGGTGGAAAAATTCCAAAGAGCAGCCATAAAAAAAATTCTGAAACCATATGATAGGCAAATTTACTGCCAACCAAATTTCTTTCACGTTAGGTAGAAAACACTTACTTGGAGACAGAACCAATCCAATGCTCTGCTTTAAATCTAATTATAAAACTACTTCTCTTCCAGACACTACACTGTGTAAAACAATCCTGTCACTCAATATTATTGACAATACTGCGTTGCCTTACTGCTTATTTGGTATCTTGGTTTATCATGTAGTCCAAATAGTAATACCTTGCAAACAAGAAGCGAATTAAAGTGCTGACTGAACAGCTGCATGGTTTGGCACAGCTTTGACAGCTCTACGTACACGTTCCTAAGCGTAGTGTTATGAACCCTAAAATGAGAGCAGCAAACACAGCGGTGCACAGTGTTCTCCTGCTCCTCACCTCCCCACCACGCTCTGTCACAGTGAAATCATGCCTGATGTTCCAGCAGAGAGGAGCAGTAAGCAAAGCTGCTGCAGAGCTGTGTTACCCTTCAGCTATTTATCACCAGCGCCGCTGCACTGCCTCCCTCTTCCAGCAAGACTCCGGCTCTTTCCGCTTCCCTCCAAGTTTATTGCTGCTTGACAAGACAAGGGATAACGCCCGATTTCTGTTCCCATCCTTTCTTTCAGGCATGATGTTCATTGTGACCAATCATGCTTTTTTAATCCCCGCGTATTAAAATGGATTGGGATGTTTCAGACACAGGAATATCAATGTTCAAATGCAATCTGCGCAGTTCCTGCTTTTAGAGTCGTTTGGAAACAGCAATGTGACCCAAAACAAGTCAACTCGCCCAGAAACCTGTTAAGATACAAACATTATCAGCAAGATACTGTGACAATAGGTATTATTAAGAAGTGCACGAGGCCACCAGAGCCAATTTAGGATCTCAGCTGCTGATCTCTTTGGCTGGTTTGAATGCTCTAAGCAAGTTACCAGAGCAAAATAAACTAATAAAACAATTTTTGGTATATAGGATTAGATGAAAACTCACGGGTCACCTGCTACTGTACTCTGCTGTTTCATTGCTTCTCCGTATGTTGGGCCTACAGACAAAATATGGGCAATTTCTCTTTACAGCACTCCACATAATCTGCAACAATCAGAACTTAATCTCTTTGGGAAGGTTTTTAGGTTCTGCAGTTCCACAATACAACAGATGGGAAGTTTTCTAAAACTTAAGATTAATTATAACTTTGAACAAATTACCTATAAAAAGAATACTATATAATGAGCACAGAAGTCTTGACATTAATATTTTGTCATCAGTTCAACACAACTAATTCCATCAGCATGTTTCCAGACTGGTAATGGCATTCTGTACCATCATCACAGAAGATGCTGGAGTTCAGGCGGCTGCTCCCGGATAGCAGTATGAACCATAGCCGGGTTTCCCTGTTTGCAAACAGACCAGAGACAGCTGAAAAATGCCGAAAGGAACAATCCAACTATGCAAGTCCATGCAGTCATCTCCTGTCAATTACTTTAAAGCAGTAATGAACATCTCAAAAGTTACAGTGTTAAAGCCTCTTAGAGACAAAGGGGCATTTTGAAGTGTTGCCACATTCAGAGAACCACCATTTTATGGCTTCCCAGGCTGTTCTTGTCCATAGCGTTATCTGAACTGTAGGGGCTACAAACTTCTTTTAATTAAAAACTTCAATCCTTGAGCACAGCTCTCTAATAATGAAAAGTAACAGGGTGGGTTCAGCATGGAGCTCTGGCCATCTGCGTATTTAGGAATCATTTCACCAGTTACAACCACCATTGAAGCAGAATGTCAAGCAGTACAGTCCAATACGGAGCACTTCACCTGAAACTCAGAAGAAATTTTAAAACAATAAATATTGTCTAAATGTGAAGACAACATCAGTACGCTAGACTCACACTCAAATTTGGTACACACCCTTTAATAGTCACGGACACCAAGCCACTTGGATTGAGCACCTGAAGCTAAAGAAAGCACCTGCAGAAGCAAACCAGCACCGACTGTTACCACATTCCTCAGCCCAATAGGAATTTTCTTCATTCTTTTTAAAGGAAACATGCAATGCCACTAGACTCACTACTAACTCGGTACTACGTGCTGACTCACCAAACGTACCTCCCACCAGCATCACGAGATTTCCCAGGGAGGTCTCCCATCCAAGCACCGACTCCAGCATCACCCTAACTCAGCTTGTGAGACACAGCAGGAGGAGGGAGACAAAGCTAAATCTTCCTCAGGTCACAACTGATACTAAAATTAGGAGGCATAGTTTAAAAAAAAAAAAAAAAAAAAAAAAAGAAGAAGAAGAAAAGAACCACTAAGGGAAGGTACATTGAGCACAGCTGGTAAGGATGAAGTGGCAAAAATTGTAGAAGCAGCTGACTGAACGGGAGGTAAAGAACTACGTCTATTATAACAATGATGTCCTGAAAAGTATTGCACATCCTTGAAAGCTTTATGCCACACAGTCAGCGTGCCCAATACTCAGTAGACCAAAGTAAAAGTAGCTGTTAAAAAGTCAATACACTCTGGCATCCAGATCCACGCACCCAACTGCAAAGCCATTTTGATTTTGAATACATTAAATCATCTCTTGCAGAGATTGAATCATCAGATAAACAAAGCAACTTCCAGAGAAAAAGGAGCAGCAGAGCAAGACTCGGAGCTTTCATCCTTCCCACTGCCAGCAGAACAAGGGTTAATCTGTACATTGCTGCAACTCAGGATTCACATTGCTCTGTTTTGGTTTGAAAAAGGAGAAAAGCATCAAGCCCGTAAATTTACCAAGAACC
Organism: Falco rusticolus; assembly: GCF_015220075.1. NCBI lineage: Eukaryota > Metazoa > Chordata > Aves > Falconiformes > Falconidae > Falco > Falco rusticolus. The sequence continues at coordinate 117,066,866 of NC_051189.1, forward strand.
CCGTGTGTTCAAGTTATGATTTAGGTACTGAGAGAATTGGGACGCAGCTGGATCTTTAAATGAACCCAATATGGTGCTCGCTCAGAAGGCAAATTGGCATAAAAAGCACATTCGATTATGGCTTTAAAAATTTTCGCCTATTCAGTACTAGCCTGAATTTATTTACACAGACGGAGAACATGCTTTGAGCAGCCGCTGGACAAGCACGAGTCCCCACGTAACGACAGACAGCCCACACACCATCTCTGGGAGGCTGCTCCCAGCTGGTTTACCACCCTTTCACTCCAGCATCTCCTGAAGCCTTAGAGACTCTCTAGTCCCCGTAACAGCTTTGACCCCCAGTGTCAGCTGCAAGCAGGCAGGACTGAAACCTGAACTGTTACTCAAGAACTTTCCTGCAGCCCAGTGAACCTCATCCAAACCATCACAGCCCAAGTCGTACCCACAGCACAAGCAAATTAGAGCCAATTCTTCAGAAACTCTTCCCAGACTTTTACATTGAAGAACTTATTTTCAGAAAACGACTGGTTTGTGTATCCAAATTCCTCCACTCTTTCAGTCGAAAAATGGGATCATCATTTCCCAGTTTGTCAGAGGACTTCCAAAAAAAGGCCCATTGCCCAAGGCCTGGGGGAATCCCCGGTTTTTTGTAGGAGATTTTTGCCCTCAAGGACAGTGTTGGTCTTCACAATCAGAAGCTGATCTGGACAGTTACCTGCTTTCACAAAAATCTTGAACACTCTATTTCCAAAGACAGAGAGCGCTCAAACTGATCTGTCTGTCTTCCATTAACGGGGCAACTGTTACTGTAAAGTCAAATGACAGATGGGAAAACTGAGACACAAAGCAGTTTCACAGCTGGTGCACAGCGGCAGCACATCCACAGAGCAGCACCGGATCAGGAAACCTCATTTGGGTTTAGCAAAAGGAACGGTCAAGGAGGGCCAGGAACCAGTTTTTAATTGTATTTTCTAAATATGTATGCACAACTTCACAAAGAACCCTCTACAGAATGAGTTATTTGTGCTTGAGAAAGAGGAGGGTATTTATTATGAAGGAAAACAGCACCATTTACTTGGGGCTGTTTCCCTCTGTATTTAAATGCTTCTAATTTCTTAAAATAAGCAGTGTTCTTCTAGGCATAATTGTTTCTTTTCAATCAGGCACTCAGTGTTTGCAGCTATCAAATTTGTTGCAGCTGTAATCAAACTCGATGTCTTGGGAAGGAATCTTCACCTAATGTTCAATCTTGCTGCATCACACAGCACTGCTTCTGCAGCAGAGTCCAGAGTCCAAAACACCATCGTTCTCTCCGGAGGTTTCTAACTGAGCTTTGCTTTTGGAGGGAGAAATTAAAAAAAAAAAAAATTAACATTAAAACTCTGGAAGTTACATAGACGAGGATTCCTAAAAAAGGTATTCAACATCATTACATCGCTCTTCTTTCATACAGCACCTCCCTTGTTAGAACACAAGCACCAGGAACAAAAATACAATCCTATTTGAGAGAGAAACCGAGGCACAGGGCAAAACTGAGAGTTGAGAACATCAATACAGCAGGACCAAGTTAACACAAGAATCCAATTCCTTCCGTTCCTGCTAGAAATCCCCCAGACAACGCTGCCCTAGCCGCAGCAGGACAAGTCTCAAGAGAGAGCACTGTGCCTCTGACGGATTTCTGCAGGTGAAGGAAACACCTGGCTAGCAGGCTAAGGAAATAGCAGCTACCCCCCTTGAGATGGAGAATAAAACCGTTTTCAGCCTGCTGCGTTCCCGAAACTCAGCCAGCCACTGGTCCTTCCTCTGCTTCAGCATCTCCCCTTGGTGCTACCTGTCCTCCTCCCTCCTTGTCTGCTGCTTCTTTTGTCTGCATCCCGAGCGCAAGATCCAGCCGTGGGTCCAAGGCCAGCATAAGGGGCCCAGTGCACCGTTCTCCTCCTCAGCCCCATCCTGTGCAGCCAGGATGAAACCCCTGCACAGGCACCCTGTCCCTGCCAGCTGCCACAGCACCCCCAGTCCTGGCAGCAGCTGTAACACACACCACCGGAGCAGAAAGACACTTTATGCCAGACACCCAGGCCCTGGCTGCTTGCTTAGTGTTCAACGAATGCTCAAGAGCCTCAGAAAGAAAGACCAGTGGAGCCTCGAGCATCATTAAGCTCATCAGCCTCAGCAGTTTGTAGAACTGCTCTGTACTCACGTACAATAAAGAGGAGGTTTGGATGTCTCTCCTTAAATCCCTTTCTATTTTTCATACCCTCTGGACTAACAAGGCAGCCAAGATATAATGGTTTACAAATAATAATAATGTGATTTTATTTTATATCTACATTAGTAAACTAAAAAACCACCTGCTATTCATCATGAACTGTTATTAGCATTATTGAGGAAATGATGTGGAATTTATATCAATTTTCCTCTTATAGTAAAAGACTTGCCCAATTTATTTTAAATGTCAACTGACTGTGTATTCATCAGGTGTGCGGCAGCACTGATTGTAATTAATTCCACATTGTAGTCTAGGCATGTGCCTTTATTAGCTTCACACATCTTTCAGGGGAAGCAATAAATGGAAGCATTGGTCATTTTTGGTCATTAAATCTTCAGGAGTATTTTTCACAAGATGAGACCGTCAAGATTCACGCCCCAGTAAAATTCTAACTTAGATTATTTATAGCTGTTTCTACTTCAAAATTCTCCTGCAGTGGAAATGAAATGCAAGACTCTACAACAGCTCGTTAGGATTTTTGAGAAGAATCATTTAGTCTTAAAAAAGGAAAAAAAAAAATCCCACAGTCTGAGGGTGAACAAGGCTAATTGTGAAATCATGTTGAATTCAAGGGACAGTTGAACAGGGAAACACAAACAAACTTAAGGATGCTAAAAGCATGAAAGCACTTAATTTAAATATTTTCTAAATTATACGTTCTGAAACTGAGCTTCATAAAAACTGCTTGTATTTAGCAAAAGAATTTCTTAACTAAAAAAAATAACCTTCAGATCAAAATATTATACTTAAATGGAAATGAAATTTTCTGTTCTTCCAATTCAGCATGAAAAAGCTGACAATTTTTCACTCCCAGCCATCCTGCAATGGTTTCCCACATTTATTTTTCCAGATCATCCACATAACAACAGTTACTCATGACAATCTAACCACGTCCCCTCTCAAACTGCGCTATTGCTGCAGGTTTCCCCACAGCCACAATGCCATAGAGTAGCTCCTGAATGCTCTGCGTGGGTTCATGAAGGCAAATTCCTAACGGCACGTAGGACAAGGAGCCATTCGGACCTGGTTTTGCAGCTGGGAAGCTGGGAACCCAGACTACAGCGCCAACGTGAGACCACGCAGAACCATCTGCGCCACAACTGGGAAGAGAAATCAGATCTCTGAGGTTGTGACCCGGTGCCTTAAACCCAGAGATGCTCCAGCCTCAGCAGCATCGTCCTCAGTCGCAGCCGTGCCCGCTCCTCGAGAGATGGCTGGGCTGGGGAAGGACAACAGCAGCTTTTATTCCACAGCAGAATCACGGAGGAATTATCCCCGCTGTTTCCTGAGCTTTGAAACAATTTTTAGCTTCTAGAGGAAAATCACAACAAACAGTATGAGATGAGAGAACATGAAGAATCAGACAATGAGAGCAGACAGAAACAAGATGGCCACACACACCAAACCAAATGAAGAAAGATGAGCAAGTCGGACAATGAGGAAGAGAGGATTAAGGAAGATCTAGCAGCCAGGCACAGTAACATATAATGAAGTCAGAAAACCGTGAGGTCAAGAAGGAAGCATCACAGCCCAGTAGCCCTGGAGCTGGCTATTCCTCTGTTTCCACGGCCACCGCTGGCACCTGGCTTACCTGGGGCTTGAAAAAAAGCTCTGCAGACTTTCAGAAACTCACTCTGCCTATCTGTTCTTAAAGCATCTCTAACTTCTCATAGCAGAAATGTTATTTAATAGATTCCACCGCCACTGCGTGCAAACTCTCCCTTTTTTAGCCAGTGAAATGTACAGCTGAACCATGTGTCCTGAAACAACCAGAAATTAAGAAACATACAAACAGGTACGAGCAGACGTCTGTTGTTTTCAAGAAATTGCTTGTAAGAGATCTTATCGTGCAGGCATCATACTAACTAGATAAGCTAGGAAGATGTTAACTTGGATAAAGCCAACCTCAATTTATGTATTTCCCAGAGGATCAGGGCAGAGCAGGCATCAGTGTAAGCACAACGTTTTTGTGTCACTTTGATGCCTCCAACTACATACTTTCTTCCTGTCCTCCTTTAAAAAGAGTTCCTGAGATCTTTTGTTCCAATTTTAAAATTCTGTTTCTTTTGGTGCTTTTCCCAATGATTGCTTAAAGAGAGGAAGAGAATAATGAGCATGCTTTGATAGCAGATCATAAAGGAATCATTTACTGCAAGGACTCCAATGCATTGTTCTGTCTTTAAACATGAATTATCGAATCACAAGCTATTCACCGAGTTGTAGATTACCAATGAACTGAAACAGTAATACAGCAGCAGCGTGTCCCTTTGATCAAAAAACACACTTATCTCCTTCTTCAGTCTTAGTTAACAGCGATCCAAACGGCAAGCAAGCAGCTTGTTTGGAGGCAGGCTCAGAGCAGCACTTCCAGCAAGTTTGCCCCTCTCTTCCTCAAAATGAAGCTTTCATTTACACCAGCGCCCTGGGTCACCCTCTAACACCAGTGCCCTGGGTCACTCAGTGGCTCAGATTAAGTTTTAAGTACATTTCTTTTTTCCCCCCTAGAGATGCACTCAAGTTACCTGCTTGAAAGCCTCCTAATCACCAGTCAAACTTCAGGTAATCTAAAATACACGTGACTAAAGGGCAGCCCTGGAACAAGCCTTTGTTCAACATCACCAGCTGCATCAAAGTAACAAAACATTTACAAGTGTGCAAGTAATTGTGTGTAAATGCCAAAAAAATGAACTCTAAATGTCAAGAAATTACAAAACCAGCTACATGTCCTCTATCACACAATTTGGGAGTAACGTACTGTCATCTCCACGAGACACAGCAACTGACATATGTTCTAGCAGAGGTTTTGCCAACGGGCACCAGGATCTGCCTTTCCTCACCACGCTGCTGTGCTCGCCTGTCCTGCCAGCCAGCACACACCACCAGCATCCCCAGCAGGCACTTACCCAGCAAACAAACAGAGGTGGTCTCCGACTGCGATGAACTTTAACACCGTCGCCTAGCCGTACGCAACACCTGCTCACACACTGATCACTTCCAGACTAATAAAAAAAAAGTCTTAATGCCAGTGGCGCCTCCAGGCAGAGCAAAGGTTTTAATCAGAAATTAGAGGGTATTTAAACAGAGCTCCCCTGAACAATTGTCAAGTGCAGAAAATGTTGAGAGACTTCCACATCATCTAAATGAAGGCACCTGCTTGGTTTAATGCATTGGGTAATTGGCCAGTAGTACTTATCAGCAAAAAATATCATTAAGGCCGAGGAACTTCCACAGACTCCAAAGAACATTTATGCAGACACAAACAGCATCCTAGGTGCAATAATCAACATAAACGTAACTTGAATTTTAACAGGGTTTAATGTCATTTACCCAGCAGTACCAGGTCATATCACAGCCGTGACCTGCCTGCTACTATGAACAGCTCTTTCACGTATCTGAGACTTCCACTGTCCAAGATTTTCTGAAGCCACCAAGCCTTCACATGGAATCCTTTACTTCTACAACCACCAACCACTGGCCATTATTTATGACCAGAAACACAGGAGGCGAATTTACGTACTTGGGGAGGAAGGTGCACAGTAAAGAAAAACAATGCATAAGCAAAGAGACTATAAAAGAAAAATGCAGTAATCTGAGCATCCTATGCACTGCTCCACAGTCCCCAGTGTCTCAGCTGTAAATCCCAGTGACTATGCAGGGCGCTGCGCTTGCTGCAACCCTGCACACTCCACAAATCCCACATTACCCCTCCTTCTCAGTCACTCCAGCTTTGCTGTTAGAATAAGCCTTCAAAGAGGTTTTGAGCACAGATGCCGAGAGGAAAAATTACATTTCACTTGAAAGGAACCAGCAATTTGAATTCAGTATTCTGTAGAAATGGATCAAATTATACAAGGATCAGACACTCCTGTCTTGGATTAAGTGTCTGCATACGTATATACCCCGGTGGAAAACTCTGCACCTTCATTTTGCATCCTGCCACAAGCCAAATGCAGATACAATTCAAGACAATTACTGAACTGAGCAGACTTACCTTCATAGTTAGCCTGGAAGCCTTGAGCACTGACTGCGTAATCACTCACAAGCCACAAGGACAGCACAACCCCTGTACTCACAATAGGAGCAGGCAGCTGGAAACCCGTTAACCTGGAAGAAATCAAGAGGAAGGTTACACTCACCACTTCTGCCTTTGACCCGATAGCAAATCCGAGAGATGCCACTCCGGCCAGTACACACCACAGCCTGAAGCAGGGAGCATCAGAGCTGAAGGAAACAAACCGGTACAGCTTCAACAAATCCTGGGCTTTTAACACCTTCTGGCTTACCAGAGTAACTACTAATGTAGTTCTTTGTAAGCTGGTTTCAAATAGGGTCAATCTGCTTCACACCTCGTTCAGTAACAACACTGGCTCTGCAGTGCTCTGCTAACCCCAGCCCTGTGATCTCAGAGCAGTCACCGAGCCCTTCAGAGAAACTTTCCCTGTCCATGAAATGGAAGCAATATTTAAAAGGTTGTTGTGTGAGCCCAAGACATTATTCAAAAATGCCTGTAACGTGTTTTGAAAACCTCGGAGTAAGAGTATCAGGTAAGGGTCTGAAACATTATACAAGCTATATTAAATCGAACACAACCTAAAATAGCATAAGAGAACAGGCAAAAAAACTGATGTCCCAATTAAAGCCCATCAAGGTGGCTGTCTTCAGAGTATTTGTTCTGTATTGTACAATGGATAAGGTTTGAAGTTTCCAGGAATCCTCCCCAACCCCCACCCAACTGTCCCTGCGAGAACAATCCCAAGGATGGCACTTTTCATCCTGCTACCTAATATGTGCCACAGCGAAGATTGCAATGGTTAACACCTCTTCACTCGGTGAGGAAATCAAAGCGCAGGGACACGAAATCATTTGCAGAAGACCATCTAGCAGATGTACTGCAGGAACTGCCTAGAACACAGACACGTGCCCACCGGTCAGGGTAGAAAGAACTATAGAGAAACGGGACAAGTCTAGCGAACAGACCAAACCCAGCACTGCAGAAGCCCCTCACCCAGGTGTCCTGCCCTCCCACCCGCGCTACTAGAGCTAAATGACAGCTGTTAATTTTATTACAAAAGTCTGTTCAGTAAGGGTTTTAAACCCGCATTATGAGATTCCAAACACCAAGTCCCGATACTGTGTTGACATAGCCCAAGAACAGCTAATGTACATTTCTCACAAACAATTACAGTTTTATACCTTACAAGCCTTCGCCTTACACCCGGCTACGGTGATTTACATAATTGCTTTAAAACAAATGTTCCTTATGTAAATCTCTCATATTAGATTCTTGCCTGCCGTTATCAAGGACAAATTCAGATGCAATCCCCCTTGCCTGCTAACTGTCCTAAACCCAGACCTTTACAAAACCACAGAAGCAGCAGCAACCGAAGGCGCTCACTGCCACGAGGTCTCATTTGAGATCAAGAGTGTTCAAGCCGGGAACCAGATGATCTTCAAGGTCCCTTCCAACCCAAACCGTTCTACGAGTCTGCGATGAAGTAGCATGAGATAAACCGGCTACAGTAAGGCAGTTTGAAGCTTCTTACATCCTCAGAGGTTTATCCCACATCTTTTTATACAGCAGCTAGCCTTTCTTACAGAAAGCGCAAAAGATTACTCGTGACACAAAGCACTCTGACCTCTTAAGAAATATCTGTAAGCCTGTGTTTGATTCAGAGTATCTCCTCTCCTCGTATATTACATGGAATGAAAAAAGCACCCACAGAACAAAAATCAGATCTTTAATTCTGGGGGCCACCACCCTCTCCCTGACCATGGGCTCAGGTACCAGCACACTGCAGTTCCCAGCCCAAGCAATTTCTCCTTCGAGCAGCCACCAGCCCCTGGCAACTTCCAGAGACAGCGATTGTACTTCCCTGCAGTTCTTCCTCTAGCCTTAATTTAGTAAGCCTAAAAATTATTTAAAATAGATTTAACTCTGACAAATGAAAGCTGACATGCGCTGCCTGAGAACCTTATTAAAGCAAAATTTCCAAACTGGCAAAGTTCACACAGTTCCCAGTCAATTATGGAAGTCAAATTTTATGTCAGCAGAGAAGTACGTACTGGCTGTCAGCATAAAATCCGTTGTCTGTACAAGCTGGAAGGACAATTGCTCCTGTTTATTAAAAAATAAAAGGTTCCAGGATGTTTTAAGGTCCAAGATAGTTTTATCATGCACAGAACTGAGGAAAAGCGCCATAGTTTTTATTAATTTATTTTGCAGTTTAATTAAACTGTTCTACTGAAACCTTCATGCACTCAAAAAATCCAGGCAAGGCATGGACCAGTTTAATAAAAACACACAATGGACAGCAGAACCTGTCAGTTTTTCTTCCTCTAATCACCATGCACTGCTTTATCATTATCTAGGAATTAGTTAACGATAGGCTGTGCTTTTTATATCCAAAATAGATCTGTTCCCTCTGCACTAAGCTTCCTGCATCACAGATTCTGTTCACAGTCTATGTACCAAGAGGACCTCGCTTCACAGGTGTTTCTTTTAATTCCAGGCAACATTTATACATCTGTTTACCTGTAAGCAACTGCACATGTCCCATAGGAGTCAGTGGGAAATAACTGCTACCTGGAACAACACTGCCCTCAAGCATGTATTCGTATTTTCTAGTTACAGGGCCTTAAAAGAAAAGGATAGCCTGTGCATAAGGGCATGAAATTGTAAGTGAGGGTTTGTTCTCAGTCTTTCTACAGATTCCACATTGACTGAAGACACAATTTTCATGGGAACCTCTGGGCTTCCTGAACCTCTAAAAATTAATAAACCCATCCATCTCTCCAGGCCCTTAACTTCAGAGGTTCATTTGTGTCTATCAAGTGTCCCTGGAGCAAGCAGAAGAAAATGGGCTGCCTGCCTGCACAGACAGTGACCAAACACTGTCTTCCCCTTCAGATCAAACAGCCTTTCTGCCCACAGATGATGAAAAGTGCCCCATTAACGCTAAAACCATACTTGTTCAGAAGGAAGCAGGAAATACTGCTTCAAAAAGAAAAAAAAAAAAAAAATTCTATGTAGCAGCTCCTACCCTCTAGGCCACTAATTTCTGTATCTGCGTGTGCAGTGAAAACCTGCACTGGAAATGGGACTGAATTCCTCCCATTCCTCACTGGAAGCAGTTTCGGTCAAAATGAAAGGTATTCCTCCTCTTAGGCCTTCAGAAACGCACAGAATTAAAAATTTTCTGATGTCCTCTTCTCCAAGCAGGAGCACAGGCAGCATCCTCTTTAAGAAACACTAATTTAACCAGGCTCATGCTCAAATCACTCCCGTAAAACCTCAGTGCTCCTGTTCCAAAGACCCAGGACAGCCAAAAGCTTGGCAAGGCACCCTGCCTCGTTTTGACCTGGCTGGTAAACTGTCCTCCTGCCTTCCTCCCTAAACCTGCACCCCAGGCAAATTTAAAGCACAGGAATCAACCTGATGGCAGACAGAACATGAAACCATTCCCCTACAGCCTCACGCAGGAAGCAGCAATTCTGACATCGCTGTTATTTAGTGTAGCAATAAAATATATATATATATGCTAATGAGAAAGAAAAGCAACAAACTCTGCTTCTTGTTTTTATTAAGGGCCATAACAAGAAGGTGAGGGCAGTAATAACAGCACACACACACACACACAAAAAAAAAATCATCTTCCATTTCTTCTGTACCTCTGGCCAAATGGATTATTGAGTGATTATCCCCTTAAGTTGCTCGGAGCCAACACTGATTGTGTGAGATTTTCAATGTGTTTTTCATTGGCTTAATTCTGCTCCTACTGCGAGGCACCAAACTAAACCAGTGCCAGAAATACCACTTCATAAGCTTGCCCTTGCTTCACAGTACGGCAAAAATCAATATACCAAAACACATCAGCACAGAAATCCTCTCCTCTCCTTGCATCCCTCTTCATTCTTCACCTCGGGTTTGCCACCGACATGGCAATATTTCTGGTGCATGGCTCCACGTTTGCAGAACAGCTTTGCTAGAACCAGTGTCAGTAAAAAATAGCTGCTCTTGTAACCACCATCCCTTCACAGGTTCTCCGTAGCGCCACGAGCACCAGTGCCTCCCAGCACACCAGCAGGTGCTGAGGCTCAAGGATCATACGCTGGGTTCTAGGGGTGCTGCTCTCCACTCCTCACCGAGCTCGCCTCCGTGACCTACCACCATCCTCCCTAATGCCACAAAGTCCTTCCCCAGTGGCAAATCGTCCCGCTGAGCACCAGAGACCCACTGACTGCTGGGCGCAGCAGGTTCAACCCACAACTGAACACTTCTCTTGCCCTAGGAAAGGAACAGTCAGCCAGGACAGCCCACCTTTCTGTCCTGTTGCAAATGCTCTCACCTCCATCTGTTGCATATTATACTGTTCCACTGTATCAAGTACAACTGCATCATAAACTGTGACGCAGGCTCCCGTTTTGGAGTGCAGGTGCCATAATTAAAACACAGCACATTATTTTTCTGGTAGGATGCCCACCATCAGCTCAGGCTGCAATCAAAATAGTTATTGCAGCTGGCAATCCAACAGCCTTTAAAGCATAAATGCTAGAGAAGTGTCTCAGAACATCTAATGAAAATGCACTGGATTGCATCGTTTAACCCAGCATTAAATTACACTACACCATACTTCAGTGATTTTTTTCCTGCATGTAATTTAAAGGCACCTATTAAAGAAAATTTCCCACCAAATGAACCACACTCTTCACTATATACAGTTTAAATGACATCGTTCTGTTAAGTACTAATCTGACACCCTTGCACTATCCCAGGACAACAGTCGAGCCAAGTCAGGTCTAAGGGACTCGTTGAGAAAACAACGGCTCAGAGTGGGAGCGGAGGGGTCTCTGGAAGGAGCCGGTGAGCGCCTTGCATGCTGTGCACCCAGCTAACAAGGCAGCAAGTCAACCTGAAGTCATGGGAAAAGTGCATTCACGAAGTATTCAGCTAATCCATTTTCAACCAGGGCCAACAGAAAGAGCCCAGTAACCTCCAGTTGCCTTTCAATCAAGTTTTATATGCCTTATTCAGCTAGATGGCTGGCTCGTGCGCACAGAAATCAAGAAACTCACTGGCTTCAGTGAAAGGCCAGCTGTATGCTCAGCCTTTCCTCTGAAAAACAGCTATGAGTGAGAATTACTACTTGCAACTTTCTCAATGTTGATGAAAAGGATGTGTAAGCATCGTACACCAGTTGCTGCAGGCAGAACACCATCAGAAATACGTACATATGTATGTATGTTTAAAAATTAAATGTCTTAGGGGAAACTGGAAACAGCCACATGCAAAGTTAGTGGTCGCTCACAAGTGTCCTCCTCTCAGGCTGCCTGATGGAATGTAGATCAAGACTAAGAGAACAAATGCAAGAGATGAGGGAATTTACCCACAGCAATCCATCTCGTCTCGGACCTCGTTACAGGTAGCAGATTTTTTCTTTAAAGACACAGTTGCTGGTGGGTGTGGGGTATAGTCGTCTAACAGGGAACAAAACATCATGTCACTCCTATTAATATCTTAGTTTTAGAAATCAGTTTTAGATATCATCTTTCATCCTGAAGAAGTTTAACGTCTCCTCCAAATCATGGGCCAAATCCCAAGAGAACCACTATGCATTTCAAATTCTACTGTACAAACCTGGCAAAAAAGCGACCCACTGATGCCCTAGGCACACGGACTTGAATATTTGCAGTAAAATTAAAGCTGACAGGTCTTTGTCACATATCATTGTCTGCAAAATTCAGTGGTAGCCCTGACTCCAGGAGGGCTTTCTCCGCCACCTCGCTGCTGTCCCACCTGCTCCAGTGTAATTACAGCTCCTACAGCCTCCTCCTCCTCCTCCCAGTGCCCCAGTACGCCTCCACCTCGCTCATCCCCTGTGGGTGTACCACAGGCTGCTGCTGCCTCGGCCCCTTCCACACATCTTATCCCTTCTATTTTCAGCAGGGAGAACTGTGCAGATCTTTTCCCCCCACTTTCAATAAGCATGGATGAAAGGCACACCCAAGGAGGCAGCTAACTCTCTGCTAGCATTTCCACAGGCTTGTCTGGTTCAGAATTTTTTTTCCTCAGTGGTCCTGTTAGTTTTTCTCTCTTTCTCTCTGTATTTATCAACAAAACAAGGAGTTACAATAAGATGTGAGCTTTTTAAAAAAAAAAAACCACAAAACTATATTGGCAGAATAACTGGTACTGTGAATGTTCTCATTAATCATCAATAAACCAAGCAGAGCATAATCTGAGAATACTTCCAGCTCATGCATGCTGCAGACACTTAAAAGCCAGTTTTGTCTGCAAGGCAGAACTCACTGGTGTTACAGACAGCTGTCCTTTGATTTTAATCCCTGTAAGGCTTAAATGATGCTCTGGACCAAAAAAAAAAAGACTCAGACAGCTTAAAAGGGTACTGTAATGATGTAAGAAAAACTGTATCAGTTCACATTTGGATTTACTCAACTTGTTGGAATGATATATGCTCAAAACCAAGCTGTTTTTATTTTTAAGTCAAGCTACGAACAGATCCTGAACAATTATCTTCAGAGGCATGCTGCAAGCAGCAGTAACTCCTTGTATATTCTCTGTTCATATTTCACCAAGCTACTCCACTGTCAACCAACGCCACATGTCCCATTTTATCCCACATTACCTTCCAACCCTCCCCTCTGCCCAGCTGTTTGATAATTAAGTTGCTTCTGAAATAATATAATCCATTGGCTCTGACATGTATTACTATATATTTTTCTTACCAAGACGGTAACATGCATTAGGGAAACAAAAGCTGCCTCTGCCCCTTAAACTTGCTCACGATGACATATACGACACCTACACATTTTTATCTTTTTTTTTTCAGGAAATCAATCCAACACTTTGCAAACAGTTCTCAATCTAACCTCACGCAACGCAGCCCCCCGTGCCAGCATGGCTTAGGAATCAACTGCACTTTCTCCCCCCCCTCCCCCAAGCCAGGTATAATTCATCAAGGCACAAGAGTCCTTTGCTTACCTGACACCCACAAAGGCTTCATTAACTAACACAGTCTCCAGGGACAGTCACCGGGCTCATAAATTCCAGCCTGGATGGATTTCTTTGCTAGTTTAAAATGGGGTTTGGGTCTATTCCTACTAGAAAAATGTTATTTATAGAGCCTAAAGCCAGCAAAGAGGTCTAAAATATATGAGGCCTTCATGGCTCAAGCTGGGAACAGGTGCTAAGCATCAAATTTCAATAAATTTAATTTTCCATACAGTGCAATAGAGTAGGAAGACCATGGAATTAAGATTTATTATTTTTATCATGTCCCTTCCATGCTCATTTTTCCTGTACTTTCTCAGGTATCAGTGAGATGCAAGCAGATATCTGACGAACCTTAGCATCTATATTCTTAGTTGCAGTATTAAAAAACAAAAAAGAAAAACACAAATTCACAGAAAAGTTCACCAAATTTCATTAACCTCTTGGCAAATCTGAGCTGATATTCTGAGTAAACAAAGACAAGTTTGGATATAAACCAAGGAAAGCTCAGTAGTGTCAATTCAAAACTTGGCAGTTTTAGGTTATTTCTGGGTTTCTTAAAAAGAAAAAAAAAAAGAAATCAGGGGCGTGAAATCTAGTAAATGGGAAAAATAAGTTCTTGAACCCCCCTGTAAATCACACAAGGCTTAGTGCTAAACACAGTGCGACTGGTGAACAGCAAGAAAGTATCGCCATACCACAGGCATTGCAAATACCCCAAAATTCACACCAGACCTTTAGTGACGTTAACTCTCCTGCTGCATGCTGAGCAAAAGTGTCCTGCCGCCTAAAGAACTTTACATTTCGATAGACATGAGCGTTCAAAACCGCTTTAAATGCAAGAAAGGCAGAGTAAATGCAAGAGTTCTCAGGCCAGAAGCATTCCCAACAGAAATGCCACCTTCTAACTCATTCGAGCTTGTTCACCCAGGAGGCAGCTTTTGAAACTGGGAGTCAACTGCATGGCTACACCCCCAGGTATGCCACTAGCCTGCCGAAAAGCTTTAGGCAATCCTCCGAACCCCAGGCTCCTTCTGCACCCCAGTCCCTGCCGTATACATTTCTGACCACCCACTGGTCTTCCCTCCATCAGAGCACATGGAGATTCCCAGCTGAAAAGCACCAAGCAGTAGATTTATGGCAAACCAGTACCACGGAACTGAAGATAGAAGCTCCCGTTACTTTCCAGTACTGTAATAGGCGACACAAGCAAGCAAAAACTTCAGTTATGACTTCCTTAGTATATGTGCTTTTACTGTTCCTCCTGTTTTCTCTATCTAAACCTCAAGAAGGTAAAATCTATACAAATGTACAGAGCCAAAGCTGACATGCAGAGTGAATCCAGGCCTCATCTGTGCGCCCCTTTCATTCTTTATGCATACAAAACCCGGATTTGAACTAGACTTTAGTCATCAGACTTAAGAGAATCTTTACTTCCCCCAAGTGAGCATTAAGCTGCAGCATCAGGCAAGTCCCGGGCTGTGATCCATCTCGGTGATTTCCATAGAAGCTCAAGTCTCACTTCCAAACATAACACAGGTATGCCAATGCTCATTCCTTAAGAGTTTAATTTATAATAACACATAATAAAACAAAACTTAATGGCAACAGGTGAGAAGGAAACAGTAGAAGCTTACTTTCTATAAAGCTAAGAGTTAAAAAGAAGCACCCAAATGGAACAAAGAAACAATCCAAGTTGTCCTCCCATAGCCAGGGTTGTCAAAATACAGGTTAATACAAAACTTTATTTTTGGGTATGTTGTATGATAAAATGAATCAAATACCAGTGTTCCTGCCAACGAAGATTTATCCAAGACGACTGTAATATTGATTCATGTCATATGTAATCGTCCATTCACTTGCACCTTGTGTGAACGCTGAATATTGAGCAGAACCAGGATAAAAGTATTGCTGTCTGCTGATGTTTAGCAGGAGAGCTCAGTAACACACAATGCACTAGAGGTGAAAAGCACTGGTTTCACAGCCAGCAGCATCAGCACTACTGCTTGCACTGGAGCTAGGCACTTCATTCTGTTTCCATACTCCTCCCCTGCCACACGTACATGAACGGGGAACAACTTCAGCGTGAGGATGTCTTGCCACACACCTGCATAGCAAAAGGACCCGATTTCAATAGCTTACAAAAAATATTATATAAAACCACTAGAACAACAGCATTTCGCCCTTCAATTTACAAACGGATCAGTGACAAAAGTTACTAAACAGTTCTAATGAAAATATTTCTCCCTCCAAAACTTTTTATTTTATTATAGCAGCTCTAATCAGCTGTAACGCTAAATATTATAAACATCTCTAAAAATGCAAGGGCTATTACTGCATCTTTGGACAGCAGCAGACTTAAATTTTCCAAACAACTACAAACTCACAAACAGACAATTATATTCTTTATTAAGAAAAAAGACCAGATGTCAGCAGTTGCTCTTGCAGCACACCAAAATCCTATTCTGAATAGTCTAGAAGGAGCCAGGCCACCCTCCGCCGCCCAACAGGAGCATAATGAATTAGAGTCCACGGGCACCGAGGATTTGTCAGTTTTCTATTTGAGACTGCAAGTAATAGCAATCCACAATTTCATTGTATCTTCAACGATCTAGTAAGATTGTATCATCTCCTGTAGACTTTCATTAATTTTGATAAAAGAGAAATACACACTGTCTAAACAGGTGCTTTGCCTGAGAAACTCTCAAGGTCAGACTTTATAGTTACAAAAACTTCTCGACCTAAAGATTTACTACATTCAATAGAACATGAAAGCGCATACATTTTTCCTCCCTTCGGGAAAATGGATTCAAAGGCATGGCTGTGAACTTGGTTTTGTGCTTCAATTCTCTTCCCCCAATATGGCACACGGACCCTCCAACTAGGAGCTTTTGAGCTTTACAAATGTAAAGCAAATTTACAAATTTACAAATGTAAATGCAAAAATAAAACATTCTGTCATTTTACAGATGGGAAAACCAAAGTAAATAATTTGCCCAGTGCCACTGAGCCAAGCAGCTCCTGGGGTCAAAACTGGACTAAGACTTCTCTTGTGAGGGGCCACCAGCATACACTCTGTGCTCTGCCCAGTGCCGCTGGTACCACCACCTCTGCACATCCATCGCTTTGCCGCACTGCTCGCAGCATCCTCTTCATGGGAGGCTGACACTCATTATCAGTGAAAAAAAGTGGCCAACTTTATGCTAACTGATGTCAATATCTATTGACCAAAGCGCAATCATTTTTGAAGACCTGATTCTGTACTAATAAAGTCCAGAGGTTTTTTTGTACAGCTTCTTACGCAAGCGGCATCGGACTAGAGTTACCTTGTCATGCAGTTCTGCAGTAACACAGCAGTCAGGCAACCCAAGTTCAATAACTAGCAGCTAACAGCTAATAACTCACTGCGCCGCTTAGGGCAACTCGCTGAACTTCCCTGTGCTGCTTCCTCCCTTCGACAGCGATACAGCAGACCTGTCCCTTCTCGAAGCACTGTAAGCTAGAAATGAGAAGCACCATGCAAGGGCCACGGGTTAGTTCAATTTCTCTCCCTCCACTGCTAAACAAAAAAAAAAAATCTAATCTCACTCGGCCTGACCCTAAAAGCTCACCCACTGCTTTTGTAAATTGCCACTCCTGCTAAAAGAATAAAAGCAGCTCTGTCTAAAATAAACAACTCAAGATGGCTAAAAACGCCTGTGACCGTATTGCTTTAAACACCGCATACATACACGCGTAAAAAGATGGTAAAACTTTCTCTGTATAGAACAGTTATTAGGAGAGCACCAGCAGCTACCGTCTTTATCATTACCCATCTTTGATAAGGAAAAGGAGCAACCCCACAAAAGCTATTAAAGATCTCACCATGCATCTGGAACGCTGTAGAAGTGAGGACCGTGGGGTCTACGGTGATTGTACATCAGATCACGTTCAGACTCCACAACCCCCTACTGCTGTCTAACAGGCTTGGCACCACTGTTGGAAGTCCACCTGAAGTAAACCCATCGCCTAGAGGGATCTAGGGAAGAACGGATGATCCTGGGCTTCAGCAATTACTTCGTATAATTAAAAGCAAAGCCCTAAAAGTGCGGATAAACTGCAAGAGGAAAAGCTGAGGAGGGGAGTGTAACACGTAATGCTACAAGAGGTTAACAGTGGAGCCCAGTAAAACTCCAGTCTGCTGTCTCAGCACGCTGCACATGGGGCTCCAGCGGCCAGCAGACACACCAGCAAGGTCCTACAGGTGGGCACTTCATGGGCAGCTCCTCTTCCCTCCCCCCACAGCTCACCAGCAGAGGAGCAGGAGGCCTCCACCAGGCGCATGAAGTGGGGCATGCAAGACCAAGGACACTCTGAGCCTCCCCAGAACTTCCACACGCTACTTGAGTTCACCTGTTTAAACCCCGCCTCGACTACTGATGACATTCAGTGCTCACAGATCTATCAAAAGCAGGCCGTTCCAGTGCAGAGTCTTAATTAAAATCTATTAGATGTTGTCCAATTACAGAAAATCTTTCTACTCTTAATACAATTAGCATACCTTAATATGCAGCAAGAGTCACTGTCGAGGGTTTGCTACTGGATTTTACCTGGAAACATGGTTAATCAGCAGTTCAGAAGGGAAAACAATACTTTGTTTTCAAAATTGGTTTTATTTGAGTAACAGCAACACCTTAAGGCCCGGGAACAGACAACCCCTGTACCAACCGCAGCAGCAGAGAGCCATACCTGGAAGCAATTCTGTAGTTCAGACTGAATGTAGAGACACGGCCAGCCAGGAAACTACTTCCCCAATTAATATTTTATTCATTGGCCATGAATAAAAGGTTCTAATTTTCAGCAAGAGCCTATTCCACCAGATACTGGTACAGGACACAACGCAGCAGCAGGCCTTGGCGCAGACAAGTTGTGTTTGCACAGGACGTGAAATGTTGGGAGAGAGCAGCTATTTTAACCCTTAAATCAGGACCAAAGCTATTCCATCACCTTACGTCTCCACCTGCCAAAAGATCAGAGTCAGGCCTCCTAAGCTGACTGGATTCAGCACGGTAGCAGAAAAAAAGCTCCCACCCCAACTCAATCATCAGCTTCTCTCACTCATCCTGATGCACACGCTCCTAGTAAGTATGGGAAAGTTGAATACAGCCTCTCAAAACCAAACAGCCCTAGATGCAGTTGCATTAACTCCTACAACTTTCCTGGATTTTCAGACCCAGTCCCATCAATTATCTCACAAAAAGTTTAAATACTTAGCACTTAGTCAGAACAAAGGGACAGGGCCACTGGCAAAAAGCCCTAATGCTGCTGGAGCGGCTCAAACAAGTATCTTACCAGGAAGAAAAAAAAAAAGTATTTTATTCTACAAAGCAGAGAACACAAATTCAGGTGGTTTTTTTTGTTGTGTTTTGTCCCTGTGGAGTTAATGTAAAGTGACAAAAGATTCTGCTAAATGGAAAAGGGAGGTAGGATTCTGAAGTTCACTAAAGATGACAAAAGGATTTAGCCGGCCCTCCATTTTATTTATCTTTATCCTTAGTAAAAAGAACTGTAGTCACCTTGGAGACATGAGGTAGCTACAAAGGAATATGCCACAGGACCAAAGGTGACAACGCAAAATCCTAATGTAAATTCTGCGTATGCCCAGACGGCAAATGCTATTTCTCCAGGAACTTCTTTAACAGTACTGAACCCAGCAAAACCAGTACCTGTGAAGCCAGAGCTCCAGAACGTTATTTTAACGCAGGTTTGCAATTCTGCAAGCAAGAACATATGGCACATAGGGGGAGAACTCTCCCCTTCCCTGTTCCCTTTATCTCCTCCTCCCCTTCCATTGTTTTTAAGATCAAAAGCTTTGTTCTCTTGATCGGTAATTAAGTACAAGTCACCCAGTCCAATTCTTCAAAAAGTAATTAAAAGGTTATCAAGGAGAAAGAGGCAACATACAGGTGTTCCTGTTGTATCTGTAAATAGGTCACCCCAGTAGATAATTCAACTCTTATCACTAGTATCACATAATTTGAAGTTCAAACAAAATACTTAATCTTTCAGTCAATTAAATATGGCCAAAGAGATGGCATGGCTTCTAACTGCATACACAGCGTATCGACGGCAATCCTCCTCTGAACTCTTTGGTCATTCGTCAGGGAAGAAGGATGAGTATCTCTAATAAGAACAGCAACTTTAACAGAAGACACTGTGCATAACATGGAGACATGAGCTAGAAAACAAGTTATTGACAGTGAGCTAAAGGCAGTATAGATCTTTGCTTTGCTTTAGGTATGAAGCTATCGCAGTAGCGATTTGCAGACATCTCGAACCTTTCAACACTTCCTCGGGATCAGAATGGGGCAGTTCCTCACAGCTTTGTAAATATACACCTCCTAGTAACTTCTGTTAAAGTGCAGACCGCACTGCTATAGTTCTGGGGATAATGAAGGCTTTTTCTTAATACACTGGCTCAAACGAACGTTTTCTTCGCCAAATAAATTCAGTATCATTGAAACATTTCCTTTGAACAGGGAAGGTAGACCAGAGGACAGGGCAGTTGCTTACCCACATCACACAGGAAGGAAAGCCCACGGTTGTAAGATCACAGACGTTACCCCAGCGTTGTTCAGCATGTGTGCAAGCAAGCAATCTCTCCTGATAAAAAAAGATTACATATTCTGGCCCTTGGGCTTTCCAAAGTAGTTTTAAACATCTTTGGAGCCTGATTTTCTAAATCCACCAGTCCTATTTTGATTGTTAATTCAATGGCACCCTTCAGGAAAACAGAATTTGGTATGAAATGACCAGACATATTAGATAAGAAATGACCGGGATCTGAGTGCAAGCCTGAAACTTCAAATAAGTAAATTAGCAACTAATCTAAGATTCTCACATTAAAAGCATCCTGCAAATTATCAGCAGCAGATGAAAAAGCTTGAAGATATCATGTGGCTTTCTTGTTAACTACTGTCTGGTTATGTCACATAACAGTCTGACACAAAAAGGTGCAGAGAGTCTCCCAAATCCCATAGCAATCTTAGATCCATAAATAACTCCAAATATTCAAATTTTAGTCAGGTCTCTGCTGAGCTTCTAAGCCCAGCACAGTGGGAAACCAATCAGGAAACCAACCTGATTGGAGCATCCTCTTCACAATGACACAATCAGCAAAGCACAATGGGAATTTGCAAAAAGACTATTCTTGAGTAGCTGCAGTTTTCAGATCAGGTCTCCACATGCATCCCCTCTGATCCCACTGGCAGTACAGAATAGTTAGGAACTTGAAGGATGAGCACTTGGGAGAGTTTGGTCTGGTGGAATGAGCACAAACACCACTTAAGAGAAGGGAAAGCCAGAGACAGGCACCGAAGGGAAGTTACAAATCTCATCTGAACTCATGAAAATACACAGCTCGCCTACTCAAGCCAAGGGACAGCCAGACCCGCAGCCGTCACTGTTCTCAGGTTTCGAAGAAGATTCTCTTAAGTGGTCCCTGCTGAAAGGCAGCGTGCAGCGTCGGGGAAAAACGAGTTATTTGAGAGAAGCTGAAGGAGCAAGGACTCAGAAACAAGCTCTGATTTTAGCAAACAAAGCAAAGTCATGGAACTGAAAGATGACAACAGCCCTGGATGTCTAAATTAAGACACAGAAACGCGTTTAATATTCACATACTCATCACAAACGCGCAACGCAAATTCCCTAATATATAGTAAAGCAGTTTATTAGCAAATGTCTCATTGGATTAAGTCTGCTCTTATTCTATTAGGGAACTTTCACACCACATTAAATTGCAAGACAACAGGGTGTTTGTCAGCACACAATGAACACAATTATTAACCCCTTCCTAGAAACACAGAGAGATGACACTGTGACACATCAGGCCAGGGAGGCTCTCAGGAATATATTCCATTAAACGGAACAGCAGCGTACTGAGACAGCTAACCATTCTCCACCCCTCAGCACAAGCAATTATCAACAGCAAGATCATTCTCTTCTCCCAGGCAAGCAGGCATGACCTGCTGAAAGACATCAGTGATGCTCAACAACACAAGCTCGAGAATGGGAGAAGCAGAGATACAATTCCTCTTCATTAACCTTTTTGTTGGTCAGCCTTGAAGACACCAAACAAAACAGCTACCTTCTCTACAGAAGCATGTTTAGTTGGTTTTTTTCCTTCTTTTACACTTGCTTACAGCTTATTTTGGCCCGCCTCCTGGTAGCATGAGCTTTGATGAATGACGCATGGTCATCCATCTTAGAGTGCTGCATTTCGATGATGAATTGAGTACATTTGGAAAGCAGTCTGAGAAAAAAAGAAAATTGATAGCCACAGGAAAAAAAGAAAAGGGAGAAAGAAGAAAAAAGAAAAACCAAATGTTGGGCAACAGCTACAGAGTTTAACGAGGCAAGATTGATGTACAAAAACATATAAGCTGATCAAAGCGAGACACCAAACAGCACAGAGGAGCAAGCTCCAGGTGTTGAAGTCGCTAACCTAGAAACACCAGGGGAAGAATGCAAGCGTCCATCATACAAAATTAAGTGAGATATGGGCTCTTGCAAGTCCTAAGTGCTTTCAGACCTCTAGGAAGCCTCCTCAATACCTTTCCCCCCACACACCTATTTCACTTTCCTGTATTGTACTAGATAGACCCCATTTCCTGAGCACCTTAGCTCCTCATTAGAGTTTCATCCCACAACTTAACACTCACCTACCCCAGCTGCACATGAAGTTCACCAGCAATGCAGAGGAAGGACCTTATTTGTCTCCTCACCTTCCACCAGTGCAGGGCTACAAACTATCAGGACAGTACTGAAGATGTATCTCAGAGTTTTGTTGTACCGGTCAACCGCAGGAAGATGCCCTTTCTGCCACTTCTATCTATAATCGTATCGTGCTTACAGGTAGCTCAGAGCAATACTTGGATGCAACCTGTGATCAGCATCTTACTAATTTACTCCACCACGACCCTAATTCTGAATTCATTTCATTCACATATTTTGCTTCTTCAGCAGAACCTCCCACTGACATCTAGAGGCAAAAGGAAATCTCTGGCACCACTGATGAGTGAAGCAATTTGCCAGGGGACGTCTCAGGGCAATAGGAGCACTGACTACTCAGCGTACAGTTTCCTGAGCAGAATTTTATACCAGACGTAGGCAGCCTTCACATAATACCCAAAGCAAAGCACTATGCTACCTTCTGATTAAATTATGAGGTCCCATAATTAAGATGATTCTCAAGCAGAGTTACAAGATGAAGATATGATTCATTTGCATAACTGAAATCATCTATATGAAGAGCTAATTTTTACCAGTGTTTCTTTTCTGGTTGGGTTAGACAAGACACTAAGGTTAAAGGATCTGTCCTGAAGTGGTCTGAAGTAAAATTAATTTCCAGGACTGTTCATGACCACAGCATTCTTACTAGGAATTCTCACACTGGATGCTGCCACTGTTTCCATTACGTTTTGTAATATATTACTGTCAGACTTCAGCTGCAATCGGACACTACATTGAACAGCAGTCACGTCAAGTCACCCAGCTGATTTCATCTATGCCTCTGATCTGGTGGTCCAAGATCATGACTCCTTCAAATGCAGAGGTCTGACGTGTCATGTAACACTTGCTACCACAGGAATACATTTTTTTTTTTTTTTTTCAAAGTCACCCTCTCATTTAGCTTTTTGTTAATGCCAGGATGGTACCTGAAAGTCCCAGAGACTGGAATCCATGGAAAATCTTCATACCAAACCATGTTATTCGATAACTACTTACCCCTAAAGATCCAACAGCTTAGTCAGACGTGAGAGAATATCACCCCTGTCCAGCTGGTGAACAGACCAAGTTAGGGAATTATCCAACGGCAGAGCTATAGACTGAAACCCATTATCCATCCTCCCGCTCCGAGAATCTCTTTTGGATTGAGGGAAGGTCCTCCGCAAGTTAGCTCTGCTTTCCTCTTGCTTCATTTTCTAACTAACTTCTCTGGATGTCTAGAATGACTCTTGATAAATCACTACTGTCAGGCGTTCAGAGAAACATTTCAGACCTTATCAGAGATAAGAAAGCAAAGCAAGTATAAGAACTGCTCATGAAGAAGCAGTCCCAGTCTATTGCAGCATAAACATCCAACCTAGATTTAATCCCAGTGGCAGAAATGGGAACATGTTTATAAACATCACTGTTACAAACAACGTACCTTGTTCTCAGATTCCCCTGCTGAGGCAGTCCATCGTAGATAGATAACACATCAAAATCTTCCTCTAATGCAAAGGACTGGAAAACAAGTTGTATCCTGTTCTGCTCCTCGGCAGTGATTGTCCATGTGCAGTTTGCATAATTTGGATATCCATACGGAAACCCTGGACTCTGTATTGTCCCGTTGGGGCCCTGCAAAACATGACTGCAGTTCTGGGCTGTCAAGAGAAAAGACAAAAGTACAAATCAAACGTTGTAGGAGAAACATTTCATATCTTCACCATCAAAACAGATCATACACGATTCTTTCCACTGAATTTCTTCTCAGTTTGTGATCCCAGGGAACAGATAAAGGCAAAAATCTGAAGTCCTCCCCGCAGGAACTTGGACCTCAGATACTCATCTCTTGGGCACTGCTCCCTGTAGCTGTAAATGTAATGGGCTTGTAACAGCTGGATTACACAGCTGCTGACTAACAGAAAAAATGATGCCTACTCACCCGTCCCATCACAGCCCACAACAAAGTCCAGTAAAGCCTTCACCACACACTGCATTTTGGGATTCAACACGTTTCAAGAATGCCTGGCCATGCCGGGTGCCTCAGGCATGAGGGGTTCAGAGGCCACAAAACACTAACAATGCCAAAACTGACCACCTCCGTTACCCTTAGTTACACTTGAGTAAGAGACAGAAGCTCAGGGCTCAGCTGTGCCAAGGGACACAGACCACCCCTCACCCTGGAAGGCCAAAACCTGTAATGGGCACCATACACAGCGAGGAACCGAGTCACCAAACGAGTAGCCCGTCTGGTCAAGACTGCATGAAAAGTGAACGGCAAAAGATCAGAAGTTAAAGTTGTCCTGACTCCAGAAAAAGCAGGACAGTTCAAAGGCTTTAACAAACCGTATCTGAATAGTTATTTGGAATAAAAAAACAAAGAGAAACCCTGTATGTTTGCAACTTCTTAGAATGGCAGTTCTTCCCCACCACCCCCATCCACATTCTCTCAGGTAAGCATTGCTCACCAACCTGAAACTACCTCCTAGCAGGGAGAAGAGCCGATGGTTTTTCTCCAGGGCCTTGCCGTGCAGGCTGCCGTAAGGAAGAGGCATGTTCCCGTCTGCACACCCCGAACTGGCAACTGCACCACTGCAAAGCAACATGGACTGCAGCCCAGAGCGGCCATCGTCAGAAACGCACGTGCTCCTCTTAGACCTGATGCAGGTATAGCAGAAAAAAAACCTGCTGGCCAGACCCAGCCTTCTCAGGCTGCTCTGTTTTCTCTTGGCCACTGCCACAAGTTTTCCGCTCCTTGTGCAAGCAAGACATAGCAAATGTCTTCCAGTCAGTATTTCTAAGGAGGTGCTGGAGAGCTACAACTTTGAGATCCACCTTTTCCTGCACCCAGCAGCTAAATACCTCACACCTCCCCGAAATCAATTGTCCTTCCCCAAGGCAGTACCTGCAACACTCCATCCCAAAGATAAAGATTAACTGCCAGGATGTACAATTTTTAGATAGATGAGATTTTCTTCTCTCTGGGGAAACAGGTACATAAATATGTTTTGGGAACAGCCCAAATGACAAATTCTCCTTAGTGTTTTCCTCTCTCCTCACTGCTGCTTTATCCAAATGTCTTTTGAGACACAAAGAGAAATTCACTCCAAACAAACTAGTGTAACTCCTACTGGCTTTAATGGAATAACTCCTCCACACCAAAGCTAAATTCCAGACAGTCTGCAAAGGCAACTGTGGCGAGACCAAAAGCAGATTTTCACCTTCATCCTACAGCCAGCATCAGAGCTGCTGATCACTGCTGCCTGCATTTGCTCTGTCTTTTCTTACCAAAGCTGGATTGTTTGCCCCTGCTTATGCAGATAACCGAGGCTTTCAAGTTGAAATGAATTAGATTAGAAATTACTTCTTTGATTTCTCATTGCTTTTTTTTCAAAGGCGGCAATGGCATTTGCACTTCTGAGTGCCAACCAGCTACAGGTAAAGAACTGCAGAGTAGTGCTCATTACAGCCAATTATAATTAGATTGACCTACTTTGGTGCAAAAATGCTTAGTGGAACTTCCCTCCGCAAGACGAAGTTCACAGCTTTATGAATATAAAATGGTCAATCACATTTACTACCCAGGGAATCTTTCTGTATCACGTTTATTATACCAATGAGAGTTAGGACAGCCCCATAATCCACCAGGGACCAAAACGGAGCTAGGCACATAACTCGTTAGCAAGGGCAGCGTAAAGTACTTTGCATTTCTACAGCACCTGGCATCTGCCTCTCTCAGTGCATTTTGTCAATACATAATACATACAAGAGTGAAATCTACCTCCCTCCTCCACTTTAGTTCCATTTATTTGTAAGGTTCACTGAAAGGATGTATTAGCTCGGTGCCAGAAAGCTGCGCAGAGCTGGGAATATTACCGTTATCACAGAGTGGTAAAATTAGGCCCAGTTTGGTTTAATAACTTGGAGACTGCCAAAGATCCATAAGCTTCAGTTCTCTAAAATTCAATCACATCCTCTTTTCTTCAACCAGACTGGCACTCAATAGGCAATGTGGGGATATTGAATCTGTCTCTACTGCACATTTTTTATTTTAATCATAAGTAAATGTCATCAGAACAATTTAAGGAAATTGGGAAATTAAAGAGGCTGTATCTCTCCATTTCCTGACGGTATAAAAGCTACTGAAGCTGCATGAAGTTCAGAAAATAAAGTCAAGGTCAGAGACACCATATTCTAAACACTTCCAAGGTCATAGGAAAGGCAACAAGCTTAAGTTCAATATAAATTCATGCCATCCTTGCATAATTAGTGACTCAATCAAAGGCCAGAAAAACGCACATAACCTTACAACCTAGCTGAAGAAAAAAATGAATAGAAAATAGGACACAGTTTTATGACATATCAAATCCATCTACTGAAATATTTGCATGTTCATTATTTTGACCAAGATGTGCTGTGGACACAGCTAAAAGAAAATTGCTTATTGCAAACAAAAATTAGTTTTCCAGAAGCTGACAAACTGGAAAGCAATATATTCTCCATCAACTGTAATAGTAGGGAACTTCATTTACATTGGACACTGCTGGAAAAAGTCAGCAGGCACAGGAGAGAGATCCAGGAAGCCCAGGAGAATTTATGCATACACTGTAATTTGCTTTCAGGTTTAAGGTAGTTAAGTTCAGGCTTTACTGACAAAACCTTATCTAAAAATCTGAAGTACATGACAAGGAGACATTCCGTTTCTCCACTGAAGACTTGCAAAAACAATTCTCTTTAGCCCTTTGACCCAGGAGCATGAGTAAGTTGAAAGGTATGAAAGGTCCCTGCCGGTGTCTGTGCTATCAAGTTCCAGGTGAATTCGTACTTGACAGCAGACAACATTCTTCCAAAATTTCCGGCATATTCTCTCCAACCCCCAGAAGTCTGGCACGAGGCACCTCCACAGACCTTACCTCAAGTCACAGGAATGCAGCAGCTTCCCCCACAGACCAGTGACCTGCCGTGCCCTTTATCCCAGCTCAGACTGGGGTGACCACAAGGAACGGCAGCAATGACCCTGTACCCAGGGACCAGCACCTTGGCACCCGCTGTAGGTTAATCAGCAGCAGCCCTGGCATGGGAGGAATTACAACCCTTCCAGGATGGCTGCATCTCCCCCTCTCAATTTGCCACTCTATCCACAAGCTACAACAGTGAATGAGAGAAGAAAACGCCCAAGGCTGCAGGATGAGATGTCATTCACCATAAGGCTCAGTGGGGCAGTGTAAATGTTTATGCAGATATTTCAGCTTCTACTACTATTATTCACAGACTTACACTTTCTGAAGGTATAACATCAACATCAAACTCATCAGTGGATACACATTTGTGGGCACATGTCCTGTTTTATGATGGAGATGACCGGTCTGAGAACGGAGTTCATTCCAACTCGTACCCTGCCAATGCAGCCTGCTATTTTCAATTCTGGAAAGTGGTTTATTACGAGAGTATATCTTTTTAATGAATGCATTACTGTAATTTTATTGCAGTAGCACTTCAAGTTTCCAGACAAGGATGAAGGCATTATCATACTTGGCACTGTTCAGCGGACAGGGCCTTTCTCCAAAGGGATCACAGTCTAAGGTGAAGGAAAAAAAAACCCACAGCCCAAGGAAACCCACATTTGTGGAGGACTTGGGGCTCTGCAGAAAAACGTCTTCATCCAGGGGGCACAACCATTTCCTTAATGACAGAGCTTAAAACTCAGCTTTACCAGTTTCCACCTACGCCGCTTGTTTTGTGAAATACACACTGCTTGAACAACGTAAACAGGCTAATCAGCTTCACTTCTGGCTCATATGCACAAGGAAAAAGATGAAATATTTACTTTGCAATATGCTCATAGAAGAACTGCATTTCTAACAGAAATATGGGCTGCCTGCAGCACTTTATAATATACAGTTAATCCACATGCCACAAAACTTAACATGACTGGACACTTAAGCAAAAAATAAATATCAGCGGCGTACAGCTCCAGCTGCCTCTTGCTTAAGTGGGAAGGCTGCAACCCCCACCCCCCCCGGCTTCATTCTGGGTATCAATCAGCCTCCTGCCACCAGGAGAGCGGGAAGAATGTTCTAGTACTCAAAAAGCAAGAGTTTCTTTTGACAGTACAAGCTACACGACCGGAGACAGAAGCTAGCAGGAGGCTTATTTACACTGTGTATCTCAAGTTGTTTAGACACGAGTGTGGGACCATTCTTGCGGCAGTCAGTCCAGCTTTAGCCTAACGCCACATGGCTAGCCAAGTTCCGAAGCAGAACCAGTTCATCCCTCAGTAACTACACTGTGGGCAGCATTAATTGGTTCTCAGGTCTTCCAAGTCTCAGGACTGACAGCCGTGATGACCACCGCACATGGATCAAACCAAACCAGGTTACATTTACAAAAGAGGAGACTCAATCATTCAAGCACCTTCCCAGCAACAGCATTTTGCTATTTCCTTCAAATAAGCAACACTCCCCTGCAGGAGCGAGCTGCCTCAGCTGCTGTACCCTTCAAGCCCCTGGCTGGGTCTAAGTTTCATCACTTGACATTGAATTTCAGCAGCTCTACAGACTCAGATAAACTCGCATTCAAGTTCTGTCACTACAAATTTTCACCAAGTTGTCAGAAGCTAAAACAAACAAAGGCATTGCCTGACATTACAAGTGCGAAGGATATGGGTACAAAACATCACCCATCACCTTCCACCTACCTGCAATTCCTTCCACATACCAGGACAGATCCATGGTGGTGTAAATCAAGGGAGCATTTTAACTATGTTGATTTACATCATTTTAATATCTAAGGAAGCAATACTTTAGAGAGAGAAACAGAATTTATTTCTGAAGTGCTTCCTAAAATATAAGTTGATGCACTTTGTTTCTCAGCAGAAAAGAAATCTAATTTAGCCAACTGATGTATGGTCACTGCACAATTCAAAAGGAAGAAAATCAAATCATATACACTGACTTGCTCTCAACAGTATCATCTATTGGTGATACATGACTGTCTTCTCCTTAATGCAGTAGTTTTTGGTATTGTCATTTTCTTTAGTTATTATTACTTAGGCACAAATGTTTCTATTTCGTGTTGTTCTAGCCTAGTCAATGAAACAGATGAACATAAAAAAAAAAAATCTTTCCTCAAGAAAAATGAAATCCACATCCTGCAGACACACAAACACATTGCATCCTGACCTAAAACACTAGGGGCAAATCCTGCCCATACATCACCAACTTCTCTTTTTTTTCTTTATTTACATTATGCAATGAAGGTAAAGGACTCTGGACAGTAAAGTTCTTCAAAGCAAGACACTCTACTCCAACTCCGAACCAGCACTCAAAATGCTGACATCAGCTGTCAGCGTCCCCTGAGAGCACATCTGGAGGCTCTGACGAGCAGGGCAGAGCTTGGGGATGAGACAGCAAAACCAGCCAAACTCAGGGCAGAAGTGCCCCAGCTTTCTTTGCGGGATGATACATGTGAAACCACACAAGACTCGTGCAGCTTCTCACACAACTGGGTATATGCCACAGCACAGGACCAACACCCCAGGTCCCCACTGGACAGTCCCCTCACATGAAGGCACAATCCCTGTTCCAAACAGGGGGTGTCAAAAGTGGGTTGGGAAACCTTCAGCTTCTTCACACAGGTCTTCTCACAACCTTCTTCCCAAAAATAACATACTAAAATCGCACCCCTTGTATCAAACAGTTCATCTTTAAGAACTCATCTAAGTAGGAAAAGTGTTCCTTTCTCCAATGTTTACTGTTTTGAATTGTTTATCAGCAACCAGTTATGCTTTCTTACATAGCAGTCTTCTAAATCATTACAATCGCTAAAAAAGGTTTACCCATAGCCTAGCTTTGACACTCTTGCTCACACAATTTTAGTGAACAAACAAGGAAAGTACCTTTACGCTTCATAAATCTAGGCCTTGTTTCCCTAAGTATTCACCTTTTCATAGTTTTAACTTAACCTACAGTCTTATATCAAAGCCTTCTGGGTAATAAATAATTCAGAGACATTCCATTAACTATAACTTTTAATCAAAAGCCAGTGGATCCGAGATCATCATCAAGGGGATGATTTACATCTCAGCCAGTGCCTTTTCTCTCTGAACACATGGAGTGATAAACTGAAGAATGCAAGGGCAAAGAACATGCATTTTATCCGAATCCAGCTCATGCCATTACTGCCAAGTCCAGAAAGAATTATAACATCCACCTCAAATCAAAAGCAGTCTGTGAGTTTTCAGCAGGATGGCACAATACTGTGATACTGCAAATCAAACATATCATTCCTGAAACCAACTTAGTCACCTCCAGTTCTCTGGAGAGAGACATTACTTCCCTTCCATTCCAACAGTCTTTCACTCCCACTCTGTCATCACTTTGTCCATTTTAGCGCTACCCGGGCTTTTAGGCTGTTATTGCAGAGATCTGTTACACTTCGGCGTTGTTCCAACGTTAGCATAACAATTCAATTTTAAGGGCTTCCCAAGCAGCGAGAGAGGAACAAAAAAACAAAAAAAAAGAGGATGGTGGAGTGAAGATGCTGTAATAGCGTATTTAGTTTTTCCCACGTGTTCCCTCCCTTCCTCTCCCAACCAAAAAATTTGTCTTGGAAAATTATGCAAATTTCCTATACATATTTGGGGTTCCTAGTCACATTGCTGACCTTGGAGTTCCCCAGCAAAAGCTCCAACCAAGCAACCTTACAGCTGAAAAGTACAAAGACTTGCAAAGAGAGAAGTTGGAAACTTCCAGCTTTCATTGCACCATCCTCACACGCTGCCACACTACTCTGATCGTGTTCATTTCTAAGATAGGTTGGAAATGTAACATTTCAGATTAGGAAGAACCTGTACAAAAAGCATCATAGCTCTCCATTTTCTTAACATCTGGCCCAGATTCATCCTGTTATTACTTTAGACCACGGCATTTTCTCCTACCTACACTGGACTCAAAGAACAGTTTATTCTCCCCAGCCCTCTCCTCCTGAGACAAGTGATTTATCAACCTGCAGCACATAATGCCTGCGGGCATCTGAAAGGCAAGAAAGGAAAATGACCTTGCGTCTATTCTTTTCAATTCTCTAGAAATACAGTAACAGCCTACACAGAAATAAAGACGCCTAACACTGGAAATGTTGGGGGCAACAGATCCAAACATGTTCAGAAAGCACTACTGTAAAACAAATGAACCCAACCTGTTCAATGCTTCCCTGTTCAATGGTGTTTCTGAACCCCCAGCGAGGTTCTGGACTCTCCCTACCTGTCCTGAAGCGTAAAGTCAAAAACGGGACAGAGTGTTGCAGCTAAGCCCAGCCCCGAGCAGAACACTGCCTCATCCATACGGCCGGGATGCCAACTGTCACCCCCACTGGCACATTCCCTCCTCTACGCCCTTCTCCTCTGAAGAGGGTCTTTTCTGCTTTGTTATACTTTAGTTTTGTATTTTGTGAATGAGCCTTGAAAGGGCACATACTTCCAACAGCAGGGTCAACGGAGTTTGAAGATGCTGGACAGGAAACGTCCAGTTTCAGGTAATATCAAAAGCCGTTGCAGGACAGAACCCGGCATCACAAGAACATGACACTGCACATATGTCCTGTCTTACAGCTGCACTGCAGTCCCCTGACATGCTGAGAGGCCAGAGACTTCAGCTGCTAGAAAGCAATGCCTCGTTTGGTTGAGCTAGAAATTGCCTAAGTGAGCACACTGGTCATAATAGCAGCTGCCAGATTTTCCCTTGAGGCTCAAGTCCTCTGTTCTTAACAGAGGGAGAGCAGCATGGCATGCTGACCTGACACAGGCTGTCTCCTGCCAGCCTGCTGCACTCCTACCCTGCAATGACCTGGAAACAGAAGGTACTTCAGTCTTCAAGACCCTCATCACATTTTTTGTTTGAATAAAATGACTGGTATCAAAGGGAAGATAAAAAAAAAAAATAATCAAATCCCACTACCTGCTGTGTAGCTGGTAAGAACTCGAGCTGTTCTGCAGTGAATACCCCAGCACACGCTCCTGTTGGGTTATCACAGAGACATTACAGTGTCATGGTGGCTTTCCCAAACACTCCTGGAGATTTATAGGCCACTTCACCATCTGTAAAGCTAACCTTCTAAAGAGAATCAAAGCAAGCTAGAAGACGGGACAAGCATTTGCAAGTAAAGACTTGCACATAGTGAGGAGAAAGGGAGATGGTTTCCCTTTATTTTACTGTTAGGAGGGGAGGCAGGAGGGCTTAAGGACTAATAGAAGATATTAAAAATATTACTTTGGAGTTATTTTAATAAGCATCTAGAAAATCCCTGGTAACACATTCTTTTTAATATAATTAGTACTGGAGTAAATATTCGAGAAGTCCGTGTTCAAGACACATCAATGAATACATTTTCCCATTTACAGCAGCAATCTTAAATACTGCATTTTATTGGCAGGCAGGCAGCTAGCTGGAGAGGGGCAGGCAGGCAAACCACTTCAGACACCACCAGATCCAACATCCAGTGGGTAACAACGATACAATGGTAGTAAACATTTCAAACGTGCACAACAAAGAAAACTGCCTGGCCAAGACTGACCAGGAATTTAAAATTACTAATTACTCCACAATACAGAATGCATCAGTATGTTTTCGCTAAATCTGTTTTTACCATCTTCCTTGAAAACATGGTGACAAAGACCACATTGACTGCATCATCTAGAAGGCTCCTGGAACATGCGTGCATGGAACAAAGTCATGAAATGGGGTCTGCCTGTTCTGACTGCAACAACAACAAAAAAAAGATTGTTTCCACGCTCTACTGACCTACAGAGATTGTGTTTAGTCAAGCAAGCAGAGTTTGTTGATGCAAGGGGGATACATAGAAAGAAAGAAACCCCTAAACGTTTTAATGAACAAAGCATAGGACTTTTGTCAGCGAGGCCAAACATACTACAGCTCACCCTGCTTTAAGCTGAGTTCAGCGTTATCAGCATAGTTACCAGGGAAGATCTGCCCCATCAGCAGCTCCTTTTACCTGTTTGAAACCCGACTAGAGGACTCGAGAACAAGATTTCTCATGCAAACTGAAGACCTGTGTTTCTTCCCGCTCCATCCCATACAGCAAATATCATGTAAATCCGAAGGCTGGGTGAGGCATTTGCAGTTAGTGCTGGACACGGAATCAGGAACACCTCACACCCCACACCCCTCCAGGCTGTGCTTTCTCTGCAAAAGCATCACGCTGCTCCCCTCTAACCCTTTGGGGAGCTGGCATACTTTTCCTCGGATTTGAAAGAGAAGCACCTGGAAAAGGAGCTGCACTTACCTCAGGAAACATGCCAAGTTCAGCTGCTGAGCTCCACTTACCACACAAGTCTTACACATCACCATTCACAGGGAATACGGGAGGATCTGGAGCATATGTGGAGCCAGACTAAAGAGCCTAGCCTGTAACTCGTGCTAGGCTGCTGCAACATAAGCGTCAGGGAATCAGTTAACAGACAATATCAGCAAGACATACATCCAGAGCTGCAACAGAGCTGCCGAGCCTGCAGTGGAACAATCGTTCCTAGCAGCAGGGAAGTCTCAGCCCAGCAGTGGTGTCCAGAAGCAGCATCATCCAAAACATCATCCCTGCCTGCAGCCTGAACACACCACAGTGCTAACACAGCTGTATCCTAACGGGAGTCAAGCTGGCTTCTCCAGAGCACTGTGCCACATGGAAACAGCAGCACTGTCAATGCCAGGAGGAGAAGAATCTCACACGCTTTACTGCACTACACTGAACATGCCTGCTGACTCCAAAGCCACACCAGAAACAAGCCTGGTTACAGAAGGTACTCACTCTTCTGTCCCTGCCATCAGCATTCTTCAGCGTGAACTGACCACCCCATCCCAGATGAGCATAAAAACCCCAGTGAATTGCTGTACTGCTGACAAGGAAAACACAACCTTGTGAGGTAGCAGGCATGAGTCTTGCACGAACAATGCACTCGGAGCCATCAGCAAGGGACGGACTCTTTCACCTGTCCAGTACATGTATCCAGACGCGTTCAGGATTCACACAGCTGCTGCAGGGCCCAATGCCCACTGCCGTAAGCTTTCACTGGGCAGGCCAAACCAGCCAATTCACCTTGGGGTTCCTTGCTGTACCCTGTTCTAACTACATGCACAGCTCTCCAATGACAAAAGTGACAAGCAGTACTTCATTTCACGTCCCGTGTTTGCATTAGAATGAAGGACATTCATTCTTCCATTGCACTTCACAAGCTGTTGTCAACTTATCTCACTGGGGCTTTAAAGGAACCTTGGCCAAAGTAACTCACACATTAAGATTTTGAAAACCCCAATCAAGTAAAAAGCCTCCAAGCTGAACACCCTAGAAAGAGACAAGAGCTTTAAACACTTGAAAAACAAAGTAAGCAGCCACAAACGCTATGCTTTATGCATACTCTCAGGCTTCTGCCCCAGAGCTGCTGCTAAGAGAAGCAGATTCATTTCCTAGGGCAGATGTACGCATTTTAAGCCTTGCCCCTCTGTTACTGCAGAAGGGTGTTACACTTGGTAGCTCCAGATTCAGTTGGAATTACGGTGCCTTGGCTGTGTTACAGGAATTGTTCACAGGCACATATTTTACCCCACCCCAAGTGCAAGGCAATGTGACTTGGCTGCAAGACTAACAAAAAAAAAGGTGTCAAAGCACTGCACATGATATAAAGGTTTAGCTACCAGGCAACATTTAGCTCATCTGATTTTTGCAGGGCAGTGGCAGAAAGCTCTCTGTAGGTATTCAAGGAAGCCTGAAGGTCAAGAAATTAAGAACAAGGCTCTGCCAGCCTCATGAAAAGAGGCTCTAATATCTTTCATCACAAATTACCATTCTGACCAGCTCCCTGACAGCCAGCGGCTCCATCCCCGGCACTGGGTTTGCTGCGATGCTGTGACGTTGCTAGGCCAGTTGCTAGGCAAGGGCACACATGCAACAGCTCAACTGTAGCTTCATCACAGGGCAGCCTTAACGCGAAAAGAAGGTGGAGGGAAAAGAAACAACCTTTGATTTTAATATATACATCAAAATTTCTTTGAGTGCTAAACAACTAGTTAATAGAGTTTGGCAATATTGCAGACAAGCTTTCTACTGCATGGCTTTGCAAAAAGTCACAATTCATTTCCCTTCCCTGCCTTCACAACATTTGATATTCAGCAGCACCAACTGGTTGGGTTTTCTGCTGAATACTGGGCATTGCAGGAAGCTAAGCAAAGTGGTCTGGAAGAGGCAGCAGGAGACAAGGAAAAAGAAGCGACATCCCCAGATCAAAGCAAGCAAGGTGTGCCTACTCTCAGCGATGAGCCTAATACACACAATTTGGACCTGAATTTTGACCTAGGGCATCTTAGCAACAGGACTCTGTGATGAGTAATAACGTTTTAAGCAAAGCCAAGGCTGCAGGTGTTCCCACATATCTCCAGGACACAGGATGTGGCCTCTTCTCTCCAGCACTAGACACAGAACAGACAAGCTCTCATCCATCTGCTTGGAATCAAGTATTTTATCCAGATGACACAATTTAAGGCCACCTCCAGGACTAGAAGTACAGGATGCTTCTTCAACAGCAGTAATTGAAAACTCAGAATAAAGGTTAGAGCCACGATGAGTCATTAGTACAAAGAGCAGATAAACGAACAAGCACTTATAGAAACATTCAGATAGGAAGGGGGTCTATCCCTTTGCCTGACAGGCTGCTCACCACTTACCCGCAACAAATCTTAACCAGAATATCCCAGAGTACATTAGCCAGATCCACTTAAAAGTACATGTTTCATCCTTGTAACACCTGCTGAAACAAGGAGAAGTTTCTGCACTAGGATGAGGGAGATTCCCAGCATCACCAGGCAATACTGCCATTCAGCACATGGAAACAAAAGCGTACCTACAGTGCCTCTGCCCTCTTCTCCCCCAGCTACCATGCCCTGCCAGGCAAAATAGGTGTAAAAAGGGCCTACACAACTCCTGTGCTCCTCGGGCCAGTCATCTACATCAACAGCTGATCAGCAGTTCCATACCCACTTGGCTTGTGAGTCACCTTGAGGTGTCCTCCGCTACCCAGTCATCAGGGATGCAACCCTCTGAAACCACCCGCCATCCCCCACAGACCTGTGCGGAGACAAGACCCCAGGCTCACTTCTTACAAGTGACTGGGATAACGCAGAAGTCACTGTATATATTGTCATGGCCAATGCTACTGCATAAGTCAAACACACAGTCCTGCTACTCCCCTTTCAACACAGTACTGATGCTAGCATACCTCAGAGACAGGCTGCAAAAATACCAAGACATATGAGTAAAGGTATAATCAAAGGATGCAAAAAACCACAATCCTGTCCTTAGAGCACAGCTGAACACTTCAGTTTCAGTTAACAGCTTCCTTGCCATGCCATTGATTGACACTGGACAATTCCTGCTGGAGCTTACCATGAATTCCATCGGTGGCACACTGGATGTGCCCTCATGCTGTACCTGACAGATTGACTGGGTCCATTAAGTATGTTTGAATACTGAAATTCTCTGGCAGAAACTTAAAGCCATGTCTATAGTGATCACTAATATCAGCAGAGTTCAAAATTTCACACCAAAGGGGAATTAATGAAATAGAAGATGTGCAAAAAACTTAGTAAGAAAGTATGGTCTCTGCTTCCAGACATGAGACATTCAGACAAGTGTTATGGTGTGCCTGGTTCAGACAGGTTGGGCAAGAAGCAAGAACATCAACTGAAGGCAAACATTCACAAGTCCAACTTCTAAGCTTACTGAGTTTTAAACACACCGATCAACAGCTGGGCCTGTGCTCAAAGTCTCCAGCAAACAAAGTTTTGAGCATTCTTCACTGGTTCAAGTTTCTCGAGTCTGTTTTCTGTAATCACATTCACTATTATAATCATCAGTTTGAAAAATGCAGAGGTACAGCGAGTGACTACAAATTGCACTATAAAGTATATATACGCATGTGTGTTCATACATATATATACACACACAGAAGAAGTTGAAGCTAAAGTAGTCCTGTTCATTACATACTGTCTCCTTCCAGGACTGGCAATCACACCATGTAATCCTATTTTGAAATATGTTAGCTTTTCACTCCTGTACATCACACGGGAAGATTTTTGTTAGAACCTTACTGGTCTGAGGATTCTAAAGTTATTCTAGTTTCCAAGCTAAAGTTAATTTGTGCCCAGTGTACACCCATTTGTTTTCATACCAACATTTTTGGTCAGCTTACAGTCCTCCTCCCTGTTGTGTTTTTACCTGGCCTTGACGTATTTCTACAGAATCATTAGACCCCCTTGCAATTCTGTTTGCCAAAATAAATGAACCCTGTGCTTTCACCCTTCTAAGATACATCCTCCATTCCTCCAGTCATCCCCTTGCCAACCTCAACCCGTTTCAATTTGAATGCCTCCTGCATAAAGGACATCAGACCACTCCAATCATCCCAACAAGGGTTCCTCAGTGCCGTAAGAGTTGCTATGACTTATTTCTCATCTCGGCTGGAAAATCCATTGGAGTTGCCTACACATATACTAAAGCTTTTGCAATTCATAATCCAGAAATTCCGGGGGTTTCAGATTCCTCTTAGTGGAACTGGGTTTCACAAGTTAGGTTTCAAACTAAACACTCCGTGACCTTCACACACCTCAAGCCTAAACAGCCGGGTTTCCTAATGCTTGCAATAATTTCACCTCTCACCAGCAGCCATTCATTAGCAACCTAAAGAACTGTAATTATTTGCAAGACTTCACAGCTACGTAATTCCTGATGAAACTGGGGATCTTGTGCAGACCGTCCATTACTTAAAATCATTTGCTCAGCTTGGAGAAGTAACACAGTTATCCCAATATTCAGCCAGAATGGCCTCTTCTCAAGGGATGTAATTTTCTCCCTTCAAAACTTTCTCTTTCAAAATTGTCTCTTAATCAATTTTGACTGCTCCCTTAGCACCACAACTCTTCTACATAGCCATTGTCAGCATAATAATAATATCAAGCACTTATATAGCTATTTCCATCTTCAAAGCACTTCACAAGCATTAACCAATTAATGCATATTCTTCCCATGCTGTCTCTAGCGTAACAGCCTTGCTGGGTTTTCCCCGTGACTTCCCTTCATGGCTTCTCACTTGCCCCAATACTCTTTAATTGAATCCCACCGTCAGTCTCCTTCCAAGTGCTCATACATCACATTTTAACAGGAGCCGGAGAAGTGCTGCATCCTACTCTGGTCACAGGAGAACACCATGCAAGCTTACCCACTTTCTACCTAAAACCAAGAGTCAGTCTAAAAAAAAAAAAAAAAAATACAGTTTAACACATGGTTAAGGCACTAAACTGGAACTTGGGAGGCCTCGATTTGACCCTAGACTCATGGCAAGGTTTCAAAGAGATTAAGCTACTCCTTTATGCAAGATTTCACAAAACCAAAATGAGAGTTCACCTCAGGACCATGAGTCCCTTTTCAAAAGGAACTTAAGTAGACCACGTTTACACAGATATTTTTTTTATAACCCAAGAACCTTAGACAGATGCCTTGTAGCCTTTGTAAATGCACCTGAGTTCTGCAGCTAACGTATCCTCTTATAAAACCCTACTGGGCAAGTACACACTTACTTAGGCATCTAAACATCCTTGAAAATCTTGCCCTGGGAGTCCAAGGCTCAATGAAAACATTCAGGATTATTCAAAAGCTTCTTAAAATTTTACTCTTATTTTCTCTCTGCACCTGCATCATGAACACAGTGAAGGTTTAACTTTTCCCCACCTCCAGTCCAGACATCTGTGAAAATGACACAGGGTTGGCACGGTTTTCTGCTATGTCTGTAACTCCCGATACGTGAATCTTGTGAATCTCAGATTTTATCCATTGCCCACAGGTTTTAGGTTTCACCTGACAGTTCATCTCAACTCACAACCGAAATGAACACTCAGAAAAGAGAAGCTAATTTGATGAAAAACTTCTGTACAAACCCCTGCAAATGGACTCCATTCATAAGCACCATTTTTATTCAGTCTCATTTATAAGGTGCTAATTATTATCTCCAAAACAAATTTTTCAATTTGTATTTCAATTATTTTCCACTAACAGAATATTTGCATTTAAATAGCTTATCCACCGTGCTCAAACTCATTTTCATCTCAGGTGTTAGGACTCACTAACTATAGTTCAAAGACAGAGCAACAACTACAGTTTATTCACTATGAGGGCGGTGAGGCGCTGGCACAGGTTCCCAGAGCAGCTGTGGGTGCCCCATCCCTGGCAGGGCTCAAGGCCAGGCTGGACGGGGCTTGGGGCAGCCTGGGCTAGTGGAAGGTGTCCCTGCCCGTGGTTTGAAGTGAGTGGTCCATAAGGTCCCCTCCAACCCAAACCATTCTGTGATTCCAGGACTCCTCCAGCTCAAAAAAAAAAAAAAATGTAAGAAAGGTGAAGTAATGTTCAAGGTGAAACCCACCTCGCTAATCACAGTGAAAGCCTAATTTAAAGATTTTTCTCATAAGTTTTCATTATTAGCCTCTATTCCCCCTGTACCAGACGTATGTCATCATGAGAAGACAAAGGTAGCTGCAACTTCATTTGCCATTATTAGCCATGAAGCCGTGTGTCCCTCTGAAGTTCAGTGCTCCCTCAAGGCCAATAAGAATGGAACTTGCCCTGAGAGACATCTTTGACCCAGCTACAAGTCTCATCTTGCTAATAAATTATAACACCTCAGTCCTCAAAATTCTCACAGCAGTAACAATTTCATCACTACACCAATGGAGAACTGACACTTTAAAGAGAATACTGTGGATATAGCTTCTTTAGAAGTTAGCCCTAAGCTCAGAGGGGGGTGCAAGGATTTTTTTTCTACTCCTCACCAGGTTTCAGTTCCTAGCATGTATCTTTAAACTCCAATAGATTAATCTGGTTGTATTTTCATGCATTTGTAACTACATGGAAAGCACAGAAATTACACTAAGTCTACTATACCCTTTTGGCAGTTGCAGGGAGGCCACCGTCCCTTTTTAGCACGGAGGGCTCAGAACAGAAAGGAGACAGAAGTTCTGTAGAAGATGACACAGAAGAAGTGATTTCAAATATCCAGCTAATGCCGTAACGAGCAAATTAGCTGTGACTACAGTGACCAGAACCTTCTACCTTCAGCTATACATATTAAAGAAAAATATCCTGAATAAGCAGAGACCCCACTTATTAAAAGCCCTTCACACTTCTATCACAGTTCTCATTTAACCACGCTCTCTGAAGAGAAATGTACTGTGCGTTTACGAGTGCTTTGAGATCTTCCAACACCCTGCCAGGCATTTGTATTATAAAGCTTGTACTTGTATTATTGTATTTGAATTACAAAAAAAGGCAAACAGAAAGCAATTTCTCTCGGGAATTTTTGTTGGGATATAAATCCAATTTTTACTTGATTCCATTAACAGCACTTTCATATTCACTTCCTTGAAGTATTACTGCACTTGATCTTTATTAGCTAATGCCTGCTTGTCACCTTGAGCAATCAATGAAAGTCACCAGAAGGTGACAGCACACAGAAAAGTTAACAATTCTGTTCACCCAATGGGACAAACAACAGCCACATGCCCTAGAAAATAAATAGTTACAAAAAGGTTTCTAACAGATTATCCACGGAAAAAGTAAAATATTTCAATCACATTGAAATTTTCAGTCCCTTTACACAGGAATTTCACATATAGAACAGCAAAACCTAAATTCTTCACTGAAAGCTACCAGCTCTGTTCCAATGATAAATGTCCTAACAATCCTGGCAACTGATGGATGCTCTGATACTACAAAACCAGACTTATTTTTATCACGTTCTGATCCAATTTAGAAAAATTCTCATGCTAGCTACCAATCTGCCACAACTTGTGCACAAATATTCTCACTAACTGCAGTGGATCAAT
This sequence comes from Falco rusticolus, assembly GCF_015220075.1. Taxonomy (NCBI): domain Eukaryota; kingdom Metazoa; phylum Chordata; class Aves; order Falconiformes; family Falconidae; genus Falco; species Falco rusticolus. The sequence continues at coordinate 117,107,820 of NC_051189.1, forward strand.
CCACTCACGTGCAAAGTCCAAGTCACTTCCACACAGTTCCTGTATCCCATGACCTCCAGCTATGTGTAACTAACAAAGAAACCCAGAACTTATTTCCATTACCATTAACATTATATTGTACTATTCTATTTTTCTTTCACCTCCTCCATTCAATTAAAACCTCATTTTCACCCTTAGACATATTCTACTTAATCTTAGTTTTCAATCCCAAAAGCAGATCAATACATTTCTTCTTCAATCTACACAGCTCTCAATCAAAGAGCTAATAAGGGGTGAACTGAATCGACTTGTAGGTTCAAATCGGGTATTTTTTTGTAAAAAGTCTCATTTGCTAACTGCACTTACGGAAAAAAAGGGCAAAAACTCCCCACTGTAGCCCTCAGTGTTAGATCCCCAGGCAAAAAAAAAAGTTGTAATTCGTTCTGTAATTTATGACTGTCACAGTACTTAGCAGGAACAAATGACAGACCCTCCCATAAAACATTATTTTCTAGAACACTTCAAATCCAGTGAAATGAACTTGCTCTTCTCAAGATTACTCCTTTCAGTTAGAACTGATCCAGCTGTTTACAAAGAGGTAACAGCAGCACGGGCAGCGCAGGCATCATCTCTTGTATCTTAAATCTTGCCAAGGTAAGGAAACCAGCGCTGCATGTGCTACTGAAAGAAGATGACTTGGTTTCTCATAGATCAAGGTAAGATAGCAGATTATCTGTCTTCACGATCAAGACGAAGAACTTCACTCAAAGCCACAACAGTTTCACTGTGCTTTAGCTCTAGGTCTTAAGGAAGATACTATCTACGGTGTGGGGACCATTCGTTCCACACGCCCTTCCCTCAGCACACGAGCGCCTGACAGGATTTTTAATGCATTTTCACTAAAGCACCCTACCGAAGTACAGAAACTCCAATCCAGCTACTTCACCATCTTTTGAAAAGCTATATGATTTCCACGCCACCACAGCCTGTAGAAAGTGAATGGAGCCCTCAGAGGAGGCAGTAACCCTGCAGAGGGGACAGCATGTGAGTGACAGATCATCCCTCTCTCACTCCAGGACTGCTGCCTCCTGAGGGTATCTGTTAAACCCAACACCAGAAAAAAAGCCCCAACACCATCAGGGACAAATTCCCTATACTTCAAAAGCTTATTATTGCAGCAGGTGGGTATTATTTTAATATTAACAGACTGAGTCCTTCTCCAAGTGGTGCTTAACTTTAATGAAAACATCCCAGGATGGTTGCTGACAGATGTCCTGTGTCCACAATCAGTGCCTAACCTTTCCCTAATGGAGACAAAGCAACAATAGAAGGATATAAACAATATGCTGCACAATGCAAGCAGCATCTTTAGAAATGGCACTGGCTTTGGAAAAGCACCAGGCTTCACTATCCTTCTGAAGGAGATTTCCTCTGAGAGGAGATCTGGTTTTCTCAATATTATTATTCAGTGTATCAAATGGGAAAGGAACATTAAACTGTGCTTTTGTTACAGAAGAAATGAGCTTCCATTTTCTGTACCTCCAGCTTGGCTTTAACCGCTCACCAATGTCAGATCAAATGTCTATTAAAGGACCAGATCCTTCCTTTGCCCCACAGCAATGAGAAAAGGGAAGAATCCAGCTGACAATGCAGTTACAGAAACATGAAAGAGGCAGGGCTGGGGAGCAGAAACAGACCCAGTACATCCTTACCTTTCCAAACTGCAAGACCAGCTTTTCTGCAAGACGCTTAAATCGCCAGCTAGCATTGCTCGTTTCACCTAGATCTAAGAAAGAAAGTCCACCTTACCGGCCACACATCCCAAGTCTTTGGGAACACACACCCCCACCCCCACCCGTTAACAACGGCAGGATAAGGGGAGAGCAGTAACAACATGTAAGCCATTACACAACACTCCCCACTGTAAAGTTCTTCAGCAAACTTTGTGCGAATGAAAAGCCAACTCAGACGTTAAGGAAAACTACTCATCTTGTTCTTACAGGCAATAAGCTCAGGCTCTCTGGCTCCAAAAGCAATGACATAGCTGCCATAAAAAAGAAGATTTCAAACTCTGCTTTCACTAGTTTAACAAAAAAAAAAATAAAAAATGATAAACTGCTGATAAATAACAGGCACCATAATTAGGAAAAGTTCTCTATTTGATCTCTGCCATCCTTGAGCCATTCATCTTCAAAATCCATTAGACAGTACTATTCTTCCACTCTCTAGACAAGAAGCTGAAGCTCACACAATTTAAGCAACAGCTTTCAAGCCAGACTCCACGGCAGATTATAATCTGAAGACCCAGACCAACCTTTCTGCTAATACTCTGCTTCTGCTAATGACCAGCATCCAGTTTCCTGATGTTTCTGGCAAGTTCTCAGTCTGCTACAAGTCTCCTACCTTCCCATCCATACTGGAGTACACTCCGCTTTTAAAAGCTGCGCTGCAGTCTTTTGCTAAAAGGCACAAATGCAAATATAAACATATAAAAACGGTGTAAGTGATAACAGCTGAATTACAGAAGGAGCCGAGCAACCTGTGCAAATCCTTGCTAGAACAGAAACTGCATTGGGTTATATTCCTGACTTTTTTTGCCATTAATACTTCTTGAAGTTCAGCAGCAGACAGACAACTTTCACCTCAATGTCATTCACAATTAATCCCAAATTGTACATGAAATGGTTGAATTCACTCCAGGCAATCAAGGGAGAAAACCAAGAGCATAAAACTTGTGTAGCTAATCAACCTAGTGCAATTTGTATCTGCTGAAAGCTTTTCACAAACATCCAAAGATCACTCTGCAGAATAAATCTGTAAATCATTTCAGGATTTTGCAAATTCTACTTATCCCCATTTTACAGACGGGGAGGTGAAACGGAATGACTACGGCTCACACCCTCAAGGATTTGTAAGTGCCAACAGCCATAGAAAACAGCAAGAACTGGGTTTTAATGACTTTTGTGAGTCAAGAGAGTGTGCAAGTAACAGGAGCGTGCTGAACCAGAAAATCCCCAGTTGTGGTTAATTCTCTAGTTGTGATTAACTCATCCTTCTTGCCCTATTTCAGTACTTCTTGCACTTTCCAACACGACTGGCTCTGGGCACTGACGGGGCCAGGACTATCAGGCTGTGACCATGGTTCGGTGAAACTGCCTGTTGGTCTGCACCCCACTAAACCAACAACTGAGAAGCAGCCAAGTTCTTCACACTGAAAGAAATGTTGGTGGCACTAAGGCAGGTGGATGGAACCCAAATAAAGCCATTTCATTAGGACAGAATAGACTTAACATTTCAGAATGCTAGTGCAAGCCAGAGGCCAAAAGAACCAATCTTCTCTTTCTTTTTGTTTTAAAATGTTCTGGATAAAGATACATTTATTGGCTATTCATTGTTGTTTTATCTGCTTTGAAATGGGAACTGCAGACATTTTGATAAATGGATTGAGAAATTGTTCTGTTTCAGTGTAACTACTGTAAAATGCCTTGACATCCACTAGCACAGATACAGCTCAGACCTCATCTGCAGAGAAAGCATCTCAAAAACACCTCTCTTCGCAGCAACAGCACGGGATTTCTGTGCTGCTGTTTAGCACGCAGTAACACTCAGGAGTGAGACGACCTGGTGCATTCCTAGCTCCACCAGCAACCTGCTGCACGACCTTGGGGAAGCCTTTCTGCATCTGGTTCTGCCTCCTGACTTCCCCGTGCTCACAGCAAAACATCTTCGGGCACAGACTGTTTCTGCCCAGTGCCTTCTCTCACAGGGCTAACAATGAAGCAGAACAGCAATGCCTCCTTACTTTGATGGAAGGAAGAAAAAATTTGCCAGCAGGGCATAGGATGCTGTTAATTGCCTTCTGGTTACAGAGAGAAAGAGCTGCCTTCGGAGGTCACCGGGACTAAGGAAGAAGCCCAGATGCCAGTGTGAGTTGAGGTACCAGGCTTTTACGAGAACTTGGCTGCAGATCCAGCCCGAGTCCTGCACAGCAGCACTCTCATCAATGCCAGGCTGATATATGTACAAGTATAAAGCTGTTTTCTGGTGACACTGGTTGCCTTTCTTCTGTATTGTCCTTAGCCAAACCTGGCTTAAGCAGCAGACCTCCAACAGCGTGGGCAGAAAGCACCTCTCCACCTATTGTCACAATTCTCCAACACTCCAGAATTATATCCAATACCTGTCAAGAGTTTAGATTGTACATTTTTCCAGGCAAGGGCTGCCTCCAGCTGTATGTTTACACTGCACTAGACTCTTAAGGACCACTGCTCATGAAGCTGTTGAGCACTCCATACCATGAATACACTAACAACACGTTGCACAGGTGTCTCTGCAAGTCATGTTCCCCTTCCTTCAGCTCTCTGAATACCCACTTCCCCTAAACGTAGGCCACCAGTTCATTTTCGAGTAGATTTTTGCAGTCAGTAATGGGGAAGGAGCTTTTAAAGCTTTGTTTAATTCCTCCCCTATTACACATCTCCCTGGCAACCAGAGCCGCTCCAGGCCGCACAGTTGCAAGACCCTTCCCTTCCAGTGAAAAATCACAGAGCATCAGATGTCCCTACTCCACAACTATTTTGACCTTTCAGAAATTACTATCACTAGCAGGGCTCTGACATAGTCCCCACTTCTCTCTCCATCCAGCAGACAGCAGCGTGCACACAAAAAACAGGCAGTTAGTTTATTATTACAGTGGTGATACCTGTACCTTGTAAGGATGGAGAATTACTGCAACCATCGTTGCCTGACACTGCAAAGAACAAACACCAACCTGTTCACCGTGAAGTCAAATAAAGAGGGGGGGAAACCACACCCAAAACAACCCCCTTTCCCACTTTCATGCAAGGGAGGTATTAAAAAAAAAAATAAATTACATACAAGCTCCCTCCAGCATACTGTCTCCATTCTAGCTGGCTGTGTCCATGGCAGCAGCAAAGAGACTGAAACAGAGTTAATTTGATTTCTTTAATCGATGGGATTTTCCCAATTATACATTAACCACTATCAGATCAGTTTGCCACTGCATGGCATGGCAGAAACACATATATTTTGCAGATTACTGCACTGCATCGTGTTTATTGCAAGCAAAGTACATTGATTTCCATAATTGCACTGTACTTCACTCCTCCAGAAACACTGTGTAAACACGGAAACTGTGGGTGCTACTATCACTTTTTTTAATCTCTGTATCTTGATTTCTTTGAAAGCAATGCAAGGGCCTACTTCTCAAAGCAGGCACTCACACACCACAGGAGGCCTCAGAAATAACCCTATAGTCACATTGAAACCACCTTACCTCTATGCTCCTTTGCAAAAAAAAAATTAAGAAACAAAGCAGGAAAAGTGATCTTGTGTTTAAGGCCGAGACCAACGTTTGCAGCTCTGCCACGAATTCCCAAAATGACCTTGTGCAAGTCACTCAGTAGAGCCAGCTGCTTTCCATCCCAGAGGCACTCCTTAGGGACTCGTACACGGCTTGTGGCCCGACGCTTGAAGAGATACTGAGCAGGCAGCAGCAGTATTTCCCCTGGCACTTCCACCGCCCCCTCAGCACTCTGGATTTACCACTGATACAGGTTTAAAATGCACTTTATTAGGAAAGCTCTTTAATTCTATGTTTGCCTCTACTCTGAAACAGGTTACACCAAAGGTATTGGATGGCATCGTACCAGCCTCATTGGCTGGTTTTATGCACTGTAACATCTAGGTGACAAGTATTAAGTGCACATATTGTAGTTCGCAATAAATATGTTTAAAGGAGACATTTCCATAAGCAGCAATATACAGACTCCATTAAAATATTGAGCTAGACTACAAAACCCCAGTTAACACACAGGATTGATGAGGTCATCTCTGTTCTCATAGCCAGTCTTTCTGGGTGGAGCAAAAAACTTACCTGGTTGTAAACGCCTTTAAAGTCTGATGCTATCAGCCTTCCCATCTTTCACCTGCACCCACGGGGGCTGCATTTGGATATGAGAGCCAACACGTGATTACGCTACCTCTGACATTTTTGGCTGCTGTATGTATCAAATAGACAACCCGATGCTGGACTTACCAAGTCAAGCAATACAGAATCTTTGTTACTCAATTTTATTTTTGGTAGCCCTTTAAAGTCAATCTCATCTTTCCCCTTCCATCTGAATTTGCTATATTTTCTGGGCAAAGGCTAATTCAAACCTAGGCCTATACATTGTATTTCTGAACTTCCTAATGCCTAAAAACATATAAGATAGCAAAGAGGTATCATTTAAAAGCCACTCACCTAAACATACCTTTGTTGTAATTTCACTAAAGCCTATGAAAAGTTACTCCAGCCCTATGTCTCAGAACACTTTTGATAAAAAAAAGGAGTTAGCAAGAATTCTCTTGTGATACTATGGACACAGAGACATCTATTGCAGCTTTCTCCCCAAAGTCTTCACACCAGCTATCCCTTACACAATAAGCCTCTTAAACTTATGTTGCAGTGACAGGTTAAAAGGTTAGCTGCACAGAACTAACAAAAAACCTCAAGTTTAAATCCAGTACTGGTTAGGCTGCCTGACCTTCCCTCAAACCTGTCTAACCCTCAACATTATCATAACAATTTCCTCTGGTCAAGATCCATGCCAAATGTAAGTAGGAGCTAAGAGAGGGGGGAGCATCAACAGGAACATAAGCAACAAGCACAGCTGTGAAATTTGGCATTTCTCAAACAACTGGCCTCTCAGGAACCAGAGCAAGGCAGCAAGCACCACACAATAATTCAGCAGTTGCAAATCCCTGGAGCACAGGTGCAAGTGGTTAACAGCAAACTGGGGGGAAGAATCACTCTTCACTTGTCCCTGAAAGTAGATTAATCAAGTCACAGCCACTTCTGCATAGGAAAATGTATTCTCTATAGCAGGGATGCTACAAATGCTCATGTGATCAACTACACCCTAAGCCCTAAATTGCCCTGGCAAAATGCATATCCACTGGGATCTATGGCAGATTGCCTGGATCACATTCCCCACACCCATTTTGACAAGCGCCTTCTTTTGACAGAAACTCGTAGACGTTTGGAAGGCAGCCACTGAGATGAACAGACATCCACCTCTGTACCACTGCGGGCTGGCTCAGCTGGGACCCATCAACCAGCTGAATACAAAATTTCCCTAGGAGGTATCTGACATGACAGAGACTGAGCTAAGTGGCAAGGAAAGCTTGAGCTTAGATGTTCTTCAGCAGCACAGGGAGACTATGACAAAAACAAAAAGAAAAATAAAATCAGAGCGAGAGGCAGCAAACAATTGCACAGCAAAGGAAAGGCTCCCGTACCCCAAATGATGAAATCAATACAAAGAACAAGAGGACAGAAGTGCAATTGCTTGCCTACAGTGCCGCAGCGTGATGGTGCCGCAGCATGGTGGACTTGGCAGGGCTACCTTAACAGCTGGACTTGATCGTAAAGGTCTTTTCCAACCGAAACAATTCTATGAACTGTGACCCAAACATCCAAGGCTCCAAGCAGAGTCCCAACTACTGCGCAGCGGTCTTCCTAGCAAGTTCTTTCTAGTAAGAGCTCCTCTTCCCCCACCCTTCTCTACCCATCATTATAGCCTTATACTTCCACGGAGGAAAGCATGCTGAATTTGAATGTTCTTCACTGAGAACTTACAAGTGTGCACACCCGTGGGAGGAGGTAAGTACGTACATGCACTACACTCCAGACAGACCTAAGGGCCACGTGGTAGCCCAGATTCATTATGTAGAGGCACATGGAGGGGGAAGGATTGGCCTTATTCCCATCCATCTGAGCATCACCTACGTTACCCCACTGTGAAGTGCTGAAAACCTATGGACTAGGTCACGTACTCTCTCTCCCAGTAACAAGGACAGTGAGGCAGGTACAGCAAATTGCTGCCTTCCTGTGTTCCCAACCTAAGGGCCAAGAAGCCAGACTAAGCCTAAGCAGAAGAGCCGTACCCTCTAAACATCCGCACCCTCTAGATGTTTTCCATAAATAACTCCTTTCCAGTAACAAAAGGCAATAGCAAGACATGAATGAGTACATAAGAATCATTCATTCCATTTAGCACCCATATCCCCACTGCTTCAGTAATAGTAGGACTCAGATCAAAACGATATGCTCAGCTATTGCCATAAAATACTGTAGTTTCATCGTATGCCACAATCAAATGTAATCTAGCTGGTGACTATTACCTTCCTCCTATTTCAAAAAAAAAAAAAAAAACACACACACACACAACAACCCAAAAAACAAAACCACACTCATCTATCTACCACTTCAGAGAGTTAATATCTTGCACCCTTACCCCTTAAAAAAACCATACTCAAATCACTGAGTATTTCACACTGACATTCCTTCCCTGGCACAGTAAGTACCCCTGAATCATTCTTCATCCTGTAGAGATTTAAGACAACAGAACAAAATAAAAGGATGATTTACAACATAAATACATACACATACATCAAAATTCATAAACAGCTTCCCCCTCCTCCACTCTTCAGAGGAAGATTCTGCCAAAAACTATTTTCCATAAAAAAAAAAAAAAGGAAAGAAAATTACAATGGTCTAAATTGATTAGACTACGTTTCAAAAATGTATCTTTCTATAATCCAGGACAAAACAAGATGCTGACTGGCAAAGCAGTGTGTAAATAATGGTGTCAAGACACCCTTTATAACAGGCCTTCCAAAAAAAGTGCACATGTGTATATCCAATACATTCCCCAAATGCACCTTCTGGTGCTCATGCATAGCTAATTACCCAGGAATACCATTCCTGTTCCCACCTGTTTTGACAACCAAGAAATACAATTTCAGAATCACCACACATACTCTGAGAGGCCACTCACGGATCACAATTAACTTGCTAAGACCAATTTGGTGCCCTCTGCCTATCTTAAAACACTGTCACATCATTACTGCACCCTTAAAACCGAAAGGGGAAACTACACGAACCGCTTCCTCTCCCCCTACTCCCCACATACACAATAAGCTTCAGCAGATCACAAAGCACCACCTTCCCTACAGCTCTGTCAGTTCTTTGCACAAACAGAAGCTACATTCTCCTGCCTTCACAGTAGCATCTGAAGGAAGCACATGCTTTGTGCCAGGTTTTTTTTTCAGAAGGACATTATTGGGCAACAGGACTACTGACATAGCACAGCTGATGTGATACCAGTAGGTTTTCTTTCCCTTTTTATTTTTAAGACGGCCAGAACTACTAACTGATAGTTTTACATGTACAGCTCTACTGCCACACTATGGGTACTCCTGGTTATTACTACCTGCACAAACCCTCGGAACAGGCGAGGTTAGAACTGAAGCCTCTTCAGGAACTTTGTTCTACGGAGGTTCATGATTTGCTCAGCGAAGGTACTAGAAGTCCCAGCCCCGACTACACTGACTTTCTGGGATTACACCCCAAAACCACCATGAACTCTGCAAAGGGTGGGTGCACTCACTCTGTATACACGCATTCCGTTCTGGATATCCAGCAGTATGCCACCGATTTCAAAGTTGGTGTCTTGCTTTGACAAAAAAGATCATTACTGGGATTTCAGAATTTGGTTTGGGTTGCGTTATTTTGGTTGGGGTTTTGGTTTTTTTTTTGGTTTTTTTTTTTTTTTTAAAAAAAGCTAGGAAAGAGGAGCTATTGACCAATGCCTCTAGCTCTGATGCAAATAACACACACCTGAGGTCTGGTCTAAAAAGCTGTGAGCAGATCACCTGCAAAAAAGAAAAACAATATAGAGCACCAACGTCTGGGTGAAGGATCCAGAACAGACAGCACTCTACATGCAGAGAAAAGGGACCTAGGGGCCTGAGAAGAAAGGCTTATATACTGAACAAGCAGATAAAGAGAAGCCTGGAAGATCTAGCATGAACAAGCTACAGAGAGCTTAAAAGAAAAAAAAAAAAGAATCTGTAAACCCTGCTATAGTAAATCATCTATTTAGGTATCTCTACATTGGTCTACGTGTGTAAGAAAAACGCAACAGAAGCTGCTGGAACGGTTCTCTCTTGTGTACAGGCTAAATGCTCTTGCTGAAGAAAGGAAAAATATTCATCAAATATTCATCCTTAACTAGGACTTGTAGCTTGTTTGGGTGGTTTTATACCCTCTTCTAAGAGATACTTCCAGTTGGCAAAACTCTTCGGGTCCACTGCAAGAGTACTCAGGAGGAACAGTTAATACTTACTCTGAATCTCCTTAGAGGAAATTTGCCTTACATAATAAAATCAGTGTTGTGTTGCAGATAACAAAAGTTTAAAAAAAAAATCCAAACCCCAAGAAGCTCTCATGCACATCAACACACACACACGCATTCCTCTAGCCTAAGATACAGCAGACAAGACAAACGTTACTTAGAAACTCTTGGAAATCAGGGCACTGCACAGTGCTGAAAGAAGACACAGCCAAACACAGCTCTCCCACTCTTTCCCCTCCTACACACACATAAGGACAGTCCCTAAATATTTGCTGTTTACACCAGAAATAAACTTCAGTCCATAGATATGATTTTGCCACAAGGGCAGTTGTGGAAACTAGGGAGGAGACATAGGCAAACTCCCCCCAAATTCTAGTTATCTTTTGCTATCTTTCAAGTCAATAAGCATGTATTTCACAAAAAAAATGATGCTGAGGCCAAAGAGCTCGTATGAAGAGATAATCAACTTGAAAGGTAGGAGAAATAAGAGAAAAGTGCTTCCATCTTCAGGCAAGGTACCCTACATCTATTTCATCAGCTATGGGCAGATACCGGGGTACTGAAATATTGAGTTAAGATGCAAGGCAAAGACAGAAGGGGAAACCGTGATGGCATTTTTCAGAGTCATCTTGCATATTATACAGCAACTGTGCCCAAATGATTTGACCCACGAAAGAAGGGGAAGGAGATCAAATAAAGCCACCTTTTATCACCCCATTGCTTAAAATTGTTGCTCCCAGAGGATACAGAGGAAAACTATCTTGTACGAAGCTACAAAGGTCTGAAGAAAATACACTCCTTATTGAACACTACAGGGAAGCATGTGCTGACACAGAAGTGCATGCACACACACAGAGTGTCATATCCCCCCCACCCCCCCCACCCCACCCCGAGGAGATTAACAGTGGTCCTTTGATCTAAGGAGTAGGACAAAAAATCCTCCTAAAGTTGCCAGCTTTCTCCATTACACTTACCAGTCACCGAGACAGCCAGCAGCCCCACGGAGAGCAGCAGCACCCGGCTCCAGGAGCTCACTTCCACCATCATGAGAGCAAAGATCCCAAATTTTCCCCAGTTCCTTCCAAAGCCACAGCTGCATCCCGGCTTGTCCCATCTCAAGGAAGGCTGCATGTCAAAGGGCAGCAGGAATGGGGCGTGCTGGGGGTTGGTTGGTGGTGGTGGGTTTTGCCCCCTTTTTCTTCCCCTTAGCAATTGGGATAGTCCTCAGCTTGGCTGGATGAAGAGGAGAAAGGAAAGAGGGAGGGAAAAAAGCAGGTCAGGCTTGTGATTTATTTTTTATTTTATTTTATTTTTTCAGCTCAGAAAAAAATCCCACCGCATGGAAGGCTCTGAGCTTCTGCAGCTGGAATGAACCAAGTGTGGCAGCAGCTCGGGGAGAGGAGAGGCAAGGAAAGGAGAGGAGGGCTGGCTCGTCCCTCCCGGTGGCTGTCTCAGAGCCAGCTCCTCGGCATTAGCAGCACACAGTCCTCAGGGATTTATACTTTTTTATTAGCCAGTTGATTAATCGTTCCCATATCTTTGTCCTCCTCTTCACTGAACGCTGCGGAGGGGAGAGGGTACAGGCGGTGTGGTGAGGGGCTACTGTGCAGCCACCGAATAGATCTGCCTCAGTTTTGCTTCCCCAAACCCAGCACAATCCTCCCACCAGCACCCACCCCACCAGAACCTACAAACCACAAATTACGCTTTAGCATTGTATTTCTTTTTAATGCACACTACACGTTTCTTGTACAGGAATAAGTCCCACAGCCCCCTGTTGTGCATGGACCACAGCACAGTGTGCATACATACGCACACCCGTAGCATCTCTGCTATTAAGACATCTGCCAGAGCAATGCAGCCTCCCAGAGTGCCCCCCCCCCCCCGCCTCTGTAAACAACTTGATGATATTGACACAATTTTTGTGATGAAGGAAATGGTTACAAATCCGAGAGATCACAAAACAGCCACCCTCCCCTTCCCCAGCCTGTGACTTGTCGGATCCCCAGCAAGAGCGATACCCTGGCACTGGTGGGACTGGTTCGGGTGAAGGTGGGGATGGCTGTGCCCCCTCCAAGCCACCAGGCACGCTTGGCTGTAGTGTTGTTACCCCTTCGCAGGGCTGGCGAGAGCAGTATTTCTCCACGCCCCCCCCCCCCCCTTTTTTTTAAAAAAAAAAAAAAAACAAAAAAACCATCTATTAGTACATTTGTCCCTGTAGCTGCGTGCAAGATGGGGGGAAAAATGCAGTCCGCTAAAACCACATTCAGGAACTTAATTATCTTGGTAATGATGCTCAGATCCTATGGACAAGAAAAAAAAAACCTCGAATATGACAGCAAAGCTTTAAAAAAAAAAAAAAAAAACCACAAAAAAACCTCGACTATTCCGCCCCCCCCCCCCCCCCGCCTTCTCGGCCAGAACCTACTTCGCCGTTTCCCTTTTGACAGCCAAGGAGCAGCCCCTCGCCCCGACCCGCCGTCCTGCCTGCGGAGCTGGGGGTGCTCAGCCGCCCGAGCCCCCCCTCCAGCCCTACCCCACCCCCCCTTCGCTCCCCGCGCGGGCGGGGGCAGCCCGGGGGGGCCGGGGCCGCTCCAGCAGCCCGGCTCGCCCAGCCGTGCACTAGCCAAGGCGGGCGGCTCCACTCGCCACCCATCCCCCTGCCCGAGCGTTTTGCATTTGCTGCAGTTTCTTGCTGCAAAACCCCCTTCTTCAGTCTTGTTCCGGTTGCCTTGAATGAGCTTATTTGACAGCTCAAAAACAAATTATATCGAGGGCTTGCAAATCTGTCCCTCCACCCTCAAATCAATCCTCTTTCTCACTCACTTTCCCTGTGTCCCCTCTGCATTTCAATCCTTCCACTGCCTACATTGTGAACCGATGCCAAGAGCCAAGGCAACCCGGGCTGTTACATGAAAGAGTTGCTTTATGTCTGTTTAAACTGCAGTATCCTATTCAAAGAGACCTTATTGTTCAAAGGCACAGATCCAAATATAAAAGGATCAGAGAACAGGGTACCACACTTCACGGCTCCATACATTGGCTTTCCCTTATACAGCTATTCACCTCCAAGCATCCCCCCCATCCCAATATTGCATTCAGCTGAAGATGTGACTTGGTTGCTGCACACCCGCACGGTATCGGCTGAGCCAAAGTCAGCTAGCCCTGCATCAAGAACAATCCACAGGCATAATAAAGTCATTGAGGAGATATAAACTCACTTTATTCCTGGTTAATAAAATCGTATCTATTTCAAATCAAGGGTTTCCTCCCAAGTAAGTTTCCTTCTCAAAACCACTAAGTTTTGGGGTCTAACTCCCTCCAAAAAATACTGCATTTATTTGTTAAATGGACAAGACCGATGAATACAGCAGAAACCATCACTGCAAACGCCTGCTTCTTTGATTACAACCCATCTCCAATGGGGAAGCGTGTGCGGGTTCTGGTTAACAGGCCATTTCTAACCCCTACCACTCACTTCGCTTCTCACCTTGCAAAATTGCCTCTCTACTAAAAATCTTCTCTTCAGTGCAAGCACCCACCAGGAGACAAATTCTGCTCTGCACTGCCACCCGCAGTCAGAGCCCGGGCTGAAAGGAGTCCGTTGCCTTCAGACTTCACGCCCTTCCACCTCTCTGCAGACACTTAGCCAACATTTTGATACTCCATTTATCACACAGTACCTCACCCTCCATGCCAAAAGAGTCTGATCTGTTTTGTGATTCCTCCAAAACAAAACAACAGCGATTGCAGCATCCCTGAGTTTCAGTTTAATCCATGGAGCCCAGAGCAATTCACAGGTTTGAACCAAGTCGTCACAGTACCTCCCTGGAGGAAGGGAAACAGACTCTGACAAAAATCAAGGACTTATTAAACAGAGTGCCAAAACCTGGTTTTCCCTCAGGTTTTGACACAAAGCCACATCCACAGGGTTCTTTGTCTCTCCCTCCTCTCTCCTACATGCATCATGCTCCAAAGAATGCAGACAGTACCCTGGCTGCTCGCAAATACAACCACTCTGGTGATAGGAGGAACCACAGAAGGTATTCACACTAGGAGCACCATCACATTCCCTAAAATTTTAAGTACCATAATTAGTACTTTGGTATGGGGGAAAAAAAAACCCAAAACATCCTTCTAAATGCCCCACAATTTATTTGGTTTATTCTCTTAATCATGTATTATCACTATTGGGGGGAAAAGAGCATTTACCCAGGCATAACCATGAGTTGAGAGAGAGGTAGCTATGAATAATACCTCTATCAGCAAGAAACTGCAGTCACTATTTAACTTACATGACAGGAGAGTCCAGCTCTGGATTATCTGAAAGGAGATCAGTACAGAGCCAAGATCTTAGTGTACAGAGTAATGATTTTGGTAGCAAAGAATTCAATACACAGCTGTTATATCTGAAGGTTTGCACCTCCCTTATATTTAATATGTCTTACATTTTCATAACTGAATCGAGTTTTATAGCCCAGCACCCAAAATGCCACAGAGGATGCTGAAAAGAAACAGTACACAGAGCAAAATTCTATAGCCCTGATGCTGAAAAAATATGCAAGCTCCAAAACTGAAAATGAGTTCTTTTTCCACGGCAGTGGCAGGGCTTACAAAGTGGCAAGAGGTATTTTTGCCCTGCATGACAGCGGGGCAGAAGCACCACCGTGCTTCTGGAAGCATGGAAGTGCTCACGACTAGAAACACTGCAGCAGCAACAGCAGCGCTGCGGGCCCAGCTAAGCAGGCTTTGTGCCACTCGCCGCGATGGGGGATCTGGAGTGGGCCACGAAGAGTTTCAGGGACACAGATCGCTCGAGCAGACATGGAACGTGTCGCTAGATGGGCCTCGGACAGGGATGTAGCTTCTCCTTTTGGGGCTGTGGAAAAGTAAGAGTAAATGGGCAGGGGCGCCCCTCCTGCCTGTACTACCTCCCACACACAAAGCCCCTGCCCCTCATCTGGCGTCACTGAAAGATGAGGGACCGAGGGCAGGAGGAGGCAGGAGGCCCGGAGGGACAGTGCTGGGTGCACTCCACGGGGCTCGGCCGCCGGCAGACACCCGGGAAGCGGCACAGAGCCCAGCCATGGGGAGGCAGGGACCGCTGCCTGGCGACGACCCGAGTTCTTTAGAGTTTTACGCTGGGGAACACTCCCAACCCTGTGGAAGGCCTGTGAAGGACGTCATTGGGACTGTGCTATCTGTCTCAACATTGCTGGCTGACTGCAAACCAACACTGAGACCCTGTAGAGAGCTTGTCTACATCTTGCTTCGGTGAACCACAGATGTTTACCCAGACACCGCTGCATCTGTTCGACCACAAAACCCACGCATCTCCTGTTTTGTACCCTCACCCCAGCAAGTACGCCCAGACCTCAGAGGATGAAAAATTCTCTGAAAAGACAGCAGTGGTGCAAGCACCCGTACTGAGTGAGGGGTGAGGCTATGCAAAACAGTCCTTGGAAGGAGCACAGACTTTTGGGTGAACAGCTCTCAAACATCTGTAAAAGAACTGTGACAACCAGCACCGGGTGGAATTCCACACCTGACGTGAAGTCGATCCGGGCTGACGGGACCCCCAGCTCCGTGCGGTGGTAGCTACTGCACCTTTCTTTACTTTATTTTTCCTCTCTTTCTCTACATTTCCTGCCTCTATGCGAGTACCATTAAACTTCTTTCCTTTACGGCATTTGACCTCGTTTGTGTCTTAATCTCACTCTGGGAATCACAAAGAATCTCCCCAGACCCAACCTTTCCAGGCCTGGACAAGGCCGCACCGCTGCCATTTCCATGGCTGCTGCTGGGAGCCCAGTGGCCGTTGCCAGTCGTCACCCTGCCCAGCTGCCAGGCCGCGCGGTTGCCATGGCTCTGCGTTACCAACACAAACCGCCTCCTCCAGGGAGACAGTCCATCGGTGAGCGCCCAGAGCCCGCAAGATGCTCCCTGGTACGAACATGGCTCCAACTCCTGTCGTCATATCTGAGGGTCAGTTCCCCCTGGGCCCTTTCCCTAGGCACACCTGGATCCATGAGGACACTCCCCAGGACAGCCTGGACAAGGCCTGCCACGAGATCTGGAAACGGGTTCAAGTGCTCTCTGACAGGCTGCACACGCCGGTGGTGCTGGTGCCGCCACTGCAGCACACCCTCTGCTCCGAGCTGTCCACGACCTTTCAAAAACACCGCATCGACTCCCCGAGCAGGTAAGGGACCTTCGAGCATCGCCCAAGCTCCAGCGAAGGCGGCTGCTGCTTCCCTTTTCACACCTTCCCAAACCAGACTCCTGTAACCCATCAAATTGAAAGCCCGGGGCACAGTGTACACCAACTGCTGTCTGACAGCCTCCCGTTGAGGCAAACTATTCCCACTTTTTCCACGATATTCTTTTTTTTTTTTTTTCCCCAAAGAAAATTTCCTGTCCCATGAAGTCTAGCTACTTCAAATTCTGAAGCACCATAAGCAGCTGCTGCATTTGCTTCCCCACAACATTTAAAAGAAAAAACAACTGTACACACATCAAAATATTTACAGGGAAGTGAAAGCAGCATTCAAAAGGAGCAAAATCGAAAATTAAAGTGTTATAAGGAAGCTACTGTAAACAGCTGATCTTTACAAAGAAAGGCTGGATTTAGCACAGAAAAATTTATGCCAAATCATGTTTCACAGGACAAATAACAGTCAGAGAAGGAAGCAGGCTCTTCAGATTAATAGGATAATATTTACTCTATGCTCCCAAAAGAGAAAAAGTAAAATTTATAAAACCAGCAAACAATCAGCAAGCATTAGTACACGTCCAGCTCTTAAAGTCCAAACAAAACATCATGCAAACATGGCCCATCTTGCCTAGTACACAAAAGCGTAAACAGTTATTTCACCTTTTTGAAAAAATAACTTCACACTTGAGGAAACTGATGATTTTACAGATGAAGACACTGAGGCACAGAAGGGGAATTACCTAACACTACGTCAGGTAGAAACCTAGGAATTACATCTTGGACTCCTGGCTCCTTTCCTTTCTCCTCCATGTCCTAAAGAAGCTAAAACCATAAGAGTCTCCAGAATAAATGCAGGAAGAGGAAAACCAGCTAAATCAAGAATAACCAGTGAAGCCCAAGGAGTTGCCTATAGCAGTAGATTAAATTATACAGCTGAAATATCTTTACAATTAGCACATGCTCAGTTAACCACATATTTTGGTCCTGCCAGTTGCTAAGAAGTCTTAGGAAAAAAGGCACTACACACACCAGTGAAGAACTATGAACTACTAACAATCTTAACTACATTCTTCAGCAACATATTTTACTCTTACAGGAATATAGATCTGGTCTTCAGCAATAAGTCTACTGCAGCAAGGCCAGCCTAACAGACATGATTTCTAGCCCACTCAACCTGCAATTACCCTGAAGCCAGTGCAACTGGGCAGAGCCAGCAGATGAAAATAGTTTCCTTTTTGCTGCTTTAGTGGGAGGTTGTGAACTTTAGGACCCCTGGAATGAAGGCAGCAGCCAAGACACAACCACAAGGACCTTAGACAAGCTCAGCAACTTCAGTTTAGATGAAATTATAAAGGCTGCAAAGTCCAGTGGCTAAAGGACTATCACTGGGTTCAAAATAACGATCCTCTACTCCTTGTTCAACTACTGAGCTGAGTTACCTTTGGCAATTCATCTGGCCATTTCTCAGCAACGTTTTCCCGTAATTAGCTAGCAGGCTCTTCAGAACAGAAGTGCTCTCTGCACACACACTTGTACAGCAGAGTACATTGGGGTCTTCAAGCAACTGGGATCAGAGTCATTGAACCTTCCAACAACAGCCAAACTGAAGTGCTAAAACCAAATTACTGTACAGAACTCAATGAACTGCTTTAAAATGGAAGCAGTTCAGGTGAGACAGCCCTAGGTCTGGTTTTTACCTCTGAGGTAGAAGCTTCCATACCCTACCTCGGCCACCTCTATTACTCCTGAAAGACTTACAGAAAGACCGATTAAGAAAAGCCTTTCAGTATATACCAACTGTCAATAAAGGTGTTACCCAATTCACCAGCTGCCATAGCATCAAGTGGCCAAAATGATACCACATGACCTTGCTCAGTTTAGCAATCCTTAATTATTTTAAAATACTGACTTATGCAAATTGCTAGTATGCTCATTTGAAAACGCACCTGGAATCTTTTGAACAAACAACAAGTTTCACCTTCCTCGTTTCATTCTGGAGCATCTGGATAGAGAAGAGCAAGTTATTAAGAACACCCAGAGCAGGTGGTGACAGGAGGAACCTCGTTTGTTGAGGGGGTCACTATTTACCACACAAGGAGCTTACAATCTTCCAGGAGAAGAGGACAAAGCTTCACAGGCAAGCATCAGAGCTAGCAACACGACATGCAGCATCTTCAAACACATCCAAATACAGGGATTCCAGTAACCTAACATTTAAGTCCAAGAAAGAGACAAGCAGCATAGTAGCCACCTCAACTTTTAAGTCTCTCCAACTACAGTCAGAGCACAAATATCAACCGGTTCTGCAAGGTAGCAAGAGTGGAGCCAAAAAACCTGCAAGATTTGAGCAGTACAAGATTTGAGTGAGAAGTTGCAGAACCAAGGCTGCAGCCTGTGAAGCCACCAGAGACAGGAATCCCACTGAAAGGGGAGGCAAAAACTTGTGTGAAATAAGCCGTAGTCAGAAATAGCCTAACGATTTTCTATTTTCATATCTACAGTATAAATCTGTTGAGGTTTTTGGTAAAGAGAATATCTATGTTCTTTAAAAATAGGAGGGAAGCAGCACCATACTAATTATAGTAATCCTATGATTAGAGATAATTAGATACATTTACAATTTAGAATTTCCTAATTTTAGCTGTTTATGAACCATATATGTATCGAAATAGTGTCTGCACAAAGCATCAGTCTTTTATCAAACTAAGAGGAGTAAAGTGATAATAAAGTGATCGAACATATCTGGATGTGAAAGAGCAAACTGGAATTTAAATCAGAGTTTTGAGTAGGTGACCACAATCGGCACTAATCAGTATTTTGGGCAGGTAACCATTATAGGTACTTAGGTGTGCCTTAAAAGACAAAATTGTTCAGCTTTGACAGCAGCCCCACAGTAAGGTCCCAGAAGACCTTGGGGGGCTATAGAGGTGCCTTGTGATGCACCCTACAATTAAATAATCTGACAGTCTTATCTCCCTATATCAGAAATGGTTGATGAGTTACAAATACAACACCCAGCTCTGTTAAAGCCCTAGAGGGGATAAGGGAATCGTAATGACCAGTCAGTCCAAGGAAACTCAGGCCCTCACCCTGCAAAGATTTAAGGGTCCACTGAGTCTTGAAGGTTGAAACCATGCAAAGCTGGAGCCTGGAGAACAAACAAGGTCTCTCCCATTAGGGACACTGGGATTCAAGGCACAAACCAGAAAACTATTTTTCACATCCAGAATCATTGAGTTAATTTTACAATTTTTGACAAACAAGATGAAAACCACCACAGGGCTTAACTGTGCGGGTAAGGCTCCTCCACAAACTGTTGTGAGGGAACTTAATTATTACCAACTGCTCTAATGCAATGGCACAGGGGGCCATTTAGTTCTTCCTCGTGGCAAGTGTAACCCACCTCGAAGCTTGTTTACCTCATTCACACCCAGTGCCTGCAAAGAATCACCTTGTTTGACACAAAAAACCCTTAGATTTTTGTTTACAATCAAAATATATTTTGACCCACAAATATTTTTAAGCATATATTCTATAATGATTCTTTTCACACCTATAATGCTATCATCCAACTTTGCTTTAGTCATTCTTGGATAAATGCATTAACTAAGTTAAGATATTTCCCCTCCCCCCTTTATGTGGTTCTTGGAAAAGAACAGTATCAAAGATGAAATTATGAAATTTTATTCTGGTTAAGAAGGAATGCTTGAGTTTTACATAGAACACTAATGAGATAGAAATGCAGGGTTTAGGAGGAGTCAAGAGAAGCAGAGCTCAATCTTAAGTCAAACCTCTTTTAACAGCAGCCATATTCTATTTTCTTACAGCAACTACTTGCTAGATGAACCAGAGGGACTCGAAAGTATATACAAAGCAATGATTGGAAACAGAGAAAGGGAGATGAAATTAAGAGCTCTCTGTAATGCTCAGCTTTCTGCTAAACCCACGATCCCCAGCCTTCTGTATTCAGTAAATTCCCAGAAGAATTCCAAGGGGCTGGAGGGTGGCAGCATGACAGGCGCTCACAGCGTGGAGGGCAGCAAGCTGGAGTTGCCATTTCTGCTGAAACACACAGACCCTGCCAAAGGTGCAGACAATCAGGTAACAGCCGAGGAAACAAAGGAAGTGAAGGAGTTAATACAGAACAGCACGTCCAGCTCTGCCAACAGTAGTACAACTGTGTCATTAACAACAACAGCAGAAAGTCAAGCTCCAGGACAGAAGCAGCAGCTCCTACCATCCACTGAGATTTGCCCCAAAACCTATTCTGATGCAGTCACAAAGAATCCAGGTATGGAGCTGGGCATGGTCCTTGAACATCAGCTGGGAATCACGGGAAAACCAAAGTGTAAAACTCAAAGCTGTTGAAAAGCACGTGGCAGGAGCTGGTCTGGCATCACTGCATCGTTTGCTCCATGGTGATGTCCTTTCCAAGCCCTGTGTAAGAGACTGAACTAATCATTTCCATTCAAGAATTCTCGTGCTACACTAGGATGTTGGTATCTCCCCTCTAACTAGCACCTACCCAATGTCCTTCTCACACGCTGGAATACAGTACATATAGGAAGGTCATGACCATTTCTGTTTGGTCAGTATTTTCTAGGAGCTGGTTTTTTGGGTTTGGGGTGGAGGGGTTTTGTGTTGTTGGGGTTTTGGGGGTTCTTTAGGTTTTGAGTAGTTGGAGTTTTTGGCAGGGTGGTGGGGTTTTTTATAGCGTCATGATTTTGGGGTTCTGTTTGTGAGACATTTAAAAAGAACCTGATTTTCACAGAGTATTCATAACTATGTTCCTTTAAGGATCTTAGAATAGACAAAAACAATGGTATATTCAGATCTACTGTTTAAATTTCTAGATTAGATTTATCTGTCTGGAGACTTAAGGCTACTACAACAGAGAAGCTGATTGTTATCTCAGAGTTTTGAACTTTGGGTAAAGGTTCTTGTTCTGGTCTTACAATTTCATTCATTCTTATGGCTCAGGTCATTAGCTTTATTCCAGGTCCTGTGGGTCAGAGTTTAACGGCCCTACAAGTGAATTTGAACTGCTAATTGTTGAGTTTGGGTTGCTGTGGTACAGAACTACAGCCTGCAAAAGTAACTGATATCTTAAACAGATTTTGCTTTACAGGCAAATCATGTCCTCTTAATTGTAAATGTTCCACAGAGTGCATGTTTCTTAATATCTTTAACCTTGTTTTGTTTTGCAGTAACTACTACAGCACTGGATAAAAAAAAAGCTGAATACAATGCAAGTACTTCAGGCTTTTCTACTACTTCACTGACCACAGCGTTACATCAGCCAGTGCGGCAGAGCCCGAGCTTCCCTCCATTTTCCATCTTTACCAACCGCTCAAACTTTTTTCCACAGTTTCAGGTAACATAAACTAGACCCTCATTTTGTGAGAAGATAGTAGAACATCCCCAGGTCTATATTGACAGACACAGGGCACCACCTGCTGCTATTTTGACAGCTGCTTTCTGATTTGTAGGGTAAAGCAAGAAACCAGATTGCTATTCTACTACAGTAAGTTACACGAAGTGGCTTTGGGGTCACAAACAAAGCTTTAACAGGACACATAATGTAGTCCTCCGAGATGGTTGTGATGATATCAAAGGATGATGTATTATTGACACAGATACTGAATGCTGACCTCTCTCAGGCTTCATTAGTTTCCATTTTTATCTTGTACTTACAAATATTTTATCTTGTATTTACAAATACTTTGACATAATAATTTATTACAAATACTTAATGTAACTCCCTGTTTACAGACTGGGATACCACTTAGTCTAGTCTAACAGGACCTCACAGCAAAGTAAAAAAGCCAACTAAGATTAGGAAGAAGTCCAATACTCAAGTTGAAAGAAATAAAAGAACGAATACTGGGAAAGCCATGTAGCCATGGTTTTCTATGGGCTATGCTCCCCTAGTTTCCTTTGAGTCCACTAAAAAAAGCAATCCACAAAAATAATACCAGAAACAAAGCTATGGTTCTATAGCAGGACTCAGTTCATCCTACAAGCTGTCAAAAGTTGTCAGCAGCCTGCTATAAAAAAGAAAGAGGGTGAAGACACACAACCCAGAGCACACGTGTTTTGCCAGACTGAGCTCCCTCAGAAGTTTACAGTCCAAGAATTTTCCCTTTTTCCATTAAGTCAATGACTAGTTAGCACAACAGATACTTACTTAGCATAGCAGAAACACATGAATTTTTCCCCAGGCAGAACAGAGCTACAGAGTGGAAAGCAGATTCCTATTCCAGAGGTCTCAGATTAAGGAGACAAAGAGAAGTTTGCCCAAAGCTAAAAAATACTTATCCCAACCTGGTTTCTTTGAGCATAAAATACCCCTAAGAAGCTTATACAAAAGTAATTAATGGACCAATTCAGATTGTTTTAAAAAAAATCATGCTTTACGTATGCTTAACAGGGTCCACATCACCAGAGCGCAAGGATGCCGTATCAGCAAGCTCTGCACCCTTTCCTTGGATGGTATTCAAGACAGGTGTGTTTAAATGGTTATGAATATGCTTTAATTTGCAGAACACAGATGCTAAGCACAATAGATAAGTCAGAGCACTTTGTCAAGTGCCCAGATTGACATTGGTGCCACTGCAAAAATAGATTTGGGGACAAGATGCTGAACCGGTATAAAGTTCATACAGTGTGCTGGAGCACCGTGCACTCCCAAGAGCTCAGGAGATGGCCTTGAGCCTCTAACTGAAAACATTTATTGCTTGCACTCTAGTTTTGTACGAAATTGGCAGAGACCACTATGTGTGTCTGAAAAAAATATTTTCAACAACTCCAATTTCCATTTATGGGGCTACTACCTTGTCAGTATTCCCGTCCCACTTTTTTTTTTTTGTTTAATCTATGTTCTTTCTTTTTCCTCCCCAGGTAGCTCTATACAGCCCACAGCACGTTTTCCAGCCACCTTACAGTCCAGTGTTGAACTACATCCCTCTGGTTCAGCCTGGTTATCCATACCAGCAGATGACCCTACCGCCAACATCCAGCAACATCCAGGAGCTACCACCAATGGCAGGCGATGGGATCCAGAATCCATTTTCTCTTTCCTATGGGTATGGCGATGCAGATTTGCTTTCTATTTTTTTCAGTACTTTAAGGAGAGTTAAGGACAGTGAACCTGCGCAGAGCTAAAGACTTAATCCACAGTGGGTTTCCCAGTTACAGTCTCACTAAATTCCAAACCTGAACAAAATACAAGATTTTACTATAAGGCCTAAATTCTAAAACTTTTATACAAAACCAAAGTAATTAGTTTTGGGTGAATGAAGCTGAAACACTGTGCTATACAAGATGCCACCTACAACTTCCAATCAATATTACGGATCAAAAGTATAAACACCTTTAACTTAAAAAGAAAATGCTTCAACAGGCTAGAAACCAAAAATATTTTAACACTGTCAGAATGAAATTAAAGGATTCATTGTGATACCTTCTTATGAAAACTGTAGTTAAAATCAACATATTCCGAGGTTGCTAAAATAATGGCAAAATCTGGTAAAATGATCTCTGGAGATTCAAGTTCTATATATCATCTTCTGTTCAATGCTTATGGGACAGACAGGAATAGCATATACTTCCCCCCCCCCCCCCCAGATCACCTTCCCAGAAACCAGATTACACATTAAAAAAAAAAAAAAAAAGCACATATAAATGCTTCCAAGAGCTCCATTATTAGGAAGAACAATTAATTTGAAGTTAGATGTAATCTCCTAAAGCTTGACTAACTTACATTTTCTGTTTTAGGTTTAGTTCTGTACCTGGAGATCTGTGACAACTAACCTCAACTACCTTCCAGCAAGTGCTATGTAAAATTTTAAGTGAACCAAGTTTTCCTATCCTAGCATTCAAAGGAAAACCTACTGTCTATTTATTATAGGTTCTATGGTCCTATACAGATTTCATGTTTTCCTCAATGTGAACATTCCCATCTAGAACAATTCCCTATGATTTATAGGGTAAGAAACAGCTGCATGACAATTCAACTGAAATACTTTTTTTTAGGATGACAGAATAAGAAGGGGCATTTTTTGTTTTGGAAGACTGAGACAAATAATAAAAAATGTTTATATATGACAGATGCCTGAGCTGCTTAGAGTTGAGTGTTGGTGCAATAAAGATGGTTGATAGAAGAGTCCTGGCCACAAATTTCAGAGATAGTAACTTCAGCTGTATATTCAAAGTGAGATTAAGACAAACACATTCAACAGCTGAGTGGTGCAGCTCCATGCATGACATGTTCCTGTCTTATTACCTCAAATGCTAATCCAGATGCTAATTTGACACTTAATAGTAAAGAAGATCAAGCCATATAGCTTGTATGGAGAATCCTGCTTAACTATATTCCCTTGGTTATTTAACTCAGGAATTTCAAGTGTCTAACTTTTGACAATGAGCCTTTGCCCCTGCAAAATACCTTCTGCTTTGTCTGGAGCCGGCACCATTCCTGCAAAGGGAGAGCAGCAAGGCATCTCTAGAGAATGGCTGTGGCAATCTGTCTGCTCCATTTCAGCCACACTTTGCTGGTTTGGAAGTAGAAGAGTGATTAGATAGGATTCTACAGCCTGCATGATACACGTCAGAACAAATTATCACAAAAGTCTCTCCCAGCCTTAAAACTAGTGAATAAGGTGTCAGTCACAAAGATCTGACAGTTTGCAATCATCCAGCCCTATACCCAGTAGTATGCAAGTCAGTCTGCTTTTACATTCAAGGAGACGTACTTATACTTCACTTAAGAAGGATATTGCACCCATACAAGTCAAGATTTGAAACTAACTCTTTTACACTGTTTAACAAAAGCCTATGTATTTCACAAATAGTTATAGGTCCTAAGAAATATAAAGCACCACGCATTCCTGGAGGAGCCGAAAGCACCAAATATGCTTAACCTCTGTGGGCAAAGCTCTTTCTAAGAGGACAGGCTTGAATAGCAGCTCACAGTACAAGCAAAAAATGGAGCACTCTTCCATTAACCGAGCTTTAGACTTGGCCCCAGGTACATAAATACCAGCTTTTTTTTCTCTCCTGGTAAACAACAATAATCCTGTCACTTTTAAAAAATTAGCTCCTCCTTCCCTTTAATTGTATTTAATGTAAATAATACAAGCTAGTTGTATAGACTTAGCTGTAGCTAGTAAAGAATTCACAGGGTATGTTTACTCCCTTAAGGTTGATAAACAATTTTACAGCGATGCTTCAGGTAACATTTTGCACATTATAACTAGTCTGCTCCTCAGTGTTCCTCTTTCCACACTGCATCAACATCTATTTTGGGTTACCCAGATGGCCGAGGTGATCTAGGACAATTTATAATAAGAAATTCATGCTTTGGCAAGATGTGCCAACTAGCCCTGTTTTCTCTACATACCGCTGTAGGCCAAAATTTCAACTAAGAAAAGCCAGACAAGCAATTAGGAACCTCTAGTGTTTCCACAAAGCATCAACGTTCTTCACTCTCCTTGCCTTGTGGGTAAGGTGACAGGCTGACAACATAACACAATCTGAAAGACTGTTAAAGTAATACCAAGGCAGCCAGAAGAAATCAAAGCCAAAGCCCATGTACTGTTTACGAACTCCCAGCACTATCAGCAACAACGATCTCACAGTTCCAATGCATCTCATATCCGAAGAAAAGGGGACACTAGTACAGAGACCACCTATATCATTCCACCAACACTCGATTTGTTGGAGATAAGCAACCTGAGCCAGACATACCACTATTGTACCACAGTTCAGGCTAGAAATCAGGGAACTGAAGATTAGCCAAGATGCAAAGATGAGCTACCTCCAGAGTCCTGTCAGGAATGGGGCTGAAAGATCATTAAGGCACAAGCGGTGTAAACCACAGCTGTATCCCTCTGTCAGGAACACTAGCACACTAAGGCAGATGGCATCGTTTTTCTACCCAAAATGCTTGTTTTCAGCACAAAATCAAAGATACCCAACGAAGATGCTTGTCAATATTTCTATTTCTTTCTCATTATGCAAGATGTGGGTGTGGGCCCCATGTATAGCTGCAGAAGTATTCCAGTTTTCAAGAGCTTTTTGCTCCTACTTGGAAATCCACTGTTCCAGGCCCTTTCACAGCACACTTCTCCCAAACCTCTGTAAGAGGTAGGAAAGGAAGTTATCCCCATTTTACAAATTAAAAAGCTGAATTCTAGGAAGTAAGTGCTCAAAGATTTCATCCATGCAGTTTAAGGACACTAGCTACAGGCAGTCAAACAAATACTCAGGAACACAAACCAGAATCTAGAGGGTACAAAATTCACGTATACTTTCCCTCTAGCTTGACCCTTTTTGCAACACCTTTCCAGGACATACCACTACTACTGGATGTCATACGCAACTTTCCAGCCAAACCCTTATTTCTTCCATAACTTAGTCCTGAGTTTGTCCCGAGTTGCTGTTGCAACACTACATATCTTCTACCATAGCTGTTACAGGCTTCCTTTCAAAAAGAATTTTACAGAACAATATAATTATTTACTTAGGTTTTTCAAACCCTAAACTTGGATCAGAATTTGCTTTGGCTAAAGTCAGGTATGTTCTGCCCCAGTAAATTCCCATTTTCTTAAGTAAAATAGAAGCTTAGATTTTCCTACAGTTAAATCCACTGGCTGTTTTTCTCCAATATTCCTAATGCAATTAGCATAACAAGATAAAGGAATCAAGTCCTTTTCCATTTTTCTTCCTTTATAAAAGGACTAATGACAAACTGGGAATCAGAATCTGTATTGAATTACATTTGCCACAAAAGAGTTCATTAAGTAATAGTACATAATAAAAATCGCCTGTCAGCTTGAAGGATAGACCAAATCCACTTAACGAAACAGCTGGTTATTTTCTAGAGCACTCTATAGCTCAAACGGTCAATATGAGCAAGGAGAAGAACTGAGAAAAGGGGAAATTAGGAACATTTCAGATACCAGCATGCTAAGCCAGTTTCAAGACCCTTGTCTTATACGCAGTTGTAGCATGACCGAAGTAAGATTATGCCTACAGTACCCCGATTTCTCCCTCATTATAGTGGTTGCAATAGCTCTTTTCCCAGGAAAAGGATTATGAGGCTAAGGGTGGGACAGACCATGAGATGCTTCAGCAGCCAGAGTATCATCAGGGGACCTGAATATCCATCTCACTCCGGCATATCAAATGGTCCATGATGATGATGGGAGCGGGGCTGCATTTTCTGCCCCCGGCTTCCATGCACAAGGCTGAAGCAGCACTACTATATCCTAGCGGAGGAGCATCACTGCTCCCAGCCTCGCCAACCAGGAATCTCAAATATAAAGGCTCTTCTGACTTGCAGAGTCTGTGCTCTCAGCAGCAAGTCTGGGAAGAAAGAGCAGAAGGATCAGTGTTAGTCCTTTGCTCTAAACAAGCCGCATTGGCTCCTGACAGAAAATTTGCCTCCCTTTCTGCATTCAGCTCACTTGCTGAGTAACCAAAACCCAGGCAAAACATCTGCGCTGCCTTGGCTCAAGGGATTTGTTCCAAGATCCTTGAAGTCTCGTAACATGGCACTTACTGTAAGATTACTCCAGGTAACATTCAGTGCCACAGAGAGAGCTTGTTGGGAGTAAAGGTCATCCATGACACAGCATGGCTATGAACCTACGGTGCCCTTCTTGCATGTGTTTAACACAAGTCTCAGAAGAGCAACCCCTCTTAAAAAGGGTCAGTTCAATTTTAATCTTGCTGATTCTTCACCATTTACAGATTTAGTCCAAGACACATTCTTAATGGTCCTATTCTTCCACATATCCACAAAAGTTGTAGACAGCAGATTTACACAGTGCTTTAATAAATCTCAGAAAAGAATAGATGTAGAAGCCCTATTGTGGCCTATACTCAACTGGACCCTTCTCAGGCAATCAACCAACCAAAACTAGTTATGAATGTCAAAAATAATCTGTTACACTGTTCTGTCTTTGAAAGCCTCATATTGCAACACAGCGAGGATGGAAACTCCAGGCCCAGCATGGCAGTGGTGATGGTGGAGTCCGCCTAGCCGCACCTCTGGTCCAGGCAGACCTTCAGAGCTTTACCAAACCTGAAAGTACAGTGAGCATCGATCTGCCACCACCATACCGAACTCCTACCTGGATTATTATCAGGAGCTGCTCCCATGTCCTAAGCCAGACTTACTGCTTTTGACCCAAGTCCCAACACAAGCGTCATACAGCTTTTCAAAGGACTGACACATACAGGCAAATGCTGCCCTATTTCAAGACTGATCATGCTTATAAGAGTCAGAAACCCAGGGCCTAGCTGAGCATGCTGTTTCCCCTCCTTCTCCTTCTTTAGCATCAGTCTCCTCAAAAGTGTTTTCAAATAGTCTAAGCTTACCTGACGTCCTTTAAAAATCTGAAGATTCATGTTCAAGTTCTATTGATCCCAATTACTTACAGATGGGATGACAGTGAAAATGGAAACCTTGTATCTGGGGTTGTAAAAACTTCTTATCTATCTGCTGCTATTGTTTTGCTTAATCATAGCAAAATATAATTCCTCTCTTTTGCCCTAGGTCATCTTCCCTCACTGTAAAGGAGGAAGTGAACCATTTTTGCAATTTATATTACTTTACAAAAACTCTGTATCATGAAAGTATTTGTTTACACATACAATAACTGGCATTGATTTTTAGTATGCAAAACCACATCAGCATTATCAGGTTCTCTAGAACGGCTGGTTGTGTTCATTACCTGCCAGAATGGGCCAGAAGCCATTGCCATTACTGACTTTAGACACAGTTTTTCCCCTTTCAAATATGCCCTTGTATTGCCCTGCTGATCAGATTTGCAGAACGCCTCACTGACTAATAAAAAGGTGTGCTGAAGATCACCTCCCTCCCGGGTAAAAATCCTACCCTTGCTGCTCTGCTAAAGACAGAATCAACTGGAGGATGCAACAGACATTTGTAGGAGCTGCAGATACCCAGAGCTGCAATACTATTTTGGAGGGAGAACCATCTTCATCTGCAGGCACAAAAACAGCCTCTCTCTTGCTTTCTTCCAAAAGTCTCACACAGCTTGTGTTGCTACCACTGCAGTTTTACCCAAGTAATTTAGTCCAGCTACCCAAAACAAACTTTTACAAAATTAGCTTGCATGGTTCCCAAGTCCATTAAACTTAAGATAATGTGAGGAAGGGGGATTGATTGAATAGCTATTAATCAAAGGATGGGTTTTATTCTTGTGATGTCATAAACTGTAGAAATAGAGCTCAAGCAGTTTATTAAATTACAGGAATGCCAAGAAAAATAGATAGCTTTAATAATACATTTTTGCCTATCTGTTATATTTTATATGTAGCTTGCAGAAGAGAATTAAAAAGTTTTCTACCGTATAAAATTTCTATTTAAAAGGAGAAAAAACCAAAATAGATTCTGTCACTGATAGAGAATACAATTATTCTAGGCTAAAAAGTTTATTCTTTTGCTAACGTGTGAGATTACCGTAGTTCAGAGCCTACAGGAGCGGAGGGGGGATAATTCCAAGATAAGAAACCGTCTCTAAGCTTAAAAGCTCAAATGAACTAGCTAAGAAAGAATATAAAAAACCCAGATGTCTCATACAGGCAGGCCTGTCTTTGAGGGAGAAAGCTCTCCGGCTAGCACACCTTGTCAGTGCTCCACCACCACCCTCACAGCCTGGGCTCACCGCAGCACCCAAGTCCAGCAGATGCTACTAAAGCAGCAGAGTACCAGGCAGCCTATGGACTGCAGCAGCGGTGTCTAGAGGAGGGGGGGACTTGGCCAGAAACCCCTGCTCTGCACTAAGATGCAGCCCATCCCAAGAACTAGGAGATGCATTACTAGCATCTCCAAGGCCAGACAACTTGTGTGAAACTTTACGTGAAGAACATCGCTGCTCACTATTCACCCTTCAACAGGGACAGCCTTCCTCTGCTTAGCCTCTTCAACTGTTTCTACCTCTTAATTAACAGTTCAAGAAGCATCCCTCTGCATAGCCCCAGGCCCACCAAAATCCAACACTACCTCATTTTTTATTATTCTCCCACCATCCTACTTCCTCTCAATCTCCAAGACTTCCCTGTGATTCAGCATAAGCACACCCATCCCAGCTTTTGCAAGCTGCCAATTGAGTCGTGTTATCTGGATGGAAAGCTTCCAAAGAAAATGCCCAACTACTGTTGATGAACTGAATTTCTTTCCTCTGGGAACAAGACTCAAGAACGCTACCAAGAGATATTGTGCTGCGATTTAACATGTGGCAGGTCTAGCATATAACAAATAAACATGAAATTCTGAACCCGTATCCTTAAGAATGCCACAAGTGGTAAGGCTTACGTGTTTGAGATGGCTCATTTATGTTGATGAACCAGAAGCCAGTTTCCACGTCAAATTCCTTCAGTCTCTCAGCTGTGCTTTATATACTATGCTCAAAAAAAACTGTCTTGCAAAGATAGACATTGATAAGTACATTGTACTATTAGGATCTCTTAGTAGGGAGTAGACTACATGAAGTCTGTATTTATCAATTTAACAGCAATTGCATGGGGGGTGTCTATGCTATTTACCAGGTAAATCCATCTGGCAGAACGCTATGGTTAGGCACAGCCCAAGGTTAGTAGAAACATACTTAGGAACAAATCCAATGTGCTGGCATGTGACTTTAATCTCCTTTTCATATTCACCTCTCAGAAACATGCCCCTGTTAATCTTTCACAGATGCTTCTGCAAAAGCAGAGCTCATCAGGAATGAAGTGTCTTATTGAACACGCACTCCTCTCTCACCTCTGAGAGCAGATTTTGTCTCCTGGGATGAGGGAAGTACCCTGCTGAGGAAGCGAACAGCAGGAAGCAGTCTATATATATTTTAATGTTTCACACTGTGCTTTCCTGTTCTTTTTGGCATGATCTATGGAGCTCTCTGCTTCAGCATTCGGACAGACACAGAATATAAGGCTAGAAGAAAACTACAAAGGTCACTTAGTCCATCTCCTACCCTAAGGCGGGATCAATGTTACATGAAACATCTGCCTAGATGATGTATACATGGTTGACACAGGTAGAGCTGACCCTGCCTTGGGCAAAGGGATTGACTAGATAGTTTATTGCACATAGAAGTTATTCATGTTTATATGGCATGTTTTCTTAACAAAAAGGAGACCAACTGTTCACCAAAGCATCCCTTTCCAAACATTCACTGCCATTGCTATTAGACTTCATTGCCCATGTGACTGTTCAGACCAACTTCTACCCTCTCTGTGCAATTTCCCCCCACAGGTCTTGCAATCTGCCTGTTTAGGGAACAGTTAACTAAACTAGGCACACATTCTCCCACAAGCATTTTACCAAAGGCTGCAATTAATTGGGGAACACTGGCTTGGTTTGGGGGCTTTTTAAAATTAAAACAAGACTAGGTATTTTTCTTAAAGGCAAATCAGTTAGGGATTAATAGTTCAGTGGTTTGTCCACCTATTTCCTATAGCATCTTCTGTAATAGAAATAGTAGGTTTCTAATTCAAGCCCTACTTTTCATGCAGAATTCAGTGCTATCAATACAACTCTAATGCTCTTATTTTCTCTAGTTCATTTGTTCAAATGGAAGCAGATGAATTTCAGTTGAAAGCTTACTACCGGCTTCACTTCAAACTCCTGGCCCATAAAGAAAGATTTTGATGCCTGTTTCTTGCATTAATGAGAAACTGTTAGAACTTTCTTGCCACTGGTTATGAAGAACCTGACATGGATTCCAAAAAATGAAGAGCGGTTTTTTAATCATGGGCACTTAAGCATTCCAGTTCTCTGCACATCTTCACAGACACTGGCACAGCTCTGGGATAGGGAGATGGACTGCAGTATTCCCGGATTTGTTCTGGCAGCAACTGCTACGTTACTCTTCCCAAGCCAGGAAACTGCCTTTGTCACAAAGTCTTTCCCAAGACTTCAGCTAGCACACAACACTAACGCAAACACACAACTCTGAAGTGACACAAACCTATACAGGCTGCAGACACTCTTCCAAACCCTCTCTGCTCTTTAGGTTTCTCTCCAGAGCTCTTTAACTGAATGACCTCTTTCCTTGCTAAAATTGCTCATACACAGGTTTACTCCAGCAGCTCACTGTAACACCCATGAGTTCTAACACATTGTAAACAGATTGCAACAGACTGCATCACACCTTTTGTAGCAGTAGGAGGCTGAAGGGCTGACTGTCTCAGCTTCCCTCCCCCAGCTCACCCCTCCATTGTGCTCAGCACAGGATCCACGCCTGCTCTAAGACTTCCCTTCCAGGGCCTAGAATTGAAAGATTGAAAAGTTTGGCTACACGTGAAAAAGAACTAGCTCAGACTGCTAATAACTCTTAACGTACACATCAGTAAGATATTAGTTTTACAGTAAAGCACATCTGAATAGGCACAAGCCTCGAGGAGCAAAAAAGCTTCACGAGACAGTGTGACATCACTGTAGGCAATGGAACGGTAAGCTCAGAAAAAAAACAGGTCAGCTGGTCTTACCACTTTACCTCTGTGGGCTTTTTTTAACCATTCTATACAATCTGTTACCCACTCATCCTTTTCCAATGGATGCGTTCTGCCACTCACTTGTATGTGCTTAAAATTGAGATTCAGGAGGTGGGTGCGTTCAGTTACTTCCCTACCTCAGTAAGATTTCTTACACATTACACAAGCAACTGATAAATGCTCACTTGCTGCTCTGGCTGTGCTTCACCATTTGTACGCTACTGAATTAATCCTATTAGGAAGTATAATATTCAGAGCATTTATTCCTTACTTCCTTTCATTTGTATAAATATGTTGCTCTGCCATGTTTTCTAATTGCTTAACATCTGCTAGAAGGAAGCAAAAAATAAACACATTATGGCAAGAACAAACTGTAATACCCTTTTACAAAGTGAAAGTGTAGAAATGTTTTATAGAGTGGGCTGAGAAAACCAAGAATACCAAAGCCAAAAACGCAAGAGTCATCCACCTCATCAAGTGAGGAAAAGCCTTTGTGATCAAGATGCCCCACACTAAGACAATTAGAGTCACTCCGTTCAATTTTACCTTTGATTAAAATGTTAATTTACTAAAAGTGGTGTTTGGCCAAAACCTAGTAAATGCGAACACAAGAAAGCGTGAAAGAAATAATTTCCTGAGCACTTATTTAGCATACAGGAACTCCTCAGGTCCCTGTGCCAGCACCCACTTACCAAGCTGAACACTGAAGGGTATTGCTGCCAGTTTAGGGCCAAGTGGTGACACTGGCTTCATTTACAACCACCAAAGCCCCCTTCGATTCACACTGACTTTGAGTAGCATTTACATCATCCCACAAAAGCTAGGGACAAACAAGAGCTACAAAGCCGTACAGGTATCCTACAGCACAATTGCCATAAAGTGTCAGGACACTTCTGAATTTCAGGTTTGGGCTAGCTGTGGTCTTCGGTTTACAGGCTTGCTGAAACAACCTCTTAGTGAACCCGCCTAACAGACATACAGCTTATACTAGTAAAAAGAAATCATGATAACTGGCTAGATCCTTCTGCCAGAAAGAACAGAATAGTTAGAGTCTTAATTAACTTGATTTTGTCAGTATAAGAAATACTGCTACAATTTTTCCTTTGCTCCAGCCTGTATTTACCTTCTGTTTAAAAGAGGAAAAACAAAGCCTAATTTTACCTAAAATATTGTTAAGTCCCAAGGTGTAACCTGAACCTGCTGTACATCACTTGCACATTTCAATGTCATTCTGACAGAGCTGACAATGCAGTTAGATTTTATTGTGCGATTTCATGAATGACTATTTATTAACCACAGGCACAGAGTCCTGTAAATAGCATTTCATTTTTGTGAGCTTTTCTTTTTTTAAATGACTTCTCTGCTACAGCCATTCTTTGCCTCACTCTCAGAAGCATGCCAGTTATCAACTTGGGACTAAATTGTGTGCAAATGAAGAATTTATTGACTTTAGTACTTTCCCTTCCATATTCTGCAAGCTGAAGTCGAGCCATTCACTGAGATAGAAGCATCTTGTAAAAATGGGGGGGGGGGGGGGGCAGTGGGGAAATCACTTCCAAAAGATATTTCACTGAAATTACCACTCATGGAGCCTGATACTCTTAGAAAAAGCTAGGAGGGTAACAGGAAAAACGTAGGTGTGGTGTAAGTCAGCTCACACAGTGGCAATTTTAGACTCTACACCTCCTATACGTTCTCAAGACATACACGAAACTCTTGCAGTCCCAACATAGGATTCATTCAGCTAGGACAGTCACCTCCAGCTTCAGGACAGCTCACATGCTCCTTCCCTCCTCTGACCACAGCAGCAGGGATGGGCAGAATCATTTACCAGAGGGATGCCTCTCTGAAAACATCCCTCCGCTAAAGCTGCCACTCGGGGACTCCTGTGCTCTGCACAGCAAATTTTGTACTTTCTCCCCCAGTCACTGGATGCCGGCTATTGGCAGAGGCAGGCATGTTTTCAGTACATTTACCCAGTACTTAAAATAAAAAGGGCTTTTTCTCAGGACTTTGAGGTCCTGATAATTATTCTATACAAATTACTAACAGTATCAGTAACAGCAGTGATAAGGAATGTATATATTTTAAATGCCAACAGATCTTCTGACCAACTGTTTTCAAAGATGTCTTGCTCTTAAATTTTCGGACTGAAGGAGTACTATGACCACAAATTTTCATAAAATATGTTCTGCAACAAAAGCTGCACTAACAAGATGACTTGGATTAAAAGAAAGCAAATTACTAATTTAAGTGTCTACGCCGTTAAATTTACACATCGGTAAATCTCACCCATTAGTTATTAGAAGTAGGTGAATAAACTTGGGAAAGCACATGGCATACTTCCCCTCAGATTCTCTTCACAGACATTTTGCAAATAGATGAAACTGTTCTTCACCTGTTTGACCTTTACTCTCCGCTCACAGTATACGCAAGTCACAAGCATCACTACAGCGTGGCTGACTGACAGAATTTCATTTCTCCACCCTCACTGGAGAGATACCAAGCTACCCAATACAATGCAAGCTGGAATTTATCATGATCAAATTCATCATTTGCCTCCTGTGGCTATTTAGGCTTTCAGTCTGCTCTTTCCCAGTTATTTGCTCCAGAAACATGCCACCACTTGAATCTTCATCAAAAAGCAAACTCAAGAGACACTCGCCGCTTGATCAACATGAGACTGTGGAAGAATGAAGAGTCTAGATTAAAGCAGTCCTTTCTAGCTTCTGGCCAATCTACCAGAGTGTTACAATGCTGTTTAAAGACGACAGGACACTGTTCTGATATCAATTAAAGGGCAGTGACCAAGACTGTCCAGAGCTCAGCCTTCACAGACCTCAGAAACAAGCGTACCTCCCTGTTCCTACAGCAGGGAGAAGCAGACTCGCCGAGAGGCGCTTGGTTCGTTTGAAGTCACACAAGTTCTTTGCAGCTAAGCTAATAAACAGAAATTTACTGGCACACTGATCTACTGCCACAGAGCGCAGGGTGGCCAGTCACCAAGGAGTGGGGAAAAAAGCTTCTTGTCCCCTCCAGAACATTCTTTTCCAAAGGCCCATCTGACTGGGCCAGCTAACAACAGCAAAATCTAATATATACAAAATT
This sequence comes from Falco rusticolus, assembly GCF_015220075.1. Taxonomy (NCBI): domain Eukaryota; kingdom Metazoa; phylum Chordata; class Aves; order Falconiformes; family Falconidae; genus Falco; species Falco rusticolus. The sequence continues at coordinate 117,143,850 of NC_051189.1, forward strand.
ATTTTATCCATAAATAAGGCTTCAGACCTCCAGATACGTGAGTAGATGTAGTGTAGATGTCAAGCTAGGAGCATCCTTAATTTGCTTACTCTGGCAGAGAGAGAAAAAACCCAAATGCACATTTGTTTTTTCCAGTGGGTTAGCATTTTCTTTCTCTCCGTGCTGGACAGACCATCTGAGCAGAGGGGAGGCAGCGCTGCTCTCGAATGTTTGTTTTTAATGAGCAAAAATTATTCTGCCTCTGCTTTGCAGGCACAGCTACAGGGTAAGACACAGTCTTGCCTGTCTGGCTAATGGCTTTTTGTCAGGACAAGTTAATACGTTCCAAGAACACTGTGTTATCACAGCATCTATGAGAGTGCGTGCCTTGAGACTTCTGGGTTCACGAGCAGGGAGGGTACGTAGATTCTTTCTTGGGTAGCTGAAGAACGGTATCTGGCCAGTACAGCAGCGTTAACCTGCCCCCCACCCCAGCTCTGCCAGTACCTTCCTGCAGCATTGCCAGGCTGAAGGCTTACTGGCCTTTCTGGAAAACCTCCCCGGGAGCTGGGATCCCTCAAACAGCACAGACTGTCATTATGCTCACCATGCAAGCTGTAACTTGGCAGCACTGCGTAACTTCTTGCCAAGGGACAAACTAATTCACACATGGAGTTATGGATGCAATCATCTCCCTTTTAAAGCCCATTTCTATCCGTGATTGTATGCACACAAGGACCATCTATTCTCTTGAGCACATCATTGATATCAACAGCTTATGTATACGGAAATTACTCTTTCCCTCCCTCTAGGAAGACAGGCTTCTTGCTTTTAAAAGTGGAGGCACAGTTTCAATTTAACTTTCAAAAAAGTATTTATTGAAATCCAGCACGTGGGAAAGAGCCTTGAACATGAGTCTCTTTAAATCCACAATGAGTGAAAAACACCAGAAAGCATGAAAGATGACACAAGAGTTTACACCTTTGAAGCCTGGCTCATTTGAAACACTCCCCAAACACAAAAGTTCCTTTATTAATAGTTAAATATTGATGATTATTGTACTATCCTACTTAACGTCAGCTGGAGAGGTTCATGGTGCCTCAGCAGCCATTACTGCTAAGAAAGAAATGCAAATGTTCACCCAAAAAAAATCAGCAGATTTCTCAACAACTCAAATACAGTCCTTCAGGAGACGGCAGTTGTGGTACGACACTGCCTTCCTACAGTGAAGCTCACACAGCGGCAGTTTTAGACCCTCCACTTCCTACACATTCTCAAGACATACACGAAACTCTTGCAGTCCCAACATCAAAGATTCATTCAGCTAGGACAGTCACCTCCAGCTTCAGGACAGCTCACATGCTCCTTCCCTCCTCTGATCACAGCAGCAGGGATGGGCAGAATCATTTACCAGAGGGATGCCTCTCTGAAAACATCCCTCCACTAAAGCTGCCACTCGGGGACTCCTGTGCCAGAGGACAGGGACACAGGGTAAAATTCCCCAAACTCCACTTTGAAATGCAGTGAGATTAGCTCAGCTGCAAGGAGTGTCAGATCTTGGTATGTAAAAGCCACTCAAACATTACAAACGTATCAAAGGGGGGAAAGGAGTTTTCAAGTTATCATCAATATTTGTCCTCTTTGCGTGCCTGGGCAAAATACATCATGCAACTCACCTTCAGTTTACAAATGGTCACACAATGGGAAAGAAAAAATAATGAAGCATGAAATACAAAACCTGCATTTGAAGTGAACCATTAAACAGTAAAGGCAACACAGCTGATCCAGTGAAGTGCTCTTATTCAGAGTACATGAGCCAAATTTAGAAGGTAAGGCTACAGCACCCCCCACCCCAAAAAACAACCCTTCAGAAACGGAAAAGGATTTAGTGTAATAAAACACGCCAGCCAAATTCCCTGCCGGTTTTGGGTAGAAAGCTGCACTGAAGGCACAAGGTGGAAAGCACTTGAACAGTAACAATTTGCACCAGATTAGAAGTTAACTCTTGGCAACAACAGAGGAGCAATTACAAGCAGGAATCTGCAGCCAGCTTTTGCTCTCATTTGTTCCTGTGGAAATACCAAGCAACTTCAGGGAAATTACTGGGCTAAGGCTGAAGAGAAATGCTAACAGCAGCCTGCAGTGTTCTTCTCAGCCTAGTCACAGAGAAACAGTCACCCTAATTTTTCATTGCTGCTCTTTTAGAGTCATTTGCTAATTTGCACAGGCTCACAGGAAACCACTGCAACTGCTCTGTTGAAGATCGGCATTTTGGTTGTCCTTTGTATACCTATGACAAACAGTAGCAAGCGCATTTCCAATCATGCACGACAGGCAGCTAGGAGCCAGCTTCTGCTGCCTCTATTTTCTCTGCTGCCTGTATTTTTCTGTGCAAGCAGCAGAGCTTTACTGATACAAAGGACAGATGTACATCTAAACCCAAACTGCTCTCAGCTACTGCACAGAAGCTAGGGAAGGATCACAAGTCTTGGGACAGCTTTGTTCCAGCCAGGAAGCATTACTGTGCAACCACAACTTCAGTGAAGCCTTTTCGATATTAGCAAAAAGAAAAATGCCTTAGCAGGGCTGCAGACCAGGCCAATTTGAAAGAGTTAAAGTGAACTACCTGCCTCCAGCTCCAAAGGAGGGGTTTTTTTTCAGCTGCTGTGGTTAAATGAGGGCCAGAAAGAACAGGTGTTTCTTCAGAGTCATTTCTACTTGCTATAGCAGACACTGATTCAGTATGAAGGGAGGCCGATGAGGCTATTTGGATCAAACCTGGTGGGAAGGCAATTGGCTCAGCCACCTGGCACACTGGGAACAGGAGCAACCTCCGGCAAGCAGCCAAACGCTCAGCAGAACAGAAGGGAGGTTTTTTTGCTTGTTTTTTTTATTGCTAGCGTGGATGGGACCAGGTTGACAAATGGAGATGGCGAGGTTTACACAGGTACATTAACCCGCATGCTATGGACATCAGTAGTTTGTATAGATTTTGGACTGCACAGAGCTTAGCACTTCATCTGTATCACTCCCCTGTGCTTCAGGCACAGAAGCCATTTTTGCACCTGTGCTGGGAGCCGGACAGTCTTTGGCATCACGTGATGTGATGCCAAAAGCATCTTACAGAAAGCTCTCACTTGGGTTAGGACTCCTTCCATCTCTGACTGCTAGTTAGAAACAACAGTGTGGCTATGCTGTCACTGTCTCTTATTCCTGTAGCTAGGAGGTCTGACCCAGAGCCATTCTGCTGCTATGAAGCAAGCCCAAGGTGAGACAATCCTGGATAGCTACTAAGCCCAGAGCCATCTTAGAGGACTGCAGATGCATAAAACTGGGTATAATGACCTGAAGAACCAGGTGCATGGATTTATAAAAGCATATTGCTCATCTGAATTGGATCCAAAACTCTTCAACCACTTTATATTTAAAAATTCAGCTTCCCATTCCTGTAGCAAATAGCATCGGCTGCCTTTCTGTACTGCCTGTTCTTGAAGGAGATCGGCTATCAGCTATCAATTGCAGTAGCAAGCATCTAATTTGACTTTGGCAGCAAGATGACAGTGTCTTGAATGCTAAATTACATCTGCAAAAAGGTCAAACCCCATGGATATCTGAGCATTTACATAATTCAAACAGCTCATCATCAGTTGCCTCTTTTTTTTCTTTTTTTTTTTTTTTTTTTTTTAAAGCTACTCCAAGGCAACAATTTTGACATGACTTTCGGGAAAGTGACTTTTAGTGGGTAATGTTCTTGGGTTTGACCTTGTTTCTACAGTGTTAATTACTGTCATTATCAACTGCTTGCATCTCCAGAAAAAAAAAAGGCAATTAGTTGTAGGAATCAGCCCTCCCCTACAATCATTGTAATAAACCAGAAACCCCTGCCCTGAAGTGAACAGCATTCCATAGTCTACCATCACCTCCCAGACCCTCCTTCCTTCATAAAAATATCATAGAGCTATTCAGTAGACTTGTATCAAACCAGGCAGCTTCTCTGCTGGTGTAAACTGATGGGCAGTGCTGAAAGTCACGATGGAGTACACTGCTCCAGACACGAGTCCAGGAAACATTCACTTCTCAGCAACGCCACTGATTTCCTGTGCAACTTTTAAAAATTCTCAAGCAGAAAACACTCAGTATAATGAAAAAGGATTTCTGTCCCCTGTTCACAGCAAGGAGTAGAGTCACATCTTTCCAGTCCCATTTCCATCTGTCTGATTTTCTGTTTAACAAAGAACAGTCACTTTCCCTCTCAGTGCCTCAGTTTCTTCTCCCCAGGCAGCTCAGTCCGTGCAGCAGCACAGGCTGAATTCCTTCGGTGCACAGTTCTCCTAAGTGTACCTCACTGCTGCTAACCTATTCAAGTTTTCCTCATGGTTTATATTTTGCAGATGAATTACAGCTTTGTAATTAATCTTCCTCCTTATAACTCTATATGTTAATTACCATGATTATTTCTGGTAATTCCATTTTATAAATGCTCCTAAAAGTGTGAAGCACTGGGTGCACTATCTGAAATGAAATCTCTGTTCAGGAAATGCAATAAGAGCAGAGAGTGCAGGGCAGAGTCTTTAAAAGATGAGATGAAATTGTACTGTGACCAGCACTTCGCTCTTCACTGGGCTCCTCCTGCCTCATGGCTCCTTAGCCTAATTACCATCAATCAGAGAGGGAGCATTTTGATCTTGCATGCTTATAAGGCAGAGATCACTCACTAACAGGCTATTCCCTCCCCTTCATGTCTCTGACAAAAAAACCCAGAAGTTAGCTCTGAGCGGGTACGTTCATTGCTTGCTCAGGAAGGAAAGTTAACGTGCACCCCCAGTTCTAGACACACTGAACACGTATGCCATCAGCAAAAGAAACCCGTCACCGAGCTGCCTACTCCACTCCACTAGCACTTCTGCATCTCATGTTGTGTAGCTCCTGTTGCAGTGCCAGTCAGCCAACATCAGCAGTCTGTCTTACTGGCCAGCTTGCTACTCCCCACCCAGCTCATTTCTCCACTTGAATTCTGTCTCCCTCTGTCTGAATTTCAAGGGTTCCTTTTTTCTTATTTGAGACCTGCAGTATGATGGAAAGACATGTTTAGGGTTAATAAGTATCTCTATCAATAGAATATTCAATCAGTATGAATAACCATCACATCTCTCCCCACCCTTCTAACTGATGATAGCTTAATTACTTCTAAATATAGCCATAAAATCTGCATTAATCCTGTCTGCTCAAACACATTGGGTTTATTGACAGCATGAAGATATAAGCCAAGCACCTGCATGGAACAGAAGCTTATAAAATAGGAAATAAGAGCAATCCAGATGCAACGCAACTTCCATTAACCTTGTCTTTTTTGTTTCACTTCTCTGAAAGCTAAGACTACCACCAGATAATTATTTCTTTGCGGACAGCTCTGGACTTCAACCTAACTAGAGAATTGTACAACAGTACCACTTCCATTCATGTTATATTACTCTCCAGCTTGGAGAAAGATAACCAGAATGAGAGCTTCCTCCAAGAATACTAAGAGGTTAAGAAGAGTTTTTTGAAAAAACTTCCAACGTCTGTTTCCTATTAAGAAGTATGTTAGTAGTTCCAGTGTATCTAAACACTACAGTCACCACAAGCGATTCACACCACAGCAGAAAACAACCCTATCCACAAGCTTTGAGGAGATCTTTGAGAGCTAGTAAGCAGAAGAATTCAGTTGTTAATGACCACATCTGTTTATGTTTGACTTCACTCAAAGGCGGCAGCACCCTGATCAAGAGCACAGTCTCACAGGTTTTTTTCATGTGTATATAGTGAAGAACACACAGCTATAGGCACTTCTGCTCTCTCTGCATGACTTACAGTGCAGCAAAAACCAAGGAATTTTCTTCCATGGTGAACTGCCTTGTTTGGAGCAAGCCTTACAGAAGGATGACTGCAGGAGCAGGTAAGACCGGACCCTTCAGCTACCAGCCTTAGCACCATTTAGCTGATATATTGTACATTAATAAGTCCACAATAAGCCTATAGATACACATCTGGAGTCAGTCCTGTTTTGCTCTGGTGTAAATTGCAAATAACTCTATTAACTCCTGGAGTTACATCAAAGCAAGAGGTAAATAAGGCCCTCATCATGTTCCCTCTAAGGACAGCCTGCCCATCACGGTTTGGTTAATGCACTTTGCTGCTAGTTCTGGGCTGTTCGCCATCAGTAGTAATTGGATTGCAAGAAAGGCAGATAGCTGGTTCCAAATGACATTTTATCAATATCTGTCTGTTTACAGGTGTCTGTCATAACCTTCAAATACACTTAAATAACTCATTCATCCAAGCATTGAACATATGCTGAGAAGATTCATCAAGCAAATGCAAAACTACTGCTCAAGTTTTTGCCTTCTAAAAAAGTGTTACCTTTTCTTGCCTGAACCTGAGTGATAGCATGGCCAAGTCTTCATAGAGTCAGAGGGGCTGGTGAAGCAGATATTCACCCCAAAAATAGGTTTGCTACTCGTTCTGGGGTGGTTTGGGTGGGCTTTTTTTTTTTCATTATTTTCAGCAGGAATTGTTATCAAAGTTTTCAAAAAGAAAAAAAATCCACTTTCCTGGAGAGTTCATTTTTTCTTTACAAGACAGTATGATGTTTAGATTCACACCAGCTACTGCAGTACCCTGTGAACACCGTAGCTCAGTTCCACTACATGCCCACTGCAACATAAGGCTAAATAACAACATCTATTCCATATAAAACCTCAGTATTTCATCTTTTCTGGATTGTGATACAGAAGGACAAACCTATGAAAATTCAGAGCCAAACATTTTAGACTCCCCTGAACCAGAAAGTTAGACCTACTGGTCCCCAGCCTGTCCAAAGATCTAGTGAACCTCTCAACACACCTGCAACTGAACTTCTACTCCAAACTTCAGGTCTTAAAATAGCTCTCAAGCCAGCGAAACCTACACAGCAAGGCCTTATTTTGTAAATTAAGCTGGAAGTGATTTGCAGTTCCTTAGTCCTTATAACTGTTCTGACTGCAGGAATGCTGCATGCTCCTGTAAAATACACAGCAATTCTTCCACCCTTTAGTTATTCTCAGTCTAATATACAAGTCAGGTAGAATGGCATGAATCAAAACTAGTAGTACCAAGTCATTCATAGCATTAGCACCTTTACAGCCAATAATCAGAGCGGTTTTACACAAGAGTTAAATGTTATGTAGGTAAAACAAGGTACAAGCCTTCCTTTGAATCATGTAAATCGTGTGGTACTCAAACCGTTAATCACCGCAAGCGTTTAACCCTCTGAGACAGGAAAAGCACCATCACCTCCACTCTAAAATTAAACACCAAACAGCACAGAACACGCCATTTGTTCAAGACTTCAGGGAGTCGTGGCAGGGTCCTCATTCCTTTACTCCCCCAGGCTTCCTCCCTGCATTTGAAGGGCAGGCAGCAGTACCTGGAATTAACATGACAGTAGTCTTGTCTCTACAATTCTTTGAGAGACAGTCAGGAAGGCTCAAAGTTAGCACATAGCGAAATGCTTTCCTGAAGGATCACCCAATATCCTGATAAAGCCTTTGGCATGACTGCTGCTTTGAAGGGAGCAGCTTACTCCTACACCACTGACAAAAACAGAGCAATTCCGACCTCACAGGTTGTGCAGTCCTTTTTTTCTGATAAGCCTCAGTGCCATTTGAAAGGTCTTTTTGAGGAGTTGGTGGCAGAGTGACTATACAAGATGTGTGCAGGAGAAAGACAACTATCCCTACAGCTGACTGTGCTCCTTCTGTTTTATTGGAAGCCTTAGTTCCTCTAATCAAATGATTACTGCTTTCATTGAGCAGGACAGACTAAAATCCTCACAATTGCAGGGAAGAGATGCAAAGAGTTAAAAGGCTCAAAAAACCCACAAGTCAAATTCAAATATACATTAAGAAAATCTCAGATGTTGGAAGGATAACAGGGAATCCCAGCTCTTGGATTGGCATTGCACACTCCCAGAGCACAAACGAGTACAACTGCCACATTTGGCACTGCTATGCGCGATGCTGTTAAAATGCCAGTTTTAGACATCATCATGCTGCCAAGTCCACTCAGCGGAGCACGCGCTCACTTAAAGAATAGCCCCATCCTCAAAATGCTGATTCCTCAAACACTCTAGCCTCCATAAACTCATTTCTATTTGTTTTGCCTTGCTAATAAGCTCACAAATTAGAAGGAGGCTTGTGTGTCAGATTAAAGCTCTATGATAATGACTTTAATGTTTTACTTTAATATTAAATTTAATTAGGACAGCAAGGAGGTGGTGAGAGAGGGAGGACTGAAACCTGGAAAGTGTCACCAGCAGCTTCTTTTCAACATCTGAATTGGAATGGCTTTTAGCCAGATGAGCAATTACTCCAACAACAGACAGAGACAACCCATGCATGCGAGGCCCATATGCTCCTGCCTAGCCCCAGCGAGGAGCTCTGGGAAGTTCTGTCACTTCCCACTGTTCTCCAAGCAGCTCCAAGAGGCACCCCATGCTCACAGCACTAACCCTGCAGAGGACGGGGATCTCGGGAAGACAGCCACCCCCAAATCTTTCTGTCCCTCTAGCTTTCAAAGTAGCTGCCAAGCGTCACTTGCAGGAGGCAGCAGGGATATAAAGCTTCAGGTTTGCGTGATCTCTCTCTGCTCTAGCTCAGTGGGGAAGATGTACTCAGAGTTAAGCGAACGATGCTCAGAGCCAGCTTCCTTCAAATCCAGGCAGCAGGGCAGCCAGCCTCAGCTGGGACAAATAGGCCACCATGCTGGGGTGAAGTGACATGACTTAATACCCCCCAGCCAGGGAACAGAGAGGATAAAAAGCAGCCTTTATGATGTGCAGCATGAGAGCTCCTTGAGCAGCACAGATGTTAACATCAATGGTGCTGCAGAAGAGCTCCTCTGCAGAGAGGTCCTAAGCCCCTGCGCTGTTTATGCCAGCACCAACAGACATCTCTTGGTGACCCAAATCACCGCACCTCAGCGCAGAGAGGTAGCTGCCCAAGGAGGAAGGCAGCTCCCCAGCCAGGTCAGCAGCAGCTCACGTCCTTCACACTTGCCCAACACAAGGTTATGAAGCATCAGGTCTCCACAACATCCTTGCTGATGTCACAGCAGGCCACAGGAGGCCTCCTGTAACTCAAACCTGTCATTGCCATCAGGCCACCAGATGACAAAGCTGTATGTGGACAGCCACGGATGAGGTACTGCTTGATCAGCTGAAGTTTTAACCGCGCATATGCTGCTAGCACGTTGCACTAGTGCAGTAAAGCCACTCTCACAGATTAAGCTCATACTATTTAGTAACAAATGCACATCAACCAACTGGCAGTTAACTGAGGGGCTGAAAATAACAGACACAGGCTGACAGCTATAGTAGTTTGATCACTCTCAAGCAGCAGGGAAAGAGGCTCAAAAGCCCAAGTCTCACATACGCCGGAGGCGGCAGAGGTCTTTGAGTCTTCTGGCTTGACTGTGACCACATCATAAGCCAGGTTCCTAGTCCCTCCCTTTTAAAAAAGCATCACCACAGCAATTCTCTTTTAAGAAGGACCTCATGTCCCCAGTCCATACAAAACTAGAACAGCTTTCATTAGTAGTAGTCGTTGCATATTACATCTACACAGAGCCCTTTGTCCAAGGATTACAGACATTCTAAAACTTATTAATTAAGCTGTAACCCCCTGCCCTCCATAAGGTGCATTAAATTCTCTGTCAGCATTTTTAGACTAAAGCACTATTTTATAGCAGTTATTAATTAGCTGTAGGTTTCAAGTTCCTCACCCAGGGAAAGATGCAACTCCTGCCTTTCAAGCACAAAGCTTGAAGTCAGGATTCTTGGGGATTCTAGTTTTAGGTTCTGCCATTGATTTGCTTTCCTGACATTAGGCATACAACCACTGCTCATCCAGCCAGCTGTTCCCTCGGGCTGGCAGAGATGTACAGCAGACACCCAAGGAATTAAAACAGGTACCCAAGAACTGGCAGCATACCTGCTATAGCCTCTCATGTCTGAATCGTTCAGGACTAACTTTTTGTTTGCGTGGTCTGACACACCACAACTGCTTTGTTTCTCATTGTGCTGGCAACCTTCAACTTGCCCTTCTTGTCTTGATTTGTCTACAAGGTGATCACACAGCTGGAAGGTTATTTGTCCTTATGTTCCGAGCTACAAGACACCGATACTATAAAGCCTCTCGGTCCAGTCCAGTCCCCTGATGCCATCTGATGAGTCCCCAGGAGTCAGGCTTGACCTACTGTACAAGACTTAGCACAAGCGAGGGCCAAGGAAGATCAGGCTCCCTGATGTATTGCAACTACACTGACTTTATCTCCGACTCCCACCTGTACCTTTTATGCTTCTTTTGCTCCTCCCCACATCAAGAACCTTCTCGTTCATTCCCATTTACAAATCTGAGCAGAAAGCCAAGACAGTCCAAACAAACAGAACAGAAAAACCTTATTTCACAGTGCTCTGACCTCCCATCACAGAAGAGGACAGAAAAATCCAGATCGTTAGAGCAGTGGCCATTTCACAGCTACACACAAAATCCTTTCTACTGTGCACAGCTGAGCCTGTGGCCTTACATCTCCAGCTGAAGTCAACAGGATTTACCCATGCACAGCTGAGAGAGCTCATATGCTTCAATTTCCCCACCCCAATGATTATGCCAGCTAACCTTTCAAAATATTGCCAGATCCTAAGATCGGAATAGGGTTGTGTCTATGTGACTTTTGTCACAGCAGAAGTATTCTTTACCCGCTGGAGAGAGCAGTGGGATTTTTAGAGGGTTTACTATGGGAAACAGATACCTCTGCTTTCGTCTCCACTGCAACAGCAGCAAGCAGATCATTTTCAGGCCTGCTAGGGAAGTCAAGTGAAGTGGAATCCAGAGACCTCCTAATGATCCATCTATGCTGAAATGACTACAGGAGTTGTGAACGCCAAGAGCACATAGCATCTGGATGTAACATGGATTGGGAAAAGACTAAAACAGCTGGAAAAGGAGCTGCCTAGAAAAAAAGAAAAACACACCAACCGACATAAAGGGTACCTTGAGCAGAACAAGCCTCCCTCACCCTTAATCTAACTTGTGTTACACTGGGCCCCACGGAGTGAATGGTGGAGTGAATGGTTTCACATCAGAGCATTGCCACTGGGCTCAGCACAAAGGGAAACCGGCTAATGAGCAGAAGTGGAGTCCCTGCTTTCTTTTGACACAACCAAACAGGCCCCCCACTTGCTACATAACCTTGTGCTCAGCTCTGATAGCTCACTGCCACGATGAAGAGACACTATGCCGCTGGGAAGAAAAGGGTTATGAGGACAGGGTTTAAAAATAAATCAACTTTTGTGCTGTTTTGGAAGTAATCTATGAAAAAGATTTGGTTGTAAATGCATTGTATAAATGGAGGCACTATTATTGTTTTGACAATAAAAAACCCAAACAGTTTTCTTGTATTTGCTTGGAATAAAACCATTTTGCAGATGTCTTCAGACAGGGTTTTTAACTGCTTTCCGCATCTTAATTTTCCCTTTTAGGTTTTTATTACATTTAAATTAAAATTATGCCTGTAAGCAGTCAAGGGCAACTTTTAACAAGTCTATCATTGCTGAACTTTTCACTACTCATATCCATCACCTCTGCTCAGGAGCCGGTAAACAAAGCTTACCCCTTTTCTGATACCCCTCCTCTTCTCTGCTTAAGCAGAAATGCTTCTCCTACCCTTTGCACTTCCCAAGAAACCCCTTCTCACGGTGTATTACTGCTCTAATTACTCATCACAACAAAAGAGACAAAAGCCCTTCTGCACCTTTATCCAGAACAATGCTCTTTGGAAATAAACTCTAGCCTAAAGAGCTACAACGCAAGGAATAACATGCAACAGAAATAAAGGTCTCTTTCACTGACCAGTGTAGATAACAGACACGGTCAGGAAGAACAAAGCCAAAAAACAACCAACACCTCTCCCCAGTGCCAGATTCCAGCTTAAATAATTCGTCTTGGAACAGTAAAAGGTTTCTTAAAACACCTTAATAAAGTATCTTAATAAAATAAGCGATCTTTTATTAGGTTTCAACAAGATTTTGACCAGTAGTTTTGGTTCCTACCAGAAGATAAGAAAGTATCCTTCATCACCCTCTTTTTCCTGCAAGCACAACTGGTCTGGCTTCCCTCAAAAGCTGCACTTCAGTACTTACACAGTTTTCTACTGATTTTCAAAGTGTAAATCAGAACCAGGGACCACAGTGCTGGACAAAGTCCTCATAAGAGTCAATAAACAGGACTGCCCCACAACAGATGTTAGGGGTGGACTGAGGTTTCCTAAGCTTAATTTGCTCAGAGACTCCCAACATAGAATAAAAATCATCCTGTATCACAGCAGTGCTGGCAATAGCAGACACATGAGGAGACACTCAGCTGTAGATCATGATCACTGCCCAAACAGCCTCTCCCTCACCTCCTCTAGGACATGAGAGGAAAGAACCTTCCTTTTCTGAGTGTTGCTTTGAAGTAGCCTGAGTACAACTGTTCAGCAACCCCTTTAAAATCAAAACTGCATCAAAATAACCAAACCGCTAAAAAATACTAATGGGAAATACCTCCCAGAGACTGCCTTCTTGCTCTTGCACCTTTATATTTTCAAGGTTCTCCACTTCAGCGAGGGCAGCTGCAATTGCTGCAGGCCAAATTAACGTGGCATGTTAAAGAGGACATCAGCACACCTGCTCTCTAGTAAAGCTTTTAATTCTGTTGCTATATTTATTCTCATTTCACTCAAACTAAAGTAAATGCTACGCAGACTCAAAGCTGCTCTTTGCTTATGGGGAAACAGTGAGAGCCCCCAGGTACATCCAAAGCACAGAATTAGGTAAATAATTAAGTTACCTCATATACTCTCAGTTAATTCCCATGTCTGGATTTAGTTCATATTTTCTGGGTTGAATATGTCTTGTTACATTAGCTGTAAGTATTCCATTAAAGTATCTTCAGACTGGTTGGGGGTTCTCTTGATTAATGAAGCTTCCTCGAATGGATTCTCCCAGGACCAACATGTACCAGGAAGAAGAAATGCTTTTCTGTATTTAGTACTTTCATTGTCTACAGATGCATTGCCAGGTTTGTGCAGCTACAAACATCTCAGTCACAAGTATAGACTTCATCTAACAAAAGGTTCAAACAGTCCGCGTAAAGGAAGCCAGCCCATTTTGCTCACTACAGCCTCATCACCTGAAAATTTGGGAGAGGTCTTCACAATGTATGCAAGCTGTCAAACATACTACAGTCTGAATTACACAGAGCACTTCTCTGCCATCAGCAGGAAGCAAGTTGCACATTTTTGGCCTCACCTACACAGGTAAACTAACCAAATTATTTCCACCCTACTCCGAAAGACAGCCCACACAGAGCTGTTTGCAAATATACAGTCTAGAGTACCTTGCCATGCAGTACCTGCAATAATCCCTACCCAGACAAATCCTGACACTTGTTAAATGACCATACAGAGCTAACTCAAAGCTTATCAGTAGCATAAGTAAAATTTTGTTTTCCTGACCCAAAGACTAAGGGCCAGGCAAGACAAACCACTCCTGCAAGGGACCACCCCACAAGCCCTAGCCATTGCTTACTTTGCTTACAGCCCAAGTCAGCTTTGTAACAGAGACTGCCTCAGGAAGAGAGCCTTGTCCCTCATCACTCACCTTAATCATAACTGTCCTTGTTTTAAGTGCCTTTGAAACATGCACGAGTGCCTACACTTCTCCCAAGTCTGATTTCTGTTCACAAATGAATTGTTTAAGCTTTCTTTGAAGATGCCATTATGATCTTTATTGGAATGTATTTCTATGTGACACCAGTTCTTTTGAAAATTTTCATATATATTTGTAAACCTATTTATTCCAGGAGTGCCTGTGGTGCACTGGATATAAACAGAAATACACCACTTACATAGAGAACAGCAAGACTGCAAAATACACAAAAGAAACATGATGCTGGTAATCTATGATTTTAGCCATAAAAGGTGACCAGCAGATGTTCAGATGCAGCTTGAACAAAGTGGGATTCTCCATATGGCTTCAAAACCCATCTTATTTGCATGTTTCTACGCAAACTGAAATGTTCATCAGGGATTCTTTCAGATGTTCACAATTTCCTCCCCCCAAGTTTCTACCACCGGAGTAAGACAAACTGCACTGCTGGCTTTATTTCCCATTTAAAGTGGAAGAACTTCCCTTCTCTTCCAGCTGTCCAGTCAAAACTGGAATTAAGGCAAGCAACATCTCAATACAGAAAATTATAAAGACTAAATCAGCATTAGGTGTTATTTTCACATCCAACTCCAGTTTAAAGTTTATTACCAAATAGTACCAGCATGGCCACTTCTGTCCTGTTTCCCTTGCACTGCCAGGAAGCACTTCACACAGCTAAGAGAAGATTTGCTCTGTGTGTTGTGTTTGCTCAGCATTGATTTAGAGCCCACATCAATACCCTCACCTCTCACTAATTTTAATGGTGAACGATTGTGCTCCTCATTCAGGGCACAGAAGAGATGTCCTCAGAAAAACTGCAATGACCCCATTATGCATCCAGGGGATTTTTAGAGGGCCTGTCTTTGTGCTCCCCTCCAAGAGATGAGACAAGTCTATTGTTCTTCCTCGTTAACTCTTTATTAACTTTTGCCACCAACAGACAGGCATTTGCCCTGCAGGCTGAGACAAGACTCACACTGTAAGCAAAAAGATACAGCATTTATCAAGTTAAAACTATGTACGATGAATGAACAGCACTGGAATATTGGCTGTAAGCAAATAACAGCATCACCGGTTCATCAATTAGACTGGAGGGGGGCAGGGGGAGAAAGAAAGAGTAAGAGCCACAGTCAGCACATTGTTTTGATGGCAAACATTAACTCGGAAAGGTTTTGGTTATTAAGAGTTTCAGCAGCTCGACGTGGAGGCTTGTGCTGTTTACTTTGCTTATTAACACTTGGGGTGCATGTTTGGAGAGGGTGCCACGGTGCATGCATACTAACAACCCTGTAATCTACTCTAGTGAGCGAGGCATCCCTGGCCACCGTTCAAGAGCAGCAGAGAAAAGAAGCGCCTTCCAGCAGAGCCGGGAGGCTGGCCAGGGCCGGGGCTGCGCAAGCAGGTACTTGCTCAGCAAGGCCAGGAGCAGACCAGGCTCCTCAGGAGTCCCCCACTGCTCTGAATTCGCTCCTGCATCACGAACACACCCGAGGCCAGAAGATGTGACTGCACAGCTTGAGGTGACACGGATGATTTTCATTATTAAGTTACTTGTTTTCCAAAGAAAACACACCGCATACATAAATGACTACAGACCTCCCCATGAGGTATAACAACCTCAAGCAAGAGGCGAGGAACCTGCTCACAGGAATGGCGCTGTAGGACAACAGGGCTGCTACAAGCAGCTACCACAGGGACCAGCACCAGAGAAAAAAATAATAATAATAAAAAAAAACAACAACCAACTACGCCAAAGTAAAAATAGTGCATAAAACATACCTTTAAGCTTCAGAAGAACTGCTGGGACTATCCCCTGCTAAGCTTACAGTGTTGCTTCATACCAGCTCAACACTCCAACTCTTCTGGAGTTACCCCACCTACTAGCAGGGGTGTGACTAGCAGCCCCCCAGCACCCACCACCACAGAGCTTCTTCCTCTCCCTTCCCGTCTCTCCTTTAGGCGGGAGGGCCCTCCCAGTCACTCAGGCTCGGCCCGGCCTGGCCCACCGCAGTCACTCAAGCCCGGCCGCGGCCCACCCGAGTCACTCAGGGCCCGGCCCGGCCCACCCAGACAGTCAGGGCCCGGCCGCGGCCCACCCGAGGTGCCCAGGCCCGGCCCGGCCCGGCCCACCCCAGTCACTCAGGGCCCGGCCCAGCCCACCCAGGGTCCAGCCGCCCCCCGCAGGTGGGCCGGGGCAGCCGCGGAGGTGGGGCGGGGGGGCCTCACTGAGGCGGCCCCTGACGCTGCCGCCTCAAAGCTTTACTTCTTTCCTTAACAGGAAAACTTTTTAAAAATTATTTATTAGCACAGCTGTTCTGATATTTTCCTCCTTAGCTGCCCTCTACTCAAACCTGTCTCTAATTACAAAAGGCTTGTGCTTTAATCCCGCCCCCCGCGGCCTGCCGGCACCTGGCTGGCACCGAGGCCTGGATCCGTGGCCGGGAAGTGAGGCCGGGGGGAAGGGCAGGGGGCCTTTTAGAGCTGGCAGCCCCGCAAGGCCTCCATGTTATCACTCATCCTGTAGGCCCGGGGTGCTGGCTCTGCCCTCCCGGGGCGGCTGAGCCTCCCTCAGGGAGAAGCTCCCTCAGGTGGGTGCCGAGGTTGGGCCTGTGCGTCACCATTATGGCTGTGCTGCAGGCTGGGGGGGGTCCTGGCCTGGGTGCGCTCCCAGAGCAGGCCCTGCACTTCCTTTAAGCTGCAAAAATTCATTCATCAGTAGCAGCTTTTCAGCCCACAGATTGGAAACTGTGAATCTATTAATTCCCAGTACAGAGCTGAATGGTGAGCATGCTCAAGGTTTGGGTTTTTTGTTGTTATTTTTTGTTGGTGGTGGTGGTGGTTTGTTTTTTTTTTAAATGCTTGTAGTGTTCAGGTATTTCAAACTGCTTGTCTAATTCATCATTTTTTGTTGGCAGGATTCTCCTGGTCTGGCCAGAGTGGGCTTCTGGTGTTCCACAGCTAGCTGGCAGCCTGTGCTGTGCTTTCACCGGGCGCACGAAGCGAGCGCTCACATGGGGCAGGTGGAACCATCCTGGTTACTGAAGACAGGAGAGGTGGGCCCACACCACTTCTGCCAAGTGGAAAGAGAACAGAGGGGCTCTCCAGAAACTGTAAGTGTTCTGTGGAGTTCCTGCCCGGCTCCTGGTGGTGGTAGCAGTACTGAGCTGGGGCTTGGTGGCCAGTGCTCTGTGCCCAGCAAGCTCTTTGGGTCTGGTCCTTGGTGGAGCAGCTGTTTCTTAGCTGTGGGTGAGGGCGTCTGTCCCAGCTGTGGCAGCTGGTGGCATTGTCACCTGAGGGTGTTGCTTCAGGTGGTAGCTAGCATGTGAGAGCAGCTGAAGCAAGTAACATTTTAGAGAGTGTTGGCCAGGTGTGTGATACTGAATTGGCAACCTCTACACATGAGCAGAAATAGTGATTTAGAACAAAAATACAATAAGCAAGACCTTAGCAACTTCCAGACACTTCTACTGGCTATGCCGTTTCTTGTTATGCTTCCAGGCTGCTACCGTGCTTCCAGGCATGAGCCCCGTTTCCACCTGCCCCCATGAACCTGCTTCAGCATTATAAAGTGCCCTGATCCCATGAGGGACCTGCTGCCCTGAGTTTTTCCCCTTATACAGAATTTCTGTAACTTCTCTCCCAAGTTTAACGTGAATGAAAACATGAACGATCTTGTGAATAGGAAATGTGATGCTGCATGTTATGTTTTTAGCACTCTGCATCAGGGATTAGATGCACAACTCCTGTTGCCATAGCTTTCATCCCTCTGAGACTTAAACGTGTCACATAAGCTGAATGAGGTATGCAACCAAAGCAGGGGAGGAGAGAGGTATGCAGCAAAGGAGGGAACCACAAGCAAAGCAGAAATCCTTTCTTTTCATTTCAGCCTCATGATTCAACATTTATGATGTCAATAATGTTAAGCTGTAAACAGCAAGCTAACAAAAGCCATGTGTGGGAGGGAATTAAACCTGAGCTCAGGATGACTGCCATTCCTTGCGATCACTAGTCAAGCCTGCTTCAAAGACTTGTGTGTTCATTATGGACTCTTATTAGCACTGACAGCCTTCCCAAAGGAGATGCCATTACCAGAACAGACCAACAGTCCCATTTAGTTTGTTGTGCAGTGGCTGGTGCCTGAGTCTGGGTAGCAAAGGCAGAAAATTCTTCCCAATGCACGTAATTATTCACAGCAGTCCCCAGTGCGCCCTGCACACTGCTAGAGGAAGTGACAATAAATGGGAAGGTGTCTGCAGTAGTTGTTTTGTCTTGTTTTTTTCCTCTGTGGAAGGTAAAGGGGGAAAGTTACATGTCGGTCAGGAAGGCTTCCTTGGGAACCTTACAGATGAGTAACAAATTGTTCTCTTTGGCAGTGTTTGTAAGAGGTGCCAATCCACACTTGGGCTGTTAAGTAAGCAAGCAAGCAGCTGTTCAGTGCTGGTATCTTGGGTGGCTTTGGTTTTGCTTGGAATGAAAAGTCAGCCACAGAAAAAAGGCAGAATACAAATGGGGGCAGGGGGGACCTGAAGGAAAAAAAATCTTGGTGACTCTAGATAGGTGGAATAGCTGTGACAAAAGGAAAGGGCAGATTAATTTTTCATCTTCTGCATATGTCAGTCTCTTCAGTTTTTAAACTGAAACTTTTCAGGTTTTAAACGAAAAAAACCCCAGGGATCCTTCAGCTATATTTTGGAGATTATTGCAAAGTGAAGCTTACATAGTTTGCGTCAGATGATTGTGTCTGTCCTACTTAAACAATGTTCAGCCAGTCATGTTTTTTGGGTAGCAGAGATGCTGGTCTGTTCAGCATCCAGTATGTTGGCTTGGAAGCTAACAGAAATCGTAGCATGGGATTTAGCAAGGAACCAGCCAGAAAGCAGCGGTGAAGTGTGTGGCAAGTACAAGTGGACCGAGGCTGTGGGCTCAATAGACCCATGTTCTGGGTTACAAAGATGGGGGGAGGCAGGGGATGGAGGCTGGGTGCAGGCTGGTGGGAGCATGCTCCAAGGGTGCTTTAATGCTGCATTGCTGACTACCTCTGGACCCATTCATCACAGGTACTGCCTTTCCAGCTGTCCCTTCTGCCCTCTTCCATTCTTTGGACCTTTCTTTGAGGTCTCTTCCTGTGATGAAAATGCGTCAGGGCCAGCAGGCAACCTGTCTAAAAGCCTAAGTGTCAAAGGAGTTAGAAGTCTGAGATATCTTTAGGGAAAGGGTGATAATGAAAGTGATGATGCTCAATCGCCTTTAATCCATTTGCCTTTTAATTCCATGATAAGGGGCACCAATTAGCTTATGGAAACACTCATCTTGGAAATATTCACTGGGATGCTATAAAATTGGCTTCAACTTGTCTCATCTTTTGGCAGGGAGAGGAATCTAAGGAAAGGGTTGTGGGTTTTGGGGGTTTTTTTAATTTAAAAGAAAAGGAGAGGCGGATATTATAGTGTCATGTTTCCACTGTTCCAAATATATTTCTCCCCAAATCAATGTCATCTTTTGTAGATATAGCTTCCCATGCTGAATGGCTCGATCCCAAGGCAAAACATTGCAGCTTTATTGGCACTGTGGGTGTGGAGTTTGAACTGTGTTGTTTTATTTATCTGATTTGATGCAGGACTCCATAATCCGGAGCTGGGGAGGAAAAGCAATTATTTCCAAGTCTGAGAGACTGGTTTCTTGGACTCTTAAATGAGCTGCCTTTAGAAAGTGATGTCCAGTAATTGCATTGGCCAGGCAACAGAGAGCTTCTAGTGCCTTCCTTTTTTTTTTTTCCTTTCCGAAATTAAAAATCTACCTGGAAAATGTCCTTGCCAAAGAGTTTCTACTGATGGCTTCATGTGACCCGTCACCTTGCTGTTGCAGACAAGTTGTACATTCTTCGGGTTGAAGAGCAGTTGCTTGAGTTCAGTTCTCAGCGCTTCTATACAGTTTCAGACAAACCTGTGAGGGTTCATTGGAGATGGTGGTGGTAGAGCTCCAGGATTTGTTCCCTCCCCCTCAGCAAAAGTCATGGCTGGCCATGGTGTCAGGAGAAAATGTCAATTTCAGAGGGTCTTTCTCTGGTGAGGATAGATTGCCTCATTCCTTGATAACAGAGAGCACTGCCCAGAGGACCAGCCAGCCAAGTTCCTCTGAACCTCACTTAAATGAATGTGTGATGCATTTTATTTGTATTTTTCTTGCAGTTTCTTAATTTGGCTCCCTCTAGCTTTAGGCTGGTCTCCCTATTACAGTATTTAATTGAAATGGAACATGTGCAACACCAGTTATGTTTGGACTCTGAACTCACCTGGGGTCTCTGCCACAACATAAATAATAGCATCCAACTATATTTTTTAATAATTTGCTTTACACATCTGTAACACTGTTTAATTGATCAGGGCTGTATATAGGTTGGTTTTCGGGTACAAAAAATGGCAATTGTGCAGGTTAATTCCGGTTTTAATAAGATGGCAGAAAACTGCATGAAGGAAATGTCAGAACGTTATCCCACGTGTTCAGGCTTTTGTACATCTTGAGCAAATGGGCTCAGATTTGCTACTATGGCTCAGAATCAGGTTTTGACCTGGGAGATCTGGAGGGAATGTCAAGACTCCTGTGCTGTGACTTCTTGCTAGCATCTCCTGACTGCAACGTAGCAGATGTTAACGATGCAGCTACAGGCTGGATACCCTTACTTAGACACGTTTCGTGCTTCAAGCTCTGATGATCAACATGTAGTAGTGCATCTCAGCCCTCAAGAGCTGCCACTGCTAAACAGAGGTGCCCCCTTGCACATCTGTCTTCCCTGCTGCTCCTGCCTTTCAAAATGAAGCTCTGGCTGTCAAAAGAGAAGGCTGTGAACTAGAGAGGGGGAACATGTACCTCATTCCAGTCCTCCCCAGACAACAGCCATGCTCGGGCAAGCAGAGTCACCATCCACTGTCCTAATTGAATATTTTGTTTTCCGTTCACTGCAGCTTCATTTCAGGTACCAGTGCAAACAAGAGATGGCAGCACGTGCATATTTACACCTTGTTCTTGTTTCAGCTACCCTCTTGGTGGCTTTTGTGCCTGAAGTAAACGCAGGAAAGGAAGGTGATAATAGAGCTACTGATTAACGAGCCCTGTGTGGCTGGCTGAGGTGCAAGCTGGGTGGAACAACAATGCTGGTGAGAAGCTTCCCTGGTCCCCCCTCCCCCTCCACATCATATGTTTTTCAAGTTCACATCAATTACTTCCGTTTCCAACTGGATAAACTTGAATGAGAGGGTTTTCTGTAATTTGCTGACAAGACTGTGAAGCCCTTTTTGTTAGCTCCTCCTGATGTGGTCTAAATTGGGTGTTTGCAGGAAAGAAATATAGTGTGGAGCTAGAAAAGATTAAAAAAACAGAGAGAAAGAAAAGGAAGGAAAGGTATTAAGTTAGACCCTGTGTTAAGATTCTAGTTCTGATCTCTTGTGCCAGGAACACATGCCTGTTAGAGGTTACAATTGAATTAGGTGTAAATACGTTTGTGAAACAAAAGGTGTCTGTGTGCTTGTATGGCTACTTCTGTTGAAATTCCTCTGAAGAGTGGAAGTACGGAAGAGAATCCTCTTGCTAACAGGACCCTGGAAACAGGTGTGGTAGAAGAGAGCAGGCATCTGTATCCCCTGATATGGAGCTCCCCCTTTTGGGGGGGATCCCTCGTGGGAGAAAGACCTCGTGGACAAGCCTGCCATGGGCAAAAGGAGTAGTCAGCCATGAGATGTAGGTACAGATCTTACTGGTTCTCCTGCTTACAAGAATGTCTTGCTTTTCCTAAGAGCTTGCGTCCAGCAGCTGGGAGGTTTATGTCAAAGCTACAGGCTGTTATAGTGAGCAGGGAATGCATTTCCCCTCTGGGAGGGGTAGTACATACAGGTGCGGTGCAAAATCGGTATGTCCGTAACAAGCTATGTGGGAGGCACTAGCGCTTTCTTCATGTAGAAGCTCTGGTTAAAATGGTAGTTACCAGCTCTACTGTAAGCTTCCTCAGGCCTTGACCACCCAAGAGAAACCTCTGGGAGACCCGCTCAAGTCCTCTGTTGTTCTCTTGATGGCTTTAAGCAGTACTAAACAGCTGCACTGTCTGAATACATTGCATAGTTCCATAGCAAATAAAATTTCCTACCTTAAGGAGCGTAGCATTAAGACGGATGGTAGTCTAATCAGATTTTTGTAACTAGGCAGCTCTGTTTCTAATTTCCCTGCGCTTTACACAGCGAACTGCTCCTGTTGCCACTCCAGCAGTATCAAACTTTATGGGAGGTGTTTTGCATATAACCATTTCTGTTTTCTTGGTGTTTGGTATTAACCACTCTGTCTGCTTTTGTGCTGGGGAATTTTGAGTTGTGGACTGGTGTAGAATAAAGTAGCAGATAAATATTGACTGGCTCACAGTTACAGTAGACTGATTTACAACAGAGCAACCATTTCACTGTATCATGTGTCTGTTACATTATTATTACAACACACAAGAAAACAAAGATTGGTCTTTTGCCATACATATGGTCTTAAATGTGGTTGCTTTAAAATACATAGAGACGAGTGCATTGGAAGGCCAGAGATATTGCTGCTTAAGCACAGAGCTGGGCAGAAACAGAACCAAGATTCAATTTCCAGATCTGCTGCCTCTTTCCTGGGAAACATTATTCTGTATTGTTTAATGTCTGTGCCCAGCTTTCTTCTCTCTAAAACAGGACTGAGACGTTGTACCTTTCACATGTATTGAATATAGCAAATGACAGTCCATGTAGTTTCATGGGAAATAGTTCTTGTCAAAATGACCTGGTTTAGTTGTTTGAGGTTACAAATTTGGTTGACAATGGTAACAGCAGAGCTATAAAAAGCTTCAGCTGTTTTCAGGTGTTTAGCTGCAAGCTGTATGGTATTCTGATTAAAAGTTGGTTGAACACACAGTAAATAGCTGAACTGTGGAATGGGGAATTATTTTTTTCCTGATGCAATTCCACAGAAAAGTGATAGCAAGGCTAAAGCTTTAGGAAGGACTATAGGATAATTTTATGCTAGTTCAGCCATCACTGGGCTTCTTAGCCTCTCTGCCAAGGTGGGTAAGCAGGGCTTTGTTGTGCCCTGGGCAGGGCAAGGAGTTGGAACCAGAAGCCAGATTGAAAATGCATACTGTGTTCAGAAAAACACTAGTGTTAGGTTGCAGTGAATCTCATGCTTCCTGAGCTTCTAGGTTTAGCACAATTACACTTCCTAAACAGTTTGCAGTATCAGGAAACTTAGCATTGGCTTCTTTCTTGGCCTAAAACCTCCCATAGTCCATACTTGTGTGAATTACTAGCAAAGCAGGATAGTATTACTGTGTTATCAACAAGGTCTGTAGCACAAAAAGCCTCTTTGACCTTGGGCTTAGATTATTTCTCTGTCTTTACTGTCACTCTGTTCGTAATTAACCCAAGGTGCTTCTGCTGAAATAAGAGGCTGTGAGAAGTAGGGCCAGGTGACAGGGTGAAGATCACCTGTTCCTTGTGAAAGTAATGAAGCAGCTTATCTGGGATTGAAAACTATGGAGTCTTTTCACTAGGAAAGAGGATGGAGAGAGACTCCATACAAAATTTGCAGCTCTCTGTAAGTGAAGGCAGTTGTAGAAGTCTAGGAAACAGATATGTTGAAGGATAAGGTAATGATTTCTGTTTTGCCTTTGTGGATTGATGCTGAACTGTATAAGGAAAGCTGGGGGAAAAGGGACTTAAATGCTGGAGTTCTGACAGATGCTCTGCTGTCTTCAGGCTTTTATTGAGGTAAAGAAACGGAGATGCAAGGTATAGGACAGTGGATTACAAGGTGCCTTGTCTGTGCACTTTTTGGTTGGGATTTTTGGTTTAATGCTGGATGCTTTTAACTTAGCAATGTAGTAATGTGTTTCTAGAGGCAATAAAACTAATGCCTTTCACTGAGTACAAGTCAGGAAATACTGCAGAGGAGCTACCTCTCAGATGAAAAAATAATATGAGGGCAAGACAGAACTGGCACTGAAGTGCCTGAAGTTACTGGAGAAGCCCAAATTTGAATCTAAATTTAGATCTTGCTTGGGCTTATTCAGAATAGGTCATTTTAATGTTACTGCTTGAGAAGGACCTTGGTTTATATGAATGGTTTTCTTATTCTGTGATAAGTAGAAAAACTTCGGAGAAAGGATTGTTGGAGCACATGTTCAGCAAGTAATGCATCTCCTTTGTCTTCTACTTGGTTCCACCATTGTGAGATGAGAGGGTGTGTGCTGTGACAAGGTCACTTGTGCTGTTAGAACTGCAGTGTTGTCAGTAGCACTTCAGAATTTTAAGAATTGCTCTGGTTCCTGCAGTTCACACAGCAGCCTTGGCTTAAAGTGTTACTCTGGGCTATTAAACTCTCTGTTGAAGCTTTGAAAAGGTTTTGAGCCTTGAAAAGGTTTGAGTGCTTCAGATTTTTCAGTGCTTGGTGCAGTGTTGCTATAATACTACTCCAAGCTCAGTGGATGGGGGCAAAGCAGGTGCACCAAAGGTAAGATGTTTCTAATGTCTTTTTTGCATGGCAAGGTGAATAAAGTGCACAGGGTGTGTGGCTTTGCCCTTTTAGCATGAGTAACTGGTGGTAATGGGGCTTCACAGGAACTCATCATCATCTGGATGGGTTATGTTCCTGGGGTGTTTGCATGGGTTATTTGGTTCATAATCTCTTTGTACCAGTTGCTCATAAGTGGATGCCACTGCCCGCTGCAGTGCTGTCTTTGGGTACCAGAAGCTGAACAATTGTCGTAAATGCGGTGCAGTCAAAATACACTTGGATTTAGGCAAGTGTCCATGAACTGTCGTCTTCTGAAACTAAATTCATAACATGTAAGAAAAAGAAGGCTTGATCAAAACTGTTGAAGATTGCATCCTAACTTTCTGCCAAGGATAGATATGTCACGCGCAGTCTGTGCCACAGACTATGGAGTTTGTTTGGCAGTAGATTTGTTTGTAACATGTTTTCGGTTCATTTTAAAATAAGATACAAAACTATCTGCAATGTATGCACAACGTTGGAGGGAAGCAGGCTAGGTGCTTGGCGAGAACAGGAGAAGGAGGTTGGTGTGTTATTGGAGCTCTGTAGATAACCTTGGCGGAGGCCGCTTGCCTCTGACATCTCGCTAAGCAGCTCCATTATGGGAGATGACAGGTCTGGGGGTAGGAGAATATAAAACTTGTGAAGATAAAAGCTTGACAAACTGTTGCTACAACAAGTTACCTTTGCACAAGAGATTTGCCATATCAATAAACTTTAACAAGTGGGATTTGGGGACTGGTGTGTTTCTAGTAAATCCTCTCAGAGTGGCAGTGTTTACTGCCAGGGCTTTGGGGAGCGTGAGTGATAGCAGGTCTCTTGGTCTCATGTAGCAACTGGAGAGACCACACTACTGAGGAGCAAATAACCCAGAATTCAGGCTATCTGGAGCAGATGGAGAGTGCATACGGTCACTGCCACCACCTCGCCCCTAAGTCCTGCAGTTAATGCTGTGTAAAGTTAGCACGTGGGACAAGACTGCATAATGCTTGCCATCTATGTGCCTTTATGTGGCTCTTCATCAGGTTCCACGCTGCATTTTCTTTATAATGTCTCTTGTGTTCAGAGCTTTTAATATGAGAGCATGTGCCATCACCCCGACCCTGTTCTGGGTACTGGGAGCAGGCAAAAATGGTTCTGTGTGCTCTTCGGGGTTTAGGGGCTGCTACTGTGTGACTGGCAAGTTGGAAAAAGCCTGTTGAGTGACCCAGGCTGTGCAACCAAAAAATCTGGGTAGGGAAACAATGTTGTGATAGGTGTTTAACCAATCTCTAGCGTTCCCATGTAGAACTGAGAAGCTTCTCAGTGGAACTAATTATACTTGTTAGGCCTGGCAAAGTCACTTTCGCAATGCTGAACATATACCAGTGAGATTTTAATTTCCTCCCACAATTACTTGTATATGATACTAGAAAACTTAATCCAGGTTTGTTTATATCCAGGGAGCTCAAGTATGGCAAGAACATAAACAGTAATCGGAAAACCAGCAGCAGGTATAGCCGAAAAAGTTCCACTCCGATATCCTTCAGACTTTGCAGGGGCTAGCTGCAAGCCCCTGGTAGATTACATTCTTTGCACAGTATTTTCCCACTCCGATTTCCTCAGGGTTGTTCCCAGTGTTTTCATTTGCTGCAAACTCTTAGTTGCAGTTGGAAACCCAAAGTGATTACGTTAATGGATTGAAACTGACTCTGAAAGAAGTATTACTGAAGACTTTAGAACAATTTTTCTCTTTATTTGAAACTACCTAAGGCCTGAAAGCATATCCATTGCCTGAAAGGAGGAGTGTTTTCTGTCGTATCAGTCTCAATAACCTCCCATTGAGCTGCTTTTTTGTGATTTGCAAGCTGTAGTGAAAGGAGAAACTTTGCAGCGGTTGCATGCAAATCCATCCTCCGCTCTTCTCCTGGGGCTTATCGAAATAGCAGAGGAATTGTCACGCATTCCAGAGTGGCAGAAATGATCATCACCGCTGATGTTCAGAGGGAGAAATGTGAAGTGGGAATTCAGGAAGTCCTTTAAAAAGTTTGGATGTCTGTTGGGTTTGCTTTTCTTTTGGCCTCCCCACACAATACTTCCCACCTTTCTCCATATTTAATTTGAAAATCAGCAATCTATAGAAGGAGCAGTTGCCTCTGCCGAAAGAAGTTGACAGGTAACTGTCGAAAGAACTGATTCTACAGCTGGTGTCAAATGAAATTGGTGCTGTGCTAACTTAAGCTACAATATGGGATGTCTTAAGGGTCAGGGAGGAAGATAAACTTGGGGATTCAAAAAGAGTATCCATTCAGGGAAGGGAAAAGTAGTGAAAAGTTGCAGACACCGCTGTCTTTCCTGGGGCTCTGTGTTGCATAAGGCAGTTGTGCTGCTTCTGAGTGCAGAGAGTGATTCTGCTGGTATTCACAGCCCAGCTCGCTCATTGCACTGGCTTCATTTTCTTCCTCCTACGCTCGTTGTGCAGTACGGTAGGATGCCTTGAGGAGGAAAACACAAGATGGAAAACACATGAAAAATTCAAGGAATTTTTTAATAATAATAATAATAGAAAAATCCCCATATGTTTACATTGTTATTAGAACTGAATAGTTGCATCAGCTTGGGTTTGAAGAAAAGGTAGAAATGTAGTGTTTGTATGTTAGATATTAAATTGAAGTCCCTCTGTAAAGCAGTGCCTGTGCAGTGCAAGGGGAGAGAAGGGAGTGGTGCAATGTCTTAGAGGCGTGGGACTCCATACGTTGGGTATGAGCCTCTCCCTATGTGTAACTTACAGCACCTGGCACAGCGGCTCTCTCTTCTGTGAGCTCCTGTAATAAACCTTCTGCTCTGAAGTGAATTAACCCTTGAGGAAGTGAGATGTGAAGCAGGCTGAGTATCCTTAGTAGCAGCCCTTTCCTCTTGACATTGAGCCCGATTCATGTCTCGCTCATCAGATCTTTCTGCATTATAAAGGCTTCTAACAGTTCCTTGTTATTGCTGGACCCGTTTGGACTCCAGTGTAAGCAAGTCATTGCCTGCTGCAGGCAGACAATGTCATGTGAATTTGCAGAAGCTGTGAAAAGTCAGAGTGCCTCAAGCCTAACAGGCATTCGGGACCCTAGAGCTGTTAGTGCCATTGGACCTTTGCTTTCCTTTTTAGCTACAAAAAGTGTTGAGGTTTTTTGTAGACTGGGCCTTTGAATCGCACTCTCACGTCCTCTCCCACTTACATTTCTCCTCTTTGTGTAAAAAAAGAAAAAAAAAAAAAAAGCAAGGCTGAGGCAAAGACAAGGAAACTCCCTGTTTGAAATGTCATTCTTGCCTCTGCTGAGCATCTGTGCCAAAGACAAATCCATGGCTAGGGGCCGCTTGAAATAGTTTCCTGTCTAATATAAAGCAGAGTGATGTGTAACGTGGACTCCTGATGTGAAGGACTGAGGAGATTACAAGGTGAGTAGAGCACCGCAAAGATGCCTATGAGTCTTATCCTTGCAATATTTGGATGCTTTCTGTCCAACCATACTAAACAAACATTTGCCTCCCCTGAATGTGAGATGCCTTCTCTATGGTGATGGGAATTTCCATGCTAAATTGTGTGAGATGTCCGGATGCTCTGACCTTCCATATATGCCCTGTAATGGAGTGATGGGTGAAGCTTGCCACAAAATCCACAGGAGTTCCTTCACTTTGGTGTGGCAATCGATGTTCTGCAAGGAGCCAGATCCCCTGCTTGTAAATCAGTTCAGCTTGTAATATCTGTCAAGTGTTTGGGGACACCTGGGTATCTGATGCTGTATAAATGTCAGTTGTTATTACAGTTTCTTGCTCGGGTTATTGATTTCTCCCCTGCTGTTCTCACTGAGATGGAATGATTTGAGGTTTTGGGTAGATCAGTTCTTCCTCCTCCAGCTTGTCCTGCATACACCGTACTTTGAAGCCCCTTCCCCTGCACTGCAGTGTAGTAGTTGCCATGTCTCAGAACCGGGTACAGCTCTCCCTGCTCTAGCTTTTTGTATCCCTTATCCCAGTAGGTTAAACAGTGCCCAGCTCCTGAGTACATACTCTGGGGCGCAGAATATCTTCTGTGATCCTTGTAGGGATGTTTTGTGGATTTTGTATTCTGCTTCTCCTCCAATGCACACATCCACAGCCACTTACCCTTTATCATATAAATTCTTCTCTTGTTTGAATGAAAATATGTTCAGCTCTGTTATTTTAGTCTGAAGGACAAAGTTATCATTCTATCTCTTAGTAAATGTGCTGCCCTAACCTTTGAAAGATCAGCCATGAAATACGAACCTTTGACAGGATCTGATCCTCCTGGAGTCCCTGCAGTGTTTTAGCTTAGCAATCAAAGCTGCTTCAGTTAAGGGGGGAAAAAAATATTCTCTTCTTCCCCTCCCAACTCCAGAAAATCTTCCCTGTCCCCCTTTTCTCTATTACCATTGTATCAAGAAACTTCCTTCACTACTTCAGAAAATTTGGGCTTTTAAGAGCAAAAGGGCCTAGCTTTGATTGTTTAGGCAGGATTTATGGAAAGCACTGATGTACAAGTCTTTCTGTTTTCCTAAATCAGCTGTGCCAAAGGCAGAAAAACATTGGACTTAAACTGGGTGGAGATGAATGTGCTGAAGTTAGCAGGGCAGATGTCATGCTCTCTGAACCTCTTTGGTGCTTATAAAATCTTTCTTGATTTTCTGAAGTTACACAGGTGCTTTCCAAGTGCCACTAGTGCATGTGGCACGAGTGTCACTAGCCCAAAGAATGCTCAGTGTGTTCTCCACTAGCCATGCTTACAAAACTTGTTTTAGCTGGTGCAAGGAGTGCATGTGGGTTTTTTTTTTACCTGTGAGCAGGTCTCTCTGGTGTTAGAAGTGTCACTAGTAAGGAATAGATACTCAGCTGGTGTAAGTTGACTGTATGGTAGTGGCAGGGGATGTTGATTTATAGAGCTGAAGGTCTGTCTTGCTCATCTTTTTAATTAGTATCAGATATTTGCCTGAAAATCCTTTTTGGATCAACATGTTGTTATGCCAGGTGCTTTGGAAACGCAGTGTAAGAGAGACTTCAGGTCCTGAAAAATTTGCAGTCTGCAGTGCAATTAGGCGACTGCTGCTTGAATCTCACCTGCTAACAGTTGTTATGCTAAAGTGGAGTGCAGCTTGGATAATTGCCCTGAATATCACCCAGGTAAATCTTAGAACCGATGCTTCCAAACACTAATGTGCTAGCTGTGCTCAAGCTAGCTAATTTAAAGCCTCTGTGGTATGTCAGCTCCAGCTGCAGTTGTGTGGTGTAGTGCCATGTAGATCTGACCAGTTGTGCTCAGAATCATAAATTCAGGGATGTGACTTGACCAGGACGGAGAGCAGGTTGGTGTCAGAGACAGGAGCAGAAGTAACGCTTCACAGCTCTTAGGCTAGCATCCTGCCTGCTGCATCCGTACTTCAGCTATGCTTCCTGGCAGAGCATTACAAAAGCTAAACGGTTCTAACAGAGCAGAAAGGGCATGTGGTTCCTCTGTGCTTGGCAGGGAACTTGATACAGACGCAGGGAGAACAGGAAAGAGGAGCCATGTTCAACCTAAATGTGAATGAGACACACTTTTATGGGTTTCTTTCCCTTTTTTGTGTGCGCTGGGAGTAAGGGGCAATAAATCGAAGGATTTTTATATCTTGCGCAAAAGCTGACACTGCTAAAATATCACATTATCGTAAGCTGCCATAAATGAGCTCCTCGAAGAGACACAGCTGGACTCTGTGAATATGGAAGCAAAGTGATTACCGGAAGCCATCAGCTGGTACTGGAAGAACTGTAGGAAAGTCAATAACTTGTTAGCACTAGTTTCTGGATTATCTGGTTTCCTAAAGAGATTCCCTCCCCCACTGCTCAAGTAAGTGATGTTTTTGTTATGCAAAGCCACAGATTGTCATCCCCTGTTATGCTCCCTGCTCAAAGTACTGATGTTTGAACAGAGTTAGAATGGGTCTAAGAAATGCTAAAGGCAACGTAGGGGCAGCTGAGGGTTTGTTTAAAAATTGCTGCTGTTCACCCTCGGTGCTGCTTCGAAATTATATCTTGTTCCAAAGCTATCCATGAAGGCCAGGAAGGCTGCTTAAAGAAGCTGCTGACAGAGCTGTCCTCTTTGGTGCCTCTGAATTTCTCTGATGATGACCCTTGCCATGGTGAATGGGACACTTGAAATGCAGCAGTACCCCCTCTTCGTGCCATTCCGCTGCTGAACAAAGCCAGGTATCACTGTACCCAATGGCAAAGGGCTTTTGATATTGGATCCAGAGGATTCTTATACTGATGCTGTGCCTCAGAATTTAGGAACGGGTGATGCTGAGTACAGGAATACTGTGGCATGCCCACATGGGTAATCTGAGAGGGTCCTAGGAGATGATGTCTGAGGCAAGGGAGAATGCAGACCCACCCCCTTAGTCTTCGTGCCGTCTATGATTTAGATTGCAGTCTACCGATGTTCTTTCTGGCTTGGGACTGTTAAAGCACCACTAGTGACAGAGCTGTTTGATAAGGGTTCGTGGCATCCAAATGTGCTTTGAAGGTGATAGTGAGAAATAGCTGAAGGAAGTGAACCATCTTCAAAATAAAGATCCAAGGCAGATGGAGATAATCCCTGTGTGTTTAGAGCATGAGAACAAAGCCTGTGTTCTGATGGTGAAGTAGCAGGGAGGAATGCAACATTTGTTGTCTTTTTTTTTTTTTTTTTTTTTTATTTTAGGCAGATGAAAATGAAGTCCCTGCACTTAATTATGTTGGGGTGGGTAGCAGGTATGCAAGGAAAAAAAACCTATTTGACTGTTCCACCCTGAGGGAGAAGAGATGCTGTCCCATCCTTCCCAGGGCCTTTTACACACTTTGTGTAGATGTTTTGGCCACTCTAGAAAACTCTTGGAAGCTGTGCAATGGTAGTAGATAAGAGGGGCTTGGTGCTTGGATACTGAGTTTCACAAGGGGAATTCTCCTTTGCTTCTCTCCTCCTTCACATACACTAAATTAATTTTCTTACTTGATGGACCATAATATCTCTGTCACCAGGAAAGCAGAATGTATACAGCTTTTTATATACGTATTTCTTGCACCATTAAACTATTCTCCCTATGACAGGACCTATGAATAAGTTCCAAGAGGTAACCTGGAATGTTTTAGGGTATAGCTTTCTGTAATAAATAGATATGTATATCTGCACTTGGCAACTCCTTAGTATGCAACCCAGTAAATAAATGTAGACTTATAAATTAGTGGTAATAAAGGGGTGCCTATACCTAACAGTCTTGCTTTGCCAGAGCCTGCCTTCACAGTAGGGTGGGAGCACGTGTTGCTTAGAACCCCTTGGCCCTGGTTTGTGGGTCAGTATGACTCGTGGAAATTAATGAGACTTATGGGCTCATTATCGCTGTGTAACAGGAGGTTTGTCCAAAGGCAGAATGTGTTTGTAGGAGCAGCTCTGCTGCGTTCCCAATTGCTTTGAAACCTGTGAATGATTGTGGCCAAATTTGACAAAGGGGCTCTGGTCTCCGAGCCCTTGTGTTTTTACAGGTGCTTTGCAAATGAGCAATTCTCAGCTGGGTGTTCCACCTCAAAGCCCTGCGCTTCCCACTTTCTGTGCCCAGGCTGTCTCCCTTCATAAGCCGCTGTCTCCCCTGCTGCTGGGGTGTGCTTCCAACAATGTTAACAGAATTTATTTAAACATTTAACACCTCTGCTGCTGTTCCTCTGTACTGAGTACATGTGATGGGGTAATTTATGTCCTGAAATTACAGTCCGTGTGAATTAGCCTGGCACAAATACATCATTTCCTAATATAGACAAGATGCTTCAAGGAGTGATGATGAGAACAGTCCTTTCCTATATGTTCTGTTTTACCTGCTGAGTAATTATCTCATTTTCTTGTAATGATATAAAAGGATTTTTATTTCCCCTTCCCCCCCCCCCCCCCCCAAGTGCAACAAGTAAGTGCTGCCTGGAGGCTGTGGTGTAAAACAGGGCCCGGAAATAACAGCAGTAGATTGACTTTTGTGCTTACATAAATGTACACCCCAGGGAGAGTACCCTCCCTGAGGTTAGGTTTTAAGGGCTCGCCCATGTGGCGAAATCAGTGGTGTCAGCTGGCGTGATGTGTGATTTGGGGTAACTTCCTTCTCTTTTATTTCAGGAATGAGTAAACGAACATTTATTTTAAGATGAGGTCTTAAGTGTGAGTGGTTACTGTGGCACCACTCACATTCCACGTGCTCACACATCTTGCTTTGGTTATGGTAGTTTGTGCTACTTACGCGTACCTTAAATAGATGACTTTGAACTTTCTTGCTCTGTGGTTTATTTGCAATTAAATTTATTCATCAAAGCTGTCTTCCTCCCCTGTGTTTTTTACAGCACCAAGCCCAGGAGTTCACTGAAAGATTTTTTTGGCTTCTAGGTGGTTCTGCAATATTAATTGTTGAGTTGCTAATTACCGGGAAAAAGCCTGGGCTAGATTTTCTTTCCTCTCCCCTTCCCTGACTTCCTGACTTACCTGTTCAGCCTTGAGGGGTTCAGTGACAGGAGATGTCTCTCCCTCACCCATATGTAGGACTTTGCATAATCCTGTTTGACTGCCTGATGTTACCATAGTAATAAGTAATGATTAAGAAACCTTCTTTGAATTCTGTTCAGAGCTAATGATCAGAGGGGTGTGGGTAAGCACACCAATGCTTGGATCATTTTCTTTGCCCACAGCATGTAGGGTGCCAAAATCCAACCAGAAACCTCAGAGGAGCTGCTGTTATGACATGTCTGTGCTGCTCCAGGCCAGCCATACCTACTTCTTGCTTAGCCGGAGGTGTGCTGTTTGTCAGCATTTTTAAAGTGCTTCAGAGATGGTTGGTGGGAGGAGGCAACAGCTCTTCTATCTGCAAATAAAGTGGAGCCCCTGGTCCCAGGGATGTGGCTCACTCCGATGCCTTTGGAAGCAGTGGTTGTGTACAGTGAAGGTGGTACTTAAATGCTTTCCGGTATTGGAGCCTCCTTGTGCTGTAATGCTAGTTAGAGATAAATTGCAGTATGATTTCACCTGAAGCCTGGTTTCTTTGCTTAGTGGCCGTTACACATAAATTTTCAGAAGCTTTCTTACTCCGTTTCTTCCTTCTTCACATCTGTCATATGATGGTGAGCTGTAGTCATGCTGATGCATCTTGTATTATGCTGCCAATTTATTACCTCCCCAAGATGTAATACACATTATCCAAACGCTCTCCAGCTTGTGAAGGATACAGAATCCATAAATGCATGAGGGTCTGCAAGGGGAAAGGGGGAAACAGCTCACAGAGGCTTTTCATCAATTGTTTAACCCTGTGGCCTTATAGCAATAGTAGAGTGAGAAATTACTACTTTTTTTCCTGCACTCCATGGTGCAGTGACCTTGCTGGATAATTACCCTCAGGCTGTTGCTGCAGCCACCTTGAGTACAGTAAGGGAGAGGAGAAAACCTCGTGCATGTCAGATGCTGCTTAGGTGGTGAGTGTCAGTGTACTGGGAGACAAAGCATGAGCACTGAAATCATGTCTGAATAACCTGGTGACACCATTAATAAAACCTCATAAATAAGCAGAACAAGATCTCTGTCCTTACCCAGGCAGAGCTCCTCTTTACTGTTAGTATTTGTAGTGTCTGTTGTTAAGACCTTAGTGTTGTCCTTGGATATGAGGGTCCTGTTTTCATGGCCACATTTGCACTGGCAGTCACAGCCTTGCGTTCTGAGAAGCCTCACAGGCAAAGGGAAAACTGTGGGTTGGAGGCACAACAGGATTTTTCCAAAGGTACAGAGAAGGTGCAGAGTGGAACTGGGAACTTTAGGATAAGAACGCAGGATGTGCGATGGTGATGGCGTGGTTTCAAGCGATGTGAGTTTTTTCAGGCAGTAATTAATTCCCCTGTTTAGCCCACTCATTGCTGCTCTTGCTCAGGACTGGCTTGATTAATTCAGTGTTATTGTAGCAGTTTTGCAGGGCTCGTTCCATCCAAAGTGATGGTGAAGAACAGCTTGTTGGAGAGGTGTTGATGGACCAACCTTTATTATTTAATTTTACTTGATTTTTATAGAAGAAAAAGGGCTTGCCATAAGGCCCTGGGCAACTTTGTATGATTGAAGTATAAAACCCGTAACAATAAAAAGCAGTCAACCTATCAAGTAACGTGCATCAACTTAACCAACCGCTATGGAGCCTTTCAATGACATAAAACTAATAAGAAGAAAATATATTGTCGTATGATGAGTTGCCCTTCATTGTGAATCTTAAGTACTTCAACACATTTACAACCTCTGAATGAATTGTGTATCTCTTGGCTGTGTGGGTTCCTAATTGAGACTTAAACTCCTAGATACTATTAGTATGCAAATCAGAAATAATGGGAATAATAATAAAAATTATCTTAACCTACCGAACTACAGTAACAATACTGTAACCAGAAAGGGATGATCATGCAAGTAAGGTGGCAGTTCCGTTCTGGAGATGAAGATTGGTAGAGAACAGAGAAATACACTTGGCTTGCCTTGGTGTGCTGTGGGTGTTTTACAAGCTATGTGAATGCTTCTTGTTGCTCTACCCCACTGATAGTCTGTGCAAATGCCTCAGCACTGGGACAACTGTGGGGAAAAAAAAAAAAAAAAAGAAAAAACAAAAATTCTGAAACTGATTAAACCTTTCCAGCAGCACAGTTAGGTTTAATTTTAATGATACTGCTGATTAAGTTGGGGGTCTGTGTGCCCTTTTTGATTTCTATGATGTTATTTACACTTGTAATAAGGAAAAGATAAGCTTTCTAGCTAATAATTTGCTTCATGGTGTATCAAAGCCTCTAGTACAGCAGGGATGAATTATACTCCTCTAATAGTCATGAATTATGGGTGAAATCATTTCAGTCTAACTTACTGAACTGAATGTCAGGGTCAGGCCTTCTGTTTTCTCCGCTGATGTGCTGAGTGGAGAACCGTGTCTCTCCAAAACCTTCCTTTAAGTGCCAGATTCTTCCACATGTCACTGCTACTTATCCCCATGAGGGACTGAGGAGAATAATGTAAAAGATGCTCCATATTGTATGTTCAAGGGCTGACAACTATTAAGAGCTTATTGTGCTTATCTGTTGTTTTCAAATGGGGCTGCCAGACTGAGCTGGCTCCAGCCATGATCTTCCCATCATCCTTACACCATTATCTTGGATTTCTAATGACATGTCCATTCCTTCGCTCCTGATGGTCCACTTTAGCCAGGGAAGAGGATTATCATTCTTATTTTATTACTGATGACAGCATGACATTTTTCAACCACCTGAAAACACTGTTTGGCTGATCACTTTGTAAGTTATTGGGTTATTGTGAATTATGGAGTTCTTTCCTTCTACTCCCAGCAGATAAAAATGCATTTCCTTGAAGCTAATCTTAATGTAGAAATCAAATCCTGTCTCCATCTGTGATGTGTGATGTGATCTAAACACGCACTGACATAGTAGAGGCTAATGAGAACAACATCCGTGAATGCCAGGTTTTGGGTCTGATTCTTCTCTTTAGGGGGGCCTGAATGGAACAGTCAAAACTTGCCAGTAATTTGATGGGCCCAGTTATAGAGGAGTTGAATTCCTGGAGCCATTCGTGGGATACTTGTTTGGCAACATCAACACCAGTTATTCTAACAGTGTGACAGCCCGAGAGCTTCTACACAATGCAAGTCCTTGTCCATAATCCCTTTTTTGTAGTGCTGAGGTACAATTGCACATAATTATTTGTGAGGGTATAAAACCCACCTGCAGTGCATGTGGTGCTTAATGCCAATGTACTGTGAATTTCTCAAATACCTGTACAATCATCTCTGGCTTTTTCTTAACATCAGTATTTAATATTAGGACTGGCAAATAAAAAACTTGCTCTCTCCTCTTCCCCTTATTTGTCATCCCACTTGGGATTAAAGTGGGTTTTTTAAAATAAATAAAAATTTAAATTGCATTTTATTTTCTTACCAGCTGCTAACTCTCCGAGACAGATTGGGAGATCAATTATCACAGCGGTGAATGAATCTAATTTTTCAATATAATTTACGGTAATTCTATATTCTCTGCCCAAGAAGCAAATCGTGCTGGCTTTTTTCCAAAAGTGAGCTTAGAAAGAACAACAAAAGAAGCCTCAAAACAAGCAACACCACTGTAGTACTACAGCAAGGACCCCTGGTCTGCCACTGCTCCGAATGCCGTGCCAAAGGTAGGGAGTGTAGGACCTGTGTGTTCGGAAGGAACTTCTACGGCAAATTCTGGAATTGACTTTGAGGAGGGGGGTAATGACCTAACGGAATTCTGAATGTTTCTGTCTGGTTTTTATAGAGGATTATGGCTTTTGGGATTATGTTGCCTGGGCTCTCTCTAGCTCCTCAGTGCAACAGGAACTCTTTGTTGGGCTTCATGGAGCTCTGGACCATAGTCCAAATGTCAGATGCATCCCCGTGTCCATCACCACTTTTGTGTCTCTTAATGTTCTGCAATATGGGGTACGTTCTGCATCCACTTCCCCTGGGTCAGGCTGCTGCATGGGATGCTAGTTTTTAGCATGGGGCCTGTTCTCTGGGACATGGGAATTACATGAGGGAGGTTGGCCTCTAGGTATTGGCAGTGATCAAGAGGCAGGATGGTGAATGTGGCTGATGATCAGGATCCAGGATGCCAAATCTTCCCTGGGTACCATTTCAGTGATCAGTTCCCACAGATGTCACACCCAAATCGATAGAGCCCAGTGCAGCATGCGGATCTCCTGTATTTGTGGTTGTAGATCAAGTTTACATCTGCATGTTTCG
This sequence comes from Falco rusticolus, assembly GCF_015220075.1. NCBI lineage: Eukaryota > Metazoa > Chordata > Aves > Falconiformes > Falconidae > Falco > Falco rusticolus. The sequence continues at coordinate 117,180,969 of NC_051189.1, forward strand.
GGGCAGACATCCCCCCCCACCCCCCTGAGCTGCCTGCCACGCAGACCTGGTGTGGCTGTACCATGCGCTGCCGACAGGGATTGTTGCAGGCTCTGTGGCACATACTCAGATCTGAGGGTACCTCTCAAATGTCAGGGAGTCATCACAAGTGGTTTATTAACTAATGCTTAGCACGAGTAATTGAGGCAACTCTGTTTCGTGTAAATGGCACTCTCACCCACTCCCCACCCCTTTTAGCCCCTTCTGGCACTGGGGACAGCTCCTGGAAATTCACAGAAAAAACTTAATATGCTTGCTGAAATTATATTTTACTAGTAGGGCTTCTTGGACTGCAGTCAGGACAGCACCATTTGGCACGGGAGGCCAACACTGTAAGCAGTTTCTGAGCACTTATGTCATTTATTGAGAAGTATGTTGTTTAGCGTGAGCTTCAAATGAGTTTAAATAATTAAAATAAATGGCATGCATAAGTTGGGGGGGGATGGGGGACAAAAAGAGGCTGCAACACTTGTTCTCTTCATTTAAAAGCACAGTAACTAAATCTCATTTCAGATCTACCAGGAATGCAAATAGTGCAATTAATTGGCAGTAATTTAGAAGTCCTCCATTTCAAAAGCCCCAGGACATACAGTTTGGAAACAATGAATCTCTTAATGTCAACAATGGTTCTGCACATGGACTAAGATGCAAACAAGTGCGAATAGGATTTTGCATATTTTCCCATGTTATTTATGGCTCGTCTTCACAAAGTGACAGCACATTATTGTATGTTGCATTAAAAATTCCTTCCCAAAGCTGATCGGATTGATTTCTCCCTTTTTCATTAATGCACAAAACAAGAAATTACTGTATTTTTTTTCTGTGCAAAGTGGGCCATGAATCTAGTAACTATTTAAGCCTTAGCGCAAACACTTGAAGCTCTCGGAGAACACAATAGCCTGAAAGAGGTCGCTTGTCAGGTCACAGATTTTTCTTTTTGGCTTGTTCACTGAATAACTGCAATTTCTCTGTCTCTTTTTTTTTATTATTTATTTCTGTTTGTACAGCCACCATTGTCCTTTGCAGTGTCTGTGATTTTCCATATTTGAATTGAGACCTCCATTCCCCAAATGACAAGTTCAAATAAAGTTAATGCCACACCCTGCAATTTTGGGGATGTGCTGTTTCAGTTCTCTGATAGATGGAAGGAACAGTGCCTTCTTGATTCCACAGTACCTTCTCCAGCAGTACAAAGTGCTTTTGAGCATGCATGGATTGCACAGTGCGATGCTTAACAGGAGATAGAGAACGATATTTCAGTAGCCAAAACTTAAGCAATAGATGTGGCAGTTGGTGTGTTATCAAATCTGCTTAAATGTGAATATGTGTGTGAAATACTGTGATTGAGATACAGCCCAGGTACAAGGCCCTGTGTGACTTTGGGCGAGTCACTTGCCTTGTTAGCAAAATGAAGCAGCGCCAGCCTTTTTGCTTCTGTAGTTTGCAAGCTGATTGGGACTGAGACTTGCCTGGTTACGTGCATGCAGTGCGCAGTGGCGTCCTGCTGGAGTTGTTCATATTCCTTTGGAGCTGCTCTGTTACAAGTAATAGTGGTAGCTGAATTGGCCAAAGGGCTTGTAAGAGACTGTTCCTTTGATGTTTAGAGTAGGAGCTTGGTCTATGCAAGATACTTTCCTATGAAGCAGGTAAGGAGCCCGTGCAAGTCAGCGCAGTTAATGTTCTTTCTTTGCGTTGGCAAAAGCAGAATCTGCCCACGCTGTTGGGTAGCATTCAGAGATCTGCATAGACTCTACCACATTCTGTGACATTTGCAAAAGACTTTATTGTTTGCACCTCTGAGCATTTAGGCCTATAAATATTTATTAACCTTCTTTCAGACATGTACCACAGCTAAGGCAGAAATGACCTTCCCTATGGCTATGACTGGGGAAGAGGGGAAACCCCTTCCATGAAAGAGCTGTAAAGGCACAGATTCACAGCCCCTGACACTTTAGCAACATGCTGTGGAGCAGAAGAGAGCTAGAGGAAACAGCAAGGGTCAGAAAATGAGAGATGAGGGGTTGCTGAGAGCAGGAATAGTTCTGAGCTCAGATGGCAGCACACCCAGGCTGAAACTCACTTGCAGAGTTCTGCCACTTCAGGGCTGCGTGGGCTTTGAATTGCTTTCCAGTGCCTCTTCATTAAGGTGGATTGTCTTTGCAGCCTTCAGAGAGCGGGAGAAACTCTATTCACTTCACCTTTATAAGAATTGTATTAGCCAGCTGCTGGTACTAATGGAGTTGTTTCTTTAGTTTCAGCTACATCGTTTTAACACTAAAAGACCTTTTTTTTTAAACCTCCTGGACGTCTGCGCAGCATTATTTCCTTTGTCTGAAGTAAGCAGTTATTGACGTTAAAATGTAAGTTGGGCAGATGTGGGGGCACGTGGGCTATCAAGACTGGGTGGTCCAGGCACCATGCAAAGCACGTGCATGAGAAATTATGTCCCGGCCACTGGCACTGAGGCATGTAGGAGGCGGCAAGGGAGTCTAGCTGCACAAAGGAACTGTTTAAACGTGACCTGAGAGGATCCGAATGAGTCAGTGAATTGACCAGGGGATGTGGTGGACAGGGCAGAAGAAATGTTCTTAATTTGTAGAGAAAAGAGAAATTAACCCAGGTGTCTGGAGGGAAATGTTTATTAACTTCTCAGCATAGCAGTCAGCATCCTTCCATCTGGCGTGTCCCGAGTTAAAACATCGGGGCCTGGGGGGGCACATGTGCCAAATTAAACTAAAAGAAGTGTCCTCCTTTGCTTTAGAGTAGCAAAGATAGTGCAGAATGAGATAGAGAGGAAACAGGAAGCTGCCTCACAAGGCAACTATTGATTATTTAATGAGCTGATAAATAACAGGCTACAGCATAATTGCACATTTGAGCTTCTTCGGCCTGAGCCGGCCACTCTTTCTCAAAGCAGGCACAGGACTGCAGCCACGGGCTGAGCGAACGGGTTGTGTGCAACCCCCAGTCACCCAGCCGGAGGCCGTTCCCAGGAGAGCCCCTTCGTATCTGTCACGCTGCATCAGAAGGTCACTCGTCCCAGGGCATGAAAACCAAAACCCCATTGAGCTGTTGTCTTTAACAGGTTTCAGTAGAAATAGCCATTTCTCAACCCTACATTGAACTCTGGGTCTGTTTCTGTTGACAGTATTTCTAGGCCTTTATAGTGACATATTTATTTGCCTCTCCCTGTTCTGGCTGTTACCTGAACCGTACTCTGTGCTCCAGGGTTTCTGCGCACCAGTTGCAATGGCGCTAAATCATGGGGCCCCAGTTCTATCTTCAGAACATCTCCCACATTGCCCGCTAATGTGGTACATAAGCGGGAGCTTGGGAGTAATATTGCTTTAGAAATCCTAGAGACATGAAGAGAGTAGACCGTAGAGCTGAGGTTGTTGAAATGGCCTCGTTATTGCTATGACTAGGGTTGCGTTACCAGGGGTACAGTCATATGTCTGTGTGATGTTCATGTTCTGTCCCTTTAACCAGAGCACTGCAGTTCTAAACGCTCATCGTCGGTGGTTTGTCCTCACCTGAATTGTGGCTGCAAAGGCTGAAGTCAGACCTGAGACAGCGAGAGGAGGATTATGTTGAAAATGGACCTGATGAAAGTGCATCTGTCTTTGGTGACACTGAGGCAGTGGCCAGTAACTCTCATGTACCATCCAGTATGGTTTTGTACTGCTTGGGAGTACCCCCTTGAACAGTTTTCCTGCTGTTGATTATTTGAACACTGGCCTTTAGTTGAAGGGTAGGAAATAAATAGAATTGGAAAAAAAGAGAAGGGGAAAAAAAAGTAGGAATCTAAGCAGATATAGACAACACATAGCTAATGGAGATTGCAGAAACATTTTGATGTTCATATGCTAATTGCATCCCACTTCCTTACAAACTGAAATCACTTCATTGTTTTTGTGCTGTGTTTTTTGAAAAGATTTCGTTGGCGCTTCCTTAATTAGGCAGATACAGAGAATGAAAGAGGTATGTTATGGATGGAAATTTCTTCTGTGTGCTTCATGTTAATTCTTCTTTGATTTCATCTTAGCAATTTTGTTCACTTTACAGGCAGAAACCAAAATTGGTTTAATTGAGAGACTAGTTTCAAACAGGCATCCTAGAGACAAGCTGTGCTCCTTCTGTTGTGTGCCTGAACTGGTCAGGCAGTCTGTGTGGGTATCGTGATGTTCTTGAGCTGTTGTTCTCCCTCCTGGGATGCAGTGGGGTGTCTCTTTCCCTGAGAAGAGCTTAAGGGAGATGCCCTGGCAAACCCAAGACCTCTGGGAGATGATGCATGCCCTGTCGAAGTATTCTCCAGGCGTTGCTGCTGGAGATGTTGCATCACAGCAGTGTAGAGCGCAAGCCAGGCTTATGATTTATTGGCATAATCCATGTGTGGTTTGGTTTTATGAAGGCTGCTGGAGCCCTGAGAGCTGCTGCAAGAACTGGTGTGACTACGTGTATACTGGAAGGAGTCCTTAGCGCCATTAATTACGATGTCTGTAGGCTCTTTCTCAATTATTTGCATATGGAGAGAGCCTGTGGGCAGCAGAGGAACTCGGCAGCAACATAAAAAAAGCCTTTTCTTTTCTCTTCTAAGTGTGGTGCTGCAATAAAAAAAAAGTTTGTAATAAATGAGAGGAGAAGGAAATGAGGTTGTTTCCAGGGAAGGGTGCTTGTCTTTTGAGGTGGTTTCTATTTTGTCAGTCTTGGTTTTATTTATTTCTTTGGCTGTTAGGGGGAGACAATTCAAACGAGCTGTGGAATGCATGAAGTATAGCTTGGTAAAGGTGGTTCACCTGGAATATGAGTAGACCTAAACCTCTAGTAGGGGCATGACAGGAACCCCAGTACTTCCAAAATTGTAGCAAGGTTTGAACTGCCTCCCTGCTACAGCTCTCACTGTTCTCTACCATTTGTAGCATCAGCTGATGAAACTGAAAGGACAAGTCTGTATTTCTTGCCCATACAGTAACAAATGTGTAAGATGTTTGGAATCTCATAAAATTTCCGGACCAAAATGTTTTCATAGTAAGTTGCTACGGTTTCTGAAATTAGCCTGCCTTGAGGGTGTATTCGTATCAGAACACCTTTTTTTCCTAATTTTAGCACATGCATCTTGGGAAATGATGCCACAGAGTGTGTAGGAGTCTGAGAATTTTAGGGCCAGAATGAACTACAAGATCGTCTCATCTGACAGCTAGCATAATGCAGCATTCAGCAATTACTGCATCAGGATGGTGTCTGCTGCCCCATCCAGTAAATCTCTCGCTGATGCAGGCAGTGATTGAGAGACTTCATGTGAGGGCAAGTCAGCCGCGCTCCTAGCTGAGTTGTTTCCAGTAGTTAACCACTCCTCACTCTTTTCCAAAGGCTTTGGGACGCAGTTATCTGTTGGGAACAAATTGTAGTAGTTTTTGCTGTGTAATGGACAGGTAGAAAAGTGACAAGAAATCCAGAGGAAACTTATTATTTGAAATAATAGCCGTATGATGAGTTTAGTTGCAACTCCTGGTTCAGGTTGATAGTCTGTGGTGAATCTCATCTTTTCATCACCCTTGAAAGATTCTGTTGTTCCCATATGGAAACAATGCTTTTGAGTATGACAAATCACATCCCACTCAACGAAGTCAAAGCCTTCATATTCATTAGCTTCCTGCTTGTTTCACTACTTTTGATGCACCTGGCTTCCACCTCCACTCCTGCTAACACACTCTGCGTTTTCCCTTGTCAAACCACGTTTTTTTGGAGTCATCAAAGACAGGCATTGCTGTGTTTAAAGAACATAAACTTTTAATTTGATAGCATTATGATCAGCTGAAGACAGGTTCCTTTTGTTCGTGTTTCTTTGCTTAGACTCTTGCCAAGACAAATTGAAATGTAAAAATAGCTGTCCTTGTTTAAGCAATTATATTTAATAAGGCTTGGAGGGAAGTGTGTTCTAGGAAATACAAGAGGATGAGAACTGAAGGACTCTTGTGACTTTTGTCCTGGCTTTGTTGCTGATTTGTTGCTTGGCTCTGGCTCAATGGCAGAAGCAAGGAATTTGTCACTGGTCTGTACTTGTGTGTGCACCTATGCTCTGTGTGTGAGCCCTTCCAGCCCAGTGAAGACCCTGAAGATCAGTTGGTATCTCCAGTGACACTCCCAGACTCTGAGCACGTAGCAAAGAGAGCTGAACTGTTAGTTTAGAAATAGGTGGTTTATTAAGTTCTATGTAAGTTGCAGAGACAACAGCTTTTAATTTTAACAGGTTGTGCTTGGATGGAACAAGTGGCAGCAGCAGGTCTGAATGCTTTGGTCCTCTAGCTGCTGTAGCTGGGTAACTGAAGGTCTCTTCATCCTGCTCTCATCTGTATCACTAAGACTGTAACGTCCAGAGGACCAGGATTGTCACTGGAAGCCTGTACGAAGTGTAGCAGGACCTGATTTCTGTTGCAGTTTCTAGTCATTACTGTAATACACGTAATGGGAGGGGGTCTGGCACCATCTGAGGGAGACCACTAGTACACAGCCGTAGGGGAGAGTCAGATCTTGGCAGGGGCTTTCAGGGCCTCGTGGGTAAAGAACATCCTACAAAATAAATAAAAGCACTCGTGGTCTCGTTCCTTATGGTCCTGAGACTTCTCAGCGGTGTTTCAGATCAAGTCCTCAGTTACTTCAGAAGCTTCTCCAGCGCTTAACGTTCTACAAAATTGTATGCATGTTCCTTTAGATGATGTGAAGAAAGTGACTGCTCTCTGTGACTTGTGCAGGCGAAAAACAAGCCATTTCCATTTCCACAGTTTAACAGCTCAACTAAAGCAACAGCAGTGGCTCTATCAACAACAGGTGCACACAAACAGCACGGCCACTTTGACTGTGGAAACTGATCAATTCAAATTGATTCTCCCAAAACCATGGCAAACAAACCCCCCCCACATCTTCTAGGCTCTCTGCACAAAGCTTGTTGTAGTGTCATGTGAAATATTTATACCAAATTCATTTGGAAGCTGTAACTTGCATTATGCATAAATGAGTTCAATGAACCCTTTTGAGCAGGGAAGTGCTTTGCTATGTTTGGTGTTCTGGGGGTTGAGTATGCGCCCCCTCCCTTATTCTGTCTGTCCAGGAACAAGTTGCATTTCAGGGAATGGTGGTTTAAATTTTTTATTTCTTGCCTGTTTGGGAAGTCTGTGTCATTTTGGCTTTAGTTTTCTATGTGTTTTTTCAGCCTGGTAAATGTATTTTTTTCCTCTCTTTTATTAAAAGAGAGGAAAACTAATATTCCATTTAAAGTCTTGAACTGGGCAGTCAGGCTTTGAAATTCTGGCTTCTTTGCCGTGGAATCCCTGGGCTTCCTTGGGCACATCTAGCTGCTTACTGAAACTCAGCTGAATTTCATTATCAGCAGATGTGAACATCTTCTAGAGTTCAATTAAATTATACTCACTCTACCTCCTGTAGATGAAAACTGTTGTTGTTCTTATTTTATAGTTAGAGGAACCAAGAGGCTTAAGGGCCCACCTACACAAGGCTATGGAAGTACCCGTACCGCAAAGGTGAAGGTTCCTGTGCCGGCCTCAGTCTTGCTGACACAGGTGATAAGGCTCTGCCGGGTGTTGTTTGGTCTAAATTTATTGAATAAGAGGTGAGACTTGCTACTGATTCTTAAATTATTATAGGTTGCCTTTTTTTGTGGTTGCTACATTGCATTCTCTGCTGCTGAGCTGGCTGAGCTACTGTGGGATGACAGACCAGTGGTGTCCAGACCTGCAAGGCTGCTCCAGTCTAACCAGGACACTGGCTTTTGCTTGATTAGGTGTCATTAAGTTGTGATTGCTGCAGTGGGAAGATTAGGGGAAATGAGACGGACCTGTAAGAAACCAGGTTGTGTTTTTCCTCTGCTTATGGGAACAGCTTGCTCTGAGTGCAAGTCTCCTGCCAGCCCCAGATGTGCAGCTGAGTAATTTGGTGAGTGCTAGCTGTCCTCTGTGATGCTTAATCGTTTTCAGGGATGCAAACCTTTCCTTAAGGCTACTGCTGCTTTCTGGAAAAGTCTGTTTTGTGGGTTTTTTTGTTGTTGTTATCATGAGTCCTTTACTGCCCTGGTTCACCCTTTAGGAAACCTTTTTAAATTGCACAACATAATGAGCTGATTCACTGGTGGAATTTCTTTCCTTTCAGTGAAAGGGCTTGCCTCCTTCAAGGAGGAAAATTAGGTTGCACCTAAAATGGCCTTTTGCTACATACCCCAAAACATCCTTGTGGTGAGAGGATGTTGCTGCAGTGATAAATACGCTACTTTCATGACTTTAATAATTAAAAATGCACTTTGAAAAAATCCTTCTGCATACGCTATAGAAGGGTCTGTTGCATTTATTCTAGCCTTTCATGGATCCTTAAGGTTTTATGGGCACTTTAAAGCAGAAATAAAGATCGGGTTTATATTCAAAAAACAGATGTCTTTCAAACAGCCATCCTATTCCACACAACTGTAGCTATTTTCTCTTTAAGATGTTGCATCTGGACCACAGTCTTTTGCCTTTTGTTTTCTAGAGATGCGCAGGTTTAGGGCAGAAGAAGTATCACTAAAGATCCAAGTGGCTCCTCAGCTGGCCCTGTGTGCTCGTTGCCACTGCCACACGCTGTGGCCCAGACTGTGGGAGTCTGCACTGTAGAAAGACAGCCTGAGCCTGAAAGTGGTCACTCAGGCAGCGTGTCCACCTGCCCCCAATGTTCGGAACTGGACAGCTCCATCTTTGAGAGTCTCACGGTGTTTCTGCCTTCCCAGACTTAAGGTACACAAAAGCATTCATGGACATCTTTCTTGTAAAGATGGACTTAGCGTGAAGCAGAATGCTTCAGAGAGGTCCACCCTCATCTTCCTCCCCATGTTCAGCTAAAATATATCTAGCTGACATGTGCTTGTCTAGCTCAGAAGCAGGTTAAATTCTAATCTACTTTTGAACCTAAAATATGCATGTGACAAGTATCCCTTTGCTTCTGTTTTCCATCTGTAAAATGAGGATAATACTGTTCTGTTCCCAATGGCAGCTCCTAATGAAGCTCGCAGGTCCTGCAAAGTATCCAGATCAGTATGGTTTTGTTTCTGAAATTATCTTGGTGCTGCAGTGAAAAGAGGTAACTATGAGTATTGAAGTAGCAGACACTATGTAGCTTTGTCTTTAGCTGCTTGATCAGACTGCAGAATATCAAAGCATAAGAAAAGCCGATGAATTAAAAGGAGTAGTTGTGTTCTACAGAGTCATTATAGCAGAACAATGTATATATGGTTATTTATTTTTGAGATTCACCCAAGAAATCTCCCAGAGAAATAGAATGGATGCATCTGGTCTGGAGTATATATTTGCTTTCATTATTACTTTTTGGCAGAAAATGTCTTCGAAAAGAAATAAAGGAAGATATTAGATGAGAAGAATCGGTGATTTTTAGGATCTGCTTTCCTTCCACCTTGTTTTTTGTATTTGTGTGCTATCTTGTTTTGTGAGCTCTGCTTCGTTCATAATGAAGTTTCTTCAAGTTTGGCAGCTGAGGGCAGTCAGTAACCCAGCAGCCGCAGTATAAAGGCGCTGTGATGAATGGTTTAGGAAAACACGAGGGAAGCAAAGTACTGATTTGACTAATGGGGTAGGTTTGACAAAGAAGTCATTTTGGTTTTGCTGCTTTCCCTTTACCATGAGCAGGTTTGGTGCGAGGCGTTTCCAGTCGTGCAGTCAACCAGTGTGGGACCCTGGCTCTGCCGTTGCCTTTGTGCAGCTGTGAGCCACAATGCTCTTCCCACCTTCTGCTTCTTCATCCTGCCCTTCCCGTCCAGTTCTTTTTCCATGCACTTTGAACTGATTTTCAAGCACAGGGCATGTATTTATGGGGCTCCCCCATGAAACTGATTCTGCCATTTGACTTCCAAAGTAGAATGGAAAAATCCCTACAGCCCAGTACAGCAGGAGTGGGAGTGCAGACAGGACAGTAAACTGAATTTCCAGAGGAATCCAATATAAATCAAGCAAGTAGTGAAAATGGAGGAGCAATGAAAAGAGACTTCTTTATTACCAGAAACCCTAAGTTCGTTTTCAGCAACTGCATTGGGAATAAGGAACATGTGCTATACTGTAGTCTCTGAAGAAAAGAACATGGATGAAATCCCTCCTGAGCGAAATAATGAGGTTAATAAGGATAGCTGTGCCTCCCCAATTAGGGAACATGGGAGGCCAGCATATTACTGTCTTGGCAGAAGACACTAGGATGTCCAGCTGGGTCTGATGGTTTTAGAATTTATAATAAGCAAGCAGATCAAAATGTGCCTGTGTAGTAAATAAAATACATGCCAATGCATGGAGGGGGGGTTGCAGGCAAACTGTTGTGTGCAGAGTTACATGCTGAAGGAACACATTCCCTAAAAGAGGAGAACGCTGCGTTCTACAGCTGTGGGGTTTGAGCTTCTCCAGTAACTTTGGATGATCATCTCAACACCTCTGGGTGGTAAGGACCATTTACCAAGGCAGTTTGATAAGTGGTATAATTTGATGAAATGTTACTGTTTTGTTCTCAAAAAAAGCATCATGAGATTTGGGCTACAGCTGCAGTGTGAGGCAGCAGTGTGCGAGAAGCTTGGATTCAGGGTCGGTCTTTAAATTACACCAACTGTACATACATTTGACCTGCAGTGCAGTCAAGCCTGGGCAAAAGATGTTTTCTTCCCACATCTGCCAGATCGTGCAGTTGTGTAGCACCACTGGCTTCTTCCCCTGCTCACAACTGTGTCAGGTCCTGAACCTCAGGAAGAGCTGAAATGGGAGAACAGTAAACAGAGAGAGAAGAGACGGAGGATTTGGCTAGTGAAATTTCTGGGTGAGCATGGACTCGAACAAGGCTTTGAAGTTAGTCTTTCCAATGCCCCTCTGAGGGGCAAGAACAGGTCTTCTGCCTTGCTGGGTATTTGTTGGGACCGTAGCCTCGGAGCAGAGGCTTGCTCTGTATTTGTGAAGGCAAAGGTGTTTGCCTACTGCACTCAGGATGCCTGAAGTCAAAAAGCACTTGTGCTTGAGGGAAGAATGAACTGTGCAGATATCTTGAGTGACTACAGAAAAGGGACAAGTCAAGCGGAAACAGTAGACACGTAAGAAGGAGGGAGAAAGCATCTTTACTGTTCTTTGTGACAAGGGGAATAGTGTGTTCTGTCCTTGCTCAAATTAGGTGTATTTTTTTGTTTTAATATTCACTAACATATTTGAAGCTAATGTTGCTTTGCAAAAATTGAGTGTTATGTGCCACTGCTGATTTCAGTCAGAACGGAGTAGGGAGAAGGTTTATTTTTAAAACATCCAACAGGATTTGATAGTGAGAGCTTTGTATTTATTTCACCTGAAGAGGAGCGGCAGAATGAGAAGGCATGACTTAGTGGAGAGCTGAGCTGACTTTGCTTTCCCTGAAGTTCAAAATGGAGGTTCTGTTACCACTGTACTGTCTACAGGATAGAAAGGCTCCAGCTGTGCTAATTACCTGCTTTTTCCATTAAGAAATTACTTCACCACTGAAAAGTCATGTCTGGTTTGAATATTTTTGAGAAACATGAAAAGGCTTCAAGTGAAAGCAGTTTATTATTCCTATCATCCTGCTGGAAGGGGACCCTTTGAGGGGGGGTGCTGGTTGGGTCCTTCTGGGGCTGCGCTCCGCAGGGGGTGACAGTGGCACAGCCCCATCTCCTGTAGCCTTGGCGGTCCCCACAGCGGAGCCACCATGTGCCATCCTAACACTGACCATCATCGCTGTCCCTTACCAAACTTTAGAAGCACTCCAGCCTCCATTCGTGATGCACTTTAATGGTGATGGACGTATTAAAAATATTACTGTAGCTTCTTCAAAATGTATGTGTGATGGATGTGTATATCCTTCAAATGTAAGTAGCTTTGTACCTCAGTTCTCTGCCACAATCTCTATGCTAGATGCGTGGAAGAAAAAAGCAATATAGCCAAAAGCTACAATCATTTACTGCAGATATTTCCTCTTCTTTCTTGCACTTCTGATATATCAGATTACCTTATCGGAGCCACTGGTTGAATTATAATATTGTTTATTACAGCCTATCAATCAGATTCCATCATGTGCAATCCCTATTACTGATAATGTGCTTTTACTTCAGCAAACGCTATAAAAGAGGGGAGAAAATAAAGGAGGGAGAATGGCTTTTGGCAGGGGGGAGGGTGTCATCAAGAGGTTTGTCGAAAACTTGACAGAAACAGAGTATTTTGCAGTCTGCAGGAACTGTCTAGATATTTGAGGGGGGGGGAAAACCCACCAAAAAAATCTGCTCTTCAAAAGACAGATGATAAAATTATTTCATCTCCTTGGGTTGCTTTCATAAATATTGTTGCCTCTACAATTCAGCAGCTGTTTGAAATAAATGTAAAAATAGGATGTTTTATATTATTATCATACAATTGGAGAGCAATACGTTATACTCCCCGTGCATTCTGCAAAGTTCAGGAAGTATCATAGCATTACACATCAAAGAACAGGTTGAAATTGTCCAGTTGTGTATTACCAGTCCAGTAATGCTATCAGCGCAGTTTGAATAGCACTGTTCAAGCTGGGTGATAAAGTGGCTGGTTAAGGGGAAGCAAATCTATGGCGGTGTTAGCGATACTGCAGGCTGATGGTGGTTAATATACAGCTGGCATCTGCAGCCTGAGTTGGAGTTTATTGAACAGGTTGTGCGTTTTGTGAGTGCAAGGAAAGCAGAAGCCTTGTGTCTGTGAAGGAATGGCTGGATGTGCTGCTCTCATGGGACCAAGGTGCAGGAAATCGTGCAAGTGAGGAGAGCAGCTTCTCCTTGTTTGTTTTTGCTCCAATTTAATTGTCCTGCAAGTCTGGAGAAGGTAAAAGATGCCTTGATTGCATAACCCTTTTTGTTCTTTATTAGTATGATTGCAGTAGTAGAGAGAAGGGTAGTTAGGTCAAGCATGAAAACAGCTGAAATAGTATTTATTACCTTGAAGTCATACCATGTTGCTTCCTACACCAGCTGATCACAGGAGGCAGAGGTAAGTGCCAGCAAAGTTTTATGTCAAAACTTAAAATGGAGTGCTTAGATTTTAGGAGATTTCTCTTTTGACACTTTCATTTTCACAAAAGCACAAGCAGAGATTGAAAATTTTCCCTCCAGCTTTATGGTAAAAACTAGAATTTTGCTGCTGGAATGGTTTTAGTGGTCAGTGTTGCAGGGAATAACACAGTCTGATCTCTAGATTTTTGGCAGGCATCTTTATTACCTCTGAAAAATCTGGGTAGGGTGTGATCTTCGTTAAGCTGGTATGAATCCAGGAGATGCGGATAGAGGTTTTTCTTTGCAATGAGACACTTCCTTGCAGTGCAAGAAATGCAAATGTAATCATCCAGCTTTACCCCTCCCCTCCCAAACAAACAATAATCAAACTGGCTCTTAGAGGCTGGCATACAACAAAACCCAAGAAAATAAATGGACCTGAGCAAGGTAGTAACTAATCCAAATCACATGCAAAATAACCACGAGCCCTCAAACTCAACCCCCACTCCCCACCCCCGACCCAAACGAAACAAAAATCAACCAAAACTGCCTCCCTGCCGCTGCTGCCAATCAAAAGTTACATAATGAGAGCATTTCGGTTTGATTTAGGCTTTGATTTCTCGCATCTTGGTGCAACTCTCATCAAGGTTGTGTTTAAAAATGGTCTCTTTTTGTGCTCATTGTGACATGATGTAGAGAACCTTCAAAGCAGTTGTAAGGAAAAAGGAGTAATTATTTTTGATAAATTATGTACCGTGGTCAGGGTAAGGAGTAGCTCAATCTGTCCTTCCTCTCTTAGGACTTGAACACACAAGGAAAACAAGATTTCAAGCTTTTGAACATTGAATCGGTGGCAGAGACAGTACACATACGTTTTTAAATGACATTAAGGTCACTGAACATTCATTCTTAGAGAACGGGTCATACTGACATGGCAATTATTGATTATTTTTTTAAAAATTATTTTTTCCCTAACCCAGAGGCTCTCTTTTCCCATGTGTTGGTGCATGTCTTATTCTAGCTTTCCCTTCTCCTTGTGCTTCAAAAAAGAAAAGGTATCACCATTTTTAAGTGGTAAATCAAAAAATTGTAGAATGACCGAAGGTGTCTGGAAGGTTTCATGCTGCAGCCCTGTAAATGAGCCCCCTGCACCCAAGGGATGCTCTTTCCCAAACTGCAGCCTTACCTGCAGCACCTGGGCAATGTCGCTCGGGGATCATCAGTAAAAGTGTGTCCGTTTGTATAGACATGGCTAATCCCAGGAAGAGATTTGTAATTAACAGTGGCCTGAGCCTTGGGGGCTAGACTTTAACTGTTATAAATCACTAAATCTTTACTTCAATGGGCTGGAACCAGAAGGGTTTGGAATAACAACTCAGAGCAGGATGTGAAAGGCTAGAATGGCTCTTGGGGATGGAGACAGGGAAGGCTGGGGCTGTGGAGGATCAGCCAGGAACCGCTAAGCATAATTAAGACTGCAGATGACCTTCGGGCTGAGAACTAGACTCTATGACTGCTGGTACCGAGCTATCAGTGGGCGCACCACTAACCAGCACTAGATAGCTGAATCCTAGCTGCGTGCACAGGCGTTAGATGGTCCGCTGTGGTGGTGAAGTGGGTCTCTGCGTGCTCCCCGTGGGTGCAGGGCTCCAGCATGTGCTGCTTTTAGATAGGCTTCTACTTTCGAAGTGCCAGTGTAGCACTTTATCTTCTCCTGCTGAGACACCCAGTGTCTCTATTAGCTCGATAATTACTCACCAAAGTTCCTGTTTTCGTAGCAGTGATAACAGTTGTTAATCACATGCTGTGCTAGGATTATACCTCCTATGCCAATCCCATGCATTATTCTGAAAACTTGACACGCACCAACCCGGGAAGTTTATTAATGCAACTGCAGCAAGTCATTAAGCTTTACTTATGGTGGGCGTTAAATGCGTGAATGGAAGTCGCATTCAAAGATGTCTAATGGGGAGTCACAACAGTCCTATGGACAGCAAATTCATTCTCCGTTTTTTCATCTGGGGAGAGGATCACAGCTGGCAGAGAAATGGGATGAAAGTGGCCATAAAGAAGAGAGCACAGCAAGCAGCAGAGGAACAAAAAGGCAATACTGGGTTGTTGATAAATTCCTCAAACTGCAGGGACTACTGGTGTTGGGCATGAGGAAGGGTATTAGTACTGCATAGACTGGCCAGGCTTCCTGAACCAGAGGTCTAAACAGATACAATTAGTGAAACAGCAAATGAGCTGGTGCTGCAGAAACCAGTACTTATTATAACATCCTCCAAAAATAGCTCTGGTTTAAGTCGGTTTGTGTCAAGCAAAGTTACCAGGTGAGTAAAGAAAGGAAGACTACACAGACAAATAGCTACCCTATGTTTTTATAGGAAAGAAGCGTTCATAGTAAGCTGTGCTGTGTTTATATGTGAAACATCTCTTTCAGTTTCATCAACATATGATGGAGAACTGACTTCTGCCAAATTTACATCTGCCTAGGCATAAAACCATTTTTAAATACAGAGCTGTCGGGAAAGCGACGGCATTACATGAGCATCTCTTACTGCCACCAAATATGTGCATGCCATGTGATGGTCATGGTCATGAAACATTGAGCTTGAGATGTTGCATTATTGCTCAGTATTGTTTATTTCAAAGTAAATATGTAGGGGAAACAGGGCTGAAGGGTCTGTGAGGTTGAAATGATAAATAGGAAGAGAAACTTGCAAGTCTTGCAAAAAAAGAAGTTGATAAACTCTAAGGTATAGGGAAAAGATATTTCAGTTCTCACCTACGTAACACTGATGGTAATGCTTGTTGGCAGTCCTTTGAGTGCCCAGACCTTAACAGCTTTGCCTGAAGGGCAGGAAAATGCTGGCCAAAATGTAACATAGGATCCAAAAAGCCTCCCACTGGAGGTACAAAGCTAACTTCACAGGTGGGATATGTTCACTAAACCTGCACAGGTTATGGACCTAGTCCGTATATACCTAATCTAAGTATAGATCTCTACAGTTCAATTCATTCTGGTCTTCACTAACCTAAAATACTCCAAAGGATTTCTCACGCAGCCTGATGTTCTGTTCAGGTATGGTGGTGATAAAATCTCTTGTGAAGCATCCAGGTTCTTTGGATGGTTTGGAGATGCAAAAGAAGAGCAAATGATTCAGGCTGAGTGTTTAAGCAATTAGGGAAGGCTGCTGGGGAAAAACGGGGAGCTTGCTTCCTTCTTTCTGAACCCCTGAAAGAATATTCTGAGCAGGTCAGATCCAGCTCTGCAAAGACAGCGTGGACTGTTAGTCGAGCGTTAAATACGACTCGGCAGCAAATGATATTCCCCTTCAGTTTCTTGTGTTCCTTGTCCTTTAAACAGCAGCAGCATCACAACAAACTTTCCAGCCCCTGAAAACCAGTAGGGGGAAAAAAGCCTGGGGAAGAAGACTTTGGTCGAGCGCACAGCAGAGCAAGGCTTCGTTCTCATTAGGTAGTCCATGAGCTGCCCCAGTGAGCAGCGAGATGTGTGAATGGGATGCTGCGAGGTGATGGACTGTGCTGGTGCTTGCTGGCTGAACTTTCTTTTCTAAGTTTTTATCCAAAGCAAAATGCAGAGGGGGGCAACTGGTCAGGGGAAGAGACAAAACACAGCTCAACAGCAAAATGACTGCTGCAGGGAAGGAAAAAGCTGCTTTTATTGAATGATGCTGGCACCAACAGAAACAATTTTCTTCCCCTTTTGACTTAATTTTTTTCTCTGCTTGTGTTTTGCATAATAAGGCTGTAGATCCATTGCTGTTTCAGGCCAAACTGTGAGGCAGTTTCTCCTTTTCCTTCTCCTGCTCTTGTCTATCAAGAGGGTTATTCAAGCCAATTCAGATGGGCCTGAGTGTGACACGGTGGACCCAGCCAGCACATCTTGGCTGCAGCAACTGATAGGCTTTGAATGTTGTTTGGCAGTGTTTGTTATAGATAGCATCTAGGGTTGGTTCTTTGGCTCTGCAATGTACAAATACAGATTTGTTCACTATCCCTGGGTTAGAAAAATCTCTTTAAGGCTGCTCTCCAAACAGAAGGGATCATTTTGAGAGACCTCTCTGCACTGTGCCTGTGTCTGCCTGCCTTGGATGAATGGAGATGCATCCTGCTTTATTTCTCTTCCTATGGCGCGGATGGGATGAAGGCAGGGCTGCTGGGAGTACTTTGTGTCTCCAAGTGAAATATTGTTGAGACTCCTCCTGTTTTCCCCTATGTTTTTATGTGCCGCCAAGCCTTTTGCTGACCAGCAGTGACCACCAGTCTGACTCCTGCCTCTGTCTGTGCTGCTCAGGGAAGCAAGAGGATGTTCACCTGCCTTTAATGTCCTTTATCTCACCGTGATGCCTTCTACAGCTAGGTCTGAGGTTCAGACTTGAGGGGTGTCTGTGATTGTTGGTGAAAAGGGCGATCATGCTGTTTCAGGAGGTCACAATTGGAGATGGGAGATCTCCTTTTCTACAGGGAAGATTCTTCTATCCAGTAAACCCAACCGGCACAGGAACAGGTATCTCCAGTCGGGAGGGGGCTGCTGAGAAACCAGAACCCTAACAGCTTTATTTTTTCCCCTTACGCTTTGCTGCAACAGCAATCTGGGGGAAAGAAAAAAAAAAAAACAAAAAACAAGAGGGGAAAAACAAAAAAGTAATCAGGTCAGGTGAACACAGGCAGTGAGTCCGCAGCTGTTCCCAGCCCGCTGAAAATCCTCAGGTTTTGGAAAGGAAACATGAGAAAGCTGACTTGGGGGTCTGCGCTTGCTGTGTCCAGTGTGTCATTCCCAGCAACCTTGCTGAAGGAGTCAGCCCCTTGCCCACCCAGACATCCCTATCTTACAGCTTCCAAGTAAAGAAATAATATATGTGCGGCGGTGACGTACCCGCAGCGGGGTGAAGCCTGGTTATGAGGCAGCAGGATCGGTCCCGTTCGCAGTGTCGTAACGTCGCCTGTCACTCGCTGCACAAGGGTGCCTCTCTCTCTGCTCTAACCTTACTGCCTGGCATCTACGAAGCAGGGGTTGTTTGCCAAATATAGGAGTTGGAGATAAACAAATTTGTTATGTAACTTTTCAATTGCCAGGAAATGTGATGATTTTTGACTCCTGCTGTCTGACTTGAGTAATGGATTCAGGATAGAGAGGGTGCCTGCAGAACTGAGTGGCTGTCATTTGTTTCAGGACACAGTTGACATTGTAAATAAACTTAAAAGGCCAAAATCTGCAGTTAGGGGTAAATAACTGTGACTCTCTGATCTGGCCTGTAACATTGCTAATGTTTATTTACCATTATAACTTAAATTGTTACAGCAAACTGCTTAATAATTGCTATGTGTAATGCCCTGAGCTATCTGGCTAGGACAGAGAGAAGCCACCATGCATTATTCACAAACGTCCTTTAGGACCTATCTGAGAAACCTACCACCCCAAGATGTTCATTAACAACAGATAATGGTTCTGAGCAGCAGCACTAGTGGCCTTTTTTTAAATTCTGCATCCTGTGGCTGGATTTCTAGTTACAGGCACCATGGACACGGAATTTTTGTTCAGCGCATGCAGGGACCAGCCTTACAAGAGAGCCTTGTCCAGGTTTCCAAATGTCCAGGTTTCTGCGTGTGACTGTCCTGTGGGAGGTGGATGTCACCACGGGGGAGATGAAGAACTTTAAAGAATCTTTTCCTGACTGGCTGCACTGTACTAGTCAGGCAGTCCCAGTGCTTCAGCGTCTGGTGGTCATTAAAGGCTGTTCTTCATTTAGTTTGCAATCAAAAGGAATATTACAGAAAGTTATTTGAGTTTGTGAAGCACAGGGAGAGCAAGAAGATGCTATCTAGACGCAGAATGATTTTATTTTAGAAAGCTCTTTTTGTTCAAATTATGCCTCATCTCAGGGGTAGTTTAAAGTGTGTAATAGTCCATAGAACAGTTGTGCAGACTTGATGCATTATGGTATTTTTATGTACTGTTTGAAAAAAAATAATCAAAACAAATGGAAGGGGTTACTTGCTTTAAAACACTTGCCACTTAAAAGGCGTACAGCTACCCCTGATACTGGATGATTTAGTTATGAATAATAGAAAATAAGTGAATAGTAGGATGTGACTTCTCCACATTTTGAAGTTCCCCTATTTCAAAGCACTTATCAAAGCTATTATGAAGTATTTTGAATTAATGATTAAATGATAGTGGTAATGCAGCGATTATGTTAACCACCCAGTTGAATGCTATGGGCCTCATCCTGGGCTGATTTGTCCATCTTGCCCTGAAGTAAGAGAGGGATCAGCTGAAACGCAAGTGCTGGTATAAAATACGCTGGCGAAACCCTGTGAAGGTGCTTGTGGAGCTCAGCAGCATATGGTGTTGCATGCCTGGGACAAAGTGAATCAGTCAAGCAGCAGAAGGGAGGTTACCATGCCGCTCGATGAAGTCCACTGATGTTTTTCTGGGCTTTTTCTGCAAGGTGCTGACTACTTTGGTTTCCTGCTGGCCATCTGTGAGAGCCAAGGGCAGACAACGTTGCTGCAGGGTCAGACGCTTCCTTATTGCACAGCATTCAAATAGTATTTGAAAGAATCTTTAGAAACAACTGCCTTAAAGTAAAACTGGCTATTAATTGTAATTTATGTTGGGAAAGTTGAATAGAATCTTTGCTTTTCCAGAGTGTAATCAGTCATGTTTTGATATATACAAACAAAATAGCTTGGGGAAAATCAGAAGGAAAAACAATGACTAATGATCCTGTGCTCAGGCTGTGGATGCTGGTGTTCTAATTCATTCCCTGCCATTCCAAGGTTACTTTCTCTTTCCTTGAAAGACCATGAAATTGGGAAGCTTCTTTTCTGGGGGATAAGGAAGTCTGGCAACTTAGCAATGGCATGGTTTTCTCATGATCTGAGAGTGTGGCTTGGTGTGAGCTTGGGAAAAATGCAATCTAAACTGTCCTGAGTTCTGCAAAACTTGGATCTTTAGTACTGTGCTTGGCCAGGTCCCCAGGAATTAATATTAGTCAGTCACAAGTTTAAGGTACATAAGCTCATGCTGCATGACGGTCTAGTCCTTCACCTGCAGCTCCTCCTTAGACTAATCATAGCAAAGCCAGCTTCAGCCTTTTGTACAAGTCACTAATTGCATGTAGAACCACAGAAAGCACACACCCCGTGCAGAATACCTGCTCAGGCTGTGGGAGGTTGGGTGGAATCAATGGAACCGCATTGCTCTCTTGATGCAAACCTTGTGTTTGGAAGATTGGCAGCAGAGTCTTGCAAAGAGCTGGGCCCAAGGTCAAAAAACCTGGAACTGGTTTCGTGATGGCCTCGCAGGGCAGTCTGTGTAAGAGCTCTGCTGTTGGGATGCTTCGCGTTGGCCCGCTGTGAGCTTCAGGGCAGACCTGGAATTGCACCTGTATTTGCTGTGCTGGTGCAGACCTCCACTGCAGAAGCTGTAGAAAATCCCATGCTAACGCAGTGCACGTTTTAACACCGGTGTAGCTTGCCTCAGCAGCTTTCTGGCCTGATCTCCTCTGAATCTGATTTTATGCACGTGGCTGTGCATGATGAGTACCGACTCATGCCGCTGGCTGTGAAGGTCTGTCTCCTGTTCTTGGTGTTGATCACAATGACAGCTGTCATGTGCTAGCTGCTTACACCACTACACCTAAGTGGTTACAAAAAATTCTCAGATCTTGACAAGCTCTTAGAACATCCGCTCTGTGCTCTGCGGGCTTGCATGTGATGTGTGCGCGCATGTTTGCACACATACGTCTGTGCAATAGGTGATTTGCAAAGAAAGATGCTAGGTGACACAGACAACTTCGAGCATCATCTGCTGAGGAGCCCTAAACAGCTGCATTTGTTTTGGAGTGAAAAATCTTCCAACTGCTCATATATCAACCCTGTAACATGTCCCACGATGCTGTGCTGCTGGAAACTATGGCTTGCAACTGAAACGTCCGAGTGCCGGGCAAACGTGATTGCTAAGATAAAATGCCACGTTCATAAAATCATCATGTGCCGAGTAACTGCTGAGTGGCCTGGGCCAGATGCTGATGTCAGCTCCTCCGGTGTATTTTCACTTCTTTCAGTGGATTATTCTGGCTTTGCACTGGAGACTGGCTTCTGGCCAAAGAGTTTTGCCTTTGGTCAGATCAGACAAGTTGATTCTCTAGGACAGACAAGACCGTGCAGAATAGCTATGGACTGCGGCAACCTGCCATTTTCCCCACCGAGTGGGAAGGCAATGCGGTGCGGCGGCTGCTGTGATCTACCTGGAAGGTAAAGCTATGGAGAGAATGACAGCACCATCCCACTGAGGAACTGACACTTGATTTTGGGTTTAGTGGAGACACCTGTTACTTCCCCGAGGTTTTTTTCTTAGACAGTGTGTTGCATTAGCGTGACTTCTTAAAATGACAAGTATTTGCATTTGCATGAAGGTCTGTGTGTGTAACCATATGGTAAGCAGTATTTTTACAGCCTGTGCATTCGGGGTGGCTGAGCTTGCTCTGACCTTAGCTGAGGTCTCAGGACAGAATGTGATGTTTCTTGAAAGATGTTTGCGGTGTGCCTGCCGTGACTGGCTGCGATGGCCTGGCCTGTCAAGCTTAGACTCTTTAGGAGGAGGGAAATGCTGGCTCTTGGGTATAAAGTCCCTGCTGAGATTTTTGCTGTGTGGGTGTGACAGGAGATGAGCTGAAGTGCAACGTTATGAGTCTAAACAAGTACCTGGCTGTTCCTTGTCGTCGAGAGCTGGGTCACTCTGGCTGCACATCTAATGCCTCTCTGGCTTCTCAGCATTAATGAGGAGCCGAAGGGTTCCTCATCAACGATGCAGTTCCTATTATCACGTTGGAGAGGCAGGGATGCTATACAATACAGGGAAAAAGACTGGGGACACTTGAAAGAACAAATGCAATTTGGGGGAGCTGTATGGAGCCTGATAATAAAGCTGTGATTGTCTCTCTTTTATTTAGAAGTGCCATTGCTGGGCTTAAAGTTTAAATAATAATATTAAAGAACGAAAACAGAAATCAAATATCATATGAAGCAAAGTGCTTCAGTGCTTCCAATTTAACGGCTCGTGTGAGAACCTGAAAAGGATCATATTTGATAATGAGACATTTCATCTCAGTGACTGTTGATGAAGAGCTGCTGTTTGTCACTTCTGCTCTTGAGGGAATCTTCAAAGCCAGAGCAGTCGGTAGCTGGGGACAGCTCCTAGGAGGGGCGGACCAGATTCCCCCAAGGTCAGCACTGGAGCTACCTGTGTGCTCATAGGGATTTCAGATCGGACCTGGGACACCTGATGTTCCACAGCGTGCTGCTGTGATGTGTGTCCGGAAAGGGAGAGGGACCCGTGGCCAGCCAGCCCTGTTTGGTGCCCAGAAATTATCTGACCAAACGTATCGTAAGGCACCTGGCACTGCCTCGTGGAGCTCTCGTGCCTTCCAGGCTTCTTTCACCGATTGCACTGGACCCACAGGGTGTCACCTCTCAAGGTGGCAAGTTCAGAATCAGCGGTGACAGTAGCAGATCTTTGCAACCCTAGCTTCCTTTTCAGCCTAGATTCCTGTTGATTTTCCTGTCCTGCCACCGTTCTGGGTTGCTGAGAGAAGGCTGTGCCATGCAGTGGTCCAAAAATAGAGGAGAACAAAGGAGGTAAAAATGGGAAGAAGCTGGGGAAGAATTCCTGTATCACTTTGGTCAGTGTCAACTCTTGCGTTGGCAGAGCGGAGCCACGTTTCAAAAGAGACTCTATCAGAAAACTTTGTGCATGGATCATGCTTTGAGAATATCTATGTGTAGGGAGGTTTAAGAAGTATTTTCCTGTCCACGGCATGAACAAACACCATGTAAATGACAAACACACGGCTGGGCAGGAAGGTGTTTGTACTTTCCAGCGAAATTTATGCAAAGAGACCAAATAAATGATGCCCTGTGATATTTGTGTAGCCAAAGATGGTATTTGTCCACCCAAAGCCAGTTGTTACGTACTCAGAGGACAGTTAAAGTATATAATCTTGCTCTTTAAAGGTAAGTTTTTAATTTTGGAGGTTCTTAGAATATCTGGCCTGTATTTTCTGCCCAGACTGGCTTCTAAATCTCCACCGGGCAACCATACATTACAATTTATCCCTTCTGAGCTCTGTTTTGGAGAACGGAACAAGTTGAATCTCTCCCTTTTAATGCATATTACTTACTGGGTAGCGTTTTCACAGCCAAGCTTCTTGAAAATAGTAAATCTGAAAGGAAAATCCATTTTAAAATCATTAAAAGCATTAAAAATGACCTTTACCTGCTGCAAACATAATCCGTTAATAATGTGCCTTGTACTGGACAGATAATGGGGATCTTCCACCCAGGGATTAAGGGATTGTGCGAACTCAGAGCTGCTGATTTACTGAGAAAATATGTACTTTTTTGAAATTGCAGGTGGAACCATGTAAGTACTAACACCTATACCAAGACACTTCCATCTTGTGCCTAGCCTAGATTTTAAAATTTGCACAAGTGTCTCTTAGAACATTGAGAGCTTAGCATCTCTGAGCAAGGGATGGTGATGCAACAACCTTTTGGTTATGGCTATTTGTACCAGGACAGTGTCTGGGGCCCTGAAGCATGGATTGGGCTCTTTGTGTTCTTGTGATATATTTAGGGTGGTTTAAATTCAGGTTGCTGGTATAATTTAGCTTGCTCCCCCGTGTTATAATGGAAGAAAATCCAACAAGAAATAAAGTATATAAGCATTTCTAGCTGTAGCTCATGGTGTTTGCAGCGTGCAGAGCTTGGACAGCCTTTATGTTCTAGTGTGATCCTCTTTAGAAATTCTCTGATGTTTATCTCCACACGGGACACGAGCAGTTACCTTACAGCTCTTGTCCAAAGCGGGAACCAAGAAGCTGTGGCTAGTGGTCTGGATTTCTCTCCAGCTCCAGTCAGAGCGCTTTCCTTGCAGTCCCGCATCGACCTGTGTCAGTTGGGAATGTTGCTCGGAGTTCCTGGGGGCACGGGGGTGGCTGAGATTTGTAATTAGGATCTCGGAGTTCAAACATGCATCTTGTGTTGGCTGTGCTTCTGGTGTGATCCTGGAAGGTACTGTGAAGGGCTGTGATGTTACAGACAGGATGGATTTCCCGGCTTTAAGTGAATGGGGAGAAGGTGGGAGATGTTAGTGTCACCCTCCTCAATCTCATCTTGCTCAAGTCACTATTGTAAATAGGAGTTAAATGTTGAGAATGTACCAAGCAGTGCAGACAAAACTTTGCGCAAAACTACTTATAGCTGAGGAGGCTTCGTGGTGGCTGGGATGTCAGGTTGATTTATCACACAGCTTCTGGAGAAAATAAACAATTCTGGTGGCAGAACAAAGGTTTCCTCATTGAAGAGCCGTCAGATTTGCCAGGACAGTAATGGGCCTGGGAGATAGCCCTAGGGGGGCAGGTCGGGCCAGGATGGAGAGCTGCCAGGTGAAACAGCAGCACACACTGCCTCTCCTGGAGAGCTCCTTACAGCAGCAAACTCAGGAGGAAAAGATGGGGTTGTTTTCCACTGGTATGGCAGCCTTCCCTCTCCTAGAAATTGAAAGAAAATAACGACCAGCTACCCTGAACAGAAGTCTCCTCTGGAGGGCTCACGTAGCCCGTGGGGGTTGCCCAGGCCTTGGGACTGACCCCTCTGTGCACGGTGTTCTGCTTGGACAGACCCTGCAGGGCTGCAGGTGGGACCAGACCCACCTTGCGTGAGCTCCTGCATCACATCCCTGCGACTGCTTGGGACGGCGGGGGGCACGAGTGCGAGTGGCATCTGCCTGTGATGTGTCTGCCCCATAAGAAACACAGTTTGAATCCCCTGGTACCCCTCAGCCTTTCTGTTAAGCAGGTGGCAGGGTGGCTTGTCCTTCCCCGATACAACCTGGGTCCAGCCTTGTGCTCTGAGCTATTCAGCCAGTAGCCTGTGACCTTCTCTGCTCCCCAGCTCCACTTACACACCCGGGTGCCTTACAGGGCTGGTTCCGTGCTGGTACTCAGCGCTGCCCGCAGCCAGTGGTACCCAGGACTTCAGGTGCTGAGCCAGTGCATCACAACAGGCAGCCGAGGGCAGGGGCTGCCATGCGGTCCCAGGCTGCGCAGCCACCAGCGCCGCAGAATCCAGGCTCTCCCAGCACTGTCGCCTTCTAACAGGGGTAGCAGGGTAAGTGTATCCAGCTTTTCTGTTGACCCTTACTAGGGAATCATGCTGATAATATTCATTAGGCTTTTGAGATTAATTTTCCCCCGTTTATTTCCTATTTCTTAACAAGACTTGTGCCAAAGACAATCCTTGTCATAATCCCCTCTCAAGGTGAAAGGAATCACAACAGCAGCTCTGTAAAAGGTGGAGGTGGCAGCAAACTCTGCAGCCATGCTCTTCACAGAGGAAGCTTTGTGTAATCAATTAACACAGGGTTAACTCTCAAGCATGGCTGTGTAATTATGTCTGCCTTTTCTCTTGATACTCACCCGGATTAATTATGTCTGAGTGTGGCTGAATGGATACCTCCTAATGCCAGGCAAAGAGCATCCTCTTCGTGCTGGGGAGAGACACCAGACAGAGACGAGGAAGCTGGTCACAACCAACACGTGATGAGTGGAGCATGGGACAGTGGGATGATCGATTTCCAGAAGTACTGAATGAGGAACAGGTTTCTGGAGCTTGGAGGAAAGTGTCCTGGAGGGAGGATGCCAAATGCTTTTAGGATGAGGGGGAAGAATATAATCAATCCTCTGCATGATGTAAATACCATGTCATGTTGGTGCGTGTCATGTTTGGAATGCTTTGTTTTTACTCTGATCAGAGGAGCCTGGACCAGCGGGGAAGATACCTGCCCTCTTGCATCTGTCTGACCTTTATGATGTTGGGTGATTGGTTTTGTCTCTTCTCCTTTTGGCTCTCAGGTCTACGCAGACTGATGCCCCCCAAGCAAGGGCTCGGTTTTGTTGTGCACCTGAGTAGTGCCATGGAGTATCAGTGGTGAACGCTTCCAGGACGCTCGTGTTGATGCCTGTTTGGCCGCTTTAGTTGTGTCCACCGTTGACTGTCTTATTTCTACTTGCTGATGACCATCTATGGTGCTCTCTGGGACCTGGTTAAGATGTAGTCTCATCCAAGCTAAGGGTTAGGCCTGTGTGTTCCTCCTGTGGAAGCTAACAGTATTTAGGTTATCAGCTCTTTAGAGATTGACAATGATCTGCAGCCGCCTATAACAGCAGAACGGTGCTTCCAGAGCCTAGACTGTTGTCCTCATGGGGAAAACTGGTTGAGCGTGGTGAATACAGTTCAACCGGGTCTCTAGTGAGCTGGCAGCAGAGCAGAAGGTAAATCTAAGAGTTTTGGTGGGTAGTTCAGAGATTTGCATCTAACAAGTCCTGAGAATCCTTGGAGGCATGCAGTCCATGGTGGGGTGTGAAAGAAAAGAGTATTTATTGAGCCAGGGCAGCTGCTGCTTTTTCTGGTTTGCAAACATCCATGCCACTGGGTACACGTGAAACCTATGGTGCATCTATTGTCAGTAGCAATTTCCTGAGCAGCTTAAGTACTTAAGTCTCATTAAAATGTAGCAGGAATTGGGCCTTGCCAATCTCATTTGCGCCTTCGAAAAAAAACCCCAAACTTTATATTCTTTCTGTTTAAGGAGTTTTTGCTCCTCCTCCTCCTCTGGATGGCCTGCACTGAGCAGGCTGCAGCACCTAGGACTCCATGTACTACTTGCCTCTACAGTTTCAAAGCTGCTCCCAAGGTACAGCTGGGCTAATAAGTGATGCTGTAGCACATTATCTAGGAAGTATGGTGCATGGGCTGAGTCAGTTAAGTGATTATCCTGGGAATGTATGGGGCAATAAATGTCTCCCTTGCTCATAACCCAGTAGCTAATGTGAAGAGATACTGCCGGGCTGCTCTGTTTCTGCTGGGCTCTACTGCATTTAGATTGCAATTAAGCTGTATATTAAAAAAAAAAAAAAAAACCAACACAGTTCAGCTGTGCTGTAATTCACTGAAGGTGAAATTCACCCCTGTTCAACAGTGCAGACCAAGACCTACCTATTGTTGAATTTTTCTACCTATTTTTTTCATGGTCTTTGTAATATTGACACTCTCCTTTAGTCTGCTTGGCCTCCACTTGTCTCAAGGCAAGCACTTGGAACACCAGGTTTTGACTACAGAGGCTGCATTTCAGCCAGACCTCTTGTGTTTGAGGGCAATGGAGTTTTGTGTTATTATTTATACTGCTGGAAGCATCGGGAAGAGCTGTGGATGCCTTGTGTAGCTGCTGTGCAGATAGAGGGTATGACAGCACTGCATGGTTACCCTTTGTATCCAAATGTCCTGAACTGCAGTCTCGACTTAATATGAAGTTGACAAGTTCCTTGAACTCCAAGCGCTTGAGTTGAATTTAAATTCAGGTCTTATACGCAGTGTGACTGGACTAGTCCTTACATTCAAAGTTTGTCCCAGCTAGACAGCACCCTTTAAAATGCAGGTCATCCTGCCTCCAACAGTGACCTCTCCTCTTTCAACTACTGAATTTTGAACATTTACACTAGAGTCACATTTACAAGATTTTCTTCAAAGGCCAAAGGATGGGAAGCTGAATTTTTGTTCTTTTGAGGGCTGAGTTTCTCATAAAATAATGTTATACCAGTATCTGAAAGCAAAAAATTAACGTGTATCATCAAAGTTGCGATAGTCTTAGATTTGGGAATACCTTGTTTGATTTTTATCTATAGCAGTGATTGCACTGCTGTGTCCTTAGAATTGCACGCACTTGAGAGCTTTGCTTTGCTTGACTTTGTGTGAGCAATGTACACTTGCAGGTTATTGTAAAAGGCAAAAAAAAAAAACAACCAACCCAAACCTTCTTGCAGTCTTTAAACCTCCTCTTTTTTTTCAGAGTACCGTCCCAGGTGGACTGTATGAGTACGTACCAAACTGAAGTCTTATGCAAACAGCTGTGCTAAGCATCCCTGGGTGCCCATCTTCTGCGTAGCCGTAGGTAGTCTGCCCTTGCTTTGGTATGTCAGTGTTCCCTCATCAGACCTGCCAAGCTCCCAGATGGATTCTTGCCATGAAATCAAAAGAGAAACTTTAATTAATACCTGATCATTTGGAATTCATAACTTTACAATGATTGAACAATTATAGTGAGTCTGTGAAACCCACAAGCCATTAATGAGGCTCCCATAAAGCCATAACTGATCAGCTCTGATGAGGAGCTCTGATGTCTTGTCTTGTAGCACCCACACGGGTCATCGCTGGTAGCCCCAGCGTAGCCCAGCCGAGCACGCCGGTTACGAGCTTGCAAACATAATTGGTGTAGGAAACCGAGCCCCTTCAGCCACGAGGCGACTGCTCATCAAACAAAGGGAAGAAAAGGCCATGAGAAAGCTTTTTGTCACCTGTAAATAGTCAGTCCCTCTCCAAAAGTCACATTCCAGCCTGGTGATTGATAGAGAAGTTCATAAATGCTTTAAATGCCTATAGCTAATGACAGCTGGATGCTTTGCTCTTTTTATTCTGGAAAAGGTTGCTTCCCTGTTTGGCAGTAACTGTGGCTTTATTGGGGATGCATTCGTGTGTGCTTCTCTGTCTCCCTTCATCTTTCATCTAGGCAGGCTGGTCCTGTGGCTGGGAACCAGCCTAAGTATTTTTGCTTGAAAACTGTGGGCACCTCCTCCAGCTTTTTGCACTGCTAGCTGTCTTCCTGGGCATGCTTGGGAGAGCACCAGCGAGAGGGAAAAGGTCACAGAGAAAAGATGGGATGTAAGAGAAAAGCAGAGTAAGTGAAGGAGAAAGGGAGAGATGTTGCTGTCTTGTGCAAGGGAGAACATGTGTGAGCTGAGGTGGCAGAGAGCTTGAAGAGGAGCATTGTATGGGAGTAAAAAGGAAGGACAGAGGAGGACATGGAGCAAGGAAGATTAAAGGAGTAAAGAGGGTGTGGGAGAGGGAAAGATCAAAGAGAACAGAGGTTTTCCATGGTCAATTCTGTGCTGCTTCTGACTCAGCTGGAAGCTAAGGCTGTCTCTCCTGGATGTCCCATCTCTGCCTTCATCCCTAGGGTGGCACTGCCTTCCTGCAAAGGGCTGGGAGACGAGCCTTTGCTATGGAGAGCAAGCCTCTGCGAGGAAACCTGGGCACATCAGACGGGCTTGTTCTCCGCTGGGGTGTTGCTGGAGAGCCCTTGTAGCCCACCTAGTCCCTTCTGCAAGAGGCCTGCCTGAGACATCGCGTCCTTTCCCAGGGCCACCAGAGTTAAGGACTGGTCCGTGGCTGGGAGTCTGTGCGGGTGTGGGAGGCTCGTAGCTGCCTCTCCTGGAGCCCCCAGCCCCGCAGCTGCTGCTCTAGCCCTCACTGTACCAAAATGCTTGTGCAGGGTCTCTTCTTCGGCTTTGTGCTCCCTCTGATAAAAGCTCAAGCTGTGGGAGGAGAGAACAAGCAGCTAAATCAGAGAACTTTTTCAACAAACTTTATCTAAAGTGTCCCATCTTTTCCCGTCTCTGGAATAGCCACTTTGGAGCAGGCTGGGGCAGCAGAAGGGCTGGCAAGGGGCACTGGGAATGAGCCGAGTAGAATTAATAAAGATCGTGATTACTTTCTGTGCTCTTTCAACCTGTTCCGTGCGTACGGACTCTCTAGTGCAAGTCAGAGGTTTTGTACCGCTGAGGTCAGTGAGACTTACTCTCACATTCCTGGTGTAAAGCAGCAGTGATCGCTTCTCAGATGCGTGGGGCTAATTTTCCTCCTTCTCGGTCATTGTAATTCCCCAGTACCACCACTTGGGCTGAGTTCCTTCTCGCTGGGGAAAGAGTTAAGATGAACTAAAATGAATTAAGGCCTCTTTAATTCTGAAGAGGAGAGTTTGTGTCATGGTCTAACACAGTTTAACTAATCTACTTTAAAATTAATTTGGTTTAATTTTCCTTAGGGCCCCCATGTGGATATACCCTTAAATACCTAGAATAAATAACAGGTAACTCGGCTGTAAATCACCAGAAGTAATTGTGTACCTACTTACCTATTGTAAATCAGCAGTAACTCCAGTGGGGCTGATTCTCTTTGTGTATACCTGGAATAAATGAAGAGTAACTTGCTGTAAGTCAATAAAGCTAATTTTCTTTCTACTTTCCTGGGATAAAACAAGAGTAAGTCCAGCGGTAAGGAGCTCAGCTGAGAGAAATTGAAACCAAGAAAGTACATATTTTTGCTTCTGAGGATAATTAACTACTAGAACAACTGACCAAGGACCGTAATGGACTCTGTGAGTACAGACTTTTTCTGTCAAGTTCAAATAATTTTTGGAGAGACTGCTCTTGTTCAAACAGGCGTTAGTATGGAGGAAGGTCTCTGGTATGTGATAGACAGAGTATCACGCTATATGAGCATATTTACTCCTTGCATGCAAACCCTGGAAGACCCTGGGAAAGTCAGAAGCACACCTCTATTTTTAAAGTTCCAGACAAGTCTCCTTGTGGTGAACCAAGGAGGCAGTAGATGGGCCGTGAAATGATTATCATGTCTCTCTTGGTTCCTGTGATCACTGTAGCCATGGTCTTGCTCAGAGGGAAAAGCTGGTGTAGGAAATCAAGGGATTAATTCACGCCTGCCACTCCTGCATATAACGCTTCATGCAAGTAGCTTCATCGTGGTGCAGTTGGATCTGAGCTACTTTCAGCGTTGCCCATTCCAAGTACAGCTAAAACTGGCATCAAACCAACGCAGCTCGCTGAGGCTTGCAAAGCGTACACTGGGACCGTAACCCCCTTACACACAAGCGAGCTCCAAGATGAAGCAGCTGCACTGGTGTGCTCATAAAGCAGGGCCAGCTAAGAAGTCAAATTTACACAAAAAAATTTAGCGCTGGGGGAAATACTGCAAGGTTTTGTCAGTAAAATGTCAGTGTGCTCCATCCATTGTTACTTAACAGCTCATTGACACAACAAACTTGTTCTTTGCTTTCTGCTGCTTGTCCATCTCCATAAGCCCCAAGTAGGATTTATGATTTATGACTATGAAAAATAACTACTTATAGTAATGGTGGTATATAATATGCTATTCCCCCCTCCTTCTGACAGTACAGCTTCTGGCAAATTTTCCACTCAAGTCTAAAAATTCTGCATTGCTTTCTGAAGCACAGCTCTGTCCTAGTCTGCACCAACATGGAATATGACAAAGAGCAAACTGGCAGAGAACGTAATTAGCAAAGTGATTGAAACCCCATCTGATGTTGTGGCATTTCACACACCATATTTACACAGGATTTAACACCTTCCCTGTCATGCTTGGGGCATTACGTTTCACTCTGGTCAGAAGGATTTGTCTTCACTAGAAATGTGATTTCAGATCACATGCGCATCCTTCCACGAGCTCCTTGGTGCGTCTGTGGGGTTCTGTTGTCCTCCCTGCCTTGGGTCTTGCAGCTCCTGTGCAGGAGTAGTCTCCAGCCCCCAAATTATTATTTTGTTAGTGATTTGGTTCAGCCTTGCATTAGTTGCCTAGATTTACGGCAGTGACTCAGGACTGAACTCCAGACTTTCTAGGGATTTTTCTTATTTGTGTGGATAAACCCAGTGCTGCTCTCATTTGCAGGACTACAGTGCCAGGTGCTATCCAGCCTGTACCCTTCGGGGGGGTGCTTTGAATCCTTTCCCTTTACAGCACAGCGATGGGAAGACCCAAAGTTAAATTGAAGAGTGAAAAAGGGCAGGTTACTCCATTGGCAAATGCTACGGATCAGAGCTTGGCCTCTGCTTGCATCGTGTTTGTCATCTGGCCTTAAAGTTGTTAAACTGGAACAAGAAAGGGGACCAAGGGGGAAGAGCTGGTTTCTTAAGGGTGAGCTGAGTGGGTTTTCTGCTAGGGGTCTTCCACCTCCGTGATGAGGCATGGTGGAAGATGGGTAGAGGGGGGATGGGAATGACTTCATGTGTATGAATAATCTCCCTTAGATATATGCCTCACCTGCACGGTGTATTTGTGGGTAAGGAAGATCTAGAGATATAATGTACGTGTGTTTTGTGTTTGTGTCGACGTAACATGCATATATGCATGCAAAGAAAACAGCTTTGTGTTGAATGGATCTATGAATGTGTGCAGAAGCAGGGGCTGTGTGCAGGCGTAAGTATGGGGAAACGCTATGCTTTTATACAAAATGGAAGAATTAGACTGTGCTTTTTGTTGCTCACATATATAAGGCCCAAGGAAAGCTCACCCATGCCCAGCAAGCACAATCACAAAGGAGTGACCGAGGGTGGACTCGGGTCCAGGTTAGTCTCTTTTAGGGTGTTACTAACCATATCACAAGATACTTTCAATTCTTTAGTTACATTTTCTTGCAATTTTTCTTCCTATAAGGCTTGGCTTCCCCTTCTCACATATATATTTGCCTGAATCTCTATTTTTTTCATGCCTTTTTTCCCCACTCTGTGTCTGTCCTCTCACTCCCTTAGGGCACGTTTCTGTTCCTGAGAGGGATTTTGCGGCGTGTTGTGTTAGACGCTGCAGATGAACAACTAAACCTCCCATGGAAGAAGTGGCTGGAGAACTAAGGAAATGATACTCAGCATGCTTAGTATTGGCTGCAGCAATTTTCCTTAAAATTACCAGCCGAGCCTCCTTCCTTAAGCAGGAGCCCCCCTCCACCCCAGCTACCTTCCCTTCCTGGGGAGCAGAGGAGATTCTGTTTGACAGGTCTGATCCTCAGAGTCAAAAGTTTATTCCTCCATCAGCACATTAATGAAAAGAGAAATGGAGCTCAGGGAGGAAGGCTTATGAAAAGAAAATCAAACTAAATCTATCAATTCCCTGTCCTGAATAAATGAATCTATTAGCTTCTGTGTGGGGTTAGATGCCTGGCAGGTAACGGGCATTCCACGGGCAATCAGAAATACAAAATTAAATAATAATAATAAAAAAACAACAGCCAGCCCTTTTCAAACCCAGCACTGAGTGCTGTTGGGCTTGTGTGTCTCCTGTGTGCTGTTAGGTTTTCCATCTGAGTCACAATTTTCTAGTTACTGCCTGTAAAGAGAACGCTTCTGTCTGCGTACGGGTTAGCAGAAAGTTAACAGGAAGAAATGCCAATAGATGGCGCTTAGGAATGTGTGGAGGGGCGAAGGTTTGGTAGGAGTGATGGAGTCTGTTGTCTTTGTGCGCTGCGAATAGGTTCCTTTACAAGCTCCCTACGTCTACTCTTAACGGAAAGCACAGGCTGATGATGTAAACGCATCCCTGGCCGGCCTGCCTGCCACTGTGAGCAGATGCAGCCTCGCCTCTTGTTCCCCAATTGGTCTCATTTTGATTTTAAACAAGACAAAATCTTTGGAGATGAGATAAGCGAGGCTGGTAAAGCCAGGTCGTCGAGGAGCTGGCCTGGGTATATTGTGGGTAAATCGCTACACTACCTGCTGTGACAGGAGTAATTTATCTCAGGCTGAAAAAAGCTGCTTCTTCCCATCCTGAGCGGTGAGGGTCATTCATCACTTTTTGTTATTTTTATAACAGAAGAGAGAGTGCTGATTCCTTCCCCCCTTCCCCTCCAGCCAGTCCCTGGGGACAAATTAGCTAGTCTGAAAATGGATGAGCTCAGGGGCTATTTTCATTTATATTTTTAATAGTGTCACAGAAGCCCTCAGTCCTGCAGCCCTCCCTCCAGCTGGGGTAGATGGAGGAAGGCTTTGAAAGCTCCGCTGGGGAGGGGACGTGGCTTTCGTCTTCTGCTGCTGGCTTGGCAGGGGGCTGCACTCAAAAGCCCCTTAGTGCCTCTGAATCCACCATGGCATACAGCATGAGCCTGCGGGCTCCTGCAAAGTGTGTGTGGTCTGGTGTGAGAAAGCCTTTGGGGCTTCTCAGACGAGAGACCTCACCGTTAGAAACAAGGGCTGACTCTTCTCCTGGGGAGAGCTGGATCCTCACCGGATTAAAGGCTATCCGTCCATAGGAATCATATCTGCCATAGGAATGCACAGCTCTGCTGCATCGGGATGCTGAGCTCTGCACAGCCACGTATGCTGTGCGTAAGTATATGTGCAAATATGTACAGATTTTATCTCTCTTGGTTTACTTAGATTTATAAGCGTGTGCTCAACAGGTTATTTTTGAGACCATACTTTAACATACGTATTTTTACATCACGCTGCAGCGCTGCCCGGGTCTGCCATGCTGGGATAGCTGCTCGCACCCCTGCTGTGTGATGGGGCTTTAGGGTTTTGCTCGTCACTTGTCTTCCTATTTGGGTTGTTTGGGTGCTGAAGAGCTGTATCCAGCCAGCGAGCAAGAGAGAAGATTGGATAGCAGAGACCTTCAAGATAATACAGATGCTACAGGATCCCTTCATCACCGAAGGGACATTGCTTCAATTACTCTGCCAATCACCTGTCACTCAGCCTGCCTGTCAATTTCTGTACAATCAAGGGGTTCACTTCAGAGTAGCCAAAAGTGGCAGCTACAGGTATCTCAAAGAGGCCGTTTTACATAATTCTGTGCACCAGGGAGCAGAGCGGGGAGGTTGGATCCAGAGCCCTATTTCCATGGCAGACTATAAGCAAGCAGGTGAGGCCATTGATGTATTAAGTTACTGGGACGTTGCACATAGGGAAGATTTTATTTGTAACGATAGAAATTGCTTTTGTGTCTCATGTGTCACTCTAGTGACTTTATTTGGAGAAAGGGCAATGAGGAGAAAGGGATGGTGATTTCTCTGGCTCTCTCCCCTGCCTTCCCCCCACTTCAGAGGAAGCTTTTGGAGCTACAGTGTGTGCTGCGATGGAGATGCAGCTGCAGCCAGATGTCGTGTTCTGCAATAAAAGTTGTTGCTGTGTGGTGGTCCTGGTCCCTGCACAGTGAAGACTGGAGAGTACACATTAGGGCAACTGGCCCTAGCGCTGCCTTGCAAGGCAGATTCGGATTCTGTTTATCTCCTGTTGATTGTACAATATGAAGCAAATCATATAACCTTGGTTGCCTTGTCTGTAACAGCAGTGATTACTTATTGTCGTTTATAATGACAGGGGACAAGCAAAGACCATGTACAGGCACCAAAGGCTTCTTTTTAAAAAAAACTCAAAAGGGGCTTAGGTCTTCTGGGGAAGCAAACTGGCACTGTTCCCTTAGCTTCAGGGAGCACCACTGCTTTGTACTTGCTGTGGCTATGGTTCAGGGCTTCTCCGATAGCCTTGGTAATAGAGTCATTTGTCTCCCAAAATACTCATTGGTTTCACTGAAGATTTGTGGGTTCTTTTCATTATTAGTATCATTAATTTTTATTTGGACAGAATTTATGATCCTGTCCAAGGAAGTTTATCCAAAGTGGTATCTTGAAAATGCACTGAGAGGCTCGTGGGGAAGGAGAGGCTAGTGGCTGGTGTGCCATGCCCTGCCCCTAGTCGCTGGTGTGTCCTGGGCTCAAGCCAGAGCACCAGGTTCGGGTTCCTCTGGGGAAGGTGCTCATGAAAACTGGGGACAGCTGACAGAAGACGCGGCATGAGCATGTGGGGATTTAGGCTGCCTGAATATTGCTGTTAAGTAATACAAGACGTTCCGAGTATCCGTTTCCTATTGTCATCTCCTCTCGCTGAGGGTGTTGTGAGAAGAAATACCATACATGACCAAGAAATACCAAGAATGACCAATAGACTGGTCAGATGTAATAGGGGAAGAACAATGTCACTGTCTTTGATTTATATTTTTTTTTGTATTCCCCTCTAGCCTTTAAACACAGCTCTTTTTCTATAGAGACAAGTCATGCTGCTCTTGCAGCAGTTCTTAATCTAAGAGGGGACCTCTCCCATCTGGGTCCAGCTGGGGCAAGAGGCTCTGGGGTTGAGGTCAGGCACCTTCAGCCTTCCTTTGCTGAAAACTGACGCTTCTACCTTCCTGCAAAGCTGGGAGCTGCTAGAGCCGAGGATCTGGATGCAGCTCTATTCTGTGCTGGGACCACGACCCTGGAGGATGGGGATTCAAAACCCAGTGCTACCTGAAGTTTTGTGGAGCTAGCTCTACTGCTGGGAAACTTCCTGCCAGGTTTGGGGGGTGGGGGGTGTGTGTGTGCGCGCGTGGGTTTTTGTGTTTTGGGTTTTTTTTTTTAAATTTGCTCTTCCACTTAAATTCTTCATTATCACTGCCACTTGCTGGGACCGACAGCTGCTAACAAACACCAAGGGATTCCAGACAGCTTTGCAGACTGTCTTTGAGTGCCTCAGGCAAAGCCTGAAACGCATACAACATGAAAATAACCTATTCTGTTCGCTCACAGACTCATACCCTCCTTCCTCCCTGGGGTAGGGAGTGATAGGTGATGCTCAGATCAAGTAGGTAGGGGTGGTCATATGCTGCAGGGTACTGGGATTCAGCGTGGGGATGTATCTTTTTTTATTCCTGCTGTGGTTACTCATTAGGGAGCCTTGTAGGCCCTGCTGTGGGGAA
Organism: Falco rusticolus; assembly: GCF_015220075.1. Taxonomy (NCBI): domain Eukaryota; kingdom Metazoa; phylum Chordata; class Aves; order Falconiformes; family Falconidae; genus Falco; species Falco rusticolus. The sequence goes on from NC_051189.1 coordinate 117,217,516, forward strand.
GTGACCCACTGCACAGAGCATGGTTCAGCCTGTTCGTGCCCTCGTGTTTTTAGCTTGGCCTCAAAAGGGAGCAAAGCTGATGTGATCCTACTCTATTACGTGTGTCTTTCACTTGTGAACCATCATGTATGATAGAGAACGAGAACAGGTATTAAAAGTCCCGGGGAATACATAAGCGTCACACTGTCAGGCAGCTCAGTCAGAGGAGGGAGACCCTGAACGGTGGTATTTCTTTGTGGCAGAGCTTTTTGTGTAGCTGTGTACAGCACTGAACCCACAGCTCCCCGTTTCTTGGTGGGCCTCCCAGGGATGCAGGAAGGCAGGGCACCTCGGGCTCCCTTCCTGCTGCATCCTCAGCCTGTGAGCAGGGATCCCCAGGCTTTGATGGTGCGGTACTTGCCTGGAGCTCACTGATGTTCTTGATACTGGTTTATGGCTCTGAGATTGTTAAAATGCGCTGGTCAGGTTTATCCTTCCTAACCCTGTGTTATTCAAGTGGGTTGTTCTCTCTTTCATGTTAAACAAACAGACAACCGAAAAGCCTTAGGAAGCAAAGTCCTGATTTGCTGATTAGACCCAGCCCTGCTGGAATCTCATCGTAAAATTCATCTGACTGCGTCTGGTGGGCTGCCCTGGAGAACTGCATTATTTTGAGACTTGAAGGACTGACTTGAAAAACAGTTGCATTCAAGTGCAGATCAGAACGACCTGCAAAAAACAAGCACAGGTCAAGTTGTCTGAGGCATGACTTGGCTCTGTTAAGTGTTAAAAGGCTGTAAAAGAGACTGTCGAGGGTATTAGTGCAGGGGAGAAGAAGAGCACATATGCTAGAATATATTTTCTGCTTATTAGCAGTTAAAACAGTGGTGAATTCCTGACAGTTTTTAGTGTTTAGCTTGGAATAAAGTGTTACGACCTGAAGGAGAAAAAAGTTCAGGGCGGGAAAAAAAAAGGTTTTCTTCCATACATAATCAGGAGAATGTGGAAAAGATATCAACAGGTAGATGGATGTTCCTTCCTCACTGGCCTTGTTCTGCAGGTGTGTCTGCATTGGGAAAGGGGTGCAGCATGAAGCTTGGACACAAACTCATGAACTCTTCTGCATGCTTTGCTATCTACGCTTGTTAGGACTTGAAAGACAGTGTGTCTCACTTTCTCTTAATTTAACTGGATTGCTCCTAGTGCCTTTTCCAAGCCCTAGGTTACAAGACCTTACAGTAATGTGAAAAGGAGTCCTCCTGTGAGGGCGCAACAAGGTTCCTCCCTGTGGAGCAGGAGGTGGGGAGTTCAGGTCAATTCTTCCATGTGCCTGCTCCTTCTCTGCCCCTGGGGCTTTTGGAGTAAGATGAGGCAAGGCCATTTCTTGGTCCTCTGCCCTAGCTAGTTAACACGTGGCGTGTTCGTTGTCTTCTATTTCCAAGCGTGGTTAAACTCTTCCATTCCAGGCTGTCATTTCATGATTAGTTTGCCTCTTACTCCTAGCAACTAGCTGTACTGCTTGCACATTTTCAGTTTGGTAAAGGGCTCCTTATTTCTTTGTTTTCTCTCCTCTCTCTTCAGAGAGAGAGATGTCCCAGTATTAGGTCCCGTAAGAGATTAGTAAGAGCTATTACACCCATGGGGGATTGTTCACTTACTGCTGCTGTCCCCTGTCCAGTTTAAAATGATCCCTTTCCTGTTTCTCATCAGATGCCACCTAATGCGTATGCATCCCTGCTAGAAGGTTTTGCCTGATGCTCAGCCTAATATATTCTGTGCACAGTTTTGTCCCATTATTCCTAGTTAAACTCTCTTGGATCACCCAGAACATGAGGAATGTGCAGCAGCTTCCCACAGCACAGCATAATTAGCTACTTCAAAAACTACCTGCAAAGAGTGATGCCCTCATTATGCCGAGCAGAGGAGAATTTGGTGGGGCGAGATGTCTCCAGAAAGAAGATGCATTTCACTTCTAAGCAAGAACAAGAGGCAGCCATTGCCCTCCCGCGGTTAGCTTTATCACTGATTGCCTTGGGAGCTTGAAGGCGCATGGCAATGCCCGTGATGAAAGCAAACACCTTCAAACATCCATTAGTTTATGGTGATTAAAATAAAGCCTTGTGGTTCACATGCTGCACTGTTCCCAGGAAGTAACTGCAAATGGGGTTTGAAAATGCTTTCCTTGCTGTTTTGCTAGGAGTCCTCCAAAACACACGTGTGGGTGCCAGTTTAATCAGCCTTGGTGCTACAGCGGTACAAGTAACCCATCACCGGTGCTGGCTGGAACCCTCCTCCGCCACCACGGTTAAAACAAATCTACTTCATCACTTCTTCCTTCACTGATTCACGGATAAAACACAGAGAGCCCAAAGAAGCCAGCCTTGGATTGAGAGCTGGCCCTTGATTTTCCCCGCTTTTATTCCTGGAATCTAGAGCTGGCCAAGAAGTTTCTAGTGTGTGCCTGTCTAATCACAATAACACTCGATGTTGCAGCAGTATTTTTCATCTGGGATCTCAGAGTGCTTTGCAAACAAAATAAATAAGCTTACTATCAACCCTCTAGGGTAGGTATTATGATACTTACTTTACAGATGTGTAAACAGAGACACAGGAGCTTGAGTTTTTCATGTTCAAAGCACTTTGCAAATACTACCTAATTAATCCTCATGCTGGCCTTGTGAGGTGTGTGTTGGTCCCTTCAAGGGCAGAGCAAAGTCACTGGTGGGAAGGACTAAGGAGTCCTGTGTGCCAGTTGTCTTGAGCTACCGCAGTAAATTAGTTAATATTAATTGCAGCTGGCTTTGGGCAGCCCGTGTAGCTGGGCAATGTGTCACCTGGTGGCTCTGGGCTCCCTTTAAAGCCAAGGCAGGGAGAGAGTTCAGGACTAAGCTGGGCTTCTGTTGAACTTGTTAGTTTAATTTTCTAAAGCCTGTTCCTAGCCCTATCAGGCTCACTCTTTGAAGATTCTTAAAAGCCCAGACTTGGGGTCTGGAATAATTTTTAACAAGATTTGGAGTTGGGGAGTGATCATGGCAGTTCTGATTCCTGAGTGATGGCACAGGCAGGAGCCAGGGCAGGCGCAGGCGATCAACCTGGTTATTATTAGTCTTGGGATTAACACAGAGAGGGAAGAGCTCCTGGTATTGATGCTGAGGGTGGGGGCCTGGTTCTCTCTCCTTGTGATTCTTCTGTGTGTGTCACCTCCTTGAAAGACAAGCTCTATGCACCGCACCTACGTAAGTGCATTCACACGTAAAGGTGAGTGCTTCACAGCTGTTTTCTGGATCATGGCAGCTCTTCAGCGGTTTTATGCTGGTCTAGTATTTGAATAAGAGCTTCATATTGAACATTAGTCATAGATGCTCTTTTTTCTTCCATTGTGTGATCTGAACAAAACAGCTCAGCCTCTGTGATCTCAATGGGATGATGTTGATTCTTGGGACTTTAGATTTTACTGCTGTTCAGATATTTGTTGCAGCTTGGGGATATTAGCCAGCATGACCAACGCTGCAAATGATGTGGGGATAAGAGGATTCCTGGCACTTGAAAAAAGTTCACAGGCAAATGGAGTAGTCTTCTGCCTGATGGTTCTTGTGAACTTTGGAGATCCTGCTACAGGCAGCTGTGAACACTGGTTCTGACTATCCAGCATCCACCGATTACAGTCAGTGAGTTGCTCCTTACTCACCTGGGGATTCAGGGCTCAGGTTCTGTAACTTGTTACAATGGCTATTTTTGGACAACTCGAATCACTTAGCAGCAGCTCCAGTCATTAAGTAGTAAGTTTCATGACTTTAATATGTGTATTTCCACAGTACGTTGCAGTTTGGAAGGTTTGCAAAAGACTACCTGGATGAAACCGTACTCTGAGAATGAAGGGCCACCCGTAGGTACACTGTGAGCGTGTGCGCATACCTGTGTGCAAACATACGTACAGGCTTCCATGTGAAATGTGGTCAGGAACTGCCACAGCGTGACTTAGGTGTCAAACCTGAGGTGACAAACCAGCGTCTCTCTGCTGAAGTCAGCAGAGCTATCCAGATGTACATTATTGGATGGTCTGATCCCATGAGTTTTTAAAGCACAGATTCTGGAGAGCACTGAAACATTTTATTAGCCTTTTAACAAGACAGAGTTATATCAAGTTTGTTCAGCATTAATTATACTTTCTGCAGTGTTCTACCTACACCATCAATTATTAATTAATCTCACGCTATATTTTTAGCTGTTACCTGTCCCTAATCACCTTGCTGCTGTAACTTTCTGGTCTTATGCCAGCATGTGTTGCCAGACCAGTTGAAGCCATTAGGATGAATGTAATTATCTCTCTATTGCATGTGTAATTTTGAATCCTCTATACAGATTACATTAGACAGACTTCTTGGAGAAGGAAAGGTAAATACATTTTCCCCCTGCAAGTAGCCCTGCTTTTTTCATGCCGACAGCTGTCTTTCTCACTCCAAGACAGGGGAGCGACCTGTGTGTCCCACAGTGGTGAACCCTCTTATGCAGCGACCTGGATGCCGTGAACCAGCTCTGAACCAGCTGCATGTAGCTGTGTTAGTGCAAGGCGAGGCTTTATGGAATAAGCCCTTCTGCAAGCAGAGTATACGAGCTCGGCAGCACTGCTGTGTGTCGGCTGGCTCCGAGCCGCCCGTGCCCAGAGGCAGGTACCCACAGCGGCAGCTCTCGTGAGCTCTGGAGAGAACTTTTCACCATTTCTGCCCTTTGATATTTGTCTCTACAGCCTTTGGCTTGAGTTAATCAGTGATCTAGAGACACAGCGTTTTCATCAGGAAATTGCTGCATGAGGGCTCTCTTTTTGCCAGCCTTTTTTCAAAGCTGTCGCTTTGTCACGTAATGTGGATGCGACAGTGTCAAAATGAGAGAACAAGGGGGACTGAAGCTCCCTGGAAGCAGCTTCCTAGTCATTGTATGAAGGGATTTAAGTTTGTCTTGTTTCTATACTAAGTTCCTTTTGTTTCTTGCATCACAATTACCACATCGAGGTGTTGCCACAAGCCTTCTCTCAAAGCTGCCCAGGAGAAAAAAAAAAATAATAGAACTTCTTATTTGTGCATGTTAAATCTTCTCCCCCAGCTGTGCTGCTTGCAGCTGTGCCGCGTCTGTGTGCTTAGGCATGTCCAGGGCTGCAGGTTTCCAGGCACGAGATGAAACTCCACCAGCCTCCAGACTTTTCAGCCAAACCTGCCTTTCTTCTGCTTTCCAGTGGCTGCTTCCCGACTGCTTGGCTACTTGTTTGCGTAGATGAACAAATGTCTACCCAGCTGGTTGCAGGGGCTATTGGTAGGAAAGAGACAGTTACGGAAGAGGCTGATGCTGAAGTTCCTTCCTTTCTGCAGCTGAGCACAGCTGTGTTTGTCAGATGGTGTTTGTGTCCCTGCTCTGCAGCAGTTGGTGTGCTCGGGGTTGCAGAGCCAGCTCTTCAGCCTGATGTAGCTTTGCGAAGGTCAGGAACTGGGCTGTGATATCAAGTGCTCTCTTTATTCCCTCCTGAGAAATACAGAATCGTTTAGATCATCGAGTCCAGGCTGTGTTGGAGCTAATCAACTGATTGCTGTTTTGTGTCAGTGAGCATGTGTGCAGGGGGAAAGGGTGCATTTCTCGGGGTGTAGCTGCAGAAGGAGGCTGGGTTTTTTGGAAGGGGCAGGAGTTGCTGAGGTAATTCAGAGCAGTACTGTTAGAAAAGCTGTTATACATCCATAGCCCAGGCGCACATGTTAACTTTGCAGCAAGTATGTTCCTCAGATCCGGGCCGGTATCTGGGGAACGCTTTTCTCCTTGGGTGCTTACCCTTCATTCGCCCAGCCGAGATATTTGTATGAGCAAAACTGCGTTATCAGTTAAAAAGTTGAGTACCTTGACACAAGTCCTTGAACTGCAGGTCTGGAAGCATCCACTCCAATAAATTAAAGGTTAGCAGTGTTTCAGATGAGTAGTCATGCAGCAGAAAGGAGGAAGAGCAAAGCCGTTAATTGAGCATTGCAGGACATAACTCTCGAGCAGATTACAAGAGGAAGGATACAGCCACACAGGACAGGGCTGTCCCAGGTTTTAGGTCCGAACATGCAAGAGCAAACAACTGCTTTCTTCTTTCTGCGGAAAAGAGCTGGCAGTGCAGTGCAGGAAGGGCTGAGTAAAGACTGTACTGGTGCACAGAGCTGTACTGGTGCTATTCCATGGGCTGTCAGGGTTTTTTTGCAGTCAGCCCAGGCAAGTAAAAAGCTGTTACGTGCCAGCTGTGCAGGTGGAATGCAGGGAAATCTCTGAAGCATTGCCTCCTGAGATCAGCTGTTGGTTAGCAATGCATCGACAGCTATGGGCACAACTGAGCTGGGAGCAGTTACATTTGGCTGAGCGAGCCTGGTAGAGACCTCGGAGCCATGTCCAGCCTCTTCCATAGCAGCCATGGAAGAGAAAAGCTTTGCAGGGAGGGAGCTCGGAGCGCTGTGCTTAGCCAAGTGATCAGGTGCTGCCAGGGCATCGCTAGCCCAGCCTGCTGGGCAGCAGCTGCTGCATCCACTCTGGAGTACGAGTCCCTTCCCGGGTGCCGGAGAGGGGCTCGCTGGCAGGTGCTGCATTGCTGCAGGTGGGGAAAATGATGACTGCTAAGCTGTGGAGCAGGGTGGGAGGTTTCCGTGCTCCCCACTGGGGCAGAATAAGGCTGAGAAAGGAATTTGTGGTCCAGAAGGCTAAAATTTCAATTTGTTTGGCAGGAATGGGACTAGTTTTCTGGAAAAAGGCCATTCCCTCCGAGTGGAAGAGGACAAATTCTGAGGCGGGTGACTGCAAGCGTGACAGCTGCAGGGAAGCGGAGGATTCCATAAGTATCTACTTTCCAAATTCAAATCCATCCTGAGCAAATACAAGATGTTAAACAGTTAGTCAGGGGGAAAACCTGGGAACATCCAGTCTTAACAATTAGCTGCAATTAGCATGGCCCATCAGGTTTGCTGCCAGGCTCGTTCAGGCAGGTTTGCCACAGGTCAGGCTGGCAGTTCTGGCTGGCCAGTCCGTGCTGCCTACAGTCACTGCTGGCAGGAGAGCTGGGGTTAGAAAGGCAAAATAAAATGTGTAAAAAATGGAAAATATAGGGAGCTAGATCTCAGCTGGCACAAATTAGCATAGCATTTTTTGACATGGGTGGAATTATACCTTCCACTGAATAAAATCTTGCCTGCTTTTTTTTTTTTTTTTGCAGTGTTTTTTACAGCTGATTTGACTTTGGAGTTGAAGTGGCGCTGATATGTTTGGTTTTTTGCTGGAGCCGGATTCTAGGCTGTGAGTAGAGCTCAGCAGTAACTTTTCTGCAAAGTGATGCTGTTCTGTTTTCCCTCAGAATTTGCCAATTTGTCAAATTTGTTTGCAGAAACAGTGTGATTTTGATTCTGGAGGAATTAAGGCAGTTATCAAATGCAGCCTGCTTGGCAGTTTTATCCTACCTAGATCTGCTTTAGAGCTGGAGCACCTGCCCAGCAACTCAACTTGCTGAAAGCCTGGAAGCGCATGAGTTCTGGCTTCCAGCTCTCGTGTCCCATATGGTGCTCCTCAGGATGGCAGTGCCTGCTCCATTTCACGCAGAAGTAAAAACATTTTCTCTGCTAAATGCAATAGTCGTTCTCCATCCAGCTCTAATGTGAATTCCTTCGTGCTGCATAGGGTTCTTACTGCTGGTTATTGTACAGCTCCAGCACAGCAGCATTCGGTGCAGCTCAAGTATTTACATGCTCAAGAGATGTGTTAGATAGTAAAGTTGAACTAAATGACCAGAACTGGGAAGCCTGTCAGAATGCAGGGATGCTAAGTGCTGGTTTAAATTCTTCCAAGCTTAGATCTCCATGTGCCACATATCAAAATATTTCTTCCAAAATCCTTGTGGGTTTTTTCTTCTTGCAAGTGTGAAATGCCTGGAGCTGGGGACTTCCTAGAGAAAGGGCATTCCACCCATCTTCAATGCTTGTCACGTTTACCATGAAACATCAAGATCCCTGAAGTCCCAGCAGCTGCTTTGCTGTTCCTATTATTTTTTTTCCTCCTGTCTGGAGTTAAATTGGGAGGCCATGAAGCACTCCTGTAAATGTGGAATGGTACGGAAGGCTTGAAGAGTAAAGGAGAATAAGGACAGACCCTGTTCGCTTTCCCTTGCTCAGAGCTTTAACTTGGCAAAGCTTGGCCACTCCCTGCCTGGTTCCTCATGCTAGCAATTGCACTTTTATTTCAGAAAGATCCAAGGGAAACAAGTTAAAAGCAACCAGAGAAAAATACCTTTTACTGAAGCCGTAGTGGGCAGTATGGATCTCTTATCCTCTAAACCCATCCACACAAACGGATATAATTTGGACAGATCCATTCTGTGACTCTGATGCTTTCACTGGGCTTAACTGCTGAGTTTGATGGTAAAACCATGTGACGATGCATATGTTAAAAACGAATAAGAAATTAGTGAAGATTTACTGCCAGCCAGCACATGAAATTGAAGAAGGAAAAGCATGGAAGTAATTGCATTACGTGGTCTTGTGAAGTGACGGTGATAGGTAGAAGTGTGGGTGACGGTGGGCAGGAAAATGACAGTGGGACCTCTTGGGCTTACTCTCCCTTTTGGCCAAAGCGGTTGTTAATCAGTAAAGTGAGCTTGAAAGTAACACTGTTGACAGGGCCATGAGGCTCCATTCAAAACCTGTAAGGAAAACAGGAAAATTGCATTTGAGGCTCCAGGTATTAAGAGGACAAGATGACCTTAAGTCCCTGAGACCAGAGCAGAAGGACTGAGAGATGCAGATGTTCCAACTCTGCTCCAAACAACCTTTTCATTTCTTCAGTCAAGCTTACTTCTGGTCTGACCTGGGCAATTATAAATCTCAGAGCTGATTCTGAAGAGATGGGAACAATGAGGATAATTGCCCTTAATTCAGGGAGCCTTGGTGGGGATGGAGGTATATTAGCGCAGGAGAGAGAGGAATGACTCTCTTTATTGCAGTGAGAAGCAGAAGCCCTGCTTCTTATTAAAGTTGAGTGACAGCCCTGCTTGAACTTCCTCCATGCCTTTGCCAAAACTTAGATATATGAGCCAATACACGATCCTTCAATTAAACAATCATATTCTAATAATTGATAACAAAGTGGGAATTCAGGTTCAGTTTCAGCACTGGAGTTTCCTAGCTTCCGAGTGCTCATTTTTTGGAAACTTTTCCTTTCTTATAGTTTTGAGTGTTTGGGTTTTGGTGGGGTTTATTTTGGTTTTGCTAAAGCTTAGTAACCTAGCAATGGATCCATGGCTTGTAACAGTCGGCAGAACTTTTGACAGCAGCGGGGCCCGTGGGATAAACCACCCCACTGTCAGTAAACTGCGATTCTTTCCTCATTATGTAACAATGCAAATGTAATAATTTCTTCTCTGCTCCAGTTGTTACTCAATCCCCGATTAATTCAGAAATGGGCCAGCAGTGAATATACAATTGCAACGCCTAGCAGAGTTTAATATGAAGTTTGGGTTATTGTCAGATTGCTATTAATAACACCTGTGATTAGGCACTGACTTTTCCCTGAGCTGTTTAAATGTCATTGCTGGAATCAGAGGGGTGCAAGGAATCTAATCTCTTTTCCCCAACCCTCAACCTGCGTGCTACAGGAACTTCAAAATGTACAGGTTTTCCTATTGTTCTTCAGTCTATTGTAGAAGTGCTGCAGTGACTAATTCTTGCATAAATCATTGCCATGACAACACCTGTAATATATACTGTCAAACAGCGCCGAAGCGCTGATTCCTTCCACTCAGACAAAAGGCTAAAGAGATACAGATGCGGGTGAAACAAGTGCCTGGACCTGTTCCTAGTGACAAAGGAGCAGTGGGACGGGGCTGTGGAAAAATCTCCCTCCCTGCTTGCTGTCCTGCCTCTGTCCTTGGGAGCTTACCAAGCCAGCTGCCAAGGATTCATATGCGTAGTGGCAAGTGCCCTGGTCGGGTACCCAAAGGTCTGGTTCTGCAACTGCCTTCTTGAACAGCCCTTGGTGTTTTCCTCCTCCTCCTCCCTCTGCTTGTTGGAGCAGACACAGCTCTATGGCACTGCTCGGTGCCGGGCACAGCGGGGTCTTGATCTCACTTGGGCTTGTTAGATCCCCTGTCATGCAGATGTAACAGGGTGACAGCCCAGTGTGGACAATTTACAGCAGCTGAGGACCGCGCTCTTTTTGCTGGACTGCATTAATGATAAACTATCGATTCTAATCTACTGGGAAACAGGCAAAGTTGGGTATTGTGTTTAATTAAGGACTTTAAAACAAGGACTTGTAAGGTGATCAATATTTATTAGGACAGAGTAATCTAGTTTTGACTTTTAAACCTAGTGGATTTTATATACAGCAGCAGCGCTATAAATGTGTAGTAGTGAGATGCGCTTTTCACCGGGTAACATCTTTTACGATAACCTGAAGCCTGGCTCTGGTTTAATGGCAAAATATATCAACCCATTTTTTTCCTGTTCCTACTAGCTCTTCTTTATTCATTCTAAAAAGAAGGGCTGTGAAGGAAGAATTGAGCAGAGAGGTTACTGATTGCTATCTACAGTCTTGTCTCCAAAAGAAAATTTTACTAACATGGGTTAACATAGGAACAACTCGCATTTAACAGATTTCGTCAGAAGTACTTTACAGGTAGGACTGGATGAAAAACGAGGTGTGACTTTTAATGCCAATATAGAATCTATCTGTTTAGGTCCATCTACTTTTTTTCTTATCTCATTCATCCCTCTTGCATGTGAAGTCTCCTGTGATGTGTGAAGATCTCAGTTTCGCCTCAGATGAAAGGCAAGACTTCTCTATGGGCAGTGTTTCCTACCAGCGAATAAAGGGAAGAAGGAATGGGTACCACGTATAGAACGGTTGGTTCCTGCGGTGACAGCACACTAGGTTTTCTTTTGAGGTATCCTCCTACGGAGTGACTTTATTTATCCAGAGTCCTGGCTCTTGACCTGATTTTCTACTCCACAGTATCTCCTGTGGTCACTGACATCTAAGCGTGTGAAAACACTGCTATTCTAGTTTCTCCAGCTGGGTATAATGAACACTGTGCGGAGTAGCGGAGAACGGAGGTTCAGAATTGGACCTTCAGTCAGTGTAAACCAGTGAAGCTCCAGGGATCACAGGTCATTTTCGATGGTTCCTCATCTAACGTATTCTTAAAAATTTCCTGTTGTGGAAAATGTAGGACCTCCCTGTGTAAAGGTGAAATGGTAAATAAAATATGGGCATGCTTGAAGAGAAAAGGGTTCATATGATGTTGCCCCAGAGGGAAGCGGGTAGACTTTGTTACCTGAATGATTCTCAGCCTCTGGGCTGGGCTGTCCCTCAGTGATTTGTTACTGTGCTCGAGTATCCTGAGAGTTGCAAAGTTTTACCTCCAGTCTAACCATAAATCTCCCGACTGGAGACTGCGGTATCGTACGCAGGTTCAGCCTGTGGCAGCATTCAGGAGATGCACTGAAATGTAAATTGAACTTTCTCTTCAGTTTCAGCATCTGGGTTCTGGATTTTTTTTTTTTTTTTAATTCATCCACTAAGAAGGATTGAGGGAAAAGAATGTGGTTTGGTGTGATGCATTGGCTTAGCCACGGTCAGTGACCCTCAGGGAAGGAGAACAAGCACAAACCTATATGTTTAGCTGCAGGCAGACCTCCTGATGCCGAACAAGAAATGACTGAAAAATGTTTCCTTCCTCCCCTCCCCCTCTTTAGCTCCAGGAGAATTAATCCCAAATGAAAACCTTTGTTTTGCCTAGCAAGAGCTAGCAGGCTGAACTCTTGCTTGGAGCATGTGTTTCTGCAGTGTCACCAGCAAACCTGGGTAATTTGTGTAACAAAGAGTTTACTCACTGAGAAATGCAGTTTCTGAGTGGGAGGAGGCAAAGCTGTTTGTGAATTTGGGTCAGATTCAGTAAACGCTTCCTGCCAAACACTCTCCCTTTATTGCTTTTCCAGATAATCAAAATATTTCATTTTATATTTCTCAAGCAGCAGCGAAGTAAAAATACAATTCAGAATGAGCAGTTGCTTTTCACTTGGGAGTACCCCACGCTGAAAAATACAGATGAGCAGTGACATTTGCCTATGTAAAATACCTTATTTATCAAACCCCCTTGTTTTTCACAGGAAAATACCTGCCCGGTTCCGGGACAGACAGGCACATGTACATCACTCAGAGTGGGCTGGCTGGTGCAAGGATGTCATCTATGTGTCATTTACTTGTTAATAGAAAAAAAACCAGCAGATGGTGCTGGAGCATATACACCCTCCTCCTGGAGCATGGCCCGGTGCAGCTGCGGTGCACAGACCCCAGCGCATCGTGGGGCTGGGGGTGCGGGCAGCAAGGCCAGGGGCTGGGCTCTAGCTGGATGAGAACACGTGGAGGAGGGGAACTGGGCATCTCCAGGCCTGGTGCTGCCCATCCTGCACATGCCGGTGCTTGTCCCACTCTGGCTGAAGGTGTGATGGAGGCGTGATGCCTTCCCTGTGGCGTCCCCCTCTCCCCGGCTCTGGTTTCAGCTCTTCCAGTTGCAGCGTTATCAGCCACTGGTGGCTGCACGGTAGGTGGGTTCAGGCTGTTAGCAGAGACCTGCGAGGTCGAACAGAGGAGATAACACTTCTGGTTTTAAACTGTCAGTAAAAACTTTAGATTTGCTTTTTTGTTTTCTGGGTTGTAAATGACTGAGGAAGCACAGCAGCGATGAAGATGTCTGTAGCCTTTGTTTTCATCCGCTGGGGCTAAAAAGGTTGTGGCTTTGTTTGTAGCAAAAGTAGAAGAGCTCATGGACTCTCCTCCCTCCCTAATCCCTGGGGGCTAAGGGTGAAAACTCTTCAATGGCTCTGCAAGTCAGCGGGGATTTGTGCTGGGACTGCCGGGACTGGCCATGCCCTGCACCGCTGTGGCTTCAGAAGAGTTGCTCCAGATCTACGATGGCAGATCAGAGAGCAGAGATGTCCCTTCTCCCCTGTGTCATGGCTTGGTAAAGGCAGCCTAGCACCTGGTGACATTTCCCATCCTGACAGCTCATCTCTGAGAGCTGTGTTGCCAGACTGAGAAGTCTCTTTTTCTCCTCTCATTCCTAGCACAAGAAGGGAGATGTAAACCCGTTCTCTTAATGTGTGAATTAAGCAGAGAGGGAATGGAAGGATGTACAAACATCTGTCCTGTGCCTCTGCCTTTGCTGCAGAGATGCTCGGGCTGTGAGGGTATTGATGCTGTCGCATTCTGTGTGCGTTTGGGACACGTGGGGCTGAAGTTACTGGGCCTGCAAATAAAGCCTCTGATGTCGTATTTACGGGTGAAGCGAGGACTCGCTATTTTCTTCTTCCCGTGCTCACTCACTTTCCACGCTGTCAACATTCAGTTTCTGAAGACTCAGTCTAAGAAGGAGAAAGAAAAGAAAAAAACTCTGCTCGTATGGCAGGCTGCCCCAGCGCCCTTGGAGGTGCTGGCTAGTGGCAGTGGGGTGTGATAACGTCTGACTCGTGCGATAAATTCACACCCCTGCCTGAGAGATACAGGGCAAAAGAGGGCGTTTGCCTGTTTTTGCACCTCTGAGCCATATACATATGTGTATACACATCTATATTAAAACCCTTATATATAAGGTCTGTGGATTTGAATCTCAAGCTGTGCTCAGTGGGTGTACCAGGGCTTTGAAGCGTTGCACATGCTTGTGAATGTTTACACACAAAGGAAATTGCGATGGTACAAGTCTGTGGGAGCACTTACCCTACAGGCAATGCTCCAGAAGAAAAGGGAAGAGTCTTATCCTTTCTGAGACACAAAAAGACTTGAGGGAGGGCTCTCGGAAGTGATTTCTGGTATTTTGTGCTTTGATTTGCTGCCTTTGTGGAGATCAAATCACTTAACTGTGGTAGTCTACCAGGCAGCAACAATTTTGTTTAGTCCTGCCATTTTGGTTCATGCCTTTCTAAACCATATCCTCCGAGGGGAAATATTAACTTGTCTAGACCGAGGTACAGAATATTGGCTAGTTCATCTCCCAGGAAGGTTTGTACTTTCTGTAGGCAGCGCTCAGAGATGGACATAGTGTGCGTGTGGATTTAGGGAGGCTGTTAAAATTCATCTGCTTGGTTTCATGCAGTCAATGCCTCTAGCAATGAGCTGAAAAGGCAGAGATTTGGACATCCCTGCTCCTACCAATTTCATCTTCTCTGGACAGTGTGATTACCCACAGTGCATTTCCCATGAGTTCCCTGAAATACATTTAAAGTTGCCTTCTGACACTCCGGATAGCTTATCTTGTAGCTATTGCAGGCTGAGTGTATTCTACAAGCTGGAAGCTGCTTGTACCTCTTTGCTCACCTGAAGTGCTTTTTCCCTTTCCTCTTTATTTATGGAATGTGTGCCTCCCTCCATCCCTCCCCAGACCAAGAGCTTGCTGTGGTCTCCTTCCTCTTACTAGAGCACAGATTTTTTTCTATTTTTTTTTGCAATTTTAGATCCTCTGTGGAGATAAAAAAAATACCAAATAACTTTACTTTTTAATGGGGATGAGGTGGAGAAGAAACTTCTGGTTCCAAAAGGCGTCTGTGATCAATATGCTTCATTTCAGGACTTTTGCACAACAAAACCCATCAAAATCAGATTTCTATCCATGTGCTGCATCGGTTGTAGGGAAAACCACTTTTTCCACTGCAACAGATGAGTACAACGCTTCCAGTCCGTGGGGAGGCAACTTCTGTGCCTCAGCTGAGGGAAGAGCAAGGCTGAGCTCAGCTGGGATGTGCTCCCTGCTGCCAGGAGCTCCCTGCTTTGAAGGTGGGGGGGGGCTGCTGGTAAGCAGGAGCGACCGGCTTATGGGCCCCTGGGTGCTCCTGGCTTCCCCTAGGGTGCACCCTCCTCTCCCCCTCCCCAAACAGCTGTTTCTTGTGACCATTTTAGCAGATTTTGGAACTGATCACCTGTAAAATCTTGCTGCCTCAGATACGGCAGGGCAGCTCCAGCCAAAGGGAGATGAGGGCCTCAGCCATGTAACTTGCAGCCTTTCCCTCTCTGCTAGTATATTCTGCTGCTGCAAAGCCCCTTGTCATTACTTTTATAGGAAGCTTTCAGTGGCCTAATTTGCTATTCATATACATCTGTTCCACTGGAGCCTGTCATTAATCTCCTGATAGGTTTAAGTTTTGCCTCTTACATTTGCTGCATGGCCAGTCATCAAAGAGACAACTAAATGAATACTGATACAAAACAAATAATAGGTTCCAGGGTTACCTGATAATTGTTTTCTTGCTAAAATACATATGATGCATCTTTTTCTCAGTTAAGGGAAATAATAGATTGAGTGTGTGGGTAGGTCCCTCCAGTCCCATCAGAGTACAGAGCTTGGAGAGGAGCAGTTATGGTCCCCCTGCGTGTCAGGAGGGTGCGGTGGGCTGTGTGCCTGGAGAACAGACCCACGGGGGTTTGCCCCACGTAGCCCCAGCTTTTCCAGCTATCGTTACAACCTGGAGTATTGTATTCATCTCCTAGAAATGTGATGGCTATTAGCCAGGGCTGCAAGCAAAGCTGTAAACATTCTGCTGGGACTGCAGCATATGGGTAGAAAGGGGCATTTTTAAGGCTCTTCCTGAAGTAAGATGGAAATTAAAAAGATATTTTTGTCACAAAGCCAGACCCTGAGTAAGCGTCATTTGGCTCTGACAACTTCAGAGGAACAGTGCCAGTTTATACAGCTGAAGACCCATCTATGATATTAAGAAAAAACAAACCTCATTTATCCTGTGTCCTTGTTGGCATCACAATTCAACTATTAAAAAAAATGAAAACATAACGGACCAGTCCTGCAATCGTGAAGCAAGCATACATCAAGACAGTTAAACTGAACAAAAGGGATTCTTTGTTTTCTTTTTGTGTTTTTTTTTTTCTTTTGCCTTGAGGAGTTCTGTTCCTGTGTTTTCTTTGTAAGCACAAGGGTGAAAGTGGTTTTTTACTGCGGGAGTCCAAAAGTAGGTGGAGAGGAAAGGCTTTCTGAAAAAAAAGCATCCCATTGTGACATCTGGAATGCTGTTTTCACAGGGAATGAGGCAGGAGCAGAACTTGCCTGGCAGCCCTTTCTCCCGCTTCCCCCCAGTCTGTCACATCCTGACCACAGACTTGTGCTCCTGGCGTTTTGTTGGTGTGGGACAGCTTACACCAGGCACTGGCGTGTTCACAAGGTTGCTCACAAATATTTTGCCTTACAGCATTAAGAGAATTTCTGGCCGTGGGTCATTTAAAATGACTTACTGGCGGTGACAGTTCACTTGCTGCCCTGTGCCTGGGCGTGCTGGGATGGTTGTAGGTTGGTTCAGAAGGGCGTTGCTTTGTTTTTCTAGGGTGCATCATAAGGATGTAATGTGATGGCATGGCAGAGTCATCTAGAACAGCATAGGGTTTAACACGACTGCTGGGATTGTGTTTTCCCAGGCTGCTTCTTTCTCGGAGCGTTTTGTTCCTGCGGGATCTTCCATCTCACTAATTGCCTCTGGGCTCCAACCCTTGGGCAGTTGTGAGATGGAAGCAATAATTCTCCCGCCTTTCACCAAGGGGCTTTTGTCTTAGAATTAATTGTTACTTTTCAAGAGCTTTAATATTGTCAGATGAAACCTGCTAGAACGTTCTTCTTCCCCCCCCCCCCCTTTTTTTTTTCTCACTCACTTCAACACCAGGAGAGTGAGCGAGTCAAATGCCTGTCAGACTCCAAGGGAGAATGCAGGGCTCAGCCGGACAGGCGTTTAACCAAACACTGATGGAAAAAAACATACATATGCACCCATATGTCTGCTCAGTAACAGTTAATTTACAGCTTACTCCTAAATGGTGAATTTTAATAACATTTTCTTTCAGAAGTGTTACATATAAATTTGCCGTACCCGTGTCAAAGTGTCAGCAGGCGCAGAGATCATTATTGCTGGGCTGACTGCTAAAGACTGATACGTTTGCAGAGAAAACATATTCTCTCCAAAGTGGAAACTCAGATTGTAAATTAAATTTGTCAATAAATATGGAAATGGTTTTCATTTACCTCTTCCACCCTGTGCTGCTGAGATTGGTCGTTCTGGTACCACATCCCTAGCGTGGCAAGAGAAATTACCGGCTCCTGCCCTGTCTGTGGCTGACAGGCTCCCGGTGTTGAGAGATCTGTTGTCCCAGCTTTAGGTCAGTGAGTTAATTGTACATTCATCAGTGATAGCAACAATACAGATTCTTTAGGAACAGAGTCTGAAAGAAGGTAATTGGTTTTAAGGAACTCAAAAAGACATTATGGACAACGTATCTTCTTAGAAATGTGCGAGTGATGGAGTAAGCAACACAGAAACACCAGGCGTTGGTCCACACAAGTGCTCCTATGAAAAATGAGCCTCAGGTGAAATTCCGTGTTCTGCTCCTTAGTCAGAAAGTTCCCATTCCAGCCCTGCTGGTCTCTCAGCCCCACTCTTGAGCTTCTCTTCTGAAGGGCCACTGTGTGTAAATAGTGTTACCCTGCCCTTGTGTTGCCACAAGGTGGATGTGATAGAGGAGAATTGTGGTTTTGGATTCTCCTGTCTGCACATGGACATCCGCCCCCTGCACGATTCAGTTCCTTGCCCAGTCTAAACCAGCACAGTGACACTGGGGTCCCTGGATCTATCCTGTGTTCTTTCAGCTCATGGTTTTGGCCTTGTCTCTTGGATGAAAAGCTGGCATGTCAGTGTCTGCAAGGCAGTCTGTCCAGGTGCTACCTGCTCGTATGGAAAGTTGGATTTAAGAGATAGCAACTTTGAGAGAGACAGGGAGAAGGCACGCTCTGAAGACATAAAGCTGAGTAATAAGAGATGCCTTAGACCCTCAGGTCCTCCCAGGGGGACCAAACAAGCTCAAAACTATCAAAAATGTAATGAAAGCCCATCACTTTGATAAATGGAAAAAAATCACCCTAGCATCAGAATAGAAATATAATTTTGTTTTATCACCCCGCTGTCATTAGCCTGGAGAGCAGAGCTCTGAGCTTGGGATGCCATTTGCCCTGCCTGGGAACTCACTGCAGTCCCATCGATCCTGACAGGGGTGCCTTAATTTTTTGTTTTTAGCGGAGCTTGGGGGATTTTGATTTCTTGGTTCATGAAATGCTCTTTTGTCTACCTGACATAGTTTTCCTCCCATTTAATACACACCTGCATTTTGTAAGGTGAGCGGTGGATCCATTTCCACATGATTGCATGATGTTTGCGGGGTCCTTCTGAAAGTGAAGGGGTTTCAGGAGGTTGTGCTCTTCTCTTCCCTTTCCAGGTCACCTTGCATCTCCTGCTGGGGGCTCTGGCTCCTGCTGCCTTACCTGCAGATCAGCGAGGCAGGACCAGGGCAGGCTGGAGCCTGCGGCAGGGAGGGAGGTGGCTGGTGGCAGTGGCGGCGCTGACACGGATGCTGGGTTGAGGAGGCGCAGAGGATGGTGAGGGCTCATTTGCTATGAGCTGCCCATCTGTCAGGAGCAGGCTGGCAGCTGACGTGGTGACAGACACACTAGTTTTGCTGTTGCCACGCTCCTTTGCAGTGTTTCTGAGAGGTCGAGGAGCAGCGCTGAGACACTTCTGCGTGGTTACTGCCTTTGGTTTTGTGGCTCTCAGCTCGCGCTGTCTCCCTCTCCAGACAGCTCAGTGTCCCCCAGATGTTCAGCACTTCTGCAGTCTTTATCAAACCACTTTTACAGTGACTCCAGTTACTTGCTTTTGAATCCTCCCCCACCCCAAAAGCCTTCTGTGCTTCCTACCAGAAGCCCATCTCTCTGCCTTGCAGATCCATCCCTCTTCTCCTTCCCACTTGTCTGCAATTTGTGATCTATCTTCCCTTGGGCCAGGGAACATTGTCTTGTTTATGGCCAGAGCCAAACCCATTTCAAGCCTCTGAAAGTCTCCTCCTGATGTCAGTGAGGCTGAGACAAATCTAATGTAACTTCACAGGCTGGTGACGAATCTCCAGCCCTTGCGAGTGCTTAGCTAGGTGAACGCTCTGAGCCAGAAAGATGCTACATCAAGAAAGAGAGCAGGTTCCTTGGGAGAACAAAATGAATTTCTTTTCCCCACCGTGCTGCTGCTACCAGCCAGGATCCCAGGGTGTAAGCTGACCTCCCTCGACCTACTTGATAAGTTTCGGGTTTTGTTCCCTCTCTCCGCGCTTTCAAGAACACGGTTAATTGTGGGGAGCCGCGTGCCAAAGTCCAGGCTTTGGCTGAGAGTTAAACACCACGAGCTAAACCCAAGCCGTCGAGCTATAGAAGGCTCTGCTTTATCAGAGAAGTGTCAGGCTTCCCCTCGCTGTGGCTGCTATCAGTAATTAGCACACCCTACAGAGCCTGCTGCCGAACAGTCCACATGCTAAATGCTGCTTTGTCATCAAAGTACAGTAGCTTGTAACTAATTACATCCCAGCTTTATCTGGACCAGTTCTTCCTTTTAAATACACTTAATAAGTCTGCCTTTGAAGGTTCTAGGCATAAAAATAACCACTTCAAATAATCTCCTGAAGACACACGCCACATTAGGTATAGAGCTGGAGTAGGCACCTTGGATTATCGGAGCAAAACAAGAGCCCTGGGCCCCTGCTGGGACATGGATGGGGAGCTGCAGTTCTGGCGTGCTGCTCGTCTGCTGGAGAGCTGAAGTTCAAGAGTCCTGTGAGTATGTTGTCATTAAAGACATGAGGAAGGAAAAGTGGACTGTGCCAAAAAAGAGCTGCAATTTGGCATGGCAGTGACTGACCTGAATGGAAGGACTAACAATGTAAGGGCTAAAATTCAGCGTTAGTCCCAAGTCCTCCTCCGTGACCTGGAAGCCATCCATTTCTCTTCCCAAATCGTGTTTAAACATTTCCAGTTGCACTGGATTCACGACTGTCTTCTGTCATCCTCTCCCTGACCCTGTCAAAAGAAAGACCAAAGAAAACATTTTATTTTCCTGATTTTGGAAGTTCCTGTGGGATGGGAAACACCTTTGCAGAAGGAAGGGCTGCTTAGCATGGTGTGGAAGCGGGACTGGAAGTCGGTGGTGAGACCGGGATTCATGGGCCTGGTGCCTGTAAGGGAGAGTCTCCACCAGTCTGTTTAAGGTTTATGTGCCCGTCATTGAAGCCAACACTGTGAAGTCTGGGTACCATAATTAGGCACTAAAATATCCCATAGGACAGGAGTGATTTTTCTTGTAGCTGAGTATTTTTGGCGGGTATTTTTTATTATTGCTTAATTTCCCGTTGTACGGCGAGACCCTACACTCAGCAATGCTTGGGCTAGATGGGAACGTGCTGGTCTCTAGCAGCAGTTTCTGTGTCATTGAGTTAGGGAAGAGGCAGAAAATTCCAAAGCAATCCCGGTAAGTACCTTGACAGGAGGGAGGAACAGAGCAGTAACGGAGGCCTGCGGCTCCTCATCCGAAAGCCAGCTAAACAAAAGAAGCAGCTAGTGCAGTGAAGATGTCATGACTGCAAAGTGCCAAGGAGGAAATCAACTTCAAGAGGTAGCAGAAGGGGAATAGATTATGGCAGTTTTAAATTAAAGATGTTCGGGGGATTCCTGGAGGGAAGAGGCCAGGAGTTGGAAGGGAATTCATTACGGAGAGACTGACTGTGCCGGTGAATCACCTGTACAGTCTGGGTCCATTAAACCCGTGTCTTACAATACCCTCAAAACGCAGGCGGGATCATTCGGTGTCAGTGACAGCCTGTTTATCTAATCTCAAATGACCTTTAGTAAAGGAGGCTCTGGAGGCAAGATGAGTATTTACAGCTCCAGCACTTCTCCTGCCACCACCCGTCTAATTGCAGTTAAAGGTGTTTGTGTGGTCCTGACGGGTGTTCGAGCTGGCTTCTGTGGTCCCTGCCAGGTGAGGCTAATGGCTTGACTGGGTGTCAAATTGACCGTTTCTTTCATTTGAAACAAAAAATACAAAGGAAGGGGGAGAGCTGCACACGTGATGCACAGAGACGGTGTGCAAAGACTTCAGAGGACTTTGGTCTGGAGGGGACGGTTTTCTATTCAGCTGGAGTAAATTCTGGATCAGCCCCAGAAATGAAGCAAGTCTCCTTGTCTGTAGTGGGAACTGGGAGCAACTTTAATAGAGCTATCATGGATTTATGTCTGGCCTAACCCCAGAAGAGTCACTCTGCATTTGCATTTTTAACTCAGCTCTGCCGGTCTGGACTATCTCCAAGAGGCTTCCTTGGCTTTGCTGTAGAATTATTTTTTTTTTCATCCATTTCAAGTGCAATTGTTAATGGATATCAATATAGAAAATACAATGAGTAAATTCAGTGTTTGTGGAAAATCAGAAAGCCAACACAAGGAAGGACTGAGTGTGCATTCCCCGGTGCAGCTGGGCTGGCATTCCCTCTCTCCTGAGTGCAGCTCCTGCTCTGCCAGGTTTGTGCCAGGCCACCAGCCCTGCGGAGTCCAGTCCCAAGGATGCTTTGCTGTGGTCCTCAAGCCTGTGGCCATTCTGCCAGCCTCTCCTTGGCTATGAGGGTGACAAAGCCACCGCTACAGCCTCATGCTGAATGAGGAAGAGGGAGGTGACCATATCTCATGAGCTTCCCACAGCAGCTTCCTCTCAAATGCCTCTTTGATCTTGTGGATTCTCACCTACATCAAACCCTAAATTCTGCAAAGAGTGATTTCCAGTGGCTCCAGACCCAAGCTGCTGTCAGATCTGCTCCCCCCAATAGCCTTACACCTCGCACGTTTGTCCGCTCTATTACAGGAGCAGGAGAAGGAAGTAAAACATGTTGGGTTTCAGCTTTAGACAGAGCTGATGATTTGTGCAGTTTGCAACTTGCCACACAACAAAAAAAAAACCAAAAAAAAAAGATTGTTTTGTCAACACTCGCATATGGTGACTCATGCGGCTGTACCGGGACACAATTAATTAATTGAGTCTGCTGTCTGTATCTGTCAGAGCACTGCAAAGAAAAGTTTTGGGATGCATTGTTTGTTTAATCTCATGTCTTTTGTTTGCCTCAGAATGGTGCGTCTCTTTCCTTTTTTTTCCTTTTTCTTATCTTACCCCTTTCTAAAGCTTTAATTCCTATAATCCAAATGGTCTCTTTTCTCTCCTTGCTGCTGATCAGTTATCCACCAGAGATTAAATTATCTCAGATGGAAGGGCAGCAGCAAGTGCCCAGCAGCCGCAGAGCTGGTGACAGCAGCAGCAGTCAGCCGGGGCTGGGAGGCAAAGTGTGTCACCGCCGTCACTTGGTGCCCGGGCTCATCCTGGTTCTTCCTAAGCCCTGAACAGAGATTGTGCTCACAGGGAGTGAGCTGGACTCGCTGTCGCCTGAGTCAGTGAATAAAGACCTTCAGGTGTGATTCAGCCCTGAGTCACTGTCTGTCTGTCTTTCGGCTGGCTACAGCCTGGCTCTGTGCCCGTGGGCAGGATCGGGCACCGTGGCCTCGGTGTCTCCCCTCTGGGGAGAGGGCTGCATCCTGCCGGGTGTAAGGGTCTGAGGGTGTAAGGGATGGCAGAACGAAGGGGCATGGCTAGGTGAAGCCATCTTGTGAGTTGCCCCAGGGCTGGCAGCATGAGGAAGGCGCCCAGGAACCCATCAGCCCTGGAGGCCATGGCAGCGGGAGGAAGGCTTGCGGCGGGGCCGGGGCGCCTGCGGGCCCTCCCCAGGCCAGGAGAAGCCATCCCCACAGCATCCCTTCCTCCAAAAGGAACATCTCTACGTGCTGGGGTTGTGGGGCCGCTGTGGGGTTGCAGGGCACTTTGGAAGCTGTAGAAGTGCCAAGTCCTTCCAGCTGCCGTTAGAAGGGCTGCGGTTCCCGCAGGCCGGTAGCGTTCGGGTCAGGGGAGCTTTGGCTTTGGCTGCCTTACCCAGGTGGCAGCTGCTATAAAGGAAACAGATGTTTTGTTACCATTTCTAAGGCCCTCTGATAGTTTTGTTAGATCTTAGGGAGCAGAGGGCCGAGGTCAGCAGTGAGTTGCCATAGCCGGTGCTGCAGGGCTGATTTTATCACGAGAAAAATAACTGTTTATTAGCGCAGGGGAGAGTTGGGAAAAATATTTCCAGGGGAAGGGGGGGGAAGTATTTGTGAGTGTTGGCTTGCTGTGAAAGCTGTGCGCACGCTTGGCTGGGTCTGTACCTCCCTGTTGTCAGCTGCCCGTGAAGCCTGAGAGCAACGAATGTTGGTTTCCAGAAGTTGCTTAGAAAGAGATCCACTTGCCCTTGGCAGAGCAGGGATGGTGGGACCACGGCTTCCTCTGGGTCGCTGGGGATCGTGTTTTGGAGGGTGTCACTGGGAGCCAGGCTCGTCAAACCCCGTCCCGCCGGCTGCAGGCGCCGGGCTGTGTAAGTGCCAACAGGAAAAAAAACGAGCATTCAGGGATTTTCACCATTTCCATCAAGAGTGGGTCCCCCTCCTTTGCTTTTAGGACTAACTGAAGGACAGGTCGCCCCTCAGTTACACCCGAGGTCCTGCAGTAAACTGACACTTCTAAAATTGTAATAAAAACCCCACACGAGATGCATTTTCCAAACCTTTCTGTGGCTTTGGAGTCAGGCTCTCTACGTGATTCCCAAATGTTTTCCTTCCAAAACCTTAATGTCAGGTCTTGGAAGTTTAACTAATCATCTGCATACAGATTTTGCTTAGCTCAGGTCTTTATTTTCTCCTTTGATTCAGTTTGCAATCCAGCCTTCTATGCAGGATGTTAATTTTGTTTTTTAACCAGCTTCTTTTATCCCTGAGACTTGAATGCCAGGCACCTTAGGGCAAACTGGGTGGCCACAGGCTGGGAATAGTCAGGGAGTGAGTTCAAAGGCAGTAAAAACATTTTATCTGTTCAAAGACAGCCATAGTCCCAACTACTGATTTTTTTAGTGGTTCTCATAAAAACTAATAATACTTAATTAATAAAAGTTAAAAAATAACTCTTTTATAAACAGCATCTGAAGAGGTTTGGCTCAAGCTGCTGAAGAGGTAAATGTCTCTGTGGTCCCTCCCTAGCGGTACATACTGGAAAACGTTATGGATGTGGTATTTCTGCACTGACTCAGAGCAGCGGTCAGGGTGTTTGCTTTCTCTGTGGGCCAAGTGGTATCGTTGCTTCAGAGGTAAAAAGTGGGACTTTTCAGGCAGAAGCATGCTCGTCTCTTGGCCCCAACTCGGCTGCTTGCCGGGGGTGTGGGAGTCGGGGCTAGTGGAGTATCTCGCTCAAGGAGGTTTTGCTTTAAGCCTTCGTAATTAGAGCATCTTTTCAATGCTAAAATATGAAGTTTGCTATCCTGTCCCAAACTTTTATTGTTGCTTAATTATAATTCTGGCTATTCTTGTTCTCTGTATCAATATTCCCCACCATTTAAATTATTTATGCTTGGAAAGGTCATACTCATACTAGAAGTCAGGGCTTTGCATTACAGAGCAGTCTCTGCACAGGGTGTCTAATGCTTTCTGGGATGCTGTGACACAATTGGTGTGGCAATAGAAGGATTTAATCAGAGAGTTTCACAGGTCTTTAAATGCTTTGGTTGTTGGGGTTTTTTTATTCTTTATTCAGGTATCTGGCATTGAACATCTGAATTACAATATTGCTTTGCAAGTCTGTGTTCTTGGTAGGCTTTCTGTTCCACAAAGTTTAACAAGTTGTTTTATGAAACCATGAAAACTTTAGCATCCATGGCATCCTATGGCTTGGAGAACCTCAGTTTAATTATTATTTTTTTTTCTTTTGAAAAGGCATCTCCTTTTCTTGGTTTTGAATCAGGATGGGAACTGAGCAGTGGGCACCATTTGCTCCCTTCATGTTTTCAGGCTGCACAAACCAGGTAACAGCCCCTGAGGTCTCAACGGTTTCTCCCAAGGCACGGGCTGGTTCAACATTATCCCAACCCTCCTCTCTGTGCTGCAGCCGCCCCCCAGCCCAGAGCTGCAGCTGTCTGCGGGACCCATGCAGCAGCCAGCAAGTGCCCCTGGTATTTGCAGAGCGGCAAACAGAACTCACCAGCTGTAGTCACAGCCAGGCTGATCTTTAAAATAAATGTTATTTAAATTGCTGTATTTCAGCAGCTGTGGGAGCAGCACACCTCGGCTTAGCATGCTAAATATACCTTATTAATTGCCTTGCTCTTTACATACACCGGAGGCTGGTGCATCGTTAAATACACCAAGAACTTTTATTCCTTGAGGTTTTGTTTCTTACTGAAGTATTCCAGTTGTTAATGGCTCCTCTGGCTGGGATCAGGTTGGACCTGGAGTAGTGCAACTTGTCCTGGTTTTTCCCTTCCTCACCAAAGCACAACAGTACAGTGTCCCAGTATCTGTATTTAAGTCCATCGTCCCTATACAAAGCAGCGTCATTAGACTGGCAGAGTAAATACCTTCTGAGAGTATTTAGTTCTGCTATTTTTCTGTATTGCTGCATTATCTAAAGGCTAGAGCCGAGACTGCTCTTTGCATCGTGTGAAGGCAGAGACAGCCTCCCAAAGTGCAGTTTGCAAACTAAGTAGGCAATTAAGAGAAGTGGCAGGGCATAGCCCAAATGCGGGTCAGGAAGCAAGACCCTTTCATTCAAGGCAGTTCACAGCATGACTCACTTCAGAAGGCACAAGGAATAGAATCCAAGTCCAATTTCTTGCTTATCGCCTTCGCTCTACGTCTGGAGTAGCGGTGCTGGAGTTGCTACTTTCAGACCAGCATGTAATTGGCCCAAGAAGAGAATGTGAGAGGTGCTCAGCCGCTCCAGAAACCCATGCTGCGTTGGGTTCTGAATGGACTGTGTCTTTGAATACTTTCATGCATTCCTTCTGGGCCTGCGTGCTTCCACAGGAGAAGACTCGAGTGGGCTTTCAAAGGCAGGGCAGGAGCTTCTGCATTCTTTTAAAAATGCCTGCCTGTATCCATAGTGCTGCAGAGAAGGAAAAGCTGGAAGAGTTTCTCTTTCTGACAGAAGCAAACCTATCCTGGAAGATAACCTTGACTCCACTTCATATCACCAACTAGAAGCGTTCTGGGGGATGGGCTTGCTTCACTTAGAGTAAGAAAAAAACCTTCTCAGCTCCAAACAGCATGCTTTTTATTGAGAGCCTTTTCCTTTTTTACAGTCCTATTTTTTTTTGCTGTAAAAGGTGGTGAAGCACCTTGCACAGCACAGCCATGGCCTCTGCTCCCTTCCCGTGCCACAGTACATGGGGAGACGTGCACGGGGGTTGCAAAGTGTGCTGTGCCGTGGGATGGAGCTGGTGGGCTCCGAGGACCCTCACAGACACGTTCCTAGGACAGGCTGCACGCAGCCTCTGGAGTGTCTTGCATTTGCAGAACCTCAGCCCCTTGGCAGTCTTCTTTAAACAACCGATTCCTTCCCCAACTGCATTTGTTAAAGGAAAACACAACAGCGATCACCAGGCAACACGCCGTTGTTTTATTCATGCCCTGGAGTTGAGAGTGATTGAGGTGGGGAAAAGGAGAAAAAACTCTGCAAAATTCATTACAGCTTCAACACCGCAGAACCTCCTGGGATTTGGGAGATTGTAGCTTTAATTGGAGCTAATGGGCCCCTGTTCCACGAGAGATGTCTTTGAGTGGATGTGCGGAATGGCTGCGGATCCCTGCCTGGAGTGGTCAGGATCCAAGGGGCTGGGTGCAGGTCTCCGAAGGAGACGGCGTGAGTCACCAGGGAAGCCCCAGGAGGGAGCTACAGCTGTGACCTACGCGGTGACACACGGCTTCTGCTCTCGCGGCCTCAGCATCAGCCGATGCTTGTTCTGTCTTGTCTGTTGAGGCTAGAGAAGGTGGGACGGCAGCTTTCCTACCCACTGCCTCCTGCAGGGCCTGGCACAGCTCGCCTCTGATGTCAGCGGTTGCCGCAGTACTTAGGTGGAAACACAAAGGAATTATTGTAACCCGGTTTAGCACCGACATATTTTAAGCCTGAGCGCAACTTATCAATTCAAGGCAATGATTTAATTGTTCAACGCTATTTGCTGCGTTACTTCATTTGTCAAAGCAGACAACTTTTGTCTTTCCCTGGTCTTTAGATGGGAAGGAGATGCCTATCTATCCAAGGTATTTATAGACTCCATTATCTCAGTGCCTGATATCGCATGTGTTTATCCTTGCACTGCCTGTTGTTTATTAGGCGTAGCTGTTTCTCCGCTTTGCAGGGTGTGGAGAGAGGGGAAAGTAAATGTCGACTGCTTAATGGCTTCCGCAATTAGGAACTTAAGGTGGAGCAACACTCCTGCATTTTCTAGAGCCCTCTGGTTAATGGATCATCCTCCATCTGTATGGAAATCACTAAAGCTTCAGGGCTGCCACTGAATCTTCAGGTGCAAGTCCCATGGCTGCAAAGAGCAAAAATAGTTTTACTAGGGCTTTCTTCCAGAAATCCTGCCCTTTAGCAGAAATAATATGCCTTCCGTATTATTGTCCCATTTGCTAGGCTGTCTGCTTTGCGGCTGCGTCCAGCCATGCTGTTGGATGCCACCGACGTCAGCGTGACCCACCACGGGCGCAGAAGGTGGCCGTGGGTGGATCAGTTCTTTGCACAGGGGGGTCTGCAGGTTCTCCCCTAGATGGCTGATGGCTGTGAAGGACAGTGCAGAAGGTGGCCTTGTGACCGTCAGCAGGATGCTGGTTACTGCTAACGGCTTTACAGCAGGACCGTCAGAGAGTAAACTCTGCCCGATAGAGCCCGTAAAGTTGAACAGTAAGTAAAGGGCGAGCAAGGCAGAGCTCATACAGTCTAATTAACTTCGGTTCCAGGCTGCATTTTTTTCTGTGCTCAAGCGTGGTTTCTTCCAGATTTAAACTGATTATGAATACCAGCACAATGACAAAATGCTGCTTTTGAAATCAGAGTTTTCACAGTAAATGCTTATTTGTTTTTCTGCACAAAAATATTGGTTTATCCAAGATGATACAATTCTCTCTCTTCCCTCTCCCACCTTCACTACTGCCTGATTTGTGTATGTAGTTTAATTAAAATCATACAGTATTTCCACAACTTGGTATGTCTCTGCTGCTAGCCTTTTATTTGATTTATATACAATATTCCAGTGAAACTGCCAGGAAAAATTAAATAGACATGAATCAACTTGCCGCAGGCTTTTGAAATCAAACATTTCACAGCTAACTCCCTGTGGACATCTCCTTTCAGCCTGATACAGGATAAATGTTACTGTAAGCTACTAAGCGCAGGGCTACGTTAAAATGCAGTCATTAGGTTTGGGGTTTATAATTGTAGTTGTTTGCCAAATCATAGCTTAGGAGCCAGGGAGCACTTTGATTCATTACCTGTGATTATACGATTATTTTTGGGGGGGAAAAAAAAACAACCACCAAACAAAACAACAACAAACAAACTAACAAAACTACTTGGGCTATTAGAGTTCAATTTTTTTGTCTTGGCCTTTGGAATGAATCTAAACCAGTGGCGGATGTCAGATGTTTGTAAAAACGGCTTCAGCATAATTGTGTTTGATGAAGCTGTTGTAAATGCTTTTTCTGACTGGGTTTTATCTGGGGGTGTAAGCTGTTAGCTCTCAGATAGATACTTATTCTTAGCGGAGCTGCAGCTCTTTTCAGAGGCTTAGTACATCATAAACAAAGTTAACTCCTGATCAGAATCTAATCTTTAGTCTTTATCAGTATGACTTAAAATAGACCAAACAAGGCATCGTGCAGGGGAAAACATGAAACACCAGTGCTGTTATTCCGTATCCATATAAATGGCTTTCTTAGGACTAAGAATGAACGTCCAAGTGAAAGCCGTTCAGGACGAGGGGAGCAGGGATGGCTGCTGGCCCTGCGCATGCTCCGTCAGCAGCCGAGTCGGTCCCAGCAGCAGCGACGAGCCTTGTGTTCCAGTTCCAAAAGGACAAGCAGGAAGGGAAGAAACTTCCTTTGTGCCTCCTGGATCGTCTGCTGGGAGCCCACCGATTCCCGTGCACAACTGTGCATCACAGCACCTATGTCATTCAGAGCTGAACTACTCAGAGCTTCTGAGATGTCTCTCATCCTTCCTGCCTCGTGCTAGATGGGAGTTAATCAAGAATTGCCGGCATTATGGAAGACAAAAAGAGCCCTCTGTGGGATTTGGGCTCAGCTGTGTCCTTTCAATAATTTATAATAAGTCTTGGGCTCTAATAACCTAATCACAAGGATTTGGGGAAGGAGGCAATGAATTTGTTTCCTCCCAGCCACAGGTGATATTAAAGTGAAGAAAGAAAAATTAATCCCCCTTTCTGATTTGTCTTATGAAAGATATGCAAATAGTATTAGGGGCTGAAAATGCCAGTGATTACTGGATTGCTGAGAGTGAATACTAAAGCAGTCCCTCTGGACGACAATGCTGTTGTGGCTTATAAGTGCCAGTTGTGAAGATGTCTTCTGCTGTTGGTAAAATGCGGTGGGTTGGGATTATCTTTGAGGTCATTGTTGGAAGTAAGTTGGTCCCATCAGGAGAATTTGATGGAGGGATGCAGGGTGTGACCTTGCTTAGGACAAGTTTAGGCAGACTGGGATGCTGAATGTGGTGGGTGAGAGGCGAGCTGAGCTCCTCCAGAGACGTGCAGAGCAATGGTTGAAGGAAGAGGGGATGCAGTACCAGACCCAAAGACTTGGCTCGAGAGGAGAGCACGGCGTGTGCCCCTGGCGCCTTCTGCAGAGCAAAGGCAGCCGCCTGAGCCGGCCAGCGACGAGGCAGCTCAGGGAGCCCAAACTCCAGGAGCTGATGGAAGGGATGAATTGGACTTTGAAACCATTTGCGTGGCTACGAGACCTCCATCCCGTGCTGCAGCCCAGGCTGCGTGGCACTGCCTTACAGCTGCTGCCAAGAAGCCGCACAGATCCAGAGCGGTGCTGGGCTGCGCCATGGTTCTGCGTGCGCACGGTAGCTCGTGAAACCACCGTGCCTTGCTCGTGCTGGGGAAACCTCGGGGAAAGGTAAAGTGGTGGAGGGGTAGGACGGCAACTGGGAGACACGTCAAGGAGGAACGCAGCAGCAAAGCGCTGGTGGATCCCAAAGCGGAGGAGGGAGCACGTGGCACGTGAGGAGCGTGCTGGATGGGGCCCCTCGGCACGCGGAGCCGGGATGCTGCATGGGGTGGGTGCTGGCTGGTCCTGCCTTCCTGACCTCCGGAGATCCTGCCGCGCGGCAGAGAGCCTGTCATCTCGTGTTTGCGAGTGCTTTTCAGTTTAATACATTTTAATCAGAAAATTAATCAGGAAACACCAGTTCAGCAAGATAATTGAACAATGAAGAGACACGATAATTACTGTTTAGTCTAATTAACTTTGTTAAGTCTTTATTGGGAACAGAGACTTCCTGAGTGAAACTTATTAAATGGTTCTCCCTGGAAAACAGAATCTCCATCAAAAAGCCTTTCTTCCTCACATTGTTCGTTAGGAATCGGGTGCCTGTCTTTAAATCATGATTAGGGAAGCCAGCAGGTAGGTTTTAGGAAAACTCTTAAGTTACCATTCAGCTCAATCTTACACGTCTTTAAATCATTTATATCTCTTTAATCCATCGCTCTCCTCCTCACTCCTTCCCAGGTAGGCAGGATCTGATTGCCAGCAAACCTCCGGGGCCGTGCAGCCCTACGGTGCTGCATCCGTGAGCATCCCTGTTTGGCTTTGTTCCCACCTCTCATCTTCAGGCGTGTGGAAAATGGGCAGGTGGGTGGGGGTTCACTGCAAAGAAGGCTGAGAGGCTTTGCTGTGGTAAATGGGTATTAAACCACCAAAATCTTCGGTAGGATGGAGCTGCTGGGAATCCTCCAGCATTTGATGGGTACGTCGGGGGTGTACGTGGTCCTGCAGGTCAGGATCGCGGGGTGTGGGGAAGGCCGGGTCTGAGCTGGAGAGGCCTCACGGTAATTGGGCATCGTCAGAGCCATGATGTTACTACTGAATATTTGTATATGGCCAGAAGATTTAACCTCAGTGAAAAGCCTTCGGGAATGAAACCTGCCTTTGTGTCTGCTTTGTGCTCCTGGGCACTGACCTCTGTCCTTGCAGGCGCTGGGAGGACTCGAATAAATAAGCTGTGTTCATTGACGCATATTAATGAGGGTGAAGGAGCTGCGTACGCCTGGGCACAAATTAGTGCGAAAGAGTCAGTCTGTCTGGTCCAGTCCCTGCTCTGCTTTTGCTTTGCTTTGCTTTTCTGGTAAGGGCGTAGCATTACATATTTATAATTTCAGAATAGAGGATTAAAAATAAATATTGAAATGAACTTGATTGGCTTTTGATCTGCAGAAAGAGCCCTCTGGCTGGCCACAGTCCAGTAAGCAACTGACCCACCGGTAGCTTGTGCATTATTCATATGAGGTTAGGTCAGAAAGATGAGACTCAGGATATTGACCCTTTAGGAGAAGCGTGAAGGGATGTGATTTAATAACCTGTGGCTCATGGGGTTATCTGGAGGCAGTGAGCTATGAACCAGCAGGAGCTCAGGAGTTTAGATCTTACTCTTAGTTTCAGTCATGCCAAACCCGAGACATCCTTTCCTAGCCCAGGGGTTTCCATCCATGTAATGTAGGTGGGGAGAATCTACGTTCCCTAGGGACAGGAGTGCCTAAAACAAGCTGCGGTCCCTTGGCCGTTGAAGGTGAGGCTATTTTGTTTTCTGTCAATACTAATTGTCAACCACAGAAGTACTTTTATAGTAGAGCAGGTCTGCCTTTTCCAGAATTCAGATATTTTAGTGAGCAATTTTTAATGAGAAAAATGCTCTGCAAGAATATTTTGCTACTTCTGTTTCTCACAAGCTCAATGAGCATGAGAATATCTCAGACCATACCCAATGCACTCTGCCTCACTTCAGACCTCAATGTTTTCATTACAAGTAGGGTACAGGATTGCTCCCCACAAATCCTGTTATCTCCTACACTTAATTTGTGCAACTAATACCCTAAGCATTTTGAATTTCTTGTTGGTGAATGGCACTGTAATTGAATTTCCGATTTATTTGGTCCAGTTTATAATTAAAATAAGTACTCTTTCACTTATTGTTCTACGTGGCTCTTGGGTTTTTCCACCCTTGTCCTGCATTTGAGGCTGCAGAGCACTCTGCGTTCAATTCAGCCCCGATGCGCTGGGGAGACAACTTCATTATTTGTCATTTTTTCTGGGTCACCCAGTGGCGGGTGTCGTTTTGTTGCGCTGAAGCACTGTGTACTTTCACGACTCAAGACGTGGGTCTGTTGGGAGAAAGTGTTCTTGGAGTGTGCAGCCTAACAGCCTTGCCTACTTGTTTATTTTCTTCTTTCTCCTCTCTTTCAGTTAATTATTGTGTAAACACTGCTGGTTACTGCAGGATTGCCCTATGGATCTGGCAGCGGCACTCTCACCAGGGAGAGGCAGCGAATGGATTTTCTAGAGGGGCAACTCTTGAGCAACCTTCTGATTTAATTTTTCCCTCCCATCATCTCCTGTGCCGTCATAAAGAAAATAAAATTGCTAGAGCTTTAAAACACTTCCCTGGCTGAACAAGGGAGTTAATTATTATTTAAAGGGACAATTGGGCAAGGTTAAAAGCTGTGAAGTAAAAGAGAGGAAAAAATAAAAAGTTGAAATTGCCAAGATGGGGGGCAATGAAAGAGGTGATCCTTTCCTACAGCGCGGTATTTATATGGAGCAATAGTTGCAGTTTCAAGGTGGAAGAAAAGTAGAATAATCCTTTTTCATTTCCTTTTCCTGCAACCCTTCCAGGACAAGTAAATTTCAGTTTTCTCCTTCAGAAGGAGAGACAGGAGCTGCTGTGGGTGCCCCATCCCTGGCAGTGTCCAAGGCCAGGTTGGACGGGACTTGGAGCAGCCTGGTCCAGTGGAAGGTGTCCCTGCCCGTGGCAGGGGGCTGGAACTGGGTGGGCTTTAAGATCCCCCCAACCCAAGCCAGTCTATGAACTGGTGAATCCGCTAGTTTTATTTCCGCCCAGTTTGGTGGCCATGCAAATGATGTGCAACTCACTGTGCCTTGAAGGTGTCTACCATTAACTTTCGGGAAGCCACCTGTGGCGTTCCGCACATCACATCTTAAAACCGTCTTTCCGTGCTGCCCTCAAAAGTAAAATCTCTGTGGCCGCAACTGTCATGCGCCAACGGCACAGCACGGGGGCTTCAAGAGCTCGGTGGAAAGGGCAGGGGATTCCCTAGGCACCAACACGAAGCCAGTAATTAAGAGCATCATGAAGCCTTAATGGGGGCTTCAGCCTGTTCTTCAGGGTGGTTTTGCCCTGCAGTCAGCCATCACTTGGCTCTGCTTAGGGAACCCCGAAGAGTCACGCTGCGTTGGGTCTGCTCCCCAAACCTTGTTCCACACCTTCCCCCCTTGCTCCACACCAACGCAGAGCTCCAGCTGTGTGTGCTTACACAGACCTTCCTCCAGAGCAGGGGAATATTTTTACCAGCAAAGGCTGTTCCTGGGCTCCCAAAGCCTTTGTGTTTATGCTGTGACATACGAGATTTACCTCACCTCACCTCACTGTTCAGAGCCACAAATACTTTTACTGCTCAATAGGTAGCAAGTCACAGTCTGCTGCAAAACTCGCACCATGCTGCTTGGTTTTATCCTGTACCCTGCAGAACAGCTTTTTCACAGCTACTTGTGCAGCCTATTTCTTTTGTCATAAAACTTCTAGTGCTGTGCCTACAGCACTCACCTACATGTCTAATTTCACTTCACCTTAACAGGCAGGCTACAGAATCTTAAATAAACGCCTGTTGGTCATTAAAGCCATATTTACAGGGACTTAACAGCTCTGTAATAAGCATAGAACTTGCTCTGCAGAATTGTTACCACATAAATATACCAGAATAAGCAGCTGGTAGTTAAAAGCTTTGTAATGTGTGGAAAGCTGTAACTTGCTGATTAACAATAGTTGATTGCAATTGTCTTGCAGTAACTCTTTCCTAGCATCACCAGAAACCTGACCCATCTCTGAAAGGGCCAAATGGAAGGGAAACACTGTGGGACTGTAAGAACAAAGGACTTTTGACCGTTAATGTTGGGTTCTTTTCAGTGGAGATGGGTCTTTGCAGCGCTGCGAGTGGGATCTGGCCAGAGCTGCTGAAGGTCAGTGTGTGTCTCCTGCCAGTTCGGCTTTGCACCAGCTGCAGATCTGCTTCTTTATCGCTGAAACCCACCGTCGGGGAAAGCCGACAAAAGCCGTGCTTTCTTCTCTATTCTCACTCATTTTCTGCTGCTAATTTGTTGGAGTTCCTCAGCGAGTCACTTCACCTCCATCTGTCTCTTCCTTCTGGGCTTTGCCTTTCAAGGTTGCTGGCATTTCAGGATGCTGTTTGCTCAGAACTTGGTGTATGCGAAACTGTATTTTTTCTGAAGCTTCCATGTACCTCTGCAGTATAGATTAATATACTGTTGCTACCGAACCCTTTCTAACTGACAGGATTTCAGTAGGATGTAGGTTTACCTTTTGCATAAACATCCTTTTCACCCAAAAGTGTCTTCAGAGTCTTTTAGTCTTTATTTTAAATTATGTTATGCCCCTCTTTGAAAAACGAGAAGGAGGAAAGAAAAAAAAAAAAGAAAAAAAAAAAAGAGGAGTCAGGAACATAAATTAAGCCTTCAAATGCATGTGCAGTTCTGTGTGACACAAACTTTGCTCTTGGGGTTTATGATGCTAATAAAATACTATTCACTGCTAACAGCTCTTTCCTTCCTAGCCTCACAAACTGAGACAAATAAGTGCATGTGTTGAAGGAGTTCACATTTTATGTTTCTTTGCATCAATATGGCCCTGCTTTATTGACATTTTTAGGTAGAAACTGGCTAGTCATGCCTGGACTATATTAACTATCATTTATTATTTGGACTGAGGACCCAAGCCCTCCTTGTTCTAGGTGGTTGTATCCACAATTCAAAACTATTTCTATCCCAAAGAGCCTCTAAATATTATGAGACACAAGAACTAAGTAAGATAAAAAGATCAAGAAGCAGGGAGGCAATTTGTGCAAGACGTGATGGGGAACAGCACACACAGCCACCGTGAGCATCAGCCTCAGCCACGATGGGGAAGAGCCTTACCCGTAGGCATTACGGAGTGTTGGCATTACGACATCGTGCCTGCAGGGTGGCAAAATCAGCTGGCGATGATGCTGTTGCAGAACTGGATACACTGAGTGAGGAAAGCTATAAGGACTCTATACTTCCCATCCAGTTGTTAGGTGATAATCTGACACTATGGACTTCAGACATGCAGGGTGATGGTGAAGGACAGACTAAAGAAGCGCTGCAGGATGTGGAAGATGAAAACCAGTGAGACACAAAGGCCAGCAAGAGAACCCATCTCTGACCACCCTTCCCCTCCCCACAAAACCCCTCAGCGTCACCCTGAGAACCACCGAATCTGACTTTTACATTGGGTTTCAGAATTTAGGTTCCTGCCCTGTTGGGTTTCG
This sequence comes from Falco rusticolus, assembly GCF_015220075.1. Taxonomy (NCBI): domain Eukaryota; kingdom Metazoa; phylum Chordata; class Aves; order Falconiformes; family Falconidae; genus Falco; species Falco rusticolus. The sequence continues at coordinate 117,252,922 of NC_051189.1, forward strand.
TTATTTTTATTTTTTTTTACACAGTTTAAAATAAAATACCACATCGATACAAAGATGCAGTAAATGGTCTGCTGTGTCCCCAACTCGACCAAAGGGCTTGTGTTTCTGCTGAGGACTTGGACCCTCCCTTGTATGCTCTTAGATTTAAACTGTTAGGGGCTTACAAAGACAGTTATTTTAAGTGATCAACAATAATCAATTTTTGTCATCTTTAACATAAATCGTGTTAGGAACTGCCTGAGCAGGACAGCATAAGTAATTAGAGTCAGAATCCTGGACACATGCCCTCGCTGGCTCCAGTACGACTTATGAATTACAGAGCTGCTATTCCTGATGAAATATGCCTGTTCTTTTGTTGCAAAATCCGGAGTGGCCAGGTTGGGGGACCACTAACGGTGACATAAACATGGTGCTTTGGTACCTCACTGAGGGCATCCAGGCAAGATCAAAGTGAGTCCCAGACAACTTGACCAGGAGAGAGAAGAGAAAGTGAAGAGTCCAGCCCCATGTCTTAGAATATTTTCAAGACCAGTGACATTAGCCTAGGTTTTGCATTAGAATCTGTGATCTCCATAATCCAAGTTCTCCCAGCTTCTTAAACAACTTCACATGACTTTGTCATACATATAATAATACTTTCATCTCGTTTTCTCCCCCGCCTTCTTGCTGACCTAGAATAACAACAAATGCCTCTGTCTGATTCAGAGATTCATGTACGGAACCATTTGGGGAAACCACAGTGGAAACCCGAAACAGAAATCAGCCCTCAAAATGGAATTAACCTTTAGGAAGATCTCGTCAGTGGTTGGTACCCTTCAAGGTATTCTGTGCATCACTGACAAGACAACTAGGCTAATTTAAGCGTTTGTCATATAGATAAGGAAGAGTCACATTCAGCTCTCAGTCATATGAGCGGAGAGGAGGGTAAACGTGCGGAAGGGCTGCCCTCCCGTCGTGTCCACTTCCCTGGATTTCACACTGCTGCTCCGATGGGGACAGCCCCAGCTCCTCCGAGACGGGGGCAGTGGGTCTGTGCCAGCAGGGATGCTTGAGCTGGCCCGCAGTATGCAATTTCCTGATGGCTAGGAAATCTCTGCACTTAATTTTCTCTCTTTTTAGGGCCTAGACTTGTTTCTAAAAATAAAGCTTTATTCTTCATGTTCACTTCCTAAAGGACAATGACAGAAGAAAGAGAGAGAAAGGGAGAAAATGCCATAAACTGGGACATTTTGTTACCACATTCACAGCACATCTGGGAGCTCTTTGGGGACATAATTGCTGCATAATGCCATTCACGAGCTGCAGCCTCATACGTGTTCTCGTGGAAGCTGTTGTTCCACTGCCGTAGTCCATGCTTCGGGAACGGAGTGCGACCCATTGCGCAGGGATTCAGCTCACCAGGTAGAAACCTCTTGGTTCCTTCTCTTTGCTCCATGAGATCTTGTCCAGGCCGCTGCTGTGCTAGTTTTTTCAGGCTCTAAAAGCCTCGTTGCTCCCAAATCCATTGCTGAGGGAAGGGCACTGTTTAAGTCCTAAAGATAATTCTGTGGTGAGACCAAACGTGTCGTGCTCTGCAAGGCTGTGACACTGGGAATCGGGGGAAGCTCCTCTGTATAGCTGTATTTTCTCCATTGCAAACATCAGCTTATAGTGAAGTGGAGAAATTATTCCATTGGTTTTGTTATTTAAGAAAGGAACTCTGACCACAGAAATGTGTTATCCACACCAACAACCTAGGTGTGATTAAGAAACAGCCACTGTGCTACGTGTTCCCTATCTTAGCTTTCAGCAGCAGAAGAAAAAAAAAATCAAAACATTTTATTGAATTTCCTAACTTTTTAAAATGCAGTTTAAACAGAACTCTTTAGGGGAAAAGGCTGGTTAAGATGTTCCCCTACTTTTCCTTGTGATTGTGTATGGCTTAACTAGTTAATCCCAAAATTTTGGGAACAGTCATCCGAAAGGCAGGGAAGACGTGCCAGTTCTGGGGATAATTGCATGCAGTGTTTGCTCCCCTTGCCAGTGGCTGGGAGACACAGTGTGTTTTGGACGTACAGTGTCTGATAATGGATGAATGCAAGTTTAAAGCAAAAACGATTGAGTAAACTTCTACCATCTTAACCTGGAAGTGGTGTCTGTCCATGCCACATGGCGAAGATGATAAATTGCAGTGAATTTGTGATCTGGAGCCATCACATTTCCTCTGTCTTTCTTAACCTTGGGACAAATTAAATCAAATTCTGCTGTGAAGCCTAAAGACGTAAAATTTGTTAGCTGTAACAGTATATTCTGCCAAGCAGTCAGAACTCCCTAGTATTAATTACTTCATTCAGTAAGTTAAACAAATGATGTGATATCTGGATTCAGGGGGAAGCCACTCAGGGAGTACATAAAGGATGCAAAGATATTCCTGTCAGTGAACATCCAAACTCAAGCTGCTAATTTGCTGCGGAGAGCAATAATCTGTTGGAAAGCTGCCTCCATTCCTGAGCAATACCATACCAAGTACGAGCATCATGAACAGGACTGCTTTTAACAATGCACCAAAACAATACCCACAAAAAATGGGAACTACTTTCCATGAGCTCTCCTCGTCTGGAGGGAGCAGCGGTGATTTTTATTTTTTTTTCTTTGCTCCCCAGCTGTGAGTAGTTTCCCACAGCTCTGCGGACAGAAAGAACTGTGTGAACGTCTCCTCTGCCCCAGATACAGCCAGGTGGGTCCAGAGCACCCCAACACCTAGGTTAAGGTAATCCTTGCTGTTGGCAGTGGATTGGAGATCTCTTATCTGGTTTCTCTCACAGGCAAAGCTGTGAAAATTGTTTTTCCCTGCAAAAAAGTATCTTTCAAAGAGACCCAAGTCTAGGCTGAGAGGCACCAGCTGATGGAGAGTCTACCACTCCCAGGTTGTTCCAGTGATTCATTACCCCATTTAAAAAAACACAAGCATTATTTTGAATGCAAATTTGGCTGCCTTTAATTTCCACGAAGAGATTCTCTCTACACTCATTTCTGCTAGATTAAAGAGCCCTCGGTATCTGCTGGTTTCTTCCTGAGAAAGTGCTTGTGCACTATAATCAAATTATCTTTTGAATTTCCTCCTGATAACTTAGAGAGATTAATCTTTTCGCAGTCTTCTTTCTAAGGCATTTGTTTCCATGAGCCTGAGTCACTTGTATGCCTTCTCAGCACCCTATCTCCGGATTTGCGTCTCGCAACAATACACAGATACTGCAAATAGGTGTAATGCTGTTAAACCGAGCTCAGAACTAGCCCAGGGTGTTGGTTCAGGTACCGTGCTGGTTCCCCCAGGCAGCCCAGCCACAAGCCTGGGACATCACACCAGTGCGAAACCAGTCAGAGAACCCAACTGCCTGCATCTGGCTACTGGGAGGAGAACCTGTAATGTGTGAAACCAAATCACATTTGCAGCGACACCTTCCTAATGCAAAGCTGTTATTAATGAATCAGGGGGAAACCAGCCAGCGTGCTTCTCATAAGTCTCGGTTTGAAATGCTTTTGCACTGTTCCTATGTCTCAGTTCAACTTCAATCTATCTTTTTTTGTTTGTTTGTTTTTCCTCCCCTATTTCTTTCCTTTCTGGTGGAAGATGGAGAACAGCTACTGTGAAAAAGGTGCTAAATAGGCACCTGATTTATTATCTTCATTATTTTACTGAAGCAGCTGTGTTTGGTATTATCCTCTAGGCAGTTGGGACATGTTTGTATTCAGCCCAGTGCTATGCAATCGGTCCTGTACCAGGAGCTGGCTGTTTCTGTTCCCAGCCTAGTTGCTGGGATGACCATTTTGTCCAGCTTATTAAATCCAAAGCAAAGCTTTCAAAGATCTTTTAAGAACTTCTTCTTATGAAGACCATATTAAAAGGGCTAAGAATTGTGGCTATTTTTAGAAAAGATCAAGTATTAAAATGCAAGAAAGGAAAGAGACGAGGTGGACAGGGAAGTTGCTCTTGCAGTACAGTGCTCAGCTCATTAGCTCGCTCTGCCTTGAGCAGCCTTCCACACTTGCTCTGGTATTAAACTTAATTTATACTGTAAAAAAAAAAAAAAAAACGGGGAGAGTTTTGAAAAAAATACGCAGAAGCTCAATCCTGCCAGATGCTGAGTGCTTTCTTGTGTAGTGCTGAGTTGGCAGAAGTCAGAGCTGCTCAGCACCTCTCGAAACATTCCTCCTCCTCTTGCTTTATTGTCAGTTAGCCTGCAGAGCTGGCCATAAAACAGAACAGGAGATTTCCAATAAAAGGAAAGTCATGTCCAAGCGTTAAGATATGGATACTTCACTGTACAGAGTCATTCCAGAGGGTGAAATGCTAATTAGTCATCAACCCCTTAGATGTTACGGTAGAGGAATACAGAGCTCCTATGCCCAGAAGGGTGAGAAATGGTGGTGGGAATAGCGTTAGCTCAAAGAGATGCACCCATGAAATGTCCCCTGCTTGCTGCTCCGGCTCCGCTCGCTCGTTGCTGTCCCGTGAACACAGACTCCGGTGGGTTGTGTCAGCATCAGTCTGGGAGAAAAGAGGCTTTTGAAAGAGCATTTAGACTCAAAATTACTGCCATGCATTCTGGCCCAACGTTCCCTGGCCTTATTTACAATACAGGGCAGCAGACAGCATCTCCTTGGAGGTTTTAAAGCTGAATGTAAACCGTAGGTACATGATATTGCAGCATACATAAGGCGATGCAAACGTGAGGGGGGCGGCCACTGCCAGGGGTACCAGCCTGGGAAGGGGTCATCGTCTTGCCAAGGGTCACTGGTGTCTCAGGTGGTCCTGGGGACATAGAGCACGTGGCAGATGACTGTCTGGCTCTCCCAGGAATGGTACATGGTAGATAAATGCTTCTGGCCAAAAGGTCCCTCCTAGTCTGAGTATGATCCAGGACTTGTATAACATAGCCTGGATCTTTGCTGTAAGCTCAAATCCTAATCAGTAGTAATAATTAGCAGTACCAAATGCAGAAGCAGAGATCAGAGCCTTACGGGGATGTGACCCATGGGGGCTTGGGGGTGCTTTAGGAGCGCCAGCCCATGCAATACTCGTGCAGTTATTAGCGTGAGGACTGCAAAGCAGTGCCTGCCGTGACCACTGTGCTCGTCCCGAGAGCCGCTGGCTCAGCCTCTCGCTGAGCAGAGCTGCCTGGGAAGGCTGGAGCATCAGCGAACGTAATCATCACCGAGGTGGAGGCTGAATCAGAGGAATAATTTCCTTTTTAAACCAGAAACTTAAGCAGCAAGTTGAGTTTTACAGAGTCCCACAGTCCTTCAGAAGGCACCTCGTGCCTATAAACAAGCACCCCCATCTCTCCAGTACACTATAAAATCCTTCAGTAACGATCATCATGACAACTATAAACCTGTTGTTTCCATTCTCTGTGATTTACGGAGCTGGTGGAAAAGGTGGGGCTGCTGGTTTATTGGGATGATCAAACGTTTGCAGAGGGAAAAGACAATCTGCATTCCTCCAAGGCTACTTTTACATGTTGAATCATGAAAACATTTCCTTTGCCAATAGCAATTCAACATTGTAGGACACGGAAATACTTCTTCAAATTGAATTTTTTTTTTATTATTATTTTTTGTAATGCCCTGGCTCTGTGGGAGTGAATGCAAGAGCCCTTGCAGCCATGGGAAAGCAGGCACTGGAGCCTTCCCTAAACAAGCTATCCCTGGGCTTTATTTTTCTGAGTTTTTTTATTTTTTTGAAAGTCTGAGTTTTCATTCCTAATGGGGATGGAGCCATGCTGCAGAATGCCAGAAGCCTCCACAAAGCAGCATTTTCCTTCTCTGGACAGCTCTGACCAAGATAATCACCTGTCCTGCCCTCCTGAGATGTTGACCATGTGCTTGTGATAATGGTGAACATGGGGAGTCGAGCAGCCACGGCGGGCACAGGACCACTGAGGAAAGAGGACTTTGGTCCAGAGAGAAAAGATGATGAAGGAAAACAAATCCTTTGTGTCTCTTGTGTGCTGGATCAGCCAGGCACATGCAGAGAGAAGATAAATGATGCATGGGGCTAGCATGGATTTTAGCCTTGCATCACCTGGCCATTTCTCTGCATTAAATATTTTTCATTGTTTTCTGCTGAGTTAAAAGGCTACACCGGCACTCTGGAGATACTGTATTTAATAGCTGCAAATGTGTAATCGAATACGATTAATAATAGTAACTGTAGTAACCAGCACGCTGTTGTAATTGACCTAAATGTTTCTTACTAATGAGAACAACTACAGTTCAGAAATCATTCGCAGGCTGGGAGCGGTGCTTTATATTGGAAAAAACAAGCTGGCCTCAGTCTGTGACACACATCAGTGTTGACATAGCAATGTCCAAGAGTGGATTTTATTTTATCGTTAAATTTCTTTGCATTTTCTGGGAAGTACAGAGCTGGGTGGACATAAGGAAAATGTTGTGGGGTCATAGCAAGGGGTTAACTGCGCTCTGTTCTCAGCTCTGGGAAGGGATGAGCTGGGAGAGGGGTGGCAGAGGTGGTCAGTGCTGGGTGTCGGAGCTGGCCGGGGAGAGGGACGAGCTGGGAGAGGGGTGGCAGAGGTGGTCAGTGCTGGGTGTCGGAGCTGGCCGGGGAGAGGGACGAGCTGGGAGAGGGGTGGCAGAGGTGGTCAGTGCTGGGTGTCGGAGCCAGCCCTGGGAGAGGGTTGAGCTGGGAGCCTGCTGCATCCTCTGTGCTGCCTAGAGGGGCTTCCCTTTCAAAACGCTTCAGGTGCTGACACGTCTGTGGTCACTGCAAGATGCTGCCTGCCCTCTATGGGGTGTGTGTGCCTGCCTGCTAGGTCTGCCTGCTCGCTGTGCCCAAATGTTGTGGGTTTATCTTTTTTATTTTAATGTTCACCTCTCTCTTGGGTCACAGGGTATGTGACCTGGTCACACTTCCAGCAAAGACAGTGTATCCAGATCCATTTGATTAAGCAGTCTAGGATCTCTCCCCTAAGGATGCTCATCAAACTTCCTCCATCCTACATCTTGTGTCGTCATTTATGCTCCTGCAAAACGAATATGAACCGTTTCTGTCAAATGAGAATTTTTTTCTTGAGAGTTTATTTCTGATTTATGCACTGATATAAATTGTTGGGGAACACACAAAGCGGAACAAAACCAGGCCCAAAGCGTTTGTGGCTGCGGATTCCCACATTACAGAAGCACCACTGGGATGTCGCAGTGATCCGGGATGCGTGAGCAAGCGGCTCACTTAAGAACTGTGAATTTGGTGATTGATGGCAGCTTGGAAGGCATTTGATTTTAAGCACTGTTCCAAGTGCTTTGCTGGACCAGAGCCAGGGAGCTGATTTTTGCAGCCTTGCTCCTGTGCAGTGTCCTTCGCCGTGCTCGCTCAGCCCCACGGGACCTGCCCAGTTAATCACCGCAGAAAGCGCTACCGGGGCAAGCGGCGCTTCGCAAGGGTGACACCGCGAGTCACGGCTTCTGTGCCTGAAGCTCATCTCAACAATGTTCTCATGTACGTTAGGTCAGAAAGAGATATTGTGGGCCACATCCCTGGCTGGCGTTAATCAGGAGAGCTCCACAGCTGGAAATGGAACCGATGGGACAGAGCCAGCTGAGGATGGCTGTCTTCCAAAGAGATGCACTGTGCGGCAGGACAGCAGGAACCCGGCAGAGCAGCTCTCCTCGAAGCAATGCCACCCACAGCCATCCCTTACCCGGCACCTCTGTTCCCCCAGAAAAAAACATCAGCCCCTTTCCTTCAAGGAAGAGAGACGGGCTGAGGAGAGAGCAGCCTACGCTCTCACACGGATCCTGAAAGGCACAGCACCGGGTAGCGTGACTCAAATTGCCAGGGAGGCAGAGAGGCTGACTCCGGAGGAAAATCAAAAGGGAACGGTTAAAGGCCTTGGCAGCTGGCTGCCCAAAGCGACCACAAACATGTGTCTCACCCTGGTAGGTCTCATCAGCACAACCCAAATGTCATCTGATCCTGACAAGCGAGAGAGAGAAAAAGACGACTGCCCTTGCTGGAAAATAATGAGAGTGCTGCAAGGAGGGAGGGAGCAGAGAACAGTCCCGGGCAGGTTGTGTCCAATTTGTATTCCTCCTCTCCCACTGTTTGTCCGGTGATATTAATTTTGGAGGTTATAAAAAGCTAGTTTTGCAGGAGCACTAGTGCTCCTCTGAGCCAGGCACTGTATAAATACCTGGGAGTAGAAAGCACCGGCCCTAAAGCAGCTGCTGCGCGACTGGCAAAGGCTCAACGCAAGGCACCGAGCGCTGATCCAGAAAGATTTTTAGGAGATGAAAGTTCAGTTCCCAAATTTAACATGCACTCCTCTGTGTGGTCTCTGGACAGTTCTCTTAATCCTTTCGTGCCTTAGCTCTCCAGGCTAAAAGCACATTAGAGGTGGTTTAGGTACGGCTGATCCTGCACTAGGGGGCTGTGGCTGGGCACAGCACTCGGTGGGAGCAGCCGCACCAGCGGGGCAGGCAGTCTGCGGGGGCTCATACCCCGCTAAAAAACCCGTGAGGTGCCCGAGACTCTTCCATCCTTGCGTGCAGCGTTCAGCACGACGAGACGCCGTCTCTGTGCTGCGCTACCCCATCGCACAGAGCTGGGCGCTGGGCAGTGCCCCCGTGTCACCCCTCTCCATCCAGGTTTGCTCCTGCCTGTTGGGTTCCCCAGCCGGTCCAGCTCGCAGGCGGGTGTGCTGGGCTCGCTCTGGGCTCCCTTCCACCACACACCCAGGCTTTTTATTTCTTTCCACTTCCCATATGTTTCAGGCTGAGACTGAAGTGCAGACATAAAGGAATGTGCGCTCAGGATGGCACGGCGAGGCGTGGGGGACCCTCTCTTTTCCAGCCCAGTACTTTGCTAAAGCCCCTTGGTATCTCCGCACTCGGCTGAGTAATGGCTCTCCCTCCCGTAGAAATATGTACTGCTTTCTCACTGCATTAAGCATTGGCTTCGAGTGAATTTCTTTCACAAGCAGAACTAATAAAAGGACTAAAACCTGCCAGATTCCACTTGACAAATGGCTCAAAGGAGGACATCTTATAAATGCTTTTAGCATTTGCAGTGATTGATCAGGGCGGGCTTAGAAGCAGCTGACCTGTTGAGTTTTTTCGGAGTGGGAATGATGGAAGGATGATAATACTCCTTTCTTCCTGATCACTGTAATTTTTGCTTTTCTACAGATAATGTATCCAGTGTCCAGAAATCACCACCTGTGTTTTGGAACCGGCCCAGGAATACAATTTAAATCCACGCGTACTGATTATGCGCCTATCTGTCAATTTGCTATTCGTATCATCGCATGCTGGGAATGGGATGACATGTGCTGTGAGTGTTGCTGTAGGCACGTAGAGAGAGACAGGCTTGCCCCAGAGTGGTTTATGGTCCAGAATGAAGGTCGCACAGCAGCTGGGATCAGAGCCTGCCATCAGCAGCTACAGCCAGTTTCAGCAAGGGTCTGTCTGCAGCCAGGCACTTACTCTTCATTTAAACTGTGTCACTCTCTCCTGTGAAAGCTCCGAAAGCCCACGCTCAAAGATGGATGAATTTTTGCTTAGCTGGAGCAGGTAGGAGCGGGAGCTCTGGAGCAGGGAGCTGCTCCTGCTTGGCACTCCCAGCACCCATCTCGGCAATGCGGCCGGGCAAAGCTGGCAAGAGCTGCCGAGCATCGCGCCGGCATGCTGGGGCGTTAGCTGTCGGACAGCGGGAGGGCGGAGGGGACAGGCTCTCCACTTGTTCTTGGGCAAGTCATCTCCTTTAAGAAAGTCACAATTTCTCTTTTTCAATAAAAATCGGAGGAGTAATAGTTCTCCCACAAGCACTAAGTGCTTTGAAATCCTGGAAGTTGCTAAATTTCCAGGTGATCTGTGCTAGCTTCTCGAAGCCAGACAAGATGAGGCAGGAACGGAGACTTGGGATCTGGTCTGCTAGCTGCTGCAGTCGTCCCTTAGATTTTTCTCATCAAATACATTTTCAAGCCTCAGTGACAGTTGTTTTCTCTTTATCTAAATAAATAAATAAATATATAAAATTAAAAGGAGACACACTGTGACCACATCAGGAAACCTGTCCTTTTCTTGCTGAGGATTTCAGACACTTTTATCTCCCAGGGGATCACAGTAAAACCGGGCATGTGCTAACCAAGTCCAGACTGTCAGGTGGAAGAATCGATGGCTCTTCCCTGAGCTGTTTGTGCAGGTGAATGCTCTTTTGTTTAATTGATGTCCTATTTATTGGTGAAGTGTTGCCCTTTTCTTTTTTGCCTTCTCTATTTCTTGCTTCTCTGTCCAGGAAACAAGATTTGGTTCAACGATTGGTCACAAGAGATTAGCAAACAAGCTGAGAACAGTTGCTCTGGGACATATTTGAAATCAGGCAGCTCTTCCTGACCCCGCTCTCATCTCCCTCCCTCCCAGCAGCTTTCTCTGAATGCGTTAGGAAACTTAGTGGAGACTTTCTGGAGGTGGATTTTCCCAGAGAGTCAGCAGCGCAGCTGCCTGATTTATCATTGCGTGCAGTAGATAAAAGCAATTTTGTGTTATACTCTGAAACCCCTTGTTCATTTTATGAGTAACTCCTGTAAGTATCACTTCAGAAACTTAGTCAGCGAAGTAAAGAGGAAGGGACAGACACAGAACATCCAGAAAAAAAGGGACACCAAGTTCTATCTGCAAGTTGGATGCCTGGGGGTATTTTTGTAAACTCATCCAGGTGGGCTGGTGCTTAGGGATTGTGGAGCGGGCACTGGAGCCCTGTGCCTGGCGCAGAGCCACTTTTGCAGCTTCTTTTGTTCTCTCTGTGACTTTTTACAGCACAGAGATGTGGAAGCAGGGCAGTAACAGCACGTTCTTCATTTCCAGCTGTTCTGCATCCCTGCAAAGCTCTGCAGGAGCCATTAAGGTGAGATGTAACTGGAGTTCATTTAGCCTTCTGCAAGATTTGAGCAGCTGAAGCACAATCAGCCTCCTCTCGAGCTCTGCCAGAGACCGGCCCTGACATTCGGAGGCTTCGGATCAGTGTGGAGCATCTGGGAGACGGGCAAGAGGAAGCTCACCCATGCCATCACCAGGGACGAATGCCAAGAGAAGTGGCCATGTTTAGAGACCCCAAAGGAAAATCACTGAGGGTCCCGGAGGGCAAGGTGCGGCCCCTGCTGCAGCTGGAGGGTGTTAATCACTGCCTGGCGTTTGCTCACTGGAGAGGCGTTTTAATGAGTCAAGGACATGCCTGAGGGCAGCTGGTTTTAAAAAAACAAGTCATGGCAGGAACTGGTGGCACGTGGGCTGCTTCCCAGCCCAGTACAGCCCATCTGCTTCGTTTGATCCCCCTGTGCCTGCCGGATCGGTCCCGGCTGTGGGTGGCTGCCCAGGTGGCACGTGCAGTGGGTGCCTTTGCCACCACAGTGTCACCACTGGTTTGGGGCCACCCTGTGAGAGGGTGCATCAGTGTGGGATCATTTCAAGTCAGCGTGTTCCAGCTCAGCTGATCCACTTGCAGGTCTCGACTGAGATTAGCATCAATTAATGTTGATGGTTCTTCATTAAGGGGGAGGGACTTTGCTGTCTCCTCCCCTCTCCAGCAGCCACCTCTCCCCGCTGGCAGAGCACCGAAGGATGCTCCCGGGAAGGCTGTGGCTGGCCGTGCCACACTCCCAGTGATTCCTGAGAGTAGCTCACTTATGCATGCAGATTTCTGCGTTAAAAGATGTGTGGTTAACTCCGGGACCTGTGCCCTAGTGTGGCCTTTCCAGCTCTCTCCATTTTTAATTGTCACAATACCCTCCCTCATTCCTTGCTGAGCCATAAAGCCTGCACCCCTAGCCAGGATCTTCCCACCTTTTTCTGTGGCTGTGGGGGTTTTCCTGACTTCTGGTCTACTCTTGAGGAAATGTCGATGCATTTACTTGCAGTTGATGTGAAGCAAGTAACGTAAAGAGATCCCCTGGCCCTGTCTACTCACAGTAGCTGGTCACTGAAGCACAAGCAAACTTTCTCTTTTTAGATTTTTTTTTTGCACAATTAGGCTTAAGAATATTCTAAATCGGTTGACCTAGACTGAAATAAATGTGTCCAGCTGAGCTTTAGCATCAGGTGAAGACTCTCTAAGCTGGTGCAGTTGCTCAGTCCCTGCTGTGCTGGGAAGATCTGGGTTCTTCCAGGGATGCCCAGCAGAGCTGGGGCTCTCTGTGCCCAGGGGGGCTGATGCTGGGGCACCCTGGGATGGGTGGGCAGCCCTATCCTTGAGGGAGAGCTGTGGACTGGGCAGGCGGGGGGTAAGGCTCCTGTTCCATGTGCTCTGGAAATGGTACAGAGGACTTAATGTGGCTTGAGCAGGGTTTAAGGAAAATAAAAAGGCACTTTGAGTTTGTTGAACAGAAAAGAGAGAGAAATGCCTGGAGGTGAGGTGGATGCTGGGGTGGGCTTTTCGTGCTGTGGGTGTACGGAGGCTGCCTGCACGATGCTGGTGGCTGCACGCGGGGCTTGCCGTGTGGCTTGCTCTGACTCTCCCCCGGCTCTATTTATCCAGCTTCGCTTGAGGTGTTTTCTCCCACCTTCTTATACCGAGTTGTGAGCGCACAGATGCTTCTTCAAGGGCTTCTAGACAAGTGGATGAGCGGAGGAGATCTGTGCTGCTCTGACAACGACCCCCGGGGCTATGCGACCTGCTGCTGCACTGGGCTGAGGTCCCTGCGGGGATGGGGGAGAAGGGAGCACTGGGCTTCTGGCAGAGCTGACCAGAAAGCAAAAAGGTGAATCCCCTTCCTTTCCTCGCTTAGAAAGAAAAGGAGGGGAGGGGAGTATGAAGTACTGAAAAGCCTTTAAACTAAGCTGGCCCAAATGATATCTGAGGGATGCGTTTTTCGGTTCTCTCCCTCAGGTGGGGTGGCTGGCCCCTCCGCTGGTGTTACTCGCCATCTCTGCCGCCTCTCTCAAACCCGCGCTGTTTTTATTAAAAAAAACACGGCTCGCGGGTCAGGCTCTTTGCTGCCTTCTCCATGGGGTAAGCTGTGATGAGGGGCTGGGGGCACAACTCGCCAGCGCTGCTTACGGAATGTTGTCAGCAGTTCTTTAAGATGCCACAGGCTTTAATAAGCAAGGGATTAATTACGCTTCCCATGACCGCTCGGCAGCTTCACCTGAACGCTTCGGCGCGTTAGCGCATCATTAGTCAGAGGGCAGGAAAATGATGTCCCTGTCCTCCCTTTTCCCCCAGCTGCCAGCCTGTGCTCCGTACGGGGTTGTGTGGCGGCGTTGGCGAGGTTGTGTGTGTTCTGCTGGAGGAGAGGCAGTGCTCGCAGGCAGAGGGGCGAGCTGCGTGCTGCAGGTCACCAGTCCTCTGCTCTAACAAGCATCATTGAAGGGATTTACTCCATTATCCAATTTGATTACAGGCGAGCTGCTGGGTAAAACAAGGGAAAGGGAAGGCTTGTATGAAACCGCACAGCCCGAGTGGCTCTTTGGAGCTGATCTTAGCAACCTTGTTTATGTAGATGTGCTTGCCAGAGCCTCCCAGGCACAGCCTTTGAAGTCTCTTGCTCACGCTGCAAGTGACTCAGCCAGCCAGCTCCCTTTCCTGAACTTATCTGGCAGGTTTGGTTTCCTGTTGCGGCAAATCGGGCACTCCTCGGAGCATCGGGTTCCCAACCACCTCTTCTAGTGAGCAAAAATCCTACCTTTATGACTTCCCCGGAGGAACTTGGGATGACTTGTCAGGCAGTTCTGACCAAAAATGGCACATGAGGTTTGCTCCTCGAGGAGCTGAGTAATGCACTAATGAGTGCCAGACAGATCCTGCTGCTTCCCATCCGATGGGAATTAATCCTGCTTGTGCTGGAACAAAACTAGGCTGAAGGCTGGCTGACTTCTCATGCATTGATTGGGGCTTAAGTTTCAAGAAAGTACAATCGAGCTGAACTTTTCAATAAAGTTTGAGCCAGGAATGACGTATCGGTCGATGAGAACTGCACCAAGATCCCTCCCTTGCACAAGAACTGAGCTAGGGCTAAGCTGCTACACCTGGAACAGCATTTGTGCTGCAGAGCACACACCCCCACACACCCCCCCGATGCAACGCTGGAGATGTGTGCGGTAGCACGGAGACTCAGGGAGCCTGGCATTCACAGCCTAATTCACCTCAAATCAATGCCAAAGTATTTCTCTTTGATGAACCAAATAGTTTGGCTTAGCGCTGGGACTTGGCAGCACACGCGGTTCGTGCCTGTAAAACGCCTCCCCCGGGCTGTCCTTGCTGCTGTGCCTGGGCTGCCTTCGCGCTGTGGCTCTGGGTGAGGACCCCCAGCTGGGGCAGGAGCTCGCAGGCTGCGGGTGCCCACTGGCACCCCTGGCACGGGACCTGCCCCATCTCTGTCACCAGAGTCGCTCCTCAGCAGCTGCCACCACCAAGGGGGGCTCAGCAGGACCCCTGCCTGAAGGACACTCCTTTGGGGTGCTTGGGTCACTGGGGGATGCCTGAAGTGTTTGAGAGAATAACCTTTTAAATAAATAACCCTTTAAACCCACTTTACCTTGTTGCCCCGACGAGCCCTGATGCACGGGTAGGTACAGCCATCCCAGCAGAGCCCAGCAGGGCTGAACTGGACCCAGCTGCCCCTCACCTTCTTGCAAGACCATTAATCAAATCCGTGCTTCAGCAATGCAGACCTGCCCACAGCCTGATTACTTATTGCTTAACAAGTGCATTAGTGTAAATCAAGAGGCATGTTTCAATTATCTGATAGAAGAATTATTGATCCACCAAATGTTCAAATGTTCCAGTAGGAGAAACAATATTTGTATATGCTATAAAAAAAAAAAAAGGAAGTGTGGTTTTATGTTTCAATTAGATTGTACTTGGAGAGCTGTGGCAAAATGCTTTTGCAGAAGCAGCTGTGACCAAACTGGCAGGCACAAACTCAGCTGTGGTCCACAGCCCGGGATCTGCTGCTGGGGTGCTGACCTTGCTTGTGGTCAGTGGATTGTGCAGCAATGAGAGCACTAGATGACATTCCTCCCGTTCCACTTAGGATGCTGGGCAGGGAAGCCCAGGGCTCAATTTTTACCTTCTTGTCCACTCAAAAGAGCAGCTGTTCCTCCAAATGCTAAATTTAGTTTTAAGTGTATTAAATCAAAAGAATTTTCTTCTCCCCTTTCCCTGTGCTGTGGTTCTGGAAGTTGGAGGGGAGGACGGGGATCTGTGCTCCTTGAAGACGTGAGTGTGAGGAGCCTTAGGCGTCTCGCTGATAAAACAAACATCCTGGAGGAGAGTTAATACAAAGTGGAGTTATTCTAAACCTTCTGGCTTTTAGTCCATTGTCCTTTGGTAACTGTGTAAAATGCAATTGAAGGATGTTCCTATTTCCCTTTGATATAAAACATGGGACTATTTTAGAAACTTAAACCCCATTCCAGGCTCTTCTCAGCACTTCTTTTTAAAGCAGCTCACTTCAGCTGTCAGCGCCTCGCTCCACTTCTAATTGAAATAGGTCTGTAGCCCTCACTGACAAGCAAACATCTACAGTAAGTTGCAAACTATAGAGCAATCCTTCTCAGCTTAAGAAGGATGCCAAATAAAGTGCCACTTGCCACCTCTCTGGGAGAGCTCTCTATATTTAATAATAAACACACAAATAAAGTTGTCATCTGGGAAGTTGTCGATAACTTCTTTTTCTGGGACAGGGAGCTTAGGTGAGACATAATAGCAGTTGTCTGTGTACTTCATGCAGTCCCGAAAATGTTGCTAGAAACTTCGTGTCCTCGACATTTTTTTATTTTTTTTTTCCTCTGTGGTGCACTGTCCCACATTAAGCGTGACTTGTGACACAATGTCAGTCTGATCTGGTGAATTATGAAAAATCATGGGGCAGCTGAGGGGTCCTGAGCTTTGCTCTGCTGCAGCACCCCACGCCAGCAGACCCCCGCAGGTGGGGAGGACTCAGCCCCCCACAAAGTGTACCCAGCTTGGGGGGGGGGGGGGCACCCAGGGGACCCCCTCTGCTAGCGATGAGACGGAAAGCACCCTGAAAGGTGGAAGCGGCTTGCACTGGGGAGTTTGCACAGAATATTCTTGCGGTGGGAGCGTTTGATCGTTTTATTGACAGACCAGGATTTTCCTGCTGGTACAAGGCACCTGATGAACCTGTCACCGCTTTTATGTTCCGTTTATTGAATGCCTGAAGAAACCCTCAGAAAGCAAATAAGATTAACTCAAAACAAATGTGTGGCGCGGAGCAGCAAAATCATGCTGCAGGATTCTTTCTGTCCCCATTATTAATAAGTTTCTTTTCCCGGCCTGGCCGCTGCTTGTTGTCTTTTTCAGTGTTTAAAGCTTTTTTAAAGTCCCCTGAAAGTCTTGGGGTTACAGGAGGCAGATCTCACCCTGTTTTGGGGGTCAGGCTGGTTATCCCTGTTTCCCAGGTGGGAACTCGTGCAGCACGAGCCAGCGTTAAGCGTGCTGGCTCCCAGCCAGCCCTCGTGCTGCTTGCCTTGCACGAAGCGTTTGTTTGTGATTTTTATTCATATTTGTGAGGGCTGCCCACAGCTCCTTCCTTCCCCCACCCCTGTTTCATGCTGCTCTCGGTTCATAACCCTGCAGGAGATTATTCCACACCCCTTTATCGAGCAGAACATCCTCTCCTGGGCTGAGCGGTGCTGTAAAGCTGTCCAGGTGGGAAGCATAAAGAGAAGGCAGCAGTTGTATTTTCACTCTCCTATTTGCATACTCTTATAATTAGGAGGATGTTTTTGATTAGCTAAAGAAAAAGAAAGAAGGGGGGGAAAAAGCTGTGTCAATTGAATTTAATTTCTCTCTAAAATTTTGCTCTTGTGAAAAGTTTTGGTGGTTTGCTCTGAACTGGAATATGGGCAATGGAGTGAGAGAAATCAATTTTCCTACCGGGTCTAATCATGACCAGTGTGAAATTAAGTTGTCACCCAGTACCCCTAATGTGCATGTCTAAGTGCATGTTAGACTGTTTGCTGAGGCAATTTGCAGAAACCTGTTCTTCTTTATCCCTTTCACTAGAACTAGACTTCCCTCGTTATAAACCACTTCGGGGCAAACTGTGGTGTGACACAGACACCAGGGGAGTAGAAAAGTTTCAGAGAAGTGAGGCATGTAATAGCAATATCAACTGTTATGAATCAAGAAGCTATTTATGAGCCATTTACTTACTTAGCCCTAAAAATAGCCAGAGCTGTGTGTGAAAATAGGTCTGTGATTGAAATCAAGCCCTAGACATGATGTAATAGGAAAGGGGGGTATGAAGACAGATGCAATCAGTTATTCTGTAAATAGACCTGCTGTCCTCTCCACGGATGGGGCAAGAGGCTGGTTTGGGCTCTTGCCACCAGGTAGCAGAGGGGTCGGTGAGGCTGGAAGAGCTGCCTGTGTGGTGGACCAGAGTCTGCAGCAAGACTGAAGGTAAGGGGAACACGGGCAGGGGCTGAGACTGAAGCCCACGGGGTGACTGCCCACCACCACCTCAAATCCCTGGCACTGCCACCCAGCTGGAGCCTCCTGGCCGGTGCTGTCCTTGGGGCTGCAGCACTTCTGCCACAGTAAGACGCTTTGCTTTCACGTGCTGTCTCTCTCTCAGCTGGAGGCCCGGCAGTTCAGAGGGCTGTGCTGTGTTTGGTGGGCCAGGTGGGCTTCCCAGGAGCATCCGAAAGAGTGAAGCTGGGCTGCTCTGCTAACACGTGGGTGTTGCCTAGGTACCTTCATCGCAGGACTGCAGCAGGGGGGGCACTGGGCTTCCAGTGAAATTACAGGTCCCTCCTGACCCAGACCAAAGGTGCTGAGTAACTTCTCCTGGTGCTGTGCTTGCTGGAAACAGCTGTCTGCAATATTGCCCCTTTAATCTCTCGCTTCCATCTGGTATTTTATTACTCTTGCTCCATAGTTGCAATGTTTAACTTCTAACTAGAGAGGTGGCATCTCTCCCTGTGACCCGCTGTGGTCCTGCCCGGTCCCTCGGTGCTGGTGTAGGCACAGCACCCTGGCTGGGTGGCCATAAACCAGCTGTACCTTTC
Source organism: Falco rusticolus (assembly GCF_015220075.1). Taxonomy (NCBI): domain Eukaryota; kingdom Metazoa; phylum Chordata; class Aves; order Falconiformes; family Falconidae; genus Falco; species Falco rusticolus. The sequence goes on from NC_051189.1 coordinate 117,270,949, forward strand.
TCCTTAATCTGCAGGAGCACCCGGGGGAAGAGAGTGGGAGAAGCAGCTGGGGTTAATCCCCTACTTACTGTGGGTAATTAATAAAGGAGAGCACGTGTGTAAGGTCACCAGCTCTGCCTATGGACTGGGGCATATGCCCAGTGACACCAGGACAGTTCTGGCCCTTTCTTAGCGTGAGGTGAGAAACATAACTGTGCTCTTGCCACGGTGCAATTAAATAAATCCACTACTACCAATAAAGCTTAAACCCTATAAAATACAGCTGTTCAGTCCTGCTGGGTTTAAAAAGAAATGGTTTCACAGAAACAAATCCAGGTGCACGTTTGTGCCAGAATGACTCATGAATGCTTGTTGGAAGGGCTGTGGAAATATTTTGGCAGATGTTCCTCTTGGTCTAGGGAATATTGCTGCAGGGAAGGAGCGTCTCTGCACAGGGTAATGCAGAGTAATACGGGCTGAGAGCTGCAGCCGCTTTGGGTAGCAGAGGGACAGCCTGTTTCTTAAGTCTCTGGTGTAGTGACTCAGCTGGGCAAAGAGCATCCCCTGTGCTGCTGCCCCGTGGGCATCCTGGTGTGGATGCTCTGCCCAGGGCTCCAGAGAGAGGAGATGGCAGTCCTGGTCCGTCTGTGTTTTCCTAGTCTTAAGCATGGCAAAAGCAGGGTGCTGCGTGCTGAAGCCAGCCGGGTTTACTCTGGGTTTCTCTAAAACAGGTTTGGATCAGGGGAGCTCAGCACCCCTGTCAGTGGGGAGAGGGAGGGGAGACTGAGCCCAGCTTCTGTGGTGGGATTTGTGACTTGTGACCATTTTTCAAGTTAGGATCATTGATTTTTTTTTCTTTATTTTTTGTACAGTTTCTTCTCTTTGAAATGCAACAAATTGCCTGAAGGGATCCAAGGCCATTCCCCTCTCGTGCCCCGAGCGCCAAGGCTGCTGTGACATGTGCTGCAGAGCTTTGCTGGGCGGTTTGCAGCCAGAGGGGCTGGAGATGGCTTAATGCTAGCACTGCGGGGGGGACGGAGCTGCCATTTTTATGAAGAGTCTTTAGATTTAGCTTTGTTCCTCGTGGCAGTCCTATTTTCCCTGTAGTGTTTCGTGATCCACCAGGAAAGAAACCCATTCTTTGTTTCGGAGTTACTCTAAATGCCTTTCTTTGCTAATGCCAAACCAGCTCTTTTTATGCTGCCTATTCCAATATAAAAGGAAATAAATTCTCTCCATGCACAGCTGCAGACTTTTGCCCTGAAAATGCTGTTTTGGTCATTTTGGGCAGGTTGCAGGAAGTTCTGTCGGTGGGCACTAAACCCACGAAGAGCTGTGCGCATTCCGGCTGGAAAAGGAGCGTTCTGAACAATTCTGTTCCCTCTTGCCTTTTTGCAGAGTTAAGCTACCAGGCACAGCAATGAATTTGGGGGAGAGAGCTTTGACACCGCCTATCGCTTACCCTCGCCGAATAATGGATGGTCGGGAGACCGGGTTGGGTTGTGAGCTCTACTGCTCGGTCACATCCCATCTGTGATCCTAGATACAAATGGGAAGACTAACGTCTTGTTTTATCTGCTCTACCAAAACGGGAGCTGGGGATTGATTAATACTTGTGAGGCGATCAGAGACGGGATGAAATGTGCTGTGTGCCTCCAGATACGGATGATTGGGAATTGGGTGTCTTGTCTGGGGGGGACAGGATGGCTGTGAACCTCCCAAGCTCATGCCTGGCCAGTGTGAGAGCATACGTCAGAGAACATCGCTGGGCAGCATGTGGGGACAAAAGAAGACAATAAATATTTTATTAAAAAAAACCAAACCGCTAAAATTGCTATTTTAAAATCAGGATGAGATGAATTATAATCGTTCATATGTGAAGGAATGTAGGCTATTGCTTCTTACTCCTTAAAGGAGTAAAAAGTATACCGTACTGAAATAGTTAGTGACTTTACATCTCTTTATGAATATTCTCCTGCAATTACTCAACTCTCTTATAGTTTTTCAAACATTTTTAGGTCCTAAAAGAGAAGTGCTGTTTATCACCTCTAATTTCCACAACTGGGTCTGAAAACTAATTAGTAAAATAGACTGTACCATATGCTTCCTTGGTAAGTGCTCCTGCTATAACTATTTATATCTTAAGTTGTTTTTTTTCTTTGTAAAATTGCTATTGCTTCTAAAACGGCTTGATCCTACCTATTGTTGTTTTATTGTGGAGTCGTATTCCGCTCCTTATGGATCTGCATCTCTTCCTGGCATAAAGATTACCTGAGAGGAAGGAAACATAAAACAAAACTTAATCCTTGTCATTCTTTCTGCACAAATGTGTCTGGTTTCTATTCCCGGGGCAACTGTTACTGGAAAAAACATTGTGGAGTTTGTGGGTGAGAAGCAAGGAGCTGTTCACCTTACAAACCAGGGCCACTGATTGTCCGTGGAGAGGGAACGGGAAAATGAGACTTGGACTCCCTCTGTCCCCTCAGCCCTGAAAACAGGGACGTCGTGGGTTGACCCGTGGGCTGGGGAGATGGTGGAGTGGCTGCAAGTCATCCATAGCTACTGGTCATGGCTGTTGGATTGACCAAACCCACTGGCTTTGGGTGGGACTTGACGCTCTCCAGAGCAGCACAGGACTGATGCTTTTGCCGTGCCGAGGAGGTTTTTCCTCATCAGAAACTGACAGAGCACAGTGATGCTCCATGGTAGATATTTACCCTAATATTCTGCTTAAGTTTTCCATTACTCATTTTAATATTATTATTCCTGTTCATACACTAAGCAACTCTTCTTCCCTGCTGTTTCATGTCCTCATTGCGTCTGCTTTCTGGAAGAAGAATCCTACTTGAGAGCAAAATATTATCCTTAAAATAAACTCAGCGATGAAAACTGTTTAGTCCTGGTTTGCATCTGCAGGATGGGTGATGGAGAAGGAATTGTAACACGGTGGACGTGCAAGTTAGTGCTGGCTGCTCCGCAGCGAAATGAGAGCAGCGCTTCCCTTCTGAAATGGGTGACTGCAGTGAAGCTGCCAGCTCTCCTGGAGGTGGGACGAGAAGATCAAAACTAACAACTCAGACTAGCCGTGTCAAAAATGACAATCTGAAGCATAGCCAGGCATTCTGATGTGCACCTTGCTGGTTTCTCCTTACTTGCAGAAGTATCGTATCGACTGTTAACAAGAAAGAAAATTGGAATGATAGTTGTGGGCTAGCTAAAAATCTATAGGTGTGATGGATGCTGTTCCCACTCCCAGATGCCAAAGATCTTTAGACCCTAGGTTTCTTTCAAGCTCATGAGATTCCCATCAAGCCAACAAGGACTGTGCTTGCCAAATAACACATCTCAGATGAGAGGTGCAAGATGCTTACTCTGCATGAGCTGAGCTGGTTAGGTCATGCCCTGCTTTTATCCTTCCCTTTGCGATCTCCATGACTGGTGGCAGGAAAGCCATTATCAAGTAGCTGCGCCTTTGCCTTGGCTTTGTGGATATAAATACGGATTCCTTGTTCCATTTTTCATGCATGACTCCTTTTCCTGTCTTGTTCAAAAGAACAAAAGGAGTTTTGAGCTTTCTGAGCTTGGAATTTAAGAGCTTTTGCTTGGTGATGGCATTGCTGATTTTTTCCTTCCCTTCTGCATCAAAAATAGCTTTTCCTTTTGCCTATTAGCATGAAGGGGAGGGGAGAAGAGGGGAAGAACTGAAACGGTGGTGGTGAAAGCTGGGGGAGGTTTAACCTGCGTGCATGAAGCAGTAATTGAAGTGATTTTATTGTTTGGGCTTTCTGACGGTCATCCCACACCATCAATAAGCTCTTGCTGTCTCTCTGCTTAGCCTTGCTTGTTAGCTGAAGGCACGGCAGAGCGCTGGGTTTCTGTAGCTGGCTGTGAGATGGCTGCCTGCCTGGTTAATTCCCCTCTCCCCCCGTCTCTCCAGCTGGCTTTCATTTCCATTCGGAATATATATGGGACGAGAGGCATACATGACTCAAGGGAGCAGGCGGGATTTATGGCCAGCAGACAGTATTTAGTACAGATGTGCGGAGCAGCAACTATCAGTTGCCAACAAAACCTCTGGAGATATACATCATAGGAGAAAGTTGTCAGCAATTAATTTTCAGAGGGCTAAACTTCACCCATTTTTTAATAGAAGAGGAGTCTGAGGGACCACAGAGAGAATAAATCATTTGGACTCACGGGAGGTTTTTAGCTACTTTCCAGAGCAAGTGTTACTACTTTTTCTCCTTTGCAACAGGTGAAACAGTTGGGTTTTAACCACTGAGACAAATATTTTTAAATAAACATGACTTAAAACAAAGAAATAAAATTAAAAATGGCTTTTCTTTGCTGGATCCCTTGAGTTCTTCCCCGAAGAAAGATACCAAACACTCAGATAAAGGTCTGGTTGATCTTGTAGGTGATGCCTGGGTGGCAGGGTGGGGGGCATAGAGAAGAACGTTTTTCCTTTTTTTCCCCCCTCGCTATAACTGGTGGATATGGGAGGTTTGCTGGCAGGGTTGGGACTCATAAAACTAGCTTGTGGGGTTGGGGTTTGGTTTTCTGGGGGGTGCTGGGGCCTGTCGGTGTTTTGCAACTTAGTGCATCTGCTGGCCACAGACTTGAGCGAGAAAATCCAGTCGCTTCACTGTAGAGATGGGCACGGCATAATTGCAGGACTGATTTATTGGTGGTTCATGGTTGTTGAATCGATAATGTTTAATGAGTCTGTGTTAGGAAAGGATAGATTATATTCTTTCTGCAGAGCCTCAATTTGTCAAAGCGTTTCAGCATTTTGCTTACAGTTAAGCATATGTTTACGTCCAGTAGTACGGTGCACGGTTTGGTGGCAGGTCAGTGTCACACAGACCTGGCCTGCCGAGCAAGCCCGGATACTCAGCATGGTGGCTTTTGATGCTCGTCAAATTTTCCTTGCCTGTTGAAGTTGACCATCCTTCGCCTATATTAACAAAAACCTTCCTGCAATTAAAAAAACCTGCACGTGTTGGTGGTGTTGACAGCTCCTGCCACTGCTCCATGCTTTCGTTGCTCGGCTTCTGAAATGCAAAGTGCAATGGGTGGGGGGAAAAAAAACCCAACCGGATCTTCCCCTGCCATCGGGGGGGCTGCCTGGCCTTCCCCCAGGGTCTGGAAGTAATCTGGAAAGCTCAGGAGATAAAGAACTTGAGCAGAGTCATTGCCGAAAAATTCCACTCTGTCATATTTCTCTTTATTACCCTTTCCTCTGCGGCCATGATGGGATTAGTGATATTTCCATTTGTCTGTTTTATGTATTTTGTTTTGCCTTCCTCTGAAAAATGATTACAGAATGAAAAGTTTGTCAGGCCTTGGAGTTCAGCAAGACTCTCTCTGGAATTAATTTCATACTGTGGAGTGTGAACAGGCATCTAGAAAAATGCTATTTGCTTAAACTTTTGTTTTAATGTTTAAAAAAATGGTTATTTTAGCTTGTTGGTGGGTGTAGGACACAGAGATCTGTGGAAAAAGGCAGTATTTTTATTTGTCAGATGCCTGAAGACTTAAAGAAATGAAGAAGCAGTAATAAGGAAGAAAGCTGGGGCAATAGAAGTGTTGCTACAGCTGATTATTTTCTAAATGGTGGAAATTCTGCGGCAAAGGAGAAACGCAGTAGGAACGAGCACATTGACCTTGAATAAAACACAGCACAGGTTGGATGAGCCGAGATCTGTGAGGGCTCGGGGCCCAGCAGAGCCAGATTCAAACGGGTCTGGCATGAAATGGCTCTCTTGATTTTATCATCCCCTCTGTAAAGTCTCTCAAGGCCTTGATCTAATTGAAGGGGTTTGTTCCGACACCTGCTGCAATCATAGCTAAACACTTTCCATGTAAAATCAATGCCAGTAACGAAGCCTGTGCTGGGCTCTTATCTCCATGCTGTCTCTCTAAGGCTGGTTTCCACTTGTTCCCGGTTGCAAGACCTTTCTGCTCTGCCGCTCCTTCCACCTGGAGCACCTTCCCATAGGCTTTTGTAAAAAGTACTCATTTTGAGCCTGAAAACTTGTGGATCTTTCCCACTCCCCCGTTTCAGCCTTTCTCGTCTCCTAGCATCCGTAAGCGCAGCGAGGCAGCTGCAACGGTTTTCTGGCGCAGCAGCAAGAGGAGGGATCCCGTGGGGTCCTGCTGCACCATCAGCTGCCCAACACCATCAGGGCTTCCCACTGGGGCTTCTGGAGGTGGGGGCACAACGTTGAGCCCCTTCCTCGGGGCTGTGCAAGCCCGTTGCCAGCCGAGGTAGCAAGCCTTGCCTCCCCGCACACGTTGCTGATGGCTGGTGCGCTCTGCCTTTAAACGAAGTAACCTCTGCAAGGGCTCTTCGTGCCTTGAGTCTCAGCCCTTCCTGCTATGGCAGTGTATTCTCTTTCCTACAGAACATCTCATTTTCTGCAGGCTGCTGACCTCCTGGCTCGCATGCTGCGCTGCACCTGGCGTGTGCGGCAAGGAGCTGACTAACAGATGACTCAAACCTCTTCAGGGGCGTTTGCAGTTTTGCAAATAAAAGAGCCAGCCCCTCTTGGAAACTCCGGAGGCTGAAGGGGTGTCAGGGCCTGGAAGCACACCCTGGCACTGTCATTAAATGGAATTAGCAAAAAGCCATTGTAAATGCAAATATATTAGCGCGGCTGAGTCAAAGGAGAAGGAGGAGCCACTCAATTATTTGCAAGTTCTTCCTGAAGTTCTGGAGTCTGTAGGTAGATCCCAGTGTCTTCCCTCAGGGCCCAGCAAAATAAAATATTCATCGAATGGTTTCTTAGGAAAATACCATCGTGTGAATCAGCTGAGCTATCTGGAGATCCTTTCTGCTAGTGCCAAGGTCTGATGGGTGGATGGTAAGGTAATCCAAAGCAGCTCCTCCCAGACGGCAGGATGCGGTCGGAGGCAGGATGCTGAACCTCTCCAGGGGTCCGTGTTGCACCCCTCGTTCTGCCTCTTCTAAACTTCCCATTTTGGGGACAGCACGGCAGAAGTGGCTTCTTTCTGGGGAAGGAGCAAGGAACAGGCAGATGGTTCTGTTTTGCTGGGGTTCTGTTGTTTAATTCCACAGCCCCGATTTTAAAGGCATGTGATATAGTTGTTTGTTATTTTTTAGAAAGGAAATCACTTGTCTGGGGGATTGCTGAGCACTACAGGGCAGCGGCAGGGTGGGAACTGTTGCTGGAAAGCCTCAATGCCAAAAGTGGTATCTAGATCCATGTGCAACCTGTCCAGAAGGATTCTGGACCCATCAGCTTTTTCCGACAGTCAAAGCACAGGGTCAGCAATCCATGAGAGTGCCGAGCTCCCTGCTGGCTCCGGGCTGTCACCACACACGGTGGGGGACAAGGGGCAGGCTGGGATCCTGCACCTTTGGTTGCACAAAAGAAATGAAGCAATCAAAAAATAGCACTGACATGTATTGTCACCGTTCCGTTGTGTCTCACTAAGGAGCAAAACCAGCAGCTGAGCTGAGATGCAGAACCCTGCAGAAAATAACGTGTCTCGTCTTCAGGGGGGATTGTGGGTGTCTGTTGCGAGGGGGGTTATTATCTTGTTTTCTGAAATATGCTTGGAGACCCTCCGTTGGAGGGTTTGCGTAATACCTGTGGTCATCTCTCATTCCTGCCTAGCGTACCCCGCCTGGGCTGGAGGTGGGAGAATTAATTGCACTTGAGTACAGAGCTCGTACTTCTCATCAGCTGGAAGGACCACACGCAAGCGCTGCGAGGTCTGGGTGTGGGATTATAGGGCTTTACGGTGTGCAGGATTGTGGCAGTAGTTCTGTAGGTTTTAATGGAGCCAATACTTGTAAATTAGGATATTTTTAATTTATGGAGGTAAAACTCCCCCAGGAAAGTGCATTTGCTGTTGTGAGGCTTAGAGGTAATTATAATCTCCTTATTTGACACTGCACTGTTGGGAATGAATGCCAGCATTTCCATTCGAGGGTTTATTTGATTATTTTTCTCATTTTGCAAAACATTATTACATTAACCCGCCACTCCTGAATCCTTATCCTACCATGGCATTTATGCATGAGAGGGACTGTGCTCTGAAAGGAACATCAAACTGAAGAATGCTCCATGATGATGGAAAGGCTTCTGTTTATCCTGTGGTTTTGGAATAAGAGCTTATTTTTTGGCTTTAGAAGCAAATGCAACCTAGCTTGGACCCAAAATGTAATCTGGTCCTTCATCTACGCAGTTCAGATCTTTATCGAGGGCTGAAAGTACTCAGCTGGGGTTCTGGAGGTTCTTTTATTTGTTTCTGTAGGAGTTGCTTTTGCAGTGCATATATGTATAAAGAGTACGCATCCAGTGGTGGTGGTGGTGGGGCGTCATTCAACAATCAGGCAATTTTATTTCTTCCTGCTTGTGCTTGTGCTTTGTGATACAGCCTTCAACTGCACAAGCGTGTGCTGGGGCTGAAGCACCTCCCTGCTGCACGGGGACGCTGCTGTGCTCCATCAGGTGATGCCCAAACCCTCTGGCCGGTGTGGCGGCCGGCTGGAACCGTGTCAGCGGGGAGGACGATGTCCCCTGTTCCTCCCAGTGGCTTGTCTCCCTGGGTCCCAGCCCTCATCCCCCTTCCAGCCCAGTTACACCTGAGGGGCAGGAGGGGGCTACTCCAGTCTGAAGTGATACCTCAAACTGTTCCAGCCAGGCTTGCGGATGATGCTCTGAGAGAAAAGTTACCCCGCCAGAGCACCCTGTGTTACCCCACCAGGGCACCCTGCTCCTTTTTTTCCTTCCAGTCTCTGCACACTGACCTGAATGCAATTAAAAATTATAAAATGCAATTTTAAAATAATAAAAAATTATTCTTCTAGTCCATACAATGCTACGTGCTTTTTTTTTTTTTTTTCCCTTGTTTGCTTTTAATTAAATCTCATCACTTGGAAAATCCCAAGGAAGAATTTGCAGATTTTTAATTTGATTTTTATTTTCATTAAGCTAAAGCTTATATGACAAGTTTCCCAAAGCTTTTGCTAAATGCACTTTGTTTTCATGCAGTGCTCTTCTGAACAAAAGTCCTGTTCCTGCCACAGGGTTCACCTGGTTTTTATGACCCTGCTGACCCGTCTTTGTTATTAATATTGTGGCAAGCAGGGAAAGCAATTAAATACTCTGCTACGTGGAGGCTGCATAGCATTTTTTTAAACTCCAATCATTATAGCTCATGTTAGCGTAGAAAGCCAGAGGAAGAAGATTCTTCATACAGAGCAAGCAATTCTTTTTGGACCTTATGAAATTAATTATTTTATATCCTGTAACTGAAACTTGTAACTCAGTGTAATTGGCAATAGAAGTCCCGCAGTAACCATCACAGGACCTGTTATTGTTTCCTCTAGTACTCCACTGCGGGGAAGCTGGAAAAACAGCCTTCCATTCTGGCGTTTATTGGCAAATGTTTAAATAAATCATACTGGTTTGTACAATAAGCGCAACGATAAACAATTTCTTCTTCCGAAATGTGAAGTTTTGCAGGAGGGAGAGTGGTGGGGACGGGCAGGTTTTGTGGTACCTGGTTAGCCGGGATTGTAGTTTAAGGCTTAGGGGAGCTGTAAGGATTTGGAAAACTTTGTTCTCTTCCCAGTCTGCCAGTGTCTCACTGTGTGACCATGGCAGGACGTGGATTAATCTCGTCTTGCCTCCCATATTGTATTAAAATAACCCATTAGCTGCTTCAGACAGTTTGCAGCCTTGATGGAGGAAACTCCTCCTCCAGCAGCACCTCGTAGCGTGGCTCCCGTTTCCCACACTGTGCTGCTCGGCACCCTGGCAGTTTCTCACCCTCTGTGTTCAGCCCAGTGACAGCAAACCTCCTCGTGCAAAGCAAACCTCCTCATGCAAAACAAACCTCCTCATGCAACAGCAAACCTTCTTGTGCAACAGCAAACCTCCTCGTGCAACAGCAAACCTCCTCATGCAACAGCAAACCTCCTCATGGGACAGCAAACCTCATGCAATCATGGAACAGCAAACCCCCTCATGCAAAGCAAACCTCCTCGTGCAAAACAAACCTCCTTGTGCAACAGCAAACCTCCTAGCGCAACAGTAAACCTTCTTGTGCAACAGCAAACCCCTTCATGCAAAGCGAACCTCCTTGTGCAAAGCAAACCTCCTCATGCAACAGCAAACCTCCTCGTGCAAAGCAAACCTCCTCGTGCAACAGCAAACCTCCTCGTGCAACAGAAAACCTCCTTGTGCAACAGAAAACCTCATGGAACAGCAAACCTCCTCGTGCAATCATGGAACAGCAAACCTCCTCATGCAAAGCAAACCTCCTCGTGCAAAGCAAACCTCCCTGTGCAACAGCAAACCTCCTTGTGCTGCCGTCAGCTCCAAAAGCACTGGTGTGAGTGACCCCTGCCACCCTCAGTCCGCTTCATGGACTTTGGTCCACCCTCGTCCTGGAGGAGCTTGTGGAGCTATGTCAGACCCAGCTGTCGAGGTGCCTCCAGCAGAGCTAAGCCCACTCAGGCTCTGCCACGCACGGGTTGAGTGTGTACCCAGGGGCTGCTGCTGACGTTCTGTCTCACGGGCCCTCTGAAGCTGCCTCCCTCTAGCAACTTGATATATTAAGATTTTTTTTTCCTATCTGCCTCTAATTTCTGCCTGTTTATCTCCCAGGTGGAGTCTACGGTGACAAGCTAAGCAGAGCGATGCATCTGACCCTGACCCGTTCGCACTCGAGCTGAGGCTGCAGCATGGCGGGGGCGGGGGGAGCAGGGGGGGTAGGGAGGGTTATGCTGTTGCTTAACGTCAGCCCTGGGCACTCGATGATGGGACAATTGAAGGCAAGGGAAGGGGCAAAGCAAGACATCACCGATCAACGTGGCATCTCCATCCCACTGCTGCTACTGGGAAGAGCGCTGGTTCGGGGTGCCTGAGGACACTGCTGCGATTTAATGCTTCGCTAGGAAAGCTGGGGATGTATCCTCAGCTGGAACAAGCTGGCCTGGCTTTCCGTGGAAATCAGGCGGTTTATGGAGGATGGGGATCTGACCCGTTGGTCGTTAAAGTCTTCAAGCTCATCTGTTATGCTCCACGTGAGTGCATACCTAACGCGCGGAGCCGGAGCAGGCTGGAGCACACATTAGGATGAAGCATTAAATGCTTTACAGAAACACATCTTGCATAGCCGAGTGTCAAGCCAGATTTTTCCACGCCCTGTTTTCTCTACAGACAATTCAGTCCAATTGTCATCTTCATGGGAAAAATGCAATCCTGGTAAAAGACCTAGGTCTCTTGGTATGAATCCACAACAATTCTGGAGAGAACTGTAGCTTTTAGGGGTGGTGCAGTGTTTCTTTTTCTATCTCTTCTGTCAAGAGAAGAAAAATACGCTCTTGAACTCTACAGGTAATGGTTTCAAGGCAGTATAGCTCTTGTTAAATCAGTCATTTATGGACTATTACGATTTAGTAAACGACCTCAAAGGCGAAACCTTCCAGACTTGTTTTCGCTTCCATATGCAGACTATTTTGGAAAATTTGGGTCAGGAGTCAGCATGGTTATCTGGGGCTGGGAGGAGCTGAGGGGCGTTTGAAGGGGGGTGAGGTGGCTTGGCATGGGGGTCCCCTAGTTGCCTTCTCTGATGACGGTGACTGAGGAGAGGAGAGCAGCGCTGGGAATGGTTAGTGAGTGGGTGTGGATTCAATCCTGCCTGGACTCTTCCCCAGTTTCAGCTATTGCTGATGGTAGGCGAGGGAAGGAGCCTGCGTGCCGCATGTCCGGGCGAACGTCAGAGTGGATATGACACGGCCCTTCTGTAATGATGGCACGAGAGTACGTAGGTGCTCAGATGTCAGGGGATGCACAGCACCAGGGGGAGGCTGATGACAGAGCTCAGACCGGCCTGGCAGATGCGTCCGGTTGCAGCAGCCAGCTGCATCCTTGCAGGCAGATGCATTCTGCGCTTTTACAAGGGCCAAGGTTGCAGCCGGTTGACAGGAGGTGCTGTAGGGCCTGGAAGCATCCCCAGGGAATGCTACAAAATTGTATTTGTGGGCACCCGTGGAGGGGAGGGTACTTCAGGTGTAGCACACTTGGCCAGCTTTGGATGGGGAGCATTTATCCTCACCAGAAGCACTGTGCTGTACCTCCCTCCCATCGCTCCCCCGTCTGCTGGTATCGAACAGACCTCAGGTTTGAAGCAGAACATCCTGCTCTGGGATTTGTTTGTGCTTTGTTAAATCCAGCACCCTGGGATTCTTCCTCCGTTTGCTTTCAAAGACCTAGTTTCACCTTCCCCTTGACTCTGGGATGCCAATTAAGTAGCTGGAAGCAGGGAGGGCTGTGGATGTTATTGATTAGGGCTCTAATTGCTTATTTCTCCATGCTGTCCAAGTGAAATGGGCTGTATGGAGATGCCGAGCGAAATAGAGATGTGGCTGCCTGCCACGCGGATTGCAATGTACATTGTTCCTCAATCAAGGGCTGGTTTTGAGCTATTGTTTCTCAGGCAGTGCCAGCTTTATCTCGCTGCTGTTATCTCTTCCAGCCTCCACTGAAGCCCCCCACTGTGGTCAGCCAGGGGCAGGGAAGGGTGGTCCACCACCAGCACACCTCGCGGGCTGCTGCGAGCACCTCCCAAACAGCCAGTGCTGCGGCAGGGCGGCCACATAGTGTCAATTATTCGGTAATTAATTTCCTTCCAGCTCAGAAGCAATGCTTGGCATCTTCAAGGCATTGCAGGACAGCGAGGGGCAAGTTCACATACATCCCCAGAGCCAGTTTTTTGAACAGCGAGAAGTTAAAAATTTGGGGCATGCGTTTTCAAAGTGTTAGCTGGTTAGAGCTTTGTTTACTCAGTACCCCTGGAAAGGAGAGGAAACCTCACCAGAGAGTAAAGCGATTGATCACAGTCAGAAGTGGACAGCTGTCCAGAGCCAGGACTTTCAGAAAAACCAGCTCTCTCCCCGTAATTCTGGGTTGTTGCTTGGCTGGGGAGGCTTCGGACCATTAACAGCCGGGAGGCACAGGGAAAACAAGGCGAGCTATTTGTTAGTCACCGCAGGAAACTTTGCCCCCCTATGAACAAGGGGATGACTACAGAGTTGTCTAATTGAGCAGGCAAATGTTTACTGATGTTCACAAAAGGATTTCACATCCATAGCTTGAATTGACCTGTGAAGTGGTGAAAAGGCTGAATTTCACTCACGGCCCCTGCACAGAACTGAACAACCTGGCTGTGGATGAGAAGCTTCACGCTGGCTCTCGGCTTGGGGTGAATTTCATTAGAATGGGCTGATAATTGCGTTGTAAAGACAGACTCAGGTAGGGTGAATTCACCTTCAAGGCCCATGAAGGACAAGATCAAACCAACCTGAGAACAATATCAGATTTTTCTCTTTGAAACAGTTTTAGTGAAAACCTTGGGAGGACTTTGTGAACTGAAGACACCGGCCTTGTGGGTGTTCAAGGCTGACAACAGCTATTTTCTGCAAAACAGAAAGGTCTGTTCCCTGCAGGGGATGCACTTTCATCACTGCGATGTCAGGGCATCTTTCAGGAGTACGGCTGGGCCTGTGGTTCATCAAGGGTTTCTCCAGGGGAAAACTGGGCACCATCGGTGGAGTACGGTTCCACATGGTTTGGGGTGTTTGCTGGCAGTGCCCCGCTGCTTCGTGTTGGAGAAGCTCAGGGAGAGGGCTCTAACTTGCAGGTAAGACACAAAACGCTTTGTTCCTGAGGAAGCTTTGCCCTGCCTGGGAAGCTCCCAGAGGGTGCCAGTGCTCCTTTCCAGCGGGGCGCACAGAAAGCACTGCAGTGCTGGAGAGGCTGATGATGACAGTGCTGCCCTTCCTCCTGGGGGGGATTCTCCACGTGTGCTGGGTGGAAAGCAGCAAGCACCTTGCAGGTAGGAGCGGATGCCTTCAAGGTGGCTGCGAGAAGCAATGCACATACAGGAGGAGTGAAGACAGTGAGACTGATTTTAAGTAAATTTTTGGTTTTGGGATCAGATCTGCATATTTATCCCCTATCTACGTGCACGCTTAATCCCCCGTTGCAATGGGACACGAGGATTGCCTGTTTCTGCAGGCTTGTTCTCTGTGCAATTTCCTGTTGTTAATGCCGCTCGGTCCCTCGTTCCTGTGCCAGTCAAGTCACGCCAGTTGTCTTTTCCGAGGTCATTCTACTGCCTTAAAATTACCCCCACCTCTGTGTTTGCAAAGCTGGTGAATAAAGAGCTCTCCCTAAGGAGCTGCAGAGCCATGGCCAAGCAAGCGTGGACCCAAGGGGCTTTTCCGTCCCTCGATCAGCTGCCAGTCCTGCTGCTCTGAGCACGAGCACGCTCGGCTTCAGACAGGATGGATGTGTAGTCAGACTTCATGTACTCTTCGTATCTAGATAGCCCTTAGAAAGCCCCGCTCAGCATTGTAACAAGTTTTTAGCATACAAAAAAGAAAACCTGGTTATTCCTGTGAAGTGGACAAAAGCTGGGAAACCTTAGCAATAGCAAGTGCATTTTTGAGATTTTCATGTGTCGCAAATTCTTACTTAGGTATTTCCTAGAAAAGTTGACATTGGTTATGGAAGCCTCTGTCAGTACAAATGCCACATCGGCTGGAAAAAAGTATTGTTCTTAATTTTTGATTTTTAGCCATCATGTGGTGTGACATTCATTAGGCAGTGATCAGATGTGCCAGACCTCCGAGGGGATGTGACCTGTTTGGAGGGCTCACCTCAGCACGCCGTAAAGCTTAGGCAGTGCCAAGAGGTGAACGTCTCTTGTGTTTCTGGTGTTCAGCTTCGGCTTTAGCCCCTTTCTTCCAAACCTGGCAACAGAGGGAGGCATCTACCCTCCGAGTTCCTACTGGCATCCTTCCCCTTACCTTAGTACCCCGTCAGCAGCCTTCCTGCAACCTGCATGAGCTGAGCAGATTGTCCATCTGCCTCCCTATCTGTACCTGCATTTATCCGCCGCCTTGGTACATGTAGGTATGGAAATATTTCCTTGTGAATGGCACATAGGAACTGTAATAAAAAGCTAGGACTTCGGTTTGGAAGTGTTATATTAAAAGCTAACAAAGAAAGAACAAGAGGAACACCCCCGAGGGATGCTTTCTTGGGTGAATTAAAATCCAGGTACTGCTGGGCCAGTAGCTAAAAGAGCAAAACAGGCGAACCAATTGCTTTGCACCTTCTGCTTAAGTTTGTTCCCGTGCAAGTGTCTTTTTTGGGGGTGACAGAGCAGTGTTAAGATGCATGCAGACACTGACCTGTCTCACAGGAGCTGCTCATCACCTCAGTCCCTTCCCAGATGACGGCACTGGTTCCCAAATGCGGGTGGTGAGTTCCAGCTGTTGGAGCTCTGCTCTCCCCTGGCCTCTGATTTCTGGTTTCTGAGCAAAACTGCGCAGAAAACGAGCATGAGGTGCAGGTGGAAGCCGGGAGGCTGGTCCTCCCCCGGGGTGCTGGGAGTCGGGGCACAGGGTCCAGCAGCGGGGCCAGCACGGGGAAGGGATGCGTGCGGCCGGGAGCCAGCCCTGGCCATTGCAGCCCAGCCGACAACTGGGAAAAGCTCCAGCAGGGAAACTGCGCGTTCCTGCTTGCTCCCGAGGGTGCAGGTGGATTCCCTGCACTCCTTTCGGCGCACTAACACTTGCAGGGCTATCAAGGAACCAGGGCTGGGTAGGAAGGGCTGTAGCATCTTTGTATAATGGTTGTCTGTGGTCTGGGGACAAGGCGCTCCGGCACCCTTTGCCTCTCTCCTGCCTGTTTAGGCAAGGAGGGGGGTGGTTCAACAGGCGAGGAGCAGCTGCCTCATCCAGGAGCTGCTGTTTCATAAATGTGTGAGAATTGGTGTTGAAGGGAGGGAGAGCAAGGCTTCGAATTGGAGCAAATGGGCCGGATGGCAGTAATAGAAAAAAACCTTCTGCTTTTCTTATAAGCAAGTGAAATCCGGCGTGGTAGAGGCGGCTCGTTTCTGCAGAGCTGCCTCTGACAATAAACACCTTGAAGTGTCGGTGTGGGGAGCAGCAAGTTGTATTCTTGAGTCTCTCTGATAAGTAACAATGCATTGTGCTTCACACACGTTCAAAAGGGAACTGTTCCTCTTCTGAAGGTTTTTGTCCCACTTTGCCAAGTCTTTTTATTCCACTTTCTCTGAGTCACAAAGTGAGAGGGGAGGTCAGGCCCTCCGGGCTAGTGTTGCAGAGAACGCGGAGAGCATCCCTGGCCAGCTCAAGCCAGCGGTGCGTGTTCGGGTTTGAATTTGCTGCAATAATCCCCTGATGAGGTCCCATCAGTGAAATGAATGGAACGGATGTATCATTAGGTTAAAAATAGATATTGACAGTCACAAAGTCTGTATTGCCTGGCAGTAAATGGCGTCTTGGCCCTTCCCCAAGCGTGCAGCTTCTGTTGCTGCCTGCGAGGCTGGAAGGAGCAGCCCCTTTTTGCAACAGAAGCGTTGCATGTCTCAGTGACATGCAGCGCGGTGGGAGGAAGGCGCCGGTTCCACCGCAGGCACGGGGCAGAGCAGCAGCTTGCAGCAGGCTCCCAGCTCGTTTTCTCGCCAGGCTGTGCCCACCCTGAGCTGTGTTTTGGGGGCACCTTGAGCCTGGCTGCGTTGGCAAGGTGGGTTTGCCCCTCTGCGAGGGGATTGTTCCGAAGGTACATTTTAACCTGTGCATATGCACATGCATGCAGCAGGCGTTCGCTGGAACTGGCAAGCTGGAAATATAAGTGTCCTCAGGGAAAATACATACTCCCTTGTTGGTGCCTTCCTCCCCTCTGCTGGCAGTTTCTCTGCACATATCACAGCTTTCAGCCTGCTGCCCCTGAGAGCCAGAGAGCCAGATAAAACATTCTCGTCACAGCGATGTTATTTTTCTTTCAAAGTTCTCTCGTGCTTTCATATACGGTTGTTGATATCGAGAGCTATAGATGTCACAGATCTGGATATATGGATAGAGACCTACAGCTGAGTGTGACAGCTGGGTGTCTGACTCCTTCCCATTTCAAAATCTGATCCCTCTTCTCTGCCATCAGTTTGATTTCATGCCCCTTCTGACTCCTTTTTCAGTGGAGCTGGGAGCTATATAGAATTTCAGGATTCTTTTCCAATGAGCTTGTCGGGTCTCAGCCTGCAGCAGTGAACTCATTAGCAAAAATCAACACTGGCGAACATCCCTTGATTACAGAAGATGTCAGCACGTGGTGTGTCTTAGGGACTGAGCTGCCCTCCCGCTGCCAGAGGCTTTTCTCCTCGGCGATGCGGGGTCATTTGTTGGGCTTATCATGTTGACGCTGCCTGGCAGTGGGGAATTACACTGTGTCATGCAGCAGTGAGAGACCCCGCTGGGATCCAGCTCAGGTCCTGAGCAAGCCTCTTATCCAGAAGGCAGCTCCACATTCATCTCTTGCACTAGCGTCAGGCAGGGGTGATGGGCTTTAATTCGATTGCCGTGACTGTGTTCTTATGCTTGGTGCAATCACAGATAACAGCGCTGAACCCAACGGGAGGGATTCTCAGCTTGGCATCACCGAAGGAAGGGAGGGCAGAGCGGTTTGGTGGGCTCACACCGCTGCCTGCGAGGGTGCGTGGGCAGGTCTGTGCCGGCCCCTCTGTGGACCAGGCTGTGGTTCTCTCTGCGGCACCATCGGCACCGAAGTATTTCCTGCTGCAAGGCTGGAGAAGCAGAATTACTGCACGTACAGCTGGAGCTGATGAGGCTCAGCACCCTCGCTTCTTGTTTCGTGTTTAATTAGCTGCTGTGTGAAGGATGGATTGGGTAGAACAAGGAAGCAGGAGGGAGAAGGAAGGTTAATCTATCCTCCAGCCTTGCTATTCCTTCTTCCTTGTGATCTTGTGAAGCAAGGAGATGATGTGTCCTTTGAAGTGCAAAGTACTCCCCATCCTTCTCCCTGAAGTGGTCTCCTGCTCCTCCTCCTCCTCCTCCTCCCAGCCTTGGTCCAACTGCTTTCTGCAAAGTGCTGCTGATGGCTGAGGTGCTGGAGCTGTCCTTACGGGGGGCTGCAAGCCAGGGCTGGGAAGCAGGATTTCAAGACTGGCTTTTCTAAGCACCTTCAAAGCCATGTGCCTATTCAGACAGCCCTGACAGATGAGAGTGCTGCCTAGATTTGGTGTTGGGAGCTTGGGGTTACAGGAGCAGGAGGAAGAGCTTGAGCGGGGAGGGGGCAGGGGCTGGGGGAAGGGGCAGGGCAGTGAGCAGGGGTCGGCAGGGCTCTTCGGGGGGCAGGATGCTGTGGAGCTGGCACTGGGAAGCCCTGATCTTACCTGGGCTCTCACCGGGACCTCAAGTCTTACAAATAGCAGCGCAATACCCCGAGCTGGTATTTTTTAAGGAGAGGGAGGCGGGCTCCCTCCTCTAGTGGTCTTCAATGGCTTTGTTCAATTTTTCAGTAAACTGTCGCAGAACAACAGCTTGGAGCTGTCAGGGCAGGAGAGGGCTGGCACGGCGCAGCCCTTTCCCCAGGACCCGTGTTCTCCCCAAGTCATGGTAATTGAATTGTTTCAGTATTAATATCTTCAATATTAATATCTTCTCTGGAGCTCTGCTGATGGGAGGGAGGGAGAGATGTTTCTTCCAAAATAGTCTTAAGCTAATACAGAGAGTATGAATAAATCTCTCAGAGATTATAGCCCCTGGAAAGCTCCTGTGAGTATCAGAGAGACATCCTTACTGCTATGGGAGGTTTGATTGAATTACAAATTTGAGGCAACTCCAAAGTAAAACTGATTAAGTCTTTTTCACTCTCTTGTTGTAGCTTTTTTAAAGCGCTAAAGCTTTTTAATAATTAGAAATCCCCCCGTCCTGTTTGTAAGTAGTTCTAATTGGCATCATCCTGTCTGTAAGCAGTTCTAGTTGGCATTGTGTCCACACGGGTGGTTATGCACCAAAGCAGAAAACCTGCAAAGCACGAGCCCGTGACGAGAAGCAGTAGCAGTCGTTACCTCCGAGGGCGACCCATGGCTCGTGTTGCAGGAGGATCACCCTGGGGTTTGGAGAAGGCAGTGGGAGAGAGAGGCAACATCCAGGAGATGAGCCGTGGTTGCTGCGGGGGGTGATGGTGGCGAAATGGGGATGGGACCCCAGCTCAGGTCCCGTCCCCGCGACACAGGGAACTGGTGGGGCACTGGGTACAACCTCTTACGTAGCTCTGGGAAAGGCTTTTCTTGGCTGGTGTGGACACAGCAAAGCCCCCGTTCCGGAGGCACAAAGCTCTTGCAGCGGGGGAGAGGAGGGTCCTGCTCAGCTCTTCCCATCGGATGTGCATGAGCCATACCCGCGCCCACGGTGACATCGCTGTTTGATTAACATTGTCACTGCGCTGCCAGTATCTAACTCATCGCTTTGTAAAACATCGCCGGCGTAAAGACACTATAGAAATCACCTTATTCAGTTCCCTTCTATTATACCCAAGATTAAAAAACAGAAAGAAAAAAAAAAAAAAAGAAAGAAAAAGAAAAAGCGTTGTACCACAGAAGCTTCGCATCTCTTTGCAGGGCTGTCTACACGGAGAAGACAGCTGTGGTCTTTACCAGCCCTTGACAAGTGATTTTTCCAACAATCAGATGGGAGAACATGCTCTGTTAGGCTTATAATTGATAATATACCACTGTTGAAATATGCCTGTCAGTTCTTCAGGTAGATAAAATTCTATCATTGATATTTCCTAACAGTTTTCACAGGCAGCATCTGAAACCACATCCTCCCCCTGGCAGATGAAAGGTTAGACGGGAAGATGTGTCAGCAGGATCCGGCCTCCTGCCTCAGCGTGGGAGGGAGGAGAGGAGCGGTCCTGGGCTGGGTCGGCACGGACGGCAGATCACACAGGCGATTGAAGCCTCTCCCAGAGCCCAGCAGAAATGTTTTGTGCCAGGAGAATGCAGCCGGGTATGAAAATGTCGCGATCACAGAGAGGTTACAATAGCGACTAGGGAAATCCAGATAATCTAGCCCAAAGTCAGAATGCCGACTTTTTAAGCAGAGAAGGCAGTTAACTACTGGACATTTGAGCACGTGCTGCGATTGATCCCTCCACCCTGGGAATGTTTTGGAGATGAGCGCAGGCGTTGGGAAGATGTGGCATCACCACCCAGGCTGTGGGGTGCGGGGGGAGCACGCCTGCACCGTGCACCCCCGCTCAAAGGGGGACAAGGGCCGAGCCCAGGCAGAGGTGGCAGAGGGTCCTTCGCGGCTCTGCCGGCATCCTGTCCCCCCTGCCCATCCCACAGCCGCCCACTCCTGCCAGAAGCCAGTATGGCTCAACTCACCAGAGTCCAGCAAAGCTCTTCAGCAGCGCTGGGGTGGCTGGGGCAGCCTTTGGGTGAGGGGCTTTGGCTGCCTTCGAGATTGCAGGGCTCAAAAAGAGCTCAGGACCCGCTCAGGAGGCAGGTATCACAGAGTCCCAAAAATCCAGGAAATCCAAAAGCTTTTTGGATCTCTTTCTGGAAGGTGTTTGCTGGAATTAAAACCTAGGGCTGAGACAGGGAGGCAGCCCCAGCACTCGCCACCACCTGGCTTTGCCTTCTTGGTCCCACTGACAGCTTGGTGTCTGCAGCATCAGAGGGGTGCCACATGAACTGGGTGATGAGAACAAGCAGTTGCTCAGCAGGGATGTCCAGGACCCTACAAGACGTTGCCTCTTGGGTTGCATGGGAAGCTCCTCGCCTTGCCCAAGCCACTGGTGCATTTGCAGTCCCACAAACATGCTGGTACTAGGGAGAGAGAACAGGTTTTATAGACCAGAAGTTGGTAACAGCTTGTGTTATGGGAGAGGTGGAGGAAGGGACTGCAGGGATTATCAGCAGGACCTTGTTGCATCTGTCGGAGGAAATGTTGCTCCAGATGTGGAGTTTGCAGGCAGGGAGGAGAGATGCTTCGATGCATGTGCCGAGTCAGTGTCCTGCAGAATAAAAATGAAAAAATAATTAAAAAAAAAAAATTAAAAAAAAAAAAAGAAAAAAGCAGTTCTGGAAGCAAAAGGCATAAATGACTCTCCTTTTGCTGCTGGGCAGGTGGAAAGCGGCAGGTGAGGCACGAGGTGGGGACCTGGCAGGGCTCTCAGCTCCTCTCTGCCAGCCTGGGCTCAGGGGGAGGATGCGGCAGCTTCGGCTTTCTCAGCCCTTTCTTCTCTCGCTTCCCTCCTTTCTTTCTTCTCCTGGCAAAGAACTCTAATGGCTGGATTGCAAGAGCAGTTACACGACATTCCCAACACCCCTTTCGCTGTGCCCCACGAATCCTGCCCCGCTCCGGTGGGTGCTCAGCGGCCAGCCCCCCTGCAGCCCAGTGAAGCTGGCTGGGGGGGGCCCTTCATCCACAGCATCCCCCACTGAAGCCCCCAGTTGGCACCTTGCAGCGAGGTGCTGGGGCCTGCCTCGCATCAACCCTTTCTGTGCTGCAACTCCTGCCCGTTCGTTAAGCGTTCTTCCCGTTCGTTAGCGTTCCTAACGTTTGGAGTCGAATTAAAGGCGTGTAGCTAATAGCGAGCTCTGAGTTCTCTCCAGGGTTGGCTGCACTGAGTGAAATCAAAGTTCTCGACATCCCCGTTCCCCTTCCCCCTTACTAATTAGCCCTCCCCGACTCTTAGAGGCCGACATTTAAAATGGACTTGGCTAAAATTAGTATTTTTGCAAGCAGGGGTTGCAGTGCTGCAATAGGGACACAGGGGGGGACCCCCCGACTTGAAGGGCAGGCAGGAAGGTGCCGTGGGGACAGGGGACAGCAGTGCTGCCCGGGTGCCCCTCCTGAAGCCTGGGGAGGGGCCATGAAGCTCCCGTGGATCGATGCATTACGGGGATCGGGTTGGGTTTTTTTCCTGACTCCCTGATGAAGGTCCCTTTCATGAGAGATTTCTCCCTTCGAGATAGAAAAACCAGTAAATTCTGGGCTAAGTCTGCAAATCCCCGGCTGACTTTTGTGACTTAACTTACTCTGCCGAGTAAAATGCAGAGCGTAAAGACGAGAGTTTTAGCAGTGCTGTGTGACCAGGCTGCCAGGCTCTTAAACCCCCAATTTCCTGGCTTTTGATGGATTTAAATCAGGATGGGTCTAATAATAATGATAGTTGGTACTTACATGCCACTTTATCTTAAAAGCACTGTACAAACATTAATTAATTATAGACACAGACTGTGTCTGCAAGTGTGTAGCTGCAGATGCGCAGGGCTTCAATGCCACGCACAGCTTTTAGCCAGGAGTCTCACAGCGAGCAAGGGCACAAATTACATCTGCTGCAGCCCCTCTGCGGGCAGAGCTGCTTTGCTCTGGCATTACCTGCCGGGGCTGGCAGCTGCGAGGACCTGGCCCCGAAAGGTGATTAAAGGAACAACCTGTGCCCCCATCCCTGCCTGTAAACACATTACCGGCACAGTGGGACGGCGGCTGGGGTGAGTGCCCCTCCGGGTGCTGGGGTCCAGGCTTTTTTCACACCATTTTATTGACATCTCCCCAGTGAAAAGGAGGCTGGTGGTAGGTAATGCTGCAGCGTACCAGGTGGCGTGTTCCTTTGTGCTTCAGCCTCTACGTGGCAAAGTGGTGAGCGTGATGCCTTCCTCCATCTCAGTCCTGGACCAGTAAAAGGCACCTGCTTCCTATTCCTGGCTAAGGAGGTGCCAAGCTTTGGGGGCTAGCTCCTCCTTTGGGGCAATTTGGTCTGGCTAGGCAAGAAAGAGAACGAGTAGCCAAGTCCTGCCTTGGTTTATTGGCCTCCTTATGGTTGTAGGTGTTACTCTTTTGGGGGATGCTGTGGTCCCTGACTTCTATAGCCAGTAGCAGAGATGAAAACTGCCATCTCCTGCTTCTCCAAATTAAAACAAGCACCCCAATACTGCACGGAAGGTTGCTGTTGGCAGTGAGAAACCGCGGCTGCACCTCTCCAAACAGATGCAGCCCAACTGGGATGCGGTGGTACGTGTTGGGGATGCTCTGTGCCTACCAGGGAGGGAGGGAGGGCAGCAGCAGCCATGTAGGGAGGCAGGCTCTGTCTTCACAACCTTTCCCCATCTCTGACCACATGCTGGACATGCAAAAGATCCCTGTTTCCTTGGAAACAGGTTCTTTCTGCATGTGCTGCAGTGAGTCGGGGAAGTTTGCCTTCATCAAACCCCCACGGTGAAGAGAATAAGCTCCAGAGATGCTGTCCTGGGGATGGCAGCCTGATTGCTGCTCCCTCCCCTATTTACATCCCTGTAAGAAAAGAAAGAGGAAAATGAAAATCTCCCTCCTGCCCCTTGCAGAGGAGATCTCTCCTGATTCCTTGTGAGCCTTGCCAGCGTCTGAGGGCAGAGGAAATCACTTAAATCATGGACACGTCGCTCAGCTCCCCCAAACCACACATCCCCTCTGCAAAGCCTGGGCTGCAAATGCTGCTCCCCCGTGCAGCGGCAGGCTGCGGGCAGTTCATGGACGTGTCCCCTCGCTTCGTTCGCCTTTATTCCCTTTCCAGTTCATTTACCATCAAGTCAGGCTTTGAGATGAGAGACCCAGAGGTGCTGGAAGCGCCATGTCCGTGGGGCACCGATGCCAGCCTGGCCCTGCGGAGGCTGCTGCCGACTCGGGGAGCGCCAATGGGCAGGCAGGAGCCAGGAGCAGCCCGGTGATACCGCACCGGTGGCCTCTCCTTTGCTTCACGTGGGAAGCGGTGTCTGCCTTTGTGTCTTTTCCAAGCCCAGAGCCGCACAGACACCCCAGGGAAATCAGAGCACAGACCAGGGGCGTACGCTGGGCCAACGTTTTTCTGGCTCTGTCATCTCTGAGTCTTTCCAGAGGGGAGGTGGGGCAGGGGAGTGGGTCCACCATGGGCCATCCACAGCAACGTCCCTGCTGGCCGTGGCTCTGAACAGCTCAGCACAAGGGGCTTCTTGGAAGATGCCCTCAGTTGCAGCGTGCAGCAGGTTTGCATTTACCTCGCGCTTGGCCAGGTTTACTTGCCGTCACTGCACCGACCAGCCCAGATGCAGCCAGGGGCACCCCAGGGTGGTGCTGGGGTGATGCTCCCTGCGCCGGAGGAGTGCAGAGCCTGTCCCTGGGTGCTGGGCACCGGGCAGGGACCGCAGGAGATCCGAGGGGAAAGCACAGGGGCCACCAGTGTGGGCAGCCAGGCTGGAGGTGAAGCAAATCCCAAAGCCTGGCTCAGAGCGGGTGCGTGGGCGTTTGGCCCCACGTACGTAAGTGCCTGCAGTTTAGAGAAACCTCATAAAGAATTTTCCTCAGGGAGGATGAAAACAAAACAAAACAAATACAGGTTTGGGCCTTTGGGGCATTGCTGTGACCATCTCTTTAGAGAAAACGGTTGTTTCGCTGGTGCTTGGCTCTGGAGTGGGGGGAACATAGCTGCCGTGCGACGGGGATGTGGCTGGCACAGGGTCCTGCCAGGTGCCGGTGCTGCTGCAGGCAGCGCTGGGTGCTGCGCTGAAGTAGCCGTAGCTAAAGGGGCTGTCTGTCACAGAAACACCCCAAAAAAAGCCAAGCACCAAACCTAGTTTATTCATCGTCTGACAAGTATTTCCATCAAAAAATTAATTTTGCAGGGAGGGAAAACCAAGGAAAAAGGCTGAATGTTTCTAACGAGGGTGGTTTGGTCCTGTCATTCAACCAGGATCTGCCAAACCAAACCAGGGATCAAAGCCTTGAGTTCTGATCCAGAATGGGTGGGCAAGTGTCATGAGGGGTTTTGCCATTCTCCTACACTTGTTCTGACTGCCTCTACCTCTAAAGTCTTGTTTGAATTTGAGAGTGAGATTTAATTTCATTATTTTTACAGCTAGAAAGCAATGAATGAGTAAATGCTCTTTGCTGAACATTTCATTTGAAAAACACACTAAAAACCACTGAATTAATGACTCGGTGATTGAGGCTGTGAATTTTGGTTAATCATCATTTTAAAAGCTATACTAGTATAATTTTGTAAGCTGAGGAATATCATAAAATGTTTCAGTTGTTTTGCTGCTGTAATTATGCAAGACACACACTGTCCAGATGCAGTGGTTCTGGTACACGGGTGCACTGCGCTGCTACAAATTGCTCCGGTTCCCAACCTGGAGCTGTGCCAGTGTCAGCACATCTGTACCAGTGTCAGCACATCTGTACCATCGGCCTGAGCATCCACCACCGTGGCAGATGCCCAGCCAGGGGCTGGTTTTGGTGGAGCTGTGGCAGTTTTGACGTGGGAGGTGGGTTAGATGTCAGCCTGCATTTGCACATTAATGCCAGGCGTTAATTACCTGGATCTCTTTGGATCCTGCTGGCCTTGACGCTCTAAATATTTGCGGCAAAGTTCAACATCCACAAAAATCTCTTTATTCTTGGAAATTCAGACCTTGTTCCCCAGGACTTGCTGTGGCTTTGCTAAAGTCACTGGCAGCCTTTCCAGTGATTGCTTCAGTTCTCTGGCTGCCTGCTGCTCATGGGCTTATTTTGAAGAGAATCCACTCCTTTTTTGAGCAAATACAGATGCAGTTTATGGAACTGATGCTCGGGCGATTCCTTTGGTTTCAGTATAAATCCCAGAGGAGATCAGCATTTTGCTTAAAAATCTTTGAGCCGCTCAAACAGAGGGACGGATAAAGAGAAATGTTTGCACAATCTCTTTGCAAATCAAATCTTTAACGTTGTGCATCGCTCTGGAGAGGCGGAGGGGAAAGATAATCCCAGATTTTGACTTTGAGCTTGCAAGGCAAAGCTGTCCTTCATTGTAAAATCAGTGGGAGTTTGTCCTGCCATGGAACTGGAGGATCTGGAGTCCTGAGACATCAAAGCAAATTACACCGCGATCTTTTTCTCAGCCTGACTCCAGGAGGTTTCGTCTCGTGCCAAGCGCACGCAGAGTGTGAGCATTTTGACATGTTCTCCTAATCCTGGGATTTATAAAGCGCTTAGCGACACACACAGAAGTGATTCATTACTGCAGCAGTGCCACGTAGCCTCGGATGCAAAGCAGGGAGAGCGCCCGATGGCTGCCTGCCACGGCCCCTCACCGCTCGCACCCCAGCGCTGACGCCTGTGCAAAGCCACCGCTTTGGGGGGTTGTTGCTGAGGGGTGCTCAGGACCGTCGGTGCCTCCAGGTCTGAGCTCACCACATCTCCATGCTCTCTCTTGCTGTATGGAAAAAGGAAGAACGTGCCGAGGGATGGAGCCAGGAGCAGCCCTGGGGTCCCAGCCTGATCCATGGTACACAGGTCCTGGGTGCCACCAGCGCTGCATGGAAGCCAGGACAGCATTCCACATTTTCTTCTTGCAAAACTGATTCCTC
Organism: Falco rusticolus; assembly: GCF_015220075.1. Taxonomy (NCBI): domain Eukaryota; kingdom Metazoa; phylum Chordata; class Aves; order Falconiformes; family Falconidae; genus Falco; species Falco rusticolus. Next base: position 117,297,172 of record NC_051189.1, read on the forward strand.
AACATCTTGAAATTCCCCAAACACCTGTACATTTGAGATACAGGCCCCTAGGAACGCCTAGGAACGCTGCTGTCCTGCACTGAAGGTTGATTCCACAGGTAGTGAGTAAATTCTTGGGGTTTTTTATGGGTTTGGGCTGAGGTTTGGAGGTAGGGAGGTGCTGCTCGGGGTCTTTAGGACCCTAAATGCCTCCACAAAGCTGGTGTTTGGTCGCCAGCCAAGGAGCTGCACCCAGCAGGTGGCTTGTAGCCAGCCCATGGTGCAGGGAACCAGAGTAACGTGTGCTCATTATCTCTGCCTTGCTCAGAAAGGATATTGTGATTTTAATAACTTCTTGGATCCATTTTTTCCCTGGTAGCTCTTGTTGCCTTGGATACAGGCTCTGGAGAGGCTCAGCCCTGCTAAAGATGGTAGATCATTTAAATGGAATAGAAGATGAGGAGTGGATTTGCAAACTGCTTTTGCTCTCGTAGAGAGCTGGCTGGGAGCGCTCCAGCAAAGCCGAGCTTTTTGGGACGCGCCGAGTTGGGAAGGGTGTCGTTCATGGGAACGGGACACCAGAACTTCCTTTGCATGAGGTTCACACAGTGCCTGGTGTGTCCGTGTGACGGTGCCAGGCACAAAGCCTCGAGGCTTCGGCAAGTGCCATTGCACCGATTCCCAGGGCACTCCTGGCAGGAGAAGAGCTGGATCTTGGCACCTTTGGTACAGGGCTTCAAGGACCTCTGCTCTGCTGCCATCCTCTTCCTCCTCAGCCCCAGCCTCTTGTCTTCACTCTGGGCTTGCCAAGGTCCCACAGGTCCTGCAGGGTGGGCTGCAGGCCATCAGCTTTTTCAGCCTGTGTCCACGACGCTCCAGTTCTCCGGGGTGTTTAGATGCCAAGCGTAATTCCCACTCCTAGCACCCCCTCAGTCCCTTCCTGCCGCTTCACACATGCTGCTTATCTACAGATAAGCCATGCAAATCAGAGAAATTCTCATTTCATGCTGAGAGGTTACCCACCCCTAAAGGTCACCAAAGCTATTAAAGAAAAACCCTCGTGCCCAGGGCTTTGGACACCTAATTTGGCTGGCTTTGGTCAAATTTCACGCTGCTGTAGTTTTTGATTTATGCCCTTTGAAAGTCTTTTGCTGTGCTGGAGAAAGCCTGCTCATGGTGCCTGTTGTAATCAAATAGCTCTAGCTTTTCTGAGATGCTTTTTCTTCTTTTAATGACTCTGGGGTGTCCAGGCCCATCCTGATGATAAACAAACTAAATGAATTGCTTTTGCTTCCTGGTCCCCATCATAAGCAGATTTGGATATGACGGCTGCCTGACTAATCATTAAGATCATTTGATCACTGTCAGAGTAAATCAGCCTGACTTGAGACAATGCACTAAACCTCGACTTGCTGCTGGGGTTACCGAGTACAAGATGCTAATGACACTGTGCTCTTGGAAATTATTTCTTAATTGCTTTATAGTAGCTGGCAGAGATCATAGCCTTGCTGTGTTAGGTGACACGGCACGGCAGAGCCATTAGAGGAACTGCACAGCCAGAGACACCCAGGCAGCACCCAGCAGCACTCAGCAGCACCCAGGCAGGACCTAGGCAGCAGCCAGCAGCACCCAGCAGCACCCAGCAGCACCCAGGCAGCACCCAGCAGCACCCAGGCAGCACCCAGGCAGGACCTAGGCAGCACCCAGCAGCACCCAGCAGCACCCAGGCAGGACCTAGGCAGCACCCAGAAGCCACCCTCTCCCTGCACAGCTGAGGATGCTCTTGGGTAGCAACATACGGGCAGGACCAGGAGAGATGTGTTTGTGTGGGGGCTGACCTGGGCGCTTCAGCTCTTGCTGGGAGTGCAGGGCGGCGGGACTCCTGCCTCTGCATCCCAGCCAGTCTCCATGGGTGCCCCCGTGCCCGCCGCTGCCTCTGGGAAGGGGTCTCACGATCTCTGGAGGCCTCGGGAGTTTCACCCTTGATGCTGCCTCAGGGAGAGGGCAGCAGGGGCCCAGGAGAGGAAGGAGGAATCATTTAGGAAGTAGCAGCAGAACAAAGAAGGAGGGAAAAAAATCTTTTTCTTTGCTTAAAAAGAAATCTCAGCCTTCCTGGAGAGAAGAAAAGAAGAGGAGGGAGGTAGATGCACCACACAAAGAGAAGAAAATGTGCTGAGAAACCACAAGGTGTTTAAAAGCTCACACAGGAAACCAAACCCACTTTGATATCCCCTCTCATTGGAAACGTTTGAGGCCAGAATAATGCTGCCATGATTTATCACACAAAGGGATGAGAAAGTGAGTGGATCCGAGAGTTCCTTTCTGGTTCTTAGGACAAAAAAAATGCTTTGTATTAGATTACAATGTATAAGCAAAAACCCCTTAACAAAATGTCTATTTGCAGGCATGTATTTGTTGAGCAGCAAAGCGTGTGCCCTTCCAGGAACAGGCGGCTGGGAAAGCAGCAACCGTCGTGCAGGAGAGGGGCCACCTCCATCAGCGTGTAAGAACGTTCCTGCACTGCTTCACGCCTGTCACGCACCCCTGAGCCGAATGCTGGGTGTCCCTCCTGCGAAGGCTCACTCCACTCGGGAAAGGGCTGGGGCTGGCAGGCGCTGGGGTTCATGGCCAAGGGGAAACTGAGGCACAACCGGGGAATTTTCCCACACCAGAAGCCTGTGAGCACAGAGTCACCCATCTCCCAAGCCAGACATGTGTGCCCCGAAGCATCAGCTCTGCCTTAATTTCATCTCTCCTCCTATTTGTCCAACAGTCCAGCTTGAGAGCCTTTATTTTATGCTTGTTTAAGTTAATTTTATAATTAGCGGAGAGAGGAGGCGTTTTGGCTGGGTGGTCATTTATAGCTGTAGATTGGGGCAGCTGTTACCGGTGCCTGGTCACCGAGCGGTGAGCGATGCTGCCGTGCCCACATCGGGCTGCGTCTGTTCGAAGGAGAACGCTCCGTGCCGAGCAGCAACTTTCCATGGAAGCAGATCGGTCCCTGCTTCTTCCCTAAATACTGAGTGGATGTGGTCCGGGTCCGACACAGGAGTAGAAGAACTCAGCAAACTATTTCTCCTTAAATGTTCATCCCAATATATGGCAGAGCAGTTACTGCTGAACAAATGAAAGATAGAGCTGCATCAAAATCAACTTTTTTAACAGGGAAATGTTTATTATATACTGTGCTGCTTTTTCCCCTGGTGGGAAAAAAAACAGTATTCAAAATGAACATTTTTTAAACTGATGAAAAAATCAATGTAACAAAAAATAAATGCTTAATTTTTCATCTAACATGTCCCCATTTTTTAACTTCCAAATTACATTTTCAGTAATTTGACTTTTCTGCCTGTCATAAACAAGCTGTATCAGACTGTCTCTCTGGCCGGGAAGCCCGTGTTGGTGCTTCTGTCTCTCGCTGTGCTCAGGAGGGATGGAGCTGCTCCAGAGCAGGATGTTTCCAAGCTTCACCAGGAGACAGGGAATGAGAAAACCTTAGTCCACAGCTGTTGGAACCCCATGTCTTCTCCCCGTAAGGAAAGCAGCATTTTGCATCTGAGACCCATTTAGTGTCTCTGCCTGAAGCTGGGCAAGGGGAGGAGATCCTCACAAAGGCATGTTGTTTTTGAGGTTATTCCAATTCTGGTTGAAGCTGAAAAACTGAATTAAACCATGCAGGAGAATAGGGATATGGCTCAGACCCAAACACAGAAAGTGATGGGAGGTTTGGAACAAGCCTTTTAATAACTTGCTGGGGGGCAGGAGCCCTGTGGCACAGCCATGCACCCTGAGAACGGCCGGAGCGGGCAGGGGGACCCCTCGGGCCAGGGCTCCTGTCCCCAGGCTGGGCTGGCGTGTGCAGAGGCTGGTGGCTTGGGGGGATGCTCAGCGCAGGGGCTGGTGGCTTGGCTGCAGCAAGGGGGACGGCTCAGCAGGTGGCTGGTGAGAGACCCCCTTGGAGTCCAGCTGATCCCATGAAACCTTCTCCAAAGTAATTACAGCGGAAGGCTTGGAGGCAGAGGCCGATTTGCATTTTTAGTTGAGCTCAGAGGCTCCGAGGTCTCCCGGTGGGCTATGAAGGTTAACGGGTTCCCAGCCTGGGCGCGCGGGGCTCTGGAGGGGAGGCAGCTGCCGCTCGGGGTGGTGTGGATGGGGGAGGCAGGAGTTTGGGTGGTGGGGATGCCATAGAGCCAGGTTGCTTGTGGAACCCAGCGGAGCTGAGCTGCTTGCAGAGGGCGCTTGGATGGATGAGCCACCAAAAGCCACCCGGCTGGCGGGCGGCTCTCGGCGGGGAGATCCGATTCTCTCGAGATCCGATTCTGGGGGGAGCGGTTGCGTGTCCTGGCAGGAGCAGCTCTGTGGGGAGCGCTTCCCTGGGCACGTGCAGCCAACGCCGAGGATCGTCTCTGCCAGGGAGCAGCAGCTGAAGGGCGCAGGTCCAGGCAGGCGGCTGCTGCGGAAGCACTGTGCTCCCCTCTCCGGCTCAGCACACCCCCTGCCCTGAGCCCCAGCATCATTTATGCCCCCGTTAGAGAGACACGACAGGCAGAGGCTCCTCTCTCACCCACACGGGTCCAGCACAGACCTTGCTGGGACCCAGTGTGACCATGCAGGATGGTTGGGGCTTGTCAGGTCCACGTTAGCCACTGATTTCCTTCCAGGTCTAGCGTGTCTCCAGAGCAAATCTCCTAGTGCAGAGCAGATACTGCCTCTTCCCAGTCCCCTCTCCCACGTGATGATACGGTGCTGTCCCAACACATGTGCTGTGATCTCTTTTAAATGGATGCATTAATCCTGCTATGGCAGCTTTGGCCGAGGCTGCGTTACTTGTAACCAGAGCCTAATCCTGCTCCCAGCTCGTGTGATTTATCTTTATTCCCTGCATATGTAAACCAGCCCCTGCCACCATCAGCATCACCTGGGCTTGATTTGTTTCGGCAAGAGAGTGCTATTTTTCCTTTTATCCTAAGCAAAATGCATATTTGAACGGGATTAAATTTGAACCCCTTCAAATGCTTAATTCTGAGTGGAATGCAAATAGTCCCTGTGGACCGTGGCAGTGGCTCCAGACAGCGGAGTGAGGATGGCAGTTGTGTTATGCCTTAAAAATATTTTCAATTGCAAAACAAAAGTGGGAAGAGAGGCCTTAAATGATGTGAAAATAACACTGTTTGAATTAATGTGTCAGCCCTGATGGATGCTTGCGCTGCCCGGAGTTTTGAAAGGGCTGTGACGGGTAAGATATTACCAGGTGAGATTTACCTACAGCCCATGACTTCTAGTCAGCAAAATCTTAGATGAAAACCTATCCTTCACTCTACACTGACTTGCAAGGAATATTGAATCAAGATAAAGACCTGCAGGGCCACATACACAAAGGTGTTTTGGCATCTAAGTCCCATTAATTTCGATGCAAGTTTTGGCATTTTCTGATATTATCTTTAATTTAGTCAAGTAAAGGAGGGTCAGTCCTTGTCCCCAGCGCGCCCAGTGCAGGAGTGCAGGCAGGGTGCAGGTCTGGGCTGTGGACAAAGCTGGTCAGTCCTGCCCTCAGTGGCTCTCTCTGGCTGTGCCAAGCGTAGTTTTTCAGTTTGTCTTCCTTATCATCATCTCGAAGCTGCACGTGCGTGTATGTGGTTTCTTGCACCCTGATCTTCCTCCCAGAGTGAGAGAATGACCTACGTGTACAGGCGTTACACCGGGAGGATGCTGGGCTTTGTGACATGGGTTGTCTAAGGACTGGAAGCAGCAGTGCACCGCATCTTCCCGAACGGGCACGCTCATGCCCAGATGGGGACTGTGCTTGCCGCACACCTTTCCTTCCTCCCCCACTCCCTCCTCCTCTCCATGGCCACACGTTGGGTGCTGACCCGTGGCAGCGACCCGCAGAGCAGCCCGTTCCCAGTGCCCGCGGCCAAAGGGAGGGAGTGACAGCAAGGGAAAGCAGAAGGTGAGGATCACAGCGTGGGATCACAGCGTACACGCTGGACCAAATCCTGTCTCTTGACCTTTGAACGAGGCCGCCGGTGCCCACGAAGGCGGGGATGGATTGCTGCCTTCAGGCCAGGGGAGAGATGGCAGGGCTGCGCCCGGTGCCGCTCCGCACTGGCAGCACCAGAGGAAAAACAGCATTTGAGATCCTGCAGGGCTGCCTCTGAGCGAGCAGGGCCTTTGTTTGTCGTCCCTTACGAGTCCCGATGTGAGATGAACTTTCTTTCCTCTTTCTTCCTTTACTGGCACAGGTAGGGATGTGCACTGCAAAGAAGATTAAAATAGAAAGCACCGAGCGATGCACAGGGAGGAGAGCGGCTGCAGATGTGCCTGGGAGTGCCAAGGTCCAGGTGCCTTCCCTCTGGGATCCAGGGCATTCTTGCCCTAAACTTTCATAAGTCCTTAATGGTTGGATTCTCCTCATACTCAGAGCTGGGTGGAAGCTGGTTTCTTAACCCCGATGATTTTACAGCAGTGTCATTTCTTTCTTCCCTGAACTCTTTGTGAAAATACCACCGAGGCTTTTCAGTTCTTTGCAGAAGGAGACGAGTGACAGATCGCTCACGGCACGGCAGCTCCTGCCCCTTGGATGGGGAGAGCAGCCTGTGCCCTGCTGTGCCCCACAGCCGCTGCCAGCCGCGCACCAGAAGCAGCCAGAGGAGCCTGCGCTGTTGGGGGTCCCAGCCGGGGTGCTGAGCCATGTTTGCCAGCCTGGGACAGGGACAGCAGCGCTCCAGGATGGGCACTTCACCCTCAGCCCCGTGTGCGGGCACAGTGCTGCGCTGCTGCCTTCTGCGAGGACCTTTGCAACGCACTTGTTGAGCCAGGAGTGGGGGGGCTTTGCTGGTTGGGGTCTCACCAGTCTGGGGGGGATCGGGCCCTCAGCCTCGCCATCACGTAGAAAAAGTTATCTTGGTGTGTTCAAAGTGAAATTCATGCTTTGCTGGTTCAGGGCCTGTAGGAATGCTAAAAATGCATTAAAAAATACCTAGGAAAAAAACCCCACAAGTTTAACCACCTTCTCTTCCTCCCCACTAAGCAATTACCAAGTGAATACAAAAATAAATGAAACATCCCCGTAAACAGACATGCAAAGAAAATGAAGCACTTTCTGTTCACAGCTGGTGAGCTCCCTGCCCCGAGGCAGAGCTGGCTGGGGGCTGTGCCTGCTGGAGGTGACATCCCTGGCACCCCTCAGTGCCCCACCGCCCTTCCCAGGGTGAGCTGATGTCCTGGATCAGTGTAGACTTCTGCTGTCCAGAAAGGAGACGTTCATGCAAATTCCTGCCCATGTCTACGTTTAATAACAGTATAGCTGCTTTCTTCTGGTTTCAGAAAGTCCTCCCATCAAACACCAGTGCAGCCAGCTGGAGCTGACCTTCGCCTTCTGCGTGGGTGGGGTGGATGGACGGGTGGGATGGACGGACGGGTGGGACGGATGGACGGGTGGGTGGGATGGATGGATGGGTGGGTGGGACGGATGGACGGGTGGGTGGGACGGATGGACGGGTGGGTGGGATGGATGGACGGGTGGGTGGGACGGATGGATGGGTGGGTGGGATGGATGGACGGGTGGGTGGGACGGATGGATGGATGGGTGGGATGGATGGACGGGTGGGACGGATGGACGGGTGGGTGGGATGGATGGACGGGTGGGACGGATGGACGGGTGGGTGGGATGGATGGACGGGTGGGACGGATGGACGGGTGGGTGGGATGGATGGATGGGTGGGACGGATGGACGGGTGGGTGGATGGATGGATGGGTGGGACGGATGGACGGGTGGGTGGGATGGATGGACGGGTGGGACGGATGGACGGTGGGTGGGATGGATGGACGGGTGGGATGGATGGATGGGTGGGACGGATGGACGGGTGGGTGGGATGGATGGACGGGTGGGACGGATGGACGGGTGGGTGGGATGGATGGATGGGTGGGTGGGATGGATGGACGGGTGGGACGGATGGACGGGTGGGTGGGATGGATGGATGGGTGGGACGGATGGACGGGTGGGTGGGATGGATGGACGGGTGGGACGGATGGACGGGTGGGATGGATGGACGGGTGGGACGGATGGACGGGTGGGATGGGGGTGGTGGTGTCACCCTGCCGCCAGCTCAGCCATCAGCCCAGCCGCTCCCACTGTGAGGGTACCAAATCCAGGCTGGGCTGATCCCCATCCCAACATCGCTCTCACGCCCTCTGTGAGTTCCAAGTTGAGTTACTTCAAACACGTTACATCTTCAAAAAACCCCGCTGCTGATCTGCGGTGAAGTACAGAGCCATTCCCCAGCACTTGGCAGCTTTCAGCACTTTGAAATCGCGACTCAGCTTCAAGGAGTGGAGCTGGGGCTGGATCTGACGGAGGGTTCGATGTTCCAGAGAGGCTGTTGGTGCGGGCAGCCCTGCCCCGGCGAGCTCGCTCCCTGCAGCAGATGCATTTTGGACCTGTGCAGCCAGCAGCCTTAATTACACCTCATGCTAATGATGGTTTTAACGTCCAGGGAGAACAAAGGCATGGCAGAACTGGTTGACTTGTTCTCAGTAAACAAATGCCTGATCCAGGAAGGCAAACTAGACCCCGTCCTACCACCAGCCCAAGGTTACAGCACTCACCGGTGCCCTGTTTGTCCAGTCACTACAGATTCTTGGCACTACAGGGAGCACCAGCACCAGTGGGTAACATGGAGCAGTTATGGGTGGCCAACAACTGCAGCCAGCTGTACAAACAAAGCTGTACTTGCTTTCGTATCCCAGGGATCGCAGATTCCAGCCACGCTGCCTGGCCACCCCTGCCACAGGGCTTCCCCAGCCCCATCGGGCTCCAAAAGGTCAAACCCTTGGCAATGGCACAGCTACAGAAGGGAAAAAAAAAACCAGAAAATTTGTGTATGCATTAAGGAAAGAAAATCCTGAAAAAATATTGATAGCAGATGCTTTATATTGTGAGGGAGGAAAAAAACCCGAATTAAAACTGAAGCTATGTTCTGTCTAAAGCTCTTCAGAGGCTGAGACGAACATTTTCTGTTTGAATATGTAGTATTTAAAAGCCGGTGCCTTCTCCCCAGCAAGATAAGCAAGGTTTTTATTGGAAACTTGCAGTATCTACACTTGGCCAGCTGCGAGGAGCTGGGTCCCTGGGAGCTGAGCCAGGCAGGGGGGCTGAGGAGAGCTCTGCACAGCCTTCCCTCCACCCCTTCCCCTCTCGCCAGCTGCAAAAAAACTCGGAATCAACTAAGCGAGGGGAAGGAGCACCCGGGGTCCTGGGTCATTTGAAAATGAATTTCAAAGTAACTCCCACTCTGCTTGCTTTTGCTGGGCGTTCGTGAAACGTGGAAGGGCGAGGGGTCACGATCTCTGCCTCTGCCCCCGCGCTCCATCCCGCTGCCCGTCCGCAGCGTATCAGCGTGTTTTCCACGTAAATCGATAGCAACAGAGATTTCTTCGCAGGCTGTATGGCATCAAGGTTAAAACCCAGCTGTGTACTTTTAGATTTTTCTTTGATTCTTCAGGATTTTTTGAGGAGGGTTTTGATGATTTATATTTAAGATCTGAGGATTTAGCTTTCTTATTGGCTCAAGTTTGCTGCCGTGTATCTTTAAAGCACTTACTAAGCAGGTGCCGTTTGCTTTGTACAGCAGAGGGGAGCAGGCGTGGGCAGAAGCATGTTGCACGGAGCAGCCGGAGGTGGAGGTGTAGCCCGTGCTGCCCTGGCACTGGGGCTTGGTGGCACCTGTCTGTCCCTCTCAGAAGTTGCCAAGCCTGCATTTTTCACACCCACCCAATTCTGCAAGAGGCACCACTTGCACGTGGTTCTCCAGTGATTTAGGAGTCGCGAGCTTCCACTTGTAATGCACCTAGAGGGATGTTGGGATGGGGATCAGCCCAGCCTGGATTTGGTACCCTCACAGCGGGAGCGGCTGGGCTGATGGCTGAGCTGGCGGCAGGGTGACACCACCACCCCCATCCCACCCGTCCGTCCATCCCACCCGTCCATCCACCCCACCCACACAGAAGGCGAAGGTCAGCTCCAGCCGGCTGCACTGGTGTTTGATGGGAGGACTTTCTGAAACCAGATGAAAGCAGCGATACTTTTATTAAACGTAGACATGGGCAGGAATTTGCATGAACATCTCCTTTCTGGACAGCAGAAGTCCACGCTTATCCAGGACATCAAAGCCTTATCTCCGGGAATGCAAATATTTGCCCCCAACCACAGAGGAAATGAAAAGTTTCTCCATTATGTGTTTATCTGTTTCAAAAAGATGTTTTCTAAATACTAGAAGACAAGGAGAGGGGAGCGAGAGGTTACCAGTACTACTCTGAGGAAGGAGCTAAACCAGCATTCCGAGCATGCCATTTCCTGCAGGACAAAGTCCTTTCCCCTGGCTGACATCCCCCTGTCTGCACTGTAACCTCCAGTGAGGGCTTACAGGACCAGCAGTCCTTACTGGTTACAAGCCCTCCCTGCCCCCAGAGAAATCAGCACCCTGGGATATAGCGGACTAGACTGAAGAAGGAAATACTGATGTTTGTGTTTCTCTTCTGCTCGGGAAGGCTTTCAGGTCATCCACACACGTAAGCATCACCGAGATTTCTGTACCATCACCTGACTCCGGGAGCTGGTGCTCGAGGGGAAGCACAGGTGGCCGTAGCAGTCCTGCTTTTTAGGTGTGACATGCAGGAGGCTGGGGCGGTGCGGCTGAGTTCTGACTCCTTGGGTGAGGACTGAACGGCACGGTGGGTTTTTTGGTGTCCTCATGCGCTGCAGCTGGGACACGGTGCACGGGGAGGGTCTGGTGACCATCTCAGGAGGTTGGGTAATTTTCCACGGCTGCTCTGCTGCTGCTCCCCCGCTTCAAAGACAAATGGCTTGTGCTGTTCAAAGGGTCCAGTTCCTCCTTAGGTAACTTTGAACTCAATCATGCCTGGCTTTGCTTGCGAAGAAATCTTGAGACGCCTTGAAAGCCCGGTGCTGCCTCATTGACTCTGTCGTGCTGACTCTCCTCCTGCACAAGCACACAGAACCGTGCCTGCTCGTTTTTGCAGATTTGCTGCCAAAACAGGGGAGGAATTCAGTGTGAGGAATGAGTGCGATTTGGGAGAAAGCCCAGCAGAACATCACTTAGCCCATGCCAGGATTTATGCTGCTCTTCTCGCGGAGCCTGTGCACCAGGATGCTGCATCTCGGTGGCCCGCGTTGCTCCAGGCTTGGTCACCATGCCCAGGGCAGACTGGGACCCCTGCTGTGCTGAGCAGCAAGCTGAGGCTTGCAAAAGAGGGGGCAGCCCCCCAGCCTGTGCTTTGGGGTAAGCCTCTTATGGGGTAAGCCTCTTACATGTGCCCTTTTTGACAAGCCCAGCTCTGAGCATCGGGATGCGGCCCCGCCAGCCAGCTCCTCTCCCGGCACTGAATCTGGGCCACCTTGAAAGCTTCCAGCTTTTTCGGGCAAACACTTTTTGTCTGGTATCCAAGAAAATTGGGCCCTGATTACTGATTAGACCTAACTACTCCCCGACATAGTGAACAAACACGAACAAAAGTTAGGGCAAAAAAATGTTACAGGGAAACATAAGCCACAAAACAAACCAGTAATAATGTATTATTCATATATTAACGTCAGCATTAATAGTAATGCAGTGTTTTGCAGCTGTTTTAGTAATAATGCTACAGCTTTATGTATTAATAAGTGTAGTAATATTAATGCCACTTTCTGCAGTAAATAACATGGATAACAGCGTTGCTTCTCAGGGGTTGTTTAAAACTTCTGCTTCTTGCACTTTGTGTCCAGCCAGCATCCCGCTCCCCACCGCTAACGGGTCTCCCCTTGTGGGGTACACTCAGTGCAGCACCTCATCGCTCTCGGGAATAAATAAAATCCTCTGAATTTCCACTGCTGGATTTCCTAATTCCCACACCTCCAGCCAGGATCAAAGGTCCCCTTTGTTTTTGTAGCCTGAAGTTCTTTATTCCACGTCCCTCTGCAGGGGACTAACTACCAGCAGGGGCTCAGGGAGAGGGCAAGAGGCACCTGTATCCCATTAACAACTTCCAGGGTTTCTGTTGAGCTTATAGGTGGGTTTCAGACTAGTCTGGAGAAAAGCTAACTGCTGATGAGATCAGCAACTCCATCTGGTTCAAGGCTCGAATAACAAGCAAATGAGTCCTTCCACCTGGTGCTTAATGAGGCTGCTGCCAGGGGTTAGTTTTTCTGCCTGCTCACATGCTGGCCATGCAGCTGGGGAACAGACCCAGGAGGGTGTGGAGATGCTGTTGGGAAGAGAGGAGAGTCCGACTGACCCAGCAGCACACAAAACCCCAAACGGGGTTTCTAATGGAGCTGTTGGACTCCCAAGTTGGAAAGAAGTATGGAGATATGTGTTTGCATGACTCAGCCTGCTGAGCTGCTGGGACCGTGCAGAGGAGGAACGGCGTTGCCAGCCCCAGTAGGGACCAGTGCCAGGTGAGCCAGTGCCCGGGGTGCTGGAGAGAGGAGCCGGCTCTGCGGGAGCTTTGGCCGGGCCCAGTGGTTTGCTGGAGCGATCCTGGGCTGGTTCTGGATGAGCTGGCCAGAAACGGTGCTGGTTGCAGAAGGCTGCAATGATGCTGGCTTGTAAGGGATGGGCCCTGGTGCCTCTGGGCTTTGGGTTGTTTTCTTTTTTTTTGCATCAGAGATGGAGTGTGTTGCAGGCACACTGTGAGAGCTGAGTAGATTCCAGGTTGGAGAGGCAGGATTTTACCCATCAGTATCTCACTGCCATCCTGGGTTACGGCTCCTGGTCCTTTCTGGGTGGAATGCCCAGAGTGTGATACTATTGAGTACCGTGATGCTATTTGCTAAAAACTAAGCTTGGTCGCTTGGCTAATGGCTTGAATCCTCCCCTGCTCTGTGCAAAGCTTTCGGGTCCTCGCTGGTGGGCATCAGCCATCAAAAGCCTTCCAGCCTGGTTGTGGTTGCTGTGTTTTACAGCCAGCTTGGACCTATATTTTTGCAAAAGAACTTGTGAGCCTGCAGGCTCCTTGTTGCTGTTTTTCTTTCTTAATTGGCTTTGAGTGCATGTGTGTGGATGTGCGTGTGCCTGCCTCCCTCATCAGCAGCACCCCTGGTATTCAGTGGAGTAATTAGAACATCTAAATCTTCCGTATATGTCATCCAGACTTTGTAAAATTAACTGTGATTACTGGCACCAGCCTGCAGACGTGCCGAATCCCACCCCAGCTCCCGATAAGCATAATTGCTCCTCGTTGTTCCTCTGGAAAGCCTTGCGCTCGCTGCCACGCGTGAGCTCCTTCCCGCTCGCTTTTGTATTAGCGCCGAGTTAAATGACTTTGGCTTTTGTTGACTCGGGGAGGATTTACGAGGAGTTGCACACAACTGAAATCGGGAGTGCTTCTGGATTGCTGAGCAAACAAAAACCCTGTGTTGGGTGATGGCTCTGGAAACGAATCCTGCTCCTCCTCCTCCTCTTTCCCTGACCCCTGGCTGGATCCAGGAGTAGGGTGAGCTGCCTGGGATGTGGCAGGGAGAGCTGGCCGGTGCCACGGGGCGCAGCTGTGGTGGAGCGGTGCCCTCTTGCAAAGAGCCCTGACCCTCCCCGGGGGCCTACTTATACGTGTATAAATATATATCTATACTATATATAAAAATTAAAACCTGCAGGCTGTTGGGAGGAGCTGGTTTTGCGCCTTGCCCTGCCGGATGGCATTATTTCTGCAGTCTAAAGGTGCATCTTCAAAAGCCAATGACCATTCATCCATCCAGCTTTGCCATATCCATGCGTTACTGCCATCGGTGGGAAGGTGCCAACTCCAGGAACAAAGCAGGGGCAGCTAAGGAGTGGGTATTTATCGTTATTAGTCTCTTGTTAAATGAGGAAGGGCATTGACCACTTACCCATTTCCTTACACGCAGGTTAAGTGGTGTGAAGAAATAATTCTTCTTCCTGAAGTCACGTTTTTACGCCTCCTGCCTTTCCGCCCTCCCAGCCCCACTGGCACGTAGAGATCAGCACCACATCTTATCTCCCCAGTGCGAGTGCTGCCCAGATGTCTTTCATGTTTCTCTGTCTTCCCTGGAGGGTGCTGGGTCTCTCACACCATTCCCAATCTAAACACTTTAAAAAAAAAAGGCCAGGGAACTAACTTTGCTAATGACTTTGACTGGAATCATTAAGGACATCTCAGCATCATGGCTGCTCTTCTCTCTGCTTTCAGGAACAATATTGATTGCTATTTTAATTTAAATCTTGGACAAAATCCTTCATTTTTCTTCCGAGTTCTCCAGCACAGCTCGCTGCCGTGTCCTGGGGGTGCAGAGCAGCATGTGGGAGGGATGCAGAGCATCCTTGGGCAGTGTCCAGGCACAGCCGGGACCTCAGGGCAGGGGGGGCGATTGCCTCCCGGCTCTGTCCGGGGAGGGGGGAGCCGGGGGGTGCCAAGGACCTGCCTTGGGAGTGCTGGAAAATGGGTAATTGTGGGGAAACGGCTGCAAAATTCAGCCAAGAGGAGGCAAGGGTGGCATTTTCAGTAGGGAAGTCTAGTGCTCCGGTGTCTCTCTGCTCTCATTATATACTTTCCAATTGCTCTTATATATGCTTCAAAGGTTAATATATGTTTGTGATGAGTGCACTTTGTAGAAATGTTAATTAGCCCGGGTGCAATTTGAGGGATTCTTCCCTCAATAATAAATGCTCTTTCTGTATTTTTAGCCACCATTTTTATTGGCACTCGCTCCGCTCTTTATCCAGGCAGTGACTCGAGAAAAGGCTGGGGTGGGCTGCGGTTCCCGTTCCGTCCCCCCCCCCGGGCAGCAGGGGCTCAGGGGTTTTGGGGAAGGTGTCTGGCTGGCCCGGGGGCTGCTGCACCGCCGAGAGAGCCCCCCTGGGACTGGGGCCAGCCCGGGCAGTGGCTGGTGCTGGGGTGGCACTTTAATGTCACCAGGTGATGTAGGGACCTGGCATGGAAAATGGGTCTGGGGCAGGGGCTGCTCCGTGGGAGCAGCCCATTCTCGTGCTGGTGCTCTGCTGTATTGGTGTGTGTTCCCAAAAAGCTTGCGGATCTGAGGTTCTTCCACCCTAAGTGATGCGATAGCCAAGAATTCCTCTGGCTCCATGTCTGTGTGGGCTTACGATACATCCCAAGTGCTTGTGGATGGGGAAACTCAAGCCACAGGCTTCATCTCTGATTTTCATGAGGTTACCAAGTGAATGCCCTTCCATTTGCAACATGGGGGGACAAAATGGGATTTCAATCAGTGGGAAGGGAGAGGCAATTTCCCAGCTCACATTAGCTGGTAATAATTGCTTTGAGAATGGAGGTTTAATCTCAGGACTTTGTACAGAAGATAGCTTTCTGAGCGAGTTTCCAGTTCTCGACACGGTGGCTGGTCCCTTCCCCAAGTGCCACGTCTGGAGGCTCCTTAAAGGCTCCTTAACCCCCCAGCCCCGGCGTGGGGCTGCAGCTCCCGTGGCTGCCAAGGGCATCTCCCCCCACCCCCAGCCCCCTGCCCATCGGGACTCGGCAGGCAGGCACCCACGGCGATAACGCGGTGCCTCCGAGCAGGCTCCCCCTGGCCTCGGCCACTGTATCTTTGCAACACAAAGGTCAATTGAATTCATTACACTGTAAAAATGAAGTTCTCTGATTGATTGAAGGTTCCTCTTTAACACTTCAAATAAATGTGTTGGTTTTACTTGATGGAATGCTTTAAAGGTCCATTATAAAACACCCTTTTATATGAGAAGTAATTTTTTTTACATCATTTTTCTTTTCCTTAATTTTTGTGGAACGTAATTATCCTTTTCCCCCTTCACCTCCTTCTTTTTAATCGATTTTTTTTTCCATTCTTTTCCCTCCCCAGTGTAAAGCAAGCAGCGTTATTTAAAGAGACACAGAGATAAAATACAGTGGTATGATGGATACAATGGATGGAAGATGAAACAGATCCATCCATCTCAGACTTTCAATGGCTCCCATTACTCACTTGATTTCAGTCTCCTGTTTTCAGGGTGAGCAAAGCTGGAGGAAAGGGGGATGCTCGGGTTCCAGCACGGCATGGAACACCTTCCCCATGCTCATGCTGGGAATGGGGGGGGACATGTGTGTCCTTGGGGCTGCCAGCCCCCGTTTCCCCCCTCCAGCCAGGGCGGTTGTGCCCTGCTAAATGGCAATGGAATAATTCCTCAGGGCATGGCTGTGGCACCCACTTGAACGCTGAGCAATAATTGTCACAATTAATTCTTCTGCCCTGATTTGCCTTGCAGAAAATCCTGAGTGCGCCGAAAAGCTGTTTGCTGCCCGTTTGTACGGTGCTGCTGAGAAGGGAAAATGGGGACAAAAGGGAGAATGATCCCATTTGAGGCTGGGTGACTAACGGCTCCCGCTCCGGGGGAGGCTGCAGCACTCATTATAATTCATGATGAATCCGTGATAATGAATGACTACATCCAGCTAAATCGAGACTAAATAGGAGTGAATTACTGACACTTGAGGCACGGGCTGATGCAGCCCCAGAAGTAAACAGGAGCTCAGCGCTGGAAGGTTTGCTCTCACCTTTCAGAGCAGCTTATATTGACATTGAGCGCATCGAAGAGCATCGTGCTGCCGATTCCTGGGTACCCACCGAGCTCTGGTGCTGTGCCTCCTCGCAGGGAGAGGCAACCCCCTCGCCCAGGGAGCTGGCAGCTCCTTCAGCTGGGTTTGGCTTGGGCATACCCAAGCGGTGCCGCGTTTCCAGGGTGAGTTTAACACCAAAACCCTGGCTCGCTCTGCTTGCGTTGCAGTTTCCTCTCGCTGGTGTTTGGGTTGCAGTGACCTTTCAAGCAGTAGTTTAGAGAGACTGTTGCTGCACAGGGCTGAAATACACCTGAGACCTGTAAGCAATCGACCGCTTCAGTAAATGGCTTCAAGTAACAGCTAAATGGAGGGAAAAGCAGACGGACCACAAATATTGTCCGTGCAGGAAAAGCAGAGGTTAACGTGTGCGGGTGGCTCATGGGAGGAGATGGTCTTTAAAGCTAGGCTTAAGAGATCAGACAAGCTCAATTAGTTCATTGCTTGATTATAACCTTAATCAACGAGAGTTGCACAGCCCCGGTCCGAAGCAGCCGAGCGGCGGGTGTGGGACGTGCCCCTGCCGGTGGGAACACGCTGTGGCTGGGCAGGCGATGCAGCAGGAACAGCATCCCTGCCCCTTGGCTCGTGTGTAGGGATGGGGCATCACTGGTTTGGGCAGAGAGGTGCAGCTGCTGTGTGGGGGGAACCTTGTTGACGTGGCCATAGAAAATAGGGGGAGAGGGGATCCTGGAATTCATTGCCTTTTCCCCAGAATGGGATCAGGCTGCAGGCACAGGCTCTGCCTCCTCCCTGGGTGCCGTAGTCCAGTGTGGTGTTACATTTGGTGTTAGAAAACTTTGTCTGCTCTTTATAGAGGTCACTGGTCTCTCCTTGCTGGGGCTTTACCCTCTGCTGGAGGATAAAAGTGGGTATCTTTTACCCTCCGGTAAAAGAGCCGGGTGCTTCCCTGCAGCACAGCTCCTGCTCTGGGGCAGGAGGAGGTGGCTGCTCGTGGCGCACAGCCCGACGTGCCGAGCAGGGACGATGCTGGGGCTGGGCTCGCCGCTCAGCAGGGCCGAGGGAACTGAACAAGACAACGTGCTTAATTCCTGTATTAAGGAAAAAAAAAAAAATAAATCCCAGTGTCTGTTGGTGCCCCAGGGGATGGTCACCACGGACCTCTGTGTCTGACGAGGTGCCAGTTCTTGTGCAGCGTGAGTAATGCTCCTTGTCAGCTCCGATAAAACCTGAAATCTATCACTGGCCCTTTCCTCCAAAGGTTTTGTTACCGAGGAAAGTAATTACAATTTGTCCTTAATTCCAGAAGTGTGCCTAGAAAATGGGCTGGGAGGAGGCTGGGGAGGAGGGGGCTGGTCCATGGCAGAGCCACAGCCGACCGCCACCTCCCGAGGTCCTGAGCAGCCACCTTGGTGGCCGTTGTAGCTGGAAATAGTGTAGGGAAGGTGGTGGAAAGATGGGAGGTGGCTGCAGTCGCTGCTCCTTCCGCAGCTCCCAGCCATGCCGGAGGGGTGAGTTTCCCGCGCTGAGCATGGCCAGACGCCCCTGCCCTGGCCGGACAGCAGGTCCTCTCGGCTGATGGATTATGCAGGATTTGGTTTTCAACCCCGGTCGTTCAGCGGAAGGGGAAAAGCCCTCCCTCCGCCTCTGGATCTGATGCGATGAGACATCTGACGCGGAAGATGAATTGAGGGCTGCATCTGAAGTGCCAGATACATAATCCATCCTAAATAGGCTTCATTAGTGGTAACAATTAAAGCTACCATTGTGGATTGGATACATTTTCTATTAACTTTGCCCTTGTCTGCAACTCAGACTCACCTCATAATAATGAGCTGTGTCACTTCTGATCTATTTCTCATAATGGCTCCGTTCTCCTCTAAATCTGGGCAAAATATGATTTATAGGCAGGGCCGCTGTCTTGGTGTCAGCCACCTGGCTTCCACCAGCGGGAAGGGGGCAAATGCTGACCAAGGTTTGCAGCCTTTGCTGGCCCCTGACGGATGGCAAAAGCCGTCCTGGGGCTGGGATCGAGGGTGATGCCTGTGGGCTTGGGTGTCAGCAGGACAGAGGGGAGCTGGAGCCTTCCCACGGGAAGCAGTCTTCTCCAAAAGCCATCATCCTGCCAGAACAGAAGGGGTGAAACTATCTGAGGATTAAGTCTGGTCACCTGAGCATTTCTTTTATTGAGGGATTTACGGCTTGGTCAAATAAATTTTTAATTTCCTATTTTTTATTTGGGCAGCCCTCCTGGCTGGCTCTCGGCACCCTCCAATACTTCTGTTAGAGCAGGGCTCTCTGTGTGTTGGGCAGGGGGGGTGCCAGCGCGGGGGGCAGAGCTACCCAGGCTGTCTGTGTGCCCTGCCAAGGGGGGATGCTCAACCCTTCCTTCCCTTTATGCACAAAGAGCAGGAGCTCCCACGTGGGGTTTGGTGCAAACTTTTCTTCCTGGTGGGCTTGGCAAGAAACACCCTGTATTTGAGGCAGCCCTGAGTCCCAAACCACTGGCCATGACCCACCTGCCCCTAGCTGGACGTGCCTGTGGTCCTCGTCCCCTCAGGGGGGCACGGTCCCAGCAGGCAGGAGACACCTCAGCAGCTGAGCGAAGTTTTCCCCAGGACAGGTGTTTTTTTCAGAGACTTCTTTGCATCTCTGCCTCACCTTTCTTGCTTCAACTCTGAGGATACGAGTCTGGCTGTCTTACGGACGGGTCGCACGTGTGCCCTGCTGCTGAGGCTGGCACGCAGCCCCTGGTGATGCTCCCAGGTCCTGGAGCTTGATGTAGCTTGAGGGATGGAGGCTGGAGAAGGCATCCTTGCACTGGCCGGAGCTGCGGGCAAGAGGGTGGCTGGAAACCTGCCGCTGTGAGCCTGCTGCCGTCCCCTCCGTGTCCGAACCGCCTCCACCTTGGCCAAGTGGAAGGCAAGCCACCGCGGTGGCAAAAGCCCTCCTGACAAATCTGTGCATGTGTCCCCACTCCTTGCGAATCTGACTATCATCTCATCATTATCAGTAGTGATTAAGAGAAGAAACTGGCAATTAATCCCCTGCAGGGTATTTTGATGATTAAAATGAGAGCTGTACCATATTAAATTTGGCTCTGGGCAGATATAAAGGGAGGCAGCAATGATGTGACCCTCCTCTCCAGGGCACCAAATTTCAGAGGCGCACACTCAACCCAGGCACCTCTGAGTTTAAATACTACTTTTGTTTTGTTATTTTATTTTGACTGTGAATCCCATGTTTCGTGCAGGCACAGGCAAAGGCAGGAGAGGTTCCCACTTAGTGTTTTCATCATGTTCCCCAGCCCGGAGCCTGCCTGAGTCCTGGCTCGGCAGCCAGACACAGCGGGCAGAGCTGCAGGTTAGTTGTGCAGGGTCACCTCGCCCTGTCCGTGGCCCCCAGCCCCGCGTGGGTTTGTCTCTCCAGCTGGTTTGCTCTGAGAAAAAACATGTAGGAGAAATTAAAAAACAAGAAAGAAGAAGAAAAAAAAAAAAAAGGTGAGTAATGACAAATATGTTTCTGTCAGCCCAAGTTAAACAGACTGTGATGCTTCAGGACCTTTCCTGATAATTAAAAGCAAGGTGATGGCTCTTTGCTGGTGAGAATTTATTCTGTCACTTGGCTTTAAGGAAGCCGCCTTGCCAGGCACTGCACGGGCAGTCAGGGCTCGCTTCTGTCCCTGTCACCACCTACCCTGTCACCATCTCCCTGCCTGCCAGCCTTCCCCCAGCAGTGACATGCTGCACTGGGGTCACGGTGGAGGAATTCGCATCCGTCCCAAGAAAAGACTCCCCATCAGCAAGGCAGCATTGCTGTGAGCAGCCGGTTGCCATGGCGATGTGGTTCTGTAAGGGCCCGAGTGGATGATTATTGTTATTTATTATTTTAATCTCACCCTGGTCCCCACCAGCAGGAGCCGGGGCACTGGGAGCCAGGAGCGCGGGGTCTGCTGTTGGGCACTGAGATGAGATGGGAAGAGGGATCCCTGGGTCTGGCTGCAGGAGCAGTGGGGGTCCCGTTTGGGAGGGAGGGGGTTGATGTCCTCACCGGCGCTGTCTTTTGGTCGGAGAGGACCAGTGGTGGCAGAGGGCTGGGTGGGCAGGGACGGGACCAGGCTGATCTCTGGGTGGGTGGGGGATACCGCAGCCGAGAGGAGAAGCCTCACCGTGCTGCCTGGACATCGTGCCAGCCCCTGTGCTGTGCCAGTGCTGCCCAGTGTGGGGGACACCAGAGCCTCCTGAAGGCAGGTGTGACTCCCTCCACCTGCTCCCAGGCTGGCAGAGAAGTTTGTCCCCGTGCACGGCACGAGCGCTCATCTCCAGCCTGCTGCTTGCTCTTGCCAGCCCGGGAGATGCGCGTAGCTGCTTGAGCACGTTTCTCTCCTGTTTTTAATTCCTTGATACCGAAGCAGTCGCAGGCAACCCGGTCCAGAGGGACTCGTGGGTACTTCAAGGGGTGTCACACCTGCTGGTGCTACTTGGGTTGCAAACCAAGGGACAAAAGCTGCCAAATGCCACAAGCGGCACTACCTCCTGATTGAATCGGTTGAACAGAGAGAAGGGACTTGATTTTTGCTTGGCTGGGACCAAAGTCCTGGCGTCACATCTGTGCAGAGCCCTGCTGGGAGCTCTGCTTCGTTGCTGAGCTCAGCCCTTGTCCAAGCAGAGCCACCCATCGTGTCCCCCTCTGCCAGCCCCTGCTGCGCAGGGCACTGCCGGGACCCCTGGGGTCAGCATACGACCCCCAGATTTGTCCTTGCTCTTGGTGCCTGATGAGCAGCAGGGGATGGGGTGTAAAGCTGAACCGGTGCACCCACCCCTTGCTGGGGGACATCCCCCTGCCCAGGCTCTGTGTGGCGTGGGCGTGCGGTGAGGTTTCAGCCAAGGCCACGGACTGCTCTCCTGCTGCAAGCTCCGCACGTCCTGTGCTGCACGGGTACCCCGGTGACAGCCCAAGGTCACCAGGATGTCACAGCAGACCTTGGAATTGAGATTTCATCTTCTTGAGCTGTTCAGTGCTTTGCTGTCAAAGCCATCCTTCATCCTTCCTAAGGGAAGGGGCTGCCTCGCCCAGAGGCACGCGTAGCTTTTCATATACATGGTATCAATCTCCGTAAGGGAAGCACTTTTATATTGAAGATCTGATGGAGGAATAAATTCCCATAGAAGTAGAAAGCAGAAACTAATAGGCTTTTTCACAATGAAAGAATAGATCTGCTGACAAAGGCATTTCCAGGGCATCAAAATAAACTGTATTTTCTGCGAAGACCAGGGCTGTTCCAGAGCTCCTTCGCCTCTGCAGGCAGCCCAGCTGAGAGCAGCCACCCGGGTGTGCCATCCCTGGGACACTCGCGCCTGGCTCCTGAGCCCAGTTCCCCATCTGTCACCCACGCAGAGCACCGCCGTGACGGTGTGTCTTGGGTCAGTTCTGTCCCCGCTTGCTCCTGGGTCCTGGTCCCTCTGCTCATCCACCGCTTGCCTGGACACCGCTCTGCACCTGCCAGCCAGCACAAGAGCATCTGCCCTGCCTTGCCAGAGCCCGCCTGCTCTTGGTCCTCTTCGTTATGGGATTCCTGAGCCATGGTCTGGTTTTACTTTCTTTTTTTGTCCCACTGCGTTCCTCTGATTCCCTTTGCTGGCTCAGACGTTGCTTTTTGGGTGAGCGCATCCCTGCCCCAACACGCAGCTCCAGTGGGGCACCTACCTCCGCTGCGGGTCCCAGCCTGCCTCTTCTCGGGGGGGGCTTTGCCACAGAGACCCCCTTGCTGGGCTGTCCCAGGGTTGTATGGACCATCTTTTTCCAGGGAGTGTCTTGGTTCCTGGTGCTGCCAGGTCTTGCCAATGTTGTCTTTGGCAGAAATTGTAGGATGGGGAAGATCATGCTGCCCAGATAATCCTTATGTTTAAGCTTCTTATCTGAAAGCGGCTCTTTGGAAACGATAGGCAGAATTAGCCCTTGACCCGCGTCTTCTGCACGCTGCAGGCGGTGTTCCCACCTGGGATAACCCTGCACATCAGCATGCCTTCTTCATGGTCCTGCATCCCAGCGCTGTGCGTGCCCTTCTCCTTGCTGGAGGCTGGGGCAGGACCACGCTCAGCTCCAGCCCCCCCTTCTCCTGGCCACCCCCACCCACAGCCCATCCTCTCCCTCTTCCCCATCGCTGCTCTCAGGACTGCCCCAGTGCAGCTCTGGCACCCCAGGGGGAAGCCAGGACCCCTGGAAGGTGGTACCCTGGGCAGCCCCAGGCTTCCCACCACCACAGTGCTCCCAAAATTTAGGGACAGCTTTCCCAAGCGGTTCCTCAGAGCCGAGCTCCTGCCCACGGCCGTGCCAGGCGGGCTGTGCGTTGTAGCCGGCTCCTGCAGGCAGAGGGGAGGGCAGGCTCCTAGTGCCAAGCTCTCTTTGTCATTTCCCCTGTTGAAAAAAAAAAATACTCGTTAATTTGTCATTCCTATCAATTGATTTTCCAGTTAAAACTGCTCTCTGCCTGCCCTTGATTCCCACCCTGCAGGAAAATAAGCCCTATAAAAGAAATGGATACCCCTGTTGCTTAAGAGACTAAAATTTACTGAAGACTTAAGCGCCTCAGTCCCCAAAGGGGGCGAGAGGAAATGATTTGTTCAATTAATTATAAATGTTTTAATTTAAATGGCTAATGTGGAAGATAGTCATATATAAGACAGCAAACTACTGAAGTGTTTTATGGGTCCTTAAAGACCACTAAATGCTTGTTCTGATTCTGCTAAGATCACTCAAATGACTTTTTCTTTTGCATTCAGGGTAGGGTGCTGTGGGAGGCGGAGGGGCAGAGATTTCCTCTTGTATTTTACATACCTCCAGGCAAGGTGTGATAAATGTTTAGCAATTCCTTTCTTTGGAGCCGGAGTTTGCCTTTGAAAACCAGAAACGTTGCCGATCCTGCAGAGAGGTGAAAAGAAAAAACAAGAGAAGAAATCTTCTGGGTCAAGGTCAACTCTTGCTGTAGGATTTCTCCTACACTTACCGCATCCCTGACATCCTCCTTGATATCCCAGCCAGCCCTCACTGCACAGGATAACGCTGCCTTTAATTCCACGGTGACGGATGTTTCACATGCGTTTGTGTGCATTCCCCGGCTGGAGTAAGGCAGCGAAGCCCTTTGTATCACGGCATTAGTGAGCTGGTTTACACAGGGAGTGTTGCCAACCTGCCCTGTATCTCATCAAAAATACTGACTGCAGAAAAGCAGAATCATGAGACTTGTAGGAAGAAATATTGCCTGAAAAGGAGGGATCCCCCAATGGAAGTTTCCCCAAATGGAGTGAAGGAGAGGGAGAAGGAACTTGGGTGTCTGTGTGTGGCTTGGAGCAGAACAGGGTTGGCAAGCCAAGACCTCGCTGCCACCAGGCTCTTCCCTCTGCTCCCACCCTTCTTCTCACAGCTGGAATGCGCTGCCGCTATTCCACTGCCCTGTCTTCATTTTTCCTCCCATGATGATGCCCCTGCACCTCGCCTGCTCACAGTGCCATCACTAATTCTTCTCCATGGTTCCTATTTTGTGGCTGAAAAGGGGCAGACCGACCAGGAGTGGGTAAATTGGCCACTTAATAAATGCATTTTCTCAATTCTTTTTTTCTCTCCTGTCTCTAGTGTGTCCTGCCCTGAGAAGTATTTTCCTGGAGTTCTCAGCTTGTTGACCCCTAGAGCTCCAGAGCTGTTCCCTAAGCTAAATGGCTTTTCTTTTCATGCTTCAGCAAAATCTCTCTTGCTTCCAGCACAACCCATCTCCTCCCAGGCCACACAGAAACAATTACAGCAGCAAAAGGCTTCTATAGTCATAATTACGCTTCCTTGCACCGCACCGGCAGCTGTGCTCCGGAGGGGCAGGTGGGTTTGGGTGGTGGTTAGAAACCCCTGACAAGGTCCAGCCCTGAGGAGCAGCTGCACCCAGTGCTGCCAGGCGCTGCAGACGATGGGCTGTGAGTGCAGACGACGGGCTTTGGGTGCCGATGATGGGCTTTGGGTGCAGGGAGTGGTGGGAAGCGCTGAATCACGCCCTGCGTGTTTCCCAAGGTGACGTTTGGTGGGATAACAGCTACGGCGCTGCTCAGGATAACATCGACGGCTGCAGCGGGGACCGATTCCCGGCTGGGAGCTGCTGCCAGCGCAGGGGCTGCACCGTGCGCTGCTCCTTTCCCCCGGTGCCTAAATTAAATCTCTCATCACCCAGGAATTTGCCTCATTTAGCAGGCAGCCTGCTCAGGCTGGCAGAGCATGGGGCTGAGATCAGCCTGTTCACACCCAACGCCTTTCTTCAAAGCGTTCGAAGCTGCCCTGCACCTTGGTCCTCAACCTGTGTAAAGGTGATGGCCCAGTTGCAGCGGTGCGGGCTCCCGGGGGGGCTGCATGTCTCCGGTGGGGGGGACCAGCGGGGACAGAGCTTTTGCTGCTCATTCTCTACCTCTCCTGGCACCCCACAGCCTACACCTGCAGAGGGATGTGATCTGAGCAAGTCTGGGATCCCTCCTGCCACCCGCCTTTTGGCATACTATACCTGTTACTAAAAATGTAAGTGGCTTGCACGCAGGGAAGCACACCCAGAGGGATCTGGGCTGGGAAAACCAACTTAACCTCAAAGAGATGCTGCGGCCACGCCGGGCTCACCGTGCCCTGGTGCATCAGGGCCAAAAGCTGGAAGTGGTGAGAAGTGGCAGGAGAGCAAAGGGAAATTGAGTAGTTACATTTTATTGAATGAAATGTAAAAACTGGGAATGAGTGTTAAGAAGAAAATGGGATTTGAAAAATTATTACTTTAGAGATTATTAAAGTGGAAGTATTTGTGACAGCATGCGGAAATTGGTCTCTAAAAACAGTGCTCCCTTGAACCTAAGTGTCCTTGTGCCTGAGGTGCTCAGGTTTATGTGTGCATGTATAAATGCATTCACTCTTAAATAAGTAAATGTTTGGGGCTTATCCCTCAAAAGCGCCTGAAACCCTGTCGATACGAAACAAACTGGTTTTCTACTCTCAGTTATTGCTGGGAACAGTATTTGCTTTGGAGCTGGGACATAGAGCAGAAACATTTGGAGAGGCCACGGGGGACTTGTGTTGGATGTTCCATGAGGTTGTTGACCACTCTGGTCCAAAACCATCCCCAAGGAGCCCTCGCTCTCGGACAACAACCTCATTAGCAGCTGATGGGAGCCTGCTTTGCTGAGCTGGGAGCGAGCCCTTGCGAAGGAGCTTGGATCTTGTGATTGGAGAGGGCTTTTTTTGATTTTTTTATCGTTTTTCTTAACCTTTCCCCAAAAGGAAAATACCAGGCCTGCGTGTTTCAGAGTGGGTTTCTCATTGGCAGCTCCATCGGGTTTTATTTTAATCGGTGTGGCGATGCCCAGCTGCCCCCCCCAGGCCTCGCCGCCGTGCCGGAGAGGTTTGCTGGGCTGCTCTAAACAAGCGCAGGAGCCGTGCGGCTGCCAGGGGAGAGCAGAGCCCGCAGAGCTAACTGGGGACCCGGGGGACACACGTGTGCCAGCCATCTGGAGGGGTCAGCAGCGGCGCGCGAGGCTGGGGAGCAGGCGCTGCGTTGGTGAGCCAGGCTGTGAGCCTGGCGGAGGGGGTGACCTGTTTGGGAATAAGCTGCTGCTGCCAGGGCTTCGCGCTCTGGAGTGTGAGCAGAGGGTGGCACGGGCAGGCACTGCGGCGGCGTGTGTGTGATACGGTGCTGGGGCTGCTGGGGACACGCCGCATCATCCTGCTGGGGCGCAGGCGGGAGAGTCGGGAGCAGGAGCGCGTGGCTGCTGCGAACAGGGCTGAGCTGTAATCTGCCCTGTTACAAAGCAGAAAGTCTCTCACAAATGGATTTCCAATTTCCCGTCCACCTGCTCAGCTGAGACAGATTTCTTGCTTTATAATTACTTTTTGGGTACTTACAGGATCTGGTATCCAGGCAACTTGATGCCTCTTAAATCCTCTTGCAAATCTGTTTTTTTTTTTTTTTGGGTGTTGGAGAAACATCCACCAAACTCTGAAGGGAGAGACTGCTTTCTTCACAGCTGTGCCTCTTCCCCAAAGTCTGCTGGATAGACGCGATGTCACAACAGCGTTTCGGGGTTCAGGTGGGTGATGCAGCAGCTCCCACGGCTGCTGCCTGCCAAACCTGGCAGGGCACCGGCGCCTTGCAGGGCCCCGGCGGGTCTGCGTGGCACCTCTCGCTCTTGTTCCTGATAAGACACTGGCCAAAGCCAGCTCGTGTTAGTAATGCATCTTGTCTGCCCAACAGCATCCCAAGGCAGCGATGTTTCCGTGGCTTAAGTCTGTCCCTGCTCCAGGAGCCATCAGGCACATGCTCAGGACTTCTTGATCTCGGGGATGTTTGTGCCTATCAGGGTCAGGGCCAGGCTGTAGATGCTTTTAATAAAGAGAAGCTTTTACTAAAACAGTAAAATGTTTACTAGATGCTCTCGTTAAAGCGGTTAATCACACCGGCGAGCTCTCTGCAGACTGTCCATCACAGGGCTGGAGCAGGAGCGGGGCTGAAGGTCACCCAGGCACATCTCCCAGCCGTTGCAGGGCTGCACAGGGACCGAGCTTCGACCTTCCCCTCCTTCCATTTATTTACATTTTCACGGACAACTGAAGGAGGGAGGGAAGGAAGAACAGCATACGCTGCTATTTACGGGCCCCAGCAGTCTCTGCATTACCATGCACAGAGCACGGGCAAGTCAAGGCACCCTGCAAAAGGTCACGCACTCAAAGGCTTTGACCTCTGTTGGGTAAAGTGTAATTTAATTAACTTTTGCCTGACTGTTACCGTGCTGGAATGATTTGGAAATCTGCACACGGATGCTGCTGGGTGGCCGGCCCCGCTCGCCTGGCCCCCAGCCTCGCAGCATTGCCCCCTTCTCCCTCTCCCCCAGCACACGGGTGTCCCCGGCACAGAGCACCTGGGCTTAAAGCCATCGCTTCTGGTCACGGTGGCAACAATTAGGCCATCAATCAATAAAGTAATACTCTCATTTACAGTCATTAGGGACTGCGTATCTAAGCATCTGCTTTTGCTAATGAGTTTAAAAGTTGGCTAAATATGGCAGACCTGCTCTGGTGGAGAAGGAAGCAACAGGAGTTCGATGCAGAATTGGACTCTGGTGAATACAACATCAATTTTAATTAGCAAGCTTCGAGAGTTTCCCAACTAAACTGAAATGAATGAGGAAAGGGAGGGTGCTGCTGCAGGCTGCTCGGGGCTTGTTTTGGGAGCCCAGCTTCCCAGCCCCTTGCTGGGACACGGGGGTCCTAAGTGGTTCTTCTGGGGCTAGCAAGCTGCATGGACACCCTCCTGGTACCAGTTTGCGCTCAGCACTCCCTCGGCTGTGGCTCAGCCACAGCACTTCTCGGCTGTCACATGTATCTTTTAATCTGGCGAGGAGTCATTTATTTACACCTCCAGGCCTAACACACTGGCTACCGTGGGGATGCTGAAGTTTGAAAAGCCCTATCATAGATCTGTTGTAGCTTAGAGGGAAGGGAAAAACCTTTTCCTCTACCTGCCTCTAAATGACTATAAATGTTTTTTTTTCTCGGAGATCATGGCTCACAGGGGGCCGGCAATTGATGAGCTGGTGTTTGACCGGATTGATGGAGACCTCCATCACCTGCCACTTCCCGAGCCCACTGCATCACACAGCAGGACAGCAACCTCCTCCCTTGCTGCGGTCGTGGCCTTCGGCAGAGCCCACAAACCGCCCCTGCATCCCGCACAGGAGGGCCCTGGGTACCAACCTCCCAGCGTGCATCCTCACAGCATCGTCGCTCCTGCCGCTGGCCTGACTCCCCGCCCAGCCAAGCGGTGCCCCGCAGGCAGTGCTGCTGCCTCTTGATGGTCTTGATGGCCGCTTTTTAAGGGAAGGGTGGAAGAAAAAAACAAAGAGAAGTGTG
Source organism: Falco rusticolus (assembly GCF_015220075.1). Lineage (NCBI taxonomy): Eukaryota > Metazoa > Chordata > Aves > Falconiformes > Falconidae > Falco > Falco rusticolus. The sequence continues at coordinate 117,325,633 of NC_051189.1, forward strand.
GCGCCACGCATCTAAATCTTTTCACTGATGACTTATATCCCTAACTTCGACAAGTCCTTATATAACTGAAATTAAGCTCCCGCTGTATGACATCTTTGGCGAGTTAGGCCTGCAGTGATCGTATTCTCCTGAAGACAAACAAGAGCCCCACGTGCACCCGAAGCGCCAGCACCCCTGGGACCCCCACGCTGGGCAGCAGAGGCAGTGCTGGCATCACAGCAGGCAGGGGCGGCTGCCGCAGAGCCCTGCCTGCCAGCCTGCCGCTCACCCCACGATTTTTCAGGTTGCCTCTGCTCAGAAAGGGGTGAAAAGCAAAACTGAATTTTTTTCTGCAGCCTAGTTCCCAAAAATGCCTCAAAACCGGAGCGGCCGTGCTGGTTTTGTACCTGTTTTGTAAGATTTGCTGACTGCTGAAATGCCCCCAGGCAGCGCAGATGGAATTTTACCTGTGCATAGAGCAAAATGCTTTCTTTTTTTTTCTTTTTCAAAATGCTTTTTCTTTTTTTTGTTGTTTTTAGGTGAGGAGGAAGCCAGCCGCCTCCCCGCAGCAGCAGAAGAGCTCTGATAGCTCAGCACCGGGTGGCTGAGCAGCACCTAGTCCTGCTGCAGCCAGGGGCCCAATCCTGGACCACATGGATGTGTTCAGAGTCTTATTTGCCTAAATCAATATTCTTCTTTTTTTTTTTTTTTCTAAGCAGCTAACAGAATCTGTACTGAAAGGCAAGACATCATTCGGGAAGGCAATTATGCAAAGGCAAATGTATTTTTAAGAAAATGCAGAATATTTTGAGCAGCAAGCCTGGCAGATGACTGGTTTATCGCCGTGCGTGTCTCTAAGGTTCGATGGCATGAGTTGCTTCGTGTCCTGCCTGTGTGCCACTAAACCACCGTGGCCGCTGCCCCGCTGCGCTGCAGACATCGAACCTGGGCGCGTTCTCCAGGGTCTCACCGGGCAGGGGATGAAACACCCTGCACCTCGCAGAGCCCAACCCCTCAGCCTCTCAAAGCAGCACCATTATTTTCCTGACAGATCTATTTCTGCAGAATACCAGACATCACGTTTTTCAGGAATCTCATGTTTCTCAGTGCCAGTTAAAACAGCAGATAAAAGGAACCCTTTGAAAAATCTTTTCTCCTTTTCTTGTGCACTCCTCAGTGAGTCAGATTGAGGCATTACCAGCTGTCAGGGATGTTTTAAGGCATGGCCTTCTCAGGATAAAAGCAAAGTCCAGACACAGGATTTGGCTTTCAGGGAAGATTTCTCTTCCTGAGCCGTTACTCCCAGGCTGCCCCAGCATGTACCCACGTCCCTGCTGCGTGTTACACCCCCTCGCAACCCTCTGATCGCCACAAGGCAATGGACAGCACAGTTCTGAGGGTATTTTTATTTTAGCTCCTCAGATGAAGTTCTGGTAGGTTTAAAAAGGAGAAAATCAATCTTATTTTACGTAGCGATTTTTTTTTTCAGTACGTAAAGGTATCTATGGATCCAGAAAGGTCTTTGCATGACTGGGGATAACGGTTGCACACGTGGCGTGCCTTCCGGTGGCCGCACCCTGCCAGATGTGTACAGCTGGTGGCTGTAGCAAGAGGTAGGGATTTGCATTAATTGCTTGGAAAGGTCAGGGTTGGTGGCTTCCTGGGGTTTTCCAGATGAGGACCCCCAAATAGTATCCCTGAAAGAGTGAATAACCAAGAACTGGCTTAGGGAGGCTGGAGCAGGAGAAAACCTCTTCTTCTGATGGAAGAACCCAGCGGCTGTGGAGCAGGGGAGGGTTTCGTAGCGCTTTGTGTGGAGGGAGGGGACCCAGAGGCTGCCTGGGGGGACCCCGTGAGATGCTGCACCGATGCCGACTGCCGGAAGGTGGATGTGCATGAATTTACGTCTGCTCCACCCAGGGTGCTCGCCAAGGGCTAGGCTTTGGGGGGCTGCTGGTCAGTGGAGCCGCTCTCAAGTCCTGGTGGGGGGACCCCCTGCCAGTGGTCGGAGCTGGGGAGCGCCAGCAGGGCCCTGCAGTGTGCTGAAGGAAGGCTGAGCGCCGGGGAGAGCTGCTGCAAGCTTCCATAGCCAATGCTCTTGATGCTCTTTTTAATACATATATTAAAAGGGTGATAATAAGCAAATCCGTCAGTTATGCAAATGAGTGGCAATTGCATCTTGAAGAGCATCCCACAGTTTAATTACATCATAATTGCAATGTAACGCTTTAATTACCATATGCATCACAAAATCATGAGCACTGTTTCTAATCTCTTCACTAATATTTCAAATCAAACAGATTGCACAAGGCCCGGTGTTGCACCACGGCAAACAAACACACCGAATCTATCCCGATGCAGCAGCGATACCGGGGTCCAGAGGTCGGGAAGCTGCTCTCAGCACCCTCGCACAGCCGTGAGATTAGCAGATGGCTGGATGAGTGTCCTTGGCTGGCGACTCAACCCACGTCCAGCCGTCGGGGATTTGCAGGAGACGGTGCTGCAGCTGCCGGCCAGGCTGCAAGCTGAGCAAGGCATGCGCTGCCGGAGGAGCAAGGGCAAACCTGAGCACCGCAGGACCTGTCGTGCTTGGCGGGGTGGGCGAGAGGGCGATGTGGCCGCTCTGGCCGCTGTTCAGGAAAGCAGAATTTACTCAGGGATGCTGCAAAATGTTGGTTTGAGCCGATGGAGCACTTTGGCTGGGGTGGCCCTGGAGCTGCTCCATCTTCATCCCTGCCCAGGCTGGGGGTGACCACAGCAGCCAGCCGAGGTGGTTGCTCAGGTAAAGGGATGAAGATTTGTAAATGGCTGATTGGGAAGAAGCAGTCTGATGAAAACATTGCCCTTGGTCCTCCCTTCCAGCACAGGAAAACGAATTTCGTGTTCTCCTTCTCACCCCTGAGAGGGAAACAATAATGCTTTCTGGGGCACAGCTTTAGCTGAAGATCTGTGAATTTGATTTAAGCCGGTTTATTTCGTAAATCTTCCCGGTTTGCATGCTTTTATTTCTCCTGTCATCCAGCTTCTTTCTTTCCCTCATAAAGGGACATCTAATAAGCGACAAGAAAAAAAAACAGGTGGGCTTAACAACGGCCTCAGATTCATGGCTGGGGACTCGGAGAGCAATACTCTCAAGCAGCGATGTGTGCGATGGAGTGATGGATCGGGAGAGCTGCGTGCTGGGGAGATGAAATCACTCCCATCTCTGCGACAGTGCCTGTGTTGCCCCCAGCAGGGGCTGGCTGCTCCGGGAAGGGGCTGGGGGCTTGGCCAGGTCCCCGTACCAGGCAATCCTGGTCCCCAAGGAGCAGCGGGACCGGCTGGCACATGGAGCAGGACCAGGGCTGCCGCCCAGCCCATCACGTCGCCGGTGCTTTTGCTGGTTTGCTTTGCCATGAGCTGGCAGTGATTTAAAATCATCCTGTGCTAATCCATATAAATTCTTTTAATCGTGGATTTAATCTTTTAAGCATGCAGTAATTAAATTACATGCCAGTCAGAGCACATCAACGTAATGTGTGAGGTTTTCAGCCCCGTGGGCAGCGGGGGAGAGCTTCAGGACAGCCAGCCCCGTGGCAGGGACACTCGGTCACTTGCTTCCTCCGCTGTTTCCATGTCATTATTTTTTCCCCATCTCTTTTTCCCAACCCCTCGGAGATCCCGGGAGGGGAGGTGCTTCTAGAAGGTCACAGATGGGTATCGCCTACCTGAGGAACATCCCAGAAGAAGATGTTTCCTCTTGAGCCCCTTTAACCTGTCCACAAAACCTCCCCGTATCCCTCGGGAGCCTTGCTGCTCCATCAGCATCACCCTGGGCAGGAGCACGGGCTGGCCGAGCCCCGGCTGTGGAGGCACATCTCCTGCTTTTGTGTTTGCAGGTGCTGGGAGGAGGAAGAAGAGGAGGAGGAGTAGATGAAGCCCCAGCAGGAGCTAATGGCAGGGCCTGGAGTGCTCCTCTCTGTGCTGAGGTACCCCCGGAGAGCGGGAGGAGAGAGCTGCTGGGCTCCCAGTATGGGACACCTCGATGGGCTGGTGGTAACGGAGGAAAACGCTGTGACGGGAGCAGCACGTGAACCGATTAAACTTTGTGGTGAGGAAGTAGAGATGAACTGCTAGGTAGAAAGATGACTGGCTCGGGGAATGTGACAATTACTGTACTTAATATTTAACATTAAGAGCCAAATAGGAGTATATATTTAATTCATTAAAACAGTATGAAGTAGCTCCCTCCATCCCAATGCAGTTAATCGGTGCTCAGTGTCTCCTAATGAAAGGGTCCCTGTAAGGTCAGCCTGCCGCTTGTTAGCTAATCGGAGACTTATTTGTTTTGCAAATTGCTCTCCCATTTTGAACTGCTGTGCAGTAATTTCCATGGTGGGGAAGCAGGAGAGAGTTCACAGGGCTGGTTTTGAAGCCCTCAATCTGTCATTGGGAGGAGGATAAAAATAGCCTGGGAAAGAGGAGGAGGAGGCTGCTGGGTTTGTTCCAGGCAATCCAGCCCCGTCTTCCACAGCCAGGGATGTTGGGAGCGAGGGGCAGCCGGAGGGCTGCATGGGCAGTGGCACCATCCTGCATGTGCCGGGGGACCAGGGAGCGTGTGTGACACCAGTAACGCCGTGCCAGGCACCATTCTGCCCTTCCCAGCTCTGCCACCAGCCTCCGGGGGAGCGGTGCTGCGGGGGGTTGTGTGGTCCGTGGGGGTCCTGTTCTCTGCCCAAATACCTGCATCGTTAGCTGCACAGAAATAAGGGATCTGTGCGCAGGTGACCTGGGATCGCGGTGGCCCTGGTAGGTCTGGTAGAAGTGGCTGGGTGGGAGCAAGGGTTGTCGGGGGCAGGGATGCTGAGCACCTTGCAGGACAGCAGGCTGCGGACCAGCAGCCGCGAGGGTTTCTGCACGGAGGGTGAGCCGTGCTGGCACCCCTCCTGCGCCCACAGACCCTGAATTAGCTACCTCAACCCTTTTCCTTCTCTCCCCAAGGCAGCTGGAGGTCTGGCTGCTGTCCCGAAGCGTAACAGAGAGGTCCAGCGTATCTGGGGGTTCATTTTTTTCTCTGCAAGCTCACTTGTAAAGGAGGCATCTCCCACCACATCAGCACAAGCAAAAACCTTGCTCGAGTCGGTTATTTATTTTATGGATGTGCCCATGGGAACAAGCTGGTTGACAAGGTGTCCCTTCGCATCGCGGTCCAGAGCCATCCCCTGGGACGCACAGGGCACCCCCTCCCCACCCTCCTGCAGCCCCAGGGCACAGCCCAGCACATGAGGGGGCCGGGAGGGACCCTGGGCTTTGCTTTTGGGAAACAGGGAAGAAACTCAGATATTTTTTTTTATTTTAAGTAAAAAAGCAGAGTGATGTGTAAATTGGGCTTGTCATCCATTCCTTATCAATTCATCAGCTGGGGTTCAGCAGCCCTCCCTTGTCCAGGCTGCAGGTGATGGAGAGCCTGATGGCTGTCACTGCCAATTTCACTCGGATATTTAGAAATCAGGAGAAAGAACAAAACGCAGAAGCTCCCTGTGCTCGTGCTGGGGCTGCCCACGGCCGTGCTGGGCGGCTGCCCTGGCTCTCCAGTGACCAACCTGGGGTGCAGCTCTTTAACCGTGAACTTTTGGCAGTGGTTTTCCCCTGGTTTCAAAGCAGGATGACCGGGAGCAGACTCCAGCTGTCCTGACTGCTCTGTTTTTGCGGCTTGGCAGTCGCTTGCACATACAGCAGTGTGGTGGTTAGGTGGGAGAAAGAATCTTTATTTCCCAATATCAAAGACAAAAAAAAAAAAAAAAAAAAAAAGCACCTTTATTTTAATTTCCCTGTAAAGTAATAAAGTCTCTAGTGTAAACAAAGCATTCCACTGAGGCAGAACTTTAGAACTTTTTCCAAAATGTCATGGAAATGGAGGAATTTCAGCAACCATTTTTATGTGCAAAAGGAAAAGAAAGTAGGTTAATTTTAAATGGCTATATTGATGGCAGTCAGGCATGAACCTGCAGCAAGGAGCCCTGCGCCATTCCCCACCCCGTGCTGTACAGATCGGAGCGAGCTGCCCTTCTCGCGGAGCCGTTTCGCTTCAGCATCTCCCCAGGATGCTGCGGCATCCCCAGCGCAGCACGCCATAAACCCTGAACTGCGAGGGGTGAGCGAGAGGACCGAGCGTGTGATCCCCAGCACCCCGGCACTGAAACACAAGGTTCCATCTGTCAGCACAGGAGTCACCACCGAGCCTGGGGACGATGTTGAGAAGTTCCCTGGGAGTAAAGCAAGGAGTGAATTTTTACTGGACTTTTATTCCTCTGCAAGAGCCCTCAGGGCTGCTTCTGTGTTTGACATCTGGGAAGAGCTCCTGGATCCTTTGAGATAACGAAGCTGATTTCCTGCAGCTGTATCGACGAGAAGAACGTGCTAGGAAGGACCCTGGGAATAACGCTGCCTCTCCCAGCCAATTAATAACAGATGGGCTGCCTGCCATGCAAGAGACCAGAGGTGGGATCCAGCTCCACGTGAGGTGGTGGGAGGTTGGCAGAGAGCAGGCGGGTTGTCCTTCTCCCTGGCACTGGTGGTTGCAGTGAGGAGATCCTCATGGTGATGGGAGTTCAGGCAAAGCTGTGGGAGAAGGAGGGCAGGCTGCCCAGAGCCCCGGTCCCAGCGGGGCTGGGGGAGAGGTGAGGGCTTGACGTGGTGGTGGTGGAGCAGGTTGACTCCGGGGGGTCCCTCCAGCCCAGCCCTGGGGCTGGTTGGGGGGCTGCAACCCCTGGCTTGGCTCTGCTCCTGAGAGCATGGGGAGCTGGACATGATCCCAGCCTCTTCTTGGACACCTGATGCACTCTGCCAGCATCCCCAGAAACCCTGGGTTTGGTTAATTCCCGGAGGCAGACCAAGAGCCAGAGCCAGGCAAGCTGGAGGCGAGGGGCAAAGGCAGCCTGGGAGGGTCAGCAACGCCTGGCTGCTGCATGGGGGGAGATCCTGTAGCATATGGCACTGTGAGCATCAACAGGTGAGTTGATGTCTCCTTGGGTGCTCCTCAAAGTTCTTGGTCCTTGGGATACCCTCGCTGATTGGCTTCACGTTAGTACGGATGGATCCAGGTACCTTCTGCAGGTACTTGCTGAGCTTGTGTTACGCTGCCTGGCCGGGACAGCAGCCTTTGCTGCGGGGGCTGAACAGGCATCCGGCTCTTGGCTTTTTCCTTGCCACCAAGGCAGCTCTGCTTTCTACCCACAGAAGGTGCTAGAAGTACTTTATCTTCTTCCAGGGCAGCAGGGCATAAGCCCCAGGTGACCGCTTGCCATCGTAACTCACGGTGTCTTGTTTTCTCTCACAAGGACTAGAGTTTTGGGGCAAAGTTGCCCAGCTGAAAACGGGTAGTGCTCATGAGAACACAAGGAGAGTTTTAAATCCCAATGACCAAAGTTTCCTCCTAGAGCCCCTTTTCACCTCTTTCCTAGGGCACAACCCGCTTTGGGGGAACCACGCAGGTACATGAGCGGTCCCTCCGCTCCCGCCATCCGTCTGAGTACGGCATTCCCCACATCGAGCGGAGCCAAGGCCTGACGCTTCCTCTGTCCGCAAGAAGTGGGCGGGAGCTGGAATGTAGAATACATACATGAAATACGAGCTGTCTCCACGAGGCAGTCTCAAGAGCTTGAAAGCCATCTTTGCAGGGTCATGTGCCCAGCAGCGTGGGCTGGCGGCGGCTTCCGATCCCTCACCCAGCACGAGCCGGCCAGTTGCCCACGCGCCGCCCAAGTGATGCCGGGGCTCCGGCTTCAATTGCAGGAGGAAGAAGAACGCTTCGCCCTTGATCGAGGGATAAGAATAGCGAGCGGCAGGCGGCGGAGCGGTGGGGTGCAGATGAAAGGCGGCTGGCTCTCATTCTTCCCACGCCCAGGGCGATCTGCCCCCTTCTTTCTTCGAGCCGTAATTGCACGCCACGCCGCAGACGAGTGTCGCACTCCACCAAAGCCAGAGCACGGCGAGGCCAGGACTCCAGGCTCTCCGTCAATGAGCGGGGAGGCAGGGCGGATGCTTTTGATCCCACTCTTCTTCCTCTGACAACACTGAAGAATTATTAGCCTCTGAGGAAGGTATTTCTCTAGCTTGAGCCTTCCCTTGCTCTGCAAAGGAGACCAACTGCTTCTCGGCCATTTCGAGCAGCAGATCTGCCCGCGGTGCCGAGCTGTGCCGGTGGCCGGTGCAGCACCAGCTGATCTCACAGAAGATGCTCACTGGGCTCCAGGCAAGTTCAGACCCAAACCCAACCATCCCTGAGCCCTCCACAGCACCCAGCGATGGTGGATGCTTCTGTGGCCCTTCCTGGTGGCAGTCCCTGGCTTTTGTGGCTTCTGCTCATAGAGGTCATGCTGGAGGCAGCCTTGTCTGGGGCACCAGAGCTCGTGGAGGTATTGTGCCCCCTCGGCACCAAGATTTCCAAAACTGGCAGCTGTGGTGGGGCATTGTGGCCTCCACTTCCTTTTTTTTCAGGTGCTTCCTCTGGCTTGCTTTTGTTAATTTAACACACGTGCAAGAGCATAAGTGGACTCGAACCTCCCTCTCCGCAGCTGAAATCCAATATTACCCAGCGTAACCCCCCTGGAGAAGAGTTCTCGGCTGGTCACCAAATTGTGAAGAAGTTCACTGTATCCTTTAGAGCAAGAAATTACCCTGGAGCATAAGTTATGACTCTGGCAGCCTTACAGGTACAAAAATAAAATGAAAAGTATGGGTGAGATGGAGATTGAAATGACGCACTAGAAAGACACCTCCATCTGAGCGAAGTGTAACCGGGGGCTCCCTTTTGGATGAAGGGGACCTGGCAGCAGTGTCCAAAGGAGATGAAGGGAAAACCCTGACACGGTGGTCGTGACAAATGGGACTGGGGGTAGAAGAGCAGTGGGGAAGGCTGCATTGCCTCTGCAGGTTGCTTGCAGGGAGCAGTGCCCTGCAGCTCCATCCCCTTCGGCAGCAAGTTTGGGGGGCTCCTGGGGGGCTGCGGGACAGTGCTGCTCGCCTCCGTGTCATCCCTGCCTTCAGGTCCAGCTCACCGAGGGTTAGAGAGCTGCCAGGTGCTCTTCAAGGAGGATGCCAGCAGAGCCTGGATCCCACGATGGGTTACACCTGCCAGTGACAGCAAGGACTGTCTGCCCCCTCAAAAGCACCTGCAGCCCCCAGACTTCACCCTGCTCCCCCCGTTTGCCATGCCTGCCTGTCCCTGCCTCTCCCATGGGGACAGTGACGGCACGGTACAGCTGGCCCCGCTCAGGCACAGGCAGCCACAGCTCCAGCCCATGGCCAGGCTGATGGGGGGACTGAATTTCCAGCTCATCCAGTGTCCCACTGTGCTGCACCTCCCCTAATGAATGTCATGGAGCCCTCTGTATTAATGAGTGGCGATGAGACGTGGTGGGAGCCCTGGAGAGGTACCAGAAGGATGTGCCAGGCATGTGACAGTCACAGGTGACAGGGGAGCATCGCCTCATCTCTCCCGGGGCAGGAATCTCACCGCTGAACTCCACTGACACCCAGCTCTCCCTGCACTGGCGTGATGCAGTTTAGCTGAGCACATCATCCCTACAGCTGGTTGGTATTTTGAGGGGGTGGGGTGGGGTGCTTTTTTGTGTTATTTTTAGGAAATGCCAATATGGATTGGGAACTTTTTTTTGGGTCTGGGAGGCAAAAGGTCAGCCTGAACAAATTTCTCAACCTGAACTGAAAATAGAGAGGGGCAAAACAGTTTGCTAGCTGTTTTCCAGACAGACCCACTCCAGCTTCAGATGGCAGCTAATTAAAGTGCTGACATTTTAAGACATGATGATGTGAAATCTCTTGCTTTGAGCCAAGTCTGGGCCCTTTTCAGGGTTCATTTCATGCATTTGCTGCCCAGAGTCCCTGGGACCAGCACAAGCGAAATAAGAGGGGTGATGGATTGTTTTTAATGTAGTATTTTTCTTAGGGCATGAGCAAGCTTTTAGCTTTTGGAGGAAAGCTGTATTGTCGGGCTGCCTAGGCAGAGAACTCCACAAAAAGCTGAGCTCTCTGGCCAAGCTCCCTGTGAAAGCATTTGAGTTTTCCCTCTGCAATGTGTTACCCTGCTTGGAGGGGGACAGGGGTGGGGGGGTCTCAGCCCCACAGGATGGGGGGGGGCAGGAGCAAGAGAGCAGCCTGCAACGCCAGAAACAGTAGCAATCACCCCAGCAGCTCTGCCAGGAGGAAGCAGAGCGCCACGAACTCGAGCCGTGCCATTTTCCAGAGGGCTGGAGGCTTTTGGGGTACCCCTGGGAGGGGAGGAGCGGGTGGGCTGCGGCGGTGCCACGCCGTGTGCCATGCCACCAGCAGCGCGGAGGGGGGACGCAGGCTGCGAGGGCCGGCGTGGGGTGGAAGGGAGCGAGCTGCAATCAAGAGCTGTATTGTGGCTGCTGGGCTGGCCTGCACGACGCAGCACTCAGGAGACAAGCGCAAAAAGTTCGGCTCGGCTCAGTGGGATGCAGGAGGTGATTTGGGGGAAGGAGCTGCTCACCCTGCGGGGTGGGGTGTGATGGGTAGTGGGCTAAAGGGGAAAAGAGCCAACTGATCCCGGCTGCTGCGAACGGTTTCTGGCTCCAACTCGGTGTGGCAGGTCTGGGGGTGCATATGTCCCCCAGCAAGGGCTTGTGCCCAGGAGGGGCCTGTCCCCACCATCCGTGGGATACTGAGTGCGCACGGAGGGGACGAACGAGATGCAGCAGGGTGGATGGACAGACAGACAGACAGACAGACCCTGGCAGGCTGATCGGGAGGGAGGGGTTGACCAGGACCCAGGAGAAATAGCTGGTAGGAATGGTGGGGGGGAGCACGCTGCTGAACTGCACAGTCTGGGGGCTGCCACAGGGCTGGTGGTCCTCCCCCCAGCTCTGGACATGAAGGGGCTTTTGTCCAGCACTGCTGGGGATGGTGTCCTCCCCCATAGCAGATCCAGTGACACCAGTTTGCCCACCAGCAGGCTATGCCCGGGGAGGCAGAGGGATGTGCCAGCCCCCAGGATTGGGTCCCACCGGGCTGTGAGGGGCACAGGGATCGATCCCATGGGTGGGGTCTGCAGTGCTGGGGGGAGCTGGCCCGGGGCAGCCCCCCAGCACCGGGGCTTGAAAGGTTGAGCCATCGCCTGCAGAGACCCTGCTGCTGTTGCAGCCCCAAGCTGGCTGGAGGCTACAGCTGCAAATGATGCCCTGGGGTGAAATGCAGCGCGGGGATGCAGAGCAGGTCCCTGGCAGTCTCTCCAGGGAAAACCATCCCATGGCCAGGGATTTGGGGCCAGAGGGCTGGCGGGTGGCAGACAGGCAGAGTCTGCCTTCTTGGGGTTCCCAGGGCACTGAGTTGGGGTAGTTTGGGGCATCTCGGCCCCTGCTGCTGTGTGAGCAAACCTGCCCATCCCCTGCCTGCTCCAGGGTTAATCCTCAGCCACCCTCCTGTGCCTGAAGCCTGTGCCTGGCTGCGGGGCTGCAGCCCCCAGGTCCCCACTCCCTGCTCCCCCACAGATCCCGCTGCCTGCCGGTAGCTGGGAAAGCCACATGCCCAGTCTGCAGGAGAAAAACCTTCCTTTCCAGGCTGGCAGGCTCCTGGTGTCAGCAGGGGAGGGATGGGTTGACAGCAGCGTTCACCATCCCTTGCGTGGGGTGCTGGGTGCATGCACCCCATCTGGGCAGGCACCCACGGAACCCCTGACTGGCCGTGCTGGTGCCACTGGGAGCAGCTGGGCTCCAAGGAACAGCGAGCGGCCGTGTGGGCTCCAGGCCCCAGCTCATCATTGGGAGGAAAAAAAAAAAATAATGTTGGGAGAAACTAAGGAACTGTTTTATTAGCTCAGCAAAGAGGCTAAGCTCCGTGAGCTCAGCCACACCGCTGCACTCACCCCTGGGAAGCCAAAGGTCACACAACCGCCCCATCACAAGGCTGGTGTGAGGATGAGGACGAGCTGCAGCCTCTCCCCAGCAGAGACATTTTCTGCTCCGTCATCCTGAATTTTCTGCTCTGCTTTGCCAGACTGTTCCAGGGAAGGCGGCCGCACCGCGTGGTGCGTTCTCCCAATGCCATCTAGTGTCTGCTCTGCCGGCCCCAGACAGTTATTTTAAGACATCAGAGCTTATTTATTGCAGAATGATCTTTGAGGGCCAACGGGCTGCTCGGGCTGATTATTAACAGCGGTACCTGCAGCATGGATAGCTAACTGGTGGGTGCACGGGTTGGGCTGGGTTATTTTTTCTGTTGCTCTCATTTCACACTAAAAGCCTACCCCGGCAGGATGGAGCACAGGCCGCAATGACATGTCCAGGGTGATTAAACTCTTTCAGCCTTCAGCCACTTGTCTTGTAGCCCTGACATCACCTGAGGCTTAATCACTCAGAAAAGTGCTGTCATGTCCTATTGTCGCCGTATTGGGAGCATGACCTCTTTCCCATTTAGCTGCCATTTCAAAATAATATAACTTACCAGGGGACAGGCATGACTCAGGAGACTGGTAATAGGATATAAAGACTTTGACCTGCGGGTCGCCCATTTGAATGCCGCCAAGGTCAGCAGCAAGAGCAAAGATGTCATTTGCACGATGATTATTTGGCCAAATGACCCAATACAGGCAGAACCGGGCCCCTCCGTGGCAGTCAGCCAGGGCTGGGTTGGATTCTGCTTCCACTCTGAGAGCATCCCAGGACCCCAACACCTCCCTGCCTGGGCTTTAGGACTGTGTGACTCCCCGTGGTCCCCTCCAGCTTGTCCTCCAGATTCTCCCCTTGCCATCGCTGCAGGGGCAAGGTCTGCAGACTGGGAACGCTCTTCTTTCTGCCCTCTTAGGGGCAAAGCATCTCCCCTCCGTGCCCCGCTCGTTTGCTTCCCGGCAGAGAGAAAGGATTTGCAGGACAGGCATGCCCCGTCCCCCTGTCCCCTTCTCTGCTCCCCACTATCACCTGCCATGCCAGGTCCCTGGTGAGTGGGCGGCTCGTCCCCATCCTCAGCCACCGCTGCCCATGTGACTTTATCTCCTCGCTAGCAAACCATCTCATCGAGTCAATTTGATTCCATGATTAATTAAGCTCTCCCTAGAAATGAGGTTACTCCCTGCAGTCTCACTTGTAAATGTTAGCAGATTAATGGGTTCTGGCCATGTCAGATCGCCACTGCCGGGCTGGGCTGTGGGGGTTTGCCTGCTCTCATCCAGACGGTCCTTGAATGCAGGTTTGCTGTGGGAGAGCTTCTAAACAGACCCAGCATATCTGCAAACCACCGTCCTGGCCACGTGAAAGAAGCCTGTGCCAAGGGAAGCATTAATATCAGCAGCTCTTAGGGCAGCTTGGGGTTGATGCTGCCATGAGGCAGCAAAAAGGTCCTTTCAGCATCCCTGTGGTGGGCACCGTGGGGTGCGGCACGTGGCTGCTTTGAGCTGCAGCTGCCCGCGCCCGGCAGTACCCACGGCAGCCCCGCAGCCCCTGCACAGCATCTCTTCAGTGACGCTGGATCCAGATGCCTTCGCCAGGAGGGTGCCGCAGCCCCCTCCTCATTAGCACGCTGCCCTCACCCACTGCTGTGCCAGCAGGGTGGTTTAATTGCTGTCGGCCTCGTTAGCAGAGCCACCTTCTCACCATCCTCCTGTAATTGCATCCTCCCTCCTTCCCCAGCAGTGTTGCGTGAAGCGCTTTGGGTGAGACACACACACACACCCAGGGCCCTGTGGGACCTGTTAAAAATGGGGGCTGCACCCTTGTGCCCCTCTCCCTCCTGAGCCCGCGGCTGCGGCACTGGGGCTGTGCTGGCTCTTCCCATGCAGACGGGGGGCTGGGGGGTCGGTCCCATGGCACGTGTCCCTGAGCCACCAGCATCAGCAGGACCTTTCACCACCCTTTGCACCCCCTGCTAGAGCTGGAGGCCAACAAAGTAGGGGTTTGCAAGTCCCGCAAGGTGCTGGCAGCGTGGGGAGGTGGTGACCACCCCCGGCGTGAGCCCCAGGATGGGTGAGAGCAGCTGGCAGCACGGTGGGGATGGGGACACCAGGGCTGACCCAGGTACAGAGCAGTCAGTGGATGCTCACTGGACTTTTCCAGCGGTTTAGGCAATGTCCAGCCTGCTCTGTGTGTTCAGTTTTCATTAATCTGTTTGGGGTTTTTTTCATTACCTGCAAACGAGGTGCCTCCTTTGAATAGCAATGGTGCTGGGTAGTGTGAGTGGTGGCGGCTGGTCTGTGCAGACTCCCTGCCGCTCAGCACCCACTCTGTAACTTCACCCAGGACCTATTTTTCTGTATTTATCCAGCATCAATAATGGGATTCCGCCCTGCAAACCAACATCTGCATGCAACATCACTGACAGCAGAAGCAATTACTGCCGAGTTAGTGTGTAAAAGCCTTTGCCGTCACTCTGTGGTACAGATCTGAAGGAGGGCTTAAATATAAGGCTCTTTAATAAGGTGAAAACAGCCCACTGGTTTTCTGCTTGCTCTTTCACGCCGCAGGAGCCCACGGGTTGTGTCAGGGCCCAGCTGTCTGTGGGCTGACAGGTTTCCTGACTGCACCGAACGCCTCCCCTCCCTGCACCACCAGCACAATATTGCAGCAGCTGGAGGAGGCAGCAGCTCAGCACCAGCCGGTGCTGCTGGGGAGCCGCTGCAGCCCATGGCTGTTTGGGCTATGTCTCCAAAACTTCCTCAGTTGGACTTTTTTTTTTTTTTTAAACAAAAGCAAACTTTTCAGCAGAAAACCTGTCACCAGTGGTTTCACCTGATGGAAAGTGAAGCAGAGACCTTGGGACCTGCCCGGTCATTGCAGTGCCTGGGAGCTGGGTTTGCTGGGACCCTGCAAGTCCCTGGAGCTGCTGAAGCTCAGCAGATGGTCCTGGAGAGCAGCCACATGCCCGTAGGGTCCTCTTCTGAAGAGAGGACCCAGACAGTTCACTCTTCACAGCACAAATGTAAAACACATTTCCTTCCTTGACTATTATTTCTATTGTTTTTAATCCAAGCCAATAACCCCCAAACAGCTGCTGGCCACCCGGCGTGCCCCAGCCTGGTTGCTGGCATTCCCAGCAAAGGCACCTGAGCCTGGAGATGGGCTGGAGCCAGCGGGGATGCATCACCCTGTGGGGTCGGGCAGATGCTGGCAGCAGGACAGGAGATGCTTTGAAATATCACCCAGCAATGCCCTTGGCTTCCTGGGGAGCAGAACAGCCTCCAGCTGTGAAGTGACAGGCACAAGGTTTGCTGTGCTTCACATCTGCAAAATCTGTCAAGGAAGGGGCCAAAAGGACAAAAAAAAAAAAAAAAAAGCTCTGAATATTGTTGTTGTTACTATTTTACAAAGTGGAAAAACTTTTCTTGCAATTCCAAAACCTTCAAGGAAAAAGCACCAGGCCAGTGGCCCGAGGAAGTGTTTTGCTTTTCTACAGCAACTTCTGTCTGACAATAACAAAACTCGGGGCTGGAGGGAGATGTCGCAGGCAGGGCAGGTGGCCCCATGAGCTTTAGCGTGGTGGCATCCTCTGACGGTGGGCAGAGCGCTGGTGGTCTCCCTCGTGGCAGGCATCAGCACAAAGAGCTGGTGTGCTGGAGGGAGCCCTGTGCCTCAGGGTGTGCAGCAGGAAAACGGGCATAACCCCATTTACCTGCCTCCTCCGGAGCGGGCTGTGGTGTTTGATTCATGTCAAGAGCTTGGCTGGTGACTCCTGGATGAATGACGCTATATAAATGCAAAGTGTTATTAATATTTCATGTTGTAGTGAAAATGTACTAATGGGGCTTGTTCCTGGAAGATAAAGCGCTGCCATTAATACACCTCTGCGTCCCCAGCCCCGCGGACTCACACGGGCTGGCTGGTTTGGGCTGGTGGAGGGTGCAGCCCTCGGCACCCCCATTTTCTGCTTCTGGGAAACTGGAATTTCCAGCAGATGCCAGCGGTGGGATGGCGGCTCCGGCTGTGGGAGCTCGCTGGCAGCCCTGCCTGCTGCTCGGGAGAGGCGGCAGCAGCTCCTGCCTCTTGCTTCACCTCTCTCCCTGGTTTTCTCTCTGTTTATTTGTTTTGTGCATCAGCCAGGTATTTGCCAGGCAGATGGGGGCTGATCCCCGCTTCGCCTTGGCCGGACAGTCCTGACCAGCAGGACGTGGAGGAAAGCTGCGTGGCCACTCACCTTCTCATCCTGCCGTCAAAGCAGGGCAGGGGGGCGAGGGGGGTCCACAGTGGCCGTGCACACCCTCCCAG
The DNA here is from genome assembly GCF_015220075.1 of Falco rusticolus. NCBI lineage: Eukaryota > Metazoa > Chordata > Aves > Falconiformes > Falconidae > Falco > Falco rusticolus. The sequence continues at coordinate 117,341,820 of NC_051189.1, forward strand.
GAGGGCCGTCGGGTGCTCTGCCTGGAGCCCAATGCCAGCATCAACCGCCCACCACTCCTGACAGCTCCCCAAAAGAGCGGATTTTAACCCAGAAAGCAGCACACCACGAGACCCCCTTCAGACACCTGCAAGCTTGGGGGTGCCTGAGGCAGAACGTCCCCCCCACCCACTGCTGGGTGCTGGTGGGGTGGGTGCTGCTCTGTGCCCTCCCTGCCTGCCTGGGGGGGATGCAGCCCCCCGGAGCACCTTTCCCAGCACAGCCACCGCACAGGCATGTTAAAAAAAATGAAAATATGAAAATGGTCTTGTTTGATTTCAAACTGCAGAACTCTTCCCAGGAGCCATCCACAAACAGTGGTAATTTACTTTACAGCTGTTTTGATTTGTTTCTCTACATTTAAAAAAAAAAAAACACCAAAAAAAAACCCCACCAAAAAAAAACAAACAAGCAGAATTGCAAATGAAACATGTGTTTGCTCCTCAAATGACTCCATCTGTACCTGAGCTCTTGCACCCCACACAGCAGCACCCACCCCATGGACCCCCACCCATCTGACCCCCCACCCCTGCCCCCCTGCTCTGTGCTCCCTGCTGTGCCCCAGAGCTGTGAGCCAGGGGCCCGGCCCAAGGAGGGGGTTCTCTGAGCTGGGGGCTCATCTTGGGAGGGCTCCTGGGCTCTGGTGACAGGGAGGGGGTGATGGGGAAGAAGCTTGTACCGGCTTGCAGGTGAGGGGAGCACAGGCAAAGTGGTTAATTCATTTCTGGTGAAATAATCAACTGCCGCCCACGCACCAGAATGTGGGGAGGGAAAAAAGCTCTTAACTTATGGCCATGGTGCAAAGTTTGAGTAAAAAGGGATTATAAAGGGAGGCACTGGGCTGAGCGGCTCCCGGTGCCTGAGGCAGGGCTGCCAGGGCTCCAGCCACGTCACTGTCACTGCTGCAGGTCCAAGCAAGGGCAGGCAGGCACAAGGAGGGGATGGAAGGACTCCAGACGGTGCTGTGCACCCCAGCACCCCTGCAGCAGCGGAGGGCAGACGGCTCTGAGCACCCACCCTCCCCCGGGGTGGGGCGGCTGCTGCAGCCCTTCCCAGCACAGCAGCAGAATCGGGCCCCCGCACGCGGTGAGCCAGCCCTTCGCCCCAGGAAATCTGGCAGCCCACGGGGACACGTGGGGATCTGCCTCGAACCTCGTCCCTTCCCCCTGGGAATCTTCTCCTGGCTCCCAGGAGCCCAGGGGTGACTCACGCGGTGCTGGCGCCCGTCACACTGGGAGATGCAATCCTGACCGGCAGCACCATCGGCCTCAGCACAGGGATGCCCGGCAGGTAAGCGGCGTGAAAACATTCCTCTGCTGCACCCCCTGCCCTGGTAAGGTGGGGCTGGGGCTGGGGAAGGTGCACCCACTGCGGGGTGCACGCTGCAGACCCCGACCCAACGCCGGGGTGATGGGCGCAGTGTGCACAGGGAAGGAGAGACGTGGGCTTTGCTTGTGTCCCTGGGGACCGACTGCCGAGGTGCCCGGGGACCACGCGCGGCCACCCCAGCCCTGCCAGCAGGCGCGTTGCATGGGCCGGGCTGTGCAGAGCTGGGGGATGCATCCATCCCCGAGAGCTCTGCCAGCGAGGGGGAAGCTTCTTGTTTTGCTGACAGGTAAAATGTTTAAGAGAGTCGGTGCCAAATACATCCCCGGGAGTCTCGCTCGGCTGCAGCCCCACACCGCATGGGGTGCGTTTATCCGGCACGATGCAATCCAGGGTCAAATCAGCTGCTCAGGGTCCTGGGGCTGGTAGGGGCTGATGAGAATATTGCAGCCCCCCAGCCCTGGGTCAGCACCTCAGCCTTGCCCCGGGCGGTGCAGCCCTGCCAGTGTGCCCACTGCCTCTGCTCCCCGGTGTGCACACTTTCTTGCTGCGCCATGCCGTGCCATGCTGCACCATGCCGTGCCATGCCGTGCCATGCTGCACCATGCCGTGCCATGCCGTGCCATGCCTGCCGTGGCCTCCCCCAGTGCACGGGCACGGTGCAGGTCGGTGCAGGGCTCTTCCCACGCTGCCCGGGTGGGAGAGTGGAGGCGATGGCAGCAGATTCCAGCGATGGGAGAGGACGTGGTAGTGGTAGAGCCGCAGAGCTGCTGGGTGAGTCATGCCCTGGCTGCTCCTATTTGTTGACTTCCTGGGCCAGGCCTGGCAACGTAAGGAAAATTAATAACAAATACCTGGGCAACGAGGTGAGAGATGAGGCGGGCAGCGCAGGATGGCAGAGGGCTGAGCCGCGGAGCGTAGCTGGCGGTGGCTGAAGGATGCTTTGGCGGCAGCAGGACAGGCACGTTTTTCTGGGTCCCCATGACCCAGCCGTGGGGGATGGTGCTCTGCAGAGACACATCACCCGGACCAGGTCTGTGCTGGACACATGTCAGTGCGTGTCCCCACATGCGAGCAAAGACCAGAGACTGTCCCCAGGGCCACCGGGGCAGCATGGCTCAGTGCTGTGGGGGCACACAGGTGCTCTGTTGGGGACCTCTCGCTGCTTCTTTGGTGTCACTGTGTCTTCTCTCTCCTCGCAGGCTAGCTAAGGGCATCGGGGGACCATGAACTGGGGGGTGTTCGAAGGGCTCCTCAGCGGGGTCAACAAGTACTCCACAGCCTTCGGCCGCATCTGGCTCTCCCTCGTCTTCATCTTCCGCCTGCTGGTCTACGTGGTGGCAGCCGAGCGGGTCTGGAGCGATGACCACAAGGACTTTGACTGCAACACGCGGCAGCCGGGCTGCACCAACGTCTGCTTCGACCACTTCTTCCCTGTCTCCCACATCCGCCTCTGGGCCCTGCAGCTCATCCTGGTGACCTGTCCATCCCTCCTGGTCATCATGCACGTGGCCTACCGGGAAGCCAAGGAACAGAGGCACCGCGCCGCCGGCGGGGACAACTGCCACCGCATCTACCCCAACCCTGGCAAGAAGCGGGGAGGACTGTGGTGGACCTACCTGCTCAGCCTGGTCTTCAAGGCCGGCGTGGATGTGGTCTTCCTCTACATCTTCTACCGCTTCTACAGGAACTACACCCTGCCCCGGGTGGTGAAGTGTGAGCTGCCCCCCTGCCCCAACGTGGTGGACTGCTTCATCTCCCGGCCCACCGAGAAGAACATCTTCACCCTTTTCATGGTGGTCACCGCCTGCATCTGCGTCGTATTGAGCATCATCGAGGCCACCTACCTGATCGGCAAGCGGTGCCGCGAGTGTTTGCGAGCCAGCAGCACGGAGAGCTGTCGGCACAGCCAGGACTGCCCGCTCTCCTGCACCGAGCCTGCAGGCACGGAGGGGCAGGTTTTCCATGGGGTGGACTACAAACCCCCCACAGCCTCCATCCCCCCCACAGCCTCCGCCCCCCCCACAGCCTCCATCCCTGGCACGCTGCCTGAGGAGGAGGCTCTTTCCTAGAGCTGCCCAGGGGAAAGCAGGAGTCACTCACCTGCCCTGCACCTTCGCCCTCCTCCTCTTCCTCCTCCTCCATCCCCTGGCGCAGGAAGGCTGGGGGTGGCAGCACTTCGGAGTCAGGCTGTGCCCCAGGGCTTTCTGCCTGTCCCATTCTGAGGAAGGCTTGTTACATCGTTCTGCTGAATTTGGGGTGAATCTGGGTGCTGTAGGACACGTGTAGTCCCCGAGAGCCCACAGGGACAAGCAGCTCTGTGGTGGCTGTGAACTGGCAGCGGTGCCCAGAGGTCGAGCCCTTCCCAGCCGGGCTGGCTTAGCTGGTCCTGAGGGTATCCTTGCAATGAATAAAAAATTCTGTACCTCAGAAGTGATGGCCAAAGCGGTTGTTCTCCTGCTTTTCCGGCACAGCGCTGTCAAGAGGGGAGTAAGGGCTGCATCACCCCTGGGAAGGCATCGCTCCCACCGGCTGCTCCAGGCTGGGTTTGGACCAGCCACGGTGACAAACCACTGGCTGCAGACTTAGGTCTGCTGGAGAAAAGCCACCGAAAATTGGAGCAGCCCCTGGAACTGGACATGAGCAATGGCTTTGGCCAGAGAGGGGGAGCACCAAGGCTGGGCAGGTGGTTTTGGGGGTGTATGGGGTTGTACGAGGGCTGCACTGCCTGGGGAAGTGTTGGCCCTTGCACCCAGCAAGCCAACGGCAAAACTCTTGCTCATCCAAGTACTGGATGCAGGTGAGCAAGGAGGACACCTTAATTATCTTCCTGTAATCCCAGGCTTTAAAAAAAAATACATTCTTGATTTAAGATGGGCTGCTGGGCACAGGCAGGCACACCCAAAGGCGTCAACATCCCCAGGGACCCACAGGTGGCTCAGCCCTTTGTGGCCGTGGGCTGACAGAGACAGGGAGCAATTTAAACATGTCACAAGTTTTCAAACCAGCTCAGAGGTGGTGGGGGTGGTGGGGGAAAGGGGCCAGCCAGGACAGGCACCCTGCACCCCCCTGGGCAGCCCCTCTCCCTATCCCTCACCCTGCGTAAGCCAGACCATGGGTGTCAGGGCCATTTCAGACTGATAGGTTCGTCATTAATGACATTCATTAGCAGAGTGGGGACAAGAGCATGTGCTTGGTGTGGCAGCCACCGTGGCAAAGTGCAGGGGTGAGGATCCAGCTGGGCAGGCAGAGCCCATTGTGGGCTGCTGGCTCTTCCTGCCTGGCCAGAGAAAAACACCCGAGCAAAACAGCCGAATAAAGGAGAGGAAAAACACCCTAACCATTGATTAAACAATAACATTAAATGGCAGAATATGATCTCGTTTATTGCTGTAATATGTCGCGCTCTGCCATGACTCAGGCGGTACTGCAATTTCTAAGGCCATCAACAGTAACTGAGCATTAGCTGGGATGAATAATTAACAATAATTTCATGGCAAATGCACTCGTAAGTAACATTAGCATTGAACATGCAGCTCGATCTGTTACTGGTTTCGCTTTATTTAGAGGGTGCGATTATTATTTTTTCCATGAGCATCGACAGCCCCAGCTCTCGCTGTCTCTGCTGCAAAGGAAGCGGCACGGGGCGGGGGATGCTGTCACCGTGTCCTTTCGGGCCGGGGCCGTTCTCGGTGGCTACCACCGCTTTGCAGCACGCCTGACCCAATGCACAAGCTCCCACCTGAGACCCTTGTTAGGCAAAGCTGAGCCCCTTCCCACAGCCCACCCTGGAGCAAGGGGCCAGCCTGGATGCGCTGAAGAGGGAGGCAGAGGGACCGCTACAGCCGGGGGGATGCTGTGGGCAGGCAGGGCTGCAGTATGGCCGGACGGGAGGGCAGGGACCAGACTGGCCACCCACGAGGGTAGGGATGGTGGAGGAGCCCTGGGGGGATCCTTGCCACTGGCCGGGACCCTCTGGACTTACAGCAGCTCCTTGCACTGGCACCGGTGAGTTTGGAGATCTTTAGGGTAAGAGAGGCAGGTGGTGAAATACGGGTAGATTTCTTCCATCGCTTTTTAAGTGAAGCTGTGCTGATCTCTGCCTTCCTTCTGCCCGCTCTCGTTGCTCTGCTTGCTGCATCGTTCACCTGAAAATTTTCTTTACCGAAGCCTTTAACATCAGAGGATACAAGTTGTTCTTTGTGTGCCAGCCATTGCCTCTGATTTAAAGACCTAGGGCTGGGCTGTTTGTTTTCAACCAAGGTTGGCAGCTCTTGATCAAGGCTGTCCTCGATTAACAAAATCACGAGGTGTTCCCCAGCTGCAAGCCCTAATCGTGGCAGGGATGAGACCCAGAACAACCACCCTGCCCGCCTGCCCCGGTTCCCAACATCAAAGCAGCAGCCGGAGCTGCTGCCCATTGCGAGAGACCCGACGATCCAGTTTGTTGATGCCGTTTGTTGTTGCGCTGCTTTATCTCGCTCGGAGCAAGCGTTGCAGCCGCTCCGCAAAGCTCCAGGCGTCTTGCACCATCCAGGCTTGGGATCAGCGGTGGCTGGCCGGACAAACGGGAGTGTTTGGCTGCTGCTTTCTGATGTGTTTCTGTGCTCCACACCAAGGGGACCTGAGGTTGCCCCGGCTGGTGCTGCAGAAGCCAGGGGCTGGGGGCTGTGCCACCTCCTGGGATGCAGAGCGCTGGGTTGAGAGGCAGGATCGGTGCTGGAGGTAAAACAAATCAACTGGGGGATGTCACCATAAAAGCTAAATATTCTTCAGACTTTGCATCATCATACAGGGGGTTGTATTTGCTTGTGGGGTGCCCAGAAGGCCCCCCTGAATTTTGGAGAGCAGGGATTTAAAACAAAAGCATCACTAACTGCAGCCCAGCCAGGGATGTGGAGGGGCTCGTGTGTGCAGCGGCATGGGTCCGGGGTAGCCTGCCCTCCCCAGAGGAAGCTTCTTTCTTCCCTGCCTGAAAACTGCCTCTTTGCTGGGAATTGAAGAGAAATTCTCTGATTTACATCCAGCGTGCCGGCGTGAGCAGCTGCTGGCTCCCAGGCTCCCGTGACTCCTGCGCCCCAGCACTTGCGGGGGAGGCCTTGTCCCCAGGGACATGGCCCTGGAGCGGGATGGCTGGGATGCTGCTGGCAGACAGGGAGCTGGAGATAAAAGTCAGGGCTGGGTCCCAACCCTGGTGGGTGGCTGAGTGCTGTCTCCTGCGATGCCCCGTTTAAGATGCTTTTAAAGAGACTTCGAGGTTTTCCTCCTGGTTTGGCAGCCGCCTGCTCCTCTGCTTGGATTTTTCCTTTATGGAGGACCCAAAGTCGGGGCACTGGCAGTCGCTGGGTGTTTTTAGTGTTCACGTCTGGCACTGAAGCCTTTCACCCATCACCCCACCGAGTCGGAGCAGGGTGACATACTCCAGGCACGCACCCAAACCTCCTCCAAGGTGTCCCCAGTGCTGAAAGCTACCAAAGCATCCTGGTGCCTTGTCCCTGTCCCTGTGCCGGATCAGAGGGATGGTGGAGGGGGCACAGGGATTTGTCACTTGCTGGGACACCCAAATACCCAGCTCAGTGCTGCAAAACATGGGGGTGTTTCCATTCCCCACCCAACTGCCTTAGGGGAAAACTTCTGCCTCTCTGAACTTTGTTGCCTCTCCTGAAATTCTAAAATTGCAGGGGAGAGGCTGCTGGGGGGATCTGACCCCACTCTTCACCTGCCCCTTGCCGGGTTTTACCGTGGGGCAGGGAGCTGCTGCCTTCTCAAGAAACCAGACCCACCGGTGGTCTCAAGAAATCAGACTTGCCATCTTCCCTCTCTCCTGGGTTTGTCATCTCGAAGGCCACAGCCCCCAGATTCCTGGCGGAGCTCTGGCTCTCTGCAACAACATAGCTCAAATTCCTGATCCTGCCGATAGGACCAGCTCCTGGGTGAGGGGGGGCTCCCAGCTGCTCCACAGCTTTGCTCGGTCCGGGGTGAGGGACTCCTCCTCGGGCTCACCCTGCTCCGCACCCCCAGGCTCCCGCCAGGGTTTGCTTTGGGTCTCGTGGGCTCCACTCCTGTGGTCTCAGTGTCTCCAGTCTGACAAACCCCCACACGCTTTATTTGACCTCCTGCAGCCAAAAAGCTGCTGGGTGAGTGGCTCCTTGAGTGCCCCGAGTGCAGGGAACAAACCTCTCAGAGCATCAAGAACCCGGTGGGGCTCCTCAAACATGTCCCTGTGGGAGGCGTGACCCCAGCGAGGTGCCGCGTGGGGCTCCACAGGCCAGGGAGCAGCTGGGAAAACAGTGGTGTGATGCTGGGAAAGCCTCGGGACAGCCCGGGCCACGCTGAAATGGGGCTGCTCCACATGGGGAGGCTGAGCAGGGCACCCCGCTGCCCAGGCCGGGGGCGGGGGGGATGACCCAGCCTCCTGGGAGCCACCCTGGGGAGAGGGACGTCCCTCTTAGGGACACATCCCAGGTCCTATCGGGATGCGACTGGAGCAGGGCAGGGTCCTGCTGGGTGCGGACCCTGCCATTCTGTGGGAAAGGTCTCACTCGGGATGCCCCGACACTGGCAGGGCGGTGGCTGCACGTTGCTGTAGGTTGGGGACACTGATAAGCTGTTGCAAAACTATTACTAAGGCAAAATAATTCTAAAAAGTGTGTTACAATTGCGTAATTTGTGATTCTTAGCAACAGTTGATGTGAGCCCCGTCTGCCCTGGTCTTGCCTGGGGTTTCTGCTGGGTTTGCAGTGCCACCCATGCGGGGGACGGAGCATCACCTGGCAGGAGCCGCTGCTGCTGCTTGCAGAGGAATCCGGCTCCGTTGATCTCATTGCAGGATTTGACCCGCCTTTATTGTTCAACCCAAGCGTGTGTGTGCATGTACGCAGACAAGAACCTCTACAGGAGCTGTTTGCTAGACTCACCCAGTTACTGGGAACAGAACAAACTACCTTTCCCCTCCCCACACACACACACTCAGCGCTGCAGACAAAAACCTGGGCACGCAGGAGAGCTGCAGAGACACAGCTGGGAAAGAGCTTCCCTACACGGAAAGCTGTCCGGATCCGGCCACCTCTCTCTGACCCTTTACCGGCTGGGCAGGTACCTCCAGCGCGCCAGGCAGCGGCGCAGGGTGCTCACAGGGCTGTTGGGGACCGCCAGGTTGTGGGGGGACAGACCCCACAGTGCTAACGGGGTGCAGGTGAGAGCTGTGCGCTGGCTGGGGTGCCTGTGCCTACGGTGGCCAGAGGTGGGGACCCCGACACCGTGCAGTGCTATGTCAGGACCCCACAGGCAGTGCTGGGGTCCCTGGCCCATGGGGCTGCGCACCCCGGGGAGGGATGGAGGGGGATGGCACAGCACGGCATCCCAAGGAGCAGGAAAGGCCATCCCAGGCCCTGCTCCTCTGTCCCACCACCCTCCCTGGGGGCCGAGAGAGGCTGAGCCCTCCCCGAGAAAGCGCACAGCCCCGCTCTGCTGCGTTTACCCCAGGCAGGAGCCAGGCGCTTTCGTGCCCAGCACCCTGCACCCACGCGGGGCAGGACCCGGTGGTGACGCAGCGGGCTGGCACGCTGGGGGCTGGTGAGGGTGCTGGGCTTCGCAGGAGGCAAACCGGCACTGCAGGCAGAGCCGAGCACACCTGGAGCGTTGCCCCTGCTCCGCCTGGCTGCCCGCCAGCGCCAGCCGGGCTGCGGGGCTCCCACGGTGCCAGCCTGGCACCAGCTCGGCACAGAGCTCACGTCCCCTTCCCACCCCACCAGGGGTCCATGGCTGGAGCTGGCACTGGGAGGCAGGTGGGTGCTGGGTGGCATCGCCGGCAGGGCACCGGGGCTGGAGACATGGGTGACTTGGCAGGCTGGTGAGGGGGCACGGGCCCTGGGGGCGTGCAAGGGCTCCGGGCAGCAGCCATCAGCGCAAGCTTTTGGCTGAGGAGAGGAAAGCAGCAGCTCCCCTCTCCCCGTTTTAAAGCGAAGGGCTGGGTGGGAGCGCTGCGATTTCTCCCCACCCTGGCTCGCTGCCGGGGGTTTGCCCGGGAAGAAGGATCTGGTTTTGGACGGGGCAGTGAGCGCAGGTGTGTGAGCGCGGGCAGAGGTGCTGCCCTGGCACTTGGCACACGCTGGCACGGGACCCCAGCTCAGCTCAGCTGCGCTTCTTGGTGCGACCCCGGGCCAGCAGCGTGGGAGCGTGGTGGTGGGTTCGCGGCTTGCTGCGGGGTGGCCCTGGCCAGGGAAGGGCTCCCAGGCAGCCCCATGGGCTCCAGGCAGTGCTCCAAGCTCTGATCCTTCCCCACAGCCCCGGGACATCTCGCCAGGCCACACAGCTCTCCTCGGACAAGAGGACTCAGATCATCTGTGTGCCATTGCGCCCTCAGCCATGCCCTGAGCGGGGAAGGAGCCTGAGCCGCCTCCAGGTACGTCTCGGGGGGCACTGGGCAGCAGCTCCTGCGGGGGGATGCAAGTGCATGGTGCTGATTGACCTGAGTAGCTGGAAAGGAAGGAATTAGCGCTTGGGGTTGAAGGAAACTTTTGATCCAGCCTGGAACTGGAGCTGCCTGCTGGCTCCTGGGCTGTCCTGTACGCCCCAGGCAGGCATTTCAACAGCCAAAACCAAAGCATTTGTCTGGAAAAAAACCATATTTTTCTTACACAAACCACCTCTTTTAGAAAACACAGAAATGAAATGTTGGGACTGGTGATATCTGGGATGTGGTCCCACTGGAACCAGCCACGGTGCTGCCTCCCTGGCCCCGGCCCCAACCTGCTGGGCCAGTTTGGGCTCCTGCGGGGCTTTGGCACATTCCTCCTGCCAGAGCCACAAGCACCTGGCGCTGCAGACCCCCAGCAGCCCATCTCTGCAGACCCCCAGCAGCCCAGCGCTGCAAGCCCCCAGCAACCCAGCACTGCAGACCCCCAGCAGCCCAGTGCTGCGGACCCCCAGCAGCCCATCACTGAGGACCCCCAGCAGCCCACTGCTATGCACCATGCTCTGCAGGCACAGACAGACCATTCCCGTGGCGAGCAAGAAACTGCTCTGCAGAGTGTCCTCGCCGGCAGGCACAGACCCCCAAAACTTGGCAGTTCCTTGCAAAAGAAGATTAATTCTTGCAAAGGCAAAGGAAGCTGCAAAAAGTCTCCTCTGATCATTGCTGGTGCTCGGCTCTGTCCTTCAAGGGCTTGGCCCTCCCTGCTTACCACAGGATCGTGTGATGCTTCACTCTGGTCTTCACCCCTACACCGCACAGCCCACCATGCTCGTATCAGTGGTGGTGTGCATTGCTCAAAGCAACGCCCTAAAAGCAGGGACGGACCCAGCCTGCCATTCTGTGAAGCCCTCTGTCAGGGGAGACACCTTAACAGCACAGAGCCAACAGTGGCCAACTCACCTCCGGCTAACCGTCACCCGGGTTTGCAAACCCAGGCGGCAGTGAAGCTCTGGGTCTGGCATAGCGTGCCAGGCAGTAAAGCTCTGGGTCTGGCGTAGCGTGCCACCCTGCTTGCACTGGGGCAGCCCCATGCCGAGCTGCGGAGCCGGTTTGGCCAGCACAAGCCCTTGGGGCTGCCAGCAGCGCTGCCGCTGCCGGGAGCGGGGTGCCAGCTAGGGTGAGGTGCCGGCAGCATGCACAGACTCTCCCTTTCAGCAGCCCCACTTTCACCCGCGCTTGGGCTGCCTCAGGCGTCACCTGCGAGAAAGAAAACCCATCCCTGCCATGCCCCAGCATCCGGCTCTGCAGCAGCCGCTTCCCCTTCAGCTCTTGGCGTTAGCAAAGCATGGCGGCTGGTTTAGCCCATTCTACCTATGTAGAAACTGCGGCTCAGGGAAGGCTGGGACCACACCTGAGATCCCCTGGGGTGTCCCTGGTGGTAAAGGTTCCCATCCATCCCCAAAACGTGCTGGTGCAGGGGAGTGTGGCTGAGCCACACAAAACCCCGGGGAGGGAAGAGGACGAGCCTGGGGAGCACGACCCAGGAGCTGTGCTGGTCCAGTGCTGCAGCCGAGCGGAGCCAGCTCAGCCCTGCCCCTGCCAAGGCGCTTTCCCACCGGGTCCCATTGCACAGGTGGGGGTCCCGCTGCCCCCGTCCTTCCCACCGTGGCTCTGATGCATCAGGGGCACATCAGGCAATCAATGAGCTTGTGCCTCAGTGCTGGGCAGCCAAGGAGGGGCTGGCAGGGCACTGGGGGTCCATCCTAGTGGCCATCAGCATGTGCCCCTGTGGGCAGCGGGGGAGAAGGAAGGTGTGGTCAGGGGTGGAAATGTGCTGCAGGGTCCCTTCCTGCCCCCATCCCAAGGGACCGGTCAGCTTGCGGGGCTGGTGTCCACACAAACCTTTGCTTTGCTGCCATGCCCAGCACCCTGCACAGCTGCCCCTGCCTCCCGCCTGGGCGCAGCCTCTTCCTGTTGATCCTGGCCCGCTCCAGCAGATTGCGCTGCCAATTTACACCGACGTGCGCAATCAGGCCGGGGACATGGTGGCAGGGACTTGGCCAGGTGGCTCATCCCTTACGGCAAAGGCTCCACCAGAAGGAAGTGCAGAGAGGTTGAGTCACCTCTGTCAACAGGAGAACGTGAGGATGGGCTTTACTGTCTACAAGTGAGATGGTCCCTCCACCCCAAATAAGTGGCACATGGTTGGGGAGACAGTCCAGGAGGTCAATGAGATTAAGTGCAGCAAGAGGTGAGCTGACCCATGGCCATCTCCCACTGCTCTTCACCCACGGCTTCTGCTGCTGTTTCTCCAGGTTGGGTGACTCTGGTCTCCACCAGCTACCATGGACTGGAAAACACTGCAGGCGCTGCTCAGCGGGGTCAACAAATACTCCACAGCTTTTGGCCGCATCTGGCTCTCTGTGGTCTTCGTCTTCCGTGTGCTGGTCTACGTGGTGGCAGCTGAGCGCGTGTGGGGAGATGAGCAGAAGGACTTTGACTGCAACACGCGGCAGCCGGGCTGCACCAATGTCTGCTATGACCAATTTTTCCCCATCTCCCACATCCGCCTCTGGGCCCTGCAGCTCATCTTTGTCACTTGCCCTTCCCTCTTGGTCATCATGCACGTGGCCTACAGGGAGGACCGGGAGAAGAAGAACCGGGAGAAGAATGGGGAGAATTGCCCCAGGCTCTACAGCAACACGGGCAAGAAGCATGGCGGACTGTGGTGGACCTACCTGCTCAGCCTCTTCTTCAAGCTTATCATAGAGATCCTGTTCCTCTACCTCCTCCACAAGATATGGGACAGCTTTGACTTGCCACGGCTGGTCAAGTGCTCCAATGTGGACCCCTGCCCCAACATTGTAGACTGCTACATTGCTCGGCCAACCGAGAAAAGAGTCTTCACGTACTTTATGGTCGGGGCCTCAGCCATCTGCATCATCCTTACGGTCTGTGAGATCTTCTACCTCATCTTCAAGCGGGTTGTCCGGAGTGCACGGAAGTGGAAGAAGTCCACCAAGCGCTCCGTCAGCTACAGCAAGGCCTCCACCTGCCGGTGCCACCTCAAGACGGAGGAGAAGGACAAGTCCCAGACGAGGTGGGTGGCAGCCCTGTGGGCTTTGGCTCCCAACCTGACTGCTGTCTGATGGGTGCTGGGAGGGCAAGAGGGAGGGAGAAGTGTCCTGGATTGTGCCAGGCTTGGCTGGCCACAGTGGTGACCACCAGTGATGCCACCAGCCAGGACCTCGATGGCTGAAAGGGGAGGGGGACACATCTATGGGAAGTCTCCTGCTTGGGAGCATGGGCACGTCCCTGGGTGTCCCAGCGGCGAGGGCACGCTCGGTGGCAGGTGGGTGCTAGCTGCCCCCGGGCATGCCTGAGGGTGTCTGTTCTTCCCACAGAGGAGAAGAGCTGTGAGCTCACCCGTCCCAGCCGGCTCGCCTTCCCCTTGGCCCAGCAGCTTTTCAAGCCTGCTAAGTCCCTGAACCCTCAAGAGTCAACTCATGAAAAATGACTAAGCCCAGAAAAATGAAGTCACCCCGAGAGAGGCCCACGGGTGCCTGAGCAGACGCAGGTGAGGCGAGGGCAGCCCTGGAGCTCTGCCAGCTGCACGCGGCAGCGCCGCGGGGCTTGGACATCCTGCCAACGTATAGATGCCGTGCATGACTCCGCCGAGCAGCCAGCCCCACCGCAGCAGCCAGCTCAGTCCTCCCGGGCAGCGAGCCCAGCCAGGAGCTGCAGGGGTGAAGCCATCGAGCTGGGGGAGCACACGGGACTGGGGCTGGCAGGAGGGAGCATGGGGACTCCTGTGTCCCAGCAGCTTCTCTTGGGTCCTGCAGCTCTGCTGCTCGCGTGCTGGGTGTGAATGCATCAGTGCCCAGCCAGGGATGGTGTCACCTAGCGCGGTGACAGTCCTCCTGGCTCGCTGTGCCCGTACAGGCACAGTCCCAAGCACAGTTTCATCCTCCTTTCTTTTGTACCAAGGAACCAAAGAAATGCTGGGCTCAGCGCCGTGGCCAGAGCCCTCTTCGTGCGCCCGGAGTAATCAGAGAGGAGCAGGGCTGCAGGCTGCTCCTGGCTGCTCCCTTTGCCAGCACTGGGGCAGGAGCAGCCTTTTCCCCTTCGCTCATGCAAGCGCCATGCCGGTGTCCCACCCAACTGCCCGTGCTGGTTCTGCTGCTTCTCTTGGAGCCTTTGCATCCCCCCTCACCTCCTCTGGATGTCACAGATAGCGTAAGTCATGGATCCAAAATACATCATGTTGTTTGTAGACGGTGGGATCTGCTCTGCACGCTTTGAATTGGGAGGACTGGTAAAGGCAGAAGAAATGGATCTGCAGAGGTTCCCCAGAAGCCCACAGCTGGGTCCTCCCCACTCCTGCCTCAGCTGGGGCTATGCGGCTCGAGCCCCGGTGCCGGTGTGCCCGGTGTCCGACCACTCCGCCTCCTCCCGGCTTGTCACGCATCGTTAAACTTTAATTCACCAGAACCGCATGCTGGCCCCCGAGGAAATCAAGGAAGGAGCAGCATCAATTATTTACTAAATCTTGATAAATATTACAATAAATAGAAATTATTTCCATTTAATCTCTCCTTAAGCGGTGCTACACGGAGGGTCTGCTGGCTCTCCGGCCAGCCCGTGAGCATGCCGTGGTGTGCGCTGCCACAGCCAGGGCTCGTGCCGCTGTGGGAGGCTGTGATGGCCATTCCCATGCTGCTGGGGCAGTGACACGTCTCTGCGCTGGGACACAGAGCAAGTGCTTCCAGCACCGGCTGCTCCCATGGGCACCCCAGCACCATGTCACCTGTGTCACCTGAGGTGCCAGCCTCAGTGCCAGAGGAAAGATGCTCCAGGAGGTTGAACAGCAGAAGGTGGCTGACCAGGAAGCGGCTCTGGAAGCCACAGGGGTCTGCTTTGGGACACCCACACGGCTCACTGGGGGTCTGTGGCTGGGGCAAGTGAAGCCCATGCTGGGCACCATCCTGGTGGGTAAAGCAACATGGGAGCAGGCGTGTCTGCTGTCAGAGCAGCTCTGGTTCCCTTGCAGGTTTGGAGCAGCTCCCCAGAAGTGATCGTTTCCACCCGTGGAGGGCTGGGGGGGCTCAGAGCATCGCTTGGGGCAGGCACCGAGAGGGGACCATGCCGTTTGGGCAGCTACAACCCAGGGGTGGTGGGAGCGGGAAGTGGGATTCATGGTGGGCTGGCTGGGAGACGGGCCGTGGGCTCTGCAGCACCCTGGTGCCACGGCATGGAGCAGCACATGGGCGTCACCTGAAGCACGGCAATTATTTGATATTAAATATAATGATGCTATTCTGGCTCTGCCCTCGCTCAGCCCTGGCACTGTCTGTGAGAAGGAAATGCCATGTCTCGGTGCAGGAGAGGCGGCAGCTCCCAGTTGGTGAGAACTGGCCTAGTTTCTGGTTTCGGTAGCCCAAACCCGAGCCCACCGCCCCGGCTGACCCCACACAGCCCACGCCAACCGCGCCGGCCCTTTGCGGCCGTGGCAGGACAGCGGGTGGGGGCACACACAGCGGGTCTGCCCCCTCCCCAAAGGCAGCAGGACTTAAGCCTGTGTGTAAACCACCAGCATCAGCCCCCCCGCTCCCCGCTGCGGTGCCTCCGCACGCCCCGTCGGAGCAGCCGACGGCAAAGCCCCGTTTGAACCGGGCGGCGGGTGCCGGCCCGCGGGTCCCCGGCGCAGCTCAGCCCCGGGGCCGGGCAGCGGCGGGCTCCGGTGTGGCTCCAGCACCACCCAGCGCCCGCCGCGCCGCACGGACCCGCGGGGGCACGGGACGGGGACCGAGCATCCCCGGGGGACCGAGCATCCCCCCCGGCACCCCGGGGCATCTCCCCGGCCCTGCCGCCCCGCACCAACAGCGCGGCGGCTGTAGGGGCGCGCCGTGGGGTGGCTCGCCGGGGGTCCCCACCGGTGGGCAGGTCCGTGAGCCCCGCGGGTCCCTGCCCCGCTCAGCGGCTTTGCCGGAACCGGGAGCGAACGGGCGGGGAAACCCGGGGCTTACCCACCGCCCCCGGTGGCGAGGGGGCCGGCTGTCCCCGGCGCCCCCCCCCGGGGCCGCCCCCTCGGTCGGGGGGTGGGGGGCGGCCCCGCACACCTGAGGCTTGGCGCTAAGCCCCGGCCCCCGGTTTCCTGCCCGCGCTCCTCCCCTGGCTCCCCCCGGGCCCCCCCGGCCCCGCAGGGCCGGAGCCGCCCGGGCCGCTCACACCCAGCGCGGCCCCAGCCCGGCGGGACGTGCCCGGCGCGGCGGAGGTGAGTGCGCGCTGCCGGGAGCCCGCGGCGCCGGGACCCCCGGGGGGGCATTGGGGACACGGGTGCCTGGGGTAGGGGCACCCCACCGCTGGCACCCGCTGGCAGCCTGGGGCACCCCGCTGGCCCCATGCGGCTGGGTGTCCCTTTAACGGCCCAGCCGGCACCTCTGCCTGCTTAATTGGCAGGGGTTAATTAGAAGCCAGGGCTGCGGCTGTTCCTTCTCTCCCAGCCGGGCTGCAGGGCTGAGCTCTGCTGGGAGGGCTGGGCTCACCGGGGGTGAGGCTGAGGCACCCCCGGAGCGACAGCAGGTCAGCGTGCGGTGAGTGGTCTGGGGGGTCCCTCGGCTGGGGAAAGCCCTGGAGGGGGGAGCGGGCTGGGTGCCATCACCCCCCAGCGAGGGACCCGGCTGGGGGCTGTCCCTCCAGTTTGGGGTGAGCCCTGAGCAGGTACTGGGGTGGCTGCGGTACCCCAGGGGTTTGCGCTTCCCCCCGTTCCATGACCCTGGTGCTCTCTGCCCTTCGGCAGAACCGGGGCAGTGGGCTGTAGGAGAGGCAAATCTGGGCTGCTGCTCCTGTGAGCCCCCCCGTGCCCCCTCTCTGGGTGCTGTGGCCAGGGGATGCCCCCAAACCAGCGGGGCAGCGAGCTTTTCGCTGCGGGCTGTGTCCTGGGAGTGGGACTGGGTGCTGTGCATGGGACGGTGCTGGGGTGGGGGATCCCCTCGGTGCCTCTTCTCCCCCAGCCCCGTGTTTCTGCACTGGGGTGTAGGAGGAGCGCTCCTGGGCTCAGCAGTGCTGCCTGGCTCCCTCCCTTAGGATGTTCCTTGGTGGGTTGCTGGGACCCTCGGCAGAGCAGCTGCGTCCTGAGAAAGTGCAGGGTTTAGGTGGCCCCGTCTGCCCCGTGCTCTCCAGTGTGGAAACGGAGAATTGACTTGGCTCCCCTCCTCTCTCCGCTGGCAGAGGCACGAGGCTCCCTAGAAGATGGGTGACTGGGGGTTCCTGGAGAAACTGCTGGACCAAGTCCAGGAGCACTCGACCGTGATCGGGAAGATCTGGCTCACCGTGCTCTTCATCTTCCGCATCCTCATCCTGGGCTTGGCTGGGGAGTCAGTGTGGGGGGACGAGCAGTCGGATTTCGTGTGCAACACCAAGCAGCCGGGATGCACCAACGTCTGCTATGACAAAGCTTTCCCCATCTCCCACATTCGCTACTGGGTGCTCCAGTTCCTCTTTGTCAGCACCCCAACGCTGATTTACCTCGGCCATGTTGTCTATCTCTCCCGGAAGGAGGAGAAGCTGAAGCAACAGGAGAGCGAGCTTCGGGCTATCCACAGCAAGGACCCAAAGATCGAGCAGGCCCTGGCAGCTGTGGAGAAGAAGATGTCCAAGATCTACATGACGGAGGATGGGCGGCTCAAGATCCGAGGGGCGCTGATGTGGACGTACATCATCAGTGTGATCTGCAAGAGCATCTTCGAGGCTGGCTTCCTCGTTGGCCAGTGGTACCTGTACGGCTTTTCCATGGTGCCCCGCTATGTGTGCAAGAGGGACCCCTGTCCCCATCAGGTGGACTGCTTCATCTCTCGCCCTACCGAGAAGAGCATCTTCATCATCTTCATGCTGGTGATGGGCTTGATCTCCTTAATCCTGAACCTCCTGGAGCTCTTCCACCTCTGCTGCAAGAGCCTGCTTGGCAACATCAAGAAGGTGTCGGGGCCGAGCCAGGACGGCTTTGCCCCCGACATGGTTGTGGGTCCCTACCCACCCAAGCACTACCCCTTCCTGCCCATGGCCGAGAGCCACACGCCACCCTACCAGGCCTACAACAAGCTCTCCAGTGAGCAGAATTGGGCCAACTTCCACAACGAGGAGAACCTGGCGCTGGGCAGTGGCAGCAGACCCCTCTCAGACCCCTACACCCCCGCGGCTGCTGAAGCCCCCACACCGGAGGAGAAGCTGTGCAGCCGGCCCGGGAGCTCAGCCTCCAAAAAGCAGTACGTCTAGTGCCGGGCTGGCCCCGGCTGGCCACGGGGACCTTCCCTGGTCCCTTGTTCCTGTGAAGGTGCCGTCTGGATGGGCTGCGGAGGCTGTGCCCGGGGGGACCTGCCTGCCCCGGGAGGTGATGCTCGGGAGCGGGGCTGGATGCTCTCCTGGAGCAGAGCCTCCCCACTCTCCTCTTTTCCCCACAGACCTTGCAAGGAAGGAAACTGCAGAAAGTTCCCTGGGACGCCGTGTCCCGTGTGCCTCGCTGTGGGAAAGGGAGAAATCCCTCGAGCCACACAGCTGGGAACAGGCTGTCCCCGGGGCTGTGGCAGGAGGCTGGGGCCAGCCGCGAGGCTGGAGTGTGAAAGCTGGGCCTGTGCCCTGGGAAGCCACTTGCCTCCACAGGCAGCGGGCTGAGCCCAGGAGGGCTGGGGCAGCGCTGCCTCACCGGCCCTGGCCACCAGCCCCATCCTGTTCCTGTGGCCACGGCTGCGGGCCAGCAGCTCCTGCCCCAGGGCTTGCTGCGGGAGCTGCCCCCTGCCCCACGGGGCATGGGGGGGTTAAGCAGCAGCTGGCAGCTGGGGCTCTGCAGCCACCCACTGATCCCGATGGCTGCAGGTCACTGCTCGGGTGCGCTGGGGCTGCGAGCCCCCAGCCCTGGACCCTTTCCCACTTGGTGTGTGTCTCTAAGTTATTTTTAACCTGCTGGCCTGAGCATGGGGCTTTCTGCCTTCAAGGTGCCGCTGTGTGGGATCTGGGGAGCCGTGTCCAGCCTGGCCGAGTGCCCTGGAGCCCTGTGCATTTTTCCAGGAGGAATTCGCCAAGCAGCTGCTGGGTTTGGGGGGTTATTGGTTTTATTACTTTGCACTAGTCATCTCCTGCTGTGGGTGGGGGTGTTGGGGGGTGTATGGAAGAATCAACAGCCGCCACATGAGCAGTCACCCTGTCATCCCCAGCCCACCGATGCTGTGAAAGGGGAAGGTCCTGCGTGACCCAGGCACGAGCGTGGGATGTGGGTGCTGCCCTCAGTGCTGTTTCCTTTCCTCCTGGCAGACTCAAGTGTTGCATCTTGTTGAATAAAGTTGGATGAATGAAAAAAGGTGAAGTGTGGCCTGACTGTGCTTCCTGCAGCCACCAGCTGTCCCTGGGAGGGTGGGTGCGGGTCTGGGGCTGAGAGGGAAGCTGCTGCCCTGTGGGGCTGGGGTCCAGGGGGGCGTGGGCACCCACCCACTGAAATCACAACCCTCCCTGCTATAGTGTCCCATCCCCTTGAGCCAAGCCTCAGCCCAGAGGCTGTCACTGGGCCATCTTGGGACAGGCGCCCGTGACCCAAAGCAGGGCTCAGCTCCTCTGCCCTGGCTGTGCTGCAGATAAACCGAACGGCGGCCATGGAGCTGCTCGTGGCTGCATAATAGGTGGAAATGAGCCACAGATAAAGGCACACAATGCGGCTCGGGCTGTTGTTTAGTTTCTCTGGCCAAGCCAGCCCAGGGCAGAGCCTGCTCTCTGCCGAGGGCCTCTTCAGTGAGGGTGGGACGGGCTAAAAATACCCTGGAGAAAATAAAATATGGGTGATATCGGGTAATATCGCTGCCACTGGCTGCTGGAGGAAGAGAAGAGGGAGGCACCCGGCCAGGCTGCCCTTGGTGCAGCGCCTGGGCTGGTGGCCGAGCCTGCCTTTGGCTCCCCTCCCTGCTGGGAATAACAAGGGGGGTAAAATCCCCTGGGGTGGGGGTCTGAGGTGCACGCTACCAGCTCTCAGCCCTCCCCTGCACCCTCCATGAGGATGCTGGGGAAGATGCTCTCCAGAGGGACCCTGCCCTGCTCCCCCTGTTGCCCAGTGGGGGCTCCCGGAGCACCCCAGTGCAATGGGGGACCACAGCCCAGCGCTCCCCAGGCATCAGCAGAGCTGCAAAGCCCCTCCAAGCTGCAGCTTTCTGGGGGAGGGGGGCAGTCTGGTGTGCTCAGCCAGGAGGAAATACCCGTGTGAAAGGTAACGGTGCAGCCGTGCAGTGTGTTTACCCGCCGGCAGTGTTCCCCCGCTCACCTCCCCTCTCCTGGGCTGATATTTTTGTTGGCACCAGGGGAGCATCACGCTTTTCCGAACGGCCTTGCAAGGTGGAAAACAAGACGGCCGAGACCCCCCCTTGCCTGGACGCTGTGCCCGGCCACGGGTGCTGTGCAAACACAGCTCCGCGTCCCGCTATTGTTCCCATGTTGTGACAAGGCAGCTCGGGGCAGCTGGTGTGACCTCGTGCCGCCGGGACCTGCCCACGCCACATGCCAACAACAACAGCGAGGGGTTCACCTGCACGGTGGGACCGGGGAGGGGGCGGCCGTGGGGCCGGTGTTGGCAGCAGCCCCCCAGAAGGCGGGCGGGCAGCCCTTAGGCAAATAAAAGTTTGCAGCTGATAAGGGTGCAGGCTGTCCCGGAGAAGCCCTTTGGCACAGCTCGGGGACAGATAGTGGACACGCACGGCTTTTCTCACACCTCTGTGCTCCCTCCTGAGTAAACAGGCCCCTCCGGTCACTCACTGCCCCAACCCCCGGCCCCGTGCCATGATGCTGAGCCCTGCGGTGGCATGGGCAGCCTGGGGGCTGTGGTGATGGGGTCCCCACAGGTACCCCAGAGACTCAGCTCTGGGGTAACGGGCAGCAAGTATGTGCCGTGACATGTGGGCACCAGGACGACTTGCAGCCACCTGACTGGGATGGCAGAGAGCCCTGGGCATGGCAATGGGGTGGGGGCACTGTGGGGCTGTTCTCCCCCATGCTGGCATTGCCCTTAGCATGGATTTTCAGGGAGGGCAGCTTTCGTATCGCCACCTAAGAGCCTTGTGGGGTTTATCCCACCCAAGGCTGGACGTACTTCCCAAGGCACCGCTGCAGCCCCCCGAGAACTGCCCTGGCAAGCAAGAGCTGCCTGCCCACCCTGTGCCATGGCGCGGGAGCTGGGCTGCCTTCCTCGGCAGCTCCCCCATCCTCAGCCCTGGAAGAAAGAGAGGGAGACGACAGGGCCAAAGGAGCAAAAGGAAGAGGTAGAGAGGTGGATGGACAGATGGACGGGCACCTGACCTGACCTCCAGCAGCCTGAGGCTGCGGGTGCACAGGCACACTCACCAGTTCAGGAGGATGCTGGGGGTGGGCAGCCACCCCGAGCACTCCCTGAGTCAGGAAAGGCTTTGGGGCGGCTCTGCCAGTCCTGGACCACACACTCCCCAGGACCCCGATTCCCACTGGGGGTGCTGGTCTAACACCAGCCACGGCCCCTGGGAGCTCTGTAACTTTGTCCCATGGCCACAGGTTTGCAGGGAGGTTCCTGCTCTCCTCCCAGTTAGGACCAGTCTGTGCTGGGCTCCCCCTGCCCAGCTCTGCCGTGGGTTGGGGGAGAGGAGCCGTGAGGGCTGTGCAGCATGTCCCGCCTGCAAGGCGCTGGCCAAGCACCAAGGAGGTTATTTTTAAGCTTTCCCAGGGCACAGAAAACAGCGTCTAAATCCGACCGGCTTGCAGGAAGAGCTGTGGCAGGAGCAAAACTGCAGCTGAGAGGGGAGGAAGGGCAGAGGGCTGGGCAGGGGGGCGCCAGCCAGGGCCACAGCATGGCCCCCCACCCACTGGGGCCCCGTTTGTGCCCAGGGCTCTGCCCGCAGCTTCCCAGTGCCCCGTTTCCCACAGCCCCCCAGGGAGACCGGGCGCAGGCAGGAGCATCCCTCTGAGCCAGGCGCAGACCCCCTGAGCCCACCGCACCCACCATCCAGGCAACACCAGACCAGGTACAATCCTGCCCTTCCCAGCACCACTGCCAACAGTGCCGAACGAAGGAAAAGCAACCCCCAAATGGCTCCCTTCCTCCCCCAGGCACGGGGTTATATTTAGCGCTCCACGCGCGGGCATGGCAGACAATGCGGCCCCGTGTGAGAACCGCGGGCGGGAGGAAACGCGCTCAATAGCCCCGATGACTTCCCGCATCCTGACATTGTCGCTCCCCTCCAGTCGCTTCCTCGCACGGAGGCGATGGGACCGCAGCACCCAGCACCCCATGCCCACCCCGGGATGGGTCCTACCCCTGCCAGCGGCTCAGGGCATCGGCCTGATGCAGCTCCAGGAGGGCAGGGGGTGCTGCCTGCTGGGTGGGAAGGGAGCGTGCCCCACTGTCCCCGGCCAGGGCCTGGGGGACGCATCTGGGTGTAGGGCAGAGCTGCTCCTCTCCCACAGCATGTCAGGGCTTCTGCCTGCTGCAGAAAGAGCCACTGGGCATGGCACGGAGGGTCTGCGCTGTGGGGCTGGGGCAGGAAGAGGCAAGTGAGACCGGGAGGCTGGGAAAGGACAGGCTGCGCTCAGGAAAAGGGCAAAACTGGAGCCTGGGAAAACAGCCTCGGCTGGCCAGAGCAGGGGAGAGAGCAGCCGTCCCCAGGGGATGCGGGGACACACACACCATTTGCTCTCCAGTGCAACTGGGGTGAACACTCTCAGTGTCCCAGGGCTGCAGGGCCACTGCGGTGTGCACAGATCCTGGGTGCCCCGGCGTGGCTGTGATGGGACAGAGGAGCGTGAGTCCCTGTGGGCCCCAGCGTCCCCCTGAAGCCCCCTGCATTGCTCTGCTCCTCCCCAAAGCATCGTCGCTCCAAGCCTTGCGGGAAGGGGACCGATGGCTCTGAGCAGCCCTTGTGCCAGCACAGGGTGACAGCATCCCCAGCCCTGCGCAGCTGGTGCATCCCTGCTCTGAGCTAACCGGACATCCGCTGCGGTCATCCAGGTGTGCCGAGCCGTGCCGAGCCGCCGAGGGGGCTCTCACTGCCCCTGCCTGCACAGCAGCTGTCCCAGGCCCCTGAGCCAACCCCCAGCAAGCCGGGGCACAGCTTGTGTGTCCCCCCCCAGCATGGTCCTGGCTCACTCCCTGCATCCTGCCTCCGGAAACTGCCACCTGCTCCTCTCACCAGCGGCTGGCAATGGACCGTCGGGTTTGGGGAGCAAACCCGGCCCTGGGCAGGGCAGAGGGTCGGCCGGGAAACTGTAGCCACCCTCGGAGCCAGCAGGGAGGAAGCAGCAAGGCAGCAGGGCCATGCCGAGAGCGCAGCAGCCAGCTTGCCCCCCTCCCAGCCTGGGGCATGGCCACCGCGGGCTGGGCAGGGACAGGCAGCACTTCTGCAGCTGCCAGATCCGATCCCTCCCCTGTGGCGCGGTGTGGCCGCAGCCAGCCCCTTCCCCAAAGCTGGACAAGCCCCGGGAGGACGCTGTCCTGCAAAACACCAACCTCCTGGCCAGGCTGGGACTCCCTGCCTGGGACAGGCTCACCCCTCGCACGGCCCCACACGTGCTGCTGGCACGGCTCCTTGCCACACTCCCGCTGCAGCATCCAGCTGTGCCATGCTGGGAACAGCTGGATTACAAACACGCTGGGCTAGACGAAGGACTTGAGCGGCTGTGTGCAGGCTGGGGAAGCCAGCTTTTTGCCATAATGGTTTATTCACTAAAGCTTCCTCTCACTCTTCGTGAGCAACTGTGGCTGCTCACCCTAGCCCTGAGTGCTCGCCGGCTCCTATTCTTGTCCAGCCGGCACTTCCCAGGCAGCACATTGTTGGGATTCAATGGGAGGAAGGGTGGGTTTATGGTACTGAGGGCTTAGGAGAAAGGCAACCAGTCTCTGGGAAGCAGCTTCCCCCCTGCCCCAGCGCCTGCGGGGAATCCACGGCCCTGCAGCAACGCCGGCGTCTGCCGTGGGGACGGATGGGAGTCCCCAGACACGCGGAACCCAGCTGGAAACACGCAGGACCAGGAAGGCAGCAGTGGTGGAAGCAGGGCAGGGGCTGCCCAGCCAGGTGCCACCGGTGCCCACGCAGCCGCTGGCAGGGCTCCATCCTTCCCGAGCGCATTGCTCCAGCACTGCGCTGGAGCAGCCCCCCCGGCCGACACCGCGTGGGCCAGGGGAGGAAACGGGGCAGCGAGGCCCCGACAAAGCCCGATTGTGCCCGGCCAGCCCTGGGAACAGGCAGATCAATGGGCTATAAACAGTCGAGGGAGCCGCTCCGTCGCAGGGCGAACAAAGGCATTTCAGAAGATGTTTCCGAGCTGGGCCCCGTTGGTCCCACTTGGGGGAAGGGACTGGACCGTTCCCACTCCAGCGCACAATAGGGAACAGCCATTGCCCAGCGTCACCCTGCAGCCAGGCTGGGAAAGGAAGAAGCCAAGGGCAGGGGTCACCTCAGGGGACAGTGCCAGCCTGCCCGGGGGGACCGGGGCAGTGGCATGAGAGGTGCTGTGAGCCCCAGTGCAGGTGGCTGCAGCGGGGTAGAGCTGGGACAGCCTTTGCATCGCCCTGAGCCTCCTCCTGCACCTGCCACCCCAGCCTCAGCTGCCCTCACACGCCGCCATGCAAAGGCCTGAGAGTCCCCGGCAGTGCCAGGCTGCGAGCCCTGCCGGCCCAGGACAGCAGCAGGTTGGGAGGTAAACGCAGCCGGGCAGCGCCAGCAGTAAAGCTGTCAGCGGGGCAGGAGCTGGCCCCGAGGAAGGACGGACCGATGAGAAATGCTGAACCGGCTGCTGACCTCAGGGCTTCGCACCAGACACGACAGATTTATCATCCCCGGGAGGGGAAGGCCAGGCCGGGGCAGCAGCAAGACCTTGCTCAGGCACCAGGGGAAAAAACAAGCTGGGAGGCAGCGATAATCCTGGCTACGGCCCCAGCACGCTGCAGTTACCGGCTGGCCTGGCTCAGGCAGCTCTCGCTGGAGTTTGGTCCCACTGCGCCTGTGATGCCAGAGGCTGGAGGGGACACCGGCCACCAGCCCCCCGCGCTCACTGCCAGCCTCTCCTGCCATGTGCTGCCCTGCTCAGCAGCCCAGTGGGATCCCCCCCATCCCCCTGGACCCCACCCAGGACTGCCACAGCCCTTCTTGTCTAGATAAGGAGGTCGAAGGGAAGCAGATGACGTGGCCGGGGGGAGCTGGGAGGGAGGCACAACCTCAGCACGGGCTGGGATTTCGGTGCCTCCCCCTCCTTCCTGCCTACTCACCCTGCTGCCAGGCCCAAGGTCAGTGCCCAGCCAGGGACAACGATGGAATTTCTCCCATCGTAGAAGGGGCTGCTTCTTGAAAACATGGGGAGCAGAAACACACTCTGAGCCAGGGTTAGGGCCAGGTGCTGTTGCAGAAGACACACAGACCCAAGGACTGACAGAAGTTTATTTTGGCTGTTCCTGTACAGGGCAGACACCTCCTTGTTCTCTACACACCAGCCCAAAGCCACCACCACACTTGGAGCTCTGTGACAGAATCGGGGCCAGGACTTGCACCTCCCCCCATCCCCCTCCCTCACTGTGAAGCCTGGGGATGATGCAGAGAGGGGTTCCCCGGAGTTCTCCACCACTGTTCAGGCTCCCCTGGGGGGTAGGCAGTAGCATGGAGCTGTGGTCGGGGTTCATGAAGAGCCACGGGAGAGCAGTAAGCGGAAGAGCCGATCCTCCTGCCGCAGGCATTAGCCTGACCCCAACTCCTTGTCACTCAGGTCCAAGTTTCTTCTATCATCACATCGTGGAAGAAACCTAAAGAGATGTGGGGAACCAGGCCGAGAGGGTTTCGTGGTTCAGGGGCTAGACCAGGCCAGGAGCTGATGGGTTTCAGAAATACTCTGCCTGTGAAGCATGGCTCTCTGCCCGCCCTGCCACAAAAGAGGTCTGAGTGCTGTGTCTCGAGTGCATGTGGGGCAGGCAAACCCCGACCCTCTGGCGGGCCCCGGGAGGGTGAAGAGCAGCAGTGGACATAGTGCATTGCCCAGGTAGGGCCCGGTGCAGGAGGGAAGCTGGTGGAAGGTGCTGCAGGTGATAAAAGTGTCCCCAGCACAGTGCTGCGGGTCAGAGCCCTCCAGCTGCAGGTCAGAGCCCGCTGGCAGCCGGCCCCCGGCCCCAGGGACAGTTCCTCCAGGGCACTGCCTCTGCCCAACCAACTTCATTAACTCTTTTCCGGGCGGTTCCTGTTCAGCACGGCCCGAGGGGCGAACTCCAGCTTGTCCTTCAGGCTCACCACCTTGGTCAGGTCCTTGCCCGCGATCTCCTGCAGCTTGCGGTCCTCCCGCTGCTCCGAGATGCTCTTCTCCTCCTCGGCCGCGGGCTGGGGGTCCCCGCGGAGGAACCACTCCAGGTGGTAGCCCACCAGCCCCACCACGAAGGCCACCGGGAAGGTGACGTACGGGGCCTTGGAGCGCACGGCCGCCCACAGCACGGACCACATGGCGCCGGGGGCTGCGCCTGGCAGGGGGCGACACGCGGCGGTCACAAGCCGGGCCCGGCCCTCCGCGGCGCCCGAGGCCTGCGGGCTGCCAGCGCCCGGGCGAGGCTCCGGCGGGCAAGGCCGCACCGGGGCCTCCCGCAGCACCGACCCACAGGGACGCGGGACCCGCCCGGGCCCCCTGCTCAGCCCCCCGGGGTGCCGCCCCGCCACCGGAGCCGGACCCCCAGCGAGCCCCGGGCGGCCCCGCTCACCTGGGCCCCGCCGCCGCCGCCGCCGCCAGCCCCGCCCCTTCCGGTCAGCGGTGCAGCGGGAGCGCGGCCGAGAGTGGCGGCGGCGAGGCGCGGCGGGGCGAGGCTGCCCCCTGGCGGACAGCGCGGGACCTGCGGCGCTGGAGGAGCGGCCCGGGAGCGTGGGGAGACCCACGGGGAGAGACCCACGGGGGAAGAGAGACCCACGGGGGGAGAGAGACCCACGGGGAGCCCTGGGGGAGGGAGCCACGGGGAGACGCACGGGGACAGCCACGGGGAGGGAGCCACAGGGATGGAGCCACGGGGAGACCCACGCAGGTGCCCATAGGGAGACCCACGGGGAGGCACCCACGGGGATTCCTGCAGACATCTCTCGGGCACCCTGCGGGGACATCTGCTCCTGCCCCAGCGAGAGCCCCTCTCCCGCCCCACGGATCCCTCTCCCATCCCATAGACCCCTCTCCCATCCCACGGACACCCCTCTCCCACCCCACAGACCCCTCTCCCACCCTCCCGCCCCACGGACACGAAGGGGCGGCAGTCGGGGCAAAGGCGAGCCCGGTGCCAGCCGCGTCCCCACGGGGAGGTGGCCACTGGCCCGGAGTAACCAAAGTCACCTTTATTAATTGCGGCGGTTCGTTACAATAAAAAGGGAGCCACGTGTCACGGTCACTGCACGGCGCTGGCCGGGGTGGGGGCTGGGGGCCCTTCCCAGGCACATCTCTAACTCCGGGAGGCTGGGGGGGGGGCGGCAGGGGGGGAAGGGGCTTCGGGTGACTGAGCGGGCACTGCCGTCCCAGAGGTGTTTAGCACTGACGGACCCCTGGAGCGAGGGACCCCCAGCGAGGTGCCCCCCTGCTCGGCCCCAGCCCCCCCCTGCTGCATGGGGGGGGGGGGGGGGGAGTGTGTGCAAGCTGGGCCCCCCCAAGTTGCTTCTGATCCCACCGCTCTGCCCGAGGGTCCTGGGCAAGGTTTGGCCCCGGATTTCAGGGGCTCCCCGGCACCCACCGGCCCTGCCTGGGGGGCAGCTGGTGATGCTGCGTGGGGCTGCTGGCACGGTGGGGTGAGGGGACGGGGTCCTCCCCAAAAGGGGCACTGGGGGGGACAGGATGCTCCGAGAGAGACCTGGGATGGGGACAGGGACAAGGCAGATGCAGCCTCCTGCCCCGCCACACTGCTCTGCCCTGGAAGGGACCTTTGGGGACCCCCCCACCCTGCTCCCAGGACGGGGTGCAGGGACAAGGGAGCTGGGAGCAGCAGCCGTGGGGCACCAGGCACACGACAGCCCCACCCTGGGGTGCCCTATCCTGGAGGCACAGGAAGATGGGGTGACCCCCCTGGGGTGACCTCTGGTAGCCCCCCACTCAAGGGGCAGCTGCTGGCCATGTCCATGCTCCGGTCCCACCTGCTGGCACCAGTGCAGAGCCACCACGGGCACAAAGGGGCTGCGGGCAGGTGTCCCCACCGCCACCCCCACTGCATTGCCCACCCATGGGGGACAGGGCTCCCACCGGTGGTGAGGCACAAGGGGGACACAGTACCCCCTGTCCCCAGCTAGTGCCACACTGCAGAGGCGCTCCCAGTCTCCGGGCTGGTGGGATGGATAAGCGGAGGGATGGACTGATGGTGGAGAAGGGCTGAGCGGGGTAGGAAGAAGCGTCGTGATGCTCCGTGCGAGGGAAGCC
Organism: Falco rusticolus; assembly: GCF_015220075.1. Lineage (NCBI taxonomy): Eukaryota > Metazoa > Chordata > Aves > Falconiformes > Falconidae > Falco > Falco rusticolus. Next base: position 117,370,007 of record NC_051189.1, read on the forward strand.
GTGACCGGGGGTGTGGGGGGGGTCCTGCTGCTCTGGTCTGCCCCACCAGCCAGAACACAGCGCCGGTCACGTGTCGTTTCTGGTTTATTCCTCAGGTTATATTTATATATGTATATAGGGGAAGGAGCCCTGGGTCCCCTGTGGCACCCGAGCCGGGGGCAGGCGCGGGCAGCGCTGCTGGGGAGCCCTTTGTCCCCTCCACATCCCAAAGCCTCGTGCCGGCAGGGCTGGGGAGCGGGGCTGGGGGGGCTCCAGGTGGGCAGGGGCTGGAGGGCCCGTCCCCACCACGCGCTGGGGGATTGCACTGAGTACGGAGAGGTGAGGGGGGGCCTGCCTGCAGCCCCCTCTGCTCCAGCCCAGCGGGGCCAGGGGCTGAGCATCACCTCTCATGTGGTTGGGATGCAGGCGGGGGGGGGAGTGGTGCAGAAAGGCTGGTGGGGTGGGAAGGGGACGGAGAGCTGGGACACAGCCCCAGGGAGGGCAGAGGAAGGGAGAGCCCCGGACCCCGGGAGAGGCTGGCAGGGGCATGCGGGCAGGGGGCAACGGGACGGGGCAGAACCGGGCTTGCAATCACCCGCCGTCGGATCCACGAAAGGTCTAAGATAGAAAAGAGAGAAGCTGTGAGTGGGGCCAAGAGCTGCCCCAGGGTGTCCCCGCGGCTCCCCATCACAGTGAGCTACGGCCACGCCGTCCAGTCCGGGTAGAAAAGCGGAGGCTGCGGTCACAGCCGGGTCTGTGCCTCGGGGATGTAGATCTCGATGCTGTCCGCGCTCTCGGTGGCCGAGCTCTGGCGGAAGGAGGCAGCTCGCTTGGCTGCCAGGAGCCGCTTGCGGGCCTCCTGCCGCTGCCGGTCCACCGAGTCCAGCGAGCGCTCCTTCACTGGGTGCACCTTGGAGCGCGGCGGCTTCTTTGGTATCGGGGGAGGCACCTTCTTCTCCTCCTGCACAGACAACAGGGGCTTCAGGGTAGGCGCAGAGCAGGGACCTCCACAGAACGGGCGTCCTGGTGGGCTTGGCACAGCCAGCAGGCGTGATGGACACATGCGCCTCCATGCACGGCGCTGCCGTGGGTGCCAAAGCCACGGTGAGGTGGCCCCGTGGACCCTCCTGCACCGTGGGGAGTTGTGAGGCTGGGCTGCACGCCCCTTCCTCCATCCACACGGTGTGAAGGTGCCCATGGACACGCTGCCTCTGCCCGTGCCGAGACCCTGCCCGGCCCCTTGCGGGCAGCGCTGCCCTGGAACGCCCAGTGAGCCCCCTGCGAGACCGCAGCGGCGGAGCAGCCCCTTCTTTAGCTTCATTTATTCCCAGCTCTGTTTTTCAAGTGTTTGCCAAAACCAGTCACTGGAAACAGCCCAGCAGCGTCGGTTTGGGTGCAGATGTGCTTGGGGAGGAGGAGGGAGGGAGAGGTCGCAGGGGACAAGTGCCAGTGGCATACCTTGGGCTCCACGATCTTCCACCCATTGGCCTTGAGCTGCTGGAGCTCTGCGAACTTCATGCTGACATCCTCAATGGAGAGCTGCAGGAGGTCCCAGAAGCCGGCCAGGTCTTGGAAGGTGGGCACGGGGAACGCGTTGGGATCCTGTGGGGACAGAGGGACACGGCGTCATCCACGTCTGCCTGCGGGACATCAGTTCTGCTGGCAATGCAGCCATCCCACCCCCACACTGCTGGGGGGGTTCTATGTCCAGCTCTGCCCCATGATGTTACAAAGTCCCTTTTCCACTGGCTAAGGGTATGAGACCCCCCACCCACCATGGTCGACCGCACGGCACCGCTGCCTGGCACTCACCATATTCTGCTGGCAGAGGCGGTAAAACTGCTGCACCTTCTGGGACATGAGGAGCTGGGCGCTGCCCACGGCACTCCGGATCTTCTCCAGGACTGGCAGGAGGAGAGCAGACAGTCAACACTCCCGCAGGACACGGAGCCTCTCCCCTGCACAGTGGGGACCTGCACCCCCTCAGGGGCAGCTTGGACCTTCCCCCAACCCAGGTGGCATCTCCTCCCTCCTCCAGACCTCACTAGTCCCTGAGGGTTTCCCAGTGTTCCTTGCTCCCACCCAACCCCTTTAGCCTTGGCAGGGGAGATGCTCCATGGTCAGGGCACTGCAGGACCGTGGCTGTGCCCCCACCAGCTCTGCAGGAGCACCCCGTCCCTCCCACCCGTGCAAACCCCCCTGACTCACTCTCCTCCGGCAGGTCGTAGTCCTCAGCCTCCCTCTCCATCTGCTGGCACCAGCCCTCCATCTTCTCCACCTCCGCCTGCAGCAGTTTGATGAACCATTCCCCATCACGGTGGCAGGGGGAGGCACGGCCGGAGTCAGGGAGGCTGCGGGAGCCCCGCTCCATCCAGGCATCCCGCCGGGGCACCTCCACCGTGTCATACTGCAGCTGGTAATCCTCCCGGTACGCCCACTGCCCCTGCGTGTGCACCGTCTTGTACACCGCGTACTGCCGGCCGGACTCGGGCTCCGAGGAGTGCCGCTGGAAGGGGCGCCCGAACTGCAGGGCTTTGTCCTCGGTGGCCACGGCCAGGCCGGTGAAGCCCTCCAGCTCCAGGTCCGCCTGCACGCCCGCCGTCACGCTGTTGGAGCGCTTGAAGCGTGCTCGCCTGCGGAGAGCAAGAGCGCGTGGGGACCCTCGCGGCCAGCGAGGACGGCCCCACCCCCCCACCAGGTACCACGGTGGGCAGGGTGAGGGATGCCCACAGGCAGGATGGGGCTGGGAACCCCGGTTTGGATCCCGGAGCATGCGGGGCCATGGGGACAGCCCTGAGCAGCTGCAGCCTGCCAGTCTCTCATCTCCTCTGCTCTTAGCCCGTTTCCATGGCTACCGGCGCTGGACCAAGGATGGAGAGGAGCGTGTACCAGGGCTGCGTGGGCACGTTGCCGGAGCTCCCCTCCCGCGGGCCCTTCAGGTCCCGGCACACGGCATTCCCACCTCAGCCAGAACGTTTTACGTTTAGCTGCAGAAAAGCCCAAAGGTTTCATCTGCACCTGGGCTGGGCCCAAGGCTCACAGCTGAGCCCCAGCAGAGACACCAGCAGAGGGTGGGAGCAGCGGACCCCCTTCCCCAGGCAGGCAGCTAGCAGCAGCGAGGTGTCAGGGCCAAGAGAAGGCCAAATCCTGCCCCAGGTGGGGGCAGCTGGCCCAGGATGGGGACAGTGCTGAGCCCTGGGGTCTCAGCCAGAGGAGAGAGGGAAAAGATGCTGCAGGGCAGCGGTGGCACGCGGAGCTCAGGGTGTCCCAGTTCCTCGGTGCAGTAAGCGTGGTGTGGTGGTGTGGTACCTTTTGTCCTCCTCCACCTGCACCCCAATGGAGTGGAACTCCCTCTGGCTCCGGCTCTCCGTGTCCGAGTCGGAGATGGCCTCGACCTGCCGAGGGGTAGAGGGAGAGCGCTGGAGGGTGACCCTGAGATGCAGCGCGGTGGCTCAGCATCACCCACGCCACTCGGGCGGGCTCAGAACCAGCTTGGAGCCCACAGGGAGGAGTGAAGCCCACCTGGACGCCGATGGAGGGACGCCACTTGCGCTGCCGAGCCAAACTCCTCAGCTCCTCCCGGCCGGGAATGGCCTTGATGATGAGTGTGGAGGGCTTGGGAGCAGTGCGGGGCTGGACTGGAGGCAGGTCAAGGGCCACAGATGTCACCTTGGAGCTCTCCAGGCTCTCAGCCGAGTTGCAGCGGGTCGCAGCATCTTTGGACCAGGCGGAGCTGCGAGTGACCTCGCTGGGCAAGTAGCTCTCGTGGGTGGACTCGGTGCTGCTCTGCGCCGTGACGGAGATGAGGGGTTTGGCTTTGGTTCCTGGAGGGATGGGAGGTGGAGCTTTTCTGTAACTGAAGGCTGTTGTGGGAGAGGCGCAGGATGAAAAGGCACGTGAAAACACAGACACTTGCTCATTTCCCGCCACGAACAGGGGTCCCAGGTGAATGGTGCCCACCTCCTCCCACAGCACAGGGCTTGTCACCCCGCAGCGTTTGCACCTCAGCTGGCCAAGATCTGGGCTGGAGCTCAGAGGGGCTGTTCGGCCAGTTTATTCCCCAAAGGGGATTGGAAACCACCCCAGACCCACACTGGCCATGCTGCTGCAGCACCCGGCAAGGGGCAGAGATGGGAACAGAAGCAGAGGGAAAGAGGGAACAGCAGACCAGTGCTGGGGGCACAGATCAGCCCCTTGACCGGGACTGAGTCATGAGCAGGATATTCCTGTCCTGTGCCAGGGATGAGCCACGAGCGGGATGCTCATGCCCTGCGTCGGGGCCGAGCCGCAAGGGGGATGGATGGTCGTGCCCTGAGTGAGATTATTATGCCCTGTGCTGGGGCTGAGCTGCATGCAGGGTGCTCGTGCCCCGAGTGGGATGCTCACACCCTGTGCCAGGGGCTGCACGGGGCCAGGGGCAGGAGCGGGGACAGCAGCAGCCCTTGGCAGATGCCCAGATGAGCAGGCAGGGAGATGCAGGGGTCCCTCACGTGGCCCAGCCCCTGCTACCCCCAGGGACTCACAAGTGCTGGGCTTCAGGATGCTGCTGGTGATGGGCGGCCCGGCGGGGGCGGACATGGAGAAGAGTGAGAGGCAGTCATCGTCCTGGGAGCAGCCCGCCTGGATGGCCCGCAGGTAGCTGTGGCTCCGCATGCGGAAGCAGCCGGGCAGGTCCAGCGCCTCCACCGCCTGCGACTCCACCTCGCCGAAAACCGACTCGCAGACGGCCTCGAACTGGTGGTTGAGCTCATCGTTGATCTGGGGAGAGCGACGGGTGAGGCTGAGGGTGGCGAGCCAAGGCCAAGCGGGGCGGGAGATGCTCGGAGGAACATCTGCCACCCCCCCCTGCCCCAGCCTGCCCACGGCACCTGTGTCATGCGACCCTACCTGGCCGGTGGTGAAGGAGCGCCCGTAGCCCTGTCCCCGCGGGAGCATTCGCGGTGGCGTGCAGCAGCTGGGACAGTTACAGATATATGAATCAGAATAGTGCCTACTTGCAAACCTAATGAGAGACAGTGGGAATAGAAGGGATCGCACCAAAAGCAACACATTCAAGCAAAGCATTTGGAAACGCAGCCGCAGCGATGCTCCCGCCGGCCACCACTGCTGTCCCCACGCCTAACTGCCCCAAAACACTGTCCTGGGGGTACGGAGCCAACCTCCAGTGGTGCGGAGCCACCAGAGGGGTATGTGCCCGTGCTGTGCAGCAGGGCTGGGGACGAGGAGCCAGCCTGTCACCCAGCAGACTGGGCCACGTCCCAGTCATCTCCTTTTGAGCATGCCTCTTCTCCCCAACACCTGCATGTGGCTGCAGCAGCGGGTCCCGCTCCGAAGCCCAGCGCAGCCATGTCCCCCCCGGCACCCACCAAGGGTAGCTACAGCACAGGGGCAGGGCTCAGCACCACTGCATCAGGGAGCGCAGCCGTGAGCGAGGATGATGCCACTCGTCCTCCCAGGGAGCCCCAGCCCCTGGCCCCGCTGCTGCCCGCGACGCTGAGATGGGGCCGGGATGCGACAGCCCTTACTTGGTCCTGGCCTGGTCGGCGCTGGAGGAGCGGCGGTAGCTGTCTCGCCGCGTGGCTGCCCTGGGCGATACTTTGGCGCTGGCGTCCGAGTCGGCGCTGTCCTCATCACCCATGGCCTTGATGTAGCTGCCACTGCGCATCCGCCGGCAGGGGATCTCCCCGTCCTTGCCCACTGCGGGGTATCCGCTCCACTCGTCCTGCGGCACCTGGAGCAGGAGGCAAGTGTGGGAGGATGCAGTGGCCGGGGTCCCGCAGTCGGGACGTAGAGCCGAGCCCTGCACCTGCCACATGGCACATGCCAGCCCGAGCGCAGCGTGCATGCGTTGCCCAAACCCAGCACGTGTGCACGGGCCCAAGGATGGTGCACATGCTGGCACGGCTCCCCTGCCCTCCCCACGGCACCCCAGAGCTGCAGGGATAGACCCTGGGTGCTCTCACCCCCTGGGAAAGCCCCTAAACCCTGGAGAGCTGATCCCTCCTAGCAGCCACGGCTGCCCATGCCCCACGCGGGGCCATTCCCAAAGCGCAGGGCAGCGCAGCTGCTCCCACCTCGCAGCCCCCCCGGTGTGCGCGGCTGGGCCAAATCCCACCCATGCCAGCGCAGCCACCCGGCTGATGTCGTGGCCGCCGGTCCTGCCATGCGCCGCTGACGCTGGCACCACGGGGTCCTTACCAGGCTGCGGCAGGGGGACGGTGTCCCCCGGGCCCCATGGGGAGGGCAGTGGGGCCAGCACCCTGCCCTGCTGCCCCCACCGCCGGCGGAGAGGGGCCCTGGCCGCCCCCTGCCCTGGCCAGCACGGCATTGCTGCTCCCTGTCTCCTTCCCCCAGGAAAGGGAGAGAAGAGTTAATTAGTTTTTAATTGGAAGGGGATGACCTAGAAGGGAGCCCAGCGACGAGGCGGGCAGTGGCACCCAGCCAGGCACAAGCAGGATAAAAGCTGTGTGGAAGAAGCGGGCGCAGGGCTGCCGGCAGCCCCAAGCCGACAGAGCTGGGCTGCCCCCCCGAGCCAGCGTGGCACGGGGCAGGAGGTGGCAGAGGGGGCTCCGCATGGCCAGTGAGGGGACAGCGGGGACCAGCGTGGGACCCCGGGGGATGGGGCGCAGGCGCTGAGGACATGGAGCAGAGCTGGAGCATCCCCACAGCATCCTGAGCTGCCTGGGATGGGGGGTCCCAGCCCCGGCTCACCCCATGGTATCGCCGGCTGTGGTCCCTGGGGTAGCAGCCCCCCGCCCTGCCCAGCCCTTCACCTGCAGGTACTGGTATGCTCGGTCTTTGGGCTTTGCTTCCTGAAGCATCAAGGTCTTCTCGGTGCCGCTGGCGCTGGGGTAGGCTTCACGGGCCTGGCTGACGGTCATGGTGTGCCAGGCACTCCTCTTGAGCGTCTGGCCATCCAGAGACATGGACATGCCGGCACAGGCCAGGCATTTTCCTTCCCCGCCGCCCTTTAGACTCTTCAAGGTCAAGTCTCTGAAGGCACTTTCGGGAGCGTCCACACAGTACTGGGTGCCCTGGTCGGCAGCGTGCCGGCCGGACACCATGTAGCTGCTGTCGCTGTCCAGGTTGTCGTCGGAGCTCCACCAGCCCATCATCTTGGACCGGTGCCGGGAGTCCACCTTGCGGTCCTTGCTCTTGCTGCGCTTGCCGTGGCGGGACTGGTGGTGGTGATGGTGGTGGTGGTGATGGTGGTGGTGGTGGTAGCCGTCCCCGCGGCCGTCCATCTTGGCACCGTTGTAGTCCCGCTTGGCCGGCGCCTCCAGGGAGTGGGACTTGGCAAAGAGCTTCTGGACGGAGTGGACGAGGTGGCGGATGCGGCTGGGGCTCTCGCTGCGGGGCTCGGCGCCGCCGGCCCGCGGGTACTGCAGCGTGTGGAAGCCGTCGTGGTGCAGCGGCAGCTGCTTCTCGAACTGGTCCAGCAGCGTGGGGGGCAGGCGGTTGATCTTGCTGGCAGGGTGGGCGGTCGCCATGCATTCGTCACAGGAGTCGTAGGGCTGCTGCGCGTGGTGCATCCTCGGGAAGGTGCTGCTGGCGCTGGCAGAGGGCGGCTCGCTCAGGGGCCCGCCCGGGCACTCACTGGCTGTGCCAGGACTCCGTGCCGGGCAGTAGGGATGCTCCAGGGAACACGGCTCGCTGGGGCTGAGGAGGTACGGCGGCCGGCCCTCGGGGCCGTGCTGGACGTAGTCGGCAGGGTGCTCGCAGTCTTCTGGGATGCAGCGGCAGCGGTGGCCGGAGGAGGGCTGTGCCTGGCTACGCTCCCCATGGTAGCCCTTCATGGTGTCAGCACCCGCCCCATAGCTTCGGCATCCTGCAGGGTCGTCCCTGCGGGCTCATCTGTGGGGACAGGGACAGGCACAGCGTCACGCTCCCCTCTGCGCCCCACCACCAGCATAAACATTGGGGCTGTCCCCTGGGAACTGACCAAGGAGGCTGGGAAGCTCCCAGGGCAGGATCCGGCCCTGGCTGAGCCCTTGTGAAGTGGGGCTGGAATGCCAGAAGCCTGGCTGCCCGTGGGGCAAGGGGGGCACAGTGCTGGGGCCGGGCACCCGCGGTCACCCCGGCTCAGCTGCTTGGAGGGGGCAGCGGGAAGAAGATGCTTCTGGCAGCGATGCAAGCAGCGCAAGGCCTGCAGACGGCGAGGGAGGACACGCTGCCATCATCAGAAACTTGTTTTCTTCTCCAACACCAAATATTATGAAGTGTTTCTCCATTAGGAAAACCGTTCTGGCTGAGTTTTTCAGCCGTTGCGATTCACAGAGCCGTTAATGAGCTGCAGCGGGGCGCGGGGGGGCTGCACTCTGATGTCTCCATCCAGCCTGTCCTCCCTCCGTGCTCCCAGCCACGGCACACAACTGCAGATGGAGACCCACAATCGGCTGCCCCCCCCGGCCCCCCCAGCCCTGCCAGCCCCCTAGATGGAAAGCCAGGGAGCGGAGGTGGCCGTGCCACGCGTGGGGCATCCCCAGCAGAGGCAGGACAGGCAGCGTTGAGCCTGCACCGCCGCCGGAGCCGCATGCACCTGGGAAGGTTTGTCTTACTTACAGGCCCTCAAAGGCTCTGCCTTCGGAATGATTATAAATGAGGAAATTACTTATTCTCCAGTGTAGCTCGGCTAATTAACAAGCATCATTAATACTCTTGTTACCATTCTTGGGCAGGGTGCTGTGGGCAGCCCGTCTCCAAGACCAGCCGCAGGGAACGGTGACCATGGGATGGTCCCTGCGGCACATGGGGTCCATCGTGGGGACTGGATACAAGGGACACCAGGAGGGTCTGGGATGTGTGGGGACAGAGGGGCCACACGCCCTGAGGAGCCCCGGGAAGGGAGAGGGGCTGAAGGCCCCCAAGGGGCGTGGGGACGGGCAGCGATGCCCGCGTTGGTGGCAGCAAGTGGCAGACGGAGCCATGGCAGCACCCAGGGAATGCGTCTGCCCTAAGAAGCCTCCGCCACTGGCTTCTCTCCTGGCTTCAAGGCTGGATGGCTGGGTCCCACGCCGCTCCTGCCGCCCTCACAATCGTGCTCCTGCTCCAACGAGGCCCCTAATTGCTGCATTTTAACCAAAGGATCCTGCAGCCTGTTACAAAAAGAAATGCCTCTCTCCTCCTGGGAGAGCTGCTACGGGGAGCGGGCACAGCAGCACGGGAGGGGGCTGCCTCCCGGGCCCTGGGATCGAGCCAGTGGGCAGCAGCAGGATGGACAGACGGACAGATGGACGGACAGACAGGCTCCCAGCCCCGGCTCTGCCTCCACAGGCTGAGCTATCACCTCCTGCTTGGGGAGGGAAGCTCGCAGCTGATCCAAATATTGCCGCTGCAGCGGGAAGAAGGAGTCAAAACAGCTGAGCAGCCCATCACCACAAGCCCAACCGGCTTTTGTGCTCAGCAGGTGCAGCAATTAAACAAGGCTGGGCCCCGCCACCGCCCCGGCAAGGCACCCGCAGCCTCCCACCACCACTGGCAGTGGCAGAGCAGGGCAATGGCACAGGATGGGGACATGCCACGGTGAAAGATGCTGGGTTCCACCCAGTACCAGCTCACCAAAGCCACGTAGGTGCCTGTGCCCTGGCCAGGGACCAGTCAGTCCTCCCAAGGGCATGCTAGGGATGGGGAAGGGGTTGGGAGTGATCCTGTGGGTCCGTGTCCCCATGTCACAGCAGGGATGGCCGCATGCAGAGGGCAGGAGAAGCCGCTGAGCTCGTTCTTCCCTCTCCAGGGTGGGCAGTGCGGGCAGGCGGCTGCCACGCAGGGCAGGGGAATAGGCTGGAGCACGGCTCATGGGCAGCCGGCTGTGGCCAAGAGCCGGAGCCGTGTCCCACCGAAGGCCACTTGCGCTGCAGAGCCCTCGGGAAATGGTGGATTTGTGCCACCGAACCGCAGACTCAAAAAGGGGGGTAAAAATCCAGCCCAGCTGAATTTTGTGCCATTTAACACCAGGGTAATTACCACCAGTGGGAACCTACCGCCCACACAATTATGTGCTAGGATAAACTGGAAGAGCATAATTACCATTACAAATAACTCACTTCTTGCCTTTATTGCATCCAAAGCCTGGAGAAACTCCCCAACGCCACCTTTCCTCTGATGTCTGCTGCCACCCTGTCTCTGCCCAGCACGAGGGTCAGCACATGGAGGAGAGGGGCTCACAGCCCCCCACACTGTGGGTCACGCTGAAATTCAGCCTCCTGCGTAATTCCCCATAGGGACACTTGGCAGAGGCGGTTCTGCTTCCTGAGGCCCAGGGCTGCGGGGACCCTGGGGCAGCGCTGGCAGAAGCCTGAACTCCCCTGGGACACCGTGGCACCCAGGGACCCCCAGATTTCCTCCAGCTCCAAGACCACCGGCGGGAAGGTGATGGGACAGCAAAACCCCACCGCAACACCTGGGTCCAGCAAACTGCCCACGCACAGGGGCAAGACTGGGGTTTCCAACATTTCCAGGTCAAACCCCAAGAGCTGGGGTTGTTCGCCCTGCACCCAGGGGGTCCCGGCGGCCTGTCCTTCCCAAGCAGCCCCCACCGCAGGCAGCGCGTGCTGGGGTCCCGGTGAAGCCCGTCGGTGGCACTTACCGCCCAGCACTCAGGGGGATGCTGTCCTCATGGCCCCAGCCAGCAGCTCCTCGGCGCTGGGTGTCCCGGCGGCAGCAGGCTCTGGGGGAGCGACACAAAGGGATGAAGCCCAGGGAGGAAGAGAGAGGGTGTTCCTCCCCAAAACCAGCCTGACCCAACTCGCCAGGTATTTTTCCAGCAGCCCAGCCTTCTCTCCTCCCCTGAGGCTGCCCCACACCAGCGCTGCCCGCACCAGCAGCGACGGGGATGGCTCCGCACAGCCACCAACACGTGTTTCGCACAGCTTAGCCCCAAAACCATCCCCAGCCCCATCCTGTTATGCAATTCCCTGCCAGCGGGCACCAGAGCCGGCCCAGTGGCCGCCTCGCCATCGACTTTGATTTGCTCCGGATCTGGCCATATGCTTCACAAAGCCTCCACCCGCCACCCTGGCTTTCCAGCTTGAGCAAAGGGATTTTTTTTTTTCCAGCTGCCAGCCCGGCAGAGGCACAAGCTCGGCCCGCTCTGCTTTGCAAATTAGCGTGAGGTTTTGCCAGCGTGGGTCCTGCTGGGGATCTTTACGGCTGGGGATGAAAGCAGGAGAGAACAAACACACAGCGTGAGCGCCCGGCACCGTGCGCAAGCTGGAGCCTGGGAAAAAAAAAATAATAAAGTGGTCTTCCCATGTAGGAGCTGAGCAAATTTGATCTACAGTCATCGGAAGAAAATAAATATGGAATACCGCCAGGTCATTTCCACCGCGCTTTTAATCTATTTACTTTTTCCCAACTCGTAAGCGAGGATTGTGGAAACTAATTGCTCTGTTATTTTATTAGGTTGTATTAGTAAAATTTACTCAGCCTCAAAAAAAAAGAGGGGCTTAGTAAGAGATCACCTAATTTAGTACGTAATTCTGCGCCAAGTCATTATTTTCTTAAAAGTTGAATTAGCTGAAAGCAGCTCACCGATGGTTCATTAGTTGTGTCAGGCAGGGAAGAGTGTCATTAGGGAGAGGTTTGTCACCCCGGTAGGTAAGGGCTGGCCAGGGGAAAGGGAAGGGAAAAGGGAAGGGGAACGGGAAGGGGAGCAAGCAGGGTGCAAAGATCACAGCAAACACCCTTGATGCAATCAGGAAATCAAAGCCAATTAGTGTTAATGGAAGAAAACTGAGCAGGCTGCAGGCGGGCACTGCCCGGAGAGGGCTGAGGGGCAGGAACCAACCGGGCACTGCTGGCAATAAGGGACGAGGCAAGATTTGTAAAAAGTCACAAAGGACAAACACCAGCTGAAGAACTGCAAATGTGAGCAGAGCAAGAAGTATTTACTGAGGCCACTGAGAGGGACTGGTGGCACCCAGCACGGATGGCCGGCAACCTGACAGAGCCGGGCTGGGGGGTCCTGGCACCCCAATGCCGGGGGGCATCTCCCCGGCTCAGCCTGCCCCAGCACGTCCCTCCTCCCCCAGCACGGGCGCTTGCCGGGCACCCAACCCACAGCCCAAGCCCAGCGCTGCCACCTCGCTCCGTGTGCTGGGAGGCTGAGGACAGGCCGTTTAACGGGAGGGGCAGGTTATTAAGCACATGATTAATTTTGGCACCAGCCCCGGCTGCCTGACAGCTCCTTCTCCAGGGCTGGGGAGGGCGAGCGCGAGAGGTGCTGCCTCTGCTGATGCAGCGGTTGGTGGGATGAAAAATCCTGCAATGCAGCACTGCTTCTTAATGAGCCATTTGTCTTTGAGTCTTCTTCACTCATTACCATGCCGGGAGAGGGATGGGAGTTGCCCCAAGTCCCCATCTGAGCAATTACTCCTGGAGAAGAGCGAGGAAATACGGCCATGACGCGCCCCAGCTGCCAGGGATCCCGGCACGGCCGCCAGCACTGGGACTCCCCGCCGCAACGCAGGTGCCTCTGGCCGCTGCCACCACGGGGGGAGCAGGACCCCCTGCCCCGCACAGCACACACCGCTCAGCACGGCCTGCCCGGAGACCCTGATCCCCAGAGCGGATTCCCCTGGGGCAAGAGCCACGCTCCTGCGGCAGGGCGTGTGAGGGAGCCAGAGCATCCCGGAGCTGCCGGGGCAAAGCCAGTGGAGATGGGAGCCTGGCGCTCCATCCCTGCAAAGCCCAAACCTGGATCTTGGCAGAAAACCCACTTCTTCATAAGCCCTGTACAAGCAGGGAGCAGCTGGGGCAGCAGCCAGAGCCCACACAGAAGCTGGCGGGGAAGGAAAGCAGTGGCACGGGGAAGGGGCCACACCAGCATCCCCGAGTGGGCACGGGCTGCAGAGGCGAGCTGCCCCCGAGGCACAGGCACCTCCAGCCCCCTTGGTGCTGCAGCGATGCTCATCCTGCCCACGGGAGCCGGGACACAGCACAGGGGAACTGACTGTCAGAGGTGGAACCCCATGGCCAGAGCAGCAGGACCACAGCCAACTAACTGAGTCAGGAGCCCATCCTGGAGGGACCCCCCAGCCAGGCAGGGCCTTGGAGACCCCAGCCTCCACCAGCTGGCGCAGAGTTCATGGGTGCTGCCCTGCATGGATGAGCACCCATCACCAGTTACACGCACAGACAGCTTCCTTCTCAAGGACGCAGTCAACACCTGCCCGCGCTGCCTGGGCCCAGCAGCAGCCAGCACACTCCCCCAGTGCCCCTCCAGTGCAGGGTGGAAAGGGGCGACGTGCAGGTGACCCCAGGGAGCCTGGTGGGACAGAGCTGACGCGAGACCAACACACCTGATGTTCACTTGCAGGAAAGGGAAGGGATGAGCGGGGGCAACCCCTGTGCCACACTCGCCCTGGGTGCTCTGCCCGTGTCCCCGCCAGACACCTTGTTCCAGTGCCCAGCACAGCCCCAGGCGGGCGGTGGGCTCCAGCCATCCCCCCAGAGTTAGACTTGCCCTGCCAGAGGACCCTTTCCAGGCATCTGGGGGCCATGGCAGCCCCCCAGGCACTGCTGGCTGTGCCAGGGGCCCTGGCTAGCACTGGTGCCAGATGTCCCGTTTCCTCACCCACTCCCCTGGGCTGTGCCATTTTGCCCTCTCCTCCCACATGCAGCCCACTCTGTTGGCAGGATGGGCCACGCTGCCTGGGCTTAAAAAGCCACTTATCTCCCTGGCCACACGATGTAACGACTTAAGCCAGGGATCACTCCAAAGCTGCTTTGGTGAGCTCGGGGCGGCACGGCATTAGCACCGACTGCGGCAGCAGCGACGATCTCTGGCCGCCCCCTGCCCGTCCCCACCAGGCCCCTGGGCAGGCTGGTCCTTCCATCCCCAGCTCCGTTCCCCTCGGGCGTTCGGCCATGCCAGGGCTCTCACCTGCCACTGCCATTTCTCTGCACCCCACGTTCCCCAGCACGTGGCACTCTGCTCCACCCTCAAACAACACCCATCCCAACCATTTCCCCTTGCAACACCATACCATCCCACGGCTCTTCCCGCAACGGGGCCACAGGGACCAAGGTTTCCAGCAAGCCCGACCTGGGAATGGTGATGAAGCAGAGGTGGCAGGGATGCTCCAGGCCACCATGTACCATTCCCAGGCTGCATCCCACACGTGGGGCTCCTCGAGGCCAGGGATGGGCACAGCGAGCCTGAGGCACAGCGCAGCCCAGCTCACCAGCGGAGGACCCGAACTGCCACTTTAATGGATGGGCTTAATTTGCAAAGCTGATGAAAACCTAAATATTTAAATACATAATTCTGCACAATGCTCTTAGCGCGGGCCCGGTGCAGGGACAGAGCAAAGGGAGGGATATAGCTGGCAAACTGGGAGCATGGCAGGCATGGGGGGCATGGTGGCAGGACCACACTGGTCATCCAGGCACCAGCATATCCATCATGCACAGTGTGGGGACAGCGCGCATCCTCAGCCCTGCAGCAGGCAGCACAGGCAGGGTGGGTGCCATGGGGTGCTCTGCCGCAGGGTGCTCACCATGAGCACCAGGGTCCCACTCTGCCACCAGCCTCCAAAGCATCTCACAGGGAGATGCAGGAAAAGGGGAGCATGGTCTGAGCTGGGGAGCTGTGAAGGGCAGCGGGATGGGCCCCCGTGGAGATTACACCACCGATATTCCTGCTACAAGAGCTTAGAGAGAGAAGAGATTTACAGGATTTACCAGCAATACAAATTGAATATTTAATTTTAGCTGCAAGGGAGGCGCGGGGGCTCAGCCCAGGAGCACGTGGAGGTGTGCAGGCGGTGGGCTCAGGGGCTGCCCTGCCTCCTGGGGTGGTGCTTCCAGCTCTCAGGGGAAAACCCATGCCAGGGCTGGCACCAGGGGCTGGGGGGACCAGGCAGCCCCATGCCAGTGGCACAGGGCACCCTCTGCCCAACCTGCCCCTAATCCCACCAGTCGCTCAATGGCTGCCAACTGTGCAACAGCCTCTGCCACCACATGGGAGCTCCTGCAGGATCATCCCTGGATGAACCACATGTGTGGCCCCAGCATCAGGGATGCTCCTGGGGGCTCAGGAGGGGCCCTGGCCCCTACATGCTGCAACAAGGCTCTGCCTGGATGAGGATGCCCCTGGATGAGGCTGTTTGCCAGACAGGGCATGGACTGTGCCAGGGAACGGGGATGGAGACAGCAGGAAGGGATGCAGGAGCTGAGTACCCTCCGGGACAGGGTGCAGAAACCCCAAAGGGGACCTAGCCACCCCCTCCAAGGCCAGAGCAGGGGCAGGGACCACGCAGCAAGAGCGCCCCACCAGCCGCGGGGATGGGGGCTCTGCCAGCTGTCCCCAAGCCCCAGCACGGGGGTCCCCATGGTGCCACCGAGCTACGTGCCCATCCTGCCTCACCACACCATGGCCCGGCACGCAGCGCTGGTGCGGGCGCTGCCACGGGGCGGACTGGGGGAGGATGGCAGAAGATGAATGAGGGAGTCGGGAGGCTAATGGCATTGTCTGGAAAGTAGGTCGTGTGCTGAGCAAAAAGATATTTATATCAAAGCTTGTTCCCCCGCAGAAGCTCCCGAGCTGGGCACAGGCAGCACCACCAGCCCGTGGCCATGGCCACAGCACCCCGTGACCCCATGTGCCCCCACAGGACCCCCTGCCCGACCCCCACCCAGCTCTGCCATCCTGGGTACACACACGCCATCAGCCCCAGGGCTGCCCCGCTGGTGGGGCGGCGGTGCCAGAGACAGTTATCTCGACAGAGCCAAAGCCGCGGCAGCTCTCTGTCTTTTGCTGACCTGGCTGCAGGCACCGGGCAATGAATGGCACCGGGTTATTTTTATTTAATATAACCATTGCCAAGGTGTAATACCGCCAGGGACACTCCCCAGATGGGCACAGTCAGCCTGCACTAGGATGGTCACAGCGGGTCCTGCCCTAGCCCTGTGCCAGCTACGGCACCACGGCCCCTCTCCACACACCCAGCCCTGGCACCGGCACCAGCCACGCTCCTGCGTCACCACTGTCCTGAGCTTCAGCCAGGTCTCAGCCTTGTTGCAAAGCTCAGCCAACTCCTTTCCTGCTGGGGGGGAGACCCATGCTCCTCACCCTCTCCCTCACACCTCCGACCATCCCAGAAAAGCCCACAGATAGTCCGCGCAAGCCCAGAGAGTGCTGGGATCTAACAAGATGTTTTGCCCCCTCCAGCCACGCTGCCCCAGTGGCTATGGACACCACCCAGCCAGCAGCCATACGGCCATCCAGCCCCACTCTCCTGTCCCCATCCCTGTCCTCATCCCCATCCCACACCCGGGCAGCCTTGGATCCAGCACGGGAGCAGGTTCATTTCCCGTAATAGCTGTGTCGGCTGAATTTACAGCCTTGCTCTGAGTTATTAATAATAATGGCCTCACTCTTAAGTAGGGCTTTTCATCTGCCTCAGAGCCCTTTCCAGAGGACATCTGCAGCATTATCACCATTTTATTCTCATTTCAACGGGCAGGAGTGTGAGACGGAGAAGGGACCGCCATGCCTGCTGCTGGGCAGCCAAGCCCAGGGGTGCAGCATATGGCCCCGCGGGGGTCCCAGCCACAAAAACCCCTGGGGGGGCTGGAATGCCCTGGCCCAGTGGGAGGAGGCAGCCACGGTGCTGGGGCTCGTGCCGGCCATGCTGCGGTGATTTACACCGGCGCTGAGCCTGGGCCCCGCCACGCGGATAAATCCACTTCAGGCAGCAATAAACCAGCATCATCACATCGGTAATCCGCAGTGCTCCCACCGTGGTGAAAAATTGAGGGGCAAGGCACTACCACCGCTGCTGACATGCTTGTGCCAATAAATCCCAGCCCTGTGTCAGCAGGGGCACGGGGAGGTCTCCGGGGTGGAAACCCCTGGCGGACCTGTGGTCGGAGAGGTGAGAGCCACTGGGCACCCATGGGAGATGCCAGCAAGGGAGACCCAAGCACAGGGCACGAGCCTGGGGATGGCCCCAGCACACAGGACCTGCAGCAGCCACGTGGGACCAGGGACATCCCCGAACCACCCCCCACGCATCCCACAGCAATGCCCACCCGCCGCGGGCAGCGCCGACGTCTCCATGCTGTGCGCCACAGCGGGGCTCTGTGGGCAGATTTATTTCTCTGTTAAAGCACTTTGATCTGAAGTTATTTTTTGTTTACTAGCAACAAGGTATTGTAAATACATCTTTGCTGATAATTATAGAGTCTGGGCGCACACCTTAATCTCCATAAAATATCAGATGTTACAATTTGCCTGATTTAATGAGATTGGAGGCTGATAAGCCGCTGAGGTAAGCTGTAAACCTGGGGGGGAGGAGGGAAATGATTGCAAATGTGCTAAAACGCCTTCATCATCCTCCTCCTCCTAGCACTGCCACGTGCACAGGCCGAGAGCATATGCCCAGCCCCTAGCCCCCTGCCCAGCTCCCAAGGTGGGTCAGGGCTGTGCTGCAGCAGCTTCACGCAGGGATGGGCATTTAGGGCAAACTGAGCCTTTTATACAATTTACCTCATTAAAACTCCAAGAGCTGAGAGCAGCACCGAGGCCTCACCGAGCTGCCCGCGGGGCTGCAGCCGGGGGCTCTGCCTGGGCACGTTCTGCACCCCGTGCCACGCCAGGGAGGGCAGGCAGCACGGTACCGGGGCCCCAGTGCCAGGCTGGGGCGCAGGCAGGCACATGTGCACGCTCCAGTGCTGGCAGCGTGCACGGCCGCGTGCCGGCGGAGGTGTGAGGACGGGGTCCCCAGGGGGTGCAGGGGCACAGCTGTGCTGCTCAGGGAGGTGCGCACGCTGGCAGCCCGCACCGTGCAGGGATGCATGCGTGTGCATGCGTGTGCATGCGTGTGCAGCCCTGCCTGGCACCACCGGCCACGCCAAGGATGAGTTGGGGCTGGGGGGGGTCCATGCAGGCAGGGAGGGGGCCTGGCCTGCAGGGAGCTGCACACCCAACGCCTGCGTATGCACAGCCATGCCCTCGCCGTGTCTCTCCCCAGACGTGGGAGTCTGTGTGGTCCGAGGTGTCTGGGGTGGGGGTCCCCATCCCACAGTGATGGGGGGGCCCTGCCTGGAAAGCAGGAGGCTCCTCCCGGTCACGAACACCACCGTTTCCACAGCAACCTTAAAGGCCTACAGCTGCCATCTCTACTAACAAACCTGCGCTGGTAGCGTTCCCGGGGGATGCCGAGCCCCATCCCAGTGCTCATCACCCCAGCCTCGGAGCAGGGCACCCTCTCCCCACACCTGCCAGCCCCCAACCCATCTCTTCTGGCTGGCATCAGGGCTCACCTCCAACCCCCTTCCCTGCACCAAGACCCCCAAAAGACGCAGACCTCTTGCACCAAGAGGGATGGGCACCCCCAAACCATCCCTGCTCCAGCCCGGACAGGCAGGAGGAGCCGGTGGTGACCTACAAATGTCAGGCTGATGGGTTAATTAATTTCCCTCTTCCTCAGGCCGTTATCAGATGGAATAAGACGTCACCTGAGACTGTTAATTGGGCTAATTATTCCAGTTTCAGATTTTAAGTAATTAGTTACTGTTGTCTCCAGTCTTACTTCCACAGTTTTCTAAAAAGGTCAGGTGGTTCCCAGCTCCTGAGACCCATGAGATGGGGTGGAGGGGCTGCGGCGGGGGCTCAAACACACAGAGACCCCTGCACCAGCTGGGGACACTGGGGACAGCACGGTGGGAACCTGCCTCATCGTGCTCACCCTGGAGCTGGCAGGAGAGGGACGTCTCCGCCTTGATGGCAACGGAAGGAAACCAAGAGAGAGAATAGGAGATGAAAGCGCAGGGTGAAGGATGGGGGCCAGGAGGAGCCCTCCCCAGCCCCCTCCTCCCTCCCTCCACCGCAACTGTGACGCCTGCTTCAGGCTGAGCTCCCCCCGCCAGACTGAGCCACTGTCACCCCCGCAGCGGTGCCCAGGTCCCCCGGGTACCTAATTCCTCCTTGTTTGAGGTTAGACTCCCCAAGGGGGAAATCTCAGCCTGGCGTTTTCAGCGAGTGCAATTTTCCCGCGGGGTTTCCCAGCGGTTGGGCACAGAGACACACCGCGGCGGCGCAGGATGCCAGGCAGGAGCGCAGGCAGGAGCGCGGGCAGGAGCGCGGGCACACCGGCAGCACCCGCCCCGCCAAGGGTCATGGTGGCCAAAACCATAAAGCGATACCTGGTGCCCGTGGGGTCCCCACAGGGACCACCCGACATCCCGTGCGGGGCATCGGCAGCGGGGTGGGTGCCTGCCCAGGTGGCACGTGCCAGGCAGAGAGACAAGCAGAACCAGCTCAGCCCCCAGCCTCATCCTCTCAAGGAACACCGTGCTTTCTCACAGCCTCATCCCCCGCTATTAATAGCCTTCACTAGCCTCCTCGGGAGCCATTTGCATATTTGATTGCAACTCTGAGGCGGGGCAGGGCCCTTCAATCAGCCGCTCCCGCAGTCTCATTTGCATGGTTTGACATTTTGTTCTGGGAGCGCTGACACCGGTGCTGTGGTGGGGGCCACGGCTCGGGCGGGGGAGGTGGGCACGGTGTCCCCAGGCAGCGGTGCTGGCCCGGGCACGCCACATGGGCCACTCTGCGCGCACCTGGGTGCTGCGAGCAGAGCCGGCAGCACCTCCTCTGCCTGCCCCAAATCTGGCAGGGCGTGACGGAGCCTTGGTGGCCCATGTCCCCAGGTGCCCTGCTCTGCCCTGCCCCACTCGCCGGCCCGGCTGGCGGTGCCCTGTCCCTGTCCGACCTGTGCAGCGGGACCATGAGCCGTGCCCAGCCTGGCAGGCAGGGCGGGGGGTGGCGGGCACGGCCGGGGGGTGGCTGCCCGTCCTGCCAGCCCTGTCTGGAGCTGCTGCACATCAAAGGCCAGCGTCGGGCCGGGATGTCCCCGGGGAGGGGGGGACCCCGAGCCCCAGCGCACCCATTGGCATCCCCAGGGGAGCTGGGGGGGACGCGCTGCCGGGTCCCGGCTGGCCACGCAGCGTGGGGCGATCAGCACCGCGGACAGCGCCCGGCCGCCACCGCCACGGCCACCACCACGGCCACCACTGCCACAGCCACCATGGCCACCACAGCCACCACCACGGCCACCATGGCCACCACTGCCACCACGGCCACCACGGCCACCACTGCCACAGCCATGGCCACCATGCCCACAACTGCCACAGCCACCATGGCCACCACAGCCACCACCACAGCCACCATGGCCACCGCTGCCACAGCCACCATGGCCACCACTGCCACCACCACGGCCACCATGGCCACCACCATGGCCACCACTGCCACAGTCACCATGGCCACCACTGCCACCACCATGGACACCATGGCCACCATGGCCACTATGGCCACCACTGCCATAGCCATCATGGCCACCACAGCCACCACGACCACTACGGCCACCACTGCCACAGCCACTATGGGCACCACAGCCACCACTGCCACCACAGGCAGCCACCCTGCAGCCCTGCCGCCAGCCCCTCTTGCAGCCCCAGGCCAGGGCCGCACCAGGCAGCAGCAGGAGGAGCTGGGCGGCTCCAGCGCCCAGGGCAGACATGGCCAGGAGCTGTGTTCCGGGACAGCCTTGCTTCCCCCCCAGCTCTTGGCATCACTCAGCAGGAAAAAACAGCCCAGGGTGAGGCGTGGGATTGAGCCTGAGGATGATGGGGATCGGAGGAGGGCTCTGCTACTTCCCTCCCTCCTGCCTCAGTTTCCCCTCTAATAAAACCCACCAGAGAGTACAGGTTTGTCTCATGGAGAGGCAAGGTGGTGGGGGAAAACCAGGGAGAGGTACGGGGGGACCGAACTGCCAGCGTGATCATGCCAAGGAGCAAACCAAAGACAGGCAGGGCTCACAGCACAGATGTTGGCACCAGCTGTGCCACTCCCCGGCAGCAGAGCCATCTGGCAGGCAGGCAGACCCGGGGGTCCCCAGCTCCATCCACGGGCCAACACACAGACACCACAGAGGGGACCCTGCCCCACTCCAGGACACGCTTGGCCTGGCCGTCCTGGGACTCAGCTCCCTGGAAAGCCACGGGCAGGCAAATCAACACCGACCCCGGGGGGGGCTCGGGGGAGGCCAGCATGTCTCCCCAGCTCTGAGCACGCAGCAAAGCCTCCCCCCTACACGGCCCGCTCCCCCCTTGCCCCGCAGCCAGCCACAGACCTCAGTGCTGCACAGCTCAGGGAGCGCTGGGCCTGGGGCAAGGGGGTCTCACCCCCCTCATCCTGAGCAAATACCTGCGCTGAGACCCCCGTGTCCCCAGGGCTGAGCGCACCACGTCCCCAAGCTCAGGCACAGCCCAGGCTGCCACCCACAGCATGCACAGCCCCAGCGCACACAGCCCCCAGCCCCAGTGTGCACAGCCCCTGGCCCCCAGTCCCGGCACACCCCCCACAACACGCACAGCCCCCCACCCCAGCAGACACGGCCCCCAGCCCAGCACAGGGCTGCAGGGAAAGGCAGGAGAGATCTCTGGGCTGGGAACTCCCCATCCCGGCCGGGCAAGCTTCAAGGCTGTGCCGGGGCTTGTCTGGGCGAGGGCTGGCTGGGAGCCATACGCTGCACACCGAGACGAGGGGGTGGCTGCCAGGGAGGAGGATTCGGCCAGGAAAGGGTTAGAAAAGGCTCCGAGGGGCTGCAGGCTACCGGCGCGGGGGGGGGGGGGGGCCTCCCGCTCTGCCCGGGCTGGGGGCTGGGGGCACTGGGCTGCACCTCTGTGAACAAAGCAGGGCTGCCCCGGGAGAGGGGGTCTACAAGGCATGGACCCCCCTGCACAGAGCCAGACCCACTCCCCTCCCACCCAGCAGCCCCTTCTCCTGCGCCCACCGCCCCACTCACCCTGCCACCACTGCTAAGCCATGAAGTTGCCCGCCCGGGCTCGGCAGGAGCCGAAGGATGGAAGCGGCACGGCGGCTGGATTCGCTCTCTTCCTCCACAATCCCTGTGGGCTGCCCATGCCGCGGCCAGGCCGTGCAGCGAGCGGCCACCAGCCCAGCAGGAGGTGGCCCCGGGGTCACGGCCACCCACGGCGGCGCGGCGGTGGCCACGCTCCGACACCGGCACCTTCCAGCAAGCGCAAGGCGGTGGCGGAGCCGTCGCCCCCGCACGTTGGGGACACACCCACGCACGCTCCCCGGCGCGCTCCGGCCACCCCCGCGCACCGCCACGCACCCCCGGGAAGGGGCTGCCCACGCCAGCAGCGCCCGCACGCCCACGCAGCACCCCGTACGCACCGCCCTGCTGCATCGCCACGCACAGGGATGGACGGACACGCAGCCACGCACGCCGGGATGGACGCACAGCCCTGCATGTTGGGACAGACATGCAGCCATGCATGCCAGGATGGACACACAGCCCCGCATGCTGGGACAGACACACAGCCCCACACGCCAGGATGGACGCACAGCCGTGCATGCTGGGACAGACACACAGCCCCACACGCCAGGATGGACACGCAGCCCTGCATGCTGGGACAGACACACAGCCCCACACGCCAGGATGGACACGCAGCCCCGCATGCTGGGACAGACACACAGCCCCACACGCCAGGATGGACACACAGCCGTGCATGCTGGGACAGACACACAGCCCCACACGCCAGGATGGACACGCAGCCCCGCACACTGGGATGGATACATGGATACGCAGCCCCACATGCCAGGATGGACACACAGCCACCCCACACCGCTGCTGCATCCCTGTGCATCTGGATGGCCCCACAGCCACGTGCACCCCGCTGCTCCCACCCCACAGATCCCCATGCACCTCTGCACCCCGCAGGACCTGCGTGCAGCCCTCACTCTGCCGGCTCCCTGCGTGCCCGCACCCCCAACACCCACCAGCACCCACTGCAGCTCCTCCACCATGGGGATGTCCCCAGCTGCCCCCACCCAGAGGACATGGGGGAGCCCAGAGAGACACATGCCCTGACATGAAACACTGAGACACCCTCAGCTCAGGTGCACCAAAGGCACCCAGGGCGCATCCACCTCCACGGGGTCTCGCCCCGACCCACCAGCTGGGCACACCAACCCAGCCGAGCTGCACCACCACGGCAGGAACAGCCACATCAAGACATGCAGCATCTCCCCACTAACAACCAGCTCACCATCTCCAAACCACTGGGCCCAGAGCCCCCAGTGCGACCACAGCTCTTCCACCCCTGGGGGAGATGGGGAGGGGGTGCCTTGGGCCAAGGCCACAGCACTGGGGATAGGACACCAGCAGGTCCCCCACTGGGCATCACGTCGGGATTCAGTACCTTCAGCTTTCGCAGTCCTCGCTCCAAAGCGGCACCCCCACACGCCCACGGACAGGCTGTTCTCCCGCTCCGCTCTGCCCACCAAAAACTTCAGCTAATTTCCAGCCCAAATGGCTCCCGGCCCTGCTGAGGGGAGAGGACCAGGCAGGCAGTGAGGCTCCTGCCACCGCCTGTCCTCCGAAGCTGCCAGTTTAAGGCCAAACAGACCCTCAGTGAAACACCGAGTGCTGGCAACCACGCCGCAAACATCTGTTCTTCCAACAGCATCATGATTCACAGGCTATTAATTGGGGCTTGGCAGCGCTGGGAAGTGTTTGCATCCCCTGGCTTCACTCAGAGCCACAACTCGCTGCCGACAAGGCCTGGGTGCCGGGGAAGGAGCCAAACCCAGCAATACACCGGCCGCAGTGGAGCCGCACCGGGACGGGCACGGTGCCCAGCTCCCGCACCAGCCGCCCGGTCCCCCAGGAGCAAGGCAGAACAAGCCCCAGGAAAACAGCAGCAGCAGCGCTCGGTGCTTGCCAGGAGCAGCCAGCATGGCACCACCAGCACGGCAGCCCCAGCACCCAGCGGAGCGGGGCTGCAGCACGGATGCCGCCTGCCCGGGCTCCCACTCAGCCGTGCACGGCGGGGTCCGTGGGTGCTGGTGAGTTCACCCCCAGCGCCGTGTTTCTGTAGGGTCTCCCCAGGGCACCGGCATCACCTGCCGCCACGGCATCGAGGGGAAGCGCAGAGCAGCACCCTGCTCCGGCAGCACCAGACAAAGGCTGTGAGAAGCCTCCTCCACCGACAGCCAAGAGAAATCTGAATTCAGAAGCTGATCAGAAACCATGTCATGGCTCCTTCCCACTCCAGCATTTGGGGAGGAGTGAGCTGGGGGGGGGGGGGGCGCGATGTGAGAAATCTAATTAGGATTGAGGGCAGGTTGTAGAGGTGCTGCCATGGGAGCTGCAGGAGCACAGCTGCTGCAGGAGGGGGACACCAGCTGCCCGCAGCACCCCCAGCCCCATGGAAACAGGGAAAGTACAAATTAATTCTCCTTAATCTGACGGGCACTTGCTCTGCTGCCACATGCCGCTGCCACGGCTGGCAGAGAGCAGCCCGGGCCCCCCGCGGCTTGGCTCGCGTGCCCATGGCAGCCATGCCCTCTGTGTCCCCCCACGGCCAGCGCCGTACGGCCCTGGGATGAACCGCCGGGCAGGGCAGGGACAGCAGAAGGGGCTCGATCCTGCCCAGCCTGGGGGAGGTGAGTGAGGGGTGCTGAGCTCAGAGCCTGGCCTCCTCCTTGTCTCCTGGGGCGGCCTCCCCATGCTGCTGCTCATAAGGGAACTGGGCATCCCAGGGCCATCAAGAGGGCCACCATCCCACGGCCACTTTGGCAGCCCAGGCTGTACACCCAGGGGTGCCGGAGCCCCGAGGCCACGCTGAAGGGCACTACGCAGGGTTGGCACGTCCCCCTCCCCTTGTCCTCCACTGGCACTGGCCATGCCCCATGCCACCTGCACCGCGGGGATGCCCTCCCTGATGTGAGGGATACAGGCTGCCACCTCCATCCACCCCATGACCGGGATGTCTGCCAGGACACATCCACCCGTGCACCCCCGGCCCTCCCGGCGAGTCCCCCAGCTGCCGGCACGTCTCGCCTGCTATTCTTAGCTCTCCAGCGCTGCACTCTCCCGGCAATGGCACCGTATATTACTATTATTGCCGGCTGCCAACGTCTTGAAGCAAGCAGCCAGGATCTTGGTGGGGCTTCCACACCCCTGGTGACCTGTCGTTCAGTCCCTGCCGTGCTCTGGTCTTCAACAGGCTATTTCAGGAAATCCAATTTGGTGGGCAGAAGGAACACAAGCCACACATTCAGCTCCTGAGCTGGATCCAGGCTCCTCGCGTCGCCGCTCAGATCCAGATTTTAGCTTCGCCCGTGATGGCAATAAGGGCCAAGAGTCACCTTTGGCTCCAGATCCAAATTTCTAGCTGGGTGGGATCCAGGGTTTTGGATCAGCTTGTCAGAGAGACACAAGTGTCTGCAAAACCTGGATCTGGAGCTCCAGCCCCAGCCGCAGCAGCAGCACCTGGGCATGAGACCCCAGCTCAGGGCCTGATCCTGCCTGCATGGGTGGGCAGACCTGTGGAGACTCACACCAGCGCAGCCACCAGCCTCGGGGCTCCTGCCCAGGCCCTGTGTCCCGCAGGTCCCGGCACGACGCTACCTCTGAGCTGGTGATGGGGAGGTTGAAGGAAGCCCCCCCAGGGACACCCAGCCTGTGCTCCCCACCAGCCTGCACTCCCTCCCCGTGCCTTGCCCAGGCTGGCAGGAGGGCTGGGGGCTGCTCCTCCGGCCCACACCACAGCACAAGCCCTGGCACTCAGGAGGGAGATTTGGGCACCAGGGGCTTGGAGCCTGCTTGCCCGTGGGGACACCATGGTTGTGTCACCCACTCCCCACAGCAGGGATGCCTGGAGCCAGTCCCGGTGCCCAGGCTTGGTGGGGTAACAACCCCCAAGGTGGCCCCAAAGGTGGCTCATGCCCGCACCGCCTTGTGCCAGTGCTCTTGCTGCCCCCAGAGCCAAGGGCCCCTCCAGCTCAGATGCTCCACAGTCACTTTGATGGTGATTTTCTTCCCTCTCGGCCTGGCCTGCACTTGAATAGCGCTTTGAAAGGGCTGACATGCCTTCCAGCCTCCTGAGCGTGGCCGTGCCCATCTCCTGGTGGCTGTCCCCCTTCTCCATCCCCCAGCAGATGGGGTCCTCAAGGGCTGGGAGCCGTGGACACGTGCGGGCAGACAGTGGAAGCACTGGGGCGAGGAACCGAGATAGACGGGAAATGACATCCATTTCCTAAAGGGGAATCTGCGCTGGTGGCCAGATCCTGCCCTGATTTACACCAAGGGAGGCCACCTGCTCCCAGCTCGGACTCTGGTGGGGGCAGCCAGCACCCAACAGCCTGGCTCTGTCCCCTCCTGCCTGCTCGGGGTTTCGTGGCCAGCGCGGGGGGCAGGCAGGGACCCGCTGCGGGCAGCCCTGGGAGGGAGGTGATGTGCAGGGCTGGATGTCATGGGATGGAGAGAGACGGGATGGAGAGCGGTCCCAGCGCCAACTTGCTCTGCAGGTTTGGCACAGGGTGGAGGGATCAGATCGGCTTCTCCAACAAAACTCAACCGTCCAGGGGAAGGCAGGTGACGAGAGGAGAGAGACCCCCGCAAAGCTCCCCTTGGCTGCCAAGGCTGCGCTGTGCCATGGAGCCTGGATGCACGGGGAGAGTCACAGCTCGGCTCGTGCTCCCTGCCAGCCCCCAGCCCCCAGCGGCAGCCCCGGATCCGGGACCCCCAGCGCCCAGTCCCCCTGCCCCGCAGCCCTCCCAGGGGGGACACCACCAGGCTGGGGAGGGGTCCTCGGCCTGGCCGGCCCCGGCCCGAGCCCTCTGCAGCGGGAGAGCACCAGGATGGCTGCTGTCACCTTCCACGGAGACAGGCTGGGGGGGCTGGGGGCTTCAGCCCCCTCCCCGCAGCCCCAGGAGCTGGGGGGGCCCGCACCCCTTCTCCCGCACCCACCGCGGGGTCCCGACCCGCCGCGCTGGCTGAGCCGAGCACTGCGCTGCCCCCAGCCATCTTGCCGGCTTCCCCCCAGCACCCGCCCGGCAGGGCTGGATGGATCCCCGCGCCACACGCCCCGTCTCCTGGGGGGGGGGGGGCGTCCCGCACGGCCCCGGTGGGGAGAGCCGCCCCCCCCGAAAGGCACCGCGGATCCCCCGGGAGCGGGACCCCCGCCCGGCCGGCGATGCCCCCGCGGCAGCAGCAGCCCCGGGCGCGCAGCCCCGCGGTACCGGCCCGGGCAGCGCCGGGACACAGCCCCCCCCGCGCCCCCGCCGCTCTTACCCCGCTCCCGCCGCCTACATCCTCCGGCCGCTGCCGGGCGGCTCCCCGACGGCCCGGCCCCGCCGCCCCCGGCCCCGCCGCCCCGGCCCGGCTGCTCCCGGCTCGGCCCGGGCCGGCGGCACCATGCGAGTGGCGGCGGCCCCGCAGTGCAGCGCGGCTGGGCGCGGAGCGGTGCGGAGCGGTGCGGAGCGGTGCGGAGCCGCCGCCGCGGCGCAGCCAAGACACGGCGGTGGATTTTCCCCGGGAGTCAGAGCGGGCGGCGGCGGCGCAAGATGGCTCCGGTGCGGCTCTGCCGCCGCCTCCCGGCACCCCGGGACCCCCGGGGTGGGGAAGGGGAGGGGGGGGAGAGGGGGGCATCGGGGACCTGCCGCCGGCGGGGCACGCGGCGTGGGCTGGCACCGGGACGGGAGGTACCCGCCCGTGGGCATCCCCTGGGGCACCCCGGGGTGGGGGGCACCCTGGGACCTGCCAGCCAGTCCTGCCCTTGGGCACACTGCCTGCCCGGCCAGGGAGGGGTACCGGGACAGCCGTGGGGCACCGGGATAGCTCTGGGGTACCCGGATAGCTGTGGGGCACCGGGATAGATATGGGGTATCGGGATAGCTGTGGGGCACCGGGATAGATATGGGGTACCCGGATAGCTGTGGGGCACCGGGATAGATATGGGGTACCAGAATAGCTATGGGGCACTGGGATAGCTATGGGGTACTGGGATATCCGTGGGGCACCAGGATAGCTGTGGGGTACCAGGATAGCCGTGGGGTACCAGGATAGCTATGGGGCACTGGGATAGCTATGGGGTACTGGGATATCCGTGGGGCACCAGGATAGCTATGGGGTACCAGGATAGCCGTGGGGTACCAGGATAGCTATGGGGCACTGGGATAGCTATGGGGTACTGGGATATCCGTGGGGCACCAGGATAGCTATGGGGTACCAGGATAGCCGTGGGGTACCAGGATAGCTATGGGGCACTGGGATAGCTATGGGGTACTGGGATAGCTGTGGGGCACCGGGATAGCTGTGGGGTACCAGGATAGCCGTGGGGCACAGGGATAGCCATGGGGTACTGGGACAGCCATGGGGCACCGGGATAGCTGTGGGGTACCAGTACAGCCACAGGGCACCAGATTAGCCATGGGGTACTGGGACAGCCATGGGGTACTGGGACAGCCATGGGGCACCGGGATAGCTGTGGGGTACCAGTACAGCCACAGGGCACCAGATTAGCCATGGGGTACTGGGACAGCCATGGGGTACTGGGACAGCCATGGGGTACTGGGACAGCCACAGGATACCGGGATACCCATGGGGTACTGGGAGAGCCATGGGGTAGGGTACTGGGACAGCCATGGAATACCGGGACAGCCGTGGGATACTGGGAGAGCTGCAGGGTACTGGGACACTCACGGGCAAGGCACAGCCCCCCAGGGGCCCAGCCTGCTGCCAGCAGACCGGGGGCTGCCAGCCCGCCAAGCCCCTTGCACCACACCATGTAATTTGCCAATAGTAATAATAATAATAGTAATAATTACGGCACGAGCAGGTTAGAAGTGCAGCGGAACAATAACCTGGTTGAACGCCTTGCTGCGTGCGGTGGCGGGAGCCACACCGCAGCACGTGCCCAGCCCTGGCACCATGCCGGCGCTGAAGCCCCCAGCCACGCCACGTGGGAGCCTGTGCCCGATGCGTGGGGGGACACGGCTCAGGCAAGCACCTGCGGGGGGGGGGGGGTCAGCAGCTGCGTGTCCAGGCGTTTTGTGCCCCAGAGCTGCGGTCCTTAGCCGAGCTGGCTGTGCCACCAGGCAGGGCTGTCCCCAGCCACGGTCATGCCATCAGTCACCCAGGGGGATGGCCAGGGCTGGAGGACACACGTGTTTCCCCGGGGTGGCACAGGGCAACAGGAGAGCAGCACGCTGCAGGGAGCGTGCGGTCAGACCCAGGCCCTGCTGCCATCGCTGCGGCTCTGCAGAGCCACCCCCAGCTCAGGGCGCTCTGCTCAGCAGCCCCGCGGCCCCCATCACTGTCCTCCACCCAGGGCACTCTGCCAGAGCCAGAGCCAGAGCTGGAGCTGGGGCTGCCCCCTCCCCTGGCGTGCAGAGAGCCCCCCCCCCCCGAAAATCCTGCTGCCCCTGGGAGGGGATCCCCAGCCCCCACCCTTGCCAGGCCCTGCAGCACCCTGCATCGCCACCCGCACAGCTGCTCCTGCTGCATGGGGGGAGCGGAGGGCTGCCCACCCCGCTGAGCAGTTATATAAAAGGATTAAAATTTAATATAAACTTCAAAAGGGGAATAACCGGGTGGTCAAAGATGGCTGGGCCAGGGCCGGGTGTGGAGCAGAGCCAGCCTTGGCCACGTCCCGGCTTTGCCAAGACACGGCACTGCGGCACACGGAGACCCGCTCCACCCAGCCTGGCCCATGGGCACAGCCGCATGGAGCCAGAGCAAAGTGCCCGGGTGCCACGGGCAGCCTGGCGTCCTGCGAGCCCACGCCATGTGTCCCGTGCAGCGGGCTGCCTGAGTGACGGGGTGCATGATTCCCATGGCACATGGAGACCCTGCCTCCCCAGGGCCCAGCCTTGCCCCACACCTTTGCCTCCCCACTGGCAGCCGAGCAGCCTTTCCTAACCCACCACCGCCAGGAAGAGCATCACCCAGCCGTCCCAGTGCCGGGCTGTGCCAGCGGTCCCCGGGCAGCCCGTCTCCTCCTGCCCGATGCCTCATGCTTCCTTCCCAGGGACTGGTGGGTTGGAGATTGCTTGGAGAACATCCCTGTGCTGGGGGGCCAGACCTTTGGCTGGGGGAGCAGCTGCTGGATCCCAGTCCCCACCACGGCCCCCCAGAGCCAGCATGGCTGCGCAGCACCCACTGCTCCCACCCGTGCAGCGCCGGGGAGCGAGGCTGTGGCAGCGGCAGGAACGAGTCGGAGCTGGGAAAACACCATCTTCCACCCACGCAGCCGCCCACGGCCCTGCGCCAGCTCCGCCGCCCCCGCCGCGTGCCGGGCCCGCCAGGAAGGTGGGCGGCGGGCACGGGGCTGGGGGCTGTGCTGTGCCCACCATGGCCACCCACCCCTGGGTAGGGCAGGGATGGGGCAGGGGGGAGCAGGGCCCCGCAGCCCCCCTGTGCAGGAGCTGCCCTGGCGCAGGCTGCTGCTGCAGGAGCAGGGCTGAGCTGGGGCTGGGGGGCCAGGGCTGGGGGGCTGGGGGCTGCCCTGTACCCGGCTCTGCCCCAGGGTACAGGAGTGCTGGCACTGCTCGGTGTGCGGCACAGGTGCCCGCCAGCAAAGAGACCGGGGAAGCCTTTGGCTCATTCATTTTTAATCCTGGCTGAGAGCAGGAGGGATGCAGGCACAAGGCTCGGGAATGCTGCAGGATGGGGCTGGCTGCAGTGCCCCGAACAGCCCCCCCCGGGCAGCCCAGCTCATGCCACGGGTGTCTTTGATCACGAGTGTCTCCAGGGGACAGAGACCCCCCCGGGCAGGGACAGCCAACCCCGGGCATCCCTCCCTGTCCTGTCTCACCACATCCCACTACAGCTCAGCCTCACCTGCAGCAGCTCAGCCCCCCCTCACTGCGCGAGCCCCCCCAGTGCCTGTGAATGCAGGGGGCAGGATCTGTGCATGAGCAGAAACCGTGGGCCTGAGAGCACGTGGGGATGCGCAGAGAGCAGAGATGGAGGCGGGGGAGTGCATGAAGCCAGAGCTTCTCCCACGCTGCTCCCCATCCTTAGCCTAATGCCAGGTACCCCATCCCACCGGGACTGAGGTGCTGGGCCAGACAGGGGGCAGGACCCCAGCGCCCACCCTGCTACGAGGAGGCAAAGGAGGACGCGCGGGCACTGGGCACAGGCACGGCGGGGGCCGGCGGGGAGAGCGGGACGCACCGGCCAATCTTGCGCAGGGTCCGTCCCAGGTCAGCACGGAAGCGCCGGATGGAGAAGCAGTAGATGAGGGGGTCGAGGCAGCTGTTGAGGCTGAGCAGGGCCACACTCAGTGTGTGCAGCATGTCCAGGGTGGCAGGGGGCCTGCAGAGTGGCACGGGGGGCTGGCTGCCCACCCAGGGGGCCAGCGTGAGGTGGTAGGGGGCCACGCAGACCACGAAGACCAGAAGCATCCCCAGCACCATGGCGCGCGCCTGCTGCCGGTGGAAGCCCGGTGAGGCGGCGGTGGGCACCGAGAGCGCCCGGGCGATGGAGGCATAGGTGCCCAGCACCACCAGGAAGGCAGCAGTGAAGAAGCCCACCATGGCGTAGGCGTACACCCGCTGCCGGCCATGCTGCTCAAAGCAGGCGGTGGTCCCGGCGCGGGTGGGGAAGGTCTGCTGGGTGGCCAAGGTGGGCACGGCGCAGCCCAGCCCCAGCAGCCAGGCCAGGGCACAGGCCAGCGCGGCCCCCCGGCGCCCCGTCAGCGGCAGCTCCCGCTGTGCCGCCCGCACCGCGCAGTACCGGTTGAAGCTGATGAGCGCCATGAAGGTGATGGCACTGTAGGTCGCCAGGTAGTAGGCGGCCCCGGCCAGGCGGCAGGCAGCCTCTGACAGCAGCCAGTCCCCCCCGGCCAGGTAGTAGGGGATCCAGAGGGGCAGGGTGAGGTTGAAGAGGATGTCGGCCAGCGTGAGGTTGATGAGGTAGATGCGGATGGCCTTCCTCACCTTGCCGCTCTGCAGGAAGACCAGCAAGGCCACCAGGTTGCCCGGCAGCCCCACGCACAGCACCAGGCAGTAGACAGCAGGAACCAGCACGAACTGCAGCGGGTCGCTGGGCATGCACTCGCCGGGGTGCTCAGCCAGCAGCGGCCCCGACGCCGAGCCGTTCATCCTGGGCTCCTGCAAAGATGGGGGGACGGTCAGTGGCATGGCCCTGGACACAGCCCTCGGGGGACATGGAAGGGACATTGACCTGGACGGGGCGACCTCTCTGGCTGGCACCTGCCGTAGCTGGCGGGACCAGAGGCAGAGCCACCCCGTGGGGATGCCACCGTCTGTCAGATGGGCTCAGCCTCCAACTCCAACGGCAAGAGGCGAGGGGCTCTGGGATCCCGTCCCAGCCCAACCCCAGCCATGTCCCCCCCCTGCGAGGGATCCCAGCGGCTGCCGCCAGCGGTCCAGCCAGGGCGCCCCGGGGAGCGGCAGGCGCAGCTGCGCCCTGGCCAAGGGGCAGAGCCGCTGCCGGAGGCACCCGGGGGTGCTGTGCCGGCTCCAGTGCTGGCTCCAGTGCCGGCTCCAGCTGGCAGCTGCAAGGATTAACACCTCCCACGCAGCCATGTGCTTGCTGGGACCACCCAGCCCCGGCCCATTCCCAGCACCCTAAATCCCCCCACGGAGCCCACCCGTGGGGACGTCACCCACCACCGGCTCAGCACACACCGGAGAGGGCACGGACATGGGGTGTACGAGCATGGGGCCACAGCGCCCCGTGCCCCCCAGCCCTGCACCAGGCAGGTTTGCCGGTCCTGGCCATGGAAAACGACGTTGTGCCGCAATGGCTGTGTCCCAGGGCTGCATCTATTTCACCTCCCGTCACTGCCTGCCCACACCTCACTGACAGCACTGACTCACCCAGCGGGTGTTTTCCAGCACGGCAGGGCCGGATTCGGCACACGCAGCACCCAGCACCAGGCTGAGGCATGGAAGACATGAGGGGGACTCAAGGCTCATCCCAGTGGACTCCAGTTGTTCTGCAGAGCCAGCACAGACCCCCAAGGAGCCCCCAGCTCCCTCAGAGCCCCCCCTTCCCCTTCCCTTCCCCCAGCCCTGTTGGCCCAGGGGATGCTCCGTCTCACCCACACCAAGCTGGTTACTTACCCCACTGGGTCAGGCTGGACCGGCTGCGTCCCCTCCGGCTGCTCCTCGCTGTCTGATCCAGCCAGGCTGGGGAAGGCTTTAAGTGCTGGAGGAGGCAGGAGCTGCCTGATCCCCCCAGCCACCCCACCCCCCGCCACCATCCCAAGCCCCTGTGGGGGTCAGCGCCTGCGGGACAGCAGCTGGAACGGGGAGAGCACCTGCGTGTGTATGTAACAGAGGATTCCTCGCTGGAGCCATGGTAAGACCCCCTGCGCCGGCTGACGGGGCTGGGGGTACACGGGGGGGACCTGCCACCCCCCCCTCCACGTGCCCCCAGCCCTGTCTAGGACCATTTCCCAGAGCCTTTTTCCCACCCACGCCAGGATGAAAGCAGCAGAGGGTCAAGTTTCCACACCCAGCAGCTGGGGGGAAAGGGGGATGCCCTGAAAGGGATCAAAGCAGGAATCTGCTCCTCCCGGCTCTCAGTGCTTTTCTTGGCTTAAAGCTCGAATCAGGGGGAGCACAACCCCAGCCCCCCACCCCCCCCCACCCCCAGCTCTGTGAGCATCTGACTCACAGCCTGGCGTGGCCCTGCAAATTGTGGATGTTCCTTTGGGACACCAAAGGTGCCACCCCCAAGGTGGTTCAGGTCCCACTGGGGGTACGGGGGTGTTGTACCCCCTCTGCTCATCCCAAGACGGCCAGTCTCCCCCCCCCGC
The DNA here is from genome assembly GCF_015220075.1 of Falco rusticolus. Taxonomy (NCBI): domain Eukaryota; kingdom Metazoa; phylum Chordata; class Aves; order Falconiformes; family Falconidae; genus Falco; species Falco rusticolus. The sequence goes on from NC_051189.1 coordinate 117,403,598, forward strand.
CAGCACAGCCGCCCTACTGGGAGATGCACCGGGTACAAATGTGATCTTGGGGTTCATCCCAAGTGGATCACATTGGCTGTGCCCATCTGGGGTGGTGGAGGGCCCTGCACCCACAGGGTGCAAGATCCAAAAAAACCCACGCGCCTGCCCAGGCACAAGGTTTTGAGGAAGGGGGGGGTCACGCTGCTGCTGTTGCCCACCCCCCCCCGATGTACAAGCGGCCTGGCACATTGCTAGGTGGCTCTGGCCAGCCGGGGGGCTCCCAGCCCCACATGGGCTCTCCCCACTGGCTCTGTCTCCGTGTCAGCTGCCACCAGCTCCTGCCTGTCCCCAGCCCTTGACCCTGGGCACTGCTCCAGGGGGCCCAGGACATCCCCTCAGCGTGGCGGGAGGCAGAAATGAACAGGGCAGGCAAAATGAAAAACAAGAAGCTTTATTCCAAAAAATGAGAGCCTCCAGGAGAGCAGAGCCAGCCCCAGCTCGACATGGCCAAACGCCGGGAAGAGCTGGACACCTTGTGCGAGTTCAGCAATGGAGCTCCTGGAGCGGCGGTGGTGCCACGGCCACCGTCCCACCGCACCAGCCCCAGGTCCTGCAGCACAGGGACAACCGACACCAAGGTCCCCAGCGGTGGCAGGAGGGGACACACCGCCTGAGCAGCAAGTTACCTCCCAGGACGCGATGCTGTCCCCCAAAATATCATAAAGGCATCACTTCCCACCAGCCGAGCCATCCGTCCTTCCCAGCACCGGTCACTCGAACTTGGGCTTGGTGGGGGCCGCGTGCCCGCGGATGTTGAGCAGCAGGAGGAGACCGAGGCAGAGGGTGGCGGGGGCACACATGGCCAGGGGCTCCCGCAGCACCAGCAGTGTGTAGATGGCACCTGGGCGAGGAGCACAACGGGGGAATAGGGGTCCCTGCCCGAGGGTCTCCTGGGACCCCACACGGGGTGACGGGCTCCCGCTCGCTCTCACCGATCATGATGACGCTGAGGATGAAGTTGCTGATCTCCTGCAGGAGCTGGGGCCCGAACGCCAGCAGCAGCCCGGCCACCGCCTCCACCCAGCCCACCACCTCCAGGTACCAGCCCGGCTCCGGCGTGAGCCCCAGCTCCTTCAGGGGGAACACCTCGGCGTACCGCACGAACTGCGACTGCTGCGGAGGGCAGGAGGGGACAGAGCAGCCCTGAGCCTGGGGTGGGGGGCACAGCCCCTCCGGCAGGGTCTGCTGTGCTCAGCCCTGTGCCCCAAGGGGTTCAATCCTGCACACCAGCACCCCAGCCTGCTCATTGCCCCCAGGGGGGCTCAGCCCAGCAGCCCCGCACCCCAACCTGCTCATTACCCCTGCCAAGGGGCTCAGCCTTGAACCCCCAGGGGTTCAGCCCCACGCCCCAGCCCGCTCATTCCCATCCAGGGGGCTCAGCCCTGTACCCCAGCACCTCAACCTGCTCACTCCCCCCAGGGGGCTCAGCCCCATACCCCCAGGGGATCATTCCAGCACGCCGACCTGCTTATTCCCCCCAGGGGGCTCAGCCCTGCACCCCAGGGGATCGTTCCTGCACCCCAGCCTGCCCATTCCCCCCCCCAGGGGCTCAGCGCTGTGGCCCAGCACCCCACCCTGCGTGCTCCCCCCAGCTCAGCCTGCCGGCACCGCGCAGCGCCCCCCGCTGCAGCTCAGGCCCCCCGCACCGCGCGGCCCCCCGGCGCAGCTCAGCCCCCCGGCACCGCGCAGCCCCCACACACCGCGCAGCCACCCCGGCACCGCGCAGCCCCCCGCACATCGCTCAGCCCCCCCCCGGCGCAGCTCAGCCCCGCGGCACCGCGCAGCCCCCTGCGCAGCGAAGCCCCCCGACACCGCGCAGCTCCCCGCGCAGCGCAGCCCCGCGCAGCCCCCCCCGGCGCAGCGCAGCCCCCCCCCCCGGACCCACCATGTAGCGGTGCAGGTCGGCCGAGAGCAGGGCCGAGAGCTTCCCGGCGCCCGCCAGCAGGAAGAACAGCCCCAGCAGGACGCGCAGCGCTCGGAACGCCGCCGCCATGGCGGGCACGGGCGGGGGCGGCGGGCGGGGCCACGGGGCTCGGCTCCGGCCCGGGCACGGACCCCCCCCCCGCGGGGCACGGACCCCCCCCCGCGGGGCACGGACCCCCCCCCGCGGGGCACGGACCCCCCCCCGCGGGGCACGGACCCCCCCCCGCGGGGCACGGACCCCCCCCCGCGGGGCACGGACCCCCCCCCGCGGGGCACGGACCCCCCCCCGCGGGGCACGGACCCCCCCCCGCGGGGCACGGACCCCCCCCCGCGGGGCACGGACCCCCCCCCGCGGGGCACGGACCCCCCCCCGCGGGGCACGGACCCCCCCCCGCGGGGCACGGACCCCCCCCCGCGGGGCACGGACCCCCCCCCCGCGGGGCACGGACCCCCCCCGGGCTGTGAGGCCCACATCCCCCCGGCCAGCACCACCCTCCCATCGAACCTGGGCTGGGTGACAGCAAATAAATAGGGCTGGGGGGGTGGTGGTGGGATAAAACCCCCAGACCCACATTGGGACTGTGCGGGCACAGCGGGCCCTGGGCCAGCACCCGCAAAGGGACCGGGTGCAGGCAGCGGCACAGGCAGGTTGCCGGTGGCTGGGGTTAGCCACACAGCAGGCTGGGTAGCCAGGCAGCATAGCAGGGCAGCCGGGCTGTTAGCCAGGCAGTAGATTGGTTAGCCACGCAGCAGGCTGGGTAGCCAGGTGGCAGATTGGTTAGCCACGCAGCAGGCTGGGTAGCCAGGTGGCAGATTGGTTAGCCACGCAGCAGGCTGGGTAGCCAGGTGGCAGACTGGTTAGCCACACAGCAGGCTGGGTAGCCAGGTGGCAGATTGGTTAGCCACACAGCAGGCTGGGTAGCCAGGTGGCAGACTGGTTAGCCACACAGCAGGCTGGGTAGCCAGGCAGCATAGCAGGGCAGCCGGGCTGTTAGCCAGGCAGTAGATTGGTTAGCCACGCAGCAGGCTGGGTAGCCAGGTGGCAGACTGGTTAGCCACGCAGCAGGCTGGGTAGCCAGGTGGCAGATTGGTTAGCCACACAGCAGGCTGGGTAGCCAGGTGGCAGACTGGTTAGCCACACAGCAGGCTGGGTAGCCAGGTGGCAGACTGGTTAGCCACGCAGCTGAGCCGGGGTAGCCAGGCAGGCGGGCCGGGCATTGCTGCCAGGCAGAAGGCCGCAGCTGCTGCCCTCCCCGCGCAGCCCAGGCCTGCGTCACTGCCAGCACTGCTCGCCATGCAGCGTGTGCCCAGGCTCTCAGGGAAGACAGCCCTAGATTGGCACGAGCCAGGGGCTAAGGGAGCCACAGGGACACTGACATTACTGTAATTCAAGTGGAAATATTTTTTTTAATACCAATAAATCATGAAGAGCAGGAACGGTTTCCCAGGCACCAGGAAGCAGCGGCAGCACGCAGCAGCGCTGACCCAGGGCAGCCGCCTCGGAGGGCTGCCTGGCCTTGCAGGGCTGCTATTTTTACTCCTGGCAGCCATCGCTCCCCGGCTCTGCTGGGACAGCCGCAGTGAGGGCAGCCGAGGAGCTGCTCAGGATCATTTGTGGCTTCTCCCTGCTCCGGCTTGAATGCCAGGGAGTGATAAACAGCAACAGGCCAGGGATGCTCCAGCTCTTCTTTTAGAAAGCAGCGCGGTGCAGGGGGAAGGAAAATCCCAACCAAACCCTGAGCAAAGGATTGCAGCAGCTCAGCACCCTCCCACCCATGGCTTCAGTGCTCCCCACAAGCAGGCTTGGTGTTTAAGCAAGTCAGGGAGACACCTGCCCGCAGCAGCCACCTTCCTCCAAGCTCCCGTCTCTGGTAGCAGGGTTTCATCCCCGCTGCAGAGCGGAGCGCGCTCAGGGCCCGGACAGAGGTTGGTTTTGTGCAAACACTGCAAAACCATTTCACCGTGTTTGCATTTCCCAGGGCTGCCCCAGCACTGCCGACAGGGCAGGGGTCATGCCACCCACACCATGCCCAAGCCCCAGCACAGCACCTCGGCTCAGAGCCCCTCACAGCAAGACACGTTGGCAGATAAACGCTCTTGTCTGGCCGGGAGACCAACACCGTCCACATGGTACCATGCACCTACCCTCCACCTGGTATTTTTTTAGTTACAGGAGCTACTGAGAGTAATAAAACATTTGGTAGAACCAGGTGATCAGCTTCACCAGCCAGGAGACATCACCCACCACCAGAGGAAAACCTCTCGCTAGTAGTCATCTTCCAGGTGATGAGCATGGCCAAACAAAAACAGTTTTCCAAAACACATCCCATTCTCCATATGGAACGCTATACAGGGAGTTGTAGGAGGCGCAATTCAGCACATTGGCTGCTTCCTATGTGAAACTTGTGGCCTGAATGTGCTTCCAGCATTCAATGCTGCAACAGTGGAAAAGAAATTAGGACAAGCTACTGGAAAATAACAGAATTTGAGAAAAAAAAAAAAAAGGGCTATGTAAGCCTGCAGTAGCTGTGGAGACAAAGACACTAAAAACCCAGCTCCTTGCAGTGCAGCTATTGATGAACCACAAAACACCTTCTCGCTGAAGCCTTTTCAGAATCTAGACAATACCATAAAGAAGTCAAATCAAAGAGTGAAATACTTTGGCTTATCCTGTACCCAATCGCTTGATTGCATGAAGAAGTGAAAAGCAGCAGTCAGAAGCTTTTAATCCAGCACCAACCTTCTCTACTCTAAGCCTGCTTGGCAGCTGCGAAGCACCCCCGCTGCTGCTGGGGTCCCTTCCCTCTCCCCTACGCTTACTGCTATATAATTACAAGAGTCAACACCAGAAACACAGCTACAGCAGTTCTGACCAACATTACTGTTAATGAAACTTTCTGCCAGGGAAGTAAACAAACAGCATTTAAGACAAAGCACAACATATTCCTGGCTGCGATTTCAAGCCCAGGTGTGGTGTTCCAGCCAGGCACTAATGCTGCACCACTGGAGACCCACATGTCTCAAGTATTTCATACGGCTTTCCCACATTAAACCCAGTTTATTTTGATCTTTCTGGTCTGGCAAGGCAGTTCCCAGCCAAACGTTCATGACTTCAGGCCACTGTGGGGGGAAGACCTTGTTACAATGCAGCTGTATGAATAAAGCCTACTGCTGGTGTATTTCAACATGTTAAACTACTTGATAGTCAGACAAAGGATTATATTTAATAATTGACAGCATGAACTAGGTATGTGCACAACACAGCCGTGTAAAGATTCAAATGAAGCAATATGAACCACAGGAATTGTGCTTCAAGAGCTAAAACCAGCACTTTTCTGGCTTCCAAAGAACTCAGACTTTGGGATCTCAGGCTCAATTACCACAGCCATCACCAAGAAAACTATCACAAACCAAGGAAGCACATGTAAGCATTCAGAATTCTATGATCTAAAAATACAGCAGTTGCACAGGACTTGAGATGGGGGAAAAGAACGGGTGAAAATTCCAGAAATACTGAAGTGCCTCAAGTACAAGCAGAACTTACTTTAAAAAAAAAAAAAAGACTTAAGTCTTTTAGCAAAAGCACCTGTGGCTGCACACTGGTCAGGAATCCAGCTAGCCTGAAAAACTGCAGCATTTGAACTACAAGAGGAATTCCCTGGCACAATCCCAGCAGAAAAAAACCTTGTATTATGCATTTGTCATTTGTTATTGGTCGCAAGTGTTTCTCTTTTCTGTGCTTGTCAGGACCCAATGACCCAACCCCTTCTTGCTCCAGTGCTCTGACCACATTCCGCAACCCCTTCCACAGCCCCATTCTGTGGCAGTTTCTCAAATTCATCCCTATCGCATGCTGCTGAACAGACTGCTCACTCACTGAATACCCTCTGGAATAAAACAGCTATCACTTATAGAAAAAAACAAGTATTTTATTTTTTTTAAATTTTATGTTCCTGGCTCCTCTTCACTGCATTCGGACTTCATCTTCTTCTGCAAGTGCAAAGCACAGAGTTAGCAAGACCATTAAAAATGCCCACAGAGATCACACATAATGACGTGAAACAGGAATCAGTGCGTCAGAACAGGCCATGCGCCTGTCAAATGCTCTCTAGGATCCCAAGTTCTCATGTCAACCTTGAGATTAAATGAGCAGCATTCACATTTTTGTCTGCTTCATAAATTTCAAAGATCTGAAACAGCTTTGTGTTTTACTACCCTAGAAACAAGAGCAGCAGTGACAAATCACACACGATTCAATAGGAACTCACCAATTGAATCGCACTGGCTTCACATCCTACAGGTTCAGTTGTGGCATATCTAAGCTGTTACTTACCCATGAGTGAGTTTAGGCACTTTGCATGTTGCTTCTCACACAAGATTTTAATATCTGAAGTTCCCCCTTGTAGTTTTATTGGTAAATTAAGAGGGAAAACATCATAAACTTAACTTGCAGAGCTGGAATTCATTTCCCTAAATCGCTATCTGCTTATGCTCTGTATGTGCTAATTTGTATTCCAAGTTATTGTGAACATTCACCGTTCACTGCAATACTTCAGGAAAGTAGCTTTTTAACATCTTTTAGTTGGATTAACATTTGAGAAGCAGTTACTCTATTGTGCCCCTTTTTCCTTGCTGACAATCACCCACTCCATTCACTGGAGCCTGAAAGGAGAAACGGTTATTTCTTGTTTGACCACCTATAGGATTCAGAGGACAGAGTTTGTATTTCATGCTGCAGGGCTGAAAAGCCTCAAACAATGGTTATATCTTCGCTCTACAAAAGAAAGTCAGAAGAGTTTTATATAAAACTGAGATTAATCAAGGGCTAGTTTCAGGCAGGAACTACATAATAGATCACAGGGTGATGGGCTACCGAGCTCCCAGGGTAGTGTAAGGACACTGCTTACTTACTTGTTCACTTGTTATCTTGGTCCCTCCACATATCACTGGGCATCATGCTGGATGTGCTCATGCTCGGCTCCTGAACTAGGAAAACATTCAGAAGTTACACCCACAGTGATTTTGAAATCTTCTGTACAAACCCATGTCTAGAAAGGTATTTTTAACCACTGCTGTCAAGATATCAAGCCCAGATGGGAGTCCGGGTGCTCAACCCCACAGCTTGACAGCAGGTACCAAGTTCTACCCTATGCATTTAACGTATTCCCTTGTACCGATTTCTCGATATTCAGTGACCGAACATCAAGCGTCCAGAAGCCTTTATTATTTCACCCGCTCAGAACAAGAAGTTATGCTTACTTCCCATGGATGAGCACTCCGGTTTCACTCAGCTTTCATCTTCACCTAAAGGATAACAACTGAAGTTATTATAGTAATACACAGAAAATTCTGACCATTTCAAAACTAACTTAAAAATAAGGTTTTAAGATACATGGACTGATTAGTTATGAGGGGGGGAATTTACAAATTATTCCAAAATATTAAGTGGAAGAATAAGGGGCAGAAATAGGCTAGCCTAAACACTTGTAACGACATGAAGGAATATGCAGGTAGTTGACTGAAGAACTGCACCTTGTCTGAGCACAAACCGTAAAATCACCAGTCTGAGTACAATGAAGTTTGATTGCAGCCAGAGGTATACTATCCCTTATGTGAAGGCATTAACAATTTTGTCAAGCTACTTCCAACTCTTTTACCCTAGCTTGTCTCCTGTAGTAATGCCCTCTTTCCTCCCCTTCATGAAGGAGTGCAATGGCCCTGGACTCCTAGCAGCCCTCAGGTTCAGTAATAGCCCTACAAGTGCTTCAAAAGCCAAAGGAAGACACTAGAGGTTAGCAATATCAGTCTACTGCCTTTACTCTCGGCAACAGATTCTTCCCTTCTGAAGACCCACCCCTCTACTGTAGCTAAGTTGAGGGCAAACTGCAATGGTCAGCAGCTAGGGATGTAGTACCAGGCTCTGGGCACACCTCAAGTTGGGAGGCAAATCACATCATGGTCACAATGTGATCTGACCAGGCAGGGAGAAGTTCAAGTTTAGTCTCAAACCCACCACCTGGGTTTTATCATGGCCCTCAGGAGCAGAAGTGTAGTATGCACGTTTTGTTTTCTATGCCATAGCAACAAACACCATGCATAAGGGATACTATATCTTTGTGCATCCTTTTAACACTCCAGATTCACTTATAGCCACACTCCTCCCAACCCTCCCCAGTTAGCTCTTCAGTACTGGTGTTCAGAAGCAACATTTATAGAGATGGGGTATTCACAGACCACTGCGGGATTGCACAGCCAAGTCCTAACGTGTCAATCATTATCTAGCAGCAATGACAGAGGTGGGAGAAGGCCAATCCTCCCTTTTTTTTCCTTTTCCAGTAAGCAGCTATTTAACAGCCCCACTAGCTTGTATGGAGAGAAAAAAAAAAATCTGAAGCTAATTAGCAGATTCCAAACTTGCTAGTAATGGAAGAAGCCAAGTAATTACCCAGAGCAGCATACTTTTTATGCATCCTTGCCAACATGCTTAGCCTCATTGAACATAATGGAACAAAACGCTGGCCTTCCTGATCGTGTCACTGCAGCTGGCAATGATTAACAGAGACATGCAACCCCATTACTGCTCGAGTCCTAAAACTACTCACAGGCCTCAGTGTTTAGCTATGGGGAAAACTGCAAGCAAATCAACACTTTGTATGCTTAATGTTACAGTAAAGCCCCCATACACACTATGCTGTGCTCTCTCCTGACAGCACCAGTATCTGGATCTGAGGGCCTAGCAGGTACGCATATGTATTCTGACACCACACTTCTGAGCTTCAGGTAAACTTTTGAGAAAAAGTGTATTTCACACACAGATAAAACCAAGATGAAACACAATGCGAGCACTGTAATGTCATTTCTTGTACCCACTCGTTACAGACTGATTTAGAGCAGACATGACTATTTGCTTTTAAGTTAGCTACCACACCAAGTTTCATTACTGCAGACAGTCAGAGCTGGTATGAGACCCATGGTTCAGTCACATATTGCTTGCTCCAATAGCGTCAAAAACCTGCTAGTTCAAGTACGTAGAACAAGGCAGATGTGCCAATAACCCCTCCACGACATTCCTGCAGGTCAAGTCAAGTATCCAGAGCACACTGGAAAAACTGGTCCGATCTGAGCACTGGTTTAAAGATTAATAATTCAGTTTTGCTACATGACAGTACGCATACTGCCATCATTTTTGCAACTGAATTCTAGCCACAGGTAAGAGTAAGCCATCACAAAAAGCCAAACTGACTTTGTGACAGGTGGTGTCACTGCTTGACTAGCTAGAATTCGGCTACACTCGCTGCGGTGTAACCAAAGACCTGTTATGATCTTAAGGTGCAGCTGCTACTTCAAGCTTTCAATGGAACATGAAAAGATAGCTACAGCAGAGGGCAAGGCTGTCCAGATCCCCTGTTCACCAGCAAAAGTCTTGCCTGGAAGATAACGCAGAAGGTTCAAATGTGACAATAATACCAGAAACAAGTATGCAAAGCAGAACTTTGCAGAACAAGCGGGAAAACACATTACAACACCTCTGAAATAAACTGAGCATCAGACAAAGAGCTAGATCATGTACTGAAACAAGGGACCTTGAAATTCAGGTTCAAGAGCTAATGCAAAAGAGCTGGAGATCAGCATGTCTGGGTGTCTGGAAGCGTAAGCATGTTAATCCTGAAACACTACATTCAGTACTTCTAGTAATGAAGAGTTTAGAATTACAGCCCCAAGACTGATGAAAAATGAAATTGAGCATTACGCTACCAGGATGACTCTACGAGGCAGAAATACAGAATCTCATCACTGTCAATTAAAGGCAGAGGAATGTATATTATGCTTGTCAATCAAAGATTAAAATAAAGACAACTGAAATGTCCAGTAAGCTCTATGAAACTACTCACGAGGATATTCATTCAAGCACTCATTTGTATGTCCTCAAAAATATTCCAAATCCGCCTCAAAGCTGACTGCATTAGCAAGTTTAAAGTGACTATCGCATAGTGCACACAAGGCTAGAGCAGTGGTTACTAACGCATTTCCTGCTGAGCCAAGACTCTACGAAGGGATGCGCTGCAGATGGGCCGTTTTGTCACTACAGGAAGTTTAAACAGTCCTTTTCTAGGCACTGACAGCACCTAGGTGACTAGTTAAGTGAGGTTAAGATCACGCTCCCTCTTCCCCACAGAGCTCATCTAAGAATATCTTCATTACATCGGAACTAAGAAAAATCCACACAAGCCGAGTCGTATGTACAAAGGAATCGGGTCTGAAAATACTTATCTAAGAATCACAGTAAGTTGCTTATTAACTCTGAACAAGACAAAGCTTAAAACCGAAAACCACGCAGCTTTGATGCAAGCTTAACATACAGGTATGAGGAGTGCTGCACTGTAATTCCACAGTCAGAAGTGTGATGTCAGAATACCCACAGTATAAGATTACATAGAAAGTCACCAAGTTATATTATATTGCTTGTTACCTACCTGTATGCAGTCGGCAATGAGAATCTTGGAGCAAGCAGGAATACTACATCCGGGTCCTAATGTCCATTGCCATTTGTGGTACTACGTTCCTCACAGTTATGAACTGCAGAAATGCTGGCTAAGTGCAGTTATGTAGCAGGCCACTAGTTTTAAGTGTAAATTGCAGTCTCAAACTCCAGCAAAAACTTGCTGCCACAGTAAATGGTTGCCAAGGAGAAGCCAAGAATTTTTCTACCACAAAAATGCCACAAAATCTCAAAAGCAGTTTCAGTTTCTCATCAGCTGTATAAATGATTAGTGTAATGTGTCTACACCAGAAGATAAGATTATTCTGTATTCGTTTCTGAGAAAGTGTGAAGATATATGTATAGCGATACCAGTTTCTACATGCTGCAGTTTTTAGAGATCTCAGTGTCAAAATGGGCTCAATTTCGATAAAGCAAGCTAAATTGCAACAGCCAATGTCCTCTAAGTCCAGTACAAAAATGTGTTATGTGATCCAGACCATCCAAAAACAGGTCTGCCCAACAGAAGCACTTTTTCCAAATGGTTTTAAAGATTCAATCATATAAATCTGATTTTATGAAAAAAGTCCAAAACCTCATAGGAACAGATCAAAGGAACATAACTTTCTCGCCTCCCACGTTAGCAACTTTATCACATTTTAAAGTTGACATGTTTGCCAGCTTTTAAGACACCACCTTTAAAAGGTCTTGAAAAGAAGTTGGCTAGTTAATTGTATGCCTGTTTAATACATGCAACTCAAAGCAGAACTTGTTTTAGAAACTCTGCTTATGCAGCTACAACAAAGCCACATTTAACCAAACTTTCAGATGTTTTGAAAACTGCCAAATCTTTCAATATACTTACTAGTCATGGTTTTGCAACTCAGCTATTTTTAATACCTAGCAATGATAGCTTACGTACAAAACAGGGGTACCAAAAGACAACCTCTGTAAGGTACAAGGACATCAGCATCCTTCACTCTTCCAAGTTACAGAACTACAAAAGAACATACTTTAGGATATGCACCAGCATCTCTTTAATAAAGAATGACATGTAATCTGAAAAATAAACTGAAAAAATTAATTTAATGTTTACGTTCAGAATTCCCCATCTCAGACACCTTCACCTTTTGCGGGTGTCCCATGAACACCCTCTTCAGGAAAACACAGGCATTATTTAATACTACTTCAATAAAGCAAATTGCATCGGTACTGCTGATTTTTAAACTAAAGTATCCAATACAAGTACTCCCAAATACTTGGTCTGCAGTTTAGGAACTGCCAATTCTGAATTTCCTGAATTCATTCTTGTAGCATGTTCTCAACCCTCAAACTTTTCTGGGAAAATAAGAAGCGTTCACCAAACAAGCTGAGTCGCTATTTAGTGCGCTTAATATTCCAAGTCAGTGTTACCTGGTATCAACATTTCACAACATGCTATTTTTTCATTTAAGGAGTAACAGCACTTACAGTGAGTACTTCAAGAGGGATCATCTGCACTCTGAAAAACACTGCAATCTGACACTGAAGTTTTAACCACAGAGAAAATTTAGCACAGAATTTAGAATTAGCCAATGCGTAGCACAAGGAATAGAAAGATCTTTGGAAGATTAAAGCTACTCACAGAATACCCAGTAGTTGGGGAATCGTGTGAAGGTACAGCCAAACTAAGTTTACCTACTTTGTGCCAAGCAGGTTGATGTATCCTGCATTAACACCAAGGTATTTTACACTGGGAAGTCAGGTTCCCAGCTTACCTGATACAATGTAATAATAAGCAAAGCAACCACCTTATCAATGAGTCCAGAATGCTTTGAAATTCTTCTGGGGCTTAATAAAATATGAACAGCAAGCTAACGAATTCATCAATCTTCTACAAAAGAACCTTAAAGGGAGTTTATTTGTACTGTGTAGTATTAGCTATTAAACTCCAGATTCAGATACTACTTTTGATGCATTATCTCCAAACATCAATAATAAAAGAGCGATAACCATCATGCAAGCAAGCTAATTTCTGTATTTTACATACAGGTTTTTAGGATTTGCCCACCAGCTACATGATTTCAGAATAGTTCCTGCAGTCCCCATAATACAAATGATTGTATTCTGAACTATGCAAATTAGTCCACTCAGTTAGCATGAGGACATAAGCAAGTTAACCGTAATCACTCAAGTACACTTCTGGTCTTTTTGCCAAGCAATTTCAGGCAAGTATACAATACGGAGCAAGGCCAGATCCTGTAATCTCAGACAGCTTAAGAGCATATAAATATCACATTAACAATCCTTTAGTTAGAAGTCAGCCAATACAAGTCATTCTATGAATTTCTTTTAAAATAACCATTGCTAGTCTTCTGCTTAAAGTCTTTAAAAGATTCCAAGCAGTAACTGCCAAGGTGGTTAAGTGCTACCATCCCACCACCCGTTATCCGTAGCTAAATTACGAAATTCATTACATACTGCACTGCTTGCAGTGTAGCTTTAATTAATGTATCTTGCAGCACTTGCAAGATTTCCGTTTGCTTCCTCACTGCAGCACAATTAATGCTCAAAAAAAATCTGCACCTGCTGGAAAGTTAGGCTACTATTTAACCCAATCTTAAGCTAGAGGCATTACGGGAAGAGATTTCACTCTTCACTACAGTTCCACACCCTGGTCTAAGTTTGACCTCCACTCAAGGCTCTTGGTTTACTGCGGAAGGTGTGGTATTTAGCCTCATGTTTAACCACGGATGGCAAGAAGAGTTACTACATTTAGTTTTCTATTTATTTGAAGCACAGTAAAAAAAAGTTGGTACACTTTGGGAATTCAGTGGCACAAGGTACACTGCCATCAAGTTAGGGACGTTATACATCAAAAAAACAGCTAAATTTGTTTTGAAACACTGCATTACATAATTAAATTGTACTCGCCCAAACAGACCACTTACAAATATTAGGTCAGTAAGTTTCTAACATCCATAAAAATGTAGCTTTCTTACTAAAATGCAAGAATTAAAAAGTTGGTGTCTAAACAAGACAGACAAAAACAAACTGGAATGAAACTACAGGTCACATCTAAAATCGGGGCTTTTTGTTTGGGCCTTCATATTCTTCTCTCCCTCTACCATATCCTGTTGGTGTTCCAGGCCCCATTCCTCTAGGACCCTGGCCACCCACAGGCCCCGCACCTCCCTGCCCAAAGCGTTCAGGACGCTATTGGAACAGAATTAACAGTTCATTATATGTAGTTGATGTCCATGTGTGTTAAGTATATATTTTTAGAAGGTTCCGTAGTCAAGGTTCGTCGATACAATCACCATTGAGCCGATCCACAGGTACCGGGAACATAGAAAGGAAAAAAGGGTAATTTAAAAATTAGTTTATTGTAATACATGCCTTGAGGTATGTTCCCACTTGATGCATTCTCATACATCTGTTACAAAGAACAGATCCTCCCTGCAGTGCTAGAAATGTAAGCATTAGTGCAGATGTGAATTAACAACTTTTCCAAAAGAGCTCTAGCGATTTTCAACCAAGTTAATGCAAATAGCTTGCAAACTTCTCACCTTTAGTGCAGTAAAAGCTCAGATTACATCACTGTCATTTCCAAATAAGCCTAGCCAGAGAACGTATCTTCAGTTCACTGAAGTAGGAGCTGACATTCATAAAATGTCATTGTAAACAGAATGCCTACTCACCAGTTAATGGCATGTGCTGCAATAGAGACCATGTGCTTTTCAAGATGGGGTTAAGACTACGGTCTGCTGACTAAACTGCAGAGGCCTTAGGCAGTAACCAAAACTGATTGTGAGCACTACTGGATTGCAAGAAGAAAAAAAAAAAGTGAAAAAAGCTAATGACCAGTGATTTACCTAACCAACGCAACTGCTCGATCAGAAGACTTGCATTTGTTAAAATCCCATGTACTCCGGAACTGCTGCTGTATAATATGCAAAACGTGTTCGAAGAACTACAATTTATTTGGTGTTTAGAGTTAGAACTATGCACAAAGGGTTGTGTGCATCCAGTCAGTACCTCCCTCCCCACCCCACCTTCACCACAAGCTCTTGGAAAATTCACAACTTCACAGCATTGAGTGGTTTCACACCAAGATGTAAAAGCTAAATTACCCTGCAATAAAGCAGAGACTTCAGGTATGTCTTTTACTAGTACCTCTAGTTGCATGTACTTCATTCAGTTACTGTATCAGTAGGTGTGATCAGCATTCAGTCTATAGAACTGGCAAATTATAAAGTCAAAGATAGTTTTATACTTTCATTTCAAGCAAGTTTTCCACTACCGAGTAACTGAACAATGGTAGGTTGGTTGTTACTGAAAGTATCTGGAACTGAAAATTCACACTTCAAGTTCTTGACTTCTGAAAGTCAGTATCAATCCTTCCAAGAAAGGAATTTCAGAAATTACCTAGGTTCTTTCTGCCTAATTCATGGCAACTTAAGCTTATCTCCAATTCTGTTCGAAAGATTATCAGCCCAGGAACTGTGACAGCATTGTGTGGCAGAGATCCCCATCCTAAGAAACTCAAGGCAGTTAAACCATCTTACTGTCACACCTTTTGACCATAGCACGTTTTCAAGTATTATACAAGTTCAGCATGCACCTGTACCATGATTTTCAGGAGAAAAATGTACACAGCATTCACCACAGACTGCTTAACTGTTCACGGGAAACTTAGGAAATGCTTAAGTATCAGTAGATTATATAGATACATTAAGGCCAACGGCACTGTCTACTGAAATCAATGATGCTCTGCAAAGTTACCATTCCGAAGATATGGTTCCCCAAAAAAAACGGAAGATACCTGACAAGCTACTATGGTAGCTCACCACGTTAAGCCAGAGGCCTAAACCCACCCAAAAATCATTTAGTTCAGCTTGTGCTACAGAGTGTACACCCTTTCAGGAGGGTGAAAGCACACCAATACCGCCACCTAAGCCAACATAGATTTCCATCCTACCCATTGAACATTTCTTTAATCTACACCCGTATGGCTTCAGTGTGGTAACACCAAGCAGGCTCAAAGCCCATTTCACACATATAGTGTGCCAAAAATAGTACAGTTTGGAAACATACCTCAGAACATGAGATATGCCGTAGCTTTAGCAAACTCTACCTACATAGTCATGCCCAACACGGGAAAACAAGAACAGGCTATCATTCCTCTGAGATAGGAACCACAAAATGGCTACAGTCAAGGATCACTGGAACATGCCTAAAGCTAAAAACCAGCATTTCTGCTCTTCTATAGCAAACATCAGCATACAGAGTAAGTGATATGCTGTTTACCATTGATTACTTAAAAGTTAATCTGCTGCTTAAATAGACATGAGCGCAGATTTCTGAATTAACAGCATACCCATACCAACATGCATCAGTCCTAACTAGGCTTGGAAGGGCCAAAATAAATGCAATGTTGCACACTGCAAAGGAGAACAAAAAAATATCCCTTGTCCACAAATACAGAACGTCAAATTGCTGAAAGTCTACTACATTATGTATTTTAATTATGAAATTTGGCAGATTCTCTGGAATTTACAAAAAAATCCTTCCAAGCCTAACAGTGACGCAGAATTTCCAAAGTCCAATAAAATCAGAGTTAATTGCAAATATGCTTAACAGCACATTTGAATTCACTTACAAACAACTTCCGACTGTGTAAGCTACCATAATGGTTAAGAACTAATCTAATACTACATACTGCCACACTAGTCTTCATTCATGTTAAATACCTGACAAGAAAGTCAGCAGTTAACAGTGAAATTTACACAACCATCCGAACACTGGTAGAGAATTCAATCCCCAGCCACATTTCCCTTGTGCTAAACTAAAGCCACCACAGGATACATTACCATGTCACTTCCCATCATAGAACCACTCATGGCTGCTTGGCCAACTCCTGGATTAGCTTCATAACCTATGCCGCCACCACCTCCGAGAGGTGGAAATTTCTGGGCTGCAGAAGCATAAGGATCTATGAAAGAGAAATATATAATCATATTCTGACAATTTCTAAGTTAACCACATAAAGTAATTATTTAAAAATTCTTTACCTCCCATGTTCATTGTGGTGGCACCACCCATTCTCATGTCTCTCTCCCTCTGCATAGAAGAAACAGCTTTTAACATGGATCATCAACTACTGAAATCTGTACTTTTCAGGAGATAAAGCACATGTACAGCCAACTACAACCATTTCACCTACGCAAAGACATTGCATTATCTAACCTAAAGGAAGCAAAATGCATCAATCTTGAAAACACATCCAAAAAAAATCCTCAACACTGTAAGGTACCCAAGAAACAACATGATTTCACTTACTGGATCCATGTAACCCATTCTACTATAATTCTCTTCCCTCTGTCTCCTCATTTGTTCTTCCATCTCCCGCTGACGTATCATCATTTCCTCTTCCCGCCTGCGACGCTCCTCCTCCTGCCTGATCATTCCAAAGCAGACCATTAAACCCCAGAAGTGTAACACGTTCAATACTTAGCTCATCAATATCACCAGCATGAGCAATTTAGAACGCACGGAATGATTACACTTAGGCAAAAAAAGATACTGTATGATGCTCAAATACTCAAGGAAAAACTTACACTGCAGTTCAATTTCTCATACGCAAACTGAAGCGGCAATGGTGTTTCTTGAAAAATAAAAACTTTCACATAAGTCATTTAAAAAAAACCAAAAACAAATAAACACTGAAAAAAAATCCCATGAAAGCCAAACCAACCTCAGCTGAATTTCCTTGCGTTTCTGCATTTCTTGATTATGGAGTTCTTCCATACGTCTCAATTCTTCCTGACGCCTCATAAGGTCTACAGAAATGAAGCTTGTCAGCAGCTATTTCACAAACTCATGTCAGATTTAAACTCAAGATTTTAACTAGATCAACCTCATCTGCACCAGCTGCCTTCCGTATCACTATTCTTAAGAATAGTTCATTCAAAAATGGAAAAACTATCAGTTGCTCTTTTTTAAGCCTTAAATTCTCAAGTTAGCAATAGGAAGCATGAATTTATTAATTAACAGCCATACATTTAAGCCAGCATTTAAAGCAAAAAGATGACACAGAATTCAGAGCCAACTACCTTGCCGCAAGAGGTTTGCCTGATGCTCGTGATAAGCATCTTCCATCTCACTTTCAAGTTTGTCCTTGGCATCTTTCATGTTTTTTGCTACTTGCTCTCTCTGCTGTTTTTCCATTTCATCTAAAGATTTCCACCTCTGGGAATATTCAAATTCAAAACTGCCAGGCTGAGCAAAACGGGGAGGAGTCTCCCTTTCCCTGCAGAAAGGAAAATGCCCATTCAAACTGGGTAAACCTGAAAACTGAAGGTCACTAAAAGACCACAAGCATAAGAACAGAATTACCAGGGAACATCACAGGAGCCCTGAAAAATACTACCTCACAATTATGTGACAGAAAACTTGCTGTGACAGAATGCTGACAGCAATACAGCATTTCACACACTTAAACCAGCAGCATTTAATATGAATAAATTCTATGACTACTGCAGCAGATATGGAGACTCCTGGACTATCACATCCAAGTAAATCTTCCCACTTACAGTTTTACTGCAAGTTTATCTTGTTCTTAAGTCTTCATTAGAAAATCCACTGCTGGCAACTGCCAGTGGCAAAATCCTCAAACAAGACAGGCCTTTGACCAAGTAGGTACAGCTGCTCGAAACAACAGCATATGAAGAGATGGATTTTTTTCAGTGCTGACTTACCCAAAGCACTATCTGTCAAAGGCAAGTAATAATCTTCACTTTAACTTAAATAGTTTTCAAAATGCCTGAGAGCCAACAGTTTGTCACAGGAAAAAAATGGAGTCTCAGATTCACTAATTAATAGAACAACACTAGGAAAATTCTAAAGCTTTCCATACATTAACAATGTAACAAGTTTTAACACTTTAGGAACACTATACTAACCTACACTGTTTTCATAGACACTACCTCTATTAAATTGTTTACAGGTTTTGGTCAGAGCAAGCAATTCTGAACACTTCCTCATACAAACAAGACAGCCTGGATCTCCCCCCTGCACTCCCTTTTGTGACCTGGGAAAATACAACATTTCTGTAACAAACAGATTTTAAATACAGGTCCTAACCTAAACCTGCTATTTATTAAGACTCCTACACTCTCTTATCTGCTGTTTTATGCCCAGTGGTCAGCCTCCTAAGGCAAACCCACAGGCAACTAGTTTTTATTAATCATGAAACGAGTCAAGATTTTACTTAATTTCTCATTTAGTACCATAAACATCAGTGTGTAGGTTTCCAACGGAATCATCAACATGATATATGCTTTAGGCAAGATGACAGCTTTCAACAACAGGATGAGCAAACAGCTTAAGTCTGATTTTCAGAAGTTTCTACATACACCAAAAACCATCTGTTACTGGGCTGCTATTTAGGCTTTACTGTTTCTTTGTGATACAATGTAGAAAACCGCTTGTGTAATGTTTAGTGAATATAATCTAAAAAATCAGTATATTACCTAAAAACAAACTACTACAAAAAAATCAAGATCTGAAAATACTACTCAAATCTCCAAGGTTGTTTCTGAAATATTACTCCATCTCCTTCAGAGTCTGGGATAATTCCACACGACATACATCATCTAAATAAATACTCTTTATACCAGAAGATAGTGCCTACTTTTGATACATCGGATTCTTCTGAGCGAGCTTTTCTGGAAGACCATCTTCATCATCCAGTTGCTCCAACGGTTCCACAATAACTGGCCTAGGAGTGCTGAACAAAAAAAACCTCATTTTACTTTTCCCTAAGAATCTCCATTCTGAAAAACTAGAAGCTGACGATTTTATTCAGCTTAAAACTAAAAACCCTGAACTGCAAAATACTTACGTTGTCAACAAAAACACTCCTTCAGTACACCGTTCAAATGCTTTTCTTGCAGCTGGCTTTGATGCAAATTCAACAATGCCTTTTCCTGTTGATCTACCTCGATCATCTACAATCACAACAGCTCTTTCTACTGGACCAAACTGGGAAAAAGCTTCCTCCAGCAACTCGTTGGACACATAGGGCGAAAGATTACGCACTGAAAGAGCAGCAGCATGTGTAGCAAACCGAACACGAAGCTGTCGACCCCTCATGGGGGTATCATCCAGTTCTGCCTTCGCAATTTCTGCAAGAGCTCTAGATTCCTGAGGAAAGGTTAAGACCCAGTTTTAAAAAACCAAGCTGCAAATTACCGTTTGGTGAGAATTAAACAGACGGACGTACAGTACAAAAGCCTACCAATTTAATGAATCCAAAGCCTTTCCCCTTATTGATAAAAACCTCTCCTGGCTCCCCGTATTTGGCGAACAGTCTTTTAAAATCTTCGTCTGTTATATCAGCGGGCAAATTACCAACGAATAATCGGCAACGCTGCGTATAGGTCTTCTCCCCGGGTCGCCTCAGCAGAGAGAGGTTTGCTTTAAATCCCTACAAAGAAGCATACCAGTTCGAGCCATCACTGCGTGCCGCCCCGCCGCGGCCTCCTCCCGCCAGAGGAGCATACAAACCCACGCTGCCAGGCCAGACCAGACTCCCCGGGCTGCACTCGGCGCTGCCCAGGCACCTACGGAACACGCACTCGCCGTGTAGGTGCCCCGCAGCCCCGGCTGCCCTCGCCACCGCCGCCACCGCCCCCCTCGGCGCAGCCTCCCCGCGCCCGCCGCTCCTCCCCTCAAGATGGCGGCCGGGGCGCGCTCAGCCACCGGGCCCAGCCGCAGCCGCCGCCATCTTGTGGCTCGGGGAGGGGGAGGGGGCCATGACTCACCTCGTCCGAGAGCTTCTCGCCGCCGCCGCCGGCCGAGCCCTGCTGCGAGGAGAGGCTCTGCTGTCCCTGGTGCTGCTGCCCGCGGCCGCGCGGCTCACCGCCCGGCCCGCCGCGGTGCCCCGGCCCGCCCTTGTGCGGCCCGCCGGGCCCCTGCTGGGGGCCGCCCGGCCCCTTAGGCCCGCCGCCGGGCGACTGTCCTTGTCCTTTCTTAGGGCCGCCGGCCGGGGTGGGGCTGGGGCTCGGCTTGGGCTGCGGCTGCCCCCCCGGGCCGGAGGGAGCCGACGAGGGCGCCGACACCGGGGTCTGCTGCTGCGGCGGCTGCCCCGCGGGCAGCGCGGACGGCGGAGGCGCTCCCGGGCCCGCCTGGCTGCCAGCGGGCCCCGCCGTGGTGGCGGCGGCTGAGGACGACGAAGAAGGAGGAGCGGAGGTCGACGCGGGCGGCTTCGGAGGCTCGGGCTTCGGGCCCCCGCCCGGCGGGCCGCCCGGGCCCTGCGGGCCGCCCCCCATGGGGCCGCGGTTCTGGCCCATGCCCATGCCGGGCGGCGGAGAGCGGAAATCGTGGTTGGGGCCGCCGCGGCCACCGCCGCCGCCACGCCGGTGGAAGCCGCCTCCACCGCCGCCACGGCTACGGAACCGATCCCGCGACATGGTGGTGACGGAGGGAGAGAGGGAGAAGGAGAGGTGCTCCAGCGGCGACTGCTGCTCCTCAGAGCCCGCTGCTCAAAATGGCGGCGAGCTGAACGGCCTCGCCGCCGCCTTTGTCCGCCCCTAATATAGTTTCCCCGCCCCCGGAAACCACCCCCTCCTCCCCGCTAGCCAACCACCGGCCTCAGCAGCGACGACCGACAGGCGCAGCCACCAACAGCATGTCCCTGTTCTGCTAACTCTTTGATCTCATTGGCAAAGAACCTGCCCTCTGCCCATTGGCTCATTTGACCGCCGACGTTGGCACGGGATGATCCGTTAACCTCCGGTGTGCTGATTGGACAGTTTGATCGGCGGGAGGCGAAAACACGACGGGATGGCGGCTTGCGATTGGCTGCCTGGGCAGTCAGTCGGACGGGAGCCCGCCGGGCCGGCAGGCGGGCCGGAGCAGCCACGCGTTGCGCAGGCCGCGGCACCCGGCCCGGCCCGGCCCCGTTGGCACAGCACAGCACAGCACGGCACGGGCCGGTACGGCACGGCAGCGAGCTCCGGTTAATCCCCTGTCCCGCAGAGGGCACGGGGCCGCCAGTGGCTCTCTGCTGGAAAATTTTCAAATAAATACATTTTTAGATAAATATAGTTGGCTGCTTTTAGCAGAGTCGGCAGCCTTCACTTCTACTTTGCAATCAAATTTGATATAAAAAAATCCTATTTATTCATTCAAAGCTGGTGGTGGAAACCCAGCTCTGATGTGGGAGGTCACTTTCACTCCATTTCGTTTGAAAAGCCGGACAGGGAAGCGCCGAAACTGAATTCCCAACCAAGAACAGCAATCCACAATTCACAAACTCCCTGGAAATGCAGGATACAGCCCTGAGCGCTGTCTCCTTGGCTGAAAAGGAAGTGGATGTCATTTCCCCCAAAATGTAAAAGAGCAAACTTGCAGTAGAAAAATAAAGCAGCTGTAAAAATTCATAGTGGTTATGGCCACCATATTCCACGTCCTAACAAAGAAAACAGGCCAAAAGTACTTTCTGTCTATTTAATGTCACTGGTTTCAGTGGCGTTGCACTGGAGGCATGCTAACATTCGAACAATGTGACGTTTTTGTACGTGCACTTCACCAGGGTTGCAATTCATCACGCACCCCAGCTCCCGCTGATGTTTCACATTGTGGTTTGGGTCTGGAGAACCAAACCCCACATGAAACCCAAGCAAAGGCCCTTTTGCTCTACCTGCACAGAAACTGTAACTGTTGTATTGTTGTGATAAAATCAATCAATCTCAGTATTTGTGAAGTCCTGGGCAGCCAAAGGCTGACTTCATTCTTAGCAAAATTAATTTCCCTGTGGGTTCACATTTTTTAAATAAAAATCTGCTATAGATCAATCTTGTCCTCCAATTAGCTATTGTACCCACTGCACAATTTGACCAATTCCAAGTGCAGCAGAATGGAAACCCCAAATTGTTTTAAAATGGATTCTCCGAGATGCCAGCCCCTCTCCGCGAGCAGTAAATGTTTCCACCACGAGGTGTCTCAGAGGTTAAGGAGCTGGAAGAAGAAATTCGGGACTGGCTCTTGCCGCACACCAACACTGGCATTCGCTCGTTGTCATGCCTGGTTACATCTGTTCAGAAAGATAAAAAAAGAAAAAAAAATTAGTATTAAAGGGTTGGTTTTGCCTTTGTTGTGTCCTAAGTATAAGTGAACTGTATTTTAGGGAGCTATTAATCTTTAGCATCCTTTGAAAGAAAGAAAAGAGTATAATTCTTCCCCAGTTCTGCAAAAAACTGCACAATGCCCCTAAGTCTGCGAAGTCGCTTTACATTTCCACATATCTGGTAGAGGCTAGGATATGATTACATGTTTTGTAACTGCAGTATGGATATTTACCCTGGGTTTGAAATCAAAGAAACATTGATGTCGCTAAAAGGACTTGAAAGAAAAATGACCTCTGGTAACAATCACCTATTTTGTAAATATTCGCACTAGGCAGCTTGCTGTTTTCATACAAAAACAAACACGCAGAAGAAAGCTTGAGATTTTCTCCCCAGTATGTTCCACTCTAAATAAACATTGTGTCTGAGACTGGAAACTCATTTTATGACTACTGCGGTAACATTTGAAGTGGTTCTGTAGTATTTCTCCATGCTTCATATTAAACTAGTTATTTGGATGTTTCATGCATACATACATTAGTTTAGTTTAATAAGGGCTGCTGGGAGAAGCAAAAAAGGAGGGAGAACTTGAGACCCTTCCCTCACTCAAAATGTTAATACTTATAACACCAATGTTACTATTTCTAAAGATTTTTTTCATACTGTACAACTGATTTACAAAAGTTAATTAAGCCATGGTAAGAAGTGGTCCATGACTGAGGAGAAAAAGACCCGTAGCAGGCCTTAGAGGAATATATGAAAGAGGAATTAGGCTGACAGTGAGGTGTCTGCAGTTATGAATGTTTCAGCTGCCATCTAGCACAGGGTAATCTTCAGGTAAGAAAGGCATGGATCTCAGCAGGTGGTTGATTTAGATAATTTTTTCCCCAAACTGTTCCCTCCTCCTACAAACATAAACAAAAGACTGACAAGAAGAAATCTGCATTATCTCTATATTATTAATTGCAGATTGCAGGAGGAAAGAGCAGCATGTGTCCAACCTCCTAATTAAGAATAATTACCCCATGAGGTTCTGGTAAGTGTCCTACGTACAAACAATAAAACTGCATGAATCACAGTAACATGTACCACCACTAAAGAAGCAATTAAATGTTGTGAGGAAATGTGTCCCATTTTCTGGGGATTCCCTGGGCGTTTTTGACCAACAAGGGAACAGTTTAATGGCTGTTGGCACAAATTCAGGTATGTCACAGAACTAGATATGCTCAGGAATTTTAAAAATCAGGAAGCACAAGAGGAGTGGATGGAGATCAGAGCAGTGAGGCACCCAGAAGGTGCAAGGTAGCGTCCTCACCCTGCTGCAGTTTCTGCTAGTCAAGTCTGTGGTGCAGCGCTTGGATAAACCTGTCTGGAACAGCAGGGGTTTCTGCAGAATGGTTTCATTATTCCAGGGCTCAACACAGTCTCATGAACGATAGTTTCACCTTTTATAGAATAAAGCAGGAAGTAAAATGCCTGCAGCAACATGTGGTACATAAAGCTGAGAGGCAGGACGGAAGGAGTGGCTAGTAGCTGTTGTAACGGCTACCCAGCCACACCAGTTCTCAGCAACTTTCCTGTGTCACTTGACGATGAGAGTTCTCTCCCTCCTGCATTGTTTTCACTCCCTCCTTGAGCATGGATTAAGCCTGCTGTCCAAGAGGTTTTTCTTGTATACCATGAAAAATATGCCCATAGGGCATTTTTTAACCCAGATGAGTGAAAGTAATTGCAGGGTCATATGAGAGATTACAGTGAACGTCAAGCAAATTTATAGAGACTGAAAGAAGGAAAGGAGGGGTTGATTGTCTTTGCACAGTAACATCATTGATTTCAGTGGATATAATCTTGATTCCTCGTGGAACAAAAGAGATCCAAATCAGGCTCAAGAGTCTACAAAAAAGATAATATTGGATGTGCAAGGAGGGTCTGCTATCTGAACACTACTGACAACCACACATTCACAGTTCTGCTGGAGACCATTCTTTCAACATGGAAGGGTTAAAGTTCATTTATAATTTCTCTGAACTAAATTAAGGTCTTGAAATGTCTTAAGTAGCAGTAGTTTTGAGTCCTCTGCCAAAATCCAAACTAGCATCAAAGTCACAAAAGAGACTTCTTTCTGTGAAAGAAGCATTCAGCAGACTGGTGAGGAAGTGCAAACTTCCACGGTCATGTCCCCTCTTTTCCCTTTCCCTTTTCCTCCTCTCTCTACGCTTCCCGTGATGGGCAATGCAGCTGGTGTGGAAGGCCACAGGTGGAATCTCTAGCCTGTTTACAAATACTCTGCACTACTTCACAGATCCAAGAACACTGCTCTACTCCTCAGTGGTTTTTCTGACACTGCTTTGTGCTCTAGTCGTCATGAGGGAGGGCGTGGTTGGTGATACTGGACAGGTAAGACAAGCACTGGGCCTGAAAAAAGAAGTCCATGGAATCATTGCACCAAAGAAGGAAATGTTTTACACTGCTATTTTATATGACCTGAGAAGTGTTATATGCCGCTGTTATAATCTAAGAAGTGCAAGTAATCATTCATACTCATGCAGTTCCCACTGCCACTGTATCTGACCACCTCACTACCTTTAACATATTTAACTTCATAACCTGGCTTAAAAATAGAGACCTCTGAGGCTGGAAAGTTCTGTCACTTGTCCAAGATCACACAACCCACAGAAAGGCGAGAAGAGGAATCTGGTGTCTTGAGCATGGGAATAACTGTTTTTTCCCCTCCCCTGGCCACCTGTCTTCTCCTCTCTCAGCAGAAGCTGTGTTCTGCCAGTGGGCAGAATGATGCTTGTACACAGTGTGTGTATCTGCTGAAGGCACACTTGAGCATGCCAAGTCTGTCTTCCAAGAGGCTCCAAGAGCCCTCCGTTTCCAATGAAGTCAATTGGAGTTAAGGATGCTTACTGGCTTGCAGAAGCACTTAGCACAGTTGTACAACAAAGCCATGAATCTACATATTTCCTTGAGCTGTGGAGAGAAACAAGATATGCATAACTAAATTTTTTCCTACTGCCCTAAAGTTAACAGCTTCCATTCCTTCTATGAAAAGAATTTAAAATTTTGTCACTGACAATAAATATGTGACAAGAATGGAAGGTAGCTGTTAAAGAGAATCCTGTTCTTCATTCTTACAGACGAGACAAGAGCTCAACAGAAAACAGATACATCAGCTCTGCAAAAATACCAGCAGCTCTGAGCTGCAGTTCTGGTTAATGTTTGGCTATGCAAAGAATGTAAGCGGGGCAGAAACAGTGAGTAGATTCACAATGCTGTATTTCATCAGACTGCCATGACTTTCCTAAAAATTTAAAGACCAGCAATGTCTTCTCTGTGTATTTTTTTTTAATCCACTGTTATTTCCAAAGCATAAACTCACTCAAAAGGGGAGACATTGGAAACATACAGGAGATAACCATAAGAAAACTAGAAAACCTTTCTTTCATAACATGAAAATGGCAGAAATATTGAAATAAACAGTTTTATTCTGAATTTGGAACAAGTGATGTACTTACAGCATGAAATTCAGGATCATGTTAGAAAGCAGCAACCAGAGTTTGTCAGTGGGTGCTCCTGCATAACTTACAATAAAGAACCAAGAGCAGGTCTCCAAACAACAGAAATGGCCAAACAACTCCATAGATTATTCATGTCATTTTTCAGTAACTCTCAGAAGACAAAGATAAAATTAATACTGCTGTAGCATCAGACAGTTGAATAGACTCCACAGAGGATTATAAATCTGACCTATCCCAGGCAAAATTTGTGAACTTGAGCTCAGATTTTGCAAAAGTCTCAGCTGACTTTTTTTTTTTTTTAATTAGCTTTGGTGTCTTATTATGGCAAATAATACTCTCTAAACATCATGGTATCACAAAGCCTCGCAGAGCCTGCAAGCTGTCTGGAACAATGGCTCATTGAGGTCTTACTAATCTCACCCTATTTTTCTCTGGGTGCTCAGTGATGACAGCTTGTTGCCAACACTAACTCTTCCAGGGCTGATCAAAGAAGCACAGGGCTATGTCACAGGAAGGAAGTTTACACAGGGTGGGAGTTCAGATTTTCAGCAAGAAGAGCTGATGAAAAAAAAAATAAGCAAAGACACAAAAGCAAAGAGAAAATTCCTATTTCCTCTCTTGTGCCTTGACAGAAGAATCTGCTAGGAGCCTGGTACAAAACTTCTGTTACTAAAAGCCTCGTCTCCATTAGAAAAACTTGCCTATAAATCTCTATTGGTAGCACAAGCAAGGCATGAATATAGCTGGAAAACAGTTAAGGACCATGTAAGAATATCAACTGCAACAAAGATGAGTTTTCTGCTTGCTTTCTATGCTAACCTCCAGCCGCAATCTGCTATGGACTAAATGCATCGATGTCTCAAGGATATATCTAGCTGATGGGCTATAGTTAAATAAGAAATTTGGTTCTCTTCTCCCTCTGAGTTTTGGGCTTCTACCACAGACCTTTTCACAATAAAGCACCAAAAAATAAGCTTCAAAAGCACTACAAGAAACAGTGACTTGTGGATGGCATACGACAATTTTTAAGGCTACAGAGTAAAAGAGATTGATAGTCACTGACACAGAGTAGCATCAGCTGTTTATAATACAGAATTAGATGTAAAAGTATAGATCTGCATTTGTACACATTGGTCACTGTCTGTTTAAATATTTCATGATGTATGCAATTAAGTTCCTTCATCACTGTTGACTCTGTGATTTTAGAAATCCAGTGTACTTACCATTATCTATGTTCTGGGCTTATTTTCTCATTTCCACAGGGTTGCACAGTGACAATGAATGAAAACAATTTCCTTTGTATCTATAACCAGATTCACTTTGGGGATCTGAGAACTGCCATATTTGGTGTGTGAAAACTTATGTCTGGCATGTTTGGAAACAAAAGCCTGTCTGATTTAGACTTTAAAAGAAGATGCAGAATAGATTTATAATGATTGTAATTAGAATAAAAGCGTGATTGCACTGAACTTAAATCCTGGTCCAAATTTCATATACACCCACAAATCTATCCAAATAGAAATTAACTTAATAATTAATAGTGGATCACTCCCATTACAAAAAGACACTATTAATTATGGATGACGCTTGTATTTCTTCCTAGCTGTTTACATCTTTTCACCCTCCAGTTCATGGAGGGCTCTGGATAATGCAGCGTGTACAAATAAATGCCTCAGATGTAAGTGACTACTCCGCTCTCGTCCTGCCTGCACACAGGATGACCCGCTCCTGGATGTTCTTATCAAGCAAAATACAGAGGGGCATTTGTTAGCACGAGCAGAGCTAGAATATTCTCTTTAGAGTTCAGCTTCCTCCTTTCATCCCACCCACCACCAGACACTTCCTGACATTTCTCCTGCAGGCAGAGCAAGGCAACTGCTATTTTTTTCCCCCCTTCTGCAACGGCTGCTTCTTCAGTAATCTGTGAGTATTGGGGGAAGGGGACGTTATCTCTACAGCAAACACAGCCCGGCAAGTCTGGGACGTGAGGGGGTGTTTCAGGATGAAAATAGGCCCCTGCCAGCCCTTCTGCATTTGTGTATCTATGACTAAGCACGCTGAATGCATTGCTTTTAAACTTGGCTTTTCTCTTTCCTTGATCTGTGTGGTTTCCAAGTCGCCTGCTCCCCTTTGTCCTCGCAGCCCCGGGGGATCTCGCAGAGGCAGGTCCCTGACATCACCAGTGCCAGAGAAATGCAAATCCTGCCTGGCGAGCCAGCCAGCATGTGCTGGGGGACAAAGCCAGAGCAGCTCCAGAGCTGGGAGACAAACCTACCTCGCTGGGACTGCCTGCCCCCGCCCCCCCCCGCCCCCCCCCCCGCCCCCCCCCCCCGCCCCCCCCCCGCCCCCCCCCGCCCCGAGCCTGCTCAGGCACCAAGGAGAGACTCCACTACCAGTTGTTTTTCCACTGAAACATTCATGGCTTTTGCTTACGTCATTCCAGCCCTGCCTTGGAAGTGTCTGCAGTACAGGGCCACTAAGAACTAAGAGCTTTTGGCAGTTCTGCCCATGTCTGGGACAAAAAAAGCTGCTGGCTGCTCATCTCAGGCGTTGTCACTACTACTCGGCTGGGAAGGTGCCTCTGGGTTCAAGGGGCCAGTACAGAGAGCAGGAAATAAAGATGCCAGGCTCCAGTTTGTCTTGCCTAGACCAGACTCAACCTCATTCCCCAACAAAGCCTCCTCTAAGCTTTAAACAGAGTCTTCTCTGTGTACCGCACCCAAGCCAGATGTGCTGTGGGCCGGGACTGAGGGAGGCTGTAGCTCCTGCTGCCATGAGCCCAGTGCATCTCTCCACACCTGATGCAGAATTGGCCTCTCGTCACATCCAGTCCCAGTCCCCTACAATGACCGGGACAAAGAAGTGCCCAAAGCAGCACAGAAGTGCCCAAAGCACCACATTTCAGCTCCAAGCCTTCCTTTCCTTCATCTTTCATGTTCCCTCAATTCTCCAAGTTCCGTTTCCTCAGTTTTCTCATCAGTCTGTCCCTGCTCTCAGGCCATCCTATGCCACAACCGCACAGCACTGTGCTGGGTCCATCCCTGGTATCACGTGCCAAGTGAACGGGTGCATATGCTGCTCTTAACAAGTCTCGTGCTCGTTGGCTGGACTAGATGCTTGTCCTTGTGTCACAGTGTCCATGGGAGGCCAAACGCCATCTCCATCCTGGCAAAAGGTGGTATTTGCAGAGGGATTGAGTACAACCTGAAAGAATCTCTGGGGTTTTGCTCAGAAGACTCCATTGGCGTTAGCACGTTCTAAGTGGCGCAAAGCTTGTTTGTACAGGAGTGACTTGCCAGTATAGCTATACTGGTCTGACCTACACTGGTTCAACCTTTCCTAATGCAGTGTCCTAGGAGTTCGGTGAGGTAAGGCTTTGCTGACTCTGCAGTCCCATCTTTTTATACAGGACATCCTACATTGTTCTTCTCAGCTTCTCCTTGGACCCCAGATGCAGGTACAACATACGCAACAGCCGTGTTTCTAAGCCCACCTCACAAAGTCTGTCCTATTTGGACGCTCATTGAGCTCATTGAAAACAGGATCATTCATTGTTATTAATTTGTGTTTGGCCTGAAAGTACACAGCACTACTGTAAGCACCTGCAACCGCAATTCTCTGAAGAGAACCTGAGCTGGAACAGAGGAAGGAGTGCTTAGATCTCAATATGTACAGCTGGCAGGTTTTCTGGGTGATCTATATTCAGCTGTGCATGCCCGTGGGTATGGGGAAAGATCATTCATCCAGTTCATTGAACTGCAGCCTGCATGTGAAAGGAGTTTCATGGTTTCTTTTTTAAATGTCACTGTTTTAAAGACGAATAGTCTCATGCAGAATTGTGCAGCAGATTATAATACAGGCACTCCAGGGGTAAATTAAAAAGCAATTCAAAAACAATACTGTGGAACAATCTTATCTTTTCCCTGCCTTATCCAGGCGTTTATCTAGGTCTGTTCTGCACTAGTTATCACCACATTATCTACATATTATACAGTGTCTTTTTTAGCCACATTAGTACATATACAGTTCATTCAGAGTCGAAAGCAAGTCAGGTCTGAACAAGCTGGAAAACATCCTGCTCTAGTTCAAATGCCCTATTCAGGGAACGAGCTGAGAGATGTCTGCAGAATACACCAGGGTTGATCTAGTTTTAAATGGTCCATGCTTACTGTCACCCTCTCATCTATCCACAGTATCAGCTCAAGCAAACCTTCCATCAGACATAAATTTCAACAGCATATGGTTGTATTATGGTCTATTTTAATGACAGGATCTATTTCTAACGAAATATTTTTTTTACTGGTCTAAAAGCATTTTCAGATGCATGTTGAAAGTTCAAATATTTCCATCAACTCCCTAATTTACTTATGAGAACCATGGAATGAAATAAAGATGTTCATTCCCGTTAGCATGCTTGAACAAGTTATATTAAATTTTCATTTTATAAAATACTATGGAGATTTACAATGTAGCCCCAAGAAGTTATAACAGCTTTTTCGAGTCTTGTGACGCTACTGGAATTTTTAAGTTATTCTGAATGTCTGAGCATTTGGAGTTGTGATTACATGAAAATATAGGTTTAATTAAAACAGACAACTCGACCCACACACACTTTCTAAACTTCAGCCTGAAAATGTGAAAGCAATGCACTATAATGCCTCAGAAGCCCAAGGTCAAAAAGAAAAAGCAACTTTGTTATCCTTAAGATCTTAATTCATAAACCAGCCTCATCTTTTACAGTCTTCCTCCTGACTTCTGAATAATTGGATTTCTCAACATTGTTATGAATTGTTTAGATAATGTATAAATATTTATATTCTAAGAGGGCTATTGACTTTATTGACTTTTTTTCTTTCTTTGTATTTTCTACCTTCCCAGAAAATCCCATTCAGAATGTTCAGATGATCTGCACATGTACAGCACATCTGTGCTGTTACACACATGCTTCTGGAGAATCTGTGTGCGCACAGTGGCCTTTTATGCACAACATCCACACGTCATGCCATCTGCTCAAGGCACGAGTGGACATGTCTGAGGCAACCTTGACATGTGGCAGCCCTATATTTAGACTACATTAGAATTTCTAGCTATTCAAAAACCGATACAGACATTAAGTCATATTTAAATATTTTACGGTTACTATATTTTGGGCCCATTTAAAAAGATTAAAATATTAATTCTCTTCATCTGTAGCTATCTATGGATAAAAGTAATTTTTGAATAATTATTAAGTTTCACATCAAGCTCGCAGTTTACATATAGCATCTTTTGTCATAAAAAAATCCCAAATTCTTTAAGAAATTTCACCGCATGACTCATCAACTAGAATTATTTTATACTTGAGGATGAGGATTATTGCGTAAGTGAGAAGCATTATTCATAACTTATTAAATTATTACATTAATTATTTCACTGTCCTTGGAATGCAGTAATTTCTAAAGAGAGGCTTGACAGGATTTCCTAAATGAATCCCAGTATTATGTATCTAGCATTTTAGGCCAGATGAAGGACAGTGTTTATGTACGGATCACTTCATTCACCATTGAAATGCAGCTGCTGCTTAATAACATCCTTTAATTGTGCAAATCAGATAAACCTAGGAAGGGGAGATTTCTCTTAAAGACAAAGTTTTAATTAGCAGTTAAGATTATTTAAGTAGTAAGGAGAAGGGAACACATTGTTCTCATCAACTGCTTGTGGGTGCTGGTGATGTTTGACATTGTTCACAACAAAAAAGACAACAATCTGTATCTTACACATAGTTTCAAATTCTTTCTTAAGAGGCCTATGCCTTGCTAACATTTTGAGCGTCTTAAATATTGGAAAGCATGAAAATGAAAGTCAACATTACAAAGCTTTAAATATTTAGGTTTTAACCTTGAAAGGTTATGCTGATTTTTGCAACTGAAATGTGACCTCTCAGGTATTTCAGGTTAAACAGATATGCAAATCTTCATGGGATTAAGTCCTCACAGTCTGTAGAAACAACCCTTATATGAACTTTTGATCAACACCAGATGAGGAAAAATGTGGTCAAATATAAACCATCCATTCCAACATTAAAACCACGGATGTTTTACAGTTGTACCAACAAATGTTAAATTAACTAAAAATTACATAATGGTTCGTTCATGAGTGATGCCATGGAGGCACAACAAAAAAATACCCAGATTGGTTTATATTCTCAGGCTGATTCTAATAAAGGGAACAACCCAAATGTCTAATAAAGGGAACAACCAAACTTCATGCCCTCTTCAAAACCACTGTGCAGTACGTTCAGCACAGGAAGGAAGCACTTCTAGGCTCCACGGCAGCACAAAATTAAAAGTGAACGGACTTGGGCTGAAACAGGTGTTAAAATCTTTCAATGCTTTGGGTTTGGAACGCAATTACTTTGTTCAATTATGGTTTGTGCTGTGTTGAGCATCCTGTTGAATAAACAAATACATACCCTCTCCAACAGGAAAGCTGCAAGTCCAACGTGTCAACTTCTGGAGCATTCCTGAAGGGAAGTCGCAACAATCCAGGTCTGCCCCGCACCACTGGGTCCATCCCCCAAGGCCGCCTCACCGCTGATGTTGGGTACAAGGCTGGGCACCCTGGGGGTGAGCGGGATGCCAGGCCGCAGCATGCACATTGCATTGCGCCACAGAGGTGTGACACCATGAGTTGGGTGCTGCGCGGGGGCACTGTGTGATGGCCAGCCACGCCTGAGCACCTCGGCCTGGTGGCATGTGAGGTGCGGCAGGGCGAGGTGTGGCCTGCCCTCGGTGCCACGACACCTCACCGCCACCGCACACCACCACAGACCAGGCCTGGCGGCCATGCCACGAGGTCACAGCCCTCTGTAGCCACCATAGGGCCAGTCGAGGCCCACCAGGACCTGGGGCGAGCCTGGCGCTTGCCACCCCGAGCCCGCCCAAGGTGAGGGGTGCTGGGCTGGCCCGCGGCCCCCCCGCGGGGCCCAGCGCCCTGGGGCAGCCACCCAGCCCGGCCCTGAGGAGGCGGCCGCGCGCCTGCGCGGGGTGGGGGGGGCGGGGGGCGGGGACACGCGGCCGGGCGCAGGCGCGTGGCGCATGCGCGCTGCGGCCCCGCGCTGGGCTTGTCGTTGCAGCTTTAAGAGGGCTCGCGGCCTGGCGGGTCCGGCCCCCCCGCCGCCCTGAGGGAGCCGCCGGACCCCCGCGCCAGCCCCCTCCTACCGCAGCACGGCGCGGGGCCGGCCCAGGCACCCCGCCGAGCGTCCCCCCGGCGCCCCCCGAAGGGGGGAGAAGGCTGAGAGGGAGTGACCCCCGGCCCCTAGCCCCGGGCTGGGACAGCTGAGGGGGGGCGCAACATGGCGGAGGCCAAGGAGGAGGGGCCTGGCCCCCGTGCCAGGGTGAGTGGGGGGCGCGAGGGGAAGTCAAGGGGAGGGGTCAGGGGGCGGGGTCAGGGCGGGAGGGGGCCGCGGCCCGGGCGGCGGGGCATCGCCGGCCCGCGGGGATGCGGCGTGCGAGGCGCCGCGGCCCCCGCCGCTGTCCAGGGCCCTGACAGGCGGCCCCGCCGGGCCGGGGGGGGGCCGGCGGCCGCCGAGCGGCCGGACCTGGCGTGCGGGGACCCCTCCAGCCCGGGCCCGCGTCGCAGCTGCCTGCTCGCCCCAGGCCGGCCAGCAGCGCTGTCCCCTCTGGCCTGAGCCACGCTGCCTCTCAAGGGCTCCTTAGTGTTCGCTTAGCTCTTCTTAAGGAGAGCGTCCAGACATCATTTTCAGAAGCGTCTTGGCGTCACTGACAAAATAAACTTACAGCTAACTAGGATCCATCATCACTGGCTGTCTCCTTGTTTAAAACACGGCGTTCTTGCTGCTCTTCTAAAATTTGTTTCAATTGTCCATATCAAGCCATAGTGAGTCAAGATGGCAGTTTCATCCCGTTGTTAGGTACCAGGGCTGTAACCGTTGTGTGAGTACCATTAGCCACACAAATCCTGAGGCTCAGTCCTTCGTTGCCACAGCTTGGTCTGTAAGTGCAGTAGGCACACTCATCTACTTGAAGAAATTGTCTTTTAACCAAAAGGAAGGTTCTTTGTGGCCCACACCTTGTAGTCTGTGAAGTAACTGAGGGAGGCTAACTTTTACGCTCAAAATAATCTTGCAACAAGTCAAGTCCTCTTTCCTGCATGTGTGTAACTTTTGCTGGAAAGCTTTCCAATCGCAATGAGATCAAGTCATATTTGTGGTTGCGTGGAAGAGTCCATAGTCCGCTGCAAGACACGGAGCTGTCCAGTTCCCTTTTCCCAAAGATGAAGAAGTTTTCCCATTCTCCAGCCTTGAGAAAGATGAGGACAATAGCTCAGGTTTTCCTTTCCTGTATGTGGGAGAAGTTTAATTTGCTGAATTTATTTCAGGGAATGTGAAACTTGTGACTGTGGTGAAATTAATTGCTGCTAAACAGAGCAGTTGACCTTCCAGGGTCTAATTGGAGGAGTTGCGCAGACATTGTTTGGCTACTCTGCAGTTACAGAAAAGACCATCGTCACTGAATTGACTCAGACCCGTATCTTTCAGACACTTGTACTGATTTACGAGCAAACTCAAACAATTTTGCGAAATTGCTCACAGATATTACATAAATGTTTAAGTCTTTTGGGGGAATCGAGATTTTGGCTGTCTGCAAAAAGTTTAAAGGGAAGTGGCTACATGTAGGACGATAACTTAAGGAATCTTAAACTTCATTCCTAGTCATTGAATGTTAGTGGACATAGGGAAAGACTTTTACACCATGAGGATAGTCAAGTATTGGAACAGGTTGCTCGGAGAGGTTGTGCATGGTGTCTAGTGGTCTCCTCATGCTCGTTGCCTTGATACGCTCAATTCATCTGTCAAGTTACCTGGCATTACCAGCACAAAAAAAAGGAAGACTGCTCTTTTTCCTCTCAAGCTTGCCAATTATCTGCTAAGGAATAAGAAAGTATCATCAAGTTAGTATCATCTTCATTGGTCTTAGGAAAAATTACTTCTCTATTGGTTGGCCAGTTATCCACTAGGTGGTAAGTCAAGAAGTCTCCATCAATTATTGCTCCACTTGTCCCTGTACATTATGGAAAGCCTTTTGTGCTGTTGGCATTGATAATGTTCTCTGCTCCTGCAGTAGCAGAGAACTTGTTCGGTAAAGTTTCGGGATGGTCCTGAAAAGTGGAGTTGCCCCAGACAAGTAAGTAAGGAAAGAGGAAACACAACTTGCCCAATCCAGCTTGAAGGAAAATACCTTCCTGGTCCCAAGTCTGACAGGTTAATCGGTTAATCTTAATTGTGCCAGAAAGGCTCCAGTGAGATTTTTAAAAATAAATAGTAGCACCAGTGCACTGCGTTCTATCAGTTTGTAATTTCCGAGTCAGGGAGGTGAATTTCCTCATCTCCCTCCCCATCTCAAAACCAGTTTATGCACCAAGATGTTCTTGAGGAACATGAGGAGAAGTGAATCCCTCCTGGTTGCTTGAAGGAATGATGGAACCTGGAAAGAATGAGATTAGCATACCATAAATACAGCATACTTGGATCTTCCATTAAAGCCATAATTAACGAAGTCTTGCAAGATCTGCATGTTCCGTTCCTCTTAGTGGACTAGTTCCCATTCTACAGGAGAACATGATGATGGACTTCTCGAAATCCTGTGCCTAAGGAATAATGAGCATTTCTTATAAAAAATTATTTTCCTTCATATAGGAAAAAAGACTAATTTAATGATTCTTTCCGAGGGGAACTTCGGAAGTGCTGGTATATTCAGAATTTTTCTTTTCAATATTAAAATATTTTGCAAATTCTGCAATTCCAGAAGCATATATACTGAAACTGACAGTTTTCGAATCCCATTGATAAGCAATTGTCATCTTTTAGCTCAATCCACAGTAATGAGCAACAAACTAAAAAAGAAAGGTTTTGCCAGTGTAAGATTAACATAGAAGTTTGTCTAACTTTGATTTTTTTAATAGTATCTGCAAAGTTTTTATGGTTAAGTTCTTATTTTAGAGGTGGTTAATTTCTGTCCAAAATCAAAACGTGTATTTTCTGAGGAAAATATATCAACATATTCAACTTTTCATCCTTATTAAATAATATAAATATAAACTTGAAAGGTGTATGCTTGTATGGTTTTTTATTTAGCTTATAAAAATATTTGTGGCAAATTGACTTTGTGTATAATATCATTGTTTTGAACAGTTTCTATTTTGAATAGGTTGATCATTTATTTACAATACTCTGTCAACCCATTGAACTAGACAGAACAATTGGAGCTGTACAGTGTTAACTACTGAAATTTGAGACTTGGGCTTTTGGAAAATAATTTGGTGTGAATAGGTGAACACCTGAGTGTCTACATCAACAAAACAGTTGCAAAAGATTTTTAATTTTGCATGGCTTTAAGTAAACGTTGAAGGAGGTCATCACATTTAGAAAGTTTTGTTACTGAACTCCTCTTGAATGGTACAAAGACAATGAAAACATTTCTCTGCAAAGGCTTGTGCATCCCTCAAAGGATGCTTTGATGTTATAATCTTTGAATTCACCTTCTGAATTCTAAAAATAAGCATAATGGATCTCAGTCTTTTGCATTAGGACTTTTCACGTTGTATAAAATACAGGAAAGTTAAGTAAGCTCTTTATGCTTACTTCAAGGCCCCTTGTGTGATTAGGATAGTGACAATTAATTCTGAAATCACTCCCAACATCCTTGAAGTGGTTATCTCAACTTTTCTCTCATTTAATGACTGTTGTATCCCCATTATTCCTTCCAGACATTCCAATTCACATTGGCCTTTCCTTAAATGAGTCTTGTAGCAAGCTTTATCTAGTGAACTTTCTTCAAGGCTTTGTGTCAGTGACTGACTCTGTTCAGATGATTTCCATCATCCATTTTATAAGTGCCATAACAGCATAAAAGCAGTGCTCTTGTACTTCGCTCCTGCTTTTGCTCTTAACACTTACTCTCTATGATCATCTAAACTCTTCAAATTAAAGCTTCTCCAGCAGAGAATATTTCATCAAGGGCGTGTTAGCAGAATCGTGTGTGCTCTCAGTGTCTGTCATCTTAGCCTGTATTCTGCTTTATGCTCTTTGATAGAAAAAAAAAAGTGTTTCTGCAGGGGCAAAAGAGGGAGATGGGTAGAGTACACCCGCAAGGTTGGGGGTTTTAATTAGTTGTCCAGTGGAAAGATAAAAAAGAGAGTGAGCAAGAGTCAATCTGGGAAAATAACTTCAGGATAAAGTGAACTCTGTTATTGGAAGGGATCAGTAGAGTGCTTCATGAATGCTCTAGGTGTGAGGCCATGATAAACTAATCCTTGGATGTTGCTGATCCCAGGAGCAGTTACTTTATTTCTAGAAGCTCATACCAGGCTGAAGCAAAACCCATGTGACATCTGAGTTTGAAAGAGATTGAAATCTGCTATCACGAGCTGCTCTTGAACCATATCAGGAAAAGGGAGACCGATTTAAGTGTCGAGCAGGCTGCAGATCGGTGCTAACCTCATGACCTAGAGTAGATGGTGTGTATTACCTTACTCTTTTTCTTTGGTTCTTTGGAAGTTCTACTCAGAAATTTCAAGGGCAAGAGAAAGTTTAAAAGACTGTAGCTGTGCTTTACTGAGATGGAACTGATCAAAAAATTGCATGATGTATTCTGTCCTTTCTGTAAATACTGGCTGAAGAATGGTGGTAATTTATTTAGCTTTGGTTACCATATTTGCTCTCTGCTTTAGATCTGTTTAATTTTAAAAGTAGCTTGAAGTATTACAGGGCTTACCTATACATTAGAAATTTTTGAAGTGTGTTGTGTCTAATACCTCTGAAGTTTTTAGTAAAAAATGTATGATAATCAGTTACCATTCTAATCAAAGTTTATTACAGCAGATTTTTGGTAACAAAACGAAAACTTAAATTTTACGTTTGGTCCTTTTCCCTTTTGATAGCGGGTCCAGATTCAGAAAAATATTTGAAGTCTTCTAAGACTTCTAAGAAGTTGGAGAAGTTTAATATAAAAAAATTTGAGTCTTGGTCCTGAGTTAGCTAAGTACTTGGATCTGAGAGCCATCGGGATTAGTAGTTACTAAAGACCCCAGTCTTTATGTGTTAGACTTTTGCTGTCCACAGTGGTGGTCAGAAAGCACAAGCTCCACACAGAAGATGGCACAGGAGAGCACAAGCAAAGTGCAGGAATCCTGGACTCTTCTGAACTAGCAACCAACGTGAAGTTGCCTTTGTGCATTGCTCTGCTGTGTCTGTGCTGAAATGGACTTTGCAGACTGTGCTGTATTTTAGGTGAGAAATAGAGGACAAAGAGTTGTAGGAAATTCTTGGGTTTACTTTCCTAGTGGAGAGTGTAGAAATAAAAGTTTTCCGTTTGCGCTCTTTATGCTATAAGCTGTACCCACAAAATAGATACCTGTCTAGTCTCACCCAGGTGCTCTGGACTCTTTCTGCCATCAATGTAAGCGATGGGAATCTCTGAAAGATCCATCTGCTCAGTCCAGGGCAGGATGAATTGCTGCTGCAGGTATCTCTTAATTTCCAATGGAAAGAGAGGAGACCTGAATCACTAGCTTAATAAACTAATGTTTAGTTGTCTAAATTTAGGTGAGAAGAACCTGAGACAGAATTAGCACAACAGTACAGAGTTATTCCTACAGGAGGCATTTTGGAGGACTTGCTTTCTTTTATTATTTTTTTTGAGTAACTTTTGTGTAGTTTTTTCAATTTTGGTATTAGTTACAACAGTCTAAAAAGTAAATGGAGAGATTTAATCATTAATAAGTGTTGTTATTTGCTCAAGAAAGCTTTTATGAAATACAGTTTAGTTAATGCAGACTATTAACAGGTCTTGATTATGTTTAATATTAGCCTGGTAGGAATTGTTACAGTGCTCTATGGAAAAATTACACTTTTGTGTGTTTATTGGCAAAATTCCTGCTATCTTGAAACTTATTAAATTGATTGCTTAAATATATTTTTAAAAAGTTTCACTGGGAGGAGGATGCCTATATAAGATAAGCTTTACCTCCATCACGTCTTTGCAGGCAGAAGAATCAAGCAGACGTGGGTCAGTATTTTTTACTGCCTGGCTGTGATCGTTGTTCATGTCCTTGCAGGTGCTCTGTGTGGACAGTCTTGTTTGTTCGTGTAACAGGGCAGTTCTGGAGTGCTCCATGAAGCAATCACACAGGACCTTAGCTGAGAGCTCTGATCACATAGTACTAGTGTTTTTTCTGCCTGCTTTTACAGGTGTTCAGGCATTTCATTCTGAAGAGCCTTGGATACTTGTAATAATATGTGCGAAGAAGGTGGAACATCCAACTAAGCTGCCTATTGTAAGGACCACTTCTTCATAGCAAAGGAAAAAAATAGAAGCCAACCAGGGCAACAACTACAAACAGGACTGGAATTGTAGCCACCTGAAAGAGACAAATGCCCGTTTTTATAAGAGCAGGAGAGGAGAAAATTGTAGAGCTGTACAGGAATGTGGAAGAGAAGCAGAATAGGCATGAAGGAAGCCAGAGTTAGGAAGGTACTGTGAAAATTAAAGTGGATCACATGATTGCTTTTCTCTCTTTAAGGACAGAAATACTGAAATAGAGAGAACTGAATATACATACAGGCTCTCCAGTTTTCACCATCAATTGTTGTTGCTGGCAACAAACTCTTACAAGAAGGGAAAAGACTTGCAGGACCTAATGGTAGATGAGGTGATTCACCAGTGCGTGCCTATTAACATATAAACCATTCTGTGAAGGAGGGCTGATAATCCCTGCTGTGTTTATCAACAAGCAGAAGGTGCTAAATTTGTAAATTTTCCCAATTTGCATGCAAAGCCATCTTGTAGGCTTCGTTTCTGAGGACGCATCATAATGAAAAGCAGACGACTTAGGTTTTATACGTGTTTCACTTTTCTTTAAAGATTATTTACAGAGAGCTGGGGTTCCTGCCCACCCCCCCCCACCCCCCATTAGTAGCAGAACTAGTAGCAAGCAGTTACTAACATGGTTAATTATCCTCTTGGGGGAGACATTGAGTAAGGGATCCTTCCGAGGTTATAGTACTGGTCCTGTTTCATTGCTTCTTAGTTGTATTACGTGGACTGGCTTTCCCTTAAAATACATGGTGATGGCTCTTTCTTAATGAGCTACTCAGCTTCTGAGTTAAACGGAATTAAAAGGATTGCATGCTTTGCAGAACATAATCTTCTAAATAGCTATACTTTTGAAAGCTTTGGCCAAAAGTGTATGTTTGTAGTCTGGGAAATGCTGTCTTTCTTGTGGGATGCTGAAATATGTAAGTGAACTGAAATACTTAGTTGTGAGTAATTACTTGCTGAGTATCACAGCAGAAACATACATTGTTATGATACGGACCCTGCTCTGATTTTGGTGATTATTACATCCCTCTAACTTCAGTTTAGTTTCTCTGATTTAGGCTGTGAGAAATAGGAATTATCTTTATTGCATCTTACAGATTTAGTGTAAGCAAAATCCTAGTGTCAACAGTTGGTTGTAGTGTTTTAACCAGCAGCAGAAAAGTTCAGTGCATAGCCAGGCGTGAGGTTTTGAGGGGAAGTTGTTTTTAAGAAAGCCTTTACTGTGGATGTCTTGGTTTGTTTGCTTGATGTTTTTTGTGTCTGTGTGTGTTTGTTAATTTGCAAAGCCCACACATCTAGCAGGCTTCAGATCAGCACATCAAACTGGTGTCTTTGCAAAAACCATTGCAAGGTGAAGCCATCCCGTGTGGAGCTGCTGCCTTCTGAAATCCGTGGGTTTGTGGGTGGATGGGAAAAGGGCTCGACCCCCCCCCTCTGTTTTTTATAGGTATGGATTAAACCCACCAAACACTCAGAAGAAGTAAGGCACGTTGTAACTTCTGTGTGTTTGACAGGCTCGTCTACTTGGCGTCATGTAGGTTGGTAACAGTCTGCAGCTTGCGTGTCTGTGTGTGTGTCTGGGTGTCTGTGTCTGTGGGTCTGTGTGTGTGGTGGATAAAGAAACCAAGAGGTTGACAGGGGCTTTATTTGGAATTGGGCCATGAATATTCAGCACATTCAGGAATGTCAGGAGAACCTGGGGACAGAAAGGGGCAATACACTAACATGCTGAACCACTCCCCCTGATTTCTGGTGATTCTAAAAATGGACAAATGAAACGGTAGCAGCATGTGCCTAAACCTTCTTTCCTGAAAGTTCAGAATTGGAGATGCATAAGTAAGTGAGACGGAAGGTAAAACTGTGTTTCTTGAACAGGAAGATGGGGAGCCACAAGAAGCTGAAAAATGCCTGCCTTTGTCTTTTTACATGTATAGGCAATTGTTTGGGATTTGCCTTT
Source organism: Falco rusticolus (assembly GCF_015220075.1). Classification (NCBI taxonomy): domain Eukaryota; kingdom Metazoa; phylum Chordata; class Aves; order Falconiformes; family Falconidae; genus Falco; species Falco rusticolus. Next base: position 117,445,012 of record NC_051189.1, read on the forward strand.
AAAAGCACTCATCATACTATCCATTTAATTGCCCTTAGATTAGATTTAAAATCATCTTTCGAAGTCCGGGGCATGGCTCAGATGCCCAGGGGAGCCTCCAGGACACCCCTCGCAAAACCTGCCAGGCTCGCGCGCTCTCCCTCTCCCATCCTCACCTATGCAGGGCGATGTGCGGCCCCCCACCAGCAAACCACCGGGGTGCCTGGGTGCCAGCCGGGGTGGCAGGGTGCCAGCCGGGGTGCCTGGGTGCCAGCCGGGGTGCCAGCCAGGGTGCCGGGGTGCCAGCCGGGGTGCCAGCCAGGGTGCCTGGGTGCCAGCCGGGGTGGCAGGGTGACAGCCGGGGTGCCTGGGTGCCAGGCCACTCGTTGGCCGGGGTGGGCGGCTGTCCGGCACGGAGGTCCGGGGCGGCTAGGGGGCTCTGCAGCCCGGCACACCGCGCCGAGCTCTATGGCTCGCCTGACCCCGCCGGGTTCCCTTCCTGCCGCAGTGGTTCTTTTCCTGTAGCAGGTATCTGCAGCAGGCTGGCTCTTTGTTACCCTCTGCTCTTCCCTCCTTAGGTGCTCCGAAGGTACGAATCGTTAGGTCTGTCCGTGTTTCGGTGGAAAGCAGCTCCGGGAGAGACCTGCTGCTTAATTCTGCTCGTGTCGTGGAGTTTTCCCGTAGCAGAGGTGCAGCGCGGTTGGCTGGCTGCCTGGCATCCCTTCCAGGGGTGTCATGTGTAAAAGGTCAGGGAATGCTTCCTGAGCTCACTGCACCTGGTTCAAGAATAGCAATGACAGTTTAAATTACTTTTTTTTTTGGTGTCCTTTTTAAATGGTGTTCTTCCTTATCAGTTTAATGAATTCCGAAGTGGGGGGGTTATGGTATGTATATAGGGATAAGGAGGCTGCACAGAGAAAAAACTGAGAATCGTGCTTGACTTTTTAATTGCAGTTTTCTTAACATCTGCCTCCTTCCTGCAGTTTGCTTATGGATGCAGTAAAACCTAGGATCAAACTTCAGAAGGCTTGCTAGAAAGATACGTGCCTGTGTATGTGGAGTTGTTCCGTTGCTTTGTTTATTTTTTAAAAGAAATTCTCTATTTTGCATACAAAACAAGGTTGCAGCTGCAGGCAGCTTTTCCCTTTATATTGCACGAAAATAATCTATTAGTTGTTTGATCTATGGATACTATGGCAACTTTGAATGGTGTTAAAGTATTAAACGGGTTTTTGGTTAATTCAGATTAGCGCATTGTATTAAAGTGTAGACAGTGTCTTTCTGTCACCCGCTCCAAGCAAAGATGGGTTAGTGCTAGTGAAATATTTTATTTTTTTTATAAAAGCAGTATTGTCTTTATATAAAGAGCAGTTAATTTAAAGCAAAACACATTGCTTCCAGGAATACCTAATTGTTTTGTCACCATTTGTATATTCTTGTTTCATTTATTTATTTATTACAACCTGAGTACACAGAGCATTGCTTTGTGTACAATGCTAGCTAATGAGACAGGGTCACTAAGAAAGATACATTGTAAAACATTTAATTTTGCTAATATCAAACTTAAACTGTTCTGTGTTAAACTCTTAAGGAATGCTCACTACTTAAAAGCAATAAGTATCATGAAGTTATTCTCTGGCAAAATATTAACCGAAATGATTGAGTAAAGGTGCTTTAAAATACATTCTTGAGGGTTTTTTTACAACTGCAAGTACGTTTTGAGGACTGTGTTCAGGAGTTGAAGCCTGGAGTATTTTAACAGAAATACTGTTGTTGTTCCTGATACTTTCCATTCTGTAGTTATTTAGGACTTAATCTGGGATATTGAGGTGTCTCTTCTTAGATCTGTCAAAAATGACCCATAGGAGATGCCATCTGGTGAATCAGTTTCATGTTTGCCTCTAGAGTATTTTTGTTCCACTAATCACCAAATCTTAAAAAATCTGAGCAGAAGAAATGAAAGGAATTAAGAGTGCTGACGACTAATCAAAGGAGGAGGTATGAGGACTGGTGAGAGAGGGAATTGCCTTGCAGACATGTTATAGAATAATATAGAAATAGTAAGCTGGGCATTTCTACTTACATTTCTCTATAATACAACACCATAAGCCAGTGAAAGCCAACTTACATGAATGATTAAGGTGATATATTTTTATGTAACTATTGATATGCAAAATTTCCTCCTGAGATGGCATTAAACAAGATTGTAACAGGATTCAGGAAAGGAATAGAAGCGTATTTAATTGAGAGAATACCCCACATTAATTCAAGAAGAAAGTATATGAGCCCTCATTTGAGAGCATGGTCCGGTTATAGACTGTTAGGGAATGAGTAATTTATCAGGAGATAGATATATAGATATTTATGTGTATGTAGATACATCTGTATCCACATACAGAAGCCTACAAACACTTCCCCTAATTTTCTCTCTGGATTTACACCATGTGGGAGTTCTGTTGCTGTTTACCGTCAGAAACTAGATGGTGGCTTAGATAAGACTGCTGGTATTATCAGATGCTGAAGTTCCTGTTTTATAAATACTTCCAGTGGAAGCTTTTGACCACAGACACAGATCTTCCTCCGCACACTAAAACCTTTGAAAGGAAGAAAATGCTCAAGATGATCTTTTATTTTGATAGACTCAAAAAAGGAAGAGAAAAGAAACAAAATAGGGCTTTTTTTTTTTCTCCCTAGGATGACGTTGTTCTTGGGAAGTGCCTTGTAAATGTTTTCCAACTTGTCCAAAATATTTATGGTAGTCCCTAATGTGCTCTCGCAGGTGGTCCCTTGTGCTGACTTGCATGTTGTCGTTTCTTTGAATGAAAGAGTTGGAGGGGTCCAGGCTGCAAAACATACTCTTTTCCTAATAACAGCATCTCTGGTTTTGTCCCCTATTATTAAAAGATTTGTTACCACCAGAGAAGGAGGAGTGCCTAGGGTTCGGATGTATAAGGTAAGCAGGATTGCGGTAGAACCTAGAATACTTTCCCACAGGTACTCGATCTCTAAGGACTTAAAGAACTACTTTGATACAAACCTGCTTCGAGGAAAGGATGATCTAATGCTTCATCTCAACTGAAAACTTATCTCGCCCTGCCAGCAAATTGTCTGAGACTTTTTTGGAGAAGAAAGAGCATTACTGATACGAAGCAAGCAAAGGATCAAGGAAGGTCCGCATAGAGAAAAGGACCTAGGCTATCATTTTTGCCTCCCCAGGCTTCGTATCTGGTAATATCAAATGGCAACAAGTTCCTTTTTCTGTTCTTCTGTAAGAACAGTACACCACCGCTATCCTTGTTCTCAGCAACTGATATCAACACCAAGTATATCCAATATTTATGGAGATTAATTTTACGCTAGTGTCAACTTAGTTGACTACAAGTGGACTTCTACATCAACATTAAACTTGCATCTCTGGAGACACTCCCGGGATTATAGAAGTAGCCGAATGCAAACCTTCCTGGAAGGTGTTTCCTTGTTCACATGAGCCTTGTCAAAAAGTGTAACTTTTTTTTTTCTTTTTCTCTTTTGGTTCTGCATTTCACTTTTCCAGCCTCAGCTATCTGCTAAGAGAAGCTGGAAAGTTTTGGTGCAGTATCAAATTGTCTTGATATTTGCAAGACAGGTCCTCGCTGTTCCATGTGTTAAGCTGAAGGAGGTAACTTGTCTTTGTAGACCTGCAAGTGATAGTGGAAAGAGACTGACGGACTTTTTGCTGTCAAATTTTGCTGGGACAATCTGTTGTCATCCTTTCCCGGAGCTGGCTGCTACCAAACTGATAGTTCCCATCACAGTTCTGTGGAATATCAGATTTATCAACTAAATGGCCTGAGTTAAATGAAATTAGAGATCATCCCTTTGCTATGAAATCCCATTACTTTCCTTAAGATGGCTTAAGAATTGAAGTGTGAGCAGGATCTACCAGAAAAGAAAGCACAGAGCTAGAGATGCAGGGAGAGGAGAGATGACTTAAATGAATTGCTGTTATCTTTTAGGCAGAAAGGAAGGATGCTAATGAGTTGGACATTCTAAAGGAAACTTTAATTATGCTGAGTGCGCATACGTCTTCAGACAGTATCTGAGCATACCATCGACTTTAACATCTGTCAGGGAGCATTTAATGTAAATGGATGTTTTGTACAGCACTCGAGCCTGGCTCTTCTTTGGTTACGCTCATACTGATGCTCATTGTCTCGTTACTGTTAGGAAGTTAAGCATTGCATTTCACTGTTCCTGGAAAGGGGACATTCCTTCTTCCAGAGATGAAACCTTTGTGTCTGTGCAGCCCACGTCAGTGGAAGCTGTATGTGCTGTTTTTCCATGTATAACATTCAGAGGAAATGAAGGCTCGTAGCATGTCAAAGTGGGCAGAACCTGTGATCTTGAGCTGGTGCAAGTATCGCATGTAGAAGTGAAAATTCTGACATTCCCTTCACTGCCCTCTCTCCTCCACCTTCCCTGGGAAGCAACGCTAATTCTAAATTTTTATTGTGTGCTTTTGATAGGTACTTATGCATTTGTTAGGGTAAATGTGACATCTCAGTAATGTAATAGTCTTAATTCATAGAACTTTGCTTGGGGCCAGAAAGGAAGGAGGAGGAATTGTGGTCCTTGTTGGTTTTTGCTTTAACTGTGTATTTTTTAGCAAAGTACATGGGAGCTGACCAAGATATTGACACAGTGTTTTCCTTTTTACAGTTTGAAGAGAAGTCTGATGCGGTATTTGATATTACAGAAAAATGTAAGTATTTTTATTTATTTATATAAGGCTGTCATTTCACAAAAGATTTCTTACAAGTGTCATTGCTGCTGAAAAAGACTATCTTGCCTTTCGCGTAGCCCTTGCTACTTTTTCCCTCCCTGCCTTGCCTTCTGCACAAGTGTTACAAATGAGGTGAACTGCAAGTTAATTGTTTTTCTTTCTTTGGTTAGTTTTACTCAATTCAGCTTCTGCTTCACTGTGTGGTGAGTGGGACAGAACTGTTTCTTATGTCAGCAATGTTTTATTAGTAATGTTGGGCCAAGAAGGCTTAAGAGTATTCAGGAAATTGCAGCCTCAGACACATTAGCAAAGGACACTTAACACTTGTCCTTTGTTATGCATAAAGTTTGGTGAATTTTCTGACTGTCTGTGGGTTTTTTCTCCCTAGGTGGTGAAATTCTGGATGCAGAAATGTCTGAGGATGCTGACCATAACTTAACACCTGCCCTCGACAGCTTATCTTATGGAATACAGAATCGAACAGGATCTGAAAACTCACTGCTGGATGATGATGATGACGATTATTTTCTGAACTCTGGGGATCTTGCAGGCATACCTGTTGTTGGGAGTGACAATGAAGATGATCAAAATTTCACTCCAAAAGACACTCTTTCTTCAGCGATTCATGATGAAGACCATCTGGAAGAGGGCAAGAGAGTTACAGAACATGAACTGGACAGTGAAAAAGAAATTCAGATTCAGAATGCAATCCAAAAGGATCTTGCTTCACCATTTGAGCAGGGCCCTGTATTTAAATCAATTCGAAAAGATTTTAGCATAACAAGAGATAATGGCAAAGAGACTTTTTCAGCGAAGGACAAGAATAGAGAAGGACATTTTCAAGAACGTGAAAAACGGTTGGAAAAAATCCCTAAAGATATGGATTCTAGATTGAAAAGCAGTTTTCTTGACAAAGCAGGTAACTGTTGACATCGTAGACCTGGCTACCCAGCAAAGAGGAACAAAGAACTAGACAGAAATTAGCAATAGGGCTAGTTATTAAAAACATCATCTTGTTGAAGAGAATATGCATAGCTGCACGTAGGGAAGCATTTTACAAAGAACCCTGAAATATGGTGAACTCTTTGTGAGTACTAGGGTTTGCAGAAGGGTCTGGCAGCTTTAGGGGGGGGAGTCTCATCCTCCACAGCTTGTTTCAAAGCGTCAACATACGCTTTGTTGTTGTGGTTTTACTAAACCAAGCTAGGTGACAATTCAAGCTTCCTTTTGGTTTTCCTTCCTTAAAAGAAAAGATGGTGAAGTTTAGGTTAAGTTGATGGTCAGGAGAGATTTTTTTTTGAGCAAGGTGCCAGTTCTTCATTAATGTATACGTATTTAAAGCAGTATGCATTTGATAGTAGCATGACAGAAAGGCTTGCCAGAAATGTATTGGTGTCTGCAAGAAGTAAGCCAGAGAGTAACTTGAGATCTGCTTTTCCTGGGAGGCTGCTCTCCTTCTTTCTCAGATACTTGTGTCTTGGACTTCGTCCAGCCAACATGGAGAGAACCAAGGTTGCATGTAATCCATTTCTCATTTGAGGGAGCCTGACAGTCACCAGTAGTCTTGCTGCCCACACACTTGTTTTTGACTCCCCAAGCTCTGAAAGTGACAGTAGGACAGTAAATGAAGGAGTTAGGAATAACCCAGCTGGAACATGCGATTTAAGTTTATTCAGAAGACTGTATGGAGAGAGGGTTGGCTGACAAGTTGGACCCTCCTGACTACTTGTTCAGATTCACAGCTTACAATTCTGATATTTAAACTTTGTATGTTTAGTAACAGCATCTTTAAAATCAGGGCTTCTGGGTTGCACAAATGATAGAGAAGCAATGCAGATTTTTTAAAATAAAGAAGAATTAAAGATGGCTCTTTACTTATATCTTCAGGTAGTAGCAAGTAAAGAATATTTCTGTGCAAGAGACGTATTTCAGAAAATTGTAAATACCTATATTTATAAGATTGTGGCTGAAAGCTGTGCAGCCTCAGGTAGAGTAGCCAGTAATTGAAACAGCAATGCTCATAGGCAGCATTCATTATCCAGGCAAATCCAGAATTTTTAAAAGACACATGCTAAAAAAAGCATAAGCTACAATTTCCTGAGAAGGGGGGGAAAGGCAAAAGACCAGAACAGAAAAGAAAAGAAAAAAGGATGAAAGTTGTTGCTCTGAAAAATATTTTCTGATTTAAATGTCAAAACATGAGAGAGTTGAGAACCCACTGGGATGTAGAAAATTCTGAATGAACAGTTTGCCTCAGAATTTTACAATCATTTGGCTGGAATGGGAAAATAATGACCCAATAGAATACTAAAAAAATGTCAGTTCTCTTTAAGAATTACCATCTTATTTGCAGGGAGGAGAAAGGGAGTAGTTTAATACTTCTGAAGTGCTGTCAGACTATGGGGTTGGGGATCAGGATGAGACTCTAGATAGTTGTAAAGGAAATGCATTGGAATCTGTATTCATTTATATTTAATGTATATGTTTTCCTCAGTTCATAATCAAGTAGAAGAAACATTACGGACGCAGTTAGCGCCACAAACTCCAGAAACTAACTTCAGGGTAAGCTATAGATCTTTCAAACACTTTTGCAAGTGCAGCAATATACTGGAATAATTCAAAATACGTATTTTGTATTTGAGTGTAAATTTGAATATCAAGAAAACTGATCTTCTGACTCTTAGACATCTTTGCTACTTAAACAGTGTATATAATTTTGTTAAATTTTGCTGACCCTCTCTTTGGATTGAGGATTCTTTTGATAGCCACTTTCATGTTCAGCATGGTCTGACTGACTGGTGAGCCGAATCTAGACCTGGATGCATCCATCTGACCTGCTGCCTTTTTTTCACATGAGACAGGGAACAGCTGTATCAACAGGAGACACTGCCCAAACAACCGAATGCCCCTGCTGACAACCAAGTTAGAGAGCTGGGTGGCTTCTGCTTTGTCCAGAGGAGTGAAAAGGATTGGGGGTGGGATGACAGAGGGTGCTGCAGGGAGGTAGAGGCAGCAGCTGCTGCCCATCCTTTCTCCCACCTTCCAGTGGTAGGACCAATTTCTTTTGGTCTGCAACAGAAACTCCCCTTGCCAGCAGCCCAACTCCTAATGGCAGATGCAGGAGGGTGAATTCTTTTTCATATTATTGTTTCAGGAGTCTAGCTACCTATTTTCTAGTAAGGAATCTATTGGACAAGAGCTGGGGAATTCCTTTGCACCAAATATTAGAATTAAGGAGGAGCCTTTGGATGACGAATATGATAAAGCTATGGCCCCACAGCAGGGACTATTAGACAAAATTAAAGATGAACCTGATAATTCCGAGGTAAGTTTCCCATTGCATTTCTCATTTTGGTCTGACAACTGACCGCATAAGCTGGACATAAATTCAGCAATTTATTTGGTTTGTTGACCGAAATTTAACTTGAAGAACATAGTTTAGTAGAAGGATTTTTCCCTCTTATACTACCATGAAACCCAAACACCCAACTTTTTGATGTCATGTTACCATGTCACTGAAAATGTTTTGCTTTTCAGTTAGAAAAAACCCAAAGTGCTGTTAAACTTTCATTATTAAATCTGTGGCAGTATAGACAGCTTTTCTCAACTTGGTCTCACTAGGAAATAAAATGTAAATCATGTTTTACTGAATACTTTGTGAGTAGTGACAGTTGGAGATGTGTAGTTGAAACAGTGCTGTTCCTGCTACTTCCCTCTTAAAGATTATCTTTGGGAGCACAGTGGTTCATTGTTTGTTCTTGCTTTAAGTAACACTTAGAGGTCTTACCTTAGCAAGATATTTAAATACATACACATCAGTGAAGTCAATTGTAGTATGCTTTAAGTACTTTCTCATTTAAGACTGCCATTTTTTACAACGATACAGGTAAAAGTTCAATAATTGCAAAATGGAGAAAGTCTGACCTATGGATTGAGCGGTGCTGGGGCAAGGATTGCTGCGCTCTAACCGGGCTTTTTGCCACTGGTTTGCTGTGTGACACCAGGGAAATGATCTGTGTTGCAATTCCTGTCTCCTCGCGGCGAATATTGGGGTTACATGCCAAACTTTACACACGGTTAAAGGTGTGCAAAACTTGCCAAGGTGATTCATCCCACTTGCATCGACACAAGAGTGCTGGTGTTCTTGCGCTGGCATTAGTTTTTCTAGTATCAGTCTGTGTACTTCTGCTAAACCTCTTCTCTCTGGGCCTGTTTTCCCAACATTTTTTCTTCTTTTCCCATAATACTCTTGGCTTAATAAAATAAAGAAGTAGACTGAATATTTGAAACTATTCATATTTCAGTGCCCTTCTGATTTGTGCAGTGTCCATGAGATCGTTTGGTTTTATTTTTCCTTAGGAGTACATAATGTCAAACCATGTGTAGGTTAGTTAAATCTGTCTATTCTTTTGTCGTCCCAAGATGGCATCTGCTGTATGGATTTGTGTGCAATGCAATGTGTCTGTGGTTATGAAAGATCTTTTCGATTAATAAGTAAAAGTGAAGACTTGAAGAATTGAAGTATCAGCTGTCTATATATAGCTCAAAATATTAATTCCTGGAGTAAAATCCTGTAATTATCAACTCTGCCTGATGCTGGAAAAGTGTAACTGATGGAGGTTCATTTTGTTTTGCTTTAGACTGGAATTAATGGGGGTGGGGGTGGTTTTTTTCATGCATCCTGCAAGATAAGAGCATTTCTTGCTGTAACCAGTAGTTGGAGCTGAAGGTTCTTGGCTTTCACCAAACACGCTGCTGGGAAGCTACGCTTGCTCATGCACAGTTGATGTCAGGATTTGCCTCCACTTCTCTTACTAGTGTTGACTAAGGATAAACTGCAGTTAAAATGCTTAAAAACCGGTATGTCTGCACATAACTAGTTTTTAAATCATAATGTTAAGAAAAATGGTGCTTTAAAACCCGTCATTGTGCCCATACACAGATGAAAGGCTTCTCTTCCTTGAGGTTTGAGTGTTTCAGTCTGGTGGCTCACATAAGGAGCGAATAAATACCATTGCCTGTTCTCCTGGGAAACCTGTTGGCAATAGTTTGGTTGTCTTGGAATAGAAACTTGTAATTCTTCCGCAGGAGTAAGAGAAGTGTTAAGTTTAAGCATGTCTGACACGGATGTTAGTGTGTGATTTTAGGAGATGGCTTAAGCTGAGGGAGCAGTTCACTGCCACTGAGAAGCAAGAGCTTAATTTTGCTTAGTGCTTTTGAATTGGCTTACCTTGCAGCCAGACACCAACTGTGGATTTAGCTCAGTCATAACATGACATCATGCCTCACTACTCTCAAATGACTGTAAGTAGGTTAAATCTTATCATCTCTGTAGTTCCAAGAGATTATGATTTTCAGCCTATTAAGATGTACATGTAGAGTGTTACAAGCTGCTTTCTGGTTCAGATTTCTAGGAAGACCATGGGCAGGAAGCATGGTGTCAATGTGTGAATAGCTGCTGTGGAGTAAGCTAGTAATTTATAGTATGTCAGCTATTCCACAAGTGACTGTAGGGATTTTCTTGTCCTGTAGAAAGTGTGAGGTTATTCCCCTCTCACTGAAGCCTGTCTGAGCAGGGACCGTGGTGGTCTGGCTCTAGTGCCAGCTTTGACCTGCTGCGAAGCTTCACCTTAGACCACTCCAGGGTACATAACTCATGGATAAGTACAGGAAACTTCTCACCATCTAGGTCCCAGTCTATTTCATGATTATCATCTGTGAATGTGAAGGTCAAACTTGTTGCACAGAACAGGGGCGAGGACTGCAAAGCACTTGTAGGTGGAAAGTATGTGTGAGTGGAAAGCAAAGATTTCTCTTTAAGCTTTGTCTGGCTGAATTCTGAGGTGTCTTGGAATACAGCTGGAAAGGGGTGGACACCAGGTGGCCGTGCTTTTCCATTTCTACACGACACCCTCGGTTGTAGGTTGCTGTCAGCCTCTGAGCAAGTTCTCTGTGTGGTGCTCATACAGCAGCAGCTGTAAACCTGGCCTTTGGAGCCGGCTTAGGACACTCTCTCTTCCTTAAGACTCAATACAGCGTTATGAAAGAATGGAAATCATGTAACCTGTTATTACATGTGTGTATTTGTTCTCCTTTTCCTTTGTTTTAGGAGTACGGCCAACAGCCAAAATCTCAGGAAGGGGAGCTGAAAATCAGTGCTGTATTTTCAGTCAGTGGCAGTCCTCTTGGTAAGCAATAGGCAAGACTATATTTCTTTAAATCTGTAAAATATGTCACCTTTGCAAATAGTCTTGCAGGTTATTCTGCATTTTGTTTGTCATGTCTGACCCCAGTAAGAAAAGAAAGAATTAGTTTGTTTTAGAGACAACGAAATTCAGAGTAGGGAAAAAAGAACTAGATTGTTTTGCAGGTTATTCTGCATTTTGTCTGTCATGTCTGACCCCAGTAAGAAAAGAAAGAGTTAGTTTGTTTTAGAGACAACGAAATTCAGAGATAATGAAATAATTTTATATTTGAGACATAGGAAAATAGAATGTGAAAGGGATGTTAAAGTGCATTCTCAGTCTTAAGAGTAGTTGAGAGCACCTACTATACAGAAGACCAGCACAGGGCATGTATTTATGGAGAGTTTATCTGCTATTTAATTCTCCCTTAGACCCTGACAACGTAAATGAAGTCATAAGCTTTGTGCATGCCCCCTGCATGGAAGTGAATTAAGTGTAATACATGTGTAACACTTACTCTCTGTTTTCTCTGTGGTTGGTTTTTTTTTTTTTCTTTTTTAGCTCCACAGCTGTCATCAGGTTTCCAGCCTGCTGTGGCATCCTCTGGCATGAGTAAAATGCTTCCTTCAGTTCCAACCACAGCTGTTCGTGTTTCCTGTTCTGGCTGTAAAAAAATCCTGCAGAAGGGGCAAACGGCATACCAGAGGAAAGGCTCTACCCAGCTCTTCTGCTCCACACTGTGCCTCACTGGATACACTGTTCCAGCTTCTCGCCCACCAGCTTCTACCAAGAAAACCTGCTCAAGCTGTTCAAAGTAGGACAGTGTTTTCATTTGCTGGAGTAATAATTGATGTTCAAGCCAATAATGGAAGGCTTCAGTTCTATGAAACATGCTGGTTTATGCTTCCCTTCAAAAAATCGTGGCCGATACTGTTACTTGTTAATTGGTCTGTCCATTTTCAGTTCCATTTCATTAATTGGATTTTACATACGCATAGATTTAAAAGCCTCTGTGGTGGAGCGTGCCTCTTGTCTTTTTTTGATTTAAGTAAGCCGAATATGAAAAACTGTTTCAAAAGCTACTACATTTTCATGCCATGTTTAAGTGTTGTTGCACTCTCAAAACCACTAACGAAGAGTACATTTTCAAAAAAATACTTTATGTATTAATTCTTCTAGAGGAAAATAGGTTTACTGAATCCCTAAAATGAAATAAAACATGGGTAAATTAATATGTTTGAGGCAGGATGTGGCCTTAGATTCTAAAAAAAATTTAACTTTCCAGTCTGTCTCCATTCTGTGACCTTAGATTTCTGTAGGTCTTAGCTCTTCAAAATAATGTCACTGCTGCCTTTGTAAGATGTAGAGAGATAAAATTTATTAGGAATTGAGTTTTTAGGAGCTGAGGTTTCAGCACCCAGATCAGTTACTGTCTGTCTGGGCCTGGAGTGGAAAGGCGAGGCTTGCTTTTGGGAGCCTACTTGGGAAAAATAATTCAGGAAAGATCTAAGTTTTCCACAGTCCTGTTGGAAACACAGGCCCGAATCTTCGACTCTAAAAAATGTTTTACTTATTAAAATTTTGTGTCCATTTCTATTATTATGTCCAAATTAGCAAAAGGAGACCTTTGTGGCTGGCTCCTTAAGATGTCATATTACTGTACCACTAACTTGAGGTAAATAAATAACTTTGCAGACTGATTGTGCTACAGTCTGTTTATAGAGGAGAATTATTCATCGGTATTATTTTTAGTTACAAAAGTTACTTTACAAAAGGAATGCTGCAACCACAGATTTATTACTTTTAAGTTTTACAAGGTCAACTGAACTAAAACTTGACACTTCAATTAATTATTCTTTTCACTTGCTGTCTCAGTGTGATATGGCCTTGTAATAAAGTTTAGCAGTCTTGGCTGTAATTTGTATTTATTCTGTTAAAAAACGGCTTACCTCTGACAAGACAAGTGAGAAGGAGGCACCCTTCCAACAAGGAAAATTATATAACTGTTTCCTTCTAGTTTTTTGACTTAAAGGCTTTGAAGCTTTTCTGTGGATGACTGTTTCAAAAGAGAGAAGAAATAAAGGAGAAAGTTCAGTTTGTTAAATACAGCAACAAATAAACAAAACTGTGGATAGGAGCTAAGAGATGGAAAGATAGAACACTGTCTTTCAAACAGTTCAGGCTGTTTGGACTGAACTACGTGGTGGTTAGAAATTGTGACCTTTTGTTTCCCTTTTTTTCCCCTTCCCCATTATGATCGGTATTTTCTTTGTTAAAGGGAATTATTCCACATATTCTGCTTTCTAATTTTTTTTTTGGTAAAGGCTGTGCAAAACAGTTATCTTTTCCCAGTTCCTTTTGAAAAGATTTGATGATAAAGCTTGATGTATTTATAGGCCACTCCTAAATCCAGGTAGAAAATGTTGCACAAAATACCTACTTGAGAAATGTACTGCTGAACCGTTTTCCCTAATAGGAAAAGAAAAAGTAAGTCAGGTACTTACATCAGCAAAAAGAAAAGCTTTAAATTAAATGAATCCACCCTCTTCTAGAGCAAGTGGACATGAAACTAACATTCAGTCGTTACCTCTTTGTTTGTTTGTTTGCTCTTCTTTTTTCCAGAGACATTCTAAATCCAAAGGATGTAATCACTGCCCAGTTTGACAATACAAACTCCAGTAAGGATTTCTGCAGCCAGTCTTGTCTTTCTACATATGAACTGAAAAGGAAACCTATTGTTACTATTCATACTAACAGCATTTCAACGAAGTGCAGCATGTGCCAGAAGAATGCAGTGGTAATTACAAACTTCTTTTCCATTTGCATTTCCTTTAGGTCAGGACAACTCGCTGTCTCAGGGATGAACATACATATTCTTTCTATCCTTGTTAAATATTCTTTCTTTTCTTCCAGATTAGACACGAAGTGAATTACCAGAACGTTGTACACAAGCTCTGCAGCGATGCCTGCTTCTCCAAGTTCCGCTCGGCTAACAACTTGACGATGAACTGCTGTGAGAATTGCGGAGGATACTGCTACAGTGGCTCTGGCCAGTGTCACATGCTTCAAATAGAGGGACAGTCAAAAAAGTTCTGCAGTTCAACATGTGTGACGGCGTACAAGCAGGTATATTTTGACAGAATATTAAAAAATATGTCTTTCGTTAGGTTTTGGGTGTTTTAAGAAACACCTGATTTATGAGTTGATTATTTCGGTTACTGCCTTGGTTTGAGATAAATCCTTTTGCCATTTGCTGCTTAATCTTTGCCCAAACATGTTGCTCTGTTTCCCTCACCGCTGCACTGGTTCCCAGAGGATTCCAGTGGGAGAGAAGTGGAACCACTCAGCCGCAGTCCACAGGGACTTTGTTCAGCCTTTTGAGATGCTCCCTCTCGGAGTATTCTCTATTAAATTGTAGCATTTGAATTCAGTGGAGAGGAAAAGTAAAAATTAGTTGATCATTTTGATTTTAATTTTTAAACTTTTAATATTTTAATTTTGATTATAATGGACCCTCTTAAAGAGCTGAACAGTTGAGAGAACCTTAATTTATTATAATAGCTCAATTATTTTGGACTGACTTACTTTAATGCAATTACTTCAGGAAAAATTGCCCTCTGATAAGATAGTGTAACTTAATTTTGTGACTTGACTCTGCTGCCCCATTATTTAGGCCTCTTAGGCCAGGAAGGGCCTAATGAATTTTAAAAAAAATCTGGTTAAAGTATTTCATCCAGAAAATTACCTACAACATTAGTTGTCCTCTGAAAGAAATCTGGAAATTAAATTAAATAAGCTGGAAAGGAGAGGGATTTCATGCTGCTTTTGCATCTCACACCAAAACCCCATATATGTTAGTCTTCCTGAAAATACAGTACGTTCAAAGGTTGTAAGGCTAAGTCTAATATTTTTTAATTGATTTTTAAACAGCATTCAACTTAATTGTCAGATACATTCTAATAGTTTTGGCGGGTTTGTGGGTGTTTTTAAATCCTGAAAACATATACTCTGTTCTGTCCTTCTGTGAGGATCTGGAGGAGTTGTTGATAGAACTAAGTGCATTTTTAAGACTCATAATAAAATGATGTAGTGCACTAGTTCTCAAAGTTTTTTCCAAACTTAAAGATCTTAAAAACTTTCCACTGTTGTAAACACAGAAAATGCGTCTATGAAAGGTGGGCTTCTTTTTGTGTCTTTGAAAACTGTCGTTATTACTAGGAGATATATCTCTTCTCCCATTTTGCTACCAAGTATATCTTCAGGGAACCTGCTTCTCTCTGTCTCTTGTGTTCCCATCTGTTAAATGGGAATATTGCTTACATCCAGAGCTGATGTATTAAAAATGATAAGTAAAATGTTACTTCTCAGCAAAAACGTTGAAGTTGTCTGCTATGAGGTGCTTGTTACGTGCTATTACAACACGTAGCATTGTTTGCACTTGGAGGCCTTCGCCCTGACAGCCTGGGTACTGTTTAAACTGGCCTCTAAAGGTAGCACTTACCCTGAGTGAGAGATAGCCCAAGTCTCGGGTGGTCAAAGTGTGAATATAGCTGGAGAACTCAAATAAGTATATCTGCATCATAAATAATACAGCTGTAAAGTACGTGCTGTTTCAAGTGTACCAGCAGTCACTTCTATACGTTTTATATGTTAGCATTTAATTTCCAGGTTAATAAAAATACTGAGTTTCAAATGAATGATGGATTTGCATGTTTCCACAGAAGTCAGCTAAAATTACACCTTGCACACTGTGTAAATCTTTGAGATCTTCAGCCGAGATGATAGAGAGCGCAAATAACTTGGGAAAAACTGAACTGTTTTGCTCTGTTAACTGCTTGTCAGCATATAGAGTAAAACTGGTTACTTCTGCAGGTAAGTTTATCCTTTTACTTCTTCAGAAGCATCATTTCACATAGCTCGTATCCAAACTTAATTTGTCTTAAAGTTTGGGAGGGTGGGAAGTGGCTTTTTTGGGAGGGTGGGAAATGGCTTTTCTTTTTAAAGGTAGGTGCTGAGGTGGGAATAAGGACTTTCTACCATTGATAAACCTAACAGTGACAGTACAGCCATTTCAGCTTTGTTTTTAGAGAGCTTAGACACTATAAAAAACCTGGATCTATTCTCTGCTCTTGCAAGTGCAGCTGGGGAGTTTCCCAGCTAGACAAATCCACTTCTGTGGACATATGCCATACCACCGCTGTGACTGTTCTGCCCCTTGTTCACCAGGGTGATTAGCTTAGTTACCTCTGCCTAATGTTGCATTGAGCTCGGCAAACGTAATTGTAAAATAGAAAAATGCTTACTGACATCCTAGGGATACTGGGAGATTAATTAAAGGATCTGGCAAGCAACAAGCACTGCAGCTGCGGTGGCTGCTTATGAATCTGTAGAAACTTGTCTTGGGCTTCTGTATGTACCTTGGCTTGTCATTCAGACTCTGGTTTTGTATGCACAATGCAAAATTAGCTGCAATACAACTTGATGTTGCATAAATCACTTTTTCTTCTCTGTTTCACCCTCAGGTGTTCAAGTTCAGTGCAACAGCTGTAAAACTTCAGCAAACCCTCAGTATCACTTGGCTATGTCAGATGGGAGCATACGCAATTTTTGCAGCTACAGTTGTGTAGTAGCTTTTCAGGTGTGACATCTAGGATTTCTTCTTAGCTGAATTAACAGAATAATAAAGAGATAGTGTAAATATCTGGGATGTCGGGTAGAATAAGTCCTACTGTAAAATAAAGTCTGTTCCTCCATTTGTTTTCTGCAGAATTTGTTCAACAAGCCTGCAGGAATGAACTCCTCAGTGGTACCTCTGTCGCAAGGTCAAGTCATTGTAAGCATTCCCTCTGGGGCAATGGTATCAGCAGGTGGCACCAGCTCGACTGTGTCCCCCAGCTCCGTGAGCAGTTCAGCTGCAGCTGGTCTACAGAGGCTGGCTGCCCAGTCCCAGCAAGTCACTTTTGCCCGCCCTGTTGTAAAACTCAGGTGTCAGCACTGTAACAGATTGTTTGCAACCAAACCAGAACTGCTTGACTACAAGGTAATAAAGATGAGGGCTTTTCAAGCTCATATTTCTCAACAGAAACACGAGAAATTGTAGCTTTTATGCAATGGTCTGTCAGTACTGATGTTGCTTACTATGAGCTGCTGTGGGAGGAGTTTGGGACTGCTTTTGGTGGTGTTTAACTGTTATCAAAATTAATACTGATGCTAGCAATTTGATCTTAAAAACAGAAAAAAAAACCCTTCCAAAAAAACCCAAATCCTATGATTGCCTGGCTAGGTAAGCACATTCCTGATTCTTGGTCCCAGAGCTGATCCTTTTAATTCCAGGAGAAAGCACATTGGTGAGGGCTTTCTGCAGAAAACTGTTCTGTCTTTGTTATAAAGCTAAATGGGGAGACTTATTTGCTATTGTTGTCTGTTGTTGGTTACGAAGGGTATAAATACGCTTTTGATTTTTATTAACAATTAAAATGTATTATCTGGGATGTGAAACATTGAAACCAAAACATTCTGGCTGTGTTGCAGGGTAAAATGTTCCAGTTCTGTGGGAAGACCTGCTGTGACGAATATAAGAAGAGGAGCAGTGTAATGGCAATGTGTGAATACTGCAAAATTGAGAAAATTATCAAGGAGACAGTGCGATTCTCAGGCATAGATAAACCATTCTGTAGTGAAGGTAAGAAAGGGCAAGGCTATGTCTCAGACAAATCAAGTCAGAAGTGTTTTGCCTTAAAATTATTGGTGATACTAAGAGAAACCTAATCGTTACAAGTTAGAAAACTTCTTTAGGTTTAGAATCACAGAACTTTGTTCACACTTTACATTTTAATGGTGTGTTTCAAGAAGTTATTACAGACATAGCTAAATACAAGAACTGGAAGTGCCGAGCAAATGTCATTTTGATATTGATGGGTTTTTTTGCTGTTTTCTCTTGTTTTAGGTTGTAAACTGCTCTATAAACATGACTTGGCTAAGCACTGGGGAAATCACTGTAAAATGTGCAGTTACTGTTTACAGGCTTCCCCCAAACAGGTCCAGAGTCACTTTGGGGGGAAAATGGAGGAATTTTGCTCAGAGGAGTGCATGTCTAAATTCACAGTTTTGTTTTACCAGGTAAGCCATATTCTCACATAACATCCTCTAGAATATCAACCTGTTAGCAAGTGAACTTTTGTACATTAGGAGCTATGTGAAGTGCCTGTGGCTGACTTCTGTGTCCATGGAATATATTGCATACATGGGAGAGATGAGTAAATCCGTCTTAGCTTTTGAGTACCAGTTTTCTATATAGAGAAAACTTAGTATGGGTTGTGGGAAGACAGGCACTGAATGTTCTGCTGCTTTGTGTTATGCTGCAAAAAGGATGCACCCTTACAGATTTCTTTACTGAGCAGGTGCAGAGGTTTTTATACACATACTCTTTGTTGCTGTTTACAAGTGCACTTAATTTCTTCCTCACTGTGTTTTCCTAGATGGCAAAGTGTGATGGTTGTAAGAGACAAGGTAAACTCAGCGAGTCCATGAAATGGCAAGGGGAGATCAAGCATTTTTGCAATCTGCTTTGTATTCTGTTGTTCTGTAATCAGCAAAGCGTTTCTGACCCTCCACCCCCAAACAGCACAGGTAAAACAGGCTGGGAATAGTATTGCCTTTTGGTGTGCATGACAGTGATATGAACCTTTATTTGGAAACTCAATTCAGTAAACTTTTTAAGATAATCTTCTACTGGGGGGGGCTTGCCCATTGCCATTGAATGGGCTCAGTTTTAGATCTCTCTCTTACTTCAGACAATTTCAAACTTCGGCAGGTATGAAATGCGATTGCTTCATATACCAAACCTAGATTTTGATTTTAAAGAAGATGAAACAAAAGCATTCGCTTTTCAATCACTTTTATAAACCAAAGGCCTATTTTATTGGGATAAAATATACTGGTATCTATTGAAGACAATGTTAAAGCTTGTCTCCTGTACTTGGTAACACATAGCTAGATATGGTAGAATGTTAATGTTCATTTAACAAAACCAAGCAGTGAAATTAGTAGACTTAATGGTTGTAAATACATATATGCACTTAAAATAGCCAGTTCTGTGTAGTCTGTAGGCATACGAAGTGTTACCATTTCTATGTCATTAAGTGTTGTTTCTTCAAGTATCAATGCCAAGATTAATGTGCCTTGTAGCTGTTTTCTTGCTCATTATTTTAGCAGATGGAATGGGAAGGAGGGTGGGAATGAAGCCCACGGGAATAGGAACTGTGAGCTTCTGTAGGGAATGAAATGCAAAGGGAGGAAAGGCAGAAAGGCCCACAAAGGCAGGAAGAGGAAGTAAAACAAAGGGCAGAAATAGCACTGATTCTAAAGAGGGGCGTAATCTCCCACTGAGTGATGGTGACAGCAGCATTAAGGCACCCAACAAGCAATAAAGAATATTGACTGAAATTTTATAGTATGCACCAGCTATATTCAACTTTTCAACTTTGTACACGTCTGCTGCTTACATTGGTGGGAGCTGTTTTCCCTGATTAAGAGTAATATATGAGTAACTTTATACTTTCAGGCCATAACTATGCCATGTGATGCTCCTGGTCTTGTCATTTGGCTCTTAGTAAGGATAGGAAAATGTACGGTGGGCCTGCTTCTCCAGAAGTGTGCCTGCAACTCAGCTGAGGCAAGTGCAACGCCTTTGCAAAACTGGTCTCCAGGCACCTCTCTGAAATGGGGGCTACTGGCATAATGGAGTGCCTCAGGAACAGTCTTTTTTGATGAAATGTGATAATTCGTGGTAACGAATGGTGCTTTCAAATGGAAGGAACCTAAGAATTTCTTGAACTGTCAGAGCCTCATAAAATTTGCATCATTTGTTATTTGTCAGGATCTCAACTGTGTCCTACACTGCATGTGTTCAGTATCGAGCACAGTGAGGCATCCAGTGCTCTTGTCTCCCGAGTGCTGCTGCAATACACGTACTATTCCAAAGAGAAAGCTGCTTTCATAATATGGTGAACTTCTGAAATGTTTCAGTTACTGGAAAACAGCTGAAGTTTGCTTGTGGAACCAGCTCCTATTTAAACCAAAACACTGGACTTTGAGACCTACGTCCCCTTCTCATACAGCAGGCTTTTTCATTCGGAGATAGATCTGGAGGGTGGGTGTTGTTTTAGAAATGCTGTTTTATAAATTATCTTACTGCTTCTTTTAATTTTCTTCTGTCTGCTCTGTCCAGCAAACCTTTCTATGGCACCAGCTTCCTCCTCAGGCCCTCCTCCTTTGAGAAAGGACTCAACCCCTGTCATAGCAAATGTGGTGTCACTTGCAAGCACCCCTGCTGCCCAGCCTACGGTGAATTCCAACAATGTTTTACAGGGTAAGACTGCTGACTAGGATGCCTATATTTTCAAATCTCTGTTCCTGAACATTTATATTTGCTCAGGAATCTTTTCCACTGAGGACAGCAGCCACTTCTTCATTACACTTCACATCAGTGCAGATGGTTACGCTTCTGTCCTTCCTTTACCTAGGTATAAATAATAATTAACATTTATGTATGTACAGCAGGGAATGGGGTTTAATGGGAATTCTTTTTCTTGACCTTGGCAGGGTATGGTTTATGGTCCTTGATTATGGTACACAGGCTGTTTTATGGTTTTTTTCTTCACAGGTGCAGTCCCTACTGTGACAGCAAAAATAATAGGAGATGTAAGTTTTACGAGAGACTCTTTTTTTCTCACTTTCACCCAGATTGTATCAATAACAAGTAAAGTAGCCGAGAATTTTGCAACATCATTTTGTAACTGCTTTTCCTGGTTGTGATTGTGATTTAAAATCCATCCAGCTTGCAGACGCTTTTTTAAAAAATGGATAGAACATGTATGGTATGAAAGTCTTTTTGTGTCCACTGACAGATGGATTAGATGTTTTAAGACAAGGCTTGTCATATTGTAGCTCTTGAGATGGCTGTAGTTCTCAAGCAGCTTCTGTGTGGCTTCTGTACTTGAGGCTACCTTCTGTGCCCAGCAGTGGGATGTGCTGTCAAATGGACTAGGATGGGAGGAGGGGGACCGGCGTGGGCTGCTGGGACTGACGTGACCAAGCTCTTGCAGCTTAGCTCTCCTTCCCCACTACTCAGTGTGGTAACAGAGCTGTGGGGAACCATTGGCACCACTTACCTATGAATAACTCCTAGAGTTCCTATTCTTAAGCCCTTTAAGATATGTGGTGTACATCTTGCAACTCTCTTCAAATATGAAGACTGTGTAGTCTGGAAGACTGACACCCTTGCTTTTCACTGAAGTGCCATTTGTGCATTAGAGTATGATGAGTTTTCCCTAATGAAATAGATCCTGTTATTTGAATGCATGCCTGAAAATTACAGTTAGCAGGACATGAAATTAGCACAAGCATGAATAGTCAGTCTGTGTGTAATCAGGAAGTGATAGTGATAGTGATACTGCCAGCATTTGTGCTCATTTTTTTCTTCTGTTTCTTTCCAGTGGTTTCACATCATTTACTGAGTTTTTTGGGTATCTGTATCAGCCAGACTTTTAGTATCTTGATATAACTCCTGTTTATATCTTTGCCATCAGTAAGATTCCAAGGTAAAAAGTTTGTAGAGGTTATTTGACTACAGAAACCAAAAATTCTTGCAGATTTATTCATTGCACTATTAACAAAAAACCCCCCACGCCTATTGTTTGATTAAAATAAATTGAGGTGAAGACCAGAAAGCACTGAATACATTAGCAAGCTGTTTTTGCAATAGTTTTTAAACGATCATTTTTATCAAGAAGGAGAGTTTTAATTTGTTCAGCCTCCCATAGTAGAGAACAAATGCCAATCTTACGGTATCCTCCAAACCTGTACTGACTCAGCCCTCATTTGTATTTTTCCAAACAGGCTAGTACTCAGACAGATGCCCTAAAGCTACCACCATCACAACCACCTAGGCTTCTAAAAAATAAAGCGTTACTGTGCAAGCCAATCACACAGACTAAGGCCACCTCATGCAAACCTCACACACAAAACAAAGAATGCCAGACAGGTATGTATCTAATCTCCTACCCTTTTTATAAAAGTCTGTATTGCATTTGAGAGAGTAATGCATGATTTATGTAACAGAATATTTTTGAATGTATGTTAAAATCTCAACTAGCTTTCAGATTGTTGTACAGTATATTCCAAGTAGCTGTTTGCCTTACAGATAGCAACATTTGGTGTTCTTTGGAATCCATAAAGCTTCATGCGTGATGAATCTTGAGATTTGCTTTAACTCATGTTTAGCATCCTGCAGTTGTCTTAACTATGGGGAATTAACTGAGTGGTTAAGTGACATGCAAAAGGCTATGGAGGGAACTTGTTTTCCTGAGGACAGAATTTGTGAATTCTTAGGTCTCGCAGCTCAAGCCACAAGAGCAAACTCATTTTAATAAAGTGCATGATTTTTCAAAGGTTATTTCAACTCTTTAGTTATTAGATAAGATACTAAGAATCTCTTGAAAGTTAAGGCCCTATTTCTAAGATAATTTCTTTAGATTCATATTTGCTCGAAGCTCCCTCTGTGGGAGGGCTGGGAAGGAAACAGAAGCCCCTTCAAAGGCTGTTACATAGTCCAGATTGCCACTGAGGAGTGCTTTTTTCATCATTGTTACTATAGAAGGAGCTTGGGGCGTCTAGCCTTGATACAAACCTCTTGGTGAGGAAGATGAAGTGGGAAGACTATAGTTTTTTTTTTTAATGGTACCTTCTTACAGTGTTGTAGTTAGTTGTGAGGTAATTGCACTAACACACCATTTACTTGGATGCAAGCCTTAGTATTTAATACTTATTTCCACTCTCTTCCTTTCCAGCATTTTGTGTATATAATCACAGTACTGTTATTTCCAAACTGTAGTATCAGTACTTGCTACAACAGTGCTAAAGTGAAAGATGACTGTGAACCAAGACCCAGTGCTGTGCACACTGAGTTACAAGCAGAAGTCCAAACAATTATCATGGACACTCTGGAATGTACTGGATAGTTACATGGTTAAACAATTTTTGTTTTGTTCTATTTTTGGTATAACAGAAGAAGAAGAAGCTGTTAAACCCCAGATTGTTGTGGTGCCTGTTCCTGTACCAGTGTTTGTGCCAGTGCCCCTTCACCTCTACACTCAGTACACACCAGTTCCACTTGGGATGCCAGTACCTGTAAGTTACTCTTCAGTTCACTAGAGAAGTGATTTTCAGTCCTGTTTCTGAACAGGACGCAGAGCAGTGTCATTGGGTTTTGTCACTAGTCGTGCCAGTGGTATTTGGAGTCCTTGAAGCCATTTCTTTCCTTGTCACATAGTGTTTGGTTAAGCACCATCACACAAAACTACCAATTTTTAGGGTTGTTGTAGAAATGAAACAAGTTGTCCAATCTGGAGTTATTTTAAAACAAAATATAGTAGTCCTAAAATATATGTGAGATTAAATGAGAGGAATCTCCTTTGTGTATTTGCTGTTTCCCTTCACCCCCAAACATGCTCTAATATTTTCCGCATGTTCCATAGGTGCCAGTTCCCATGCTCTTCCCAACTACCCTGGATAATGCTGATAAGATCATTGAAACTATTCAGGATATCAAGGAAAAGATGCCCACAAATCCATTTGAAGCTGATCTCCTTCAGATGGCAGAAATGATTGCAGAAGATGAGGGGAAAGAAAAAACACACTCTCATGGTGGTATGTGGCATTTTTAAAAAGGAAACTAAATGCAGTGAGATTAAGGTCCTCTCATCACGGAAGATAGATAGAGAAACAGATGTAGGACCTGCATTGGCTGCTTCCCAAGTACGCACGCCAAATTAAATGGTCCTCTTATCTTACCAACATTTATTTTTCATAATGAAAGTGTTCATGCAAGTAAAATGCCAACCTAGACAGGACTATAATGCTTATCTCATGTCTTAGCAATTTTGATTACTTAATCTTAAAAAAAGGAGGCCTTCTGGGAATTCAGCTGAACTGCATGTTTTGAGATAATTTTGCCTCTGTGTACAATATTCTGTTCTTGGTTTTGAAAACATACTTTCTTTGAAGATTAATTTACTCTTCCTCCATTGTTCCCATCCCAGGTGCTGGTTATAGCCGCACCTTTCTGCAGGTTTCATCATTTCACAGAGGTTTATCAGTCAGCGATCACTAGAGCTATGTTAGAACATAGAACAGCCTAGAACCCATGTTAGATATTGAGCGCTGACAGTGGTTTAGAAGTCTTTGCATCCCTGTCACTGATCGTAGGTGCCGACTTGACTTTTGCTGACAGTAACAGATATACTAGAGGTAGTAATCTCCAGATCAGTACATCATGAATTAGCAGGAGTCAAAATCAAGAAGACAGTGCAGCTGTTTTACAAGAATATTTTCCTATCAGGATTTTTATGGTGGATTCTTGGAGCGTGATGCAGGTTAGAGTGTGTTGGATAGTGATCATCCCATGTAATAAAAGTGGAACAAGCTGAAAAGAAATGAGCGAAATATCTTACTTGTCTACAGATGACTCAAAGACGGCAATGGAAACATTTGGAAAAGCAAACATGGGTTAGTTCTGCATTTCTGTTTCTCCCGTAACAGCGTGACCAAGGTAGAAAGCTGTTAGGAGAACTGTAGCGAAGACACGTGTGTTACTGTTACAGCCTAATACATAGCCTTTCGGTGTTCAGAGTATTTTGTATTAGTTATGTAAGCTGTGCCTCATTTGTAGATACAGATTTCCTTCTTTTTCTAAAGGATCTCAAACATCTGAACATGAGCTCTTCCTGGACCCCAAGATATTTGAGAAAGGTCAGTTAGATTGTTGTGGTGTTTTTGCCAATGGTTTTTGATCCTGCTGTATCTTTTCTTGCAAACTCCTCTTGTTGTTTGCCCTTCTCTATAGCATGTGGTATATCTGATCACTCTCATTGCAGACCAAGGTAGCACTTACAGTGGAGATCTGGAATCGGAAGCAGTGTCCACTCCACACAGCTGGGAGGATGAGTTAAATCACTACGCCTTACGATCAAATGCCCTGCCAGAACCAGATCCAGAACTGAAGCAGTTCTCCAAAGGTGATGTGGAACAGGACCTGGAGGCTGATTTTCCATCAGGTCAGTATAATGAGAAGAAAAATGCATTGTTGTATAAAAGTACACAGTTTTCTGAGTAAGCATTGTACTGGCAGCTTGCTTAGGAAGGGTATGCGTTTTCCTGTAGTAAAACTGGATATTGAATGCTGCAGTAATATATCAGCTCTACTAAGAATTAATATTTTTGAAATATTGCTGGTATCTTTAAAGACAGCATTCTACAGAACCCACAGCAGCAGTAGCAGGTAGCCTTACTTGACTCCTTTGAATTTATCACTTCTGTGTCCGTAGGTGTAATCCCTGTGAGTGGTGCGTAAGAACGTAAGTTGGCTGGAATAAGTACACCCACTGTTTGGGGGGGCTTTTTTTCTCCTTTGAGAATTTACTTCCTTTATACAGAATGTATATAGATTGCCTAATTATTCAAAGGTAAAAGCATTACTTGAATATACAAGTATGTTTGCCAACTGTAAGTTATTCCATAGTGACACTCCTACCTGGGCTCTTAAATCTGGTAATTAAACTCTTAATTGTGTTGATTTGACTTCAGACTCATTTGACCCCCTGAGTAAAGGACTGGGTTTGCATTCGCGTTCACGAGCAAGACGGAGACATAGAGATGGCTTCCCACAGCCAAAAAGACGGGTAAGAAAGTACTTCTGGAACACCAGTTCCTTGCATTTGGGGTAATAACGTTATATGCATGCTTATTTTCAGAAGGACAAAAATACTGCTCCAGGGTGAAAATGAGACCTCAGTTCAACTGCAGTGTATATTTATTCCTGTTCTGCTGTATAAGATTTTTTTTTCTCCCCCTCTGCAGCTAGGTAGAATAAATGCTCTTTTTAGTGCAGAACATCTTTTAAATGTGAATCATTTAAAAAAAACTCCAAAGAGATGTCTTTTAAGTAGTGTCATAATCTACAGGAAAGAATAATTTTTTTCTTGTGTAGCTAAAGAGGAATATATTTCTGTGCATATTTATCACAGTGAGAATGACTGATTTTTAATGCATCTTTTCTGTAAAATGTGGTTAATATTTGTCCACATATTAAAAATACATATATATCCATTCAGATTGTGAGAGGAGGATTTTGTTACCATGTCAGCATAACAGACTTTTTATGTGAAATCAAGTTAAGCATCCATTGATGAAGTGCTTACTAAATGTTTATTTGTTTTGATTTGTTTGTTTGCCTGTAGGGACGGAAGAAGTCTGTAGTTTCTGTAGAGCCCCGGAATCTGATGCAGGGCTCCTATCCAGGTTGCTCTGTTTCTGGGATGACCCTAAAGTATATGTACGGGGTAAATGCCTGGAAAAACTGGGTCCAATGGAAAAATTCACAGGAGGAACAAGGGGACCTGAAGTTTTCAGGTAAATTTTTCTCTCAGTGGAAACAGAATACTTAGTTGAAGAGCCCTTGGCATGATATGTTGTTCAAATAAAGATTAAGATTAGATATTACTGAGTTTTAAAATACCCATGAGTGGAGAAGAGATTTCATGGAATACTGTCTTACATCTTTTCATGCATTTAAAAATCGTAGCTATTACATTTTTAATTGACCTGTTACCTATTAAAACAGGCTCTAAAATACCAGATTTCTTTTCAACATTAGAACTGTTAGTCTTTTAACCTTCACTTTGTGTTCATTTGCATGTAGTAGTTCTTCATTTGTAGAAGAGATGCTTTATGCAGCTGCAGAGCTTTCCTGAGCTATTATCAGTCTAAACTGACAACACCAGCTTGGCCCCATCTTTTTCATCTGTAGCTAACACATTCACAAAGTATTTGTTTCTCAGCATAACTTTTTGCTGTAAAAAAATTGTGTGCTACAACGTTAAAATCTTAACAACTTATTTCTAGGCTGCACAGCTGGAAAGAAACTTGTCAAAAAGTCTACCCATTCTTTGCTGCAACCTGCCTGAAACGAACTTTAAAAGCATGAATTTTTCCTGTGTCTCACTAGGGTGATAGATAACAATGACAATATAAATATCAATTTTGCTTATTTTTCTGGTTATGGATTATTTTATTTGTTTTTACAAAAGCAGAGCAGTCCTGGCATTTGGCAGTGGCTAACTCCCCTTTTCCCTGGTCTCAAATCTGTCTTACATGCTTGCACTGAGAGTTTTGTGGGCAAATTTTCAGAGTCAAGCAGAGAATTTAAGTAAGGAATACAACTGAGCTTCTTTGGGATGGTGGGGAAGAAAACAAACTAAATACTTCTGCAATGTAAAGAACTAGGCATGGCAGGGCTTATGTAAGAAGGATCCCCAAGGGAAGAAATTTAGCTAGAATGAGATCTGCTTTTTCCTCTCTTATTTGGAATTTTTGTTCTCATTACATGAGAGCAGCTGGTTTTTGTTTTCCAGAAGTAGAGTTGTCACATGAGTTAATGTGTTTTCTTCTTCTAAGGAAGCAATATTACAGTCAGTTCCAGGAATCTGTCCACCCTCCCTTCTCAGAAAGGTTCCCTGCCTAGTCCCAGGCAGGTTCTTTGTAAGGTGTGAAGCAGGCAAGCCTGGTAATTTCATTGCAGATCCTTTGATTGATCGATTCCCTGATTGCTCTGCTTCCTTTTCCGAATCCCATGCATGTCCTGTTAAACTCTTCATTCCTTCTCCCTTTAAGGAGTCAAATATGCTGCACTCAACTCCAGTCCAAAACTATTAGGAAATGCTCAAGATCTTTCTCTCACTCAAAATTCCCCTGAGTCCAGCTATAGAGGTGAAACCTCTTTCCCAACCCTATGCTGCCAGCCTCCGGGACATGCAGCCATTGCCATGCCACCTTTTGAGCCCAAAAAGCTCTTTTTTGAGCTCAGCAGACTCCCTAACATTTCAATCTCTTACCTTTAAATACCTGCAGCCTTATTACTCAATTGCAGCATTTATACTGGTCGCACATGCAGCTGGTTTGGTTTATATTGGCCAAGTCCTCATTTAATTGTTAGCCAACAGATGGGGAATCGTTCAGAAGTTTAGTCATCCGGGGTACTTCATGTACGAGAGAGAAGATTTAATAGTTCTGCCTACATGAAATAATAAGGAATGTGTGAAGATTTAATCTGTTGAATCGAGTTAATTTTTTCTAATAATTTTCTTTGCCACAGTTTGTCCTGTGAAACTCAAGGAGGACATTCTCTCATGCACTTTTGCTGAGCTGAGTTTTGGCTTGTGCCAGTTTATTCAAGAGGTGCGGAGACCAAATGGAGAAAAATATGATCCTGACAGCATCTTATACTTGTGCCTTGGAATTCAGCAGGTAACTCAGAGAATTAGGGTATTGCTGAGAACATACGAAACTTGCTATGCTTATTTACGTTTTATATCCATAGTCCCATCTAACTGCATGGTTTTTGTAGAGGAAGCAATTTTGTGCTTTATTCTTAAGTCTGTCTTAATCACATATTTGACAAATTTGTGACCTTTTTATGATCAGAATGAACAGGCTTCTTCTGTACTTGGGAGGAGTGTGACATGAAGGGCTAGGTGTTTCTACCTAAACACAAATCTTTGGGTTTGGTACCTTTTCAGTCCCTTTTCATGTATAGGAAAAATTTGCTTCTCAGAATTATTTGCTTTATAATGTAGTGCTTTAAATCTAGAACAGTTGCACAATGTTCTTCTAATATACAAGTTTACATGGAAGAGGTTACCCAGCAAAGCCTGAGCTCCTTCAGTCGCTAGACAGATACCTTTTGTGTTGGCAGTATTTACAGAAAAAATACAATGGGAATAATTTCATTATAATTAATAAATGCTAAGAGTAATGTACCAAGTCCTTGCTACCTGCCTTGCAACAGTTGCAGTACAAACCTAAGACAATACTAACTTCTGTTTAAAACTCTACATTTAGTATATTTTTGTTAGGGGCATTTTTTTAGAATAGCCTGCTTATTCCTTTCCTTAAACAGTCATTTGGAGATAAGGAGTCAAAAGCTACTCCTGATGAAAACCTGTCATTTGACTAGGCAAAGCTACTTCTAATGTAAAACCTGTCATTTGACTAGGCATGGAATTACCTTTTTTTTCCTTGTTTTCTGGCTATGCTTGAAAAAAAACGTAGAAAGAGTTAAAAATTCAGAGTGCAGTGGATAAGGCCTAGAAGTATCAGCAGTTTTTGTGTATTCCAGTTTTGACTTATTTATTGATACACACTCCTCACTTGCAGAAAAAAATTTTTAACTCCTGCTTGACAGGAATTTGAGGGACTTGCACCTTGATGCTTTAAGTTGAGCTATTTCAGCAGCCTAGCGCTGGGCCTGTATCTATTGTTGGGAGGTATTAGCATGTGAAGTTGTTTTCCACAGAAAAATACTCAACACGTTTTCTGGTTTTTATAGGCAGGCTTTTTTCAAGAATATTTAACACTTAAAGAACGATGATTTTTCAGAAACCAGCTCTAGAGCTGGGAATATTAACAATAATTCTTGGCTAGATCTCTCATTCCATACTGGGGAGGTCCCAGTCCCTGCAGAAAACTTGATATCTTACTGAAGGTTTCAACAAAGTGGTTTGCAACATAAGACACTGGAACATAAGAAAGGAAAAGAATCTGATGTCCTGTGTCTTCTCTGCACTGTTAAATAATCACAAACTGTATGTCTTCCTTTTTTTTTTCTCTTGTAGTACCTGTTTGAGAATGGTAGAATAGATAACATTTTTACCGAGCCCTATTCCAGGTTTATGATTGAACTTACAAAACTTTTGAAAATCTGGGAACCTACAATTCTTCCAAATGGTAGGACAATTATTTTGTTTTGTGTAGCTGCATGACAAAGCCATATTATAAATTAATATTTTCTCAATGCCGTGAAGAAGAATGTGATCTGAGGCATTTACATTAGTCTGTTTCTCCACCATGTAATTGTTTGTGGTAGACTAGCATCATGGATTTTATGTCTGTTTCTACCAGTTACGGATTACACTTAAATATATCTTTGCCTCTGATCAATCTCTCGACTCCTTTGCCAGAAAGGCTTCCCATTCCAGTAGTCAACGTGCTAGTTCTCTTCCCTCAACTTTTAGCTCATCTTTTTTGAATACAGATAGCCAGAATTGTCTGTAGGGTTTGCGATGAGTTACTGTAAATACCGTGTACAGTGGCACTGGTATTTCCCTATTAGTACTGGAAATACTTCTGAGGGATCTGAGGATCACATTAGCAAATCATGGGAATCTTGTCTTGGCTCCTGGATTCCAAGTTCTTCTCACCTCAGTCACTTCCAAATTAAGAGTTTCCAAATTCTGCAGATATTTTTAATTGGTCTTCAGGTACGATCATGCAGTTTATAAAGCTGGACACCAGCCGTATTAGTATGTGAGATCTTTTTCAGAGTATCAGCGAAACTTGAGTGACATTGGCAACTCCATACATGTATTCACAACTGTTTTTTCATTTAGAAAATGAACTTTTTCTTTAATACAGAAATAATCTGGTTACTTCTAGACTGCTGCATTGAGGGATGTGGGTTTTTTCCCAACAAACCTCTTACAAGCACCCGTATCTTCTTTTCCTAACAGACTTACGATAATCACAGTGGGCTGTTTGTATATAAAGATGGTAAATTTTAAACTCATGCTCCATGTCTTAGGAATTACACATTTTTGCAGTTGGCTGACTGTGATTTAATAGAGTGAAATTAGAACTTGGTGAGGTTCTGCTGGTGTCTGCAGTCTTCCTTTGTATCCTCTCTCCATTCCTTAGGTATTGGAAGATCATGCTGTTCCGCAGCTTGGTTCTCCATGCTCCCTCTTACGTTTGTGCATGCAGTGTTCTTCGTTTTATTGGAATTACAGTTGCTTATGATAGGTCTGAATTTGATCTGATACGCAGTTTGTTAATATAGAAGGTCAGCTGAAAGAGGATTTACGTGAATCTCTGGCAGAATCTGCCTACTTAATTTTACTCATTTCTGCCTTCCCACCCGGCTCATGTATGAAGTTTTCATTGCTTTGGGAAGATTCTGAAAATCTGCTAGATTAGACACAGCTTGTAAAAGCTCTTAATTTGTAACTGGAATACGGGGAAAGCCCTAAAATTGCATAAATAACTCTGCTGTTTTTTCTTTGCCCGTTGTTTCTAGGTTATATGTTCTCAAGAATCGAAGAGGAGCACTTGTGGGAATGTAAACAGCTGGGTGCATATTCCCCTATTGTTTTATTGAACACACTTCTATTCTTCAACACCAAATACTTCCAACTAAAGAATGTCAGTGAGCACCTGAAACTGTCCTTTGCCCATGTTATGAGACGCACCCGAACTCTGAAGTATAATACTAAGATGACATATTTACGTTTTTTCCCACCCTTTCAAAAACAAGAGGTAGAATCAGGTGAGCGCTTTCTGATCATCTGAATTTTGGCAATCATGTTTATGTTGTCTGCTCCTTTTTTCTAGAAAGGACTGAAGAGAAAAATATTATGCAGTAAGCAGAGTTGTGAAGATGCTGTTACCCTGTAGATTTTCAAAATTTTTTCACTCTAGTAAGGTTTAAAGAGAAATTCTGCGTGACCCAAGGTGTTCAGTAAAAATTTATAAAAGAGGTGCCACACGTTTGGCTGCAAGCTTGTCTTTTATACCATCCTAGGCTAGCACAAAACTTTAACTACTGCATGAGTTAAAGGCCTTTTCTGAAGCACTTTTCTCTGGACTTCATATTCTTGAGGTCCAGAACTTTATCATGCCCTTTTAATGCCCAGATTTGTCCTAGGTCTGTGCAGTGAACACACAAGGCAGCCCGAATGATGAACAGCAGTTTTAGGTGAAGCTAGGGGCTTGCTCATGAGCAGGGACTATCCTGACCTCGGAGGCGAAGAAAGACAGGTTTTCCTTTGTGGTTATTTTTTGGTATTTGGAAAAGGAAAGTCTTGATCGACTGCTTCAGTTAATAGTTCCGGTGTGTTACGTGAATTCTGCTTTATTAGGAAAAATTATATCCTCCATATTTTTCTGATAGATACTAATTCTTGTTGGTTTTCTAGACGAGCCATGGGCTTTGGACAGCGTGTAGCATACGCAGTCTTTTGCCCCTCCAGCAGATCAAACCATTTGACTTGCATGTGACAGATAATCAGTTCAAGTAGTGTCCTTCCGTGTGATGCACAGTCCCATCACTAGGTGCTAGGCTAAGTGACTAGGGCTTTTTCTTGAAGGCACTGTTTTTCACTGAACTTTTGTGATGCCGTTTTTGTGTATCCAGATAAATTATCTGTAGGCAAAAGGAAACGCAGTGAAGATGAGGAGATTCCAACAGCAGTGGAAATGGCTGAAAATACGGATAATCCTCTGAGATGTCCAGTCCGACTTTATGAATTTTACTTATCAAAATGGTAAGTGACAGAACTTGATTTTTGGTCTGTAGACTGGAACAGGCATTTGGGCAAGGTTCCTGCTCAGACCTTTTGTACCTGTGCTGCGGGCTCCTCTCTCCGGTTCCTGATCCCTCAGTGTGAATGCAACCATGACTTCCAGCATCAGCACTGCTGTTAGACTCAGCAAATAGGTAGTATTTGTTACTGGTCTTGAGTCAAGATGTATTCTTTAAATACCTGTTTACACATCCACAGGGTGTAAAGGTAAACAAGGGGCATTACTATAGTGACCGTGGCTTTCTCATCTCCCTTCATTCCCATACAGGATCCTTCTTTTGAGAAGATTATAACTTAATACCCTGACATCATGTTCCTTGTGAAAGAGGGTGGGAAAAGTGTGACTTAGGTAAAACTGCTGATAGCTTTTGCCTGCTGAAATGTGAGATTAACTTGTTATCAGGAGTTAGAAAGGAGACTGTATAGCAAGGACATAGATATAAATCATTTTGTCTCCTCTTGTTTCTATATAAACTTCAGTTAGATCGTTGAGCAGGTGGAATGTAATGTTCTTCTCCCTTCAGAGAAAATACACGTGCAAAATGAAACAGCATCTCATTAGTGTCAGTTAAAACAAACAAATCACTCTCAAAAACGCACCTACTGAGCCTACTACAAACAGTCCAGTTACTTAGGCAAAGGCATGCCTGGCAACTGTCCTGACTCTTTGTCTCCCTCTGCTTACCTTCCTTGTCTTTACTGCGTATCATTAGAAGGAACTTTTAGCTGTCCTTGGGCTGGGAAAACATCTTCATGCTCCTCACATATCATAGCTGAGCCCCCGCAGTGGTGCAAGCAGCAGTAAAAAATCACTTTTCTGTTTTAATGTGAATATTCCAAAGCCAGGCAGGAGCGATCCTTGCTCTAGAGGGCTTTGTCTTCCTCCCAGAGCCTGAAGGCTGCCTCAGAGCCACACGGTCAGTCGTTCAAGCAGATGGGCTTACTGTTCTGCACCATGAGTAGGCAAGCTAGGATTTAGTTTTGCTAGCTCTTGGAACATTCCATGTGCCAAAGTGTGTAGCAATTCTGGAATTCTAGAACCGGTTTCATTTGGAGATTGACTGTTCAGTGCTTCTATCAATCATATCACGATGCTAGTACCATTAATTGGATGGAACTATGATTGAAGAACCACATCGGTAAAGAAGTCACTGATTTTCTTTGTTTCTTTATAAGCAGCTAATGCTAAATGACCTGGAAACAACCGTTCCCTAAGTTGAAGGGAGGAAAGCGAGTCACTAACAAAAAGATTGGAATTCAGCTGTTTAAATTACAGTGCTGTCATCTCAATGTAACTTTCATTTTCTTCGCTGTTTCTCCTTAGCGTTTTTGTGAGTAGGACTGTTAATGCTGCCTCCTGCTAATGTGCTCTTCCTTTTTTGCCGTTGGCAGTTCTGAAAGCGTGAAGCAGAGAAGTGATGTATTTTACCTTCAACCTGAGCGCTCCTGTGTACCCAATAGCCCCATGTGGTATTCCACATTGCCAATAGACCCAGGAACCTTGGACATCATGTTAACACGTATTCTTATGGTGAGGGAGGTACACGAAGAACTTGCCAAAGTCAAATCAGAGGACTCTGATATTGAGTTATCAGACTAACTGAAGTGGGATATTTTCCTTTGAATACACATCAGAAGCACCAAACTGTGAATACATCCAGCCTTTGGAAAATGTGTATCAAATAAGCCAAGATAATGTCACCTACAGGCATATTTTGAACCACAGTGGATGTACAAACTGGAACTGGAAGGAAGCAAGCTGTGTAAGCTGCAAAAAACAACGTCCTGTGGCACCGATAAATCTCTGAACAAATTCAAGATGAACCTATTTGAGTGGTGCATAAATCCGTTATCTGTTTAGGATTTGAAAAAGTTGCAAGATATTTTTAAGGAAAATGGTTGTGTAAAATCTACCATAACAATGTTGGGCATGGAGAGCTAGACTGTGGCTCACGTGACGTCTCAGCCTGATGGCTGGCAGTCCTTGCTGCCAAAGGACACGTGGAGATCCTAGAGCTCTTCACGGGGGCGAGAGAGAAAGTGGTGATATTTAGACAGACACCTTCCATTATAAATACACGTACACATATGCTTTTGTAATTTTTTTTGGAACTGGGATCAAATGTTAGGAAGGCAGAAGCCGCTGGCTATCTAACTGGAGAACGGTCTGGCTGCTGTTAAAGGGTCACACGAGGCCAGAATCTAGCTCTCGGTCCAGGCTGACACCAGGTCTAGCCCTGTTGAGTCTTCGATGTGGAAGAGGTGCTGTAGGTCAAACTTCAGAGTGGTCGTGTTACGGGACGAACATTTCTGGGGTATGTACAGGAGAGTGACTGTCCTGGGGTATGTGCAGAAAATCCCTTACCTAGCCCAGTAGCTCTGCAGTCTGTCGATATAATCTAGCAAATACTGTGGTGCGCGGAAATTGTTTCTCCCTTAAGGCAGCTTTCCTTTCTCCTCTTTCCCTACTCCTCTGTTTTTGATTATTTTGTAAGGCGAATTTGGAGGGCCTTGTCATTTCAAATGAAAGATACATGCACTCTTTCTCTTTCCACCTTTGCAACGCGTGCAGTGTTGTACAAAGGATGCAGTATTACTTTTGACAACAGAACTGTGGTAGAAAATTACCATATGTGTTCTTTTTCCCACCCCACCCAAAGAGATTTAGTCATAGTGTTGGAAATGGAAAGAAATTTTTTTAAGGCTTGGCTGTTACTGCGTCTTTTTGAAGAGAAAAGCTCCCACATTGTGTTTAGAGGACAGGAGATTATCAGATGCTGTCTGTACCTCCGTTTTCTCAACCTACAGATATGTGTTTCTGATGACCAGTGGTCACAAATTCATTGGAAACCCGAACTATTTTTAAAGAAGAGAATTGTATGGTTTTTATCTAGCTCTGGTCAGTTATCCATCGTGTAACAGGGGTCTGGTATTTGATCTTGTCACTAAAATTTCAAGAGATGAAAATCAACAGCCTTGAATTATATTTCCTTTTTTTTGTTTGTTTTATTTGTTTTTGTTTTTTAATTATTTTTTTAGCAGTAACAAAAGTAATTTAACAAAAATAAAATCAGAAAGTAGTCTATTGACGTTGTGTACTCGGTAGTCCTGTCCCTGCCTGTAACAGATTTCACTGATGTATTTTTTAATACAGAAAACTATGTGAAAAGTAAACCTGCCCCTGATTCTGTCTGATCAAAGCCCATCTGTGTCTTTCATTTCTGATCCAAGATACTGCTTGCTCCATGTGCTGGCCTAGCACTCCAGGGGGAGATGTTTGGGACATAATCCGTACCCTGCCAGTACAGTATCCCGGCATTTGGAGGCTCAGGGATGCTCCCACAGGCTGATTTCTTGTTCTGTGAACACTAACCCGTCCCTCCCCATTGTTCTATTAGATAGTGACATAGCAGGCACGCTACTTTGGATGGGGCTGGTTGATAGAACGTTTCAGGGAAAATAAAACCATTCTGGAAAGATGAGTGTATAAGTCTGTAGGGGATAAAAAATGTCCGAGCTGTGTCTGTTGCACACAGGTGTGCCCAGAACCTCGATGTCAGGAGGAGAGGGAAAGGATTCGGGAATGCCTGTGTTCATCCCCTAGAAGAGTGCTGCTGTTCTCAGCTGGCTGCCTTTGCCTGCTCCCTCCTTCCCCGGCCGCCCCCAGGAGCAAGGGGGCAGTTAGGACAAGCTGTTGGGAGGGCAGGCTTCCGTTGGGCGAGGGTTGTCTAAAAAATACCACATCTGAGTTTTCCCTTAACAGAAATATTCCCATCGAACAGCAGTATATTAGTATCTTAGGAGAAACATACTCATTTTTTCTTTCTCTGAAGACACTCACTCCTTGTCTGTGAACACTTCCACGTATGTTATTTTTTTCCAGGTCCTCAGAACGAAAGATATTATTTGCCTTTTATGTTCTCTCAGCAAGGAAAGTGAAATCACTTTTAAGCTTGACTGGGTGAAAACAAAGTTGTTAAACGTTTTGCTAACTCCCGTTTGCTTCGTGGCTCTGAGATGAGAAGGGTTTCAGTGGAGTTAAACGACACAGTTCAGGACAAGTAGTTTTAGTTTCAGCTTCTCTGGTCAGACACCATCAGTTAACAGGACAAGTAGTTTTAGTTTCAGTTTCTCTGGTCAGAACCATCTGGAGAATGCATTTTGGTGTTGTCCAGGGTGTGCCTGGGCTGCCTTTGCCTCTCGGGTGATTTCTAGTCAGCCCGGGTAGAGTTCACACTTGATTTACAAGATAGAAGGTTTAAAATACATTTATAGATCATACACACAAGATCAAAGTTCTGAACACTTAAGATGAAGTTGTTTATAATAAACGTATCCGAATCATTCGCTGACCATGCAACGATGTTTGTTACTTGAAATATTCTTTTAAGCAGAAAAATCATGCTGTAATCTCGGTGCGGACAGAGGAACGACCAAGATGGGTGTGAGAAAAATAGAAGATGATGATCCTGCGAACAGGGTTTCTGTCGCTGTGCCTTCCTGCTGCTAGACACACGTTCCACTCCCCTTCGTGTTCAGCCTGCAGGGATGATGGCATAGCTCTGCAGACCGGTTGGAGAGCTTGGAAGCGAGCATGTCGTGTTACTTGTTAGCGAGCGTATCCACAGTTCTGGCTACTTACGCAAGTCTTTGGATTTTTGCAGAGGTTTTTTTGGTTGAAAATGCTTCTGGAATGTGGCTATTCCCTCCGTGGCGCCGGCAGTTCCCTGGCAGCTCTCACTGTGAGAGGTGCTCGGTGCAAGCCTGCTGCTCTCTCCCGGCTTCGGCTGACTGAAGAAACTGGGGCATGTTGAATGCCACAGAATGAGGTGCAAAAAGAAGTTCAATTATCTTCGGAATTATTCTGTCAACTACAGATCTAAAAGAACCCCCTGGATTTCTCTGGCAGTAGTCTCCAGCCGAGTGATGGCTCCTCAGAGACCTGAAATAAAGTGGCAGCAGAATCACTCGTTTCCCATTTCCCCAGGGTGCGCTCCTGCACCGGTGCCGGTTCAGTGCCAGGGTCACAGAAGTGGCTCTGAATGTGCAATAAAGTCTTTGTTTTCTGGTAACAATCTCAGTAACTCTGCTCAGTCCCTTGAGCAATAGTTTCACTGTTGCCTTAAAAAAAGAAGAAACCAGAACAACTGCTTGTGTGTAAAGTCCTTGGGGTGCTCTTCTCAAACCGCCGGCACCGTGTTCGCTCTCTGGGCTGGAGTTTTGCTCCCATCAGCACAATAGGTTCCTGCGCTGCTTTTTCTTGCACGTGTCATTTTAAACAGTCCTAACAAAGCAGAGGCAAAATTAAATTTCGTTGTCTTCTATTAAACAGCTGCTCGCCTGCAATGTGTCCCCTGTAGCATCATCAGCCTTAAAGAAATTAAGTTTTGAGCAGTTGAGCTACTGAGCAGTTACTGAGCCTTTCCTGGGCAAGAGAAGCTGTCCCGTTTTTGAGAACGGAGCACCGAAAATGTGTAAAAATCATGGAGCATGGCTGAGGAGAAAGTCTAGAAGGAGTTTTAGGAGCGGTGAAGCTGGATGGGAGCATACCCTGTCTCTCCAGGTCTTGCTGAGGGGTTGCTATGAGTGGAGCAGGCATGAGCCACCGCTTTTCATCCCAGCCTCAGCAGATGATGGCAAGACTAGTCCCTGCACGATCGATGACCTCTTTTCTTGGCTTCCTGTGGGCAGCTGCTTGAGAGAAATCTCTTTTCCCCCCACGAGTCGGCTGCAGATTTGTCGGGCAGGTAGGACTAACTCTACTTTTATGTCTCCCCTGGTTGGAGAAGCTGGGGGGGTGGGGTGTAGAGTTTTTGCAAAATGTTGCATTTGTTAAGAAGTTGACCTCAGCCCTTTTCTTTTAGAAGGTGGATTTTTTGAACTAAGGGGGAAATGGCTCCTTTAGTCCCATCACTGGCACGAACAGATCCCCTCTAACTTCATCCCGTGGCTCCCATGTCAAGTCCGTAGCACCAAGTTGGTACCAGCTTGCATTTTTATCTCCGGTTTCCTCCCTCCACCACTTCCAAGAAGCCTTCGATAACTTTTCGTTTGTGCTGTGTTTTATGAGGAAACAATTTCAGACATGCCAGAAAGAGTGAGTAATGACGGGGCGGGTGGTGGCAGAGGAGCTGTTGCAGGGTGCTGGGAAGGGTGCCTTGGGCAGGTGGGCAAGAAGCTAATATGAATATTTAAGTGTCTAGGTTTCATCATTTGATATTCAAAACATTTCAGTTGGATGCTATTAAGGACAATTAGTGAACGTGGGTGTGGGTCATAGATGGGACAAACTTGGAAAGAAAGAACCTGGATGTAAAAGCGTTTTCAGTTCCCGCGCCAAGCACGCTACCTCTTCTGCTGTCTCATGGCAAACTGCAAAATCTGCAACAGCTTTTTTATTTTTTGATTTTCATCAGTAGATGCTGCTGCCGTGGAGGTCGTTAGCTCTCAGTCGACGGCACCAGTGCTAGCTCTGGTCCAGGGAGAGGCGCAGCGTTGTAGGATGGGTTTTAGAGTCTCAAAGGAATTTGGGCATCTTGGATTCTTCTAGCCACAGAAGTCAAATTTCCATTGGCCATAACATTCACGAAGCTAATGGTTTTTCAGCAGAGATACGGGTTTTGTTAGAGAAAAAACCTGAAATACCTTAGATTATTACTTGCTTGGAGGGAAAAGGGAATTTATTACAACGAAACAGTCAAGCTAAACAAAGCATCACACACACCGAATCTCAAAAATGTATCCCAAGTGCACAATTTTAATTAACTCAAAGCCGGTCCAAGTTCCCGGTGCTCAGCCTTAGGATGCAGGCTGCGATGGCCACGTTAGCTGTGGCTCAGCTCGTTTTGTGGTTCACGGTCAACTACTGGGTGTGCCAGGAAGGGCATACCTGGGGCCTTAGGCCCACCAGTCTCGGACTTTTTATTCTCTCTTCTACATATTTATAACACAAAAAGCCAGACCGATTTGAGAAGGTCTTTTCAAGCTGCTGGGAGCCGAGCCAGGCTGCTGCTTTTCCGAGAAGGGTGTGGGTGATCACTCCTGGACCTTGCCCCCCCCCCCCACCCCCCAATTAAGCCACTGACTCATTATATAGCCCGGGATCCAGTGTACACTTCATGTCACTACTGTTCTATCGATGAAGCCTCGTGTTCCTTCCCTTGCCAATCTGTACCTCGGTTGTACCCATCTGTAAATTGGCCAGACTTTCCTACCTCGTTTGGGCATTATGAGGCTAAATTCTGTAGGATGCTTTGCAGCCCCGTGATGAAAGGTGCTATATAACTGCAAAGTGTTACTTCAAAAGATTTAAATAGGTCACCAGTGCATCATAACCTATATTAAAAAGACTTTTTCTTATATGAGAATTTATAGAGTTCAATGTATGGTATTAATAAGTGAATTATTGAGACCCCCAAAACAGTTTTTGTTTGAATCGTATCTGTATT
This sequence comes from Falco rusticolus, assembly GCF_015220075.1. Classification (NCBI taxonomy): domain Eukaryota; kingdom Metazoa; phylum Chordata; class Aves; order Falconiformes; family Falconidae; genus Falco; species Falco rusticolus. The sequence continues at coordinate 117,484,856 of NC_051189.1, forward strand.
CTGGAAAAGTGATTAAAAACCTTTAACCTTAATAAAAGAGTTTAGCCTTATTTCCTGTATGATGTTGGAATCTTTTAAACTTAAAGCAGAATCTCACAGATTTTAGGGGTGGAGGGTTTACTTGTTTTTAAGCCAGCATTAAAATAGCAGCTTAATATCTTCACAGCAAGGCTTGGTCTTTCCCACACGGCCGTGTGGCAGCTCACACTGCGTTTTGCTCCTCTTGGAAGCCTCTGGGATCGGCTGTAATTAGATCAATCACCAGCAGAGCTTGTTACACACCTTCCCCAACTGGTGGCTGCTCGAGGGGTGCTGGCCACCAGGAGAGTCCTCAGGACCCAACGTCACCTTTGCTCTGCCACCCTGAAATGCCGGAATGGGCCAGGAGCCCATGGAAGCACCGCCGCTCGCCTGAGACCTTCATACGGCGCTCGGATGCCTCCCAGCAAGGGCACGGCAAGTCTCACGGGCTGCCGAGTGAGCTCCCTGAGGCTCCTCCGTGTTAGGAGCCACCAGAGCTTTACTTAGGGCAGTTTTCAAGGCCCTGAAGCTGTTTTACACTTATTTTGAACTGTGCTGGTGCCCCCACAGCCAGGCAAGCGCCCGTGCAGCCAGCATAGCCTTCGGGTTTAAAGAAGCTGCTGAGAAAACAGATAGGGGCAATCGCAAGCAAAAAAATAATTACTCAAATGCTGATTAAATGTTCCCAGCAGCCTGAAGAATGAGCATCTGAAATTAGGCACACCCTGGTGCGGCCCCGATCGCCAGCAGACATCACGGATGCGTGGTATGAGTGTCTGGGGGCAAGGGAGAGTATTAGTTTCAATGGAGGATGATTATTATTATTATTATCATCATCATTATTGCTGCTATTATTATTTAACTGTTACACAGCTGACACCGATACCATCATTCGAGGTGAGCCGGGTCTGCACAGGGATAGCTGGTGTTCGGTTCAGGAGACAAGGAAAACTGGAAATGCGATTAAGAATGATGGCATGTGATGTGCAGAAGTGGCAGGGAAATACCGTGTCTGCTTGTTGACTAATGCTGTCATTAATGCATTTATTTTAGGTAATTAATTATAGAGAGTATAGTAACTGAAACCCAGCTGACTGCCAGGGAGACCCTTGGTTGCCTGGGCTTGGGACACCACAGGGGACACGTGCCACACATCAGTCCCATCTGCCATCCGTCACCACACACCACGTGAATTAAACACAGTAACAACCCTATCTCCGGCCTTGCCAGGGTCTCGGCTTTTTTTGGGGCGAGGGAGTGCAGGGCTGAAAACATACTGCTTTGATTCCATTCCTGGACCACCACACATCCCGAGGAGGTTGATGGATACCCGGCCTCCGACCGCACACCCGCCACCACAACACCCCCACATGTGAACCGCCTTTATTGGTTTCAATGCACTCATTGCTCCAGCGGAACCGCAGATTGTAAGAGGGTGGCCGGGTTGCTGGGGGGCTGCGGGGGCTGCCTGGCAGAAACCTCGGGCTCAGGCACCTTCTTGGCTTCACTTGGGTTTGTCACCTGAAGTTTTCTTCCAGTTGAACAGCCTGGAACCGGCCACTGCACCGAGCGGCCCCAGGGTAGACATCAGCCCGATTTTGGCACCAAGAGAAAAACCTCCAGCTCCTGCAAAGACAGTGACACCCCAGGATACCCCAGGAGCACTGATGCCGCCTGCTGAGGGGCTGAGCACCAGGCAGAGACCACCGAGGACTTCTGCTGGGTGGAGAGAGCCAAGGTCTGCTCCAGACTGTGCCGGGGAGCTGGCCTGGGGGCCGTCTCTGCCCGCTGAGCGCTCCAGCCCCTTTCTGCTGGCCCATGCTGGCCCCGGCCAGCACTGTGGGCGAATAATGCAGACACTGCTCTTGCCAGGAGAGCAGACACCCACCTGATGGCCCCAAACCCTCCCCCTTGGTGCCCTACCCCAGCAAGTCTTGATGCGTCCTACCACACCGTGGATTTATCCTTCCCCACAGCTCCGGGTGATTTGGAGCAAGGATGGGTTAAAGGGCTGGTTTGGCTCTACAGCACCTAAGGTGGTGCAGCCCCCCAGGATGACCCCAGCCCCACTCACCAATCGACTGCAGCACGGCCACGGTGCTGCCGGCCGCCACTGCTCCGTTGTTGGCTATGGCAGCTGCTGACATCATCTTGGCAGCCAGGGACCCAGCGGCGATGCCGGTCGCCTTAAAGCCCAGCACACAGACGCCCGCGGGGACGCCAAAGAGGGCCACCCCTGCGGGCAGGACACCGCAGCGTTAGGGAGCTCTCGGCCACCTGCACCACCCCCTGCCACCGGTGCTGGATCTGGCCCCCCAGAAAGGACAGAGGCGTTGGAGAGGGGAGTGAGGGCTGTGGGGTGCGGGGATGGGGACACCCCATCCTCGGGAGGGGAGGCGGGCAAGGGCTGCAGCAGGGGATGCAGCCGGGGATGCAGCCGGGGATGCAGCCGGGGATGCAGCCGGGGATGCAGGCAGACCCCCAGGCACAGGCCGGGGCTGCCCCCTCCCTCGCAGCACCCCCCGAGCTCTCCCCGGCCCGGCACTCGCAGCCCCCCAGCCCGGTCCCCCACCACAGCCCGGGGCTGGGACCAGGCAGCGACCCCGAGCGCTGCTCGCCCCACGCCAGCCCCTCACCTACTCCGACAGTGGCTCCGATGGCGGCTCCTTTGACTTTGTTTTTCATGGCTCGGAAGGAGAGGCCCTGCCTACCCTGCCTACCCTGCCGGCCCTGCTCGCCCCGCCCCGCCCCGCCCCGCCCCGCCCCGCCCCGCCCCGCCCCGCCCCGCCCCGCCCCGCCCCGCCCGGCGCGTCATCACGCGGGGGCGGAGGCTGCGGGCTGGCCGGGGCCTTTCATTAAGGGGATCGAGTGCAGCAGGGGAGGTACACGGGGGGCGGGGGGGGTGTGTCTCAGCGAGACAAGCATCAGTGAGGGTCCCGAGGCGGGTCCCGGAGGGTCACAGCAGGACTCCCCCGAGGGCAGCCTCGATGACAATCCCGGCCACCAACAGCCGTCACAGCTGTTGGACTTCACTGTGGACCTGAGGAAGAGGAGGAGAAATCAGCCCGAGCCTCCCCGTCCCCAGCATGGGGCCCCCACTGCACCCCACTGCCTGGGGGGGCATCCCAAGGAGGAGCAGCCCCCACCCCCCCCCACCAACGACCTCACCTCCCTGTGGGTGCACCTGGCACCCCACACCAGGGGGGACCCCAGGGTTCCCCCCTCCCGTGGCCGCCCCAGGCCCTCATCACACTGCTGGTACCTCCTGGGGAGGCTGAAACACGGGGTGCGCTGCGGTGACCCCGTGGGCACCGCGTGGCACAGTGCCAGGAGCACTCACCAAGCAGCTTGGCTATGGCCACCAGGGTCCTGGGGGCCACCCTCCCGCCACTGCCAACACAAGCATCGTCCGGCATGCGGGCATCTGGCTGCGTTACCTGCTTCGGTGAGGCTCGGTGCCAGCAGAGCTCCCGCCACCGCCACAATGAGTCCTGCTGCAGAGAGAAGCAGCGGTGACACTCCCACGGGAACACACATGTCCCCAGGCTGTGAAACCCTCAGCCCCGGGGCGCTGCTCAGACACGTGTGTCCCCCAGCCTCAAAAGAGGGGGGTGCGGAGGCAGAGCCCTGGTGGCCCACGCCAGCCTGGAGCAGAGCAGGGGGTGCAGAGCACCGGGGCCAAACCTCCCTAACTGGGGCACCGAGAGGGTCCTGCATGTGGGGTGGGCTGAGGGGCAGCGTTCTGGGGAGGGGGCAGCACCCCCGAGCAGGGTCTGTGTGTGCAGAGCAGCAGTGCAAAGCACCAGGAACGTGATTTGTTTCTGCGTGGTGTCAGCCATCCCCGTGCCCACCAGCGCCTTACCCGTCGGTGGGGTCAGCCCAAGAACACAGAAAACCTGTAACAGAGCGGGGATGGAGGGCGGTCAGTCGGCCGGGCCGAAGGGAGGGCGAGCTGCTGGGGCGCTGCGAGGGGCTCCTCCACGCCCTGCCCGCACCCCTGGACCCCCTCCTCCTGCAGGAGCATGTGCCCCTTCCTGGGAGCATCCCGGTGCCCCACACCAGCAGGACAACGGCTTGTGCCTTCTCCAAAACGCTGGGGAAGCACGTCCTTGCCGGCACAGCCCCACTGCCCACAGCTGGCCCTGGCCCCGTCCCGTGAGAGCCCCAAGCCCCCGAGCCCCCCCGCGCCTTTGCTCAGAACCGGAGGGATATTTGCTGCGCACCCAGGGGCGGGTACCCCGTGTGCCCTGTGCTGTCCCAGTGTGGGGACAGCACCCCTGACCCCGGGAGCCGCCGCACAGCTTACCCATGGCGGGCTGGCCCGGGGGGGCAGCGGCTGGAGTGAAGGTGTGGGGCGTCTTGTCCAAGCTGGGTCCTTTGAGGAGCAAGAATAAGAGTTTCTTCCTAGAGTGGCATGGGTGGCGAGCGGGCTCTTGCTCTCCTGCACAGCCACCCCCTTCCCACCCCATCCTGCCCCCCAGGAGCGCCTCCATCACCCCACAAAATCAGAGACCCCCCCAGACCTCGTGTTTCTTCCCAGCCCAGGACTCCCTGGCCACTCCGCCAGCCCAGCGGACTGAGCACCCCCCCACACTTTTATCCCCCCCTCACAAAAGGGGTGCTGTCCCCAAGCACCTGCCACGGTGCCCCAGCACCCTGTGCCACCAACCTGCTCGTCTGCTGACCAAGAGGTCAGTGCTGATAACAGAGGTCTTGGGTGACATCGGACGATAAAGTTCCAAGAATCACCCTGCTGGGTTGTTTTCCCACAATTTCTGGTCCACTCCCGTGTTCACCCTTGGTGTGCCTGGTTCCACCAGAGCTGGAGGTGGCCGGGCAGCGCGGCTGTGACTTCCCTGTCCCCAAGGGTCGGACCCCAGGGCTGCCCCCCACGGGGAGCTCCCTCCCTTTGCTGCAATGCCCTCGCAGGGACGGGGGGGACGGGAGGTGCCGGGGCTGCGGTGGGGAGATGTGCTGGGTGGGGAGGAGGCTCCTCACGCTTGTGCCGTGACGGCTGGGGCTCCTTGGGGCATTTCCCCACCAGCTCTGGGGCTGGGGAAGCTCGGCCGTTTTGGATGAGGACTATGGGCAGCACGGGCAGCCTGGCAGCACGGAGATTTCCACCAGGCAGCCTCAAAAAACAGCCAAAACCCTATTTTGCAAACTCCCTTTCCCCCACTCCTCACACCCACTCCTCACCCCGAGCTCCTCCGGGCAGGACGCAGCCAGCCCACCCGGTGACAGCCCCCCGGGGCCGGTGAGGGCGCAGTGGGTGCTGTAGCCATGCGCCTCTGCAGCTGGTTGAAGGGGACCAAATCCAGTTGCAAGTTGATCTGGTTCCTTTTTACCAGCCCTAGGGACACACCGTCTCTCCAGAGGTGCTGCCTGGACCGGTGCTGGTGCTGGTGGTGGGGTCCCGGTGTGGGGGTCCCAGCCCAAAAATACATACTTCTTAACATTCCATAATGCCGGCCGACTCCATATGGGCATATGAAGAAGTATGTAGGGTTGGGAGGGAGAGGCAGGCAGCGTGGGGCTGGCTGGTGGGGCACAGGGCTGCCCACCACTCCCGGCAGAGCCCACCGGCTCGGGGCTGGGGGACCCTGGAAGGCGCCGGTGGCCGCAGTGAAGCCCGAGGCCCCGCAGGGGCTGTGGGGAGCATCTCCTGCCCACCCCAGATCCAGCCCCTGCCTGTGCCCAGCCCCGGGTGCATCCCCGGCGTGGCACTGCCCGTACGGTCCCGCAGTGCCCACAGCCACCCTGGGGCAAGGGGTCCAGCGGGTTCGGAGAGGGCGACGGTGCCGCGGCCAAGGCGTGTGCCTGGGACACAGAGCCTCTGCACCAGCCAGAGGATGCCAGGGCTGCCAATGTGCCTGCCGCCGGGTACCTTGGCCGGTGGCTACCCTTCGCGGGCGGTGGGATGCCCCAGGACGCAGCCAAGGCTCAGGAGTTTGGGCCAGGGGGTGCCACGGGGGCTGCACCTCCAAGTTGATGGGGCCACAGCCAAGTGCCGTGGATGGTGGAGGTGGGTGCCTGTGCTCGGAGCCACTTCCATAGCGGGGGTCCCCCCATCAGCACTGGGTCGTCACAGGGGGTCCCCGCTGCTGCTGCTGCGTGGGGTCAGGATGTTGCAGCACCCCCTGGCACCCCGCACTGCCCCAGCACACCGCACCAGAGCACTGCTGGCAGCTCAGGCCAGCGCAGAGGGGGCCCCACATCCCACACCCCCCACACACCCTGCCCAGCTCGTTTGCAAAGCCAGGGGGACGGGGGCGTCTGGGCCCTCCCCAACCCGCAGCCATGGGCAGGGGAGGCTGGAGATGCCTTTGCCCACGGGAGGGGGGTTCAGCTGAGATCTCAGGGGCTTGAGACCATAACAGGGTAGGGGGGGCACTCCCCAGCCCCGGCACAGCACGGCCAGGGCAGGGCGATGGAGGGGGCGAGCATCACCACAGCCCAACCGTGCCTTGACCCCAGTGACCTTCCTACCCCTAAATCCATGGCCGGAGCGGTGTGATGGTGGGTGCAGGGAGCCGTCCTGGGGGTCCTGGGCCCGCCCTTTCCCAGGATGGGGGAACAAGTGGTGTGTGAGGGGCTGCACCATGGGCAGGAGGGACACGGGGCTGGCCGGGCCCGGTGCGGCCGTGACTCAGCGCCGGGAGCTGTGGCCACACGCGCTGCAGCTCTCTGCAAGGAGCCAGTGGGTGCCAAGTACACAGTCACCACGCTGGCCCCGTTCACGGCACCCACAGGCAGGAGAGACACTGCTGGGTGGCCCCCAGAGCCACCAGCCATTGCCGTGAGGCGCAGGGCTGCTGCCAGCACAGCCACTGTCCCCACAGGACACTCCGCCGACACCCAGGGATGCAGCGCTGGGGACCCTGGAGACATGGCTCCCAGGACCCAAGTGCCCAGCCCAGCAGCAGCAGTGGGCAGAGCGTGTCCAGCTGGGCCGGCACCCCTGTCCCCCCAAAAAGCAGAGTGAGTGGGTGTCCTGAGGCTGGAAGCTGCAGAGATGTGCCCACTTAACCCTTGGGGCTCTGCCGGCCCCACAGCACAGCGGGATGCTGCCGCAGTTTTGCTGTAGGGGTGCAGGGGATCCCCAGGGCCCGGCGGGGCTGTTGGGGAGCAGCAGGAGCCAAAAGCCGGCAGCTGCACTCACCCTGCACCCCCAGAGCCAGGGCACAGGGTCAGGGCTCTCACGTCCCAGCCCAGTTCAGCTCCAGCCACCTCGGCTGACCTTGGGCAGCCTCCCAGGACTGCGGTGCCAGAGGTGCCACAGCCCCATCCCACGGCACGGTCCCCGCAGCCCTCGGCTGGGCTCTCCTGGTGACCTTGGAGGGCTGCACCCAGCGCCACGGGATGCTCACTGCATCCAGGCCACCCCTGCCTGCTCCCACCACTCCTCCTTGCCCCTGCCCTGCCCCATGGCCTGTCTCTGCCCCACCACCCTCCTTGTGCCCACATGTTCCTGGCCATCAGCTCCCCCCTGCAGCCCTGGGAGTGCTCCCACCACTGCAGGCAGCCCCCAGCCCTCCCCAGCCCCAGCGCTGCCCTTGACGGCTGCAGATGCATCCCGAGCTGAAGCCCTCCAGGCACCTCTGCCCTGCGGCAGCCCCTCAACCACGGCTCCTCCGTGCCCCCAAGCTGGCCAGCAGCCCCGTCCTGGGCAGCCCCCAGGTCCCCCACCTGCCCCAGAGCAGCCCCCTCCCTGGGGCTTGTGGGCACCAGGGGGTAACAGCCTTACAGGGGGGAGGCAGAGGAGCTGGGGGGGGCCACCCCAGGGCTGGCCGTGGCGGCAACCCATGCGCTTGCACAGCACCCAACAGCCCCAGCCTGGCTATAAAAGGAAGCATCTTTTTATCCCGCTCCCCCCAGCGCCGTGTGCCCGGCCGTGCTCTGCAGTCGCCGCCTCGCAGGGCCCTTCCCAAGTTTTACTGTTCAGCGCTGCCCACCCAGCCGGCTCCCCCCGGCTCATCCATCCCTGGCAAACCCACTGCAGCAGCCACGCCAGCCGCTGAGCGGCTTAACAAAATACCAAGAGGCCCAGCAAGGAGGAGGGAGGTGGGTGCGAGGGGAGCGGGGAGCGCTGGCGGAGGGTGCCTGGGGGAGCCCCCAGCCCCCAGCCCTCTGCCCCTTTGCCTGTGGGCACTGCCCATACTGGGGCCGCAGGTACACGGCCCGTGGAGCCCTGGTGCGCCCAGCCGCGGTGGGCAGCGCTTCCCCCCGTGCGCGCCCAAAATGTGATGCCAAAGCACCCAGGAGTTGGCCTTCCCTTCCTGCCCCATCCCACCGGGGTGGGGTATCCCCGCTTCGCGTGGCTGAGGGAACCCCAGCTCCCTGGGGAGGGGGTGACTGACCCAGCTGCAGGGGGGGGGCACCCACAGGCAAATGGGCCTGGGTCTGCACCGCTGCGCTGCCTGCGGACCCGAGCACCCCCCACCCCCCTGCAGCTGGGACCTGCTGGGGGTGACCCATCGCCCCTCCGACCCCACAGAGAGTTTGCTGCTGCCCCCACTCCTCCAATTCCACCCAGGCTGGCCCGAGGCGGCTGGGGGGCTGCGGTGACCCCCAGCCCTGGGGGCTGCCCCCTCCCTCCCCACCCCGAGGGGAGCCCAGCGTGGGGCCGTGAGCGGCCGCAGCATCCCCAGCCCGAGCGGGGCTCGGCACCAGCCGCCTCGCTGAAGGTTAAACGCCGATGGCGGGGAAAGCCCCGCTGCCCCCCACAGCCCCCGTACCCCCCGCCCCGCATGGCCACTTACAGTCCTGGGGGGGACAGCGGCCGGCTGCAGGCTGGGCTGGTGGCAGGGGGCTGCGGTGACACCCCGCACAAGCACGCCGCTTCCCCGCTCGCCTTGACTTTGCCACAGGACTCCTCCGGCTCGTCCGCAGGAGCTTGCAGCATCCTCCAGTTCAGCGGGAGAAGTTCCTCGCCAGGGAGGGAGGGAGGGAGGGAGGGAGGGAGGGATTTAAGGCAGACCCTGCCTGGGATGCGGACGCCTCCGGGTGCAGGTGAAGACCCTCCGCTCACTGAGCACCCCACAAGCCCCCTCCTCGCACGCCCCATCCCACACGGGGTGCCCCAGCACACGGTGTGCCCAGCTCTGGGGATGCTGCGTGGGTGCTCTCTGCTGGGAAAGCCTCTCCCCCGGCCGAGGCACCCAGGGTTGCCACCGGCTCGCAGCCAGCCGGCCACCCCTGCCCTCCACCACTGGCCCCACAGCCCCCCGCGGCTGCCTGGTGGGGGTCCCGGCAGGATGCCATGGGGGGAGCCACATCCGTTGCTGGGCCCAGCAGCAGCCCGGGGTGGCTAGGAGCACAAAGCAGAGCCCGTGGGGGGCCCGGGAGGGTGAAACTTGTCACCGCTGCAGCCACAGGGGCGTCCCTGGGCCTGGGGGTGCCCCACAGGGACGGGGATCCCAGGCTGCCCCAGGCCACCCGCTCTGGGTGTCCCCAGCACCCATGGGGCGGCTCTTGGAGCATCTGGAGCAGCAGCATGGGGGGTACCGGGCTGCTCTGCCCACCCCGGGACCCCGCCGGTCCTACCTCTGCCTGCGGAGAGCCGGCGGGGCGAGGGGGACCCCCGCTCGGGGCTGCGGCGGGGGCAGGACACCGGGAGACACCTGATTGTGGTTCCCAAAGGGAAAAGCCAGAAAAAGCAGCCCGGCGTCCCTCCCGCGGCGATCCCGGCGGCTCCCTGCCTGCCACGACGCCCTCCCCACCCCGGGTGCGCTCTGTTTGCCTGCTATTTTTGGCAGCCTCCTAAGAGCTCCTCTCAGGCTATTAATAATGAGAGTGCGAAATTCGTTTGGCCTCTCCTATATAAGGAAAGGTAGAGGCTTAGAGGCAGCTAAATATACTGGCGCGTGCGGGAGCGAGCGGGGAGGCTTTGGCACCGAGTGTGGAAAAGAGATTGTTCGAACAATGGAAAGACGGACTCAGCGCACGGGGCCCCGCACGGACAAAGGGACAGACGGCAGGATGGACGCAGGGTGACGGTGCCCGTGGGCCCGCAGCGCAGCACCCACCTGCACCCTGATGGCCCCAAGGGCCCTGCGCGGGAGGGGGAGGTGCTGCAGCAGGGATGCTGTGCCAAGCCCCTGTCCCCAGCCAGCCGTGCCCCCCCACCCCCCCCCAGCGCCTGTAACTGACCCACGGGGCCAGCAGCGACCCAGGGACCAAGGCTGGGTCTGTGCCCAGCCGGGAGGGATGCGCGGGCTGCGGCAGCGCGACCGGTTCCCACTGGGACGCAGCCAGCACTGGGCTGCTCCTCCAGCTGGGCCCCCTGCGAATCCAGGCTTCTCTCAGAGCAGCGACCTGCCCCGGCTTTGCCACCCCAGGGGCAGCCCCGCAGTCGGGGGCCAGGCGGGGTGCCAGCAGTGCCACAGCATCCCCAGGAGCCACCAGCATCCCTGCAGTGCCCATCGCTCACAGGGGCTGTCCACACCTGTGGCCACGGGGATGCTTAAGGAGTGACATCGGCACCGTAACCGTGTCACCCCGCTGCTGCAGGGACGCGGGGCGAGGTGTGGGAGCTCCTGCCAGCACAGCCACCCGGAGCCGGGCTGGAAGAGGTAAAGCAGCAGCAGTTCAGGGAATCCTAATGACAGAAGGCACCAGTGAGCAGCGCCAGATCCACGTGGTCAGAGCAAGGACAGCGCAAGCAGAGGGGTGAGAATGCCTGTGGGGAGAGAAAACCCCTCCAGCTCCAGAAAGAGCCTTTTTTTTTTTTTTTTTTTTTTTTTTTTTTTTTTTCACCTTTTTAACTTCTCCCAGCAACCGGCACAGCTTAGGGAAGGACAAGCGGAGCCAGGGAGCTCGGGGCTGTATTTGCAGCCACATCGAGCTCCCCGGCTTGGTCATGGTCCAACAGGCATCCCTTGGCCATGGCTTCAGCTGCCTGCAGCATCACGGTGCCGGTGGCTGCATCCACGCAACTTGAGGGGCCTCGGGGCTTCCCCCAGCTGCTGAACCACCAAAAAGCCGGGACAGTGGCAGCGGTGGGCAGGACCCTTGAGCTGCTGCCCTGCCCGCCGCCACCGCTGCCTCGGTTTCCTGAGCCACGTAACTCCTGTAACGCAAACCTGTTTCTCAGGCTGAGAGGCTCAAATAAGGAGCAGCTTGGGGTTGCTCTGAGGCTCCAGAATGGAGCCACAGCCTCTCTGGGGAGGTGACGCAGACCAGAAGCTGCTGGAGGCAGTTCTTTGCCCTCGGGGCCATGAGAACCCCGTCTCTCTCCCTCTGCTGCCCTGGGGCTGGTGCAAGCTTTCCCCGGCAGCAGCTGAGCCCCGAGAGCCCACAGCCGGGGGGACACGGGGCTCCCTTGCCCACAGCCACCACCTCTGTCCCTCACCGCATTTCCTCTCGCTCCTCTGCAAGGAGCCAGCACCTACGAAGTGGTGCTGAGCAGCCAGCAAAGGCAGCTGGCTGGGAGCAGCCGGGAAAGGGCAGCCCTTCGGAGAGCTTCCCGCAGGGACACCGAGGGAGCAGGAGGCAGCAAAAAATAGCAGAGCTGGGCGACACAGCACAAAGAGCACGAACACAAGGGGAAGGGACCCAGCTGAGCACGGATGGCGGAGAGGTGGCAGGCAGGAGCCTTCTGCTTCGGATTCCCAGAGACAAGGGCTGCTCCCAGCCCGGTTCCCACTGTGGGACAGTGGGGCTACAGCTGCCCTGAACCCAGGTGGAGGGGTGCTACGGCATCGCGTGCTGTTTGATGCGCAGGGAGGGGTGGGACGGCTTTATTTTGAATGCAGCTGCTGCTGCGCTCGTGGGCAGAGGCAGCGGGCTGGGGAGCCCAGCAGCTTTGGCTTCTCACGTCCTTAGGTGACATTGAGCAGCGTGAACTCCAGCGGCTCCGGCACAACCCGCGGACCACGTGGGCTGCGCACGGGCAGCCGGGCAGCTCTGAAGGCGAGTCTCTTCCTCCCCTCTGAAAAATCCCGTGTCCCACGGTGCCACCAGGTCCCTTCTGGCTGCCGTGGTGCTAAACCATGTTCCCTATAGCAGCCAGCCACAGCGACAGCTGGGTGGCCGCCTTCATCTCCTTCAAGGACTCCACTAATTAACAAACGTTCCTCTGCTGCAGCAGGAGGTACAGTTTTACCCCAGGTCTGGGTGCAGCTGGAGCCCCACCGCTGCTGCCGTTCTGCTTTCCAGTGAAACCAGCACTGCCTTGGCTGTCAGGGACAGCGCGAGGCTGCAGGACAGCAGGGGCAAGAGCTGCTGGGGGCTTCGGCTGAAAGTTCACTTCAAACAGGAGAGGCTAATTATGGCTGTGCTAAAGCAGGAGTCTACAAACAAACCAGGGGTCAAAACGCAAGCGCAAGGCCCGTAGCACGAGGCTCGGCAGCTCCTGCTCCCTACGCACAGCACAGCCTCCCACATGTCGAGGTTGCTGCACTGGTCGCCGAGCGAGGAGCAGACTTGGCCGACTGTCAAGAAAGCTCTTGGCAGCCCCGTGAGCTGCGCTGGCAGCAGAGCCCCACCGCACGCTACAGCGGCTGGAGCGAAGGTGGTCCCTGTCCCAGCAGCGCCCACCGAGACCCCGCTGCCGGGCACCAGGGAAGAAGAACGAGGGAGCACTTCCAGTTCTTACGCAAAAAGCACGGCGGTCCTGGTAGGAACCATCCCACACCTGAAACTGGAGAAAGAAGCAAGCTGAGCAGCAGCAAAACATCTTCCCTGTTTATTTGCAAGAAACATTTTGTTTAAAAAAATTACTTTTAGTCTTGATCCAAGTAACACTGCAATCAACAAACATTGTTAAACCAAAAGTTCAAACAGGTTGGGCAGCCCCCGCTACACAGAAGAATGAAGAAAACATTTCAGAGCAAACTATTTTAAAACTAGAATGCAACATTTGCCTCAAACATCTTAACCAGTGTTCGAATATGTTAAAGAAGACAAAAATCAAGTGAAGCTGATGGTTCATCTAACAGATGTCTCAGCTTTTAACTCCCACACCTGGGTAACTTGTAGCCAGTGTCTCTAATTGTGAAATCATAATGCATAGCAATGCAGAAACCTGCCGGAGCAAGGTCAGCCCCGCTCACGGTGCTCAGGCAACAAACCAGCAGCGACATTAGCGATGCCACAGGGGAGGAGCAGAGGGTGGCAAGGGATTTCCAAACACCGCCTTTGCTCCGTGTGCGCACACCGCGGGAGAGCTCTGCATTAAGGGTGCGCTAAAGCAGAGAGCCTGCCCCGTCCCATGGGTCAGGGGGCTCCTACACTGGGCCAAAAGGTACCTCCTCTGGCCTGGGAGGGTCTCCTCGCCTCCCCCAGCCTCGCAGGCCCTCGTGCTCCCGCGAGGCCGGGGTGCAGTTGCTGCGTGTCCCGGTTTCTTGCAGCCCGGCGAGGGCTCAGCGGCACCGAGGGTTAACACGAGGAGCTGCACAGCCAGGGAATACTAATGGGAGCCAGAAAACTAACGGAAGCTCGCGCCACGCTCTGTCACAAACCTGCACTCGGTGATGACAAATGACTAACGAGCGAGAAACCCTCTCAACCCAGCCGCTCGGCACAGGGGGAACACCACAGCCCCCCGCAAAACCCAGCCTTGGCGGGCAGTGCTGCCAGCTGACGACAACACCCCAGCCCAAGTGTTTGTTACCCCACAGTGAAATATAAGGATGAAGAAAATAACCTCAGCTAAACAGAGGTGGTGGTGGGAGCAGCTGCGTGGTTTTTAATTCCCTCTCCCGTAGCCAGAAGCCAGGCTGGCTTCAAAGCGCACTCTGCCTCTCTGTGAGGGGTGCTGATCTCTGCAGCAACACCCGAGGGATGAACCATCGCACCCAGCCCTGATCCACCACAGGGGCAACTTCCCCGGGACGGGAAAGAGCAAGAGGCTCAAAAAACACAAGCCCCAAGGACCAGGATCGGTGAGAGTACAGCTCTCCCTGAACAGCCCAGACTGCTTTCAGGCACACCCTCAGGACCACATCTGGTCAATCCCTGCAGCTCCAAAACCTCCTTTTCTCATCGTTTGTTCCGCTTACAGCCAAACGTACCGAAACACAGCAGAGGGTGGCATGGCATCGCCCAGGAGTTACATGTCCAGCCACAACACAGCTCCCAGCACTGGGAGCATCCCAGTGTCAGCTGTCCCCGTGTGTGGTCCCAGGCGGGCTCGGAGGGAAGGAGCTGTTGGGAGAGCGGGTGCAGGAGCAGCCCGGGAAGGAGAAGAAAGAAGAAGCTCAGAACACCAACAGACAAGGCAGAGGGTGGCCCGTGCCATGACGCAGGCAAGCGAGGAGGAGTTGGGAGGGCAGGAGGCTAATGCCTCCGTACTCGGGAGAGCAGCCAGCCCCGGTGCTGGTGCCCGAGGAGGACAGCCGATTGCCCAGACAAATAAACTTAGCAGCAGCCATGACTACATTCAGCGAGGGAACATTCCCTCGCATTCAATAGTGTTTAATCTTCATCTAGCTCAACACAAATCAGTAGTGCAGCAATATAAATACAACCAAGGAAGTTAAAGCCTTTTGGCTTTCATAGCTCAAAAAAATAAAAGCGCCAATGAAACAAGTTTCCAGTTTTTTTAAATTAAACACAAAGAAAGGCAATAAACTGCTCATCCATCCACAGAGGAGCAGTGGCATCCTTCATGCCGGCAAGAAGCTGATTTTTGCTCGAGGACAGGGGTGCAACTGCTGCAAGCAGCACAGTGAGATGAAGGAGCAGGTACAGGGTCGGCCTGCCACACACCTGCCTCCCAGCGCGCAGGCAGCAGACACGCAGCTGCTTGCTGCTGGCACTGCCCACACGATGCCCTCGGGTAACAGCAGTTCCCTTTTCCACCTACTAAAGGACACCAAGTGCATGCTTCACGCCGCGTCAGGAGCACGCAGCGCTCTTCAGCCGTAACAACATGAGGCCGCTAAGCTGCAAGCCAGAAGAAGCAGCAGCCGGCTGCTGGGAACTGAAGATAGCAACCCCCATTTGCCTGGGCTGTGCAAATTTTAAGGAAAAAAAAACCCAAAACAAACCAACAAATAACCAAACCAAACCCCACTATACATAGTGTTTTGTAGCCGAGATATGGTTAACGTCCAGACTCACGGACGGCTTAGTGACCAAGAGAAGGTGCTGGGGCCACTGAACATCTCACAGCTTTGGAATTAAGCCAGACATTAGACAGGTACCAAAGGTGGGTGTCCCCTCCCAGCTCTGGTACCCAGAACAGCTTGCTGCAGGAGGGGGTCTCCTAGCCCCAGCCAGTTACCACAGGCAGGTCAGCTTTCCACATCTGAACAGGCACCTTGTCATCAACACTCCCAAACAAGAGCAGCCTGATAGTAATTTACAACAGCTACAAAACCCTCTCCTACCTGCAAGCTGATGAAGCGTGCCCATAGTGTTTAGATTTCCTCTCCTCTACACTCCAAAAGCAGCCAAGTGCATGTGAAAGGACAAGTCTAAATTAAAATAGTGCTTAAACCATTAGGGAAGGTGGGAGTAAGAGAGAAGAAAGCTGCTGGACAGCAAAAGTAGCCTGTGGTAGGCTACTGGAGCCTGGAGGGGGCCCTGAGCACAGTCTTGACCTTCCTTCTCCGAGGAGCTCCCAAGGCAATTGAGCTGCAAGTCCATGGGTGTTTCCTCCACTGCAGTCTGGGGTGGGCTAGGAGGGTCCTGTACATTCACAGTTGCTCCAAGTGGTTCTCTCCTGCTCTCCAGATGCCGGCTCTGTCCTTTTCCAACGCTTTGCCCAGGGTTCACAGTTGCCTTCTCCTCCCTTTGATTTCCCTTGAAGTTCAAATTCAAGTACAACCAGTTTTAACTGAATGAAAAGAAACCCACAAAAACAAAGTTATTTTCTGTGAAATGAGTTAGCAGCGTTGTCCTAATCAAACTGGCCTCCGAAGGCCCTTGTAGGATAGGGATGGGAGTGGCCTTTCCCACTGAACTCCAGCACACGGCCGCCTGAGGGCAGCTATAGAATTTCCTCCCTCTGGTTCTTGGGTTTGAGCATCACTTGTCCATTGCGCAAGGAGCCGTTCTGGCTACGGAGCAGCTTCCCTTTTTCACGGTCAGGCCACGTGAAGATTGCTTCATCGCTGTCCAGTTCAGACTCTGAATGCATCAGACTAGTGTTGAGGACCTGGGCTTTCTGTCTGCTGCCTTTGAAGGAGAGAGATTCCCAGGTTAAAAATACTTTTCATACTGGTCAACAACCTCGCCTTACTCCATTCCCTCTAAGTCTCCTTTTCCTGTCATGTCGAAGGAGCAGCCTAATCAGACTTTCCTGTGTGTGTCACTTATTCCCTCAAATGCCAAAGCGATCCTGTTTCAGATTGTGACAGAGGTCACGACGACTCTTCAAGATAGTGCAAAGCACAACAAACAGGTAGGAAAGCAAAACTATGTTACCAGAAGGGGCTGTGAGTACACGTGGGAGCTTTGTCTCCCTGACCTTGCTCAGGGCACTGCCTAAAAAACTCTGAGGGCTTAACGGCTATAGTAAAGAGAATACGCAGGTGGGTGAGAGATCACCGCACTTACTACTCTCCCTACTCTCATCTCTGCTTCTCTTGCCTGCAAAGGAAGAGCGATAAATTAGCGGGCTGAATTTAGATTAATGTGCAAGGACAGGAGAGAGACTTTTACTGATATTGTCAGCAGAGGAAATATTTAAATTTAGCTTTGCCTTAATGGAGAAATGCAACATTTCCTCTGTTAGCAGAATGCTCCCTGGACATATCTAGCAGGGAAAAAAAGACTTTAGTCAGCAGCCAGCCTCAGAAGAAGCACGATGAGTTTAGTTACCAGACAGCAAATGGTTGAGGCACATTTGCTAGACTGCAGAACAATGAGCCCTTTATTTAAGAGTGGGGCTCTTCTGTGCGAGGTGACAGATGGCCAGATTAAAGCAGAGTTGGGTGCTGAGGGAGGAGAAAACATCCAGTTTTTCTTCAAGGGTATCCGTACTTGTGCAGTTGGGACAGCCCAGTTCTCGGGGGAATCGCCTGATTAGCTCTGTCGCTGCAAGGCCCTCCAATGCTGCTGCTGGGCACTGTTCACTTTGCTGGAAAACCATTAAATGGGATAATACTAGGATGAGCAGTTATCTTCCACTAGCAAACAAGGATCAGGGACTGTTCTCCATGCACAGTTAAAATAACTCCTCCTCTAAACAAAACCAGGATGCACACTCATTTCAGACACGTATTTCAGCGGCTGAAGTGCTCCCCAGCATTCGGCGGGGCTGCGCTTTGCACGTACTTTCCCACATTTCCCTCCTTTCCTGGACAGTCAGCAGGTGACCACAGCTCGGGTCAGGTATCTGATACAATCGCAGCAAAAATGCTCCTGCCTGAAATAACCCAATGATCTTTGCAAAACACCTGACAAGCACTCTCGAGGACAGCAATGCGGGCAGGAAAATGCTGGCTAAGAACACTGAAGACAAATGATTGCCTTTCCGGAACAAGCCAACAGGCTTGTAGCCACACGGAGCACCAAGGACTTCATGGGTCCCCCTCCTAAGGTGTCTACTTCCTGGAGAAATTAGAGCATTAGCTAAAACATGAAACTTCGAGCCTGATGCTCACAAGGGCAAGAATGAATAAATTTATGAACAAGTCATTTGGGGTGGGAGAGTAGGGGGGCGGAAATAAACATCACTCTCTCCAGTCCGTGAGTATTTTCAGGTTGCTTTCAGATGTCCCTTTGCTTACTGGCCAAAGTCAATCAGTTTAGTGAGACGCTTAGTGACACTGAGTTCATGCTTTGCTGCAAAGCACGGGCAAGGAATTGCATAATGGCAAGCAGCAAGCTACCAGAACCCAGCAGAAAACTTCAGAACAAGAGAAGTTTAGTCAAGACCCAGTTTTGGGCTTCCTGGATCAGGCAAACCTGCCCAGCTTACATACATCCACTTACTACTACTGTGATACAAGGTGGAGACATCAGGCCCAGGCCAGTTCCAGCCCCAGTTTCTAAACCTCT
The DNA here is from genome assembly GCF_015220075.1 of Falco rusticolus. NCBI lineage: Eukaryota > Metazoa > Chordata > Aves > Falconiformes > Falconidae > Falco > Falco rusticolus. The sequence goes on from NC_051189.1 coordinate 117,502,829, forward strand.
AGATCTAAGTTACTAAATACCCTGCACACAGACCTGAAACAAGCTCTTAGATCTTCTGAGACTTTTCTGTCAGTGCCTACTATCATGTTTGTTTCACTCTGTGATTTTAAGTCCACTGAGGAAGACTGTTCTTTAGTCAGCATTCTGGAAATATGAGCTCTTCCCTCTCATGTTTTACCTGCTTTGGGATTTGGTTTTAACTCCAGGCTTTCTTGATCCGTTGCATCCAAAATCTTGTATTTGCTTTTTCTTTTGGATTTTCCTTTTCGTCTAAAGGGGAAGAAAAGGAATTAAGAGGCAGGTCCTTTCTAAAGAAGCCAGAAGAAAAAACAACTCTGATCTTCAAAGCTAGAGTACTTGCTTATTTCAGATTATGTTCATATCATAAAGCAAAACATTAAAAGCATTGCTTTAGTTGCACTTTTATAGGTTAATCCAAATCTTGCTTCTTAACTGAACCCAAAGTTCTAGGACTTCAATGTTTCACCTGAAACACTAAGTGACAAACACTAACATCCCAGGGCTAAGCAGATGACCTGCTGGGACGACGGGTTTATCTTTCACCTCTTAAAGCAGCTACTTGGCTCTGAAGCACTGATACAGTGGGGGTTATGGCCTCAGTCCCACCTCTTGCAACAGCAGATCACCATCCAGGATAAGATTCCAAAGGCAACCACAATGACGAAAGATGCAATGATCACATACAGCACACTCCACTCTGAAAGCAAAACACCCCAGAGATAAAGATGTTTTGGCACCTCATACAGTTGACAGTGTGCGCTTTAGATGACTATTGTTGGGAAAGAAAGAGAAAGGCCTGACCCTCTCTGCAGAATCAGAGGCTCGCAGCCATCACTGACAGTACCGCTAACTCACCTACGGAAGCCAGAGGCTTGAGATCCAGCGTGCGGACTCGCCGCACAAGGGCATTTTTCAGTGTGTGCCAATTTATACAATTTGCTTTCCTGTGGCAGGAAAGCCTCTGTAGGGGCACGACAGAAAAGAGGTGGCATTTATACATTACAAACGGACTCAACACTTAGTGAGTGTTCACCAAAAGGATCTAAAGAGGAGTTGCTTCCCCATCAAATACCACCTGCCTAGAAGGTACGTGTAGTGAGACCAGGGCAGGGACTATCTCCTTGTGTGAGCTTCAAGTCAGAGATACCGGGAGAAAGCAGGTACCTGTTACTCTGCCTACCCTGGGTTTCAAACACTGTTTGCTTTCCAAACAAACAATCCCAGGGAGGCTGCACGTACCACAGTTGCTTTCGCCATCCCCCATCTGCACCCTGATGAAGTTCTCCATCCAGAAGGGATCACAGATGCAACGCTTGGTGAAGGAGTCACAGCGTCCATGCTCAGAGCAGTTCAGCTGACATGCTAGGGACCAAAAAAAAACAGCCAGGTGAACTAAATGACTTGCACATGAGGCAAAAATATAGTTTTATATATATATATATAAATATATATATACACACACAATATAGTTCAAAACAGCCAACCCTGTAGGCTCTAACTTGAATCTAGTTGCTCTGTAGTTCATTCGTAGCTTAGCCATAATTGCAAGCAGCAAGAAGTGCAAGCATAAGCACCCAGGCCTCATGCCAAACTCAAAATTTCCACTTTGCTAATATAACACACATAACATGCTAAGAAAATTCTACCTAATAAATCATGACTTTGACATCAAAGTTACGGAATTTGTCTGTGTGTTAAGCACATGTTTTTAAAAAAAGGTTTTGATTTTCAAATTCAAACCCAGCCTGTGAGACAGACAAGAAACAAGTAGATCCTTTAAAAGGGACCAAACAACTGAAAAGTGGCTTCTGAAGGCCATGAAATCATAAGATCAAGAAGCCATGAAAATAATTACTTTACATAATTCTAGTTTAAAATATCTACTGATCAGCCAATGATCCACACAGGATGGAGTTCGTAAAAGAAAAACAGTGCTAATATAAAGTTGTAAAATAAAAGATAGAAGGGAAACATTTCCTTTAGAGTGAGGTTATGTGCTGCAGAGGAAATGACTATTCACAGCTACCAAGATCTGCAGTTTTATTGTTTTCAGTATGACACACATTTCATTGGCTGTCTTTCATTAACATTATATTTTCGTTTTGCAAGTATGTATCTGCTTTTGATTTTGTCAATTCTTATCTTCCTAGCAACATTACAGGTAACCATTTATAAGCGGTTGAACAGCAAATAGACAGAATCAATTGGTAAATAACTGATTAATGTATAGTCTAACAGACTTATTTTTGTGTTTCTCATTTCCTAACTTAGGAAAGCTACTGGAGTGAGTGTATGTGTGTGTACACGCAGGTGTTTTTAGCACATGTGAAAGTCCTTATTCTGGCAGGCATCTGAAAAGGGAAAAGATGTTAGCATGTACCACAGTTTTTGTACTTACTTATTGTAAACTCTTACTTACTGACTGTGTTAATTTCTAATGCCCGGAAGATGAGGAAGTCTGACTGTTGTTTCCGTAGTTCATTTTTTAACGTCCAGGCCACCTCTCGTCCTTTGAATATCTGATGGGGAGGCTGGTTCTGTACAAAAAACACCATCTTCGTGCTGCAAGTCAGACAAAAATTATTATCTGTTGCTTCTCCAAACATCAGGTAGAGAACCATTCTCCCCAGTCTGCCATTAGAGAGGCTTATTCAGAATCCCAAATTTATTTGGGGACTAGATATCTGGTTCCATCTTGAAAGCAGTAACGGACCTGGTCACACAGTAGAAAACCCTTCAGAACATCTGATCCACCCATATTTTCAACGCTAGGGCTGGACTGTTCTTGAGTTTGCTAATGGTTTGCTCATCAAGCACATCTTTGCATTTTCATGCTAAGCATGCACACCCCCATACTTTAAGGTCCTGCCATTTTCACAGTCTCCTCCCTCCTTCCCTGTGGGATCCTAAGACCTTACTACATGCCAGACTTGGGGCTCATTTAACCGCTCAGCACGGAGCTCCCGCATCAGAGAACACAGTGAAGGTTCAGAGTCTTTTGCAAAGCTTAGTTTAAATGCAAGAAGTGTTATAGCCAGAAAAAAGCACAGGTGTAGAGGATTACTGTATTCTGCATCTTTTATGGCATTAACTTTATGATAGAAGAACTTGCTCCCCTAGGCTTGCTAGCCTTGCAGAGCCCTGTGTATCCTTCAGATTCACAGAAGGATGCATGGATGTTTCAGATTTATTACCACCAGCGAGTAATTTATCACCACCTACGAGTCAACAGGATATTAATGAAGCCCTCAAAGTATGGGGGGGGGGGGAAAAACCAACACAGCAGCTGGGGGTAAAAGATGTTTTTTAAACAGTACAAGTTACTTTGATAGTTGAGGCAAAAATGGGATCTTTAAGCCGTCTGCCAGAAAATAATCTCTGCTCTTTTATAACACTGCCCACTCTTCTGTCTAGTTAACAAACATATAAACAGACAAAACATTAATTACAAGAATCCCTGACTTGCCTTACTCCATGAGGAACAGTGGCACCCGGCCTGGCCGTGGCAGAGATGGAAAGGTACATTACAACTGAAAGTGCTAGCTCTTCTGTTCTGAGCTCCTTAGGTTTGCACGGACAATGAATTCTGATTTTACTGCTACAGCAGGCAACATGGACACGAAGGAATCTATACATTACTGAACTCAGGAAAGTGTAAAGTATAACTGCAGATTTATTGCTGATTTGCTGCATGACTTCAATCATATCCCTTAAAGCTTTTTCAGTGCTTTATCTACCTTAAAACTACTCCACTTCTAGTAAAAATTAAGTGCAATATTGCACATATTTCAACAGATTACCACTCTGCCCTTGATAAGCTCATTGCCATGCCACTCACATGCATGTTCAGGCATCCTCAAACACACCTACAGTAACGATGGACTGCTGTTGGTACGGAGCTGTGTGCAGCAGTTGCTGTGACAACGCTATAGCGCCAGTTGCTGAAGTTTTCTGCAGAACAGTGAATTTCCCAGACCAGCCATTTGTACAGAGCGGAAAGCTGAACTTGATCTGGTCCTTTCATGCCAAAGGAGCATGGCCAGGATCCAGCTGGGCTGAACTAACCCTTGTGTGACTTGCTGGTACTTGGAGCTGAGCAACACTGTCCAGGCAGGCAACACGACCCTGGCCTACAGCCCTGCCTATAAGCAAACCTCCACTTGTTTAGAAGAGACCAGCTGTAGTTTATTTTAAGCTAAACAGCAGTCAAACCCAAGTTTTCCTTATCTCTTCAAACAAAAAACTTAAATTGGTTTTCAGCATTTTATTTTGCGTTAAGTTGAAGCAGTCATGTAGGCAGTAAAGCTAATGTGAAACTACAAAGTTGGCATGCAGGGATCACTACACCATCACCTCTGGTGGGGCACCAGCATTTCACCACACCACACCACTCCTCTATCAAGCCACGTTATTTCTCCAGTTATAAACTGCTGGTGTAAAACGTCCCTCAGTCTTCACAATTTTCAAAAACAAGTAAGATTAGCTCTTACTTTACAGATTTGGAGGACAAAGACATTAGCAGCAGCAAACGGTTTCAGAGGACACTGGACCACCTCCAGAGGGGAGGACACCCAGGACCTGCCTGGCAACACACCTCTGACCCAAGCGAGCAGGAATATCAATGTTAAGCAACATCCCCATGTGTTTTGGTTGTCCATTCTGCTTCCTAAGAGAAAACAGCCCTTGGTTTACTAAACCCTCAAGCAATCCCCCTCCACGTACGCTCACAGACAGACCCTACCTTTGCTCAGTGTATGGCTGGATCTTCTGCACAGTAATGTCCGAGTCGAGGACGCCCAGCAGAACACCAATTTGTCGGATGAACATACCCTTCTGCCTCTCAGTCAGCTGGCTGACATTAACATCCAGAATTATCTCCACAAGGTTGTTTTTCCTAGGATCTAGTGAGAATGTAGGTAATAAAAATCTTTATAACTTCTATTTGACCGTCTGGGTACAAGTTAGGTTTCTAGTATTTTTCCAGAATGTTTCTGCTTTGAACACATTACAGAAACACACTGCAGGAAGGGATAAAAGTCTGACTTCCACAGGTAACAGCAAGCAGCAAGAGCCAGTCCCCATGAACCAAATGAAAATACCATCACATCCAGCAAAACTTTTGACTTTTACAGTTTGGAGCTGGACTAGACTACACATTTTGACCTCAGTACACTTTACCCAGACAAACAGAGGGCTTGCTAGTGCACTACGTGGTACAGCACGAAACCCGGTACAGACTCACCAGGTTTGACTTCCACTGTGGTCCTTTCCACATCACTCTCTCCTTTGGCATCTGTTACTCTGAGGTGGAATGTGTACGTCCCTTCTACTAGATTGGACAGGAGAAGGACAGGATGATGGTCTGAATTATTCAAGACTTCCTGGAAGGCAGAGCAAAAAAAAAAGGAAGGATCAGCAAACAAAGGATCAAACTAGCATGACAGATCATTATATTTAAGGATATCACTACAAGGTGCAACAATGAGCTTTACATTTCCTCTGGAGCTGTCAATGCTACCTTGCACTGACTTTTGTGATGCTGCAATTGCCATTTAAACGCAAGAAACCTCACCCCAGCTGCAGGGCTCCCCTCATCCCGGGTCCACAAGTAGCTGACAATTCCCTTATCATCAGAGGACTTCAATCCATCCAACTCAGCTGTATTTGTGGGCAAGGTGATGACAACATTACCAGCAATCTTTGCAACTGGTGGCTTGTTTATCTCTAAGCGAACAGAGAAGAAAGCAGTTGGAGAAAAATCTGATAACGCCCAATCAAAAAAATACTGCATTAGGGATTTCTGGGTTACAGTAGAGATCTATCTAGCCCGGGGGGAAGAGAGGGGGAATTGCGTACCCCAGGACTCAGCTGAAGACACTGTTTCTCCAGAAAAGGGTAAATCCCTGACTTAAGGCCATTTCAGTGCTACCCACGTTATTTTCACCCATTCCTTACTCCTGTTGTGCCCCTGAACACAGGTTTTGCTGAATTGCTCAGAGACAACCCGTGCCTCACCCAGCTCTGCTCACGGCTGGACGTACCTTCCTTGACAATGACGTTAACTGAGCTTTGGCTCTGCAAGTTCCTCTCATCTTTAACTGTCAGAGTAAACTCGTATGTCCCAACCTGAAGGCCTCTTACAGTGGCAATGCTGCTGTTGGCATTCTCCAGCTTGACACCATCTGGGCCCCTAACCAAAGCACAAGAGGATCACTTTAAACTTTGCACAGACCACGGGAGCTAGGCTCACACCAAACTCACACAAACACACAGAAGGCTCACGCAGAGCTTATGGGGACACAAACAGACAGCTGCCTGGAAATACAGAGTCCATGATAAAAAGCAAAATTATTTTCTCCAGTTACAGCAAGATAATCAAAAGAATAAGTGCAGCAATCAGAACAAAACCATTTCCAGTGGTTTAGTGTTTTGGTTGTTTTTAAATGAGAGGAGCACCAATACCAGCATTTAAGTAGTACTTTCAGCAAAATTGGCTCATGAACTGCACAATAAGCCAATTTCTTTAAGAAAAGGTATAGAGCAAAAATAGTTCCTTCATTTCTAAGAGCTTTGCACAGAATTCGCATTAGCAAACAGAAAAAGCTACTGCAAGTTGCTCATAGGCTTTTTCCTGAATTCCCTAAAGCACTTCAGGGAATCTAGAGTCTGAAAGGAAGCATGACAATGAGAAGAGAAGAATGCTACCTCATTCAAACAAACTGCAAGAGCATCGAGTTAGAAGGCCCTGCTGTTGTTTGATTACAAGAGTCAGTCTCTTCATAAGACCAAGACCACATTACGCTGCTGTGAACCGAACATGGTCTCCTTTACAAGCCACAACCATGCTGAGAATGGGAATCGGGCCTGGAGATGAAAGCAGAGCTACTTCTAATGCTCAAACACAACTCCACCTCTCTCCAACTAAACATAAATCCTTGTCTCATTCTAGTCACTGGTAAAGCTTGTCAGGCCCAACGTGACCAGGATTTGACATGAGGGAGGTATGCGTGGGTGTGTCTTGGTTTAAATGAACGACCCAGATACTTGCATAAGAACAGTCTGGAAGATGATACGCACCGTGTTTTTTCCCAAAGAAAGGAGACTATCTTCTGGTCATCTGTGCTCTTGCTGCCATCTAGAGTGGTGCTGTCCACAGGAAGAGTTAATTCTTTATCTGGACCAGCATCCGCCTTTGGCGGCTTATTGTTCTCTGGAAAAGGATGCAATATTTTTCATATGCATGCCATAAAAGGTGAAGCTTAAGACCCCAGTATTGAGAATTTTCTCCATGATCCCTAGTATATTTCTTGCCCCCTATCTCAATCTTGTACTCTGAGAAAGTGACACTGAAAGCAGTTAAAAAGTTCAGCCCAGTGTTTCATTCACACATCTGCAGTAAAATGAGAATGAAATCTAGGAGTTCTGATTTTTGCTCTCCTTCTCCAAGTACTACTCCACCTTTCCTGCTCCTGTCACACAACCTAGCACCGTGAGCAGAGACAGCTGCTTACAAATAAAATCCTGCCATTATGGTGGGATAACATCAATTAGACTACATTGTATAAAATAAGAGAACAGCCTAGAAAGGCAATATTCCTAGGAACTTTCTTTTGTTCATTTACTAGCAATACACCAGCCAAGAATGGTCCTAAATTAGAGCAGCTTTTTTTCTGAAAGCAGCACCAAGCTACCGTAAGATCTATTGACAACAATTGACAACGATCTGTTGGCAGACTGACGCTCACCTCTAACCCCTGGAATGGAAGTGGCAAAAGCAGCTAAAGGCAGCTTACCTGGCTGGACTATCACAGTGACCTCTGCAGTGGACTGGTGCCCAGCAGAATCTGTCACTATTAGCTGGTAAGTGTAATCACCTTCTTGCATTGCAGAGAGCTGTAAGACTGGTGTCCTCACGCCCTTTAAGAAAACATATTCAGATTTTAAAAAGAATCCTTATGTAGATGATGATAGACCAGAAGACTCTGCTTCTAAAACAACTATTATCAGCAGATTCGAGGGGCTTATTACTAACTCCTGCTACAGGGCCAGAAGCCTGTGCCACTTAAGCATGCAATGCACTTAGAGCTACATTTATGCACAGCAACAAGGACACTGCTGTGGAATGTAACAACAGTAATGCCATATAGGTGTTAAGATCTTTTGAGATTCAGTAGTTAGCAGTTTGAGCAAAACCTCTGGGGAGCACTGTGCAAATCATACACATTGTGAACCCAATTCGTGGACTTTCTTATTCCATAAACTTGACAGGAGTAATAATATTTAGAAGAAAAATGATGACATGGAAACAAATTCCAGCTTTTACTGTTTAGGACTGAGGAGTGTCTGGCCAGTATCAGCAAAGTTTAGACTCCAGGGTTCAACTCAAAAGATCCAGCTCATTGCATTTGTCCAGCTTAGGAAATGCATGACCTGACAGAATGAGTTATCCTGTGCATCTAAATGCCGTCCTGACTGATAGTTACCTAAAAGATCACATAGTCTGGCTTCCACACCTGCTGATAGCACTTAAACATCCCTATTTATACCACCATTGATTTAGCCATCACCCATGTTCTGAGAAGTCAGCAACTGAGCTCAGAAAGAACACAGTCCCCTAGCAGCCACATCGGTTAAAGTGAGATACACGGCTGTGATCAAGTTGTGCTGAGACCTGTCGTATGGGACATCAGAATCCAAAGCCAACAAGTTCCTATGTCTCTCAGTCCTCTTCAGCAGTATTTAAAACTGCATTGCTCAAGAAAGGAAACGGGATGCCAATGAAAACATGTGGCTAGACTGGTGCACCAGCTCAGTCACTAAGCCAACACAACTTTCATAAGGGTTAAGTATATATTTAATCATCACATGCTTGCTCTGTAGGATTGTAAGAGACGTGTGCTAACAGTCAGTTAAAAATGGTTTAATTAGAGAAAAAAAGCCAGCTAGTGAGTAATCCAGGTTAAGTACCAGAGACCTGCACTGACCTGCATCTCCATCACCTTCCCTTTGCTGTTTGGGCTGAGCAGCCACTCGTAGCTGACAATGCTGTGATCGTCAGTGCTCTGGTTCCCGTAGAGGGTGATGGAGTTCTGAGGCAGAGTGATGACTTGGTTTGGGCCCGCATTTGCCACTGGAGGATAATCCACTGCTTTGTTCACAGTCAGGTTTGCAGTGGTGGAGTTGCTGGCACCGTCTGAGTCCACTACTGTTAGACTGAAAAGGGAGGAAAAAAAAAAAAAGTGAAAGTAGTGAAGAGTCATGATTATGAAAGCTGAATACAAAACACTGGCTGGAGTTACCTGGAATGCAAAAGAAGAGTCAGAAACTTAAGACACAAGGACAGAATAGTAATTTTTTTCAGGAGTGAAAAAAAAACCCCACCTATAGTTTGAGGCAACTGTGCTTTTTCCAAATAGAAACTTCCCCGAAACGCCCAATTATCAGCCTCAAAGCAATGCAAGAAATTCAAGTCACATCCATCTCTCACTTGAGATCTACCTACTAGTTCCAAAATAAAACTGTGCTAGTGAAAGATCACCAGCTTTCACACACAGTTGTGATGGAAAAGCCCTCCCTGAATATAACGCTGACGCCCAACAGAAGACACTCATTAACACGGACACAGAAGCTCATTACTAATCCACACGTAGCTTGAACACAGTATGCCTCCTCAGGTAGGCTACTACCACAAAACAGAACTGGTATTTTGCTAAATCTAGATCTGAATATTGATCTGATTAGTTCATATACCAACTGCTTCAAAGGAAAACAATGCTCAGTTATAGATCCTCAGGTTTATTTTATTTTAAATAGATCTGCTGATGCAGCGTGTGGGCATCACACCAAAATGCAGACCAAAGGAAAAACACAGAATACACATGCAAGTAAAATCGGCTACTATTACTCAGGTATGTGCATAAAACCATTAGGCCTCATTCACTTATCTGGGACAAATATATTGCATTTAAAAAACTGGATTTAAAGACTGCATTTCTGCTTAAGCCTTTACCCAAACAGTTTAGATTTGACATTTCAAGAGACATTTTGTAGCGCTGGCAGACCATTTGTTCCCTTCTGCCACTGCCTTAAACTAGTGCTACAGTTTAAGAATAAAAAGTAGCTGGACAGGCTTATCTCTTCTGAAGCCAGAAGCTATGAAACTACCTAGAAGCCTAGGAGTGGAGAGAGCACATCACAAAATTAAGTTCCCTCTCTGCTGCGTTTTGTGTGGTTTTTTTCTTTGTGGTTTTTTGTTTGTTTGTTGTTTTTTTTTTCCAAACAGACTAACACCTCAGGAATCTCGTATATTTTACTCTTAAGGGATAAGAAAGGATCAACTCTTCCAGGTATAACCTACCTGAATGTGTAATTCCCGGGTACCAGGTTGGTCAGTGTCAATATGGCAGTATCGCTAGAAACCTTCTCCTCCCGCAAAGGACCCTTCAGTTCTTCCCAGTGATAGCTGACGATTTTATCATCATCGGTGCTTTCTGTTTCAATTATGGAAGAAAACACGCATACAAGGAATTGGAAAATGCTGCTTCACCAACCCCAAACGTTCAGTCCCCTACTTCAGCACTGGGCTTATATGGGCAAAGACATCTTTGGTCCAAGCCCAGATGCCCAAACTGCATGCTCTCCTCTACCCTCTTTCACAGGTATACTCAAGCACCCTTAATCCCAGGTTTATATGTGTGCTGGGGCAGGGAAGACAAAAAAACCCCAATCAAACCACTAATATCATAATATAGGTGGGGATAAGACAACCTGAACATCCTTGGAGAAATTCCTGAAAAGCTCTGGTGCAGGCCAGGCTCAGTAAAGGTGGTGTGTTAGGTAACTAATATGTCTGAAGCTTAACGCAAGAGGCCAATAATTTTGACTGACAGTAATTTTTTTTATTCTAACCAGCAGCCTCTAGAACTTTTCCTTTTTTAGGACGTTGGCTCAAGCCAGTGCCCCTCAAAAGGAAACATGAAGAGATACTTTCACGTGCATATTCCCCTCTCCTGGCAAGAGTGGCTGATTCTTTTCACTAAAGTGTTTGACAGTGTCACAGCTAAAACTTTATCCAAAAAGTCATCCCAGAACCAAACACACAGAAACCAGGCTTGCTAGACTACTGCATTTAAAACTGCAGGTACTCACGGCTGCCATCAATAACAGTTGAAATGGTTGGCAGTGAAATCTCCTGGAACTGTGGGGACACGATGGCAACAGGAGGCTGATTCACCCGAGGCTCTGCAACAATAACCGAGCTGTTACAATGATATCTACAGGCAGATCACAACAAAAAGCTCCGGCCAAGCAACTCTGCAAAACTACCCTGCCTTTGTGCACCAGAAGTAGCAAGCAGAATACATACTGCACATCGTCTTTTCTCTCCCCAGCCCCATCTATCCCTTCAGTTCTACAGTCAATGAGTCCAGGAGAGGAGTCCAAAGTGTGGAACTGCTGTGCCACACAGCTCCAAGACAGCCACCTATCAGACTAACTGCACAGAACTGCACAACCAACAACCAGTTCAGGGAAACCACGTTAACAAAAGGGACTTAGAAAAGCAAAGAGGTGAACTGCCACCATGCTAGTACTCTGGAAATGGCTGCACTGCATCAGTTCTCCCATACTGGGTCAAACATTCAAGCACAGACCATTCTAAAAGTGCAGCACCTAGAGCTTCTTGCCAAAGTTTGGCCGCTGCTCTGAAAAATGAATGATTTTAATGCATGCTGCCAGCTGCAGATTCACTGCTTATAAGGAAATGATCAGCAACAGCATGCAGAAGGCCAGCCACACACTCTTGCTAATTTAGGGAGTGCAAGAGCACTTCTTCGCCCACAAAGGCTGTTGAAAAAGTCTTGCTGAAGTGTGCAAAATAAAGGTAGGTTTTTTGCGTAAAAGGAGATGCAGAACCTGTGGTTGCCTCTTTACAGAGGCCACCTAAAAAGTGACACCTGGTGAGACAGTCAGCACAAGCTATTGTTATCTACACCAGCTCATCTGCAAACCACATCTCACCGTAAGGAATGAGATTTGATTTTATCTGCCTTTGGTTGGGAATTATATTCTTTACTGGACAGGGAAAAAAAGATCCTCCAAAGGAGCTTCAAAGCTCCAGCTTCCCTTCATTATTTGCTCCTGCTGCTATAAGCTTTTTATCAGGTTACAGTTAGTTTTTGTTGAAGCAGTGGCCTTCCAGGGCAAGGCATTTGCTAGGCACTTTCATATCAGTATTCCAGCTTTTTTATTGACTGGTTGGCCTGTGTGCAGTATAGCAGAAATAGCTATGCATATTAGCAATAGTTTCACAGCCCGGGAGATGACTTGATACACATACATATATACTGAGTTCACAGCACAATACATTTTCACTGCGTTAAACCAGCATCCAGTTAAATAAGCAGAACACCATGATACAGGTATCGTGGTTTGTCAGAGACAGATGAAGTTAAGAAAAGATACAATTCTACCAACTCACTTGGATTCACTGTTACATTCACATAACCCTCTCCACGTGCATTTTCCCCATCGACGACGACTTTGAATTCATACAGACCAACAGTAAGCTGGAAGTGAACACAAAAGATTATTTACCTTCAGGGTAGCAGCACCTTATCAGGAGCTATTAGAAGGTCAAGTTTTGGCTTTGTAGCTTTGGCACAGTAGCACATTATGCTTCAACCTATGCATACACAGCAAAGGATGCTTTCCACACCAAAACGCTGTTGCCTCTCTTTCAGCTTATAATGGCTGTGCAGAAACCAAAGACTACTATTTCTTTCTACCACAGGTGCCACAGAATTGTCAGACAAGCTTTATTTTCTAGCAACAATAGACAAACACAAGAGAGATAACAGAGATTAGTTCAGGTTGTCTGGCTACAGGAATCTGTACTAGCAGATTGCATTTGAGATGAGAAAGGCTGCATGTAAGAGAAGAAAATCTCTTCTTGTGTGTTTTTACAAAGAAAAGTGTTTATTCTCTTCCTTCTAGATTACGTGAGTCAGGCAGTCACGCCTTCATCATTCACTGTTGAATGAAAGTGGGAGGATGAAGGACTAGGTGCTGGCCAACAATCATGACATCCAAAAGGCTGAAACCCTGACAAGGACAGACATGCTCCTTTTGAAGGGTTTTTCTCTGGCTGATATCATGACTACAGTCTGTAGATTTTTTCCCCAAGTTTAGCAGAATCCAAGATGCTCAGAGGCATGTCTCATAAATAAAGCACTGTATAGTCACACAATATCTAAAGCTATTTCCTTGTTAAGAATCCCCAAGTGCAGAAACTGGCAACACTTTTGCTGTTGGAGCTTGTCTAAAAGCAGCAGCCAGGGACATGCTACAAGGTATTCCACAGGCCTCGTTAATGGAATCTCAGACATCCCTTTATCAGTGGGTAGTACAAGGCTTCAGACCTGAACAGACCACCACACTGTTTCAGCAGCAGAAATATTCACAACCCTTTGTTAAATGTTAAATAGTGCCATTTGTATGGCTTGACACACTGCTTGTAGGCAGCTTTTAGATCCTGAAATCAGTTTCTTCTTTCCCTCATGCCAGATCAATCTCCCTTTTATAAGAGACTTAGAAGAGGGCTTGCAGTCAAACGTTGGCTGCCTGCCCATCACGCAATTTCCTATTCATCCTGAAATCACATACAAGTCTTTCCCAGCTGCCAGGGTTCCCATCTTCTCCACTTGGCATTTAACACAACAGGATACAAAGCAGAAGAACCTTTACCTTGGATAACTTCAGGGTCTGGGAGTGCTTCCCTTCCATTTCTCCACTGTAGTCTTTTGGATGAGTAATCAATTCCCACTCATAGGAATAAGTGGTTCCTTTTTAAAAAAAAAAAAAACAACAAAAAAAACCAAATTCCAGACATTTGTTTTTAAAAGACTGCCTTTCCGCCATGCTAGGGAAAAGCAAAGGTATTAAACATTTACAAGGCATATTCTACTGCACTATGGAGAAATGAGACAGCTTGGAGTTTGGGCTGCAGCTTTTTGGGAATATACCCAGGAAAAGAGACCATCTGTGCATGTAAACACATTTATTCTGGAGCCAAAACCCATCTTTCAGCCTCTAGGGCATTAAAGAGCTTTGGAACAATCACAGCTCCAGGACAGTAATAGAGAAAAGTCTTACCACACCCTCAAATCCTGCAGACACAACATAATGCCAGTGTTTGAACAGGAATGCATCTATTCCTGTTGCTGCACAACACGTAACACTTGCCTCTCCTCTGCAGAATCCCACTGCCATTGTGGACAGAGCTATAGATGAGAACTTTACAATACCCGAGAACAATTTGCATGATGAAACGAGGAATGCATAGAAATGTGTTCCTCAGCATGTCAACCCTCCAAATCAGATTTCAATCCACCAAATGAGAGATCACTTGCTAAGACAGCTTGTCACCTATCAGCAAATACCACAAATAGATGCTGAAGATCCACTGCTTCCTCACATACCACTCTGAGAACATGCCATCTCCCAAATCTAATGACTTTGTACCACTTCCAATGTTTTTTTGTGTCTTGCTATTTTCTGTGCAAGGCAGCATGAACTAACAGCACAGGATGAAAAATTTATACAGGAAAGTGTTCTCTGACAAAAGACGTTTCCTTATTTAATGCCGTATATAATGCCTTTTTGCCATTTCACCGTCAGAAGCCCTTAGCAGAATTCCCAGGAAGCCTTACGAGGTGGTGGTTCAGGAAGCACAAACGCATTCAGCTGAACTTCATTCTTTGGCAGGGTCACTTCGACGCTGTCTCCAGCAGAAACTACCAGCTCCTTCATAACTGAGAGGGAGAAACACAGAATTGAAAGAGGAACAGGGAAAAAATTAAATATATACATAAAAACCACCTTGGTTTCAGAGGCTATGGAATAAAACCCAGCTACAAACAGCTGTAATTTGTAAACATCCTGTCACTCAATATAGCTCCTATTTCAGGTTTCGCTCTCATTGTTAATGCAAAAGCACTAATGGGGTTTTACAAGTTTTAAGACAAGCCCAAAGTTACTCAGTCACCTCTCTCTCTTTGCAGATACTGTGCTGCTCCTGCTCCTTTTTTCTAAAGAGCTGAAATGTGACCTCGGGCCCTGTGCAGGGCAATCTATTCACTTAGGTCCAGCAGGATGGGAAGGGTTTTACCCGACAGGTTTCAGCAGAAAACCCAGCTGCAGTCTCATGGCACAGCAAGACAAACACTGCTATTTACCAAACTGCAATTCCAGATCTTCACAAATATACGAAGAATCCATGGTATTTCTTTTTTGAAAAACTGCTTGAGGGCTAAGAGATTTTTTTAAAAAAACCTGCATAGCTATCACATTGAGTAGGGAAACTCAAAATACAAACCTGTTACTTTTATTTGTATTTTCTTTTCAACCCCTGCTTAAGAATTTTCTTGCCATTCCATTTTGAATAAATTGACAGGTAGTTTCTTTTTAACGACTCCAGGACAGACTTGAAAACTACGGCTGGTGACATTTTTTTTTTCTGCTTGTTATTAGCATTAAGGTAACCAGAAAGCTGACCACATTTCTTAGAAGTACCACTTGGCCTCCTCATCCTCCTCTTCCCTTCCCACTTACTTTATTTTTGTCTTTTTATTCTTGGGCCTGGGAATTATGCATAGAAAACAAGAACTAGAGTTGCTTTACCCTAGTTTGACCCTGTCAAAGATAATGTTTTGGAAATACACACACAAAAAAAACAAGTTACAAAGACAGGGAAAATGTCATTAAACATTTAGCCTTTCTTCCATCTGTTTATTAACTACTAGAGTTAACCAATTAACTAAAAGAAAACAAATTCATCAAATTCTTCCCCCCTGCCCCCCACCCCAAATTGCTCCAGATCTTGGGATATTATAACTCCATCAGTCTTTCAGCTGCAAGGAGTTCCAAGGCAAAAAGAAATCTGATCTCAGTAGGGAAAAAAACCCAAAACCAAACAGATGAAAAACAAAAACCCCACTTAGAAAAACTACCCTTCACATCATCTTTGTATTGTTTAGCAAAACAAGGAGGCCCTGGTTATATTGCTTTTCCAGCACAAGCCACTGAAGAGGTTTAAAACGTATTTTTCCAGTTGTAGCTGGGGTAAGCCCTTAAAAAGAATGCTAACTTGTTAGCACAAGCATCCAATAAGCTTCCTGCCAAAACTGTCTTTGGATGCATAATTTCCTTTACACTTTCCATTTGTTCCCTTGTAAGGGAAAGGAACCCTAAATTCAAAAGAAAATTCAGCTGTGAATACTTCAGCAAACTGGATTAACTAAATTCTGAGGTATCACACAACTAGTGCACACCATTCACTGTATGTACACATCCTTACAGAGTGAGCTAACGGCCTGGGTGAGTTAACAGAGCTGTCCACAGTGCATTTTGGCTTTTATATATATTGAATAGTTTGTTTTAAGAAATGCCAGTGTGAACAGAAACATCATTTTGCTGCAAAGCAAAGCATAGCCTAACGGCCAAGTATGCTGTTATCCATGGCTGAACTGTGCACTGACATTTCAGGGACAAAAGAGAAAAGAATCAGCTACACCCCATTTTGAGCAGACACTAAGATTCCTGCTCAATTTGACAGATAGCAGTGCATCAAGACTGACAAAATGAAAGAACGCTTCACAAGACTATGCCTTATACCACATCTCAACTTTCACTTTCGGAATTAAGATATCACCATTACTTTCAAGCCGTTCCTGAAAATAGATCAAATGGCCACATGCAGATTTATGATGCCAAAGTCACATTCTCAGACCTCATGAGTTTATGGGGTCCAACCGGCACATGCACTGAAGCATGTACCTCAGCACTTCTCAAAGGTACCATAATTTCTCAAATTATCTCCTACTTTGCAATGCTGCAATGGCTTGTCACGAAAACCTGACTAGGTGACATTTGCTGGAGCACTGCACATTCTCACCGGGTGTGGTGGCAGTAGTAGTTGGTGATGCAGCAGTGTTGGTCTGGACTGTAGAAACACTGCCATTTGTGGGAACCCCACTTGGCACAGAAGTAGCTGTCTGCATCTTTGTTGTGTTTTTGGCCAGCACGGGGCTGACTGTGGGCAACACATCTGAGGAGTGAGGATGTACCAAAGCATCATCTGACTGCCCAGGCTTCTCAATCTTCTCTGTGGCTGGCAAGCCCTGTGCTACAGGACTGGAGAATGTAGCCAACACCAATGGTTCTGGTGCAGATATTCCTGTGTTGATCTGTAAAGGAAAAAGTTGTCTCAGTTTGACTTCAACACTGAATATCAGTTTTGTTTTATTGTGTAAGTTACGCTTCTCCTCCTCCAGTTAGGGAGGCTGAAAAGTCCCTGGCTTGTTTTTCCCAGAAGCAGGTTGTTTTCCTGCTTCCTCTTCTCTCTTCTAAATTGTTTCTTCATGTTCTTCCTCCACAGCAGACAGGCCACTGCTAGCTCAGTCGAACACCTGTTAAGACCATAGATTTAACTACAGCATCTTCAGTACCACAGCTGTTGATGTGGCAAACACGACAGGAGATCTAGGTTCAAAGTTGCAGTGAGTAGAGCTAAAGGAATGGAGAGGAGGGATAAGGCAGAAGCAAAAAAACAGGGCCCAGGAACTGGGGTTTGTTTGGGTCATTGATTTTGGCCATGCATTCCTTTTTCTAAAGCTGTGCAACTGGCAAGCACAAAGCAGGAGGATTGCAATGGCATTTTTCTGTAATAATCGAATCACTGCAGCAAGAGGAAATTTATTTCAGAAACACTCTTCAAAGCAAGATGACCTGACACAAACAGTTCCCTGCGTGCATGCCACAGGAGATGCTGCTGGGGCAGAGAGCTGAGCTTGCGGGCAGAAAGTTTGCTTGCATCCACACAGGATGAGCCACTTTATTGAAAATAATCGAAGTGGCCGGAACAATTTCCTTTCTTTCATCAGAAAATTCCTTTGACAGTACCTAGCCCCATTCCAGTTCTTAGCCTGCCAGGCAATACTTGACAATTTACCTTCCACTATGACGTACATGTGTGTAGCACACTTCATTGAACTAACGCTATTTTGAGAACATCTGCTAAATATTTAAAATGGAGCAATTTACCATCTTTGACTTGGAAAGTGTTTTAGAGCTGAATTGCCCACCGCTGCTCCCCAGTAGAGAAGCTGACCAAAAGCTCATATTGAAGGAAATATTCTCAAGCTTTTATACCATGCTGATGGCATTCAGTCCAGAAAACAGGAACTGGAAAAGTGCTCTAGACCATGGTGGGCAACATCATGGTCAGTAAGTGGGCTGGGCTTCAGAAAACACTAAATGCCAGTTGCAAAAATAACACTGTGCTGCACGTACTGAACAGCCAGCCAAGCCAAGAGTAGCAATGAAGGCATTGAAGGCCTCCATGCACATTTTTTTGCAGTCTTGGGTAAATAGTTTCCCTTCCCTGTATCTCAGCTAACTTTCCCTCAGTCATAGAATTTAAAGCATCTCAATTCATGTACATGTTTGATGAACATCTGAGCTTTATGGACCAAAGAATCATTTGTTCGTGTTACAGACACAAGTTTTTCTCTATTTGCTTACTTCTTGATGGGCTTCCCTCATCTTCCACAAAACTACAGATTCTTTGGAACAAAATGCAGGCAATATCTGGCACACTGCTCTGTGCTGTTCTTTATTGGTGGCCTCAGCACAGCTGGCTGTCCCAAGAAGTATCACCTTACACCAATTCATAACTCTGGTCAGCTCAGGGTACTGAGTCCCTTCTACCAAGTAGGCAAGTAAGATAAAGTTAGAAATGCTGCCACAACAAGAAGGGAACAGCCAGACAGGAACTCAGACACTTGAGACAGACTCTTTAGGAAAAGCACAGGAGCAGAAAGTCTCTGTGACTTCACACCACTATGGGAAACCACCTTTTGCTTAGCAAGAATCAACGCAGATGGGTCACAAGAACAGTTGTCACAACACACAGGAGACCAGCACCCACCCACCGGGCACAACAGCCAAGTCTCTACTTTGCTTGGTAATATTTTCAGCAAGCCAGATGCTTCCTTGACTTGCTTTTTAATGCCTAAAAAAAAAAAAACCCTTTACAGTTAAGAGATCCTTTTCCTCCCAGAAGTCTTCAGGATGACTTGACAGCCAAATGTCTGCAGAGAGCTTGAATTAGATAAGCTTTGCCTGCGGCAACATAACAGTCAAAAATGCCTCTAATGCTTGCAAGCCGAGACATTTCTTATCTTTACTCTGTAACCCTGAATTCTTTAAAGCAAAGAACAGAAGACTTCCTTCTTGGGGATAAATGAGGAAGAGACTAGAACTAGTTTGCCAACTGTCCCATCATATTAGCTTAGATAATAGAGAGAAGTGGCACATTGGCCTGAGTGAACATAGGAGTGTCTGACACTTTTCATTCTGATCCCTAACTGCCTTTGGCCTGGGACAAGTGACCTGGTCTCCTTGTCTGAGTCTCCTACACCTCTAAGATGGAACCAGAGCAGCTATATGCATCGGAAGCTGCACTAAAACCTAAGTTACTGGAAAGAAAAATACACCTGTGTTCTGGAATTTTATTTTTTAATCTAAATGGGCCTTACTTTGCTAAGCCTGGTCTGAATTTACAAAATAGGCTCTTTTCAGCTTAGATTGTGTCCTTAGTTGTTTGCACTAGGTGCCATGTCTGTGAAGACCCTTAAGACACAATGTCACAAACCATTACAGAGTTAGTGCTGACCTTTCTTCCTGCCTCATGGGGTAAAAAGCACCCAGCACTAGCAGTAAGCATGACAGCAAGAGTCAAACCCCGGGCTGGCTAGGGCTAACGGTAGCCAGAATTGTGAGTGCGGGAATGAGCTTTCTGGCTCTGTTGTAACAAATCCACTTTAAAGGCTGCAGTCTTTTCCAGTCTGACTGCAGAGTTGCTGCAGTGCTGCAGCAGCCCTTCTCAACAGCAGTGCTGCGCTTAAATACTTCTCTGCTTGGCTATTAAATGCATTGCTATATTTTAAAACTGACAGGTATTTCTACGAGGCAGTAAAAAAAAAATGGTGCCTGGAAAGCGTCACTCACTCTAATGGAAAAGCAGAAATTTCTCTTCCTTAGCTAAGGGCTGATGAGCAGGGTGCACTGTGGTTTATCCTGGTACACTCTCCTTCACCCATCCCTGGCTCCATAGCATGGATACAGCAAGACCGCAAAGTAATGCTAGCTGCACATTAGTGAATGACATTGCAGATGGCTATGGAGCTACTGGAACTGCAAGAGGAAAATTAGAACTCAGTGAGGCAATGTTTTCCTAAAACTGTCACTTCTCCTCGAGTCCCTAGGAGCAAAGGAAAAGATCTGCCTTCCACACACTTAATGCTCATCAATAGAAGATGAGAATATGCACATTACTTTCTTCCTCCCCTTTCAGAGAGGAATTAAGAGCCACTTTGACCTCAGATGTCCTTTCCCACTTCAGATGCTTGAAGCTCCCAGGTATGAACTACTTCGCATGCAGTCTTCTCCCCACCTGCCAAACCTTCTTAGCAATCACAACATTAAATGCACAGCATTCACCTGCTGAAGCCATGTGCTCCATTACTGGACTAAATCTAGCCCAGGCGAAATTCTACTGATTTCAGCATGTGTGTAACTTTACTTATATTGGCCCACAACCAACCCAACTTGTAAAACTCCCTGCTTTAGCATCTCCCTCCTGCAAAGGTTGGCCATGTCCCAAGTACACAGCCTTGAATGTTATATCCTTGGCCTAAATTAAACTGCTCTCAGATCAGAAATGCAAGGACAGCTGCATAGCTTGCCTTATATTTTGCAGGTGAAAGTTGGATGGTTCAATAATCAAGGAATTAGCCCAGGGCTGGGTAGAACCAGCTTCAGCTCAATACTCCTGTTAAGGTGGATTTTTTAATTCTTTCTCCTCCTCAAAAACTTTCCTAAACTTCAAAAATGTGACTTCCAGGAATTCCACCACAGCCAATATAGTTTAGTAATAAGTTTGTATTTTGATGAACCTGCATTTTGTCAAGAGATGCCACCATTCTTACTAGCAGAAACCAGTAAGAAGAAAAACTTCCCCAGCATACATCCAACAGCGCACGGTAATGACATTGGGACTGCTTCCTGAAGATGGGAAATCCTGGATACTCAGCAATATTCAGAACCTGATTAATCAGTGTAATTCAATATTTTTGATTGATTTTTTTTTTATTTGAATGATTTTTTTATTTAAAAATCCAGTTTACTGGACAGGCACTGAACAGTAATAACATGACAACTCAGAATGCAGCACTGCAAACTGAACAAGCAGGGAGATAACAACTATTACCCAAGAGCAACAGAAGACATTAAAGACTGGCTGCAAAGAAGTCTCCCCAGATGCTGCATGCATAACAACTGAGAGAATGGGGTCACTGTGTAAAGCTCAAGTATGAGGAGGAGGAAAGAACAGGCTGGGTGGAAATGCTCTAGTACTGCAGGGGAGAGAGAAAGCTGAGATCTTGAGTCAGCCCTAAATGCTGTGGGGTTCTGGAAAAATCAAACATTTGTAAAGTTTTAGTGCATGATTTCACACGCCACTTGTGCTGCCCTGGAGCTCTCAGCAGTGTCCCTTGGCTGCTCTCCACATCCTGCTCTGCAGGGTGGTGGCTCAGACCAGTCACAGCCCTACCTGGAACTAAGATTTGAATACAAGGGAGAGAAATTCAGCCAGGTTTCCAGAACAAGAACGTAACTACAGAGACAGGCATCAGGCTTCAACAGTGCCAAATCCTAGAAACATGGTAAAATGTATTTAAGGAACAGTTTCACAAAGCAGAATTCTATTTCACCATCATGAGTGCACAGGCTTTTTTTGTATGATAAGGCTCAAAAAACTATTTGCAGGTTTAAAAATGCAAACATAATTTAACAATTCAAATGTGCCAATTTCTCTATAACATCTAGATTTACTAGCTTAACACTGCACGTGTTTGGAGCAGAGACCAAACTGGCTTCATTCAACCAATGCCAATATAAGCTTTTGTGGATTTGAGAAACTGTAGCAGTCTTCAAAAACAGAAGAAAAAAAGTTGGCATTTAAGATGCCAACTCAAGCAAGCTGGTTGATGTGAAAGTACACTGGAAACTCAATGCGTGAGTCTATAAAATAACATATTAACTGCCTCAATTCAGCATTCAAAGGAAAACATTTTATTTTGGGGATCTAAAAAAAGTACTTTTACAGGTAACAGTTTTCAACTCCCAGACGCTTCCCACTGACATCACATCTCACCTTTCCTTCTCATCTGGCAACCACGCTCTGTGATTATGCAAGATAAGCATGATCATGACCTCCACCTCCCCTCAGCTTCCCAAAGACAGTTTATCCCAGCTAGGAAGAAGGGGGAAAGCCTTCCACCCCCCAAAAAACAAACAAAACCCCCAACCCTTGGCCTTGCCTTGTTGACAGGAGGCTGAAAACAGGCAGCCAGAAAGGTATTCTATCACTTAAGCAGTTTTAAGTCAAAGTCTACATAAAGCAAGATGGAGCAGGAGAGTGACAGCTGTCCAAGGCAGCCCCATTTCAGCCCCAGCAATCATACTTACCTGTAGCAAGCCAACACCGTCTGCGTCGCTTGATCTGTTCACATTATTGCTTTTAGGAGGAAATGGGCTTTTGGTTTTCTGCTCTCTTGGATTTTGTCCGTTTTTCAGAGAGTCTTTCTTTTGATTTGGATGGCCTTCAGGAACAGGCCTGTCTGCCACCAAGTGCCTCAGTACTTCATCATTTAAGCGCTCTGCTTCACTTCGGCTGCTTCTAGACTTGCTGTTTGATGCTCTGGCTGCACCCTCAGGACTGGGGCTCGCTGCTGTATCCCTTTTCAGGAGTTCCACGCTGTTACCTGCCAAGCTCCACTTCTGGAATGACCTCCGCAGCCTCTTTTTCCTCTGCACAGGGATGCCCCAGTCCAACCACTTATGAAAACAGGTCTTCATGTCACCTTCCATTTGAAACTTTAAGTGCTCTGTGCTTTTCGATTTCTTTAAAAATACCAAAACAGAGTCAGAAAAGCCAGTCCTGTTTGCCTGACACATGCCAGGCATAGTGCAGTTCACCTGGATGCACATGTTTTCTAAGAACCAAAAGGCATCACAGGTGGGGCTCTGGCAGCAAGCAGTCTGACAGGACTGTACAGTATGATATCCTTCCAGAAGCTGTAAATTGTGATCTTCCCACGATCTCAAACGGCTACCAAACAGGATCTTCCCCGGCTCACATTTAGATCTGTTCCAGTTTGCATCTGGGAAAGAGGAGGCAAGACAAATAAAGCAACTCTCAATCCTTTAAAGCACTGGACAACAGATCCTCATCACTATTGTGAAGATGAATTTAGGGCACAGGATTAATGCAGGGGAGAGGGCACAGGACAATGAAATGGAGACCTCTCAGAATCTATACCTGGCCTCAGTATCCAGTACTTACACAAGACTTCAAGCAACAATCTGCACCTCCTACCAAAGGGACCACAACCCTTTTTAGTAACTGAGCTAAAGCCATGTACCACAAAAGAAGTGAAAAGAGAATGTTCCTGTTTCAGAGAAGACTAAGGCACAGGCTGCCCAGTGAGGCTGAGGTTACGCAGCAGGTTAAGAGCCAGAAATCAAACCCAGGAATCCAGAGTCATTTCTTAATCTAACCAATAACCACCACTGCCTCTCTGCCCATAGTCTGCTTTGAAGGAGAACTCTGGAAACAGTGACACTGGCTTGGTTCATAGTACAAAGGCATTTTTTTCCTCTTCCATGCTGATGTTTGAGGTCAGTCACTGAAACTGCTCCGCTTGAGAAGTTGTTACACCTTCTAGAACAGGGGACTGCAAGGCCTGTCCTTGCCACCCGCTCCACTGTAATGCTTTCTATAACAGAAATCGTGTCAAGCTCTTTTTGTAAAGAGTTAAATTACTTCAGATCTCAGATGAGCAGTAAAGCAATAACTGCTTTGCATATTGATTTTTTTTTTTCTTAGCATGAAAAATTAAGAGTGCTTGCAGGGATCAATGGATTAAAGGCTTCCAAAATTCAGAGCTCTGCAGATTAAGGATTCCCTAAAAATAGACTAATGACCTATGGGACTGTTACACTGTGCTGTGTTCAGCATCCAAGGGATAATAGGTCACTGGAAGATTACTTTACGAGCTATGTCACTGGCCTCCGAGTAGTGCAGCTGAAGAATGTGCTCTAGATCTGGCTCCCTGCCTGTCAAGAACAGGGTTTTTGAACACAACACAAATGGGAAACTTTTTCTCCATTAAAATAGCCTGAATTTAAACTATTGTACCTTGCTCCCCCTTTCTTGACAGCACATAAAGAAAAGTTCAGTAACATTACTGTTCCCGTAACTCTGTATGAATACAGGCTTCATGTTGCTTTATATCAATGTTTACTGCAGTGGTAACTAGACAAATTAATAAGCATGGATGCAGAGGCTACTGATCCATCTGTCTCCCCTGATAAGACTTCCCACCCCACTTCTCCTTGTCACTTCCAAGTGACAAACATGTTAAAGATTTAGTATGTTGAGGCACAGGGGAAAGACCACATAGATCTCCATGTCTCACCCACCAAATAAACGTAATTTGGTGATGCCCCTGCAGTGTGTTTTAGGATTCTTGGAAGAAATGATGCAAGGTCCCCACTGTCCGGCACAACTCCACCTGCCCTGCTGAGCCACAGCAGGCTTACATAGCAGGAAGCTTTCCAAGCATCAACCACGACACAGACAGAAGCGCAGAGGGGGATGTATTTTTCTGATCAAGTCTGGAGCACACAAGCAGTGGTCAACCTCAGCCTCCTCAAGCACCAACCCTGGAAAACTCTGTGAGGCTAGAACAGTACAGACAGGTGCCAGTGTCTTCTACTCTGGCTGGTTTAGGCTACTTGAAGCATTTGACTTTAGGACTTTAAACTACAGCCACAAAAGCACTTTACCTCACGCTACTGAGATGGCAAAGAACTCTGACTCTATGAATCACAACTAATACCCAAAGTTAGTGACACAAAAGTGCTATGACACTGTCCTTCCTCCTGCACCATCCCCCAGGTGCAGGAGGAAGTGGAAAGTCATAGCACTTCTATAACCTTGCATGAAACTGGATAATCTTGTATGGCCAAAGAAAGCAAGCGGAGAAGATGAAGGACATCTTTTGTTATAATTCAGTTATCCCAAACACCACAGTAGATGTAACAGCTTTTGTACTCCTGATCGTTAAAGGTATCTACATACAATGATTTTCTCACCCAGAATGGATTAGACACTTGTTTAAGATCAAGGACAGTGGCCGTATTCAAGTACCTTTTGGGTGGAATCTCTTGCTACAAGAATTTAAACCTAAAAAGGGAACTCACAGCACCACTTTGAGATATTGGGAAACAAGAAGCAAAAGTGTTATTTACAGCTTATTTTGAAGCCAGCTCAGCAAAGGCAGTTTGAAGACGAGACTCCAGAAAGGTAGCATCAGCTGCAACAGAATGCACTCAAGATCTGCGACCAAACTGGGGGACCAGTTCTCCCTGTGGGTGTCTGAACCCACAGCTGTGCAGAACGTGGGGAAGCTCTTCACTCAAGCGAGGCCCAACTGCAATGTGTAAATGAAACTCCGCATATTCAACAGAGAGAAGTTGACATCAGCACCTTTAAAATCATCACCACCCTTGTCACACTTCATCAACACACAGCACTTCCTTCGAGAGCAAGCAGACGGGCAGCCTGTCTGCCCGAGGCAACAACTGACCTCATTACACACCGAAGTGCTTGGACTGACAGTCACCCTGGCACAACAGCGCGCACAGGCAGGGACAAGCACCTGGCACTAGCCTGATGGGCCTGAATTAGGACAGGGTGGGGGGTTACACATAAAAGGTGTGTGTATGTACACACACACTCCAGACTTTGAGAAACAAGGAAAAAATGGAAGAATTACACTGTCGCTGTCAATTTCATGAGGATCTTACCCATTCAGACTCAGTTCAGCCTAAAAAATTCACTTTCTATTAAAGATTAAGCATATCCTGTGCAAAAGGGAAATGTGCTGCTTCCCACATCCCCAAAACCCCTCCTCCTTGACCAGTGCTGATCCATCTCTTCTCAGATGCCAGTCCTGGCTCACACATAACACTCAAATTAAGGCTCGATACAGAACTCGGTGAAATTCAGCAGCAGCTTTCTAGTACTTAGAACCAGGGCACAAACAGAATCGTAGAATTGTTTAGGATGGAAAAGACCTGTAAGATCATCAAGTCCAACCACTAACCTAGTACTGCCAAGTCCACCACAACAAAAGTGTTCCCAGTGAAGGTATTCCTTGTTGAAAAATATCACTAGATAACAAGTATTATATCTATTCACACTAAATGTAAAACCAGAATCCCCATAAGCACCTCCTAGGTATGTCAGAGCCACGACACAACACTACCATGCTGAGAGCATTCTGCTTCTCTTTTAATCTACTGCTAAATCAAGACTCAGAGATTTGAATTATACTTTGGCCAGATTCTGTTTCCAGAACTCTGTTAATGGCCACATAGGACTTGTTTGAAATTAGCCAATGTTGTTTCTGAATTGCTGTACATTGATTGCTTAAAACTCAGTTAACTTCAGGAACAATAGAAGCAAACAGGCAACTCTCACTCAATACGCCAGCCCAGAATTCTAAGTGTGTTTTTTCCACAGAACCATACTGACTTTCACCTAAGCAGGTCCCATGGTCTTTGGTGGGCATCACACATTCAGACAACTCCAAGTGCCACGGCAGAAAGCAGAGCTCCTCAGTCTACACTTGCATTTCATCTCTAGAAAGATGAAAGATTTTCTGCCAGGAAAATTCACCCAGCCTAGTCACAAAACACTTCCTTCCCAAAACTCCTGCAGGAACACACTACAGGCCAGACAAATCATTGTGATGAGAAGCTGCACATTGCTATTCGCAGGCTTCCAGATGGAGACCTCCACAGAATCTGGTGCAGCACCTGCAGTAAGTGAACACAGCCCTGCACCAAATGAGAAAAGGCAGCTGTGAGTACAAGCAGAGTTATAACTCCTGCTTATTTACTGCCTGTTCGCTCCCTTCCAGTTCCATGTGCTGGACCCTATGCAACCACATACAGCAGTCTCACATGGGAACTTGTAGGCTGCGTTGGACCAGCAGACCAGTAAATCTGGTCACTGGCAGCACCAATGCCAACAGCTTCAGAGCAAAGCACGAGAAACCTGTCAGCAGCAACATCCCTGAGAATGAGCTCCCTCCCAAGCCCCAGCTGCCTACTCAGCCTAGCACAACACAAATCACAAGACATCTGCACAGTGGGTATGCTTAGTCACTTCTTAATATTGTTTTTGTCTTTTTTTTTTTCTTCCCTAGTATACCAGTACAAAAAAAATGCTGCTCTTCCCATGAACTCAGGAGTTCCTTGTCCTGGCAATGCAGCTCACAGCTTTGCTGAACAGCAGGGGAATGGAACAGACAAGAACAGTTTCTATTAATAAATTCAGGTTCACAGACTTGTTCAGGCAGTTAATCCCTCCTGATATCAGATTAATGATTAAAGACTTGACTCTATAGACTTTTTAAATCTGTCACATGTAACCAATTATGTCAACAGAGTCTTCTTACATAACCCCACATGATCACGCTAATTTCTAGGCAGCTGTAATTCCTCCTCAGTTTAACAAATTTTGCTGCTTCAGTGACACAAACAAGACCAGAACAAAAAAACTCTACAATGGAAAAAGCATCCACATCAGGATAACTATGTCACGCATAATTATGCTTATTTCTGCGCATGCATCAGCCTTCATGGTTTTAACTCCCCCAAGCAGCCCTCAAGCACAACAGCACTGTCCGGAACACCCTCTAAGAGTGACACAGTATTTGCAGCTCCAGCTGTAGACTTCTAAGGTATTACTAAAAACAGGGAACACCACACAAGAAACACAATTCTATAAGGAAACACACAATCCAAACACATAGTGCTGAGAACCCTTTGGTAGGACCAGGAATACAAGTATTTCTTTCCAGGTTCTAAATTAGCTCATTAAGGTCAAACAGCTCATTAGCATAATCAAATCTGTCACTCAGTAAGTGTTCAGAAAGGCCTGGTGAAACAATAGAAATGCTGCAGCAGCCTAGAGAACACATCCACGTAACAAAGAAACAAACCAAAACAACCCCCTTTTCAAATCTTGCTACCATTAAAGCATAGCAACCTCCCAGCAAACAGAAAGCTGCTGGCAGCTGCCACATGGGTTGATATATACTGAGGTCACCACTGCCTCAAACCTGTAATTCACTGCAACTTGAACAAAGAGGGACTAAAAGGGCACATAAACTTTCTTAACTAGATCTGGTAAATGCTACATGCATGCATGGAAAAAATACCACCTCCTGGTGAAGATGTGGCCTCAAAACACTCACAGGAACTTAACAAGTCTCTCAAAAGTCAGAATCTGAACTCTAAAAGAAAAAACACACGCAATCCATTAGGTGAAAATTTCCATACAAGCCACTAACTTGGTTATTTACTTGAGCGGGAGGTTGGTTACTCAAGTTTGAACAGGAAATAAGAAACCAAACATAACAGTTGCCTGTAGGCAAATACGGATTATTGACATACTGCGTCTGGGGAGACTGTTAAACATTTGAGTGCTAAAACCAACATTCCTGCCTTCCCAACGTGCTTTGTGTATTCCTTAGATGAAATTGTTTTCCACATTATCACTTATTCCTTCCGAAAAAAAAGATTCTCAGCTCAGAGAAAGCCTTTTTATGAGATACAGGCAAGTGTCTGAAAGCTAGCACCGCATGCGACAGTGCACAGCAGTAGCTGTCGGACAGACACCCTGCTGTTGACCACTTGGTTACTCAAAATAGCAGCTGGTTATCGGAGCAATTCAGTAGTGTAAGAAAGGACCCCCTCATACCCCACATCCCTCCCACCCTTCTGACACCTCATTTAGTAACTATTAAGGGTGGGGGATTGTTTTTTAAACCAGCTACAATGTCTAGCAGCAAATAATTTCACTTCCCTCTCAGAATATTTTAAACAAGTGAGAAGGAAAAATATCATTAAAAAAATATAGACACAGTCCCAGAGAGAACAGAAGAATCACCTGCTGAGGAGCACAAGGCATACAGGCAAGCACACAGGTAGAACAGCTGCAGACTTCTCAGCTCCCTTGCAGGTTTTCCCAGGTAGTATCGTGACAGAAATCGGGCGCTAATGCTGAACTTGGCTTCCAACCTCTTCTCCATGGCCTTTGTGGGCAGCAGCAGGGTTCTAGAAATGTATAAGATATGAAACACAAAACATCCACTGGCAATCGCTACGTTCTTGCACATATCCAGTTGACACTATGAAGAACATGGCACATTTGTGGAGGAAAAGGAACATCTTATCTGCCTGCTGTGACTTAGACCACTGCTGCTAAGTAACTATCAATACGTTACTAAAATGAAATCTGTAGTATCAACGTTTCCAGTGCTGAAGCGCAGCAGGTCACCACAACAGCCATTCCCATCACCCCTGCGATTTTGTCCTCCAGACCCCACCACTTTCAGCGGCAAAATATCTACTATAACAGACTACCGTATTCCAAAGACACATTTGGGAAATTTGTTTCAGCTATCCCGCAGGGAATGGCCACCCAGCCACAAGCATAACGAAGGCACAGATAAACCCCACACATCTGCCTGGCGATGTCATCGCTTGCAAGTTGGTGCTGGCTGGTACCAGCCAGAAACAAAGAGAAACAAGCACACAGCAATGCTGGTCAAAGAACTGTTTCACCCCGTATTTCGCTCTGCAGGGCAGAGATCACAAAAGCAGTGATGCTCCATCTCAGCCCTTCTAAGGCCAAAGGCTTTTACAGCCTCATATGTTAGCGAAATACAGTTTAGCTCTAGGTGATGTGATATGAAAACATTAATTACTCCACCAGTAGTAAAGATTACTTGTTTTTATAAAGAGTAATGAAGCACCATTAGGCACAAGGAGTTAAATCTACCCTTTCTGAAGAATCAGAAGGGAATATAGTTACAGACCCGACTACCAGGGCGCTGCTTGAACACCTACCCTCTGTTAAATCCCGAGGGAATTTCCCGCGGCCGCCCGTGCAGCACCCCACGGGGCGGACACAGGAGGAAAAGCTTCCCGAAGGGAGATGCCAAAGGGCGGCTGCTCAGCCAACAGGTCCTTAAGGAAACTTCCCCCACCCCTGGGCCGGGTACCCCCGCCGCCACCGGGGCTGCCCACGGGGGCCAGGGCGGCTCGGCCCACGCCGCCGCCGTGACTCGGGGCCGGGCCGCAGTCGCCGGCCGGGCGGGCTCACCCCGCAGCGGGCCCGGCCGGCGGGACGCGCCCAGGCCGGAGGCCCCGCAGCCCCTCAGGGCCCCGGGGGCGGGACAGGGCCCCGGGCGGGAGGAGGAGGGAGCGTCCCGGGCCGCCGGCGGGTACGTACCAGGGGTGCATGGCGAGGCGAGCTCGGCGGCTCCTCGGCGGCCTCAGGCGGGCGGCGGGGCCAGGCCGGGCCTCCAGCGCGGCGGGCCCCGGGGCAGCGCAGCCTCCTGCCCCGCGGCCATGGCGGCGGCGCCTCGGCAGCGGCGGGCACCCGCTCACCCCTCACCCGGAAGCTGAACGGCCGCCTCCCGGAACCGGGGCTCTGCGGGCGCTGCCTGGTCGGAGCCGGGGCTCCGGAGCCGGCTGTCCCGCCTCACGTCAGCCCAGCGGGGGGCGGGGCGGGGCCGCCCTCCCGCAGCCCGCGGGCGAAGGAAGCCGCGCAGCCACAGGTCATTTGCCTACAGGCCGCGCGGAGGCGGGGCTTCGGGGGCTGCCCAACAAGGCGGCAGGCGATTGGTCGGCGGCGCGGCAGCGGTGCCTGGATTGGCTGCGAGGCTGCACGAGCGGTACCTTGATGAGGTAAAAGGGACGGGAGACCGCGGCTGGTGGTGGTGGGTTTGCTGCTTGCTCTTCGGCCTCTCCTGCCTGACCATGGCCTCGGACTGCGGAGACAGAAGTGCGACGCTGAAGAGGTGCCTCGGTGTGCTCAGAGACGCGAGGAACGACAGCGAGCAGTTCGCAGCCCTGCTGCTGGTAGGGAACCACCGCCGGCCCACGCCGTGGCCGCCATCGCCTCAGGAACGGGCCGGGGAGGGCGAACCCCGCCGCTGGCAACGCGGGTGCCCGAGCGGCGCTTGCCGCTGTGCTGGCGGGCCTTGGGGGCTTCAGGGCCTTGGAGGCCTCGAGACAGGGGGCTTTGGGCCTCGGGGGTTTTGGGGCAGGGGGCTTCGCGCCTTGGGGTGCCCATCAGCAAAGTGGAGTGTGCCTGGCCTTGGTTTGGGTGTGCAGAGGGTTAGGCAGCATCACCACACTCTTGAAACACTCAGGTAAACCTCTGGATTAGCACTCAGGCCAAATGCCCAGCTCAGTTTGTACTCCTCTGTACTAATCTTGTTTTGGCTTCCTATTTACCTGTTCAGTCCTGTTCAATTTAGCAAAGCCTCTTGCTCTGCGCTCACCCCTTGTTTGCCTTCCAGGTGACCAAAGCGGTCAGAGCTGGAGAAGTAGATGCTAAGACCCGTCGCCAGATCTTTGATGCAATTGGATTCACATTTCCAAATCGGCTGCTCATCTCGGGGCACCCCCCGGCAGGCTGCCCCGAGCACACCTTCCGAGCACTGGGCCTCACTCTCTTGGCATGTTTCTGCACTGATCCAGAGTTAGCTGGTCACTCCCAGATCCTGAACAAAATCCCAACCTTCAATGACATCCTGGTGTCCCCCTGCAATCCGGACAGCACATCCATGATCGATGATGTATACCAGTGCCTGAGTGCTGTCATGGCCACTACCAGAGGCCCCAGGGAGCTGGTGAGCAAAGGGACAGTGCCTGTCCTGTGCCAGGCCTACATGAATTGCAGTTATGGCTCTGACCGTGCTTTGGCACTGCTCTTGGGGCTGTTGGCCGTAGCAGAGGCAAAGTGCTGGCAGAGAGACGCTCCACACCTCCTGACCGTGCTGAGCAAGCTGTCTGATGATTTTCTCAAGGCTGAAGACTTGACCAAATTTGAGTTGTGTGAGGTTCTGCCTCACTTCATCCCCCTGTCGCCACCGCTCACACAGGACTCGCAGGGCTCTGAGTGCCTCCATAGACTTTACAAAGGGTTGGCTAACATCTTGGGCAGTAAACTCAGCCAGTCACAGCGGGACCCTGCTCTGAAGCTTGCTGCCTGCCTTGTGCAGGCCTGTGGGTCAGAGTGGATCCCAGAAGGGAGTGCTGGAAGCAAGTTCCTGGCCTTGCTAGTGAACTTGGCTTGTGTGGAGGTTCGCCTGACCCTAGAGGAGCCAGAGCCCTTGGAGGTGGAGGGGAAGAAAGAGGTGGTAACAGCCTGCTATGTCCTTATTGAGATGGGGATCCAGGAGTGCTTGAGAGAAGAGAAACCGCTGCTAGAAGAGGTGCAGAAAATGCAACTCATGAGGATCATGGAGGAGGCATTTGGAGCTGTAATATTCTATTTGAGACAGGTAATGCAGGGCTTTCAAGTAAAGAGCATGTTTTCATGGGTTTCTCTGGGAGGCTTTGATAGCTCTTCACCAGGACGCTTAATGGGGACTCAGCAGCTCATGGCTGTAGCTGTGTAGAGCAAAATGTGCGTCTTTGCCCACTGTGGTTTTCGTACCTGTAGTAGCTTGATAGGAAAACAGCCCTAATGTGTCATTTTCTATCTGCTTCCTTCTTCATGCAGGTTAAACAGGAGAAGCTACAAGATCCTTTAATATTAGCTTCTGTTCGAATCCTTGGAGCGTGGATGGCAGAAGAGACATCATCCCTCAAGCAGGAAATCTGTGAGCTCTTGCCTTTCCTTGTTCATTATGCCAAGAAGCTTTTCAAAGAGGGCAGCCCAGCTGCGAGTCTCCCCCAGCCAGAGCTGGTCAGCACCAAGGGCTCTGGCTTACCCCAGGATGCTCTGAGGTGTGTATTTTAAGCGTAGACTTGATGCATTTTAGCACAAAGCTGCTCAAATCTTTTTCTGTTTTCCATTCTCCTTGAAGTGCCAGTTCCATGGCGCTTTTTTTCCCTCCTGTTGGATGTAAATGCAGGGCTTAGCCCCATTCTACCTCATGTTTCCCATTTCCTTCCCTTTCCAGGTTTCTGCTGCCTGGCTTTTGCCATTTAACAGCAGAAGACAGGCCCCGAGACATCCTCATCTCGGAAGGGGCGCCAGCCCTGCTGTGTGAGTACTTCCTCCATCAGTGGGCAATGCTGACCTCTGAGTCTGGGTCCCTGACTCCACTGACAAGCACTGAAATGAGTCTGCAGACTGCATGTGGGATTTTCCTTAACTTGGTTGTGACTGCACCAGACCTCATCAGGTAATCGAGCTGCAGGGGCTTGCTTTGAGATTGTCAGTGGGAGGAAAGAGGGTGCATTGTGAAATGAGCTTGCAGTATCTTTTAAAACACTGTGCTGAAAAAGGGTTATCCCTTTTTCAACATCAATTACATTACTTTTTTTGGTGCTGCATTTAACCTTAACATTTTCAGGTGCTCCTGACTCTGCTCAGGGAATATGTCTCAGGGTTTGCTTTCTCTCTAGGCGAGACAAAACCTTTGCCTCTTTGATGGACACATTGCTAAAGTCCCTTCCACTTCTGCTGCCCCAGAAAGATCAACTGGTTCTAGCAGCGAATATTGCCACTCTGGGCCTGATGATGGCCAGAATCATTTCAAATTCAGCAGGTAAGAAGAGTTCCCATTGGCAAAGATGCACATTGCTCTGTGTGAGCAGGGTCCAGGGTCTGGGTGGTTGGGATGGAGAAAGCTGCTATGAGGGAAACAGGTCCAGTTTCTGTCATTGAAAAAGTGCTGAAATCAAAAACCTGGAGGGGCAAGGAATATGCCAAAAATTCAGCAGGCAGGTGCACTGGAATTAAGAGATTTTTAGGGCAGGAGGATGTTATTCTGATCTCCCCGAAAGCCCTGCTGCAGACAGACCCACCAAAGGATCCTTCCTTTGGCCGAGTAAGCTCTGTATCAAGTCATTAATCTCCTTTTTCTTCCAGTTCTTCAGGGGACGCAGTCTGCCAAGGAGTTTTTCGGAGCTGCCATTTGCTTCCTATCACAGGCCCATACCACCCAAGCAGACCCCGGTAGCAACGGCTTGGCCGCAGCCGTGTCACCTGCCTACACGGGCGCCTGGGCTGACATCTGTGAGCTCTGGTTCCTGGGGATGCAGGCCTTGGCCGGCTGCGTGCCACTCTTCCCCTGGCTGCCGCAAGCCATCCTCCAGGCGCGGTGGCTGGAAGGCCTCTCTGAGTTACTGACCCGCGTTGCTCCAGCCTCGGTGGATTTTGAACTCATCACCGCTTTCCAGGGTGTGTTGGTAGAGCTGGCCAGAGCCAGCAAGCCATGCAGGGATGTCATCCTGTCACACTACGGCAGAGAGTGGGCCAACCTTTACGGTATGGCAGCTTTGGAACAGTGTCTGTCCGAGGAGTGAACAGCCAAAGCCACCCTGGTGTGGGAAATGAAGCCAAGCACCTGTACAAGAACTGTTCAGTGTTTCTCATGCACCTTTTGGTGCCATTAAAAAACATTTAAATGACCAAACTTTATAACATGAGTGGTGCAGCAGAGTTCAGCAGTACTTGCACTGTGCACAACCTGATGTGCAGAGCTGTTGCTGCCTCAGAACATTTCAACATGCACCTGCTTGAGCTCTGTCAATATTTAAAACCAGCCTGTTTTCTTATTAAAGACAGTTTTTGTTGTGTTGTTTTTTAAATTCCTGCAGCGTTGGGATTTATTTCTGCCAGGGCCCTGAGAGGTTGCCTGCCTCTCCTGTTAACGTGCTTTCTCAATTTCATCACAGTAAGCCCTTCAGGATGTCACCTTATTTTGTCAGAGGCCTGCACCTGTTAGTGAAGTAACCCGTTACTACATGTAGAAGCCTATAAAGGGCAGGAACAGGAAGAACTTTACTATTTACTGATAGCAGTGAGAGTAACTCTCCGTACCGTGGCACAGATGAGATGTGAAGACATACAGAGGCTCTTTTGCTGTGCTGTGGGATGCACGCGCCAGGCTCACACCCACGCCTGGTACCATCTAGAAATCCTTCGCAGCGCGGTCTGCTGTTGCCTGTGTTGTAAAGCACCTGCACGAGGCACGGCCGTGGTGATTTGTGTTGGCTCAGCTCCCTCTTGCTGCAGAGATGAGATGTACAGTGGGACTTTTCCACTTGCAAGGTGAGGGGTTCAACCTGCCTTGAAGCTCCCTGGAGCCTTCGGGGATGGACTGTGAAAGCAGAAATGAGTGAATTGCACCTCGCTGCCCCCCTGCGCGGACGAGTAGTTTGCTTTATGTAAGAGAAAGGCCACATGTACAATGCGAGTAAATCACTTGTTCTGCTTGCAGCCTGGGCTGCCGCCACTAAGGACCCTGTGAGCCTGAGTGTGAAACCTCCCCAAAAGAGCAGCCGGGACGGGGTGGTGGTGCGGAGTCAGGCTGAGGGAGGATGACTGCGGCTGGAGCCCAGCTCCTGCCTGGCAGCCGCGGGTCCGGGAAGGATTTTCCACCAGGTGTCAGTCGTGGAGCTCTGTGGGAGCAGCAGCCGCCTCCCCGGGGACTGCCTCTGCTGCCAGGCCGAGGCACTCATCCTGGCTGCCCTCAGAACCCTTGCTGGGGGGGCTGTGGAATCGTCCGATTGAAAGAAAAACCGAGTGAGGAGCTGTACCAGCAGGAGGGCTGAGTCGGGGTGTATTCCTGCTTTACACCACAGTTTTATCTTGCTGCTTTATGAAAGCAAACGCCTTACACAACTGGAGAGGAGGTGTCTGCTCTTGCTCAAGAAAAGTATCTTTCTGATCTTTCCAGCTCAGCCCTGAAAAGTTAATGCAAGTTGGGACAAAGGCAGGTGCTACCAGAAGAAAGCCGTGTGAGCCAAACATGCAAATGAGCCTCCTGGCCTTGGAAAAGAGCACAGCTCTGCTCGAGCGTGGGCTGGGAGAGTCTCCCCATCCTGCCAAGAACACCTCATCCCTACACCGCGGGGAAACATCAATGCCTTGGAAGAGTCAGAAACACATTTCAGGGTGTCAGAAAAAAAAACACTCAAGCCCTCAGATGCTTCACCTTCAACTATCCCTGGTCCTGTATGCTCTTCTGCCTCTGGTCAAAGGGTGTGGGCTTCCCATTAATGAAAGGTTATCATTAGCGCTAATGAGAGATAGGTGCCTGTATCAGCTCCTCTCTCCCCCAGCAGTGCACTGGGCTCGCTGCGGTTAGCCGTGCTGGTTTGGCCGTTGCTCAGCCCCGCAGGCAGCGGTAGGAGCTCCCCCAGCACCCGACCGGAGATTCAGCATGGGCCTGCAGGACCCCGTCCAAGACCAGAGCAGCCCTAGACCCGGAGGCCTTTGGCTGCTGGTCTTTAATTCCCAGGCAGGCTACCTGGGAGCAAACCAAGAGCCCAGGGAAGTCCTCCAGTTTTTCCTTCACCACATCCTGGGGCAGTGGGGTTTGGCCACCAACAGGTGCTTGCAGAGGAGCACCTGTCCCTCATTCTCACGCTCTTCAATGGAAAGTCACATTACCAAAGGTGTAGTAAGGACCCTCCATGCTTTGCCAGAGCTGGAGCCTCCCAGAGACCCTGATGGCTCATCATATGCTTGTTTCTTTGCATAACACCAAACACACTCCTCTTGGCTGCTCCTGAGCTGACAGAGGACAGGGTAAGACACTAGCCTTGCTCTGGAATGTTACCAGGCTGGGTACCAGGGGAGATGCATTGTGCAAATGCTGGGGCTCCTTGAGCAAAATCACTGCTCTCTTGTCCCAGGACACCACTTTCCAAACACGTTCTCGGACAGAGCACCCAGGTTTCTCTCCCTGAGACACAGGGCTCTGACAACAGGGAGCACAGCATGCTCAGGAGGGGATAGCACCAGGGCTGGTGGAGGCCTCCTGCTATGTGGACATCTCCCTTGGCTCTGCTTGTGCCAGTCTGCAGGCCCCGGCACACCCCGGGGCAGCTCAGCCCAGTGCAGGAGAGATGGTGCCCCAGCAGCCTGGCTAAGGCTTCAAAGTCCTCGGCCTTCCCAAGCTTTGCAAGCCCAGCCACATGTTCTGCTGCTGGCACTCAGCATCTGCAGGCATCAATCCTCTAGTGCCGGGAAGGTGAATGATGGCATCACGTAGCATCCCCGGTCTGCCGCAACGCTTTGAGATCCCAGCACAGAGTGGGACTGCAGTCAGCAGCACCCAGAGCAAACTGTGCTCCAGGAACAACATGATCATTCACCGTGGCTTGGACAAGATGGATAAGGCCCCAGAGGAGCAGATGCACATTCTGTTTTGCTTTGACAGCTTAAATGTCATAATGCCATTGCAAACCTGACCATGGCATACATTATCTTACAGTGTTTATTCAGACCACCCCAAAAGCACTGGCAATAAAATTAAATATTTCATGTGATGTTATTTGGCTGCTGCGCTGCAGGAACCAAGCGCAGCCCCCTCCCACAAACCTCTTGCCGCAAGATGTAGCAGGGGTGGTGAGGGTGGGAGGCCTGAGCACCAAGGGGGGGGCTGCCCTGTTCCCTGCACACCCCTCGATGGGGTCCACGTCCTCCCCAAAGCCCTGCCTGGCTCTCCAGCCCCACAGCAAGGAGCTTCCTTCCCCACCTGGCTTCCTGGGAAGGGGATGTGGGAAACGATAGGAGCAGCCCATGTTTCTCTGAGGTGTTTGTTGGTGGGAGCTGGGCTTCTGGAGAAGAACCAGTTCATCTTTGGCTGGCGCAGAGACCTGCGCTCACATACTTTCATTTCCATGCCCGTACTGCCCTGCTCAGCAGGTATTTTTGCTGCTGACCCCCAAAAGCAAAGGTTGCTGCCTCAAGCCCCTCACACGCTCCTGGAAGAGCCGGCACACACATTGATCTCCCTGGGAAGGAGCACTGGGACCTTTGTTACAAAACCAGTTTTTCAGAGATTTCTGGCTTGGGTGAAAACACAAGTGGTCCCTGGGGTGGAGACCTGTCCCAGACCAACAGCGAACGCCCCCCTGTAGCTGGGAGTGAGGGGGCAGATCTCGTGTTGGGGACCTTCATGTTTGGCATGTTTGGCAGAGCAAAAACATGTTTGGCAGAGCAAAACACCAGCACAGCTGGATGTGCACGTGGTCCTTAAACTGGGAGGCTGAAGAGTAGCAGAAAGCTGCCTCTGAGCACCCCGCGTCCGCGTGACCCCCAGCAAATGCTCTGGCCGTGCTGACCCAGTAACAGAACCAGGCAGCTGCTGGGACAGTGTGTGTGCAGTGCCCAGTGTGACAGGCCTTGGCACTACCTGGGACCTCGGGGGACAGCAAGCTAAAGCGAGTAATGGCTCATTATCACCACTGGTGCTTAGTGGCCACCTCCTGCCCATGAGACACTCATGGGTTTGCTTTGCTCTCACCGGGCAGATGAGAACACTCTTAGCAAAGCTGGACAGAGGGAACAGGGCAGGGGGGGATCCGGGCAGGTCTCAAGCATCTTGCAAGGACCGTTCAGGTGCTTGCAGGGCTCTGAGCGTGCTGCTGGCCAGGACCCCAGGGCTGGAAGGTGCTGCCTGTGCTCCCGGCGGAGGGTGCCAGGGTGGAGAAGCTGCGGGGAGCTGCCCCACGCCCGGAGGAGAGAAGCGGCCAGAGCTCACCTTCGGCAGGGACACGCACAGCCCCCAGCACCAGCCACAGCCGCTCGCTCTTGTCTGCTGCGAGATCCCTCGGCCCCTTCCTGGGCACCGGCTGGGCTGGGGGGGGTGAGCCCAGACTCGGGCTGCCTCGGCCCCCTGCCCCAGCCCACCACATTGCCACCAGCCCAGCTTGCCAGGCCTGTTCGGTAGCAGTGGGGCAGCTTTGCCTTTTGTTTTTCCTTCCCTTTGTCTGTCAGCGTTGCAGGTTTCCTCGGCTCTCTCATTTTTGGGTGGAAAAAACAGCTTCCCTCTGAGCTGCCTCCAGGGAGCATCATCCCACTCGCCCCACAGTCCCAGGCCCGCTCCTGGCCCTTCCCGCCTGGATTTTGCACAGTTTCACCTCTTTCAGATGAATAAAGACTTGACATTATACGGACTAGACGAGCAAGGGATGTTAAGAATGAACTGGAACATAACTGCAAAATACAGCATGTCCAATCCAATTTTTCCTAGCAAATGAAATGGATCTGGTGGAAAATAAATACAGAACTTTCAGGAGCAGCGTCCTTGAACAGCATGTGAGGGGGATGAAGAGATTTGAATAGATCAGCCCTTTACACCTCTGCACATCCCTCCTCCCTCCCTTAAATGCCATCTTTAATAGAAATAAATTAGAATAAATGATCAGCCCTTGCCTCCTAAAGACAGGTGGCAGGGTAATATTAAAAGAAATGAATAAAAATTCATTTAATGAGCATTGTTAATTAAACCTGGAAATCAAAGAGGTCTGAGTTGTGGGAATTCAGAGGAAAAATGAAAATGAAGGGAGCTGTAGCTCGGGGCAGGAAGAGTGGAATTAAATTAAATGCAATGTGGGATTGTGTTTGTTAATGTCGATCACACATTGCGGTGCGTTACAGTCGGGGGTGACGGGGTTGTTCTCCGCTCGCACACAAATTCCGCGCTGACACCAATGGAAACTCCTGCGCAGCAGCGGGCAGCCCGCTCCCCGCGGGTGGCACGGTGAGACCGCGGGGACCCCGCGGGGCCACGGCCACCCCCAGTGCGGCCACGGGTGTCCAGGGGTGCGCGTGTGGGGTGTGCGAGCGTGCGGGTGCCCGTGCGGGTGTGCAGCCCCCGGGGGGGTGGGGGGTGGGTGTCGCTGAGGAGCCCTCCGTGCCGCTGGCAGGGCCGCCCCGTCCGTCCGCCTCGCCCCGCGCGGTGCCCGGTGCTGCGGGCCCGCCTCGCCCTGCCCCGGAGGGAGGGCCCAAGCAGAGGGCGAGGGAGGGATGGAGAGGAGGCGGGAGGGATGGAGGAGGGAGGGATGGAGGGCGGGGAGGCAGGCACGCTGCCTGTCATTGCTCCTCGGTTTCCCCTGGTTCTGTCTCGCCCGGCGCCCGCCCTCCCGCCCGTCCCCTCGCGGGGGGAGCCAGGCCCGGAGCACCCCCAGACACTTCTCCCTCTCCCCCAGGCCCGGGCTGGGGCTCCCTGCTCCCCCTCGGGGAGGAGGGGGAAGCGCCACCGGGTGACCCCCGGGCTCTCCCGGCAGGACCGGCCCCGGGCCCCGCTCCAGCCGCCGTCGGGCGGAGGTTGCAGCTGCAGCCGGGGCCCCCGCTGCCCGCTCGGGCTAATAAAGTCAAACCGTAGAGCATCGCCGCGGTCCCGCAGCCCGCCCGCACACACGGGCCCTCCCGGCCCTCGGGGCTCGGTCCCCGGCACGGCCCGGGGCGCCCCTCGACAGGGCTCTCAGGCGGCGCGGCCCGGGGCGGGGGGACCCGCGGGTGGCACCGGCGGGGGGAGAGGTAGCGACACCTCACGACACAGGAGGGGGGCCGCCCGACGGCGCGGGGAGCGGCACCGGCCGCGCTCCCGGAGGCGGCGGGCTCCCCTCGCCCCCCGCCCCAGCCGCCTCCCGCCGCCGTCCTGCTGCGCCCGACGGCCGCTGTCGGGAGCCGTCGGGAGCCGTCGGGAGCCGTCGGGGCCCCGCGGGAGCGGGCGGCGCGTCCCCGGCCCCGCGCTCTGACGCGCGCTCCCGGCGCGGCGGGCGCGCCCCCGCCGCTATAACTGGCGTGCATGGAGTCGGGGCCGGCGCAGAGGAGCGGGCGGGCGATGGGAGACGCCGCTCCGGCGGGATAGAGGGGCGGAGACGGGGGCACCCCCGGGGCCCGGCCCGCCCGGGGCTCGCCGCGGGCCCGCACAGATGCTAGTGCACAGCTACCCGGGCATGGTGAGTGCGGGCCGGGGGCGGGCGGGCGGGCCGGGCCGGGCCGGGGCCGGGGGGTCGGGGCCGGGGGTCCGCGCCCGCCTCACCGCCGCTGTCTCCGCCGCCGCAGGACCGCGCCGAGGGGCTGCCCGGGGCACCGGCCGGGGCCCGCCTGCCGCAGCTGCCCGCGCTCAACCAGGCGCCCTACGGCTCGGCGCCGCCGCTCTGCCACACGCCCGCCGCCGACTTCCAGCCGCCCTACTTCCCTCCGCCCTACCCGCAGCCGCCGCTGCCCTACCCGCAGGGCCAGGAGCCCGGCTACCCGCACCTGGCGGACCCCTACGCGGCGCTCAGCCCCCTGCACCAGCACCAGCAGCCCGCCTGGCCCCCGCAGCGCGGCCGGCAGGACGACGCGGGGCTGCTCTCGCCCTCCCACCGCGCCCTGGGGCTCGACCCCCGCCGCGAGTACCCCGCCGTGCCCCGCCTGCTGCACGGCCTGCCCGACGGCGGGCACGGCCTCGCCGACGGCCCGCTGGGCCTCCACGGCCTCGGCCACCACGGCATCGAGGACATCCAGGTACCGGGGGACGGAGGGAGGCTGGGGAGGGTGTCCGGGGGAGACGGGAGCAGCACCCCGGGGACCGATCCTACCGCCGCCTGTGCGCCCCGGGGTGGGAGTGAGGGGGTCCCTGCGGGCGGGACGGGACGGGCCCTGCGGCGTCCGTACCCCCGGGCAAGGAGGGCCGCCGGGCCGGGAGCCCCGTTACCGGGACTTACCCGTGCCCTAACGATTCCTCGTGACCTGGTGCAGCGGGTGGACCGGGTTCCGGCCGCGCTGTCCCCACGCCCTGAGCGGCCGGTGCCCGTCCGCACCGGGAACCGCCGGCTGACGGCTCTTGCTTCGGTGCTTTCAGGCCGTGGACGACGGCGGAATGAACCTGCTCGATCAGTCCGTGATCAAGAAAGGTAAGAGCGCGGCGGCACCGCGGGACGCGGCACCGGGCCGGGCTCCTCGCCCCTCTTCTGCCCTCGAGGCTCCCCCGCGTCGGGTTCCCCCCGCGCCAGCCGTCCCGCGGGGTCGCTCCCCTCCCGTCGGGAAGGGCTCGCCGCTGTCCCCGGCCGGACTGAAACGAAAGCGGCGGGTCCCGGCGGGCCAGCGCGTCCGCCCGCCCCCGGCCCGCCGCTCCTTCCCGGGACCGGTCACCGAGGGGCCCGGGCGGGCGGCCCCGGCAATCGGGGAGCCCCGGGAACCAGCCCCGCCGGCGGCCGCGGACAGTTCGCGTCGGAAGTCTCCGGGGATGCCCCGGCGGGGCCCGGCGGCAGTTCCCGGTGCCC
Source organism: Falco rusticolus (assembly GCF_015220075.1). Taxonomy (NCBI): domain Eukaryota; kingdom Metazoa; phylum Chordata; class Aves; order Falconiformes; family Falconidae; genus Falco; species Falco rusticolus. The sequence goes on from NC_051189.1 coordinate 117,545,087, forward strand.
CCCGGTCCCGCCGCCCCGGGCCGGAGCCCTGCGCCCGACGGCAGGGGAGGCATCCGGGGCCGCGCACTGCTCCGCACCGCCCCGGGCGGGGAAAGCGCTGGCCCACGGCGAAGCGGGCCCGTTCGGCGGGGCTAGTACCGGGGGGAAGGGGACGGTTAACGGGGGCGAGGCGGTGGCGCGGCTGTGGGAAGCGGCGCTTCCCGTCCCTGCGGCCGGGTAGCATCCCCTACGCGCCCCCCGCCTCGGCACCAACCCGGGCCGGCGGGGGGACCCCGTCTGCGGCTCCAGAACCGGGGCTTTACCCCGGGGACGGGCGGGGAGGCCCGGCGCTCCCTCCGGGGGCCGCCGCGGGGAATAGGGGCTGCGGGCAGGGGTCCCGCACGGTGGCCGGTGCCCGGCGGCCGGTGCCCCCCGCCCGGTGCCCCCCATCGCCTCTCCTAATTTACTGCCGATTCTCCTCCACCTGCTGAACTGCCCCTCTGCTTCCAGACAAAGCCCCGTGCTTAAACCAGCTCAACTCCGTAAAATATTTTTCTAATAAAAACTTCACCGGGGCATCGCTGGGAGCAGAGGGGACGTGAGCGATTTATGCGGCTGCTCGGGGCCATAACTCGTATGAACTATTCAAGCGCTACTCTTGGCTTCTCCCCGCCGGTTTTTACAAAAGGAAAAAATACGTGGCTGGAAAAGGCGTGTGGAACCGCAGCTCCCCGGTGCGGGCTCCGGCAAACGAAACGGCGGCGGCCCGTGCGGGCTGGACGGGGGGGGGTAACGGGAGGGGGTAACGGGGGCAGGCCCGGTGCCCCCAGCCCAGCGGGGTGCGGGGTCGCTGGGTGAAAGGCCGAGCGCCCCGGGGGCCGAGGGGGGGCTGGCTCCGGCGAAACGCCGCCGAAACCGGGAGGTTTTAGGTCGCCGGCTGCACCCGGAGCTCGCAGCGAGCTTCGGCCCCGCTCCCGGCCGGGGGCCGCTTCCCACTGCCTGGCCGCAGCCCCGGGAGCTGCCCAGCCCCGGCAACCCGGGACAAATATCCCGATCGTGCCGCTCTTCCCCCGCCGACATCGCCTATCGCGATCGTTACTCGCAGGAGGGAGCCGCGCCCGCGGTGCGTTCCGACCCCCTTTCCGTGGAAATTGTTATTCCAAGAGCGCAGCTTCATTACACGCGGCCTTTCAGTGAAGCATTAATGACCGTAATTATTTTAGCTTTAATTAGAACACATGAGAGGCGTTCCATTAAATATCCTTGCCTGAGAAATGGTTGCCACAAGCTGCGGGGTGTGTGCGCGCCGGCCGTGGGTGCCGAAATGCCAGTATTTGTCTGGAAGTTGGGTTGGAGTTGCCGTGGGTTCGGATTTTGGTTTGATTTTGGTTTGATTTTGGTTTGATTTCCCCCCTTTCCTTTTTTTCAAAACGCGCCATTCCTTCGAAATTTTCGTCTCCCATCGGGAGGATTTGTTGTTGTTTAGTGCCAGAGATCCTCTAGTCTCTTTTATTTAAAAAAAAAAAAAAAGGAAAAAAACCCAGCTAAAAGTTGGGCTTGTGGCTGCAGTCGTCTGCAGCCCCTCTGCTCTTCCCACTCTTGCTCTTTCCACCGGTTCTCTTGTTTTTTGTTTGGTTGTTTTTTTTTAAAATTATTATTGTTTAATTTTGGTGTTGGTTTGGTTTTGTTGGTGGGGTTTTTTTTTCCACCCTCCCTGCTGTGTTCGGCATAAAGATGCAAACTACCTTTGGGAGAGCGCTCGGGGTTCGAGAGCGATGCGCTTGCCAGGGTGCCCCCATCTCTGCTCGGCACCCCAACCCCCCCCCATTTACCGCAGCAGCTGAGAAATGGACAAACTCAAAGCATCTGTCGGGGGCGGGGGGGACACGGGCGGCCCCCCCGAGCAGCCCCCGGCCGGGCCGGTCGCCCCGGTGGCCCCGGGGAGCGGTGCTCGGTGCCGTGCGGGTCCCGACCTACCGGGCGGTGTGTTGGAGCGGCAAGCGCCGCTGCCCTCCGCTCGAATGAATTACTTTGCAGTCTGCTTTATTTAAATTTTTCACACATATATATTTTTAATATATAATACAGCGTCGTTCTTACTTCCCTGCCGCAACGGGGGCGAGCGGTGAGCCCAGGGCGAAGCCTCGGACCCCGAGGCCGGAATGAATTACACTCGAATAAAATAATAATAATAATAAAAAAATAAACGGTTTGCAGGCAGGAGGTGTGCAAATGGACGGCAGGGGATTCTCCCCGTGGGGAGGGAGGGTCAACGGGAAAAAGCGCAGTTTTATCATAAATCGCGCCGAGATTCTCAAATACTGCACCGGGGAGGATTAATCCCGGAATTCCTGACGGGATGGCCGTCGGACAGAAACCTGATATAAATCTGTGCATGTGAAAACAGATAAATCTCTCCTTAATTAGTTACCGAGATACTGTTGTCCTGGTTCAACAAAATATTAGTCACCTGCCCCAAATCCCTGAAGCCACCTTTTAACTCCGGTGCTCGGAGGCGCTTTTCATTCCAGCCGAGCGCGGGGACCCCCCGTCCAAAGCAGCAGCAAACGGGCGGCCAGCAGCCCCCGGGGAGGGGCTCCGGGGCCGGGGGGATGTTCAGGAGATGGGGGGGGGGGGGGGGGGGGGGCAGGAGCAGGAGCAGGGAGATGGAGGGGACTCCCGATGCCCCCAGCCGCCTGTTTGCTCTTTTCCCCGTTTCCTTCTTCAATAAGCTTCAAGGCTCTCCGCAGTTAATATCGCGACAGGGGATTTTAGGGGGAGATCTGAGGGCTGATACGGGGTGGGTGGTGGGGTGTCCCGCGCCAGCAGCTCTCTCCCCCACACACCCCTTTTGCTGCAGGTAGCTTCGCATGTAGCAAGTGGAGGAGGAAGAGGGGGGCGGCCCGGGGGTCCCGCCGTGGCGGGGGGTGTCCGGGCTGAAATGAGGTGCTCCCGACTCGGTGCCCACCGGTGCTTTCGGGACTGGCCCCGGGTCATTGTTCCCGTGACCAGCCCTGAGGTGGTGGTGGGGCTGGGGCTGGGGTCCCGGGGTGCTGGGGGGGGAGGCAGCGCTGGGAAAGGGAGGACGAGCTTCCCCCCGTACTGGCGTGACAAAGGGGGGATATATTTAGTTTAGGAATTAAATGGATAAAATCTTGGACAGGACAGCAGAGCTTCTGTGAATAGCCTTTGTATATGCGTGCGTTCGTTCTCCCTGTTTTTCACAAGTATTTTAGAAATGGGTTTCTGTATCTTTTTATTTAATTTTATTTGTTTCGGTCTTGTTGGGTTTTTCCCTTTTTTTTTTTTTTTTTTCCTCCCAAGCACTTATATAAGACCAGGAATATATTTGACTTGAAAACGGTAAAATGAACCCTGAAAAAGTTTAGTCGGGGTCTCTGGCTGCTTTAGGCTACAGCAGCTACAGGCATTTTCTGCTCTGTTCACCTGCTGCCCTGGTGTTTGGATTCCTGGGACAGCTACTCATGGCTGGACGTGAATCCCACCAGAGAAATGCCTGGAGACTCCCAGCAAGCCCCAAGCTGGTCCTGCTCCTTCCCTCGGTGTGGCGAGGAGAGGGGGATTTTCTGTCGATGAACTCCAGTGTTTTTGCCACTGTGCTCAGTAGCAAAAAAAATCCTGCAGCTTGGTCATAAAATAAGGAGGGGTTTTATTGCTTTGACATCCTTTCAGGATCAGCGGAAAGCTTCTGCCAGAGCCTTTTTATTACAAAGAAAAATACACATCTCCTTCCCCAGCACCCGGGGGCACGCTGGGCACAGGAGCAGCCTGGGGTCCTGAGAGATGGGGCCCTGTAAGCAGCAGGAGCGGGGAGAGCCGCAGGGGCCTGCGCACCCTGCTCACGGGCAAGAATTTTGGCTGTGGCATTTTACAACCTGGAGTAGAGACAGAGCAGGGTGTAGCCCGCGTGGGTTCACGCCGGCACTCAGGCATGCACGGCACACGGGCGCTGCATGGAGAGTGGGGATCGAGCTCCCCTGGCTTCACGTTGAGGCAGCAGGATTTGGCCGCTGCGCTCTCCCTTGTGTTTGTGACTTGTTTGAATTTCCATCCGAAGCTTTTCAGCTGCTCCGGAGTGGCAGGGCTAGCGTTTCTGCTGAGGAATGCGGACCTGTTTGGCTGGATGCTGGACAGATGGATGGAAAGCTGTGCCTCAGAGTGCTCCGAGCCCACATTTAGAAATATTGCAAGAAGTAGCTGTCACTACTAAAGAATGCAGCAGAGGAGGGAGATTAAGACCGAGAGCCTCAGATCCACTTGCCACCGCACGCGAGCTCCAGGTTTGGAAGCAAAAACTCCCCGTGGGCTTCATGTGTGGGGCTGCCGGTGGGACTGGGGTGCTGGCGTGGCTGCAGCGGTGCCATTTCTCCTTTGTTTCGGTGCAGCGAGGAATTGAGCTGTAAGAAATGCCGCGTGAAGCCAGATGTGGCAGGGGAAAAAAAAAAAAAAAGTCATCCTGAAAGAATAGTAGATTAGATAAACATCATTTCCTGTGACGAGCAAAGGTAATAAATGAGGTCATCCCGTAAAACACCTGGGGCTGTGAAGACACATCTTTTATAAGACTGTCCACGGACGTGGGTGGAGGTGCTTGGACTCCAGTCAGATGGTGCTGAGCTCGGCCGGCAGAGCCCTCCCGGCTCTCTGCAGCTTTATCTGTGGCGGTAGTGTGCCTGAGTGGGAAAAGGGGCTCACCTGGGACAAGCTGGGTCTTGACTGGAGGTTTTGCTGTCTTAGCGCTGCTCACAAAGGCTTCAAAGTTCAGACAAGCCCTCGCACACACCGCGAGATACAGCGTTCATCAGAACAGTCACACCGCCCGATCCGGGCACTTCTCCCTCGCGCACACAGGCGTGTGGGGCAGGAACACCTACTAATCAAACAGAGCAACTTAAAAGAAAGTTTTTACTCTGAACTGCATCCAGATCACCATTCCTCCATTAAAATTATATTTTTAATGCCCTATAATTGCACCAGGATAAAACCAGGTGTGTGTTCGTGTGAGATAACACACGCGGGTACCGGTGAAGGCGCTGGGCTTTGTCTCAACCTCCCCACTGCCTCCCAGGCATGTGTTATCTCCAAGTTTCATGTACCTTGTCATGACTTACTGTTTAATTAGATGTTTTTAAATGAATTCTTTTTTCTTTGTTAGAAATAAAGAGCAGCTCTTAAAGGGTAGGTTCAGAAAAGCCAGCTTGGGTTGCTATTCGGCATGTGGCTTGTGAGTCAAAACTACAGCCCTTCTCCTCCCGGAGATGGAGCCCAGGTGAGGTTTCTCCATGGGACGGCTCCGAGTGAGGGACCGTGGATGGGATGGGCTGGCGTGGAGCACCTCTACCTCCTTTTCTGGGGCTGCAGGATAGTTTTGCAGCTCGGTGGTTTGGCCGGTGCTCAGACCCTGCTGGCCGGGCAGGGCTGCAGCCATCCCCACTCGTGGGCAAAGGGGTCACCAGGGGCCGTGCTGTCCCCAGCCACCCCTGGTGCTCCCTCTGTAATTTGAAGAGCTGTGTAAAGGCATTAAAGCTTCTGGGGAAGAGCACAGCACGTGCTTCCATCCTTCTGAGCGGCGGATCGCTGCTATGCCACAGCCCCAGCTTCCACGGGGACGGCTGTCCGCCGGTGGGCTGGCAGCAGGGTCAGCAGGAACAGCCTCAGCTGGGTGACACGCACCCTGTGGTGCTTGTCTGCACATCAGCCCCACAAGGGAGGTCTTAATTCTGAGATCTTAATTCTGTAGATGTGCCAGACAGCCAGCGTGTGACTCACCAGGGTCCCACAGGCACCCACCCATGGCAGCACCAACACAGGCAAGACCCACGGGGACCTGTTCATATGCCTCCAGCCCAGGTCACACCGCGTCTGCAGCAGAGCAGAAGCAAATGTAGACCATTCCCCCCCATTTAGTAATATTCCAAGATATGTGATCTCAGAAAAAAAACACGTTTGCAATCTGTCTTAATTATTTGAAGAGCCTGAACGAGGCTCTCTGAAGTCCTAGACTAGCACCCTAACCACTAAACCATCCCACCCTTTCCTGTGTGATCCGAGGGAATTACTCATTCTTGCTGTCCTTCCATTTGTTTGTTTATTTTAATTCTTAATGGAGGAACTAATTAGCAAATGTGGATATAATGCTTGAAGCTGCTACACGCTCAGCTCTCCTCTCTGTGCCTTGTCCCATACCCAGCTCTGCTGTGTCCGGGTATCGCCTTTGGGTTGGGGAGAGGTTAAAGTGTTGTGACTTGGTGGAAAAGAGCAGAGAAGCACCAGGGAGTGAGGAGGAATTGCTAGAAATGAGACCAAGCTACCCATTGCTATTAAATGTCCCAGAATACAGCTTGCCAGCAGCTGAGGAGCCAGGGCAGCTGTCAGCAGGTTCACCTTTGCAGCCGAAAAAACCATCGCAGCTCCTGCAGCGCGTGCTTGGGATTCCAGCCGGGCCGAGCTCCCCACCCTCTATCTCAGGCATTTATCTGGCATCAGTCACCCCAGTGCCGAGGCGCCAGCAATCGAGGGAGCGGGTCAGGCCCTATTCCCTCTGGACTGGTCAAACAGGTCGCAGGGAGCAAGCGGTGTCCCCAGTGAGGTGGCTGTGTGGGGCTGCCATGTCCCCAGGGCTCCCTGAGAGCCCCGAGGTGGCCCCGTGGGGCTGCAGTCCCGGGGCTGGCGGGGTGCGAGCAGAGCATCCCACCAAGGGTACGCAGGGTTGCTTCGACCACAAGATCCGAGTTAGTGAGAGATGAGGGCAGTCACTGAAGGAACGTCATCAGAGAGCTTGTAGATGCTGCAAAAGCTGCGCCGCAGTCCCCTGTGTGCAGATGTGCCCCGCACAGCTGGCCAGGCTCTCCTGACGCTCTCTCTGTGGCTGGTAGGGGTTGTTTTGCCCAGGGGAAGATGTGGACGTTGCTCCTTCACTGTGGTGGCTCCTGTGCCACCGCAGAGGTGTTCCCCGGTGTGTGCCCAGGCTGCAACACGTCTGCTTTGCCCGGCATCCCGCCAATACGCAGGGGTTAGAAGCCCAGGGCATCTCCCGAGCAAGGAAAAGTATTGTCTGTGGGATAGTGGGCGAGCAGCACCTCTCCCCAGTGATCCCCGGGTGAGCTGGCGATGCCGGAGCAGCAGGTGAACCGACCCGCCGGCACTACTGCGGTCTGAAGCTCGGATCAAAACCCTCCCGCATGCTCTGCGGATTGGCAGCAAGTTCTATACGAGGAGAAGTGTTTTTCTATTATTATTATTAATGTCTAATCTTTGCTGAAGGGTCTTTTGCCCTTCAATGATCTAAATACATTTTAACAAATTGATAACAACATCACCGTGGCTTACATGGGATCCGCCACCGCTCACGGAAGACACTGCATCTTTGTTCTCCCTTTTTAGATTATGTAGATCCAAGCCGCACAAATTCAGCGCTTCTATAGGGAATACAGGGAAAACCTCTCAAGCATGTTACTGTAAAATGGATTATACTGTTTAAACACATAAAGATCCCATAGACTGGTTGCCAAAATGTAATGGGAGTTTGTGCTGCTAAATGAATAAACCTGTGATGGTTAATGCTACAGGGCAGAGCAGCGGCGGGTGTGCCAGGCTGGGTGACTTTGGAGGAGAAACTTTCCTTGGCATCAGCACGGAGCAGCACAGGTTTCCAGTTCCTCTGGCTTAAATCCTCGGGCTCTCCAGCCTCCCCTTCCAGTTCTTGCCTTCCCAACACCTGCGTGTTCTGTGCTGTGAAACACGCGAATTCCAAGCAAGCAGAGCTACGTAGGTCCACCCAAAGCAGCTTGTAATTGAGCTGAATTTTAAACAGTTGTTGTTTTCCTAACGTAAAGAGGAAAGGGATTAGCTTCAGATTTGGAAAAAAAAATAATTTTGAAGCAGGGGGAGTGAAATAATCTGAATTACCCCATTAAACTGACTTTTCAAATGAAGTCGCAGAGGTGGGAGTGAAGCGCAGCGGTAGGAGGGGATGGGGATGCTGCTGCACCACAGCGGCTCTTTCCACAAAAAGCAAAACCCATGTGCAATAAATACCTGCAAATCCACTTCAACATTCAAAAGCAGAAACCAAACCCTTTCTCATTCATTTCTGGCAAAGGTTCGAGCATTTGGGTTTCACTCGTTAGGAGGACATTTTAATCACTGATATTTTCTGCTTTCCTGTGGGGTATTCTTGAGGTTACTGTCCAGGCTTCGACATCAGAGGCTCCCCAGACAGCACAGCCCAGTCCATAAAATGAAGCACAGCAGGGAAATGTGTGGAAAGGCACAACAAATTGTTTGTGAGCGGTTTCCAAAAAATTTCACAAGCTATTCTGACCAAGCAGCACATCTGAGGCCGAGTCATTCCCAAACAGTAAAGCAGGGAAATGCATGAGCTGACATGAGCAGACCACTTGCTAATCCCCTTCCCAGTCCTGAGGGAGCACAGGGTGCTTTTGTGGCAGGTCTGAGTGAATTTTGTGATTATATTGATTGGCCATTCCTACCAAGACACAAGGTATTAAGCCGGTACTGTCTCTCACCGAGCCATCGTGTCTGCTGGTCTGGGGTGGCTGAACCTTCCTGCCCCATCGATCTGTCCCCAAGCCCCCCAGGAGACACCTGCGGTGACACATGGTGGCAGATACTTTGCTGGGTAAAACAGAGGCACAGAAAGAAAAATGCAATTAATATCACATGGCACCTTAACATTTAGTTTGTAACCTAATGTATTGATTTGCATGGGAAACAAACTGTTAAATACAGGAGCTTTGCATAGGCATGGGACCTCTCCTGATTAGCTTTCTCATGGGAATAATTTGAGGCTGTGGAGTTGTATCCCTGCTCCCTCTCTTCTCGCGAGGGTCCAAGATCCATTTCCCTATCAGGACTCGGCAATCTGGAAAGCCCAGAGATAAAAACAAGATTCTTTCCATCCTTCCATTTGAAAAGGCCTCCGAGCCGATTACAGCGTTTCCTAGAGAGGCTCTTTGACATGGGGACTCGGTTCAGGTTGTGCATTCAAGATAAAGAAAATACCTGTATAATCCCCTCTGGGAAGAAAGGATAATTACAGGCTGCAGGTTTGAAATATAGCTGATGGCACTGACCTCCTTCCTCGGACCATCAATAAATACCTCTCTGCTGAAACACCAGGAAATCGAAGCAGCTGAACTCCACAGCACCTCCTCGGTGAAAAAGGGCTTTTCAAGCGGTGGTAGGAGCAGCTGCCTCTGGCTTACACACACACGCAGCTACGTCTGCCTGTATATATCTCCATCTTATAATTTACATCAGAGACATTCAAACGAAGGTTAGATTAGTTCACTGAAGGCCCCTCCTGAAAACAGTAATCCCTCGCCTTGCTGGAGCACCTTTCACCAGGGGCTACGCACAAGCACCCACCGGCCAGCACCCCCCACCGCTGCCTGCCCGGAGAGGGGCAGAGCTGCGGGGACACCCAGGGAACACAGCCCGGGGGGCTCGGGGGCTTCATCACTGGGCTTGCAATATCGTGGAAGCAAAACCTCAGCAAGGAGTGGCCGAAAGAGGTTTGCCCAGGTGTCCCCTTGCAGGGCAGCACAGCTCAGGTCTCCCACAGCTTTACTGGGGGGCTGCCCTGAGCCCGCAGCAATGCCCGACGCAGCCAAGCTGAGCGGTGCATGGCCATGCATGGGGACCGGGGGGGGGCTGAGATGCTTTTGGGGTGGCTGGAGACAGTGCTGTACCTGAAGATGAGAGATTGCTTTGTCCCAGGTAGTCTCCTAAAAGGATTAACCGATACGGCTTTAAAATGCAATCTAAACTAGCACACTCCCACTTTTGAAAGAGATGTTGCAACAAAAGCTCCAATATCCGGGGACTCTACGTGGCTGAGGAGGAGGATTTACCTGTAATGTATCTAAGGAGAGAAGAAAACAGACTTGTAAGACGGGCAGAGATTTGCATGTTCCCTCTGGACTTGTTTTTTCCCCCCTTGCAGCACCCCAAGCTCCAGCTGGAAATGAAACTGAGCAAATAACACCATGATAAGCAATTTCATTTCCAAGTACCACAAATTTTCCTGCTTACAAATCATTTTGCAAGCAGGTAGCACATTTCTCATATGGAAATGAGTCAGTACTTTGTCTTTTTGTAGGTAAAGTCTCTTTTTCCCTTAAAACCAAAAGCTGACGGTGTGCAGTCAGCCCCCAAAGCACGGTGATCCCACAGCTCCTGGCAGCACCCACGCACAGAGCCTGAGCCCAGGCTGCAGATACATTTTGCACTGAATATTTACATGTAAAAGCATCTGTTTTCAGGAATGATTGTGGTAGTTTCAGACAGAAATGTTTGTGAACGCAGACGGGGAAGGGAGAGGCAGTGCAGGAGCTCAGGGACGGAGCATCATCACCCCAGACCATGAGGCAGCAGAGGCATGGGGCCGTGGGTCAGTCTGGGCTGGAACTCAGGGGGAAAGCTGGAGATTCTCCGATACTTTCTAGGTTCCTAGGCAAAGGCCTTTGAAGAACGGGTTTCTTTTCCTCCATATTCTTTGTACCTGGAACCTAAAAGCCGAGGGACCCGCCTCTGCAAACCAGAACAAAAGCGTCAGAAGCTTTATGCTTTATCTTGGGGCAGCTCGAAGGCACCAGGCTCCTTACTCCATCCACTAGACTCACAACTGAGCCATCATCAGTTCAGTGGTGGTTGTTTCTTCTCATTCATGCTTCTGCCCAGTATCTCCTGAAAAGCCCTCCCAGAGACCAGGCTGTGGCATCCCATTGCTCCTGCAGCATCGCCGGAGGTATCGGGCTCTCGTGTTGACAGGGGTTGCCTTGCCATGGCATGCCTGTCTGCACCTGCAGGGACCATCATCATGTCCTGTGCTTGGGCACTGGACTGACTCCTGGCTACATTTACCACCCAGGGACTTCTCACCTGGAGAAATCCTTCATCCAGGGAGCACTTGGCAAGTTTTAACTGGGTATCACAGCATCCCTCCCAGGTGGATGATATTATCTCCATTTTGTTGCTGGAGACAGTCAAGCCCAGACCGAGGGGGTGACCTGCCCAGTGTCATAAAACAATTCCCTGGCAGAGCAGGGAGCCGGCTGCAGCCTCCCCCGGCTGCGGGGACACAGCCACACGCAGGGTGCTCTCCAGCTCAGGGAAATCAAGGGACGAAGCCTTTGGTGTTCTTTGAAACCAGGATGTGTTTTGAAATTGCTTGCTCTCTCTGAATCAGGGGTTTTCACGCCACAGCAAAAGAGTGGTGCGAGTTTCATCACCTGACAGCTACACCCAGGGTATGTTTAAAAGACAAACTAGACCTGACTCAGCATGAAAAAGGCATCTCTGGTGGGAGATCCCAAGCCTCGTGGGTTCAAAGGGAAGCCAAAGCCACGTGTAACTGCTGCGGAGCACCGACTCACACGGGAGTTTGTGTCACGCTGCTGCTGCTGCTTGATGCACACATGAAACACATAATGTACTGGAAGCGGTACCTGCCTCGCAGCGTTCAAGGCAGCAGCGAGATGCCGAGCCCCATGGAAATGCTTCCCGTGATGTTGTGCCACGAGGATCGTTTCCCTTCCCGCGTTCAGCGAGGCACCGTACACCGATTATTGATACGCTGCCATTCTCCGCTTCAAACTACAAAAGCATCACGAGACAAGACGACTCTGTGGCAAACAACTATTTCACAGCACTGAAAAGAAAGTCTGGAGTTACAAAACTGGAGGCCATCCTTAATCAGTTTTCTATACCGCGCTTCCTAACACTTGGGCAATAGTTAAAACCCAGGTTGCTTGGAAAAGCATTCCCACAGACCGGGAGCGTGTGCATTCAGGTCATGCCCACAGACCTGATCTTTGGTAAATCATTTAACTTGTTCTGTGCCTCAATTTTCCCCAGCTGCAATAACGAGCCAGCTCACACAGGCACTGGGAGCGAGTTAATGACTGAAGTGGCTGGTCCTGTAACCAGCACCGGGCTGGGGATTAGCAACCTGTGAAGCTCTTTGAGGTCTGTCCACATAATCTTGTTTCAACATCAGTTTTCCCTTTCAAATCAGATCCCTCTGACCCGTGTGCCATGCAGCCCCGCAGTGCCTGCCTGCGTCCAGCCCAGCTGCAGCATCCCCACAAGCGGAGGCTCGCCAGGTCCAGATGCTTCACTGGGGCTTTAGTTTGCGAAATCTGCAGCCGAGCTCACCTCTAGGCGAGGAGCCGAGCATCAGCAACAGCAATCAAAGCCTTTTGGATTTCTGAATTAGAAGTAGCAGGATTACTGTGAACTAAGCAACCCTCCCATGGGGAAAAAAACTCTCGGGAGGACCTGGTAACTAAAGAGCAAAAAAACTTTAGGGAGACAAAGTGAAGCAACCAGGCCCCAGCGACCGAGGGGGTTCAGGGAGCAGACTGAGATGTCTTTTTTTGACCCTTCCCCCATGCAGACACATCTCCATTCTCTCCAGTGTCTCACCCCACCAGCACCATGCCCAGGGCTTCAGTCTCTCCCCTGCTGTCCCCAGCTCCCCAGGCAACACTAACCCACGTGGCAGCTCATTATCTCAAAAGCCCCCCCGCCAGTCTTTCTGGCTTGAACACGTCTCCCAGTAGCACAACACGGATGCTCACCCTCTCGCTCCACCAGATTTGGCTGCGTCTTTGCTACAAGGCTCCTGCTCAGAGGCCACCAGCACCGGTGGGTCTGGCTACAGCTCCTGGCTTTTGGGAACAGATTTCCCCCAGCACTGCCCCAGGCTCCCCAGCTCACCCTCTGTTCACCCATCCATCCCGCAGCTCACAGAGCTCATGTGCGAATTAGGAAATGAATTTGGAAATAATAATAATAGCAGACAGCAAAGATAGACATAAGAAAAAAAGACCGCAAACTCCCCAGGAGTTTTGTAAACTGTTGCTAGAAGACTGGTGGCCTCTTGTTCCTCTTTCTTTGTTGAATCAACCCAAACACAGCCTTGCAGAGGAAGAGGCAGCCTGTGCCCTGCCTTTTACAGCTTCCTGGGGTGGGGTGGCCCAGCTGAGCCCTGTCCCACTCATCAGGCCTGGAGGGAGGGGGCTGAGCACCAGGGCACCAGCATCTAACCCTTCCCTCGTCAGCCTGCGTGATGCGTCGGTCCTTCCCCGTGTGAATGAGCATCTCTGGGGTGTGTTTCTGCCGCAAACCCCATCCTCCGCGGTCAGGAGCAGGAGCTGAGCCTGCCCACGCCGATGCCGTGGGGATGAGCAGGGTGAGACCAGCTCACTGAGAGCAAGGTGTCATCCTGCCCCCGTGCCAAGCCTGAACCCAGGGCACCTCAGAAGGGACGAGCAGTGCAGTGACACCCACGTGACGGTTCTATTCCCAGCTGCAAAGTGCCGCGTGGGGCTGGGGTCTGTGCCTTGCCCAGCTGCTCCTCCGCTCGGGCACAGCGGCACCGAGTGCCTCCCACTCGCGTCCTCAGAAACCTCCTGGTGAAAACCCCGTTTTTGCCCCGTGGCTGGGCCGAACCCTGGACACGAGGCTGTGCGAAGCAGCACGTCGTGCTTCCCAGCGGGGCCAAGCGCCTGCATGCACCCCTCGTGGTTTGGAAGGGTGCCGTGGCTCCCGCCCGCGGCGGCAGCGGGTGCAGGGGGTCGGCGTGCTGGCGCGCCGGGGCGCTGGGCTGTCGGCTGCGTGCTGTGCCGACCCGCGGTGGTCTCATCCTTCCTTCTTGTCTGCAGGCTGGCTCAGGTGCTCCGATCACCTGCTGCTTGCGGGAACGGGAAAGCAGCAACTGAAGATCGAGGGGGACTTTTGGTTTACTCAGATGACAAGAGACAATTTTGGTTCCCCAAAAGCCAAGGAAACAAAGCTGTCAGGCTTTAATGGTAGCTTGTCTCCCTCCTGCAGCATGTTTATGGGCAAACAAGCTGCAGATCAGACCAGGCAAACAGCAGCAGGTGAGGCCAAATAACAATCATTAATAATTAATGGCGAATGTGGCTATGTTTGTTCTTGTATTGAGGCAACGTTGTCTAATGGATGAAGCACTGTTACAGGACTCAAGAGACCAGCTCAGTTTCCAGCGCTGCCGCTAACCTCTGCGTGATGCTGGGCCAGCCGCCCGTTCCCTCCCTCCCTTGGCACCCCCTGCGCCCCGCCGCTGAGGGTGCCAGCTCTCCGTGCCACGGGCGGCCCTGTCCCACGCTGGCACGTGCCGAATGTGCCAGGGCTCTGGCCTCGGCTGAGGCCTCGAGGCAGAAGAGCAATGCCAATGTTCACCTTCTGTTCCGGGCGCCCGGTGCTGCTGCCTGCACGGTTTGCTTGTGGCACGGAGCAGGGCTGACCTGACCGCCCCGGCATTAACCTTGGCAGCGGAAGGCTCTGGGTTACAGCCTTCAAGGGGATTTGTTTCTGACAGTAGCATCATGCCAGTGTGTGTTTCAAAAGTGTTGTGGTGTCTCCATGCTGTGCATCAGCATCCATCCGTGCCTTCCCAGCCCCGCACGCTGCCGGCGCGCGTGGGCGACTTGCATTGGACAGACCTCCAGCCCGGTTTTCCGTAGGCTCTGGTGTTTGCCTCTTCCCCAGACGCCGTGTGTCACGGGCATGTGTGGCGAGGCACGATTCCCCTCTCTCCTGCATGGCTGCCCAGTCCCTCGTGTGTAAGCAGGTCCCAAGCCACGCATGCGGCTTGAATGCACGCCACCGCATGATCTCAGGCATGCACAAATATGCAAGTAAATAAATTATGCAGAGCTCTTGGTGGACAGACAAAGTATATGGTACTACAAGCAACACCTGCTCTCCAGGGGTGTCTGGTTTGGGGGTGGCCCTTGCTGCAGCAGAACCCACATCCGCCGGGTGCCGGGACCCGAGGTGACACACGCCTTGGCAGCAATGCATGGATGTTTGTAAAACATGCTCTGACTTTTTATTTTAAGGGTGTCCCCTAGAGACAAATATAACCTGTTCTGGGACTGTTGAAGAAAGCTTTGAAGTTGCTGCTTCCTGGAAATAGCTCTGGTTTCCTACGTCTCATGGTGATGTTCCCCTATTTGTTCTTCCCTGAACATCCCTCAACCAGGCTCCAGTCCTGGCAAATGCCGGCACCGCAGCTGCTGACTCCAGCAGGGCACCAGTGCATCCTGCCCTTCAGTCCCCTGACTTTGTACAAGTTTCACGCTGAGAGGAAACTTCACGTACCTTAGCTCTTTTCCATTCATCTTTTAGTCTTAAAACATTACCCATTTTTATGTAACATGTGCTACTTTTTTATTGCCACGCTAACAAGTTGTTGAGCTGTATTTACAATATGCTGATTGTAAGCGCCCCCTAATAGGTTCAGTCTATGTACCCTCCCCAATTAATTTTCGGGTTTTCTGTTTCACTTTGGGCATGTGTATTTCCTTTATAAAACCTGCATCTCGCCCTGGTATTCGTTGCTGTGTTACTCGCAGGAACCATCTGAATGTGCATTGTGGAACAGTCATTACCAAGGAACCACAAGGCGTGCCAGCGCCGGCATGATCTGGAGCGATGGCATTTGCAGTCCTCTTTGGATTCTTTCAAAACCTGCTTTTTTTCCAGAGTTAAATTGGTTATTAATTTCAGAACATAAAAGCCAAAGAGATTTGGCACAAGTTTCAGCCACAGTTTTAACCTATAAACCTTTATTGCGTCTAAGAATGTTTCTTACTGGAATGACGTATGGGAAAACCGTGCCCACCGTGCCGGGTGCGATGCCACAGGCCCGATGCGGCGCTGCAGTCTGACCTCTTGTGTTAACTGACTTTTACCCATTAAGTAAAAGGAAGTTTGTGCTGGATTAATTTGGCTTGATCTTCTCAAGCTTCCTTTAAGCCCGGGATGAGGAAAGTTTAGGGCTGTGGCTTGTTGTGGGGCTAATCCCAAAGCTGAAGTCAAAGCAGCTCTTTCCCCTGGTTCCTGCGGGCACACAGGGGCAAACGCAGCTCCCGGCCACCCCAGCATCTCCCGGGTTTTACGCAGGGTGTGAAGGATGCAGCTTAGCCCCGTTGAGCCTGTCCGGTGGGATGCAGAGCTGGGCTGCAGCCGTGATCCCGTGCCAAAGCCGGGAGAGGAACGGCACCCAGGGCAGCATGATGAGCCAGCGCTTCGCCCCGCCACCCCACCGCCACAGGGTGCCCAGAGGAGCCGGGGAGGGGAAGCTGGTCACAGGTCCAGACAGTGATGCTGCGGCCAGTCCTCAGCCTTCCAGACCAGCCCAAACCCTTGGGTTTAATTACAGCAGAGCTGGGAGGCGTGGGAAAGCAGGCAGAGCAGAGGCCAGGTTTCTTCCATTGTTTTTTTCTTTCTTTAGTTTCATCACCCCACCTCTCTTCTTTTATTGAGGAAAATAAGGAACTAACTGAGATATCCCAGCCAGCCATGCTGACGTCTGCGGATGGCGGACGGGTGCTGGGGGCTAGAAAGCTGCCAGGAGAGTCACCCAGCAGCTTCCTTGGCTCGGGATTCTCTCAGCCATGATCTCCTCTTCTTTCTTCCTTCCTTGTCTCCCAGTGCCCATCCCCTCGAAGGCCAATGGCACCACCATTTCCACCCTGTCCATGAACAAAGATGGCCTGATCGGAGGGGTGACAAATCCCAACGAGGTCTTCTGCTCCGTGCCTGGCCGTCTCTCTCTTCTCAGCTCCACCTCCAAGTACAAGGTGACCGTCGGGGAGGTGCAGAGAAGGCTCTCGCCCCCCGAGTGTCTCAACGCCTCTCTCCTCGGCGGAGTCCTCCGCAGGTAAGCTGCTCCTGAGAGCCCTGGGACAGCACAGGGCTGAACATGGGAGGTGATGCTGAAGCAAGCTTTGTGTTCAGCACCACCTCTTACACCTCAGGATAACAGACGGGAGAAATTCGGGTGGGTGGTGTATTGGGGAATAGCATTTTTGTTGCTTTTTCTTCTTGCCTTGCAAACCTAAAAGCTTAAACTGAGATTAGTTATAGTTCTTTTAACATTAATTACATCGTCATGTTTTCCTCCCTCGTTTTCTCTTTTCAGAGCAAAATCAAAAAACGGGGGTCGGTGTTTAAGGGAAAGGTTAGAGAAAATCGGACTAAATCTACCTGCAGGAAGGCGCAAAGCTGCCAATGTCACCCTGCTGACATCCCTCGTGGAAGGTAAGAGTCGCTTTCCACTCCCACGGAGGCTGGGAGTGCCGAAACTTCAATCCCTTTCATTTGCAGCTTTCCACAAACAAGAACGCTTAAACCAAAGTATGCAGCAGCCACCACCGAGTGAGACTGGAAATATCCCTAAGTCTCCGTGCTGATCCAAGCACGTCTGTCTGCTGAAACTCAGACATTTCTGTCGGACCAGTCATAGACCATGGGGAAAAGGCATCCGCAGCCTGAACGGGGCTGCGAGCTTCCTTGCGGCTATAGCTCAGGGTACCGTTGGTTCCTGCGAACTAGCGCTAATAACGCTTAGGTTCACAGAGACCAAACAGAAAAAAGCTTGAACAAAGCTGCCAAGGATTTAGCAGCTGTTCCGTACCACCGTGCACTCAGGGCGCGACTCAGGCGCTGCCCACCGTGCCGCCCTCGGCCAGCATCGCCCTGTTCTGTCCGGGCTCCATCACCATGCTCAGGTCCGTCTCTTGTCCCCCGTGAGAAGGAGGTGCCCCGTGTCGGAGTCCTGCCCTCCTCCCTGGGACGGCAGGGGACAAGCGAAACCTGGAGGAGATGCCGCACAGCTCTGAGGTCTTGCAGGTGGAGGTGAAGTTTGTAGTAGCTGTCCTCGGGGCGTGGCATTAAGGGCTAAGCTACGGAAACCGGGCGGCAGGCAGCGCGCAACCTGCCTCGATGCGTGAGGTGCCCCTGCTTAAAGCCGCGTGTTTATTTGCTCCCCTCCTACTTCTCGCGCTATGGAAAGGATGATGTCCCCACCGCTTCTTGGGAGAAAAAGGCACGGGACGCAAACAAATGCAATGACAGCTCTGACTCCCTCCGAGCTTTGGAATCCATTGTGTTTGTACCCAGCGTGTTGGAGGCAGCTGCCTGCAGTTTCTGAATAGAAAATCATCTCCATTGTTGCCAGCAAATTAAATGACCCGCTTCATTAGGCGGAGGTTGTTACTGAGGGCAGTTGGTTCGTGCTGAATGAAAGGCTGATTTCCATTAAAAGAAAAGAAAGAAAAGAATGAAAGAAAGAAAGGAAGGAAGAAACGTACATTTTGATTTCAGGTGGCTGCTGATGTTTTGGTTACTGCTTACCAGCTCATAGTAAATAACAGAGCGGTGCCGTGTGTGCTTGATGGATGTAATTTCCTCTTGCACGTAAGTGTTATGGTACTGGGAGATGCTTCACCCAGAGGAAGGTGCCATTGCATTGTCACTGCTCAGCACGCAGAAACTGGCTTGTGCCCCTATGCCCCAGGCACCCTCTTTCTTGGACATTTGCTGTCTTGGTTTAATTTGTTTTCTCCCCTCTGCCTCCCCAGCATCCTTTCATTTAAGAAAACCCAACAAACACTGGGTGTTTATTTGAGTGCTAACGATATACTTTTTCTTACGCTGATCCCCTGCCATTCCTATAGATGGAGGAGAACGGGGAGCCCAGGAAGCACCACAGGGGCTGCAGGTAGAAACGCAGCTTCCTTCGGGAGCCCTCGCCACGTACACCAGGCACTTGCCCTCCCTTGGGCACCTGCTCTGTGAGAGCAGCTCCTGCAGGGACCCAGGAGAGCAGCAGGGCTGTATTTCAACTTCAGGAACATCCTTAAGCTCTCAGAAAGAAGCGTGCATCAGACAGGCTCCTGCGGCCCCTCTGCCTGCGGTGGCCCGTGCCCCACGAGCGCTCTCCTCCCCTGGGCTCTGCCTTGCGTGGCTGTGACACCGCTTTCAAAAGCTCGACTGCCTTGTCCCTTCCGTCTGCGACCTCCCCCAGCCAGCACCGAAATCGCCTTTGAGACAATCAGCCGTGTAGCCTCTCGCACACTCACGGAGGAAATAAATCCTGGCTCCAGCCTGGGCTCTCGCCATGGGGTCCCGAAGCCCTTTTTTAGTGTCACAATGACCATTTTTCAGCAGCTATTACTTTCTGAGTGTTTTTTAACCTATAGACAACGGCAGTTCTGATTCTCTAGGTTTACCTTACTTGCTCCTTTGGAGGAGGAAATGAAGTGGAGACGGAGTTGAAGAAGGAAATGAAGAGATGTTATAAGGGAAGCACGGCCAGTCCCCATAATGTGGCTTCACAGACTGAGCTCCGGGAGCTGGGGAGACCGTGGTGGGATCTAGGTTAATGCTATTAGGATGGATGGCTTAATACATATGAGCAGCAGGGGGGCAAGTCAAATTAGCTCTGCCTGCCCGACCGGGATTTTGGGTGTTGGGCATGATCAATTGCCATCAGCTCTGATTATTTCCACGGGGACGCCTGGAGATGGATCAATTCCATCAATGGGTGGGCATTTCCACGGGGTGATGGATACGCTGCCTGCGCGTCCAGCCCGAGGGCCCTTGCTCGCTGCGGGAGGATGTAAACCTCTTCCTTCTGCCCGTTTCTCACATCCCCGTTTTGTCTAGCAGTCAGGGACTAAGGTCGCTTTTTCACCCTCCAGCCCCTGTTTAAATCTCAGCTCAATTTGGAGAGGCCAAGCAGGAAATTTTGGAATAAATAGGGAAAGAAAGATGCAGCAAGGGAAGCACCCAAGTGAGAAACATCTCTGACGTTCTGCCCTTCGGAGCAGCAGCCCAGAGTCACACCTCATCCTGCTCTAACACCAGCACCATCTTAATGCTTTTTTAAAAGCTGGCAAAAGAAGGAACCAGCTTCAGTTTAGAGTTGACAGTGGTTCATTTGAACCTACGCAGACTAATTGCCTGACAGATGAGTATAAGAAACTCATAGTGGTGTCTCTGCACCGAGTGGAGAGAGCTCTTGGGTGGCAATTGAGAAAGTGCTCCAGTCCCAGCAGAAATCAGCCCCACCAGTGAGATGGCTGAAGTTGCCACAGAAAGCGCTCCCCCTTCCACGCAGGTGTTGACACAGCTTGTTAATCTGTCCTGCTCACAGGTGAAGCCGTTCACCTGGCTCGGGATTTTGGGTACGTGTGTGAAACGGAGTTCCCAGCCAAGGCGGCGGCAGAGTACCTGTGCCGACAGCACTCCGACCCCACGGAGCTCCACACCAGGAAAAACATGCTGCTGGCTACCAAGTGAGTACAGGTGGCAATGAGCCACTGGTGCGTTAAGATATCCACAGCCCAGAAGGGCAGCATTAGCCCCAAAAGCATACTCTTCTGCGGGGAAGAGATGGTCTCCCGTGCTGCACACAGACCTGAAAGATATGCAGCAAGGTGAATAATCTACGTGGCTTGAAGGGCTTGCTCCTGCCTGGGAGAGGTTAACCTAAGCCCAGGGAGCACGTCGACATTGCCACAACGTGCCCCTTGGAAGCAGCAGCAGCAGTTGCACCAGCTCTGACCCTGCACCCAGGGGCTTTCCCCGGGCTGGAGCCCAAAACTCCCGGCAGGGAGGCAGCCGCTCGGGCAGGGAGCAGGGCAAGGACCCCCAGACACACCTACACCCCTGCAGCTTCCCAACAGCCTTTCTAGTAACACAAACCTCTCTCTTTCAGGCAAATCTGCAAAGAGTTTGCAGACTTGATAGCCCAGGATCGCTCACCGCTGGGGAACAGCCGCCCCTCCCTCATCTTAGAGCCCGGTGTCCAGAGCTGTTTGACTCATTTCAGCTTGATAACCCACGGCTTTGGGGGCCCAGCCATCTGCGCAGCGCTCACGGCCTTCCAGAACTACCTGGTGGAGTCCCTTAAGGGGCTGGATAAAATGTTCATGAACAGCACAGGGAACGGCCACGCAGCCGGGGACTCCAAAGCGTCAGAAAAAGAAGTGAAGCATCGGAAATAACGTGCTGTCTCCCTCCCTCTTCCTGGTGGGAGCTTTTCCCGGTCACTATAGATAGCACTGGGGGGGGGAAAGATGATCCAGTGCACTGTTTTCTGAACTGCTACATTTGAACTTGGATGAAACTCATAAAGCAAACAAAGAAAAGACAAAAAAAAATTTAAAGAATTTAAGAAGAAAACAACTCTAATGGACGTAGTGAGATTGAGAAAAAAAAGCCAGGTTGATGGCTCTTGGGTTTTGCCTTTTTTTTTTTTTTTTTTTTTTTTTTGATTGTGGATGCAGGAAGCCAAGTCATGTGCAATTTTATTTTGATTCGTTTTTTAAAAACCCATAGTGAAATCCTGACATGCTCCGGGAATTTGTTGCAACTGAAAAACCAAGAAGAAAGAGCAAAAGCCTCATCAATGCAAGAACCAGAAGCATGAGCAGCAGAGGGCAGGGAGTTGGATCAGTGGCTGTACCTGGATTTATCAGCTGGTTTTGACAGGCAAACACACAGGAAACCTTCCCATTTCCCCAACTACAGCCCAGTCCTAAAGCCAGGCCAAGAAAAAAAATTGCCAGCAGAACTGCTTGGGATTTAAAGCGGTTTCAGACTTCGTTTACAGTTTTCAAAGTGAGACTCGAGGCGGATTTTCCCCCAGGCTGAGGAGCCCTGAGCCGTGCCACGCGGGGAGGAACAAACCGCACACCCGATGGTTCCCAGGGCAGGAACCAGACGAGGAGAGCCTTCCCGACTGCTGCGGTCACAGCTGGGGAGAAAGCAGGAGAAGTTCAACCCAGGACTAATTAAAACTTCACAACCTACAGATAACAGCACACAAGTTTCTAAAATTAATTATAATTAATAAAGCACAAGGAGCAGAACTTGAACCAGGCCAAACTGAACTGTTCCAAATCTGTATATATTTATTTATGTGTAATTAAAATCTGAAAGTTTTAAAATGTCCAGTGCAAGTTATTTATATCAAATTGAGTTGGGTTTTTTTTGTTTTGCCTTTTTTTTTTTGTTGTTGTTCTTGGGGTTTTTTTTGAAAGATGAAAGTTCTGGATTTTCTGCCATTAGAAATGGGAATGAAGTTTTGGATACACAAAACTGTAGCATGGACAAGATAGGCTGTGATGATAATGACTATAGAAGTTCTGCAGGATTTTGTACTTGCTGTTGTTTCTCTTAATGCTGCAATAGATGTACAACACCCACACCACAATGTCATTCTCATTATCTTAATAAACCTCTTTTTATTTGAAGAAAGCACCTCCATCGTCTTTGTGAACAAGGATGCTTTTGCCCCTGTGGTTGTATCATCACAGAATCATAGAATTATTGAGGCTGAAAACACATTTAAGATCGAGTCCAATGTTAACCTGTCACTGCCAAGCCCACCACTAAACCCTGTCCCCGAGCGCCACATCTACACGTCTTTTAAATACCTCCAGGGACAGTGACTCAACCACTTCCCTGGGCAGCCTGTTCACTGCTTGACAACCCTATATAGATTTAAGAAATTACACCCTCCAGTTTCATGGCTGACGTTTGACTGATCTGTGCAGTCACAAATAGAGAGCTCCAAGTGTGACTGGAGCTGGCGTTAATGCTCTGGTCTCACAAGCCATCGCAGCCGAGCCAGCCGGCGCCAGTGGTGATGCTCAAGATGAATAGTGAAATGATGTGTTTGCAGATGTTTCAGAACTGCTCAGGGTAGTCAAATCTAAACCTGTCTGTGAAGAGCTGCAGAAGGACCTCATGGTATCAAGACGACGAGTGATAAATTAGCAGATAAAATAACCCTACTAATCTATATGCAATTAAGCTCTCCAAATTAGCTGCTATGTTTGTGGCATTATTACGGCTAAGCCTCTAAAAACAGCCACCTTGTACTCACGGGAGCTTAGAAATAAACAAAATGATGGGAACTGTTCAAAAAGGATTAACAAACCAGAAAGCAGATTCTGCTGCGTGATATCCGTGCGCTTCCATCGCTCTACCTTGAACGCCACTCGCAGATCTGGGCAGCCCAGCTGGTAAAACCCTGGAGAAAAGCAGGCAGGGAGATCTCAGGTGGGAACTGACTTTGGTGCGAGGCAAACCCAAGGGATTAGAGCTGCACCACCTGCACGGGACACAAGCAGCATGTGACAGAAGTGTGGAAAACAACACAAACAGGGAAAGATGACAGTAAAACTACAGGCAGGACGCCAAATGAAATAGTCAGGAAGCAGGTTTAATTAAATGAACAGAAGACAAGGAAGAAGCTGCGGCTTTTCAAGGAAGCAGACGCATAAATGGCTTTTGACACAATGAAAGAGGGATGATTTTAGAGAGCGTTTGCTGTCTTCCCTACACATCCACCACTCATCACAGCTAGAGACTAGGCAGATGGACACGGGTTTGAGTCATTACAGCACTCGTTATATCGGACCTTTCCCAGAGCTGTACCCATCCCTTTTCTCTGGAGGTTGCAGAATAGGCTGATGACAGTAGAAAAAACCCCAAACGATCCCAAAAGGGACCACAGAGGTTTAGAAATACAAACCCTTCTCCCTTTCAGAAAAGCATGAAAAGAAACATTTTATGTACTAATATAATTTGTGGGGATGGCTCAGTCAGAAGCCTCCATCCAAACACTCCCTTCAAAAGCTGACGGATGTATTCAAATTGGGAATTGGATTGGAAGCGTCCCTTGGTATGAAGTTTGTGAAAGCAAAGACCTAAATGACGGGCTCTGCAGGTCTGGGTTTGCTCTGGACCTTCCCAAAGGAAGAGCCAGGGAATAAGGAGGAGCCAGGGAGCAGAATGGAAATACTAGAGACACATTAGAGGCTTCTTTACACTTCAAAGCTATTTTGGATAATGCAGGGTGTGAGCAGAAAGCACAAAAACTATTCCTATTTAAAATTATTCCAAAACAGGAGTACCCTGTTCTGCATCAGCATAATCCATGTTTAAAATGGATTATGATAAAGGAGAGTAAGGTGCTTTTGTGCTACAATACATGTTTCCCTACATGGAGTTATTTAGGATAACTATCCTGAAATAACTCAATTTGTAGACATCCTCTGGTGCATGGGATCGTCATCACACATGACGAAAGTGTATGTGCACATGCTATAATATACAGGCATGAAATATAATTTCATGGTGTAATCATATGATGAAAACCTGACTTGGTTAGGGCACTTTTTAAATATCAAGGAATTGTTAGACATATCAGCGATGAGCAATGCAGACAAAGAATCAGGATATGCCTACAGTAATCACATGCCATGTCCATCAGGTGGAAAGGTACCTACCTCCTCGTCTTCCTTTTTGGGTAACTGCAAGTCTTTGGAATGTTTTATGAGGAACAGTCTGGTGCCTGAAAAGCCAGGATGCCACCGATTCCCTTTGAATTGGGAGGAAATGTCATGATTTGGATTCACTTGTTGATTCTGGCACAGATGCTCGAGACTGACGATGGACATGCCGTGTAGGATCAACTTTCTAAAAGCATTGAGACTTACACTTCCCCGAATTCCCAAAGCTTCATTTCTGCAGGCCCAGATACCCGAGAGGAGCACAGCTTTCAGAGGTTGTGCCAAGCCAGTTCTGGTTTGTAATAAGTTCATACTGGAGTTCCCCTCCCAGCTCACTGTCAAACAAAGCCATCCCCTGATACGTTCTTTGCCTTTCCATCCTAAGAGAAAAAAAAAAAACAAAAACCAAACCAAACGGCATTTTACACAATTCAGGGCTCAATGCTGGTATAAATTCCCACACTGATTACAAACATTATCGTGGGAAAATACGTAGGATTGTGTCAAAGAGTAAAAATAGATTCAGGCTCATGGTTTCTGTGCTTGTTATAGAACACTCTGGAATTTCAATCCTAAAGGGGAATTGAAAAAAAAAATAATATCTTTTTTGAATTAATTTTGAATGAATGACAAGTCCAGGGAAACCACATGACAAACCTTGACAAGTGAAAAAGAAAAAGAACACTACCAAAATCTCTTCATTCCCTAACAGTCAGCTATCCCAAGGGTAAACTGAGGTTAACATTGAACTGTGACTCTATACTGTATCATTAACGTAAACAAGCAGAGGCTGCGTTGGCATCTGCACGGCTTTGGATAGACTAAATAATTACCTTTAAGCAGGCTACCTTAAAAGCAACAGGTTAATAATAGCTCTCCATACTAAAACAA
Organism: Falco rusticolus; assembly: GCF_015220075.1. NCBI lineage: Eukaryota > Metazoa > Chordata > Aves > Falconiformes > Falconidae > Falco > Falco rusticolus. The sequence continues at coordinate 117,570,127 of NC_051189.1, forward strand.
CGCAATAAACAGACTTTGCTGACCTGTAGTTAATACATTCTTTCATATATGAGAGTCCATTGAATTCCAAACTTTACATAGAGAACCCGAGGAGCCACACCATGAGCGAGCAAAGGAAGTTTTTCCTGTTAGTGCAGCTGAATCAAAACACCAAAACCGATAACATTTTCAACTCGGGCAGTAAAACAAATGTTATTTGCAAGGTTGACAAAATGCTTACTTCAGAGGTTATTGATCTAGCAGCCCAGACAGCACAGCATCATGTGCAGCATGCAACTATAGCCTTAATTAGCCTAACAGACTTTGGCAGGAACAGTCTAACCCCAGCCATTACACGGAATCTGAACACGTCAAGCCAAAAGGCATCATTTTGGTCTTCCTGCCCGTCCTCCTTTACATTGCAAAAAAATCCCACCGTGGCCACCTGAGCACCGGCTGCATTTTCAATAGGAAATAAAAATTCCTATTTATTATAATAATAAAACGGCAATAATAATTCCAGACATTGTAATTCACCAAACCTTTGGCCCCGTAATCGCAGTGCTGAAGCATCCCAGCAACCTCTCTGAGGCAGGCAGGCAGCAAAATTTATGCCAGTGTTAATCTGGATGGCTCCTTTGTATGTTTTTATCCCGACAGCTTCAGCTGTTTCTTATTTGATTCTTTTCGGCAGAGAAAAGGCTAAAATTATACCCTGAAATTGAGAAGTGTTTCCCATAAGGATAGCTTCATTTTAGTAGCAAAGTTTAGAGCCAAAGATTTATTAAATGGAGACAATTCACCTTATTTTTTGGGTGGGAAATGAGCTCAGAGAAAGATCAAGCTATTGCTCCAAGTCGAGAAGTTCTGCAGCCTGTCAAGATGCATCTGGATGCTACAGTCTCTCACCTGATGCTGCGTCTGTCTGCACAGAAGTGCCTTGGGTTCCCCTCAAGTTTTTCCACTGTAAGGAGCCTTAAACCGGCTAAAGAATCCCCAAGAGGCAGCATTTTCTTGGTGCGACTAAATGACCTGCACTCAACAAAAAATGACAATCAGACCACCATCTTCCTCTGTCCACACCCAAAATTTTACGTGTTCTACGTGATTCTATTTATTATCTCACAGAACAGATAAGTTTCAGCTAATTTCCAGCTAATTCTGCCATAGCATCTTGGATTTATTTATCCTCCAGTGGCTGAAGTACTGCATGCTTTTATTCTGGAGTTCAGGAGAGCTTCATCACGCCTTGGAGACTTCACTCCAACAGCTACGTGGAATTCTAACCAGAGGACTTATCTGTATTTCCCGCACTGATTGTATCACCCAGGGATGTTTCTTTTCCCACAGGTTTACTTCTCAGCATGCCACAACTATTTTTTTTTTTTCAAAAAGGAGCATTTGCTATGAAACCATTTCATTCAATCCACTCCACGTACCTATGTTTCAGGAGGGTTACATTTACACTCCAGTAGCGCCTCGTTGTGCCATCAGACACCAAATCCTTGTTGCATTAGGCCCTGTGCAAAGAGATCTTACCCCAGAATTTCTATTTTCATAGAGAAGATTACGAAGGAAAGAGTGACATGCATCTTCAAGAAAACAGAGAGTTAAAGTGATTTGCAGGGGAAGACATAGGGAGTTTAGGAAAAAGCTGGGATCCACACCCAGATAAATCAAGTCTAGCGCTGGAACTACAAAAAAAACCCCAAAATTAATTTCAACAGTCTGCTTCAGCCAAAAATATAGTTTGTAAGTTTATTATTTCCAGTGATAAAATGACATCTCCTTTAACAATCCATGTTCTGTTTTGCTGCTTCTTGGTTCCTTGCGAAAACAAAGGCAGAAAAGCATTCAAACTAGGAAGGCAATACATCTAACGTCTGTGCTGCAGGTGCTACAGGCGCTACAGGCACTGCTGAGGAGAGGAGTGGAAAGGCCAGTTTGCTCAGTTCGGACAACGAAAACAACCTTTCTTACACCCTCTTTGTAATGTGCTGCTGTTTTGACTCTTAAATGGACCCTGGCACCACAGGGAATTGCTTCAGCCCAGGCCTCCCACTCCTGACCCATTTTCATTTCATTTCCTCTCCCCCAGCCTTGTCATATGTCAGGAGCATATTATAGCTTTTAGAGTTTCCTGCTAATTTGGTCATCACAGGGAGCCTCCAGAAGAACACACTAATTACCCTGCTAAATCAGACTAGTCTTTTAGCACAGATAACTCTAACTCTGCCCCATTCAGGATCTCTTTGCAAAGAAGACGAGGTTTGGCACGGTTCTCTGGAGCCAAAAATGGGAGCGAGCGTATCCACACGGGATAGGAAAGCTGATCCCCACCTCAGCACGGCATGGCCATGCAGGCACCAGGCAAAGAGGCAAGTTTCAGGCATGCTGAGAAGTGTCCAGCTGTCCCCAGGAAAGTGAGCAAGGCAAAACAGGTTGGAAACCTCTCCACCCGATGGAGCATCTTTCATAACATTTGGAAGGAAGACAGGCAGTTTAGAAAATCCACACTATGGGTCTTACCCAGTAAAGTCCAAAGACTTTGATGAAAAGGTTAAAAAAAAAAAAAGCATACAGGAACATTCCTGTTTTAAAATATTCTTAAAAAAAGTCGTCAGTGCCTTTCAATCTGCTGAGCTAAGGAGTAATTCAGCCGAGTGCTGCAAGGAAAAATAGCTCTGTTCAGTTCAGTTCGGGGTAATTTTTTTTTTCCTATTAATGCCATGTGTTAATAAACTTTTTCACAGCTTTTGAACATAAAGAACCTTTTGGTTTAGCTCTCCACAAATTCTGGAGCCAACATAGAAACCAAAACCAAAAACGTATGGCTTTACAGCTCCTAAAAACATCAGCAGAGGTTAACCTCAAATCTTTAACCAGCTTATGTAAACATCTGAGATGAAGGCAAGCTGACCTCTGGCAGTGTTCACACAACCAGCCTTCCTGACGTTTCATCAAAGCATGGGCAATAAACACTAAGGTAAATACTAATAACACAAACCTAGCAATATCAGATGTACCAGACCAAAGCCCCAAGTGTGACGATTTGGACAGGTTTCTCACGTGCTTTGCAAGAATACCGTAAAACAAATGAAATTACAACCTAATTTTAATAGTTTTCTTCTTGAAGGTGCCCACTCTGAGCTACATGATATTAAGGATGATCATAAAAAAGGAGAGGAGAAACAGATTTGAACCTTATTACTTCAAATGAAAAAAAAATAAGAAACAAGTAAACCCTGGAGATCTTTTTATATCCTGTACTTGGTCTTGCCCAGTAATAGAAGTTCCAAAGATTCAAGAAACTGCTGTTCAAGGGAAAAAAAACAACAACCAAAACTCAAAAACCCACAAAATGATCTGACAGCTTAGGAAATGTCTTCCCTGTTCCCAGATGTCAGAGGCTGGTTATGTACTTTAAAGTTTCCGATTCTCATATACTCCAACTGTGGACATTTTAATTATACGGACAAGTGCATTTTCTGCTAAACCCAGGACCATAATGGTATCTTTCAGCCATGGCCTCAACACACTATATGTTTGTTGGGTAAGAGCAAATGAATGTTTTATAATATTCCACATTCCCAAACAGCCATTTCAGACTTTTACTGACTTTTTTTCTTAAGCAAATTTTGCTGTGGAATCACAGAAAGTTCTTTGAAAATAGTATCACACGGTGCCGCAGCTTTTCCTCCCCAGCATGCTGTTGCTGATAAAATATTGTGAGCATCCTCACTTCAAGAGCATAGTAGTAAGCACCAAGAGCACTTTTGCAAGAGAGAACGGCATTATCTTAAAAAAATTAAAGATGCACCTTAACTTTATATCCCTGTTTGTTAGTGTTTGGACTAACTAGTAAAGGACAGATTCCAGCTCCTCTTTTTTGGTCATTTTGGCGAGTCACTAACTATCTTAGCCTTTACTTGTGAAAACATGGATAATTTTCATGGGACAACTGTCCAACACTTGTAAAAAATAAAAAGTGCATCTTCCAAGGAGGAAAACACCTCAACTTTGTACATCCTATCTGCCACTGCTGTGCTAGGTGTTAATCCGCTCTCCGCAACGAGGAGTTTCTGTGACCATCAGATGATCTGCAGAGATGAAGAGGCCAAACAAGTTTGCAAGGAGGTGGCAGTGTGTGTGCAGGATCACTGCCCTCTGCTGAAGGAAGAGGCTGGTGAGTCGCACAGGTTTCCCCCCCAAACCAAAGAGCTCTGGCAGCAGGGTAATGGCATCTGTTGCATTTCAAGTGCAACATTTAGCAAGAGAAGATCAAGCATCACTTAAGCCCATGGGCATTTTGGTGGTACTATAGTAAGATACTGTCAATAATCCTAAAAATACTGACACAAAACACGATGGAGCGTGCTTTGTCTTCTGTACATTAACTAAAGGAGCTGCACTATTTTCATGTTTGTGCATAAACACAAGAACTATTTGATGACATCAAGGAAGCCTCTACTAAGCAAAAGGTATTTTACCCAAATTAAAATACACTAAGCCAAGTCAGCCATTTCAGACACTTGAGATTATTAGGTTGGCCCCACCTTGTATGGTTGCCTTAGAGTTAATTTGTAGATCCAAACCTATACTACATTTGCTGGTATTCAGATCTATCCATATTTTAGTTTCACCTCTATAAATTTGATCAGCAGAATTTAATTTTTCACAATTCTTGCTAACCTTTAATGCTTTACTACATTACATGGGGAAAAAGAACATACTGGCAGTTCTGAAACAGATCTTTTTAAACATCCTTTCCTCTCTCACTGTTCCTCAACACTAAAGGGTTTTCTCTATTCCTTCCACAGCTGTCTCGAGTTAGACTACATGAATAAGCTTATTGGATAACTACCTAATTGCACATTAGCACAGAAACAAAACACTTAAACTGTCACTTTACATTTTCAAGACAACTAACTTAGTTTTTAACACAGTCCTTAGCAAGTCAGGAGTACGCAGAGATTCAAACCAACATAGTTGAGAGCATGGAAAATAGAGAAGTTTCATATTTTAATTCCACCATTCTCATTTTGCCTTTTTTTTTTTTTACTCTGTTAAAACAGCTTATGTCTGTTTAGTTTGATCAGTGCCCACATGAAAATTTCCTGCACTTAATTACTGTTGATGGCAGACTAACAACACATGGAAACTCTGTATGAGGTTAAACCTTTAAAGAAAAAAGAATTAAAAATGGCTTGAAGGATAAACTTTTTACAGGTAGGATAAATTTATTTTTCCTTACAGACAATACATACAGTGCTTCACAGTAGCAAAGTTAGATGTTTTTCCCTCCGTAGATGTCAAGCTATTTTATACAAAAAAAATATTCCCTCCTGGCTTCAGATTGGAAAATGGAATCATCCAAATCCTAAGCACTATGAACATAACCCATGATGTCAGCCCTGGCATCAACTAATATTTCTTGTAGGAACCTACTGTCAAAACTAGACAAGGAGCACGTCCAACAAAGGTTCTAGAGAACAAGTCCTGTGAGGAGCGGCTGAGGGAAGCGGGGTAGTTTAGCTTGCAGAAAAGGAGGCTCAGGGGAGACCTTATTGCACCCTACAACTACGTGAAAGGAGGTTGTAACGAGTCGGGGTTGGTGCCTTTTCCCAGGTAAAAAAACAACAGGACAAGGAATGGTCTCAGGTTGCGCCAGGGGAGGGTTAGATTGGGTATTAGGGAAAATTTCTTCACCAAAAGGGTTGTCAAGAGCTGGAACAGGCTGCCCAGGGAAGTGGTGGAGTCACCATCCCTGGAGGCACTTAAAAGCCTTGCAGATGTGGCACCTGGGGACAGGGTTTGGTGGTGGGCTTAGCACTGCTTGGTTAACAGTTGGACTCGATCTCAAAGATCTTTTCCAACCTAAATGATTTTATGATTCTGTAAGAGCAAATGAAAACACATTCTTGGGAAAGCTTAGCCTGCTCTCTACCCTCTGCTCCTACATCTTCACTCTGAAAAGCAACAGCTCCATTTTTTTGTAGTTTCTGACAGCGACTGTTTCATCACCTCATCTTCAACAGGAGTCAGACTCAAAGACTGCTGAGAATACTCTGTAGGACTGCTCCAAACATGCTTTATTTCTCTGTCTTGGATTGTTCGATTGCTGTGCAGTCTCTACATTGGCTCATGAATTTCTACAAACGTACCTGCTAAGGACACTCAGGTTTACACAGAAAAAGTAGTCCCTGCCCAAGGCTTATCGCCTACCTGTGGCTGAAGTGTCTCTTGGTTTAACTGAATGGGGTCATGGATTTCTTGGAGTGGAGAAATCTTGGGGAAACATGTAGGTGAATCAGCTTGGGGCTCTCTCCCCCACCAGCAGCTCTGCATAAAGGCTGAATACAGCCAGAGGGGAGGTAGCTTTCACCTCTACATTTCAATTTTTAATTGCATGTCTGTGCTTGGCCATTGCTTGCCATCCCATGTGGGGAGAAGCTTCATCACTCGAGACTCCTTAGAGTCATCTGGTCACTGTCAGGACTGCAGAACTGGCCTGATGACATTACAAGCCTGTGCCAAGTACAATTACGCCAGCCAGCTGAGTACCGATGACCTCCTCTGTGCCAGTGTTTCTAGTATGAATGAAAGTCTACAACAAAAGTGCAGATTTTCTTCCATGAAAAGGTATAATTAACACCAAGAAGAAAAAAAAACAACCCAGAACTATAAGCACTGCACCTACACTCACATACTCCTTTCAGCAAAGCACTCCCAATGTAACGTGACCTAAGGCACAGTGGCTCTGTTCTCTTGTAAACCGATCTCAGAGCAAACTCCAAGGTCTTGAAGAGATGAGCTGGTGCACTGATCTGTTACATTCACAGTGCTCAGGAAGAGACCATCTTTAAACAGGAAACCTAAAACAAGAAATGTGCCTTGTTAACTCTTTAGGCCCTGAGGCTTTGGTAGTAAAACATATGGTCAGAATTACCAGCCAAAGCAAAGCAGAACAGCTTATTGTGGCTACAATGCCCTAGGAATACGTTACCTTGGTTTACAACATTAATTTTTTATAATATGAAGAAAAAAACCCTTATTAGTAGAAAGCAGTGCTTTCTTGCAGTGCTCAATTCTTTCAGATTTCTTATGAGAGGCCTGTTGTGATAAATTAAGATGCTTTTCAAATGGAAAGGCGAATTCTTTCGAAAAGGGATTCCTGGATTCTAGGGAAAACATGGTTTCCAAAAGCTTTAGGGCTAAACTTGAAGCAGGTAAGTTTTCTCCTCAAGTAATGCAAATGGAAAACTTAAAACATTGGTTTTTCAAACAGATTCCATGTATTACTGTCAAAAAATGAAAGTCAAATGTTTCTGAATGTAAAGATCAGCACTGTATACCTTTAAAACGATCCAAAGTTACACAGCAAAACTATCACACCTTCCCTTATAAAGTGTAAATTCTTGGAAAGACCTCAAAAGAATCTACCTCATTAGAAGCTACAGTCCAATCTCATTGTGGGCCAATTCTTTTGTTCTACTGGTTTGAAATGAAGGTCTGTATTTATTCATTCCTAGAGGTTGCTGCTCTGTTGGCTTCTGATGCAACCCCTTGTATCTTGCACTCAGTGGGGGATTCAGATCCTGGGCCCTGCCCTCAGGCAAAACATATGTTCCACTCCAACCTGAATCCAACAAGGGTGTTTGCAAGGGAATAATTGTTTTATGTTTATTAATCACCTGCATGCAAATAGGTGCCAATAAAAACTCCAGGCAGATTCTCTGCCAGACTCACAATCTAATAGCACCACACCCCAGTTTTGGTGTCTGAAATAACAAATACCTCCAATAAGGAGGCATTGCTACTTTGATATGCAGTGACAAAAATATCACATCATCTCAGCCACTCTGCAATGATGACTTTGAAAAGAGAGACAAGAAACCTGCAAAAACATTCAACGTCAGTGGTAAAATAAATTAGAGATACTGCATATTAAGCTAAAAAAATACATTAATGCAACACGAAGGGGTGATATTTCAATCGCAGAACTGGAACACTCAGACTCTACTTGGGTTAAATGTGACCTGCCAGGAGAAAATAAGCATGCTGTGGACTTCTTTTCCTAGTGTAAAAAAGTTTGAAAATGTTTTTAAAAGACAGTACATACTAGCAAAATGTTTCAGAGAATTATATGCCATCGACCTTAAATAAAAGCTATTGCAGCCATGGCTACAACACCACCACCTGATAATTAAACTCATTCTGTAAAGAATTAAACTACAAAGCCTGATGGGACTTCAGTTACGGATTAGATTCAAGGGTAGCCTTAAGAGGCAAGATGAGTTAAAGCACTGACACAGCAAATTTCTTCTGTGACATTAAGCAAGTCTCAGTCTCTAATCCAGTTCTCACCCGTTCAATATGATGGGAATACTTGAGGTCTTTATGACTGACAGCTTTTGTGGGAAAGAGACTAACATTCTCAAACCCACTCCTGAGGCAAGAACAAAAATGCTTTGAGAAATAAAGAGTTAGGTCTGTCACTTACCTCTCCCAACTGAGACCTTAGGTCTTATGCCATGCCACACAAGTAAATCTGCACACAGTCTTGTATGTATCCATCCTTCTGTTTCCAAGATTCTTTTCCCAAGCTTATTCAAACATAAAACAAGCACCCAAACAGAGCATTTTAAATGGTTAACTCATTCAATGCAAATTCAAGTAGGGAAGCAGTCTCCATGAAAATTATTCTCAGAAGAGTCATTTATGGGCAGACTGCAAGTATCAGCCACATGATAATTTTCTGAAGCTGTTCTGTGAATGGAGTTTTTATATGGAAGCATGATCTAGAGCCTAGACAGATCCGTGATTATTCTCATGGAAACAAAGCTCCAGCTAGCTGAAAGTAATTCAAAGACTTATGAAAAGTGTTGTGGTTTTATTTCTCATCCAACTGCTTTCATGCACTTCTAAATGTACAGACACATCAATTAAGATAAATCATGCAATTGATACATCAGTTTATATTTTAAATACTTAATGTAGTTATGAGCCTACTGTGCCAGCAGGCGAATATTCTTTCCTAGTAACAGAATCATGGCCAGGTGACTTAAAAGTGACACTAGCATCTTAAAATCCATTCTACTTGAAAAATCTTTTCTTTCACCTTTCACTTGGATTAGATTGAAACAAACAAAAGCAAATTAAGTCTTTGAAAACCTGATTGTTTTATACAGCAAACAGTGGTAACATCTTTGGAAAAATAAAGTAGACACTGTATGTTTAGCATGAAATACTTGCCTGACATTTGATGAACTTTAATTATGAGAGTGGATGACAGCACACAGCGTCATCCAGAAAATAAAAGTTATCAGTTTTCCCACACATTGGAAAACTTGGGGTGGGGGTGTAAAATCTCAGAAGAGGAAAGAAAGATAAATAACCTGAACATGCACACATTACCAGTAAATCAAGTTTCACCTTCGCTGTGGAACAGTTTACTTAAATACTCTCAGGAAGGATCAGTGGAATGAAAAGATAAAACTGGCTATATAAATGTCAATCTTTATTCAATCTCCCAGTGCAGTACATGACTTGTGTACTTCAAATTATTAGAAAAAACCAAAAGTGAACAAAAAAGAAAACTGCTGAGGAAAGATCTCGGGGGTTAGGACATTGCTTTTGGAAGGGGTATATTGTCCACTTCATGGATGCCATCTTTGTCAATGAACCGGGCATTGAAAGAAGCCAGATTTAGGATGAAGCGTTTCTGAAGCTGTTCAACAAAAGACAGAAAGACAAAAAGAGATGAGATTCATTCAAGGCTTAAATAAAAGAGGAGAGCATAATTTAAGGGATATGCTGTTGCACATCAAAATTTCCATCCTGGTTCTAGTGACCTGAAATACTAGGAACTAGAGTTCCTGTATTTTTCCACTGTGCAGGAATCAGTTAACGCAAGTTTGTTCTCCGTTGTAAGACTATCCATATTAGACAAGCCTAGGCTACAAATGCAAAATACACAAGCCTGTTCACAAGGAAAACATTTAAGCAGGAAGGCTAGAGCAGGCTACAATTTAGGGCACAAAGTGCAGGTACCAAAAAGATAATTCAAACAGAACCTCTTTACAGTACTTCTTCCTGACATTTCCCCAGGTGTTTCTTCCCAGTTACATTCAATTCAACCTCTTAAGACAAGGATAAAGAATATCTTCCTACAGTAAGAGCCCCAGAGTCTGAAAGGTTATGTTTATGCTAAAATTGATCATGAACTTTAAGGTTAAATCTTTACCTCAGTTACATATCACTTCACAAGCTGGAACAGAAGTACACTTAGAAGTCTGTACTAGTTAAGTATAATACAAGTAACGGAAGGATTCTTGCATCGTGTTCAGTTCAGAAGAAACTTTAAAAGGAAAATGTCAAAGACTGTCTTTGCAAAGCATGGAAGAAGCAGAAGTAAAGAAAAGCAATTAAGCTTCAAGTTTACTTTCTGAAGGATGTGAACCATGCTAAGACAATGCAAGTGCCCACAAATCCCTTCCCTCAGTAGCTATTCCACATCTGGTCAATGTGCATTTATAACCCCTTCTGGCAAAGAACAGCAAAAAGATGTGACAAGAGGAACAGGAAAGTATCAGCAAATGAATGCAAACAAACATTCCTTTCTCAAGATCACAAGGGCCTAAGTCTGGCAACTCACCTCCTCTAGACATTTTTTTAGGAGCTCCACAGCTTCCTCACGTGTGATACCTGAAAGGGAAAACATCCACAGATTGATTTAATTAGAGGCCATCTCTCTCAACAGAAACTTTATTAAATTTAAACAACTTTTCAGCTGAGCACCAAAAACTCTCCTTCCCAGCTCACAGAAAACACTTTCCAGATGTACTGAGGATGCCCTGCACCGAAGCACTCACACTGCAACAAGCCATTGAGAATCGATTTGTTACACTGAATAGGAAGCATGACGGAATTTTGCCTCCCATGGCCAGGGACCGGGCTTCGGAGAAGTCCAGCCGTCTCTCTCCTCGAGTTTATTACAGTTTTAAATCAGCTCCATCTGTCCACAGCCGGCTGCAAGTCAGTGACAGTAGGCGGAGATTGGTTTTAGTGCTATGTTCCCTGCTGGGTATTAGTTTTAATAATAGGAAAGGCACGTGTGCGATGCCCCTGCTATTCTCACACATTAGGATAAAATCCAGCACTCCATAGGGATGACAAGCCATGACAATGTATTGTAGCTCACTATTTTTCCTCTTTTCACAAGGAATGGTGAAAAAGGAGCAGTGTAATTTGCAAGGGACATGACTAGAAAACAGCTAAGCTCTGTGCATTACACAAAACTGTGCAACTTCTAGAGTTTGTTCCAGACATGTATCCACTGTTCAAGTAGAAGTCCCATTAGAATAAAATTGTCAGTTTATAGCTACATTTCTTGCAGGAGACAGATGAAAGGATTACAAAGCAAACATCTCTCCTATGAGATTAAACTCAGCTTTGCACACAGGAGTAAAGTAGTTTTGTAACTAAAGCCAAAGATGTCAGATTAACAATATTCCAAGCTTTGCATGTTTCCTCATCTGTAATGTGGCTGTGGGGCCATGTTTATTCCTTGGCAGTGTAAGAACTGGATTACAATTCTAAAATTAAAAACTTTAGACAGGTAGAGACGTGTAAAACAATTACGATCAACAGCTGCCACGTGCATAAAACTGTAAAACAAACCAACAAATCTTCATTGCCACCACTTCAGAGTACTGAAGACGGTCTTGCTCGGAATATCTTTTCACTAGTATGTTTTTTAATGTATCACACACAAATCCAAGATATGGAGCAATAGGATGTGGGACTGCCCTCTAAAGATTGATACTCTGGGAAAATGTACATGTCATAGCCAACAGAGAAGCAAGTAGAAGATAAAGTTATCAAAATGTTATTTATTAAAAACAGACCACTAGCAGCTAATGGTCCAGGAAAGTCTAGTCGAGTTTTAGAATAAATTGAAACTTCCTTCACTTACAGTCTGTTACGCTTTAAACAGGAAAACACTTTAAGGAGTTGACTAGTTTCATATTACTATTTCAGCAAAACCAGAAGGCAATCTTTAAAGCTACATTTATTCCAACAAAAAGTCAAGTTCAAATCTGTAGCACCACAGCAATTGTGCTGGACCATCTGATTCGGCAAACGTCAGTCTCTCAGTTTAAGCCTTTAATTTATTAATCGGCAACAGAATTTTCTTCTTCATAGATTCCACTTACTTGGCTTGTAATAGCGGTCAAGGATGCTGAGGGTAAGGAATGCACCATATCCATGTGCTGCAAAAGGAGCTTTAGCCAGAGCTGCAAGGTAATCCATGTAATAAAGGGCAGGACCCTCGTGGTCATCATAGCCAGCCAGGAGAAGGTTGACATGGTAAGGGGTCTGCAAACAGAAAGGATGTTTTCCTTAAGGCAGCCACACCCAAACCTTTGCATCTTAATTCCCCATGCCACCTACAGAACAGCAACACAGTCGATTTCACAATTCGTTACCATAAATGCTACTAGTAACTTCATCAATACTGTCTGCAGGAGATTACAGGTCTCAATCTAAAACCGATTTGATCTTTTAGTAATACGGAATGCATAAGCAAATAAAAACATAAAACTCTGATTCTCCTGAAAACTTGTGGGTTTGTGTTTTTGGTTTTTTTTTTAAAAAGCTTTCAAGGCACATTCAAACTTAAGAAAATTTTAATTATGTTTTCACACCAGATTCTTTCATCTCAACATAAAACTTGTGGATTTTTACTGTCAACATGTAAGCACAACGTGAACATTTTGCAGTTTATAAGAACGTCTTTGTTAATTTAGCATGCTCTTTTCTCAGTCCTACTACTATTAACCGTAGACCAGTTTAGCACATATGAAAGCTTACATACAGTGCAAACAGTTATATAGACTGTTATGCCGTCTTGTTAATTGGCAGTTAGATTTTTTACTGCATGTACCAAGTTTAATCTTTAATATTAGGCTAACTCAACCAAGTGAATGAAGATCCAAGGAACTGGCTTATTTCTATTCAAAACTGACTAAGATACTGCAACATCACAATAGCAGTATCTTTTCTGTTTGGTTGGAAACAGTTTTCTTAAGTTCTCAAATTTTACTTTGCTTTAGCTGCTGTCTTCTCTGATTCTTGTTTATGACTTCAGCAAAAGCCTATCAAATACGATTGAGAAATATCTACATCTTATCCAAAAAGACTATGTAACCGCATTAACAGAACCATGACTTTTTATTGTGCTGTACTTGCCAATTTAGCAACTCCTTAGCAGTTTCCTTCATGTTTTAAGTTTAGTGGTTCCACCATAACAAATAAAGCAGATGTCCCTATACATCTTCTCCCAAGATGTGTACTTTATAAGATCATGAAACATGCATGCACTGTATTATTTTTAAATGTAGGCTCAAAAGAAAGTGTTGGAATTGTATATATTTTTTAAAACAGCTTTTATATACTTCCAGTATTTTCATATCTAAAGAATGTTTCTTATTAAATTAATCATACTAACAGGGTATTTCTTAAAATGCTGGAAAGCCTAAATCAACAAAGCAACAAAATAAGAAAAAAAATGATGCAACTAACAATAGATTAAAACAAGCAAACACAATTTCACCCTAAAGCCAAAACATTAACTGTACCATAGGAAAAAGTTTATTTTAGTATAAGTACAGTGAATCTGCACTAAAAAATAGAATCACAGAATACCATATTTTTACTTTCACCAGATATTAAGAAAGAATAAAGCAGGCTACAGTTATATATCAAACATATTACTGTAAATTGTGCGATTTAATCTTCAAAGCATTCAAGAATATTTGGAAACAAGTTACCATGCAGCTGTATTCTTTTAATTAGTCTGTATTTCATCATTTATTTATTCTGAAACATCACACAAGTTGATATTTAAGAGCCATGACACAAGATCACTCAAATTATTGTGTGACTTTGAATTACCAACATTGGCATATGCGAGATACTCAACCATAAATAAATGGTATTATACAGACTTAAACAAATCTGTTTTTCAGTTTTAAATTCTCCCGCTAATGGTCTATGGGACAACTTCTTAAAACTCAAATGTAAATAAAGTGCCCCCTATGCCTTGCTATTATTTGAGAAAGGCAGGATTTAAACATTAGAAAATATACATAATCTATTTATTACTTCCACAATTACAAAAGAAATTTGCAGTCAGCACCCTAGTGCTGTCTTAGTGGGACTATCTCTACGCTGGGACTGGTATTCCTTGTACATCTCAAGCCTTTTGTCCATTTCAAAGGCAGCCTTGGCTTTCATAACTAAATCCATGCCAACGGTTCTAAACTCCTTAGAAGACTGATGTGATTAAAGGGTGACCAAATGAGGGGATGACTGACACTCCAGGATAGAATTTTTTTCCCCCAAAAAAAACCCTTACCTTCCTATTAGAGGCAATATTTCTCATCCCAAGTACCTTTGCACTTTCTGCTGTTTGATTTAAAATACCTACAGCAATTAAGGTATGTGTGAAATTCTTCAGAATCTACAGCTGAAGAGAACAGTTGTGATAAATACACTGCAACAACAAGACTGGCAGTGGGAGGCTGGGCGGTGACAGGCAGCGGCGTGACATCTGGCGGAAGCCAAAGTCACAGCAAGGGGGGAAAAGGTGGGCGTGAGGAAGCATCCTGCCAAGCGTGGACAAGGACAGAGGAACTGCTAGTCTTTCTTTGGACTCAGGCCAGACCCTGTCACCTATAATTAAACATAGCATCACAACAAGAAGATGAACTCCATCATGTTTGGAGGGGCAGGGGGATATTTTCCTTACCACCACCACACAACCTCAGTACATGTTAAACGTACTAAACCTGGCACTTGATTCAGCAGGTGAATCAAGGGAGATGCTGCAGTAACTAACAGTGGAAGAGGAACTACAGCACCACTCACCTGCACAAAAGCCAGTTGGCTCCCAAGTAGTTTCTAGGTTTGCCTCAATTGCAACATATAAAATGAAATCAACAAAGATTCTTTTCAGATCCTACTCTAGAGCATAAACTCCAGGTTTTAAAATAAGCGATGTAATGAAGAACCGCATATTGACTATGCAGTAAAAGAAAAGAGCACAGTAACATAATGGCCTTAAGTTACAAGGCCAGCGTCACCACACTCGACACTTTCCACCAGAAGAACTTCTGAAGCACTGCCTTATGCGACACTCATCCCCAAGGTTATTGGGAACTTGGATGACATTAGCTACAAGGTTCATGAATTAAATCAAACTAGATAACATAGTGAGGAACCCAGATGGTGAATAACAATGCAGATCAAGCTCTACTTCGGGCTGGGCCATGCCAACAGTATAATGCCTAAAAAGAAGTGTTAGCCACTTCCCTTCACATACCTGCTACCCTTCTGCAACAGAAGTGGCTTCACACAGTAAGTGGCAACAGAGCAACAAACTATCTTTTCCCCTACTAAACTTATTACTTCTAAATTATTTTCCTGCTACTAAGAGGTGGCAGTCACATGTTTTACCTTTTCATTTTTTATTTTTATCATCCACATAATTAAATTAGTAGCCTCCAGGAATCCTATATGCAATTTAAATAGACACAGAGAGCTAGTGCTAATCCTTCTGGTATCCCACAAAGCATGATGAAAATGTAACAAAATTCATGGGGGAAAATTCTGATGGCAAGGCTTGTATCATCAAACTCCAAATCCCACAAACAAATCATTAAGTGCTATGTTTAAAGAAGAAGGAAAAAAAAAAAAAAAAAGGGAGTTCTCCCTACAGTATAGAGATCACTGTAGTGTGACAGTAGTGTCAGAGTGCGCCACTTGCTCCAGGGCATTGCCATCTGCAACAGAACATTTTGTCTCCGGTAAATAAACACATCTGCCTTTGCCAGTGTCCTCCCCACTGTGCTACCCATCTGGAGCAGGTGAGCTGGAAGACAGGCGTGGGCTCACAGGGAGGATCAGGCCTCAAGGGGCATGGCACAGAGGAAGACAACAACAATGCCACATCTAAGCCACATCCTGCTGGCCAAGCTTACCAAAAAGCCTCTTAAATTACTCCTGTTAGAGGTATGTTACATCGTATGCAAGATATGTCTGCCTCCACTTAAGTGGGCAGGACATCCAGTGTCAGCCTCGCCTACCCCATCTGTGCAGGTCATCAAGATGCCCTTGAGACAAGCCACCAGCACCAGGCAGCCGACAGCCATCTGGGCCTGGCACCAAGCAGCATTACTCCTTCACATCGACCTCAAAAACTGCACAGAGTTCCACAAAACATACACAGACCTTCCAAATCACATCCAAACAAAAGCTAAAGCAAGCAGCATCGCTGCCAACCATCATCTACCAACCATGCTTAATCCACATGGTTGGCTGGAGCCATTTAAACCAGGAGAGCAGCGTTTCACATACAAGACTGAGGCAGGACTCTGCACTGAGTTCTGACTTGCTCTAACCTCAGTAACTCGAAAACTTGCTACCTGCAGCTGTCATCCACGTCATTACAAGCCTATGCAGTATACTGTTAAAATAGCAGCACAATTTATCCCATGCCCTATCCCTGACAGAGATGTTCAACTTAATTCTCAACATCCTATTTCTCCTTTTCTTTCATATAGCACATCGAGAAGAATGCTAATGAAATGCTTCCTAACCTTGGGTCTTTAAAAATCCATTTGCCCCTTCATGACGTCTTTTTGTACCTTGAAAAAATTACTGTGAGGAAAAAATAAATAAATCAGTAACTGCAGTTTAGTAACTCAAAAATACAGCTCCAACTTGGATTTGATATTCACTGAAAGCCTCATGTTGCTGTTTACAAAAGGGACTTGTTTTGCTAAGTACATCAAACAGCTCTGCTCTATGAAATCATTTTCCAAGAAGATTAAACGGATTCAGTGCATTTGCATGAAAACTGACAACCTTATCTCGATGTTAAAGAGGCTTAATTCACTTTGCCGTTTGCAGTATTTGTGACAAAATGTTTATTGAGCCCAAGGCTGGAATTTTAAGACTATAGTTGTATCAGTTATTGATAAGTGATGTGATAAGTTTTTAAATAAGCAAATCAAGTTATATTTTAATAAAACGTCCTTTCATCAAAGTTAATTCATCACTGAAAATGGAACCTTTTTCATCAGACTCCATTACTTCAAAATGGAAATCTTCCCCTGTAAGCCTTTGCCAAAATCCTTCAGCTACTACTCACTCGACTCCGAAGATAGTCAGCTAGGTTTCGTCGTGTAAAGTTTGCAGCTGCAGTAGGAGACAATTCATAACCTGGAGAAGAAATGTGTGTATTTGAGAACAGTACAAATCCATATTCATGTTTCACCTTCTGACTTTCCATTCTATTTTGAAATAACAAGTTATTCTTTAGTGACAAAGTGTTACACCATTTGTCTAATTGCAGTTTATTCTCAAAACTACAAGCATGGAAAGGGCCCTCAAAATCCAGGTAGCTCATAGACCATTAAATTAAATAGCTTAAAAAACCTAAAACACTACTGGCACGTAGCTTGAATTTCAGTCCAGTTATCAGGAAAATTGGTAACAACTGTCATGCAATGGACATATTAAGAGAAATACTTTACTAGCAAATCTATTATTGTGTCACTTATATTGCAAACTGTTTAGCTGGGCTTTGGATAAAACTTTTGGCTTATACTATATAATCCAGTCTCTATTTCTTCATCCTGCCACCTTCATTATCACCTTTACTTGACAAAAAAAAAAATGCAGAAATCCTTAAAGCTAGAGAAGTTTTGAAAACAACACTTTGCACCAACATTCAGCTGTAAACTATACCTATCATTAACTCTGCTTCCAAACCCTGAGCAAGTAACTGTTCTACTTCACTCACCATTTCTCATTTTGTAGAGCTGAACATTTTTCTGGATGTATTCTGCAAACTGTACAGTGTCTCCAGCCTCCCCAACACACAGGAGTAAGATCTTTTCACTCATCTTAAACATTTTGTCATGGTCTAGGCAAAGAAAAATAACATTAAGAGCCACAGTCAAGAGAAAATAAATTATTCTGCCAGTGTCATAACATCATAACTTCTTTCAGAAGCAAGGAAGACACTTGGATAACTCCATTATGACCTGGAGCACTACCAAAACTCTTCCTAAGCAAACTCCAAAATTCAGCTTCTCAGTTGGTGGCACAGTACAAAAGACTCATTAAACACATCACCAAGACAAACAAAGCTGAAATGCACAAAGTGCTTCCTTCAGGAAGGGAGGCACTTCAGAAATACATGGTCTTTCTTACATAGAGACAAAGACTAAAACTTCACACAGAATACTATGTGCAAAGTTTAACATTATACGTGGTGCCTCCTGGGTTCACGAATAAGTTTTGCTCAGTGACCATTCTGCTTTACCTAAATATACTGCATCAGAAGCAAAACTTAGGAAATCCAGAACAAAGTTCTTTGATAATTTTTGAGACAGTGCTGGATATCAGGAAGAGGGGATCATTTGACAATTTAGGTGAGTGAAGCTTTCAGAAACAAGTTTTTGCTTGTCATTACTTTTTGTTAAAAAAAATAATAATAATTTAAGTACTGATTTCAAATTATAAACATCCAACTGATATACATGGAAATTAAGGAACAGCAAGATACAGTTTTACTCATAACTGCAGCTTAAAAAAACCCTCATCTGTGTGTATTTGAGGGAATCCAAACTGTCGTTCTGACAACATTGAGGACAATTTTGTGCCACTCTAACACCTCAGTCTCATCTAATTAGAGCGGACTGGCACTCGGGTATCTGTGAGACAGAAAATTTCAAGTATCTGTTGGTGTGAAAGCCAGACCACTTCTCTGTACTGCTCTACAAAACAACACTAAACCTCGACCTCTGAATTTCACTTTTGGTTTACTCAATGCTGCTGAATAACCTCTGCTGCAAGACAGGTATAAAGTGTCACAATCCTCTAATAGGATTTCAAGAGTTACTGAAGTACCCAGGAGCTGCATGTCTTGAGAGTTCACGGAAGGCCGCTGACATTGATCAGCCTTTGCAATCTATTTACAAATCAAAGCAAGTATTAGTAAATGCCAATATTCTAAACAAGTATCTGAAATCTGCGAGTTCCTCTCCCCCTCCAAAGACAAATAAATCCTATGTTGTAAGCATAATTTCCTTAAAGTTTATGATTAAATCTACTTGGAACCAACATTAACTTACAAAACATTGTTTAAAGCGATCATACTTGTATTTTGCGTGTGCCACCGCCTTTCACAACCATCTTTTTCACGCTACTTAAACTTTCACATACCTGAAGTATTTCAGGTAAAAGCACTGCTATAACAGTCATGATTTTATGGGATGTTTATTAACACTGCAATCTAAGACTTTTCTTTAAAGAGCTTCTAATCCATGGGAAAAGATCACCACTCCTTGTAAACAAGCTTCAGTCCAGGTTATTGCAACAGTAGACTGAAAAAGTCTTTTTCGAGAACTTCAGAGGTACCCCCCAGTTGTAATACACCTGATAATCCCCCAGGTGTATTACTACATAAAGAAAGCAAAAACATTGCAGTTTGGCCCTTATGCCTTGTGCTACAAATTTCACTGATGCTTTTCCTTCCAGTATTTCCTTTTTCCCATTGACTACATTTTCCCAGTGACTTAGACAAAACCATTTAAGCTCACCAATCGTTAACCCTGTGCAGTTTTCTAACATCCACATTCCGGTACAGAGCAGGGCTTGAGTTACCCAGCCAAGGCTTACATGCGCCGGTAAGTTAACATGACAATCCCACGCAGTGCAGTTATACTGGCTCAGGCTCGGAAACCTTGCTCTGAGCAACCGGCCCCTTGAGACTCTGAGGGTCCCTCACTCTTGAGGGGCAGAGCCCGCCCAGGAGCCCCTACAACGAATAAAACCTCAACTGAGACATTCAGCAGCGTTTACCGCCACCAAGACTGCTCTTTTAACAGGCTTTCCTCAACCGCGGTCACAACCGGAGACCCTGAGCACCATAACGCGTACGGGGAGCTCTGGCCGGAGCCCAGGGCTCCCCGCCGGGCCTGCCCAGGGGAGGGGAGGGCGCACGGCCGGCACAGCCTAACGGCCCCCCCCCGCCGAAGCCACACGCGCCGCGCGGGCCTCGCCTCTCACCGTGCTTCATCTGGACGATGCTAGAGGCCGCCACCGTGTCGGCGGCCACCAGGACGTAGTCGGGGCCCTGGATGCCGATGAGGTACTCCATGGCGGGCCGCGCTCCGCCGTTCCCTCAGGCCGCGCCGTGACACAGCGAAGCGCCGCCACCCCTGAACCCGCGCAAGCGCCGGCGCGCCCTGATGACGCCACCGCTCGCGAGAGCCGCGCGCCGCGGGGAGGGGTCACGTGGCGTGGCCCGGCGGCGTCCCGAGGCGATGGCGGGGTCCTGAGGCGATGGCTGCAGCCGGGCGAGGAGCGGGCCGCCGCTGTACCCTCGCTTCCCCATTTTGTAGCCCCTAGTTGCAGGGCCGTCCCTAACGATCCGGGGGGGCGGCATTTGGGAGGGGCACGGATACGGGCTGGCCTGTCTGCGCCTTGCGGGCTTCTGATGGAGCCCTCTACCCCCGGGGACCGCAGTCCGTGAGGAACGGAGCTCGGGGCTGAGCGGCCGGGGTGCTCCCACAGCGCTCTGCCCTGGGCCGGCACGCTGGCGTGCTCCATGACAGGGGTGCTCATGGCTCTGGGGGCGATGGGGCGGTCGGGTAGACCTGGATTTCCTGTCAGGCGGGTGTGCTGGGGTTTTGGTTTGGGGCAAAAATGCTGTCAGTGAGTGTCTGGCACCATTCCTCACCAAAACACAAGCGTTTTGGCTATGAAAATGCACAGTTCCAGGGCAGGGTCACAGCTGAGAAAATGGAGTGGTGATAACTGCATGTCCCACTTTTGCCTCACACTCAAGGTCCAAGAAGACGGAAAAATACTCTAAACCCACCTTGTATGGTAACTGCTCCTTGGGCGCAAGTTCTTTTGGAAATGCACGGTGCCCCTGCAGCCTCTTGATCTATTTAGTTAAAGGGAACTGAACTGTGAAGAGACAGTGAAATCGTTCCAGGAGCGATGGAGTGATTGATTCGCTGCCCATCTTCCTGTGTCAGAAGTAGCCAGCAGTGCCAGCTGCATGCAGAGGGGAGCCCTGAGCTGCTGCGCCGGCCTTCCTGCAGCTCCTGCCACGGTCTGTGGCGACAGCCTGCCGGTCCACAGCCGGTAACCATGAGTGTACATTCAGTCCCTCCTGCCATCCCTCCTGCTGCCCCAAGCCGAATCCCCCCAGCCAAAGGGACAAGCCCTAGCCTGACTCACCTACTGAGCCAATACAGGATTTTTTCCCTGACTGACATGCCCGTGCCAGCCACCAAGGGAAAACTGAGCCGCAGATGTGCCTGAGGATTTCCCTGTCAGTTGATAGCTTCAGAGCTCGTCTGTGAGCTCAGGTGTAGACCTTGGATGACCTGTTTCATCACCTGGCTGGACAGCGGTTCTGGCAGCCGCTGATGAGCAAACGCTGTTCTCTACTATTCCTTTCTCCCCACCCCCAACTCTTAATCTACTTAAATTTCTGAGGGCAAAAAATGTCTTGCCTTAGGTGTCAGTGCAACACCCAGAAGCTTCCAGGTGTGTCTGTAATGTAGATAATTAATAACAAGAGAAACAAACCAAGTACTCTAATTGCCTGGACATTGTCTAACTGGAGGCGCCATCCTGATGAGCAGAGTAACTCCAACTGGCACTTGGTTTATTGATTAGACTCTGCCCGTGCCTGAGCCCCATCTAATATGTTCACTAAGTGCAGCTCCACAAAGACCCAGCCCCACGCTAACGAAAGGGGCCACCGAAGCATTAAAACCTCACGGCAGTTGCCGTAAAGGAGGCAGCCCCAGGAGATAAAACTCTGGATGCTACAGCACATGGCAAACGCCCAACTGCACCTATACCAAGAAAGTCACTGTGTAATTATGAGAACTGGGCATAACCTTTGTGTGGTTTAAAAAATACTAAACATGCCAAAAAGCAACAGCAAATTGTCTTCAGGAAACAGTATAAATGAGTGTAAGCAGCAAATTCACCATTTTGACTGTTTTCCAATTGCCTGTAGCTACACTTGTTAAATTGAGTGCTGCGTGCATAAATCAAAACAGGATGTTTGTTTTACCTAACAATGGCCAAACTCTGTGCCAGTGCTTAAGTATTTTCAATGTGGATCCAATCTGAAGTTTTAAATGCATTTTTCCCTATAGATCTCCATACGTATTGCATGTGTACATACAGCCAGCCAGTCTAACTTATATTTTGAGACCTTTTTAAGAGAAGGTTAACGAAAAATCAACAAGTACCATCCTTGTTGATTTTTATTGGGCCCTAGGGTACAATTAAATGTTAAGGTTGTTATTGAATTTTCTTGACAGATTGAATTTCCCTGTTTAGGAAGCATGTGTGCATCTAGTACACACCTACCTCTCTTCCTGGGGTGAGGGTGCTTCTAATGTTAGTACATCGGTATAAGAAGGACAGCAGGACATCTCAGCCCAGCAGAAATTGGGGAGCATTTTCTGCCATTAAGGGAAATTGCCTTAAAATTCAGCTTCCCTTTGCCTATTCTATTTTCAAGGCAAATATTGCAGTTATGTGTATTTATATGTGTGTGTGCTACACAACCTTGGTGGAGTTATTCCAAGAACAAAAGCTGTGAGTAGCACAGGGATGCTAAGCAGCCTACATAAAACTCCTCTGTGTCCTGAGATACCTGATATACAATATACAGCTTCCAAGATGCTGGACCCCAATATACAGAGATAGCCAAAGACTCTGTGGTCCTGGGAGTATCTTTTCTTCCTTGTTCCGGATAAGTTATGGAGCTGAAGCGTGCTGGTACAAAACAGGAATGGGAACACAGAGGGTGAGAGGAACACCCTCCCATCCACCCATCACAGCTTCTAGCAAGTAAAGTATGCTTTAGCTGGAAGCGTGGTATCTTCTTAAAAAGGAAGGTTGATCATTTAAGGAACCCTGAAATGGAAAAAAAAGGAAAAAAAGATCACCCACAAAGGAGGAATCAGCTTGAATTTATTGTGTAACTTGCCATAACTCTGTGGACTGCTCTACACCAACAAGTCAGTGTAAAGATACACGCAACAAAGGAAACTCAGCAAGGACAGACTGGTTGAGAAAGGGAAAAATAGGAGGGCTGAGAAATAGATAGAAAAGGTGTCAGGGATTAATAGCTTGTCATGCTTTCTATACAAAGGCAGGCAAGTAGTTAGTCATGTGGGAAAACCTATAAAACAGTAAAAGTTAGTAAAAAGCGTCCTCGGTACAGCTCAGAGTCAGCTTTGCGCTGAATATAAATCCACTGGGCGCTGTTACAGCCACTGGAGCTGTTTGGGCTGGCACCAGCTGTGGATCTGGCCTAGGCAATAATTGCTCATCTCCAGTGACGCAGGATGACCAGTACTTCCTAATTTAAGGTGATACTTACGGAAGAAAGCATTGCAGTCTCTTTACTAGGTGCTGATTGCTCTGGCAGAGCGGCTGGAGCTGAGCAGAAAATGCAGACAAGTCATTGCTTCAACAGCTGGAAAACAAGTGCCCATGAAGATACAAGCTAGCTTTGTAAACCTTTCAGCATTTCTTTTTCTTCCCCACTATTTTTTTACCCAGGGGCACAGGGATTGTGCGAATTCACACGCAGTACAGATGCATCTCTGCCATAGACAGCACATCTGCAGTGCAGAGAAGTTGCGATACATTTGCGGTCGCTTGTCCAGGAGCAAGCACTCTGCTTGCTGAACTCCTAGGCCACTGGCTAATTGCCTGATGACTGGCATTCCTCCCTCTTCCACCTCTTGTAACAGCAGAACACTTCTTAGAGGGGACACAGTGCCCTAAATGTGGCAGAGGATGAGGAAAACTCCGCAGGTTCTACATCGGTCTTGTAATTTGGTGATCCCAGTTCCTGTTCCCCTTCCAGAAGAGCGATGCTGAGCCCTCCTGGGTGCCTTGCTGCTGCCTCGCGCTAAACCAAAGCTGGGCAGTGCTGGCCTGAAGCATCTGCGCTCAGCTTTCTGCTCTGTCCCCAGCTCACAAGGCAGCCCAGCCGGCGTGGGGCTGTGGTAGATGTATGACTGTGGTATGGGAGGTAGTTTTGGTTCTAGGGATTGTTCGACTAGTGCTTGCACTGGCTTTTGCCCTTTGCTGTCATCTGTCTCAATATGGTACTAGTAAAGATGATGTTACAGTTACTATAATGCCTAGACAAGATTTCCTGCTAGGAGCTCACTGCTTTCCAGAGAAGAAAAGGATCCTCATGTTCCTGCTATTTCAGGTGCAGGAAATGAAGGCGCAGAGAGGAGAAGTGATTTAGAGGAGATCACAGGGCAGGTTAGTGGACTGGATAGGAATAGAAACGTCTTGATTCACTGAGCGCCTCTCTAGCTGCTGAAGCGTGCCAGTTGGATCACACAACCCTGAAATGAACTCTGCAAGGCTTACATGGAGCTTTGCTCTTAATCTCTCTGTCTGGGCTCCACAGAGCTCCTCGAGCTGGCTTTCTGTGGGCTTAAAGATGGTCTACTTAAATAGATTCTCTTTAGGTTTGGGCAGGGAC
The DNA here is from genome assembly GCF_015220075.1 of Falco rusticolus. NCBI lineage: Eukaryota > Metazoa > Chordata > Aves > Falconiformes > Falconidae > Falco > Falco rusticolus. The sequence goes on from NC_051189.1 coordinate 117,594,734, forward strand.
AAACCTTGTGTTGTTCCTCCCATGCCCAGGCTGATGGGGAGCCCCTGGTGCTGTTCCCCCCCACTGAGGTGCCTCTGGGTCACCCAAGAACAGCTCTTGCTGAAGTTTCAGCTAGCAAGAGTTGCAGAGTCTTTCTTTCACATTTGTTTTGACAGATGGGTGTTAAGCACTACCTGGATGGAGGGGTTTTGTCAGTGGTATTTAAATCATGAGCCTGGCTTTCCTGGGATGCAGAGCAGACTGTGAGCATCCCCCAGCAGTGCTCACTTTCAGGCATACAGCAGCTTTGCAGAGGGATTGCTTTGAACTCAGGAGGCCTCGTTCACCTCTCCTGGCATTTCCCAAGCTGCGACTGGTGTGGAGGGAGTTTGTCCTTCTCACCCACTGCCAGCAAAACTCCTTCCTAAGAGTCCTCATTCTTACTGAACTCATCAGGAAATGTCAATGGCTGGCAGCGTCAGTCCTGCAGGCATCCCACAGAAACCCCTTGCTGCCGGCAGCGGCCGAGCTGGCTGCTCTGCCTCCCTGGTCCCAGGTCCATTGCCGAGTGTTTACCCTCCACCTGTGATGGCAAGAACGGGGCATCCATTGGAGTGTGCAAGTGAAAATGGATTGTAACCTGCCATCTGCCATCGGCTGATTAGCACTTGTATGTGTCTCTGGCAGGATTGATCTTGCAGGTGAGAACGTTTCAGAGACCAGCTGGGGCCCTGCTCCTCAGCAGGATGCTCCTTCCTGAGTGATTCTGCAGTGCTCATCATTGTCTCCTTGCAGTGGGCAAGATGATATTCACTGCAAGCAGCTGGGATGGCCAGGGCCAGGGCCTGTTATTTCTCAGTTTTCCAGTTTCTGGAGCCTCCCCAGCAGCCCCAAGCATCACAGTTGCTTCCTGCTGTGGTAACTTTTGGTTCCCTGTGCCAGTTTGATTTGATGCTCAAACCTTCTTGGCGAGGCAGGGAAGCAACAGGCACTGCAGGCTAACACTGCAAAAGCTCCATTATGCAAACCTGTGTGGTGATCCCGATGCAATGTCTAGCTTTGAGTGGTGTGTGACCCATAACTATGCAGTGAGTCCAGCAGGAAGATCTGTCTCATAAGCGTTGCTTATTGTAAAATTAAACCCTAAGAAGAAAAGTTGCTTCAAGTCATTGGATATTTTTTTTCTCCACTGAGGAGGCACAAATCGAGAAAACAAAATGTTTAATAAACCAAAGAGATTTCTGCAGTGTTGTGAGAGATTTACAGAGAGCAACATCTAGTCAAAGCTCCCCTTCAACTCCTCTAGCTCTGTCCTTCTGTTGAATTCCTGCTGGTCACTGAATTATTACTTTTCATACTATTTCCTGTGCTTTAAAAGTGGGGAAAGCACAATCAAATTATCGTCATGCTCATTTGGTTAATTACCCATTTAGTTACTTATTCAGTTCATTACAAAGACGCTGGGCACTGTCAGTTTGGAGGAAATTCAGAGAGGCAGGCAGTTTAGGAGACAGGATATAGGACAAAATAGGCCATTACTCCAGCGCAGTGAATGGCAATTTATATCCCTTCTTTTCTGCTACGTCACTTCTGTGCACAGTTTGTTCTGGATGTAAAAAAAACCAACAACCAACAAACAAATGAAGAAAGCATTCTGCTAGAGATCACCATTGCTTATTAGAATCCATTTAGGTTTAATCCAAAGCTCTGCAGAAGACCAAACCACCTATTTTAGGACTCCTTTTTTCAGCTGAGAAAAATGTGCTGCTCCACAGGTCATAAGATGCCTGTAATTATGACCCTGAGTAGATAGAAATGTTGCTTCTTGAGACAAATTCTATCTGACAGTTTTTACAGTACGTTCGTTCAGAGCAAAATGCCCTGTCCCCTGTCACCCGGATTGAAATTATTAAGAAAGACAGACATTTCACTGACAACTCTAGCCTCAGGGGGGAGAATATTCCTTCTGTTCCCCTCTGAAGGTCAGAGCTCACATAATGCAAAACACTTAGAACACGCGCGTACACATGCTCACACACATGCGGAATGAAACTTTCTCTTCAAGCAGAGCTCTGGATAGATTTTATGACGAACAGGAACCTGCTTCACACGCATCTCAGAGAATTTTGGCCAAAAAAGATGAACTTTACATTTCTTCAGTGTTTAGTTCTTATTGTCCTGTAGATTATCTCTTTCTCCTCTGCGTGTAAAACATCAGTAGATGGTCATGAGTGCTCACATGTTTGTACTTCCACTCACATGATGCATACCCAGACGTGGCACATCAGTCGCTGGCAGTTCCTCTGACAATCTGAAATCTGTGGGAAGGTCACGCTTCCCTGGCATCTCTTTATTCTTTTAAAATATTTCCTGGCTTCTTTTCCTTACTGATAAAAGCCCATTTGCAACTTATATGTCCCATTTATCACTTAAACTGCGTTGCCAGCTGTCATTTGGCCCAGTTTATCACACAGAGGTGTCCCCGTGCTGGGGATGTGCAGGTCCTCTCCGTAAGAGCATCAACTCCTGCTTGTTCAAGAGCTTTTTCATGCTGGAGGAAGGGCAAAGCCTGGCCCTTCAGTGCATCTGCAGTCCTAGCTCAACGTGTTAATACAGAGGTACGCTGCCGCATATGAGCTGTCATTCACCATGTCTTGCCTGTGGATCACTGGGCTCGCTTAATCTAGGGCTGAAAATTGGACTTGAGCCAAGGTGACTGGAAGTGGGAAACCAGACTGCAGCTCATTAACCTCTTCCCATTGCACAAGCTAAAGCAGTGGCTCTGTCTTCCCCATCTTCCCAGCGATTTGGCACGCATCAGGCTCACGCCAGGTCCCTGCTGACCACATATGTGGCTTGGTGTCACTTGCACGGAGCTTCCCTGGCTGGACTCAGCTCCCGAGCACCAACCCTGCTTTTTCAGCCTGCCTTAGAAACACTGTTTAAATCAGGGTGCTAACAGGCAGCTGGCTTGCAGCTCCCCTCCCAGCACCCCAAGACAGAGGCCTTCTGAGATGCTGGCCCATGCCTGTCCTCCAGAAACCACTGGATTAATGCCACCATCTGCCTGAGGACCTGAGGGGACCCCGACTGCACAGACCAGCATGTTTCTTTGGCTGGCTGTGTAAGTCATGTGCCTCAAGTCACACACTGGCATCAGCGGCAGAGCTAGAAACAGAGCTGGGAAGCCTTTGTTCCATGTTTACTCACAGAAAAAAGGGTGGAAATCCCAAATCCTGCTCTATACTGCCTGCTCCACACATCCCATCCCACTCTGCAGCCTGGCCTGGATCTCATCTTCATCCTTGCTCTATCCATCGCCTCCAAAAGCCTTGTGGGACTCTCCAGGACAGCAGTGCCGGCCAGTCCCCTCTCCCAGTATGCGTGCTGGTTTCTGTGCTTGCTTTTTGACACCACTGTTGTTACCCACCAAGCAGTGCAGAGGCGCAGGGGGTGCAGGGGGATGTGAGCACCCATCCCAGGCTTGGGGTGCCGGCAGCACAGGGAGGCTGAGCGCTCTCCAGAGATGCCCTGCAGGAGGGAACCGAGAGGTCCTTGAAGGGCTTCGCATGCTGAGGGCAGGCTGGTGAGGAGCTGAGAGGGGATAGCGGAGGGCTGAGCAGGCAGCACAGCTGGGAGCACCCCAAGAGCGGAGGGAAGGGGAGTGCTCCAGCAGCCGCCCTCCTGCCCTGGAAAACCAGTCTGTATCCCTGACACTCTTCCCATGGGGATACCAGCTTCTGCACAACATCTTCCATCAGATCCACAAGAATCTTAAAACTTTTCTTTCTTCTTTCTCTCACTCCCTCTTTTTCTAAGTTTAATTCTGAACAGCCGGCTGCGTTCAGCCTGACTGGTTTGTTATGGCTTATAATTTGTGTTAGGATTAATTAACTAATTACCGACAAATGTCCGTTGGCAAGATTCTGCTTCTGCTTGTCAACTTGAAGTATTTAATTATTTTAATCATTTACTTTCATCTTCAGAATTTATGCTCTTCCAAGAGCGTTTCTAGGCATCTTTTAATTATTATTCTGATTTTTTTTTTCAGAGGGGTGGTGAGCTGGGGGGAGAGAGGTGGGGGATGGTATAATTTCTCATTAACTATTTCAGTGAGGTAACTTCCTTGGAAAATCATCCTTGGTTTTCAAACCTTGGTGCAGAGAAGGGACAGTCTGAAACAAAGGTTGTGTGGAGATGCACAGAGAGGGCTGGGCTGGGCTTTTTCTTCCCAGCTAAAGTCCTCCCTTTCCCAAAAGGGTTTCAGGGATCCAGACTGAGTGATGACACTGTACCCGTTCCCTGGTCTAGGGGCCCAAGCTGGCACTGATTTATGCAGATGCTTCACACACCAGGAATAACCCCCTGATTCCACGGGAGCACTCAGGACACCCCATCGAGCACAGAAGGGTCTCTGCAGGATTAAGGTCTCAATGGACTCAACCACTGTGCCAGCAAGTAAATAAAATAAAAGATCATGAGAAAACATCCATTTATATAGATTTTTAATCTTTAAAAGATCATGAATTGCTTAAAACCCACAAACCGAATTCTGCTCTGAGCATCCCACAGGTTCGAATGGGGAAAGCGGGAGCACATCAAGACAGAATTTGGGCTGGGGAATCCCGGCCCCTGAACATGCTGCTGGTGGGATGGGAGGCCAGTGGGTAACTGGGACAGTGGAAAATTCAGCTAAGAACATCTTGCTTTTACAGGGAATTCCACTGGGCTGCCACAGACAGGACCCCACCTGAGAGCAACCTGAATGAAATGTCGATTTGCACAGAAAAAAAATGGACCCCCTTAAAATATATTGCATAAATTCAATGTATGCATTGAATTCCTCCCTTCCAACCACATTGGTCCTTGCTGTTCCTTCCCAGTTTGGATCTCAGGGTAGGGCAGGGTGCCACGGTAATGCGATGGTACGCATTTTTGGTTTGCACCCTTAGCACCCGCTCAAACAGTCTGTAGTGGCCCAGGAAAGTGTTATCCCAGACCCAGAGTGCGCCTTGGGAAGCTGCCTCTGACCGCCTTCACACTCGCACAGAGCTGCAGTGTAATCCCAACAGCCAGAACCCAAGCCTGCACAGGTCTGCGTGCCGCACCCCGGAGGCCACCCACGGGTGCACCGGCACAGGCACACATCCACCGGGCACCCAGCTAACCAGCAGACCCAGCCGGTTTGGAGAGCACCAGGAGCTGAAACGGCAGCTCAGCACCTCTCCGTGCCCAGGCAGATACCAGGGATACAGCCTCACACTCAGCGCTGCCCAGCCAAGGGATCTAATCTCTCTTTTTCTTTCACACATCAGAGCTGCAGCACTTCTGTGGGATTAAAACATGAGAAAAGAAAGCGTGATAAGCTGATAAAAGACAGTGAAACTCAGAGTCTTTCGCTGATACTTTCCAGCAGACTTCCAGGCTTTTTTTCTTGCCAAATGCTTTATGCTGCCAACAAACTGAATTCTGAGGTGCTTGCAAAAATCTTCCTTTGGTGGCCAGCTGCCCAGATGGGCATAGCCCCACATCTTCAAGTGGGGCACACATACCCTACTGACTTCAGTAGGAGTCTCTCTAGTGAAGATTAATGAAGGATTCAGCCCCAAGACTATTTCTTTCCTGAAACAAATGAATCCCTTGGACCAGAGCGCTGATGAGAGTGTGCTATTTAAAAGGTTTCTTGAGGGTACATAATTATATTGAAAATAATTAGGGGCAAAGCAGCAGTATTATTACTACTTATCATATCACTCTAAACTTAATCCAGACTGATCTACGGGAAGGCATCGGGAATGCAGAAGATGAATCTTTCTTAAGCAAGATGAGTCCATAACATTGCCAGTTTCCTGGGCTGGCATGGGAGGCAAGAGGCGAGTTTCCTCTTAAGATTCATCTATTGAGGCCAGTCGGTTTGTCCCAGAAATGAAAGGAGAGGACCAGGAAGGCTGCAGGACAGTCCTGGGGTCTTGGGAGTCTGAGATTCAGCGCTGATCATTTGGCCCTTCAGGCAAACATGTTCCAGGACCTGTCAGCCTTTGGGGTGCAATCCCGGACCCTTGCCCTGAGACATGACAGTCCCTCAATGTGAGCTGCAGGGTAAGCAAAGGCTCCCCAGGAGCCCGGGGAAGCAGAATTGCCCTGGTGAGTACTCGTGGAGAGATCTAAATGAGATGAGAAAGATTGTCTTAATTAACTTCAGAATCCTGTTAATTAGAAGCCTTTCTGCATTAAAAATTGCTCTAGTGACCAGACTAAGTCATGGCTACACATGAAGGCTGAGGTACAGGCAGGTCAGGGATGGGTCTCACCCAGGTCTTGTTTGGGTTTTGACACCCAGGTCTTGTTTGTCTCACCCAGGTCTTGTTTGGGATTTGACAGAGGCTGTCAAATCACAGCGTTAAAAGTACAGCTGGACCACCGAGGCTGTTCTGGAAGCCGAGCTGAGGACCCCCCTCAAGGGGCATGGAGTTGCATGAGGGGAGGAGGACATTTTAGAGAGGCTAAGAGCTGCTGTGGGACCTTGAGAGAGAGAAGGTGTGACCAAAGCCCCAGGAGGGCTGGGCTGGAGGGGCTGGGAGAGCCTGCAGGTAGGGAAACTGAGGCACAGGGGGAGCACGGGGTTAGAGGAAGGCACTGCAGAGCTGTGAACAGCCTCTGCGTCCCCCAGCTCCTGGGCTGTGCTGTAGGAACCCCACGACTCTGAAACCAGCCCTGCGGAGGGCACGGGGGCTTGCAGGGCTCCGGAGGCTCCTCCACTCGCTCCCAGCAGAAGGGGAACAGCTCCAGAGTCACCGAGGTGCAGGGGCCGGGCTCGGTCTAAGGGTACATACAGGTCCTTGTGGGAAGGAGAGCCTTGTCCTGTTGAAGGCTGACAGAATGAACTTCAGTTTATGCCCCTGGCAGTTTTTTACAGCTCAGCTATTCCATTTAGGGCTTGGGAGCCAGTGGAAGGAAGCTCGGATCGCTTCACTGACCAGCCATAACATCTAGCCAGTACATTAACTGCCCTGCTGCCCTGATCTGATGTGGTTTTACAGACAATAGCTACTGGCTATTTAGGCAATGTATAAATTAACATATTCTGCACAAACTGGGAGCATATTTAAATTAAAGGAGAGTGCCCTTTATTTGTCAATCATTCAACATCCACATTTTTACATTCCTTTAAAAAGACAGTTTCAGCCTTCTTAATCCTACCTCAGATTGTTCATCTTCACAAGGGGAAAACGTTGTTTGATTGCTCAAGTGTTTCTTTGCCCCCCTTCCCCTGCCTCTCTCCTTTAATTAAAACAATCCCAATCTGCTCTCCTGGAATTTCTTTCCCAGTTCGGCTCAGTAACTTGTGACCTTCGAGTCAGAGCACCTTCATTTCTGACCAGGCTGGAGGCTGCCTGGCATGCAGGGGTCAGAGATGGAGAGATAAAGGAGTCACCTCGCAACGAGGCACGGAAACACGGGTGCACAGCACGGTCCGTGGCGGCTGCAGTCACCCCTTGTGCAGGGGACACTGCCAGGGCTGCTGCAGCTGCAAACTTTATCTGCTGCTATTCTGATGTGGATGCCTGACCCTGCAGTAAAGCAAGAAACGGGTGTTGGAGATGGATTGAACTGATGGATTGGACAAAATGGTACCCAAAGGGAGAAAAAAATTACCTGAGTGGTATTTTGTGAACCTGCAGCAGCCTGAGTTCACACACCTTTCAAGTGCCATTTCCAGTGATTTTAAGAAGTACATGATGCTGGTGCAAAAGCCAGAATTTTCCGGTTTGCATTTCCAAGAATCTCAGGGTTTCTTGGAGCTCTGCAGCTCTTGCAGATGTGAATTGTGATAGCTCAGCAAATTATCAAAGGGCTTTTCTCTTGACAGCAACTGTCGACAACAAAGCACCTTTCCCTGCTGGATGGTCTGATCGGTCAACAGTGAGGTGCCTGATGGCTTTCAGCAGGACAATACTATTTGAATATTTGAACTCCATCTCAGTCCTTTTTCTGTCTACAGAAAACACAAGTTAAAAGAGAAAAATGCAAAATAACCCCTGTCCTGAAACCTTCCTAACCACCACATCCCAGCTTTTGCCTGGCTCCCATGCCACAATGCTGACAGAAGAGAAAATACACTGCAAAGAAATGCCCGTTTGGCAAAGTTTGCCCTCTCCCTGCCTGTCAGCCAGACGCCGACACTTCGCTCTTGCCTGGCTAACCAGGGCCAATGTGTTTATTTAAGACCAAAAACCCATCGATCAGGATCCGTCAGTCACTCTCCCGGAATAAAGCGCTGGGGATGTGGTGGGGTTTGGAGCGGGGACGGTAATGGACACACGCTCCAATGAGCTTGCAGCCATTTCACTACATGCCCCGAGGCTGGGATTCTTTTTTTTAATTCTTATTTAGAAAATAAACATTTTGTTTGTTAAGAAACTGTATTTAAGGTGCTGAAATTGAGCTTTCTTTAATGCTGAGGAGCCTTTCCCGTAACCCTCTGCAGCCAGGCAGCGGTGGAGGGGATTTGGAGGTGTTTGGAGCTTTGTGCTGAGCTGGGTGCCTGGGGCAGCCCCAGCTTGCCCTGCCATGGTTCCAGGAGGAAGAGGAGGGAGGAGAGCTGCTTCGGCAGGGCAGCATGGATCCCACACAGTCCGACAGCATCGTGGTGATGCGTGGGACCTGGCTGTTAACAACGCGTCCAAGAGGTGTGAACGCTGTGGTGCATGGGAAGCTCCAAATGAATAACACCACGCCAAGGGAAAACCACCCTGACTGCCCTCAAAATGGAGCTGCCTCCCCCCTGCTCCCCTCCCCTCCTCCTCCCACCTGCCTTTCATTTTTCCTCATGCATGGAAGGTATTAATTACCCAACTTGCTTTAATGGCTCGCAGGAAGTGCCCCGCAGCAATCCCAGTGCGGAGCCAGCTTTGCCCAGTGCAGCTCTGCAGCGCACACAGCCCCTGGGCTGCCAGCCGAGGAAGAGGAGCACGGTGTGAAGCTGCCAGGACACGAGGTGTTTCCCATGGCCCTGTGGAAGGGACCCCATTTTTCTGAGCCCTCTGAACAGCTTTCTTTTATTGCTGGTGACCAGCGAAAGCAGCTCCTGAGCCCTGGGGGTGGCTGCACGGGCTTTGTTAACTTCTGGGGCAGGCAAACCCTGACCTCTCGTGCCCCCCCGCAATAAGAACAACTGCTCGTTCCCACTCACTAACTTATTATTTGCTGCCACTGAGCTGTGCCTAACCTGGCTGAGCTGTGCCTAACCTCGGTCACCTGCGGGGAGAGCCAGGGGGAGCGGGGCCAGGTAACTCGCCCCTCGCTGTGGGAGAGCAGAGGGGAGATGCAGCCTGCCTGCATCCCCCAGGAAGGGCTCAGTCCTGCAGCTGGATGCAGTGTCGGGATCAGCGAGTGCTGCTGCAGCACGGGGGGGCCGAGACTCCCCCTTTTTGCTCCCAGCTCTGTGCTCCAGCTGTCAGAGGAGGAGTTTGGGCACCAGGCTTGTTTCTGGCGCAGGGGATGGTCACCAGCACCTCTCCTCCCACTCCCTACGTGGCTCGCAGGGGCTGCAGGGGCCTCCTGCAAAATTGCGTTTGTACCAGCAATTTTAATAAAGGATTTGGAAAATAAACAGCTAGAGCAGCAGAGCACAGGGGATTTTTAATCCCAGCAATGTCTGCCTCAGCACTGGAACCTGGGATGCAACTCTTTGGGCAGCTCCTGAGTTTAAATTTGGGCTGTCTCCTGCTTCTGGACACCACCTTCTTTGCACCAGCCTAAAACCAAAGGCGATGTGCTCATCAGATTCATCTGAAAACTGATCGACACAGGCAGTGCTGGGATCCTCTGGGAAGAAAGGTGACAAAACCCCTCTCTCCCAGGAACAACGGTTAATTCATAGACCATTTCATGGCCAAGGATGAGTCCCTGGGTCAGAGCCCTGGCTCTGCTCTGCCTTTTCCCTGCGCTGCCAGCTCCTTCCCTGCTTTTGGCACCAGGAAAACCGAGTGCCATCCCCCGCAAAGCCAATTGCCTGGTGCCCACCGGTGTGGGACCTGCCGAGGCAGCAGGGCTGAGCGAGGGGAGCACGGGAACAGAGCAGCGATGCACGGGAGCAGAAGGGCATTAATCGCCTCGCCGTGATTAGGGGCTCACTGAGCACAGGCTGCCTCAGGGCCTTTCTGCTCCCTCTGAGTGCCCCAGTTTGCCGTGCTCTCAGACAGATGCAGTCCGGGCGCACGCACGAGCCCTCGGTCCAGGGAGCACCGGCTGGTTTGCATTCCCCCCACAGGCTCCAGCTCCTTCCCACCCTCTACCAATTGCTACGGGAAGATGTGTCACCATGGTGGAGATGGCTGTTTCTTCATTGCTTTTAGTGCTTTGCTGCACGGGAGACCAGTAAAAGCAGAGTCTGCCTTCTGTGCTGTAAGTCACCTTTCTGGGCTGAAACTTTAGCCCAGCCCTGGGGACCGGAGCCTTCGGCCCATTCCTCATGGAGCATCGAGGCAGCGACAAGGGCTGAACTGAACACCAGGGAAGCAGGGCTGCTGGGAAACACCACGATGGGAGAGGCACATTGCACCACCGAGGGAGAGGGCAGCTGAGGCCACATTGTCCTGGGTTGCCCACCCACCTCAGAAAGTCAAGTGTCAGAGGATGCAGAGATGCTTTTTTTCCATCCTGGCATACACAAATTTATTCACTTGGAGCCATCCTTTTATTGCATGGAGATGGATGTGTACACACACGTTATTTTAACTTCACGGCTCTCCCATCCGTACATAAAACAGCCCAGGGAGCCAAAGTTGATTCATCTGTTTGCCACAGAAGATGGATCAGTTAGCAAATTATTTTATTGACCCGCAGCTCTGCTCAAGGTCATTTGTTTCAGTGGACAAGGCAGCATGCCTGGCATGGCAAACAGGGCTGAGGAGGGAACCTCCATATGAGATATGCATATCCAAGCCCCTGGGAAACTGGCCTCGTTGCGAAACCTTCAGCATCATGCTGGACCCCTTGCAGCCTGGCTGTGCTCGCTGGATAAGCTCAGCATTTGGGCTTTAATGCTGCAGCTTTCTCAGCTGTCTCGAGGCTTTTATCTCCGGCTGCTGCTGGGAAAGAAAATCCTTCCTTCTTCACCAAAATGTGGTTTGAAATCTTTTTGCTTTGTTCTTTAAGGACAATGAAAATAATTTCTGATGAGGAAGGGAGGAAATAGAATTAAGTAGCTCAGTCCTCATCCAAACTTATCCCAGGTCCATAGCCCACAGAGACAAGACATGCACAGAAAACCACACTGCAGAAAAGCCAGGCGCTTCCCAGGCTGTTGATCTGCACCTAAAATCAGGCAGGGATTAAAATGTAGACAGCCTGGGGGTGCCTGAGGGGTTTCTCTGGCGAGGGCAGGTTTTGTGAACATCCCTGCTGCCCCACATCCTTGTGAGGTCCCACTGATGTGCAGAGACCCCTGGCTGCCCCTGCACATCTCCCCCTTGGCTCCTGCACTCAGTGTCCTGCTGCCCCGCGCGCCTGCCGGAGCCATCCGTGCTCCAGAGCATCTCTGCTTTTCGCTGTCCTCTCCGAGCCTCCGGATGAGCTGGGGCCTTGCTAACCTCCATTGACTTCGCCTAAACATTTATTAATTGATCGCTGCAGGGTTACCACAAGCTTCTGCTTGTGTTCGGGGGAGATGAGATGTCCAGAGAGTATCCTCGCATGAACTCCCGCCGTACCTCCATCCACACACGTTCAGTTCTGCATCTGCTGCTCTTGCTGCTGAAGTGGCTTTTAACCAAAGACATATGGGGCCCATTAACACGGTTTTGCTTGCTTGCAGAGCCCAGTCTTAGGAAGAACTGGCTGATTTCAGCTCATAGTTAAAAATCTCAAGCCTAGATAGAACTGGGTGCAGAAGCAGAGACCAGAGGGCTGGTGCCAACCCAGCAGCTGGCTGTCAGCATCACGCTCAGGACAAATGCAGATGGGGTTGAATCTGCAATGGGCACAGACTAGATTAATTATAGCAAAGCCATTGGTGTTTCCTTTTACCCCACTTAATGCTGGGCCCTTCCTACGGTAGGTCTTGTCCCACCTGCAGCCCGCTCAGATGGTGGGGAAGGGAACTGGGAGGAGCGGATGGGATGCAGGGACGTCCATGTGGCTGCAAGAAAATTATCCCGATCAAAAGTATTTGGGCAGTACCTCTGCCCCTCACCTCTACCTCAGGAAATGGATCTAAAATAAAAGCTGGGCTTTCTCCATCTGGAGCGCCACCCTGATCTTCACACTTTTTTCTAACTTTACAAATGTGGCAGATTTTTTAAAGAAACAACAAACAAAAAAAAACAAAAAGGGAAAGTAGCACATCCCTTTGTGCAAGGCTTTCTTAAAATCCCTGTTAAGTTCCTGTACATGCTGACAGTTTTACAATTTACATGACAGCTGGCTTGCTTGGAGGAGATCTCTGTTAATTAAAATAACACAAAGGGAAAGAAGTGAAATCGTGTCAGCGGATAATTAATTCAGAGCAGGGCACCAGGCTGCACGCTGATCCCGCTAACAAAACTCTGCAGGAATTCACAGCTTTACTGGGCCTCGCCCCGCTGAGCCTCCCGGAGCTGCGCTCGCTGCTCGGTCCCTGTCCTCCACACTGGGCTGGTCCCATGCCCGGGAGGACACGTGTCCCTGCTTCAGAGCCATCGTCCTGCTGTGCCCTGGGTGCAAGGTGCTGCATCCCAGGGAGGTCAGAGCCATCGTCCTGTGTGCCCTGGGTGCAAGGCGCTGCATCCAGGGAGAGCCAGGATTCGGATATGTGCCTTCCTGAGGTGTCCAGGTCCAGTCCCAGCCCTCCTGCCCTCCTCGTCACTGGGGCTCTGCCTCTCCAAAAGGGATGTGTTCTGCTCCTGCCCCTTTTCTCCGAGCCTACAGCCATCCCTTGTCCCACGCGCAAAGGCTGTGGGAGAGCATCTCATCACCTCCGCCGCTCGATGCCTTTCCAGGGCTGCGAGCAGCCGGCAGGGACCCCGGCCAGCAGCCAGCACAGCCGAGGCCAAATCATTCCTGGCGGCAGCCGGGTGGGTTATCTCCGCGCTCCAGCCCCGCTCAGCCAGGGAGGCCATCAGAAATGGCTCCAGAGGCAGCCGCAGCCGTGCTGATGGAGATGAGGATGAGCTCTGTCCCTCTTGGCCCAGCGGCAAATCTGCAGCAAGATGAGCCGTTTCGGTGCCTCCCCAGCAGGATGGGATTTACGTAAGAAGCGAGGAGTGGGTGTGCGAGGGGAAGGAGGGTGAGCGAAGGGGGCTTCAGTGAGCCCCGGGTGGCTTCGGGGAGCCCAGGGGGGCCAGGGGAGCAGGGAAGGAGCTCCTGCAGGGAGTAACAGGATTTAGTGGGACAGAGGGAAGCAGAGCCAGCTGAGCCAAGCCCTTGGCTGCCGGCCGTGGCCCTGGGGCGCTGGCTGGGTGCAGACTGTGCCGTCGCTGCACTCAGCTCCCCTTCTTGCCACCCTGGTGCCCGTGGTGGCCCCTCGTGGTGCCACATGCTCCGGGTCCCTGGGCAGGGACGGCGGTGGGCCACAAAACGGGCCACTCAGCAACTCGCAGCTGAAGTTCTGCTTAGTTAACTATTCTGCAGCTCGCTCTCGCTGCTTTAGTGTGCTGATCAGGCGGGCTTGGAGATGGGGAAAGGAAAAAAAAAAACACAGAAAGGAAAGAGAAAGAGCAGCCCAGGGCTCCAAAGCAGCTGAGGTGTCAAAGACAGAGATTTAATGAATGTGCCTGCGGTTCACCTGAACAGATGAGCACAAGCTAGAAGGAGAGAAGGAAGAAAATGGAAAAAAGAAGGGATCATTTTTCAGATTGGCAGCTCCCCTCCCAGACATCTTTTAACAAGAGAGGAAAAAAAGGCTTTAAAGGGCCAGCCAGCTGCTTCCCTCCGCCGCAGCGGGGACCCGAGCACCCTGACACCTGTCACAGGGGTCGGGCTGGATTGGTGCTGTGGCTCCCAGACCCCTGTCCCCCTCTGGGGACCGGCTGCTGCTGGTGTGCAGGAGGAGCAGGGTGCTGTGGGGCCTGCGGCAGAGGAAGGGCTGGAGAGGCGACCTGCAGAAACGGCGGCGAGAGGAGGCAAACCTGTCAGCTCATCCATCACCCTGCGCCAGACCCTGTTTGAAGGCAAGCAATAAGTGTCTGTCTGCAGAATAAATTTGTGCGCTGAACATGTTAATAAACAGAAAGGGTTTGCAATAGCCAGCCTAGGTCAGTGGCACTCCACGCCGTCCGGAGCTGCCCGGGCACACCACAGGCACTCACACAAGCCCAGGCAGAGCCCCTGGGACATCCCCATCCCGCACCACCCCGTGCTGGGGCTGGGCTCCGTCTGCTCCATCACTTGGTCCTGCCTCGGGAAGTTGCACAGGGAGCCTGGGAGAGCTTCAGTTCTGGAGGTTGTTTGCAGTTTACCAAAAGGGAGAATTTTTCCCCCAGTGGCTCCAGGCAGCTCCTTTTCTGTTCTCCTTTGTAACCATTTCCCATGCATAAACCTACTCTAATCATGTCCAAGCAGTTGGCCATGGGTTTTATCCAATGTTTCTTTTTCAAATGTCTAGAGGGAACTATTTTAATAGAATTGTATTTAATACAATTGTCTTAAATTGTGTTAAATACCACGTGTAAGGTATCCCGAGCCAGCAGCTTCCCTCTGCTCCTTCATCCCGTGAGAAAAAAAGAAAAAACCCACGCAAGAATGTCCCTTAGAAAAGTCACGGCCAGCTGGCACAGGATGGGGAGCTGGGGGCACCCAGTGGGAGAGTGGGCAAGGACCCACCGCCATCCCAGTGTCCTGGGCAGTGTCCCCCTCTGAGGGCAGAGGAGGAGCCAGGGCTCTTCCTAAAGTCCCAGCAAATGTGGGATGAGCTGTTCAAAACTGCTTCATAAGAAGTTAATGCCTGTTCCCAACCGGGCCGGCTCCGAGCGCTCCCTAACCACGGCAGAGGAGGGAGAGATGCTGGCACCAGGCAGGCGATGGGCAGCGTTTCAGGTGCTGGAGGCAGGCAGGGCAGACTCCTGCACCTGCTGCATCCCCTGCCTCCCTCCGGAGCCGTAAGCGGCCGGAGCAGAAATGCTGTGCAGGTGATGAAGCCAGGAATGCTGCCTGGTCCTGGGGCACCACGGAGCAGCTGGGAGCAGCCTTGGTCCACACTGGGTTTGGTGCCGTGGGTCCCTACCAGGGTTCTTCTACAGGACGTGATAAAATCTGGCCGTTCCATACTTGAGCAAGCAGGTGGCTGGTGTAACGCAGGGTTAGCTGCGCTAAAACCTGCACAACTGGCTCTGGTGACTGAGCATCCCACCCCAGCTTGCAAATTAAGTAACAGGAGATTCAGGGCTTATTTTAACCTGCAGCCCCTGCAGCTGCATGCACAGGCATTGTTGGAAGAAGCTGCTTTAAAGGTGGTCACTGCAGACCCTGCCCACCCTTCACACACGGT
The DNA here is from genome assembly GCF_015220075.1 of Falco rusticolus. Classification (NCBI taxonomy): domain Eukaryota; kingdom Metazoa; phylum Chordata; class Aves; order Falconiformes; family Falconidae; genus Falco; species Falco rusticolus. The sequence continues at coordinate 117,610,179 of NC_051189.1, forward strand.
GGCCCGTGTGGACCCTGCTCGCCCTCGCCCACCCTTCGCACGAGGACCAGCACCATGTTTCTTCCCACGTGCACACCGCTCCCAAGCTCTGTGGGCCTGTAGCAATGTGGGTAGGAGTACTCTAAAGTAAAATAAAGCAAAGCCAGCGTAGCCCTGGTGGTCCTGTCCCTCCTGGCTGGGTGCTGGGACCTCGGGGTCCCCCCCAGCCCATCCTCGGCTGCATGGCCAGCGCTTGCTCCTGTGCTGCGCCCAGCACTGTGCGTGGCTGCCGCAGTCAGGGCTATCTGGGTTTCTTCGTAGCTGCAGGACAACATTTTTGAAGGCAGGACTTTGATCTTATTTCCTAAGAGTTTCTCTTTCTTTTCATGTGTGTTTTCCCTGGGTTTTGTCTCATTACTCAGGTGAAGGCTGATGTCCCCCAAGGCGGCCGTGCCGCAGCCACGGTCCAGTCTCGCCCCCCACCGCAGCCTCGGCCGCCGTGACCCGGAGGCACAGGGATGGGGCATCGTTTCCTCATGGAGCAACTTTATCTATGGGCTTCTCCTGGGCAGAGGCTGCCAATTACGCTCCATATGGCGAGCTCTGTCAGATCAGGTTCTTGTCAGGGAAAACGCCGCACTGGGGTCCTCCTTCCCCCCTTTTTTTTTTTGCCTGTGGTTCCTTTTTTCTTGATGCTTTTAATGATTTTGTCAGGGAGCCCTAACGGTGGAGATGAGGGTGCTGCTCTGGCTCCCAGCAGCACCGCCATCCCCAGGGACTGTCCCCTGGCGAGTGCCAGTCACCCTCCCGGGCAGGCGATGGGGATGGTGCTGCAGCCCGGGGATGTGCCATCAGTGGTCCAGGCAGCTGCAAGGAGGCTGCCAGCCTCTCGGGATGTGCCATCAGCTCAGCCCCGGAGTATCAAAGTCAGCCCGGGTAAATAAGTAAATCTCGTCCCCTGAACATTAGCATTTCTTCTTAAAACAGGCCCAGCCTTCTCATAGCTGTAATCCTCCCCAACACCAATCTCTGATTAAAACTCCGGTGCTGAGTGAGTCGTAATCCTTGCCACCTCAGGGCCATTTTATTATTATTATTATTTTTTTATCCATTAAAACCTGTTTTCTCTAAATGAAATAAAATAGGGGCAGAGATAACAAAACTCATTGCTTTTTCAAATATATATAAAAGAAAGAAACATTTTGCATAAAAAAAAAAAGTTAATAAATGGCCGAGCCCCAACAGATGGGGGTGTGTGCAGAATTTGCATTTTTCAGATTAACATGCACGAGCGAAGATAGAAAACGCACTTGCCCCGGGGAAATAATTTGAGAAATCTTTGCATATTTTATTTAAAAGCATGCCGCGTTAGGCAGGGTAATAATGCAGAGCGATGGTGATTAGGTTAGGCCTGGAGGGATCGCAGCCTGGGACCTTGCCTCCTCTCTTGCTCCGTCTCATCCCCCCTCCAAGCGCCCCTCAAGCCCTTGGTGTTACACCCCAGACCCAGCCCAGTGGGGGGGTAGCACAGCAGTGGATTTAGCCCCATGGATTTGGGGTGGCTCCGTGGTCCCTGCAGCTCCGAGCGCCAGCGGCTGGGCACGGGATGCTCCAGCCCCACTCGAGGAAATCCTCCCTCTGTTCAGCCATCTCGCAGGTGAGGTGCCTCCCTGCGGCTCTGCAAATCCCCTGGGGTTGATGGAATTCTGCAGGGGTGGCTGGGGGGTCCCAGCGCCCTGAACCCACAGGCTGCTTGGAAAATCCCGGCTGCAGAGTTCAGGTCTGGCAATGCCGAGGTCCCGCTTCTGCAAAAGCGTTTGTACTGTCACTCCTGTTTGAAGTCAGGTAGTAAATCAAGGCTCATCCCTTAACTGCATCTCAGCCTGGGAACACTGTATGCGGAATATGCTTTAAAAATGCATGGCCTTTGTTGTGGGGATTCAGGCAGCTTAAAAGAAATTGGGTGATCTCTCATAAACTGCTTCCGCTGGAGCACTAACAGCCTGCTCATCACTTTTATACATCTTCAAACCTCTGGATCTGAAAGCACTTGACAAAGGTATTTTGTCTTCCACCCCACGGCGAGGGAAGGGGAAGGTGAAGCGAGCTGCACGTAGCAAGCCCGGAGCCGGGTGCCAGCGGCCCCCCGAAGCCCCCAGGAGCCATCCCACTTTGGGCTGCAGCGATGGGCAGCCTTTCCCCAGCACAGCACAGCATCGGCTCGTGGGGACCATGCTGCTCCGGTCCTGGGGGCTTCAGATCATCCTTTGGGTTCCTCCCTGCTAATTAATACCTCGCTCGGGCAAAAGCTTAGGCAGATGGATTTGTCCCTCCAGGAGCCCACCCCTCTGCAAAGCTGGAGCGGAGCCTCCGGAGGGTGGCTGATCCTACAGCTCCCATTAACACCGGTGGTGCGAGGCTGGTTTAAAACCTGCGGTGCAGAAGTCTGAAGATGAAAGTCCCCGCAGCTGTGCAGTTTAACAGGGTGATAATTGGGCAGCGGGAGGGGAAGGAGCAGAAATAGGAGGCACAGCAGGGGCAGGGGTTTTGCCACTGAGCTGGGGGCTTCTTCCTTGCTGTATGGGGGGGGGCTCGGCAGCTGCCTCTGCAGCCCAGGGGTGTCTGCAAGGTGGGCTGCTCTTCTGTGCTCTGCCCTTGCTGGGTGAGGAGTGGGCAAATGGTGCAGATCCTATGGGGCATCTTTTCACAGGGGGCTCGTCCCATTCCTGCTGATGGAAAGGTGGATGGAGGGAGAAGCTCAGAGACCTGTCCTGCTCGGAGATGAGCAAAGCTTTGCTTTCCTGTCTGGCTGATGCATGCCAAGCCTGCAGCTTCCTCTCAGGCCAGGGGTACGGGGCTGGGGGCCGTGCATCGCTGGCCTCACTGGTGGATGCTGCAGAAGCTGAGCAGAACCCAGCAGCAAAGGTAATGATGGGAGGAATTCTACAATTCTACCTAAAAGGGATAAAAGCACCAAAACTGGGGCCGCAATGTTGTTTAAACCTTGAAAAATCTTAATCTGTTCTTTAATGTGGGTCCTCTTCATTCTGGCGTTTGAAGCTTAAGGTCTTGTTTGTCAGGTCTCTTTCAAGGCGATGAGATCTTGCAATCGTTTAAAAAATTCTTCAGCTGGGGGCTGCGAGGAAGACAGCCCCGTGCAATGCAAGAAAATCTCTTGGAAGTGGCCAAACCAGCCTGGCGGAGAGCTGGAGCGCTGCCCTTCCTTGCTCAGCCCCATCCAGGGCTTCCCAGGTGCTCAGCAAGCCCCAGCGCTCCTTGGAACCAGCCCCAGCCCCTCGCTGCCCACTGGCATCTTCTGCAGCCTCCAGACCTGCCTCCAAACGTGGCAAAAACCCCTCTTCCCTGGCAAAACCTGGCCCTTGGAAAGCTCCTGCCACTTCTCCGGCTTTGAAATCTGACCCAGAGCCTGACTCCCTCCCTGTCTGCTCCCTTTATTAATAAACTTTGAAGGGCTCCCTTCTGTCCTTAATGAGATTAGTGTTATTTTCATGCATTGCTGCAGGGCAAAGGACTGAAAAAGTGGCTGATCTGTAAACTAAAGGGTGCTAATCTATAGAGGGTGGGTCCCCCCGTTCTCATGGCCTCGGGGGCTGGGCGAGAGTAATCAATTAAAAGAGGGGATTAGAGGTGCTGTGGTCACCTACTTTATTGAGGTCACCCTGACACCCTCCCGAAAGCAGGCAGCCGTCCGGGTCCAGGCCTGTCACTGAGGCTCTGAGAAGAAAAAAGAAGCTTTAATCACCAGCCCCTGTTTACACTCTGGACCCAAAGGAGCAGTAGGGGAAAATCTGTTGTTAATATATTAATGGGCACAATTTGCTTAGTAGGTCTGCCTGGGCTTTGTAAATTAATGCTAATTTAAAGCACAAACTCACTGTCTTTCCCCACCCCCCCAACCCCCCAGCTTTATTCAAGCACTTTCATTTTGCCATGAACTTGGGAAGGAAAAAAATATGTAATTTAGCCAAATATGGTATTGCTTTTGCTTTGGTTCATAGAGGTTGTTTTAAACACGGATTATTTTAGGGTGGCCTGGCTCAGGCTGAGCATGTTGATACACAGTTCCAGTGTCCACAGTTGTGCATGTAAGAGATTTTTATGCTGAGCTTTTTCCTCACCTTGGGCAGCTTTGTGCAGGGGTCGAGTCGCTGCCCACGCCCTCCACTACCTGCTGGTTAAAAACAAGCCACGCTGCACTGATGAGGGTGAGTGTGGCACGCTCCCAGGATCTCGGTCCTTCCCTTTGGATTGCAAATCTGCATCTGGAAACAGCCCAAAGCCCTGACCTGCCTCCAGCCCATCGCTGGGGAGAGGAGGCAGCAGTTTGCATGCTGTGGGACTTGGGCACTGACACTAATTAAATGCCTCTTTGCAGTGAGCAGGAGCCTTGGAGCATCCCAGGCCGGAGCTGTGGCTGGGGACCACAGCACACCGGAGCCCTGGCTGCACCCCTCACCTCTCCTCTAACATCCTTCCCCTGGGATGTCCCAACCACCCCTGAGACATCTGCTGACCACGAGCCCAGTGGTGCTTTCCATCCCGGACAAACCGTGCCCTGACTGTGGCTGGTGTGGGTTGCAGGGCTTGGGCAGTGGTGCCCATTCGGAATGCCACAGTTGTCACCTGCAGGCATGGCTCGGTGGCGTTGCGCTAAGGCTCATCCACCCTGAGCGCTGGTGAGGAGCCGGTGGGATCCTTCACAGCTACCATAACGTGTCCCCTGACACCCCACGGCTCCCGAGCGGAATCCAAGCCCCCCCTGCTTCTCAGTGAGCTGATGCTTGGCTCCTCACCGCCATGTGCGAAGGGGATGTCAGCTTGGTTTTCTCCCAAGCCCCATTACTGTCTTGGTGATGGTTTTGGGGTGCTAAAGGGATTAGCAGCCCCTGCCGTCTGCCACGCGCGTCGGGCAGCCACGGCGCCTTGCTCCGGCAGATAACGTGGGAGCAGCAATGCAGAAGCGGAGACTGCAAAAATAATTACCTTAATTTCAAGACCAACTTTAGACAGAGGAGAAGCCTGATGTGACGGGGAGAGACAGCTCCTCTCTTGGGCGCTGGGGTGAATGTCAAGCCCGGAGAAAGGAGCTTTTCTTCAAACAAGGGTGGCAGCCTGCACCAGGAGCTGAGACCATGCTGGATCCTGCAAGGTTGCGGGTCCTGGGGTGCGTGGGGGAATGGCGTGGGAGCATCCTGAGTCACTGGTCCTAGCGGACACAGGACTGCTGGTCTCGGGGGGGGGGGTTGTGTCCATCTCCCCGTCCCTGTCCCAGAGGGGATGTTCCCACTCAATGTAGCCTTGTGGTTGGCACCAGTTCCCGGTGCGGCACCGAATTGGGAGCTTGGAGGCAACAGAGGGAAAACCAGCCGGTCTGGTGGCTCATGGCATGAACTTGGAAGACTCAAGTTAGGCAACTTAGCAGCCGCCATTTGCTATGAACACTTTATAGGGGTTTGTGTAAAACCAGAAGGAATAAAGGATTTCTTTGGGGAAAGCAATTAGAGGCTGGTTGGGTGTCAGCAGGGGCTGTGACCCACTGTGATGGGTGACAGACATTTATTAAACTGTGTCAGAGATGGCAGCCGTACCCAAACCGTCCCACCGTGCTGAAAGACTCCCTGGGGCACGACTCAGCCCTGCAGCCACACTGTCTGCCGTGTCCTTACCACCTTCTTCCACCCCTTGGTGCAGCTCTGTGATGAAAATCAAATGAATTTCAGATCATTCATGTCTTTGCGCTTTTTCTTTCTCCTGTGTGGCACCGATGGCCTCACTGTGGGTGCCTGCAGATGGGCAGTAACACAGGGCAGCAGCCACTGAGGATGGGCTGGGAGAGCCTCTGGGTGCAAGGTCTCAGCTGTGGGATGTGGCCGGGGCCGGATCCTGCTCTGTGGTTCCCCAGGCTGCCGCAGTTATTCCCTGGAGCTGGAGAGGCTGCTGGGGACCTGGTGGCTTTTGCTTTACCCTCAGCATCTCTGCTGAGCCCAAGAGCATCAATGGTTTTGCATCCTCAGCTGGCTCCCAGCATCCCACCTCCAGCCCCCACAGGGTCCACACCAGCCTGAGACTGGGTGCTGCCCCCCTGGAGAAAGAGGGGCAGCCACCCCCCACTTTGCCTCGCTGCTTCAGCCTACCGCCTGCATCCAGCCCCTGGGAGGGGACCACCACCCTGCAGGGCTCTTGCTGCAGAAAGCCCCTTCTGGTGGGCTGGGGAGGACAGACACCCCTCCGCACCCCCTCCAGCTCTGCCGCTAAACCCTCCCCTTGGCAGCGGGTTTAATCCTCGCAGCCACAGGGTCCGGGCTGCATTGCCATGGGTGCTGGATTAGGGACCAGCCCCGCAGCACTCCTTTGTCCTCCCTATTGTGGAGCATTTTGCTCGCCTCTGCTTTAAACCTTGTAACCATTTTGCTGCCTTTTAAAACTGGGTTGAATAGGGGGTGGGATGGAGAGGGGTGGGGGGGGGAGGGGAGCCGAGGCTTTGAGGTTGAAGAGAAGCATTCAGGCTGCAGCTGCCCCGTCTCAGCACATTCCCCGTGACCCCCATGGGCACCATGGCGGCCACCGAGCATCACTGGCAACTCGGCCGCTCCGGGACAATCCACCTGCTTGCTCAGGACAAGCACTTTCATGCCTATTGGGATTAGAGATTTTAAGTGTCGTTCCGAATTGTGCGGATAAACAGTCTTGTGAAAACTTGTTATCGTGGCGAAAAGGCCCCCGCCACCACCCTTAGTCCCTGGCCTTTTGTTCGGGCAATTTTTATTGCCGGATTGGATTTGATGAGGTTTAAGGTTTATTCTTAGGACTCCATTGAAGAGCTGATCCTTTGTCTCCCGCTGCGGAGCGTGAAGAATATGAAACGTAGGCAAAAATAAATCTGCTTTTCACACGCACTAGCCCCTGGTACAGGCAGGGACCACCAAACGCAGCTGAGAGCAGCAGCATCCCTGTCCCTCTGCCCTGGCCCCCCGGGGTCTGCTCCACACCCTCTCCCCAAATCCCCTCAGCCCCCCTGAGTGGGGACAGCCCCCACATGGCGGGTGGCCATGGCCACCCTTCCGAGGTGCAGGAGCCAGGCGAGGGCTGGTGCAGCCAGAATAGAGGTGCCAGGTCTGCAAAGAACCCAAAATGCGGCGGGGGGAGAGCATCCCTTCCTGCCCACCCCCTCCGAGAGCATCCAGCCCCACTGGCAGGTCAGTCCCTTAATCACTTCATTTATCACCAGTGACTTCGGGAGAGATTAATCAGCGGGATAATTCCTGAGGAAAGGTTGCTCCAGGGGCTGCCTTTCATTTGAGAGAAGCTCCCTGCAAGTTTCACCTTTCTTGCGGGGAACCTGCTCCGACACGCTCTGCACCAGCACCGCCGCGGCCGCCCGAGCACCAGGGATGAACCTGTGCCCCGGGCTCTGTCCCCACCTTGTCCCCGCAGCCACAGGGCTGCTGTGGGGCACGGGGTGAGGCTCGTGCCCAGGCTTCGAGCTGGTGACTTCCAAGCAAGCCTCCGGGGCAGTTTTGGCAGTACCGGGAGCCGGCGGTAAGCGTCTGGCACGAGCTGAGAGGCTGAGTTTCTGGAGAGCCTGGAGCGGGAGGCAGAAAAATCATGCAAAACTTGGTGGATTGGGCTGGTTCCAAGCAAAAAAAAACCACCCTAAAACAACTAAGCCCAGGGCATGCAAAACCTGCGCAGAGCCAAACCGGAGCAGGGCTGGCCTGGAGGAGCACGGTCAGCTTCGAGCGAGACCTCTCCTGGTGGCTCCCACCATGGTCCCTGGATGTCTCCAGACTTGACCTCTGCCACTGCCAGGTCCCACAGCCGGGGGCTGCCACGGCCTCGTGGCATGAGCTGCTGAGGGGGCTGCAGCCCTGCCTGGCGCACGCCAGCTCACCGCGTGGCACAAGGACTCTCGGGCACAGCAGCATGGCTTCACTTCTCACAGCATCTCTTCAGCTGAGCCTCATCATCTGAACGCCTGATCCTCTAATAAGAATGATAAAAAAAATTTTTATAAGAAATATTAAGAATGATAAAACTAAATAATAAAGTTAGAGGGAGAGAGGGAAAAATGAGTGGTGGAGAGGAGAGGGAGGAGAACAAAGAGACGGCAGGGGAGCAGGATGGGACACGAGCATGGCATCTCCAAGCATTGAGGATGCGAGATGTCCTCGGTGGGTACCTGCTGTCTGGACATTGGTCCCACCACAACATACCATGTCCGTGGGAGGGACAGCAGAGGAGGAGTCAGATGAAGGCTCTGTCTGCAGGAGGCAAGATGCAGCCACCTGAATTAGCTTGGCTGGGATGCCCAAGACAGTGCCGCAGGCTCCGGACACTTATTGTCACACTGTCCCACCGGGCAGGGCAGGCATCGTGCTGCTGAGGGCTGGTGATCCTGTCCCCCTTCTGCCACATCGCTTCCCATCGCTTGCATCTAGCAAGATGATTCCCTAGATACCCGGTGATGTTTGAGCTCCTCCTGTTTGGATAAAATATCTGTAATTACACGCATGCATAATTTGAATTATTTCCACAGTGCAATCCTAGCGCTTTGGACCTTACTAAGCAACTTGGCAGGAGACACCTTTGTCAACGGGGACAAGTGAGGTGGTGGCACTTCTGCTCCTGGGTGGGTGACCAGCATGGCTATCGGGTGACCACCATGGGGTGCCAGCAGCTCATTCCTGGCACCCAGAGAGGATCTTCCCTGGGGTCCCGAATGTACTTTAGGTGTCTGATCCCATAAAGAGGAATAGGGAAGGAGATTTCTACATCTGCTCTTAGACCTGCCATGGTCATCTCCCTTTTGAACCTTGGGGGGTGCAGGAAGATAACTGATGTGCCCCAGGCCTTGTTCGTAGCTGCAGAGATGATGGATGCTTTCCCAAAAGCGACGCTGCTGTCAGAAATTGTGGGGCTGGTGGAGAAGGTACCGAGTGAGTTTCCTTGGCCCATGCTGCGCAAGACGTCAACTTTGATTCTTGTCATGGTCGATGGGCTCAGAACTGGGCTTGGCCAGGCAACAAGAACTATTTCATCAAATGTTCAAGGTTTTAAAACTTGGGTTTCTTCCAACGCGCAACCAAACGGAGTCCTTTTGAAAGTTTTCCATGGCGAGCCACCCCTGCCATCAGCGCATCCCACAGGGCTGGGGGCTGCAGGCAGAGCCCACCACGGGCAGCAGCAGCCTCCCCACCACAGGCAGGATGTTTTGAGGTGCAGCCCCCTTCCCAACAGGTCGGCATGTCCCAGCGATGAGCATTGCCAGCCCCGAGCCCCCCGAGCCCTCCCCGCTGCCCTGTGCACCCCGATGGCCCCAATGCCGCTCCGGCAGGTCCCTGCCTGCCCGCTGCCAGGCAGCATTGTCTCTGCATGGCGGGTTTCTTTCTGTGCAGGAGGGTTGTGCATCCCCTCTTAGCTGCGCTCAGCAGCCTTTCACTGTCACATCGCGTTATTTGCTCGACAAGAAGTGACTGGTGAACCTTCCCCCCTCCCCTTCCCCTGCCTGCAAAATTCCCGGTGGCTGCCTGGCATCGCCGAGGCACAGAAAGGGGGATGCTGGGCAAGGGGACCCCAGACCACAGCACCCGTTGCTGCTCCCCTGCCCAAGCAGCATCCGCAGAGGTGCGCGCGGGTGGCTCAGGGGTTGGGGAGGGATATTCATGGATTGGGAAGTAACATCTCAGCTGGGTTTCACCCTCCTGGGAATGGGGTGAGGTGGGCATCTCCCCACCCAGGCTCTTGCCTGCTGCTGGTTTTGGGGGCAAGGGTCCAGGCAGGGCTAAGCCCCTTGTCCAGGGCACAGCACCCTCCCCCTGCAACCACATTTCCCCCAACTCTTAATTCGTTCTCCATTATTTTTGTCTTCCCCTCCTCCCCCTCCTCCGTCTCAGCTGCCTGATGAATGAAGGATGGGTTTTTAAGCCTTTTTTACCCCCAAGGCCCGCAGCGCTGGCTTGGCTGCTATCGCTGGGATAAATGCAGGCTTTTCAGCCTGGAGCAGCATTCGGCAGAGCCGCGCCACCCCCCCCCCGCGCCGGGTTATCAATCCCCGCTCAGCATCGCCAGCGTCGGGCTGGGTCCTCTCCACTGGGAGCCCTTTTCCTACCCTCTGGCCACAAGAAAGACCAGTGTGGCTTAATTCTGCACAGTATCAACACCAAACAGACTCAGCCCAGCACTACCGGCTTCTCTTAATTCGTCTTTGTATTCCTCGTTTGTCATGAATTTTTAAAAAGTTTCTATTTCTTTCCGCGCCTCTGTCTTATCCACCGGGTTGCAGTGGGTTTGCTGGGACGTGTGGCATTGCAGCCCCCTCCTCGCCCTCCTGGAAAAAAACAAAGATGGAAAGTCAGCTTGGATCTTCCCCACCCTGGAAAGTTTTTGGATGGCTTAAGAACAAAAATCTCCTGCAGCTCAGCAGATGAAAGGGCCCGCGTGGTTATCAGATCCACTGGGCTCGGGTCCTGGCACAGCCCGGTGGCACGGTGTGCTCCCGCTCGCTGGCAGCAGCCGCTGCTCCCGCCGGCATCACTCAAACGTGAAAATACAGATGGTGCCACTTGCAGGGCAGGGCTGGAGCCGTGGGGTGGAAGGAGACTTTTGGAAGGCAAAATAAAATGATCTGAGCCCTCGACGGACTTAAAAAAAAAAAAAAAAAAAAAAGTGCATTTCTGTGTTGTTTTGCTCTACTGCAAAATGCAGCCTTCATCCATGACTGGGAACTGGAAGCTGCCTTCTCCCTCCTGGCCCTGTCCAGGGAGCAGAGAAATTAAGGCAGGATAGAGGGAAGTGGAGATTCTAAGATGAAAAACACAGATAGAGCCCGTGAACACAGCCAAGCCGGGCTTGTTCAGAGCCAGCGTTTCGGTTTGAATCTAAACACAGATAAGCCAGGAGCCTCCCTGCACCCACCCCCACCAGAGCCCTCCCCTGCTCCCAGCTGCACGCAGCATCCCCCGGCCCCCAGGGATCTGGGTGCCCACCCTGGCCATCCCGCGGGGGTCCGCTGCTTCCAGCCGGGCTGAGCCCAGCTCCCAGGGTCCACAGCCCCAGGGGTTCGTGTTGGGGTGGCAGCGGCAACACCACAGTCCCACATGTGTCACAGCTGAGCTGGAGCCCATCCTTGGCAGCCCCCAGCCCCATCCTGATGTGCAGGAGCCCCCGGGGCACCATCTCCTCCATCCCGGCCAAAAGGAGCCAGCAGACCACCGTGGCCAGCCCTGGGTAGGTGTTTCTTGGCCATCCAAGCAGAACCTTTGTTTTTAAGCCCTCGATTAAATGCTCGTGGACAGGCAGCTTGCGTGGCACTCGGATTATTATCCCCTTGGAGGAATAAAGTGCAGCATCGAGGCTCCTGGGATTCAAACCGATGGTTCCAGGGCTCGAGATATTTCAGTGCTGATGCTTAAAACCAGGAAGGCATTCCCTCCAGCCAGACAGCCACTACATCATGCAGGGAACGCTCCATGAAATAATGATGTACAACCGGCCTTGAGGCACTCTTTGCAGCTTGATTGGCCTCGATGGCAGAAGAATAACCGAGAGTTTATTGCTTCTCTTCTAGTGATCTTTACTCCCAGCTGTTTTCTCGGGGAGGCCTGGATCCCCATGCCTCATCCGAAGAGCCACAGGCTTGGCGAGGTGCTGAGCACAGCCGGTTCCCGGGATGGGGCTCTGCTGTCACGGGGTGGATCCCTGCGGGAAAATCCCCCCAACCGCTGCCCAAGGCAGGCGGTGAGACCTGGGCACATCCTGGACCCCTTTCCCCCTCCTCCTGTGGGTGCAGCAAGCTCCTGGAGCAGCCCTCAGCACCCTCGGCCTCAGCACCCAGCCATACCAAACAAAGAGCACCCAGCCCCTTGGCACCGCAGCCCCTTCACCAGCACCCAAAGCACCCGGCATGCCCGTGCCGCGGTGCCGCACCTGGGCAAAGCCCCTGCGGCTGCAGTGATGCCCGAGAGCCGATTTCTGCCCGCCGACATCCCTGCTGCCTGGGCAGGAAAAGGGGGAAAAGAGCATTTTTACGCAGAAAGTTGCTAGCAATCCCCAGCTCTTGGTGCCGTTTGCAGAGGGCAAGGGTTAGATAGTTGCAGGTGATTTTTTCCCCTTTTCTTTTGAGGAGCCATGCCGCAAATAGCCAGATTTCTAAGATTTCTCCGACATTAAAATGTAAATGAAAACAGACACGAAAACAATCTGAATTTCCAGCCGAGTTGCTCTTGCTTAATATTCTACCCCGAAGGGGGATGTGCGGAAGCAACAACATTTCAAAGGGAATCATTAAAGAAGGCAGGCTCAAACTGCGTTTTCATCAGATACCGTGGCAGAGCCGAGCACTCCAGGTCTTGCCCATCCCGCTGCTGCTGGAAAGGACGAGTGGGAAACAGCTCTGGAAAAAAAGAAACGTCCAAGCCAGGGCGAGGAGGACACGCACGCCAAGCCAGGGCTGCACCAGGGCATGCAGCTGCCTGCCTGCCCGAGGAGGGTCGTGTCCCAGCACGGTTCGGCTCCGTGGGACCGTGGGGGCTCCGGCTGCACGTGCATGGGGGCATGGCAGCAGCGTGACCTGCGCCATCCAGCTGGGACGATGCCCAGGTTTTAATGCATCCTGAGGTTTTAGAAATGCCCTGGAAGGGCAGTGGGTTTTGTGATATGTCCTGATGCATTAGCAGTACAGGTGTGAGGGGGAAAAGACCCCAATATTCCCAAACCTGCCTGCAGCCCCCTTCCACGCCGAGCTCTCAGCATCGGTGGTGCTGCTTCACTCTGTTTCAAGCAGGAAGCTGAAGTGACTGTATTTATACCACCAACATAATGCATTTTAAATTACATTCAAAATATCAGAGAACAGCCTGAAAAATCATGTGAATCCTGGTTCAGTCATGCACCGGAGCACCTTGGGTAGGGAAAGGGCTGAGCAGTGTTGTCTGCATCCTCAGCGTGATACTTGCTGCCCCAATAAGCTGAAATGTCAGCAGCGCCCTGGCTCGGCTGGCACAGAATAGCTGAGTGCTGTGGGGTTTATATTTAGCTTTTGCAGAGGTCATCGACTGCGTAGAGGCTCGCAGGGTGCAGGAGCACCTCATCCAGCGCGGTGCAGGATGTGACCCCGATGCCGGACACAGTTTGTCACCCCACTGAGGGAGAAAGGACATCGGCTTCAGGGCAGCACTGGTGCAGGGCTGTGGGATGGCTTCGGCATCGCTGGTGCAGGGCTGCGGGATGGCTTTGGCATCACTCTGGGACAGTCCCCAAATGCTGCGGGGGGGCGTCCAGCAGCTGGGGGGGGTCTGTCTCAGCAGATGCTGCTGGAAGAGGAGGGATGTACGAGGCTTGGGGCCACACATGAGCCCTCAGGACCTGCCTCTGGCCCTTGGGTGCCCGCTGCTCGGTGCTGCTCTCCTGGGGCTGAAAGAGAACGAAGCCTGGCTGGGCAAGGAGCATCTAAGGGGCAGAAGCAGCAAAGGCATCCCATGCTCAGAGCTCTCTCCTGGCTGCCTGTCTGGGCATCCCACAGGCAATGCTCGCCAGGCAGGGGCAGGACAGGTCCTCTCTGACCCCTGCCCTGGCCCTGGACCCCCTCCCTTTTCCCCATTGCCTCCCCCATCCATGCTTCCCGGCCATCTGAAGGATGCTGCAGGATCCATGCTGCTCCGTGCCAGATAAGGGGCTGCGTGGAAAAGGCTCTCAGCCGCCTGGCTCACATGCCCACGTGTGGGACAGCTGAGCCGTGCCCAGGGCACAGCAAGGACAGAGCTTTTCTGCTCCCCACCACCCTCCTGGACCTCCCAGGCAGCAGCAGGTGCTCTCGGCACGGTGGCACATATGGATCCTATAAGGGCTGAGATCATCTCTCCAGGCAGCCTCACTCCTCCATACACTGGGGGGTGGTGGGAAGGAACAGTGGCGGTGGGACTGGGGGCACGGAGCCCCTCACTGTGCTGGGTGCTGCCTGGGTGCAGCGTTTAGGGTGAGGGGAGCAGCCCCAGCTGGGGTCACCCTGCCCGCCGAGAGCAAAGAAAAGCCCTTTTCCCGCTGTAAACCGAACACGTGAGATCTGGAAGTCTCCGAGACATAATAAACAGGAGATCCCAGGATGCTTTAAGTGTGTCCCAGTCTGGATCTCTGGATGTTAATGGCCTGAGATGATTAATTTTCTTTTGTACTTTCATGGCATCAGTTATCACATAATTTGATTTTATTTTTAAAGACTTTTTTTTTAAGCCCACAAAATACTGGAAGGAGTTGGGCTGGATTCAAATTACAAGGTAAAATATTTCCCTCCAAAGCTTCATAAATACTTGATTTTTTTTAATGCTATTATTTTAACTTTCAAAGAAAGGCAACGTTTGCCAAATCTTGCTTTGTGCAGTAAAACCAGTCCAGTGTTACAGGGATTTAATATAATAATAACTAAACTTTCAGAGGAGACCTTAAAAACAAAGGCCCCTGTCTGTCGTGCACGGAAATCCAAGCTCACATGCCCTGGGGTCTGCAGCTCCTTTTCCCCCTGTGCCGGGAAGCAACGACATGGCTCCCCACTCCTTCCCAGCCCCACAGAATGGCCTGATCCAGACCCTGCTGGCAATGCTCCCTCTGCCCACCGACCTGGGGGCAGCGGGGGGGAAGAGTTTGGAGCCAGAGCATCTCCTCTGAGCCACCAAGAGCCGTGTTACCCATCTGTGAGCTGATTCCAGCCCCTTATTCACCGAGGCTTGGGAATCCCTGGGGATGGAGATGCCCCCACCGTGGTCCTTGGGCACATCATCCCACTGCATCCATCCTGCGCCAGGCTGGGGCCGCAGCTGCAGAGGGAGCTGAGCGCTGGGTGCAAGGCTGGGTTTGTGGAGTTGCAGCCTCCCGGGGTGTGTGTGCCTGGGGGCTGAGCAGGGCCCTGGCTCCCCCAAGCTGGCCCAGGCTCAGCCTTGCAGCTTTTTGTGTCTTTATTGGTTTTCCCCCTGCAGTTGGTCAGATTTTTAATTAATTCCCAAATCTCATTTGGGCACTGGAGCTTGGGTGGGGTTGTGTGTGTGTGTGTGTAAAAATCTGTCTGAAGTTGATTTTGCAAATCAGCACTGGCCATCTCAACCCAGCTCTCGGGGCATGAGCGTCGGGGCTCCCAATAACTGCGGAGGAAGCCTCTTGCTTGCCGAGCAGATCCGCCACTTTGATCTGCTCCCGCAGTTATTCTTTCATTTCTTGAGCAAATAATCCGGATTTTCACAATATTTACCTTGGAAATAATTATTTGTGTAAAGCATTCGACCAAGATAAACAGAGAAGCGCTGGGTCTCTCTGCAGGGCTGGTTAAGGCTCGTGTTCCCCTAAACCTGCCCCAGCACGCGCTCTGTGGGCAGCGGCTGAGGTGGGAAGGGGGTCTTAAAGTCGAGCACGGGCACATGTCTCAGGGAACCCAGGGCTGGGGACAAACCTCCCGGCTGCAGGACAGACAGAAGTGCCCACTGTGCCCGTCAGGAACCGCTAACCCAGCCCCTGCGTCTGTACAAGGGGCTATTGCATCCCTGGGTTCCCACAGATGCAGAGATGTAAAGGAGAAGCAGGAAGGGAGGAAGGGGAGGAGGAAAGGTGAAGGAAGGTTCAAAGGCCTGCTACAGCTTCGGTTTTTCATCTCTGGTTAATCGCTGCAAGGCCTGAGGCAAAGTCACCTTTGGGTCAATACTCAGGTGTTTTTATCTGCCAGCCCCATCTGCCCGGAGCTGCCCCCCCATCCCTCCCGATTAGCCGGGGCCGCAGGGCAGGGTGCTGGGCTGCCCGGGCAATCCGGTCCCTCCGCTTCCAGCCACGCTCTGCCAGGGCAGGGGGTAAATCCTGCACCTCTGCTGTGCCTCAGCACCAGCTCCACGGCCACAGGGAGGGCAACGTGCTGGAGATTATAAAAAGCGAAAAGGCTTTTAAACCCAGCGTGAATTAACTGCCGGTGCTGGCCCGGCGCATCAGCAGCCCACGCGTGCCCGGGGATGCAGCAGTGGCAGGAGGGTGCCAAGACCCCTGCCCTCGCCCTGTTGCCCACCCACGCTCCAGCACCCTGCGGCGAGCACTGCCAGCGCCTGGCGAGCTTGTGAAGGGAAATAAAGGAACAAATCCACCCGGGGCTCAGCTCTTTCACCTCCAAGGCTTTTATTGAGGTGCGCAACATGCCCACGATCACGCGACGGGGATACAACACAGGCAGCAGGCGCTGGACACGAGCGAGGAGGGCGGCAAGGCAGCCCCAGCCTTGCAGGGATGCTGCTGGACTCCCCCGGCCCCTGGCACGGGTTGCTTTGAGCCGTGTACTCTTCCCCACCAAACGTCCTTTACAGAAACAGAGTTTTGCCCATCTCCTCACTTTAGCTACCGGCGGCAGCAGCCCCAGGCGGGAGCAGAGCCCAGTGCCAGACAGGAGGATGCTCGGGCAGACCCTGGCCCCATGGGTCACTGCCGGCTCGGCCGTGGTCAGTTGTGGTGGTGCAGGAGCATCTTGCGGTCGGTGGAAGCTGGGACCTGCCCAGGCTCCAGGCTGAGCCATCCCACCATCCCGCCGCTGCGCC
Source organism: Falco rusticolus (assembly GCF_015220075.1). Classification (NCBI taxonomy): domain Eukaryota; kingdom Metazoa; phylum Chordata; class Aves; order Falconiformes; family Falconidae; genus Falco; species Falco rusticolus. The sequence continues at coordinate 117,626,732 of NC_051189.1, forward strand.
CCGGCAGCAGAGCGGGGTCCTGGCAGAGTCATGGCCACCGCTCAGCTCCGCTCCTCCGACGCAGGATGCAGTTTGGCTGGGGCAACGTGGCAGCTTGGAAATCTCTCGCCACCCTCCCTTTGCAGACAAGAAACAAAATTAGTGCCTGGCTTTGCACAACAATTCCAGGTCCCCTCCTGGCTGAGCACTCCCCGTGCAGCCAAACCGCCCCCGCCGCTGCTCCTTCCACATCAGCAAGTTAAATAGCACACGTCATACTAACACTTAGTAAAATACAGCAAACACACACAGCATCTCCTTTTTAATCTCTATTTAAGAAGCCTGTGCTTTGTACTCCGTATGCAGTCCTCACTGGGTAAAATGCAGATTAGAAAAAAAATATTTTCTTTGCTTTCCAATGATAAATTAATATAGACAGCAGCAGCACAAGTTTGCAAGCAGCTTCCTGATCATGCACCGTGTTAAAGCATCTCCCACGACAGACAGATGTGCACACTGGCTGTGCGGAAAAACCTAAATTAACTTCTGTAATACTAAATCGAAAAAACACATATTGGCTTTCAACCAGTTGACACTTACAGTTATTTTTAAGCATTCTGAGGTGACTTTTCAGAATGATTTTTTTCCTCCCTCTCTCTCTCTCCATCTCCCTTGCATGAGTTTAGATCTTATCTGCAAAGCTTTTACACATGCCTCGGTGCACCGGGGTGCGTCCGGCTCAGGACACCTTGCTCGCACTGGCAGCACAAGACACGTTTAACAGCGGCCGGGCTGGCTCGGTACCGGCACAGCGGCGTAGGTGCGATGCGGGGCACAAAGCGAGTTTGTGCCTGTGCCCGAGCCTGTGCTGAAGGGCTTTGCCCAGGTGCATTTAAAAGCTTCGCTGTCCCGAGACCCTCCTGGTCTCATATGTGGTTCAGCCAGGCTCGTACAAAGGATCATAAATTAGATTTAAAAGCTGAGCCTCGTCACCCTGGGCTCGGCAAACCCCAAGGTCCTGAGGTTTACCCAGCCCAATGCCGCATGGTCCCCAGACCGGCAGGACAAGGTGCAGAAGAAAAATAATTCCCATGCAGAGGGAAAATGGAGATGAATGCTTCGGGGACTCTCGGCTACGCTGGAGAGAGATGGGAAGGACAGCGGGCACCCAGGCGCCCAGCAGGCGCTGTGCACCGGCATGTGGCATGGAGAGGCCACCAGCCAGCCCCGTGCCGGCCGGGGGGCGAGGGCTGGGCTCAGGGGCTGGGGGCAGCCGCCGCGGTGGGGCACGCCGGGCCCTGCTGCATGCAGCGGATCAGCTCCTTGCGGTTATCCAGGATGGTGTCGAAACTCTCCTGCAACCGGTTCTGCTGGTCCACGACTTTCTGTTGGAGGCCATGGATCCAGCGCAGCAGGGCCAGGCGCCGGTACATCACCAGCTGGATGTGGTGCTTCTCCTTCTCCTGCTCCTTGAAGCGCTCCTTGTCCTGGAGGTGCTGCACGGCCTCCGCCAGCGCCGGGAAGAGGGTCCCTGGCTCAGGCTCGGCCGCCCCTGGATGTGGTGGGCTCCCAGGGATGGGGGCAGAGGCTGGGGTGTCCCAGGCGTTCCCACAGGTGCTGTCAGGGCTGTCGATGCTGAGGGAGCTGCTGGCATAGCCGTTGTCCTCCGCAGGGGAGCTCGGGGGCTTGCTGCATCCCCTGGCTGCCTCCTCAGCAGCAGCGTTTTGGTCCCCCGCCCCACCGACCTCCGCTCCCTCGGGGGGGCTGCGGACCCCCGGCTTGGGGAGATGGGGCCGCGCGGCGCCCAGGCTCGGGGCGGCATCCCTAAGCCGGCCCTGGACCATCTGTCTCTGCATTAATAACAGCAGATTATCGGATGGATTTGTCGTGTTTTCGCTCCGGCTGGAGCCCTCCTCCGGCGGGGACCCCGGCGCTGGCTGGCTCCAGTTCTCATTGCTGTCACACACCTCTCCCACGAAGTTGGAGTTGGAATCCTGCCCGTGCCCGGCCCCTGGGATGGCCGTGCCCAGCACCGGGCCCCCCCGGAACGGGGCGTTTGGTGGGCAGACGGCGAACATCTTGCCGTTCTCCTGCCTGCAAGAGAGACACGGAACCATAAGGCGTCTGTGGGGCACCTGGGCTGGCACGACCAGGGCTCCGACCAGCTGCAGCGGGATAAAATTGATTTGCTTCTCTTTAGAGCTACCGAACCCAAGTCACGGGCTCATCCTTTCCCGGCATTCGGCTGCTGCTCTCAGCGTGTCCCCAGGCAATATCACCCAGGGGCAACTTCTCACCTGCTGCAGAAGCTGAGGGCAGCCCCCCCCCTCCAGCCCAAACCTCCCCAGCTCATGTGGCCGCCCCTCGGTGAGCACTAGGGGCCATGCCGGGTGCAGGTGCCCACCCGCACGCTTGGTGCTTGGGGTAGGTGCGAGGTATTCAGGGCTGGGGAAGGTTTGCTTAGAAGGAGCTGGTTTTCCGACAGCAAGAAAATGTATTTAAGCAGGTGAGACGGCCTGGGCTCCTCCGCACGCACCCTGCTGCGGGCCCTGGGTCTGCTCTCCACCAGCGGCCAAACCAGTAACCCCGCTGGGCTGCTTCCTGCCCTGCAGGACTGGGAGCAGATGGGACCAGTGATGGGAAGGGTAACCCCATGCTCCCTGCCCATCTCTGAGCCCCCTCCCAGCGAGGACACACTGACAGGGCTCACACGAAGCAAAGCCCAGGGAGCATCCCGGCCGCATCCCAGGAAGAGGCAGGAGGGGCGCGGGACATGGGCTGCGGCTGGCAAGGGCTGGGAAAGTGCACAAGCGGGGTTGGGGGGGGGGAACAGCCCTGGCCGCATCCCCCCCGCTGCAGACCCCACAGTGCTGTGCTGATGGCCAGGGCAGGAGGGCTCAGACACAGAGGTGCTGCTTGCAGCGGTGAGGATGAGGATGGCGCATGGAGAGGAGGGCGAGAAGCCGGTGCACAGCCGGGGGGTCCCGCAGGCCTGTGCCCCAGCAGCCCCCCCGCAACCCACCATGCAGCCCCTTGTGGGGCCGGGTGCATGGACCCAGCACCAGCCCCGCTATCACCCGCCCCACACCCCCCCCGCACACGCGTGGGGTCGTGCTGGGGGGGGGGGGAGCGCAGACCCGGGGGGGGGCACCCTCAGCCCCACACATTGCCTGGTGGGGGGTGGGGGGCGGCAGGGCCCCATGCCCGCACTGCGCCGGGAAACATAACGGGGAGCAGGGGGGGGCTGCGACCCCCGGGCCTGCCCGCCCCCTCGGCAGCCAGCAGCTCCGATGTGCCGCGATGGGCGCCCCCCCCCCCCCGACCCCCCCGGCAGCGAGCCCTTCCCGGTCTTGGCCCCCCCGCCCCCGGCAGCGCGCCCCCCATCCCCCCCGCCCCCGGCAGCGCGCACTCACCGCCCGCCCGGCCCCGCCGCCGCCGCGGGTGGGAGCGGAAGCGGCCCCGCGTGGGGAGGCGCCACGGCCGCACTTCCGACGGCGCCGCCGCCCCGCGCTGCCCGGCCGGGGGGGCTGGCCCGTGCCCAGCGCCGCGCACACGCGATCCCCCCCGGTGTCAGGGTGCGTGGGCTGCGGGGGGGCCGTGGGGCCCGTGCATCCCGCCGCGGGCAGCCCGGCTGGGTGTCGGGCACGGTGACCCCCCCCCCCCGCGCTGCCGGTCGGTCCCGTGGGGCTCAGCAGGTCCCCGTGGGGACGAGGGGGCTGGGGGCGGGGGGGCACGTCCTCAAAGGGGCCTTTCACCCCCCCGCAGCCGGGTGCTGGGAAAGGAAGCGCCTCAGCGACATCAAACGTGTCCCCCAGCGCCAGCCCGGCGCGGGGCGTCACATGCGGCACCACGAGTGTTTCGGGGGATAAAAGAGGCTTTGTGGGGTCGGGGGTGGGGGTGCTGGGGGGCTGGCAGCCGGGGCGGGGGCAGCCGGGGTGCCGCAGAGCCCCTGTCACCCACGGAGGTGCCTGGAGTGGGAGTGGTCCCATCCCTGGGTCCAGCCGGTGTGGCCTTGGCAGCATCCCAGGGTGGCTCTGGGACAAAGGTGGCACAAGCCCAGTGTCAGCCCAAGAAGCCGCAGCCCCCCGAGGGCTCAGCACCTCCCAGCCCCCCCGCGAGGGGGAGGACGGAGGGGATGAAGGTGCTTTCAGGGTGGACAAAGACCCTCTCTGAAGCTCTGGAGTGTCAGAGTTGGGACATAGGGGAGAAACACTGAGAGCAGATGTTCCCCGGGGACTTCACGAGGGTTGCGAGCAGTGGAATGATGCTAGGAGGTGATAAATAAGTTCTTTTCACTCCCCATCTGCCTGGCAGGACCCCAGGGCAGCCTCTCCCGCTCCGACAGCCTCGGATACCTCTCTCATGCAGGAATCGGTGGGGCAGGACCCAGAGGCATAACTGGGGCACTGGGCTGCAGCACTCCTCCTCGGAAAGCCGGAGACAAAAGAAACAAAACTTTCCCGTCACACAAGAAAGGCAGAAACCAGCTCGGAGGTGCCTGTGGATGGGCAGGAAAGGGAAAAGTTTGGGCAAAGAGAGGGCTGGGCTGCTCCGGGCTGGGCTGTGCGTCGCTCCGGTGTGGGCCTGAGCTGGAGCAGCATCATCCGTGCCATGCTTCACCCGCTCAGCATTCCCAGCAGCTGTGCGGCACGGCGGGGCCACGAGCAGAAGATGGCAAGTTGGACCGAAGTGTGGCTGGTGGGGCAGGAGCGAGCTTTGCTCCCCCTGGGCGCCACACGTCCCCACCCCGTGGGGCTGGTGGGTGCAGATGTGCCGGAGCCCGTCACAAACCTGCTGCGCTGGCTCCAGCTTACTGGTGAGGACATCCACCACATTCGGGGGGGTTCCCCCCAAAAATGCCAGCTGTGCCAGGTGCGCCAAGGGAGCCAGGAGCGGTGCTTGCAAGGCTGGTCTCGCTGGGGTTGGGTTTTGCGCCGGTGCAGCTTGGGTCCAGCCCAGTGCCCCCAGCCCTGGGATTATCCGTATTGGATGGAGAGCAGAGGGATTTGCTGCTTGCAAGGAAAACAGCTCCCTGCGAGCCAGCCGTTCCCTCGGCCCCGCCGCCCCTCACCCTGAGGATGCTGCCAGTGGGGATGGCTACGGGCCCCCCCAGCTCGGGGTGCAGGAGGGAGGGGACACAGGGACACAAGGACACGGGGAGGGCTGGCTGATCCCTTCAGGCTCAAGGGGAAAGGGAAAGTTTGGAAGTGAAGGGGGCTTAGTGATGGATTTCAGAGTCGTCTTCCCCTCCCCTTCCCCAACTTTGTTCCAGAAATAAATTAAAAGCTCTCTCTCCAGGAAATTAAAAATCATTTAAGAAGACTGAGCACGGGACCTGATGCGCTGGGGTTTCAGAGCTGGGTGTCCTGGGTGACACAAGTGCACCTTGGGGCTTGGAGGGGAGCGGGGTGCTGGGGTGACCCCACAGAGCCGCCCCAGATGGCACTGGCACCACATTCCTCCACCAGTGCAGGTCCCTGGTGGCCGGGATGCAGCCCCCTTCCCCTCAGCTGAGCGTCCTGGCTGCGGGAGCCCCCTCCTTGCACCCAGGGGACTTCCATGACTGCTGGGGCCTCACACCAGCGGAGACCCAGCACCACTGCAGGGAAACACTGGAGACGGGGAGCCTGGCACTGGCCGTCGTGGAAATCATCCTTCAAACCCTTCACCGGCTCCCCGTTCCCTGCACTCATCCCGTGCATGGGGCAGGCAGCCGTCTGCTTCTCATCTGCCGTGCGTCCCGCTAACCGATGCAACGTGCCACGGGCTTTGAACAAAATTGGTCCCAGAAGAAGCCCTCGTGCTTGGCCCCGTGCCCGTGTGACGTCAGCCCCGTGTCACGGACGCGGCGAGTGCCCGACCTCTCTGCCAGGAAGGTGGCACCACGGAGCTCAAACACCTGGTGCAGAATGGGTTGGGGGCTGCAATGCCCACGGGGGGACAGACCCATGCATGGCCACGTCCAGCCCCACCGGCGGGGACCCAGATGGCGGAGGGAGGGGAAAGGGCCTTCAGCATCACGGAGGGGCTGCCTCCTCCTGCCCTGAGGGCAGGCACCCCGCGGCCTTGCCAGGGAGCTGTGGGGTGCCGGAGCAGGCGAGTGCTGGCATTGCTGCTCCCCAGGTTCCACCTGCAGCACCTCTGCTCAGTATGTGTGTGCAACGCATGCACATGCACACCCGCTGCATGCCCACATGCACGCACTGCACACTTGCTGCACACGCAGTGCGGGCACACCAGCGCTTGGGCTGGCCGAGCAAGCGAGTGTTGGTGCATGGGGGGGCTGTGTGCGGAGGGAGGCATGTGGGCTGGAGGCTGCAGTGCTGGAAGGACATGAAATGTTTTTTTGGAGATTTCCACATTCTTCCTCTCCCTGGGCTCCCAGTGGTTCCCATCTCCCACCCTGTCCTGCACTGGGCACCGGCCTGGCTGCGCACCCTGGGAGCTGGGCAGGGTCCCTGGTGCGGGCGATGGCTGTGGTGGGGCTGTGCTCGGCCACGCAGCGATGCTGGGACGGGCTTGGCCAGGTGCCGTCGTGGCCAAGAGCACCCTGGCACTAGCCCACCCAGGACACTGCTCACCCAGGAGCCACTGTCCCACCAGCAGGCTCAGCCCGGGACCCAGGTGCTGAGAGGGGGAACCCGTCCCGAAAGAGTTAAGGGTGATACATTGCAAAAAAGGAAAAAAAAAAAATTACAAAAGAAAAAGTGCCCTGAACCACATGCGACCTAACCTCCCCAGCGGCTCATCTGAGTTTAATAACGGAGGAGGGAAATCTCCCAAAAAGCTCTCAGAGAAATTAAAGTAAACAGCGTGCTGACCTCCAACCCCGCGCTGCCCCGCCACTGACTCGGCCGGCTGCGGCAGCCACCGGTGGCTCGGCATTCCGTGTAATTGTAAACACATTCCGGTAAATACAAGGGGGGTGGGGGGCACTGGGGGGGCCCGGGGGAGCCGGTGGCCAAGCGGGTGCAGCTCTCCATGCAGTATCTGGGGACCGAGCATTGGGACAGCCGGACAAAGCCATGGCCATGGGGGATGCTGTGGACTGATGGCTCTGGGCTGGTGGCAGTGTCACATTCCTGGCCGCGGGTCTGACGTTACTGGTGGGAACAGGAGCCACTGGGACCATCGAGCTGCCCCGTGGCTGCAGGGCTGGGGCTGAGGAGCCTCATGTCAGCAGCGCTGGTGGGTCCTGCCGATGGAGGGAGCAGGAGGGGGAGGATGCTGTAAGGGGTTTGTCCTCTTGGCCTCACAAAATTTAAAAACAACGGTCTTATTTTCATAGATTTTGGTCAGTTTTGCAGGCTGAGGGAAAGAAAAGCAACCCCAGGCTGTACAAGTGCTGGCACTCCTCTCCGGAGAGGGGCCAGCAAAGCCACTGGCCTCAAGGGGGGGAAGCAGAAGCTGAGCCCTGTCCCTTGGCACTGCTCCGTCCTATCCTCATCCCTGTCCCCATCCCCATCCCCATCTGCTTTCTTGTCCCCATTCCCATCGCCTTTCGTGTCCCCATCCCCATCCCTGTCCCCACCCCCATCCCTATTCCTGTCCCCATCCCCACCCCACCCCCATCCCTGTCCCCATCCCTGTATCCATCCCAACCCCATCCTATCCCCATTCCCATCCCATCACCCTCCCATCCCCATCCTCTTCCTATCCCCATCCCCATCCCCATCCCCATCCCCATCCCCATCCCCATCCCCATCCCCATCCTATCCCCATCCCATCCTCATCCCTGTCCCCATCCCCATCCCATGCCTGTCCCCATCCCATTCCCATCCTCTTTCTATCCCCATCCACATCCACATCCCCGTCCTCATTCTATCCCCATCCCATCCCCATCCCTGTCCCCATCCCCACCCCTGTCCTGTGGTGCCCTCCACACGGCATCCCATCCCATCCCATCCCATCCCATCCCATCCCATCCCGTCCCATCCCGTCCCATCCCGTCCCATCCCATCCCGTCCCATCCCATCCCATCCCACACCATCCCACCCCATCCCCTGCCTTCTCAGGGGTCTTGCTGGGGCAGTCACCACTCAGAGGCGGGGGAGGGGGCAGAGAGGGCTGGATCCTGCGACCCCCCCGCCACTGCCCTGCAGCCCCAGAGCCCGGGCTGGCCCTCACCCCCACCATCTACCTGCAAACCAAACTGTGTCCATCACAACCACAAGCAGCGACAGACGCGCTGGGTTTGGTGAAAAATGCCAGGAATCTGCAGCCGGGTTGGATTTCAGAGGAGCCAGGATTCCTGCAGAGGCCAGACCCTTTCCCCGGGACTGGAGCTCAGAGCCTGCTCCCCCAGCAGCTCCCAGCCCCGAGGAGCATCCCTTGGGATGGCACCATGAGAGGAAGAGGAGGATGTGGAGGAAGGGGAGACGGGCCAGTGCGCAAACCTCCTGCCAGAGGGACAAGCCCCCGGCGATGGGGACCCAGCTCTGCCTGGGGACACGCATCCCTGTTGGGAGAGACCCCCTCGCCAAACCTCCTTCGTCTTTGCTCCCCTAACTCCCCCCAAAGGGGTTGATCCTGGTGGGGAGATGTGCTCCGCCAGGAGAGGGGAGCTGGCGTCCCGCAGGTGTTTCCTCTGGGATTTGTCTGCTGCTGAGCTGCAGAAGGGGAATGCTGCTGCTGCCTCCACCTCTTCCATCGGAGCAGGACCCAAAACTCACCATTTCCTCTTGGCCTGTGAATCACTAATAAACTCCAGACAGAAAGGTCTGATGAGGAAATTGTTTGGGAAATGGAGAGGAAGGGGGAGGGACGGCGCTCGCCGCCTGGGCTGGTGGCTTTGGGTGGCTTTGCCCATTGGTGTCACCTCCCCGAGCTGTGGCATCGGTCCTCGCCTCAGGGTCCCCGCGTCTGCTCCGGCCAAGGGCCCCGTCCCAAGCCCAGCCCAGGGGCTCTCCCAGTCTGGCTGCAAAGTCCACCAGCAGATGGTTTTGTCTGTCTGCGAGGATTTGGGGATGAAAATCACTGTGTACATTTAAGCGTATATTTTTTTCCTTGATCCCTGTCCACTGGCTGTGCCAGGGCAGCGGTGCTAAGCAAAATCTCTCCATCATTTGATACCTGCGGCTGGGCACTCACCAGCCTCTGAGCCTGAGACCCTCAGCTCGAGCCCCCAGCACCCCCAGACTGTCTCCTGCCCGAGCCAGACCCTGCTCACAGCCTGGCCGTGGGGATGCTCCGGGCAGGAAGCTCCCGGCTTCCAAATAATATAATAACGGCAACAACGGCTACAGGTTGCAGATTCCTGCTCAGCGTGCATTTGGGAACGGCTGTGCTGTCACCCTCACCAAAAACTAAACATTTCAAGCAAAACAAGCCCCTGCAGCGAGGCTCCTGTTCAGAAGGGCTGCTGTAATTAATTCAGAAGGGCTGGTGTAATTAATTCAGAAGGGCTGCTGTAATGGGACCTATATATATTTCACATATATATATATAAATAAAGCGCCTATCACCGTATCGTAAACATTCTTTGGAACCGTTCTGACCGCAGAGGTAAGAACCTCCTGCAAACCATCCGTGCCGGCGCTCAGGCCAGCACCGGCCCCATCCTGTGCTGGTCCCCAGCCACATGTCCCACAGCCCAGACCCCTTGGCAGTGATGGGACCATCCCCATCCCCTCCCTGCAGATGAAACGGTCACGGCAGCGCTGGTCCAACTGCTGCACACTTGTCCTGAAACAGAAACACTCCACATTTGGACCTCATAATGCAAAAAACTTCAGGATTTTGAAATTTCAGTCTTGGACACAAATCTGATACATTCCATAAATGCTTTAATTTATCCCTTCGTCACAATATTTGATAAAAGGTTTCGTTTCAGCTGCCCTGCTTTGATTAATAACTGTAACAGATTCTAACCTGAAGGAATCATCTTATATTGCGTTCATGGAAATTAAATGTTTGATTGCACATAGTCAGAATTTTCTGATGCGGAAACTACTCCACCAAAGAACTTTGAACAAGCTCTAATCAAAAAACATTTTGGTGTTGGTTTTTTTTTCTCAGCTTCCCCTTCACCTATAACAAGTCCAAACATCTGTTAAAATTCAATCAGAGCAAAACTGGCTGAAAAAATTAAAATTCAGAGCGTGCAATTAAATGGCCATCCACGTTGCAGCCAGGTGGGATGGCGGCACGCAGGCTCGGCACGCAGGGGGTGGTGTGGGCAGCCCAGGCTGTGAGGGAGCGGTGTCCCACGGGGGGTGCCCACCCCCCCGGCCCCTCCTGCCCCCGCCACGTGCATCCCTGTGTCGTCATACGCCGGTGCCGTCGCAGGGCTCCATGGTGGCAGCCCATCCATCCATCCATCCATCCATCCATCCATCCATCCATTCATCCTGGTTCCCTGCAGCAGGAAGGGCTTTGGCAGCAGAAGGCGCCTTTTGAACTGAGCAGGACGTTTTCCTTATGCTTGGAATCCTCTCCTTTTTAATAAGAATAAAAACACTGGAATGCCGAGGGTGGGTTCATTTTCCTTCCTCTCTCTTCCTTTTTCCACGGCAGGGTGATGGGTTGAGATTTCCCTACGCCATGAGTGAAGGCAGAGGGATGGAAAGCAAGAGGGAGAACCCAAATCCCATGGGCATTTGGGACCAGGAGCACTTTTCTGCAGGGATGGCTTGAGCGGGCGGCCGGCAGCCGCTGCTTTTTGGTGATGATCCCGGCCGTGGCTGGGCTCCTCCATGCCGCAGGTGCCCCTGTGCCAGACAGAGAGCAGGGGCATGTTTTTGAGGTCGGAAAGCAGAGTTTTCAGCAATTAGAGCGGCATGCCAAGATAAACCCCCACTTCCTGGCGGGCCTGTTCCCATCAGCCATCGTCCCAGTGAGACGGACCCCAGCGAGGGGCTCTCCTGGCGGGAACAGTCCGGCAAATTCTCTCTGCATGGGTGAAATTCCCTCTGCTACCGAGGTTATTATCTCCGAACAGGAACCAACAATATCCTTTCATTTAGGCACTAATTTGAACAATGTGCGCTGGCCGGGGGAGGAAGGGCGCTCACTGCTCCGGAGCCTTTGAAAAATCCAGGCGGGAGCCAAACCAGAGGGAAAACAAAACCCTGCAATGATGCGAACGGCTTGGCTCGGCAGGGCCAGTGCCCCAGGCTCCAGCTGTGCCACCTGGGTGACACTGGGAAGAGCTGTGGTGCCACCAGCACTGGGCATGGCACAGGGACACTCGGGGCACCGAGCACCCGCATCCCAGCTTGTTAGTGGGGGAAAATTAGCATTCAGGCCATCCTGGAGCTCAGAGCCCTGTCCTGGGCAGGCGTGTTTTGCCCACTGGGGAAAATCACCTCCTCTGCTTAACCAGCCTGTTCAGGCTCGTAATTACAATTTCCATAGGGCTGGAGGGTGCAGTAAAACACTTCTAAATTTGTTCTATCATAAAGCTCACACTAGGCACCAGAAAAAGTTGGAGTGTGTAATTGATAACTATAAAAACATTTTAATTTCCGTTTTTCAGAAGCAGACAAGACAAACACAGCAGGGGGAAGGGAGCACCCACTGACAGCACACGCGTCCCCTGCAGCTCCTCACACCACTACTCTAGCAGCCAGGGGCTGGTGGCAGTGTCCCCCTGGCTGCGGCCACCTCACTCCCTGCTGTTTGCCGTGGGACCAGTGTGATTTGCAACTGCTCCCCAACAGGGATCTCTGCTGGCACATGGCCAGCAGCAGCAGCAGCCCCATCCCTGTCCCCATCCCCATCCCTGTCCCCATCCCAACCCCATCTCCATCCCTGGCCTCATCCCCATCTCCATCTCCATCCCCATCCCCATCCCCATCCCCATCCCCATCCCCATCCCCATCCCCATCCCCATCCTCATCCCCATCCCCATCCCATCCCCATCCCTGTCACCATCCTCATCCCATCCCCATCCCCATCCCATCTCATCCCATCCACGTCCCCATCCTATCCCCATCCCATCCCTGTTTCCATCCCCATTTCCATCCGCATCCCCCTCCTCATCCCCATCCCATCCTATCCCCTTCCCCATCCTATCCCCATCTCATCCCCATCCTTGTCCCCATCCCCATCCCCACCCCCATCCCATCCCCATGCCTGGTGGGTTGCAGCATCCTGTTCCCACTGGCCGTCCCAGTGATAGTTCCTCCTGGGCAGACCCTGCAGGGGCTTGCAGGGGAAGGCGAGGCAGGGGGGGGATTTCTGCTGTATTTACTCTTAGTGTAGCCGTGATGAATATTTACACCCGTGTGGGGAGAGCAGCGCGTTCCCCGACGGGGATATCAGTTGGAACATCATCTAATTGATTACATGGAAATTGCTCCTGGTGGAAAGGGAAGCCCTCGCCTTGCTCTTGGTGAATTAATTTAGCTTTTGCCATTCTTCGCTGTGCTCAATTAATCTTGTTAAAGTGATATAATTTTAGCTCGCACTTCACACACAGGGGTACCGGGGAGGCCCTGGCTGATAACGACGGGAGGTTGGTTAATGACAGGTAACAGGGGCTTGGTCTCATACGGGAGAGGGGCTCCTGCCTGGTGCTGCCGGCCCTGGCTCCCATGTGTGGGATCAGCCCCGGGACCCCAAGGCGCTGTCCCTCCAGCCAGGGCCACCGGGATGCAGGATGCCGGGTGCCGCGGCTGGGACGCGCGGTGGGTCGGGTGCCTGAGCTGTCCCCAGCTCCGCGCTGAGACAAAGAGCATCGTCTCCCGCGGCCCCCAGCAGCTGGTGCGGGGGGACGTAATCCCACAAAAGTCCTGCTCTGGGGGGATCAGCGGGAGAGGTGAGGGGCACGCCGCCACGTCCCCGCCATCGCTGCCCCACTATTGACTGCCTAAACAGTTCTTTGGTGATTACAATGTAAATATAGCTTTTCATGGAGTAAAGGCCTTTTATGGGATCCGCACACACTTAACCACTTAACCCCGGCGACAAAAAGAGCAGTGAATTAGCTGTTTAGAGGCTGCTCGTGCAGAAAAGCGGGTCCTGAATGGGATTTGGGGATCTCTGTGTATCAATTGCTATGCTTCAGGGGCCCTCAATGGGGCTTTTGGCGTTCGAGCATGTGCCAAAGGGCTCGCGTGGGTGTGGATGGAGTGTCAATAAAAAAAAAAAAAAAAGAAAAAAAAAGAAAAAAAGCAGCTGCTTCTCTCTAATAAAACAATGATTTATTCATAGCGACTTGGGGAAGGGGCGGAGGGGGGGAAACAGGGAAGTGCCAAAGCGATGCTCGCCCTGCTCAGTGCCCCAGCGAGGCTCGGGGGCTGAGCCCGCCTGTGGAGCGGAGGCACAGGGACCCCCAGAACAGCCCATGGGGACCCCCACGCAGCCCAGGTGGCAGAGCCAGCTCCTGCTGCAGCCCCAGCCAGGTGGCCGGGGTGTCCCTGTGGCTCCTTGGGGACCCTTGGGGGGGTGCAGGGGCCAGAGGTGCACCCTCTGCTCCCTCCTTGCCAAGTGGCATCTCTGCAAAGCCAGGTGGCAGCCAGTGCTCCCCCCTGCCCCGGGTGCACTGGAGGGGCTGTGCACAGCCAGGGATGCAGGGACCCACGTGGGGCTCGGCGTGTGACCCCCTCCATGCTGAGAACGAAGCATTTTGGGATGGGCATGGGGGAAGAAGGAAGGCTGCGCTTGGTGCCCTGGGTTCAGTGCGCCCAGGCTGCCATGGCCATCCCCACCGAAGGATGCTGCAGCCGGGACAGGACCCTCGTCCCCCTGGGGTGGGCAGCCTGGGGTGGTGGGGGGTGGCTGAGCCCCCCCAGGCTGGTGATCGAAGGTGCTGGGCTGGTGGGCACATGGCGGGGGCACCGGGCGCAGCCAGCCCCCCAGCTGCGCCTGCTGCCGAACAAGAGCAGCCTTCATGGAGCGGGGGCCGGGGGGAGCAAACTCAAAGCAGATCTGAAATGAATGGCCTGAAACGAGGGGAGGTGGCTGGACAAAGCCAGGGCTCTGAGTGGGAACGGGGGGTGGGGGGATGAAAAAGTGGCAGCACATGGCCAGGTGCGTGGAGGGACAGAGGCCGGCACCAGCACAGGCACCAGTACCAGCACCGGCACCAGCCACGCTTCTTTGCGGTGGGACGCGGGGCCAGGGCTCGGAGCTGGGAACGGTGCCTGGCTGTTTGCTCACATGGAGCAAAACTCAGGGGGTGCAGGGACCCCGGCACAGCCGCTCGGTGTCTGTGGCAGGAAAGCAACACCGGAGAGACACCAGCAGGTCCCGTCCCCGTCTCGCCAGGCCACAGACGGGATCCCACTGAAGTCACGAAGGGCTGACGAGGGAGCAGATCAAGTCAGGCTACGGGCCTATTTTTAAGCTGGTGCAGATGGAGGGATGAAAGAGGAGGGGGGAGGCAGGGTCGGAAGACAAACAAACGCCGAGCAGATGTTGGAGCGCTGCTCTTCCCCTCGCAGGATGCGTATGCGGCTCCCGGCAACACCAGCTCTGCTGGCCTCGACCCCCAGAGCCTGGGGGACCACGGTGGGGACCGGGCTGTGATGTCCCCTCCTGCTTGTCCCCCATTGCCAGGGTTCACACCGGCACCCCAGAATGGTGGCGCCACATCAGTCCCATGAAGTGCTGGGGCAGGCAGCTCCATACCGGGCTCCCGGGGTGCCCCAGGGGGTCGTGGGGACATGTCCCACCATCCTCACCGGTGCCTGGTGATGGGGACAGGCAGTGATGGGCTTCAGGAGCTCCAGGGAGGCTGCCCCGGTGTGGTGGTGCTGAGCCCTGGGGTGACTGGGCAGTGCCAGCGTGCCCACCAGGGCTGCCTGTGGGTCTCACCGGTGGGTCCCTGCACTTGAACCACGAACACCCCGCGGTGCAGCTCTGGGGATGAAGCTGCCGCTTTAGGAAGCAGCTCCGGTGCCCGGCTTGCCCCAGCCACCGCCCCCACCACCCTCCGCTCTGCCAACCCAGCACATCCCACCGTGCCCTTCTTTGATGCCCGATGGTTTCTCCAGGTCCTGCTGGACCAGGGTGAGCACTGGCACCGCCGTGGGGTTCACTTTCTGTTCAAGCCGGAGACACCGGCAGTGCTGCTCACGGGCTTTTAGCAGGAGCCATGGTCAGGACCCAGCCTGCGCAAGGACAGATCTCAACCCTCCAGACTTCACCAGGGTCTGGGGCCGCGGTTCTGGCCGATGAGTATCAAACCCAGCTCCTCCAGCACGGCTTTTGCCCCCTGCGGATGTTCGGGGGTCTTTGCCAACTGCATTGACCCCAGCTAATCTTTTCTTCCTTCCTTTTCTTTTCCCTGTCTGGCAGAAGGGGATGGGATGGGGTGACCGCGGTGGGTCCGCCTGGGGGCTGTTGGCAGCCCAGCAGCGGCAGTGACACCTCAGGAGCTGTTGTCATACCTGGGGGCTCATGTCACCCCTTCGCCGAAGATCACACAGGCTCAGCAAATCCGTAGGTGGAGCAAAGGCTACCAAAATCAGGCCGGCTCTGCCTGTGAGATCATCCCCCCGGATGCCTTGCTCAGAGCTTTGTACTTCGAGCATCGCCCTCACGTCACGCAAAATAGGCAACACATGGCAAGTATAATTGCCTATTGCTTTAATTATCTTCTTTACATCAGCGGGCTGGATGGTTTTGCATTGCCTTTGGTTGGAGCGTCTGCAGCTGTGGCTGGTGGAGCCGGGATGTGCATCCTGCGGGAGGTGCCAGCTGTGCCACCAGAGCTGGGTGACATGGAAAACATCCCGGATGCCAAAACCCCTGGGTGGGTCGCTGACAGGGCTGCCCTGCAGAAGCCTCGAGCAGTGGCACCAGCCCACACCACCACCACGCCAGCCAGGAGCTACAACCAGGAGAAAGCCAGCCGGAGTAGCAGCTCCCGTACCTCGTGTTCCCAGGCGGGGATGGGGGCTGCACGAGGCAGGATCAGGCCCTTGTGCTTCATCCAGGCTCGCTGGGCTGGGGAGCAGGAGGAAGGAAGGAAAAGCCTTTTTTTTTTAATCTGGTGTTTAATTGTGAAAGGTTGGGGGTTTTCAAAGCCCTCCTTCAGGCTTCGTGTAAAACAGGAATGTGGAAATACCACCTCTGCGTATCCTGAGCAGCCGGGGAGGTGCTGTTAGCACCTGGCTGATTAATTATCCTTTTTGCACAGAAATGCGCCTCTGTGAACCACGGTGGCTGGGAATTAGGCAGTGCAAAGAGATGCTGTGGCGCTGGCTCGTGCTGCCCTCCAGCCAGGACCTTGGGGCTGAGCATAGCATGGCACGGCACAGCATGGCACGGCACGGCACAGCGCGGCAGTGGCACGGCACAGCATGGCAGAGCAGCCACAACCAACCATGCCAGGATGCAGCAGGGTGCCCGGGCTCTCTGTGGCATCCCCCAGGGCAGAGGTGAGGGCTGCAGGCAGCTTTTGGGGTGCCAGGTGGGTGCAAGGACACAGTGAACGTGTGCAGGTCTTGTCCTCCAGAGGGAACGTGTCTCTTGGATACTGATCCCCCATCACCGCGTGCGCAAACATCGTCAAATATTGAAAATCAATCGGCCACTGTAAGCGAAGCAGCACAGAGCGTGTTGCATGAAAACAGCCCTGAGGAGCAGAGAAAAAATATTAGCTAAAATAAAATTAATCTCTTGCAAAGCTTTAAGATTCGCTTCTCACCCCTCCCCCCTGCGCCGCAATCTTTTATGTCATTTTCTTTAATTACAGCTGGTTTAGATCTCTGCTGCCTGGAGAAGCAAAGCTAGACTTAGCCATAAATTGGGCTTCTGGATGATACAAGAGAAAATAATAACCCCCAAGGACTGAACATCTGTCCACACGGAGCACGCGCAATGTTATAATTAATATTAATGACTAATAGTTAGTATGGAATAAAACTTTTGCTTTACAGGTCAGCTAATACACCCAGCCGCGCTGCAAGTCCCAGAGCGAGACGTTTTCCATGTCACTAGCTTGGCTGGACTCTGCACATCCAGGAGCCCCACGGCTCCGCTCCGGGGCTGGGGGTGCCGGGGAGCACGGCGAAGGGGGGTGCTTCACCCCCAGCAATAAAGCAGCACGTGGGGCATCCCACCCAGGCATGGCCCCAGGTGGCGGGGAGGGAGGATCTTTGCCAAACTTCCATTTCCCATTTGATGTCAGGTCGTTGATGAAGCGCGGGCACCAGAGGTGCGCTACAGCCGCTCTCTCGCAGGAGGAACTTCGTCAGGACCACGGTGCCGGCCGAGGTGGATCCAGCAGCCCCAGGCTCGGCCCTGGCAAGTTAAGGCTGGGGGTCAGTGGCCACAGGGCTGGGTTGAGGAGGGGACCTGGCACCCAGCGTGGCCGGTCTCCCTGCCGGCTCTGCCTGCTCCCACCACACAAGGCAACACCTCGTGGGCTTTTTCCTCCTCTCTGCTGTTATCTTTTTCTTTAGGGAGGAAAGCACTTGCCTGTTAGTAATCTCAGGAAGGTTTGGGTTGGAGGGGACCCTAAAGCCCACCCAGTTCCAGCCCCCTGCCCCGGGCAGGGACACCTTCCACTGGGACCAGGCTGCTCCAAGTCCCGTCCAACCTGGCCTTGGACACTGCCAGGGATGGGGCACCCACAGCACATCCCAGTGCTCCACCACCCTCACAAAAAAATAATTTCTTCCTAATATCTCATCTAAATCTCTCCTTTTTCCATTTAAAGCCAGTCCTATCACTGAATGCCCTTGGAAGAAGTCCCTCACCGGCTTTAATCGAGGGCTCTTTGTTTTCTTTTACTATATTCCTGCATTGTATTTCTGTGTTTTCTTGAATTACCTACTCCATTTCAGTGAGACTATAGACATTGCTGCCCATTGTTGCTGCTCTGTCTTCTGTGTTTCCTTTTCTAATAATGAAGAACCCAAAGGAAAAGAAACAGAGGCTGGAAACATCACCTGCTCCCTTCCAAAACCAAGCGCGTGCTAAAGACGTTTTCAGGGGCCCAGACCTGTGCCCCATTCATCACTCCTGGAGAAAGGATGCACCAGCTAACGAGCAGGTCGAAAGCCAGAGAGGGTAAATAATTGTGACACCCTCTCCATCCACACTTGCGTGGATGCCTGGGGGGTCTTTGTCCTTTAACCCTCATACTGGGTCTGGGACAACCGATTAAAGGTCCAGGACGGATGAGGTGCGGAAGGTCCGTGCTAAGAACACACAAAACATACAGCACACTCCTTTTCATGTGTCCACTCTGACATAATTCTTCACATGTTGGAAATACAGATGATTTTAGCCTGGGTCCATCTGGTTTCCCAAATAACCTGTCTATTTGATAAATAACATAAATTAAATTAGACAAGACAAACAAATAGTTTTTTTTCTCTCCCCCTTTCAGTCTCTTGGCAAAAAGGAAAAAAAAAAAAAAAAAAGGAAAAGAAAACATAATTCAGTGGCTGCCTTGAGCCCCTGAGGAGCTGTGCGGTGGTGAAACCTATGATTATAAACGTGGTTGCAATGTTAACCTTTAACACGGACCGAGGGCCGCTCCTGCCTTTGCTTGTAAGTTCTTTTTTAATTTCTTTACTATAATTTAGGCTCCTAAGAGCTCATTCCCCCTGCAAACTCAGCAGGAAATCCCACGTGCTTCGCAGCTCAGCCTGGCTCCCGCCGTGCAGCCCAGGACCAGGAGCTCGGATCTGAAGGGCTGCATTCCTCCCGCCCCTTGCACAGCTAAGGGAAACTGAGGCACAGAGCCACGGCCTCGTTACAGCTGCCTAAGCTGGATGGAAACCCTGGTGTCCCACCACGGGGCAGCCACTTGTGCATCTCATGCAAAGCCAAACCCAGACATCACCCGTCCCGGCTGCGAATTAGCCCAGAATAGGGGGTTAGGGGGAAAAAGCAGCGAGGGGAGCGGAGGGAGCTCTGCCTTCAGCCCAGGACAGCCCTGCAGAGAGGCACCACCACCCCGGAGACCCTTGTTCCCACCCCCTCGCCCCTCTCTGCCTTGAACCTTAGTCAATCCCTCCTTCCCACTCCTGGCACTTCCAGCAGCAACAAGGGGGGGGGATTTGTCTCCCCATTAGCACAGCGGCATCGCCTCAGTGCCAGGAGGGGCGAGCTGGATCGATACTTGAAAATGAGAAGCCAAAGCTGAGTTAATGTGCCAGACAGGAGGTGGGGTGGGGGCAGCCCTGGAAGAGCCGGCCGGAGGGATGAGATGGATGAGAGCAGGTCTGCGGCACAGGTGGGAGCGCAGGCAAGGGTCAGCCCCAACGCTGCAGCTCCCGTCCCCGCTGGGGAGATGGATGGTGGCACAATAAGCAGCAAAAGCATCTCAGCTCGTGGTTCAACCCCTCCTGCGATCGGGATTTCAGCTCCTGGCCTCCTCAGGACACAGCATGGAAAACACTCCCCTGGGGTGCAAGGCAGTGCCTACCTGCAGCGTCGCGTGCACCCCGAGCGGGTGTTGGGGGGAAAAAGAGTTTCCCCTGAGCAGCAGTAACCAGAACCCTTCCCATTCCATGTATTTCCATTTATAAGCTCTTCAGGCCCAACAGTGTTTTTCTACTCTTGGCTCCAAAACAAGCAAATGTATTTTGAAGGGAAAATTTTAAAGGGAAAGCAAAACAAATGCCATCGTTGCAGTTAGTGGATGCAGAGGAGAGGCCAGTAAAACCACCAGGACAAAGCCAACCCTCTAAAAGTGCTCTTCAAGCTACCACCTTCTAATGCAAAAGTGCAGCAATTACAAGTCTACATAAATTTAATCTTTCACAGTGCCATAGAGGATGGAAAATTCTAAGAATTTCCCCTTGAGTCAAGAGTACAGTTTAAGCTTTAATCATTCTTCCTTCCCCTTTTTGCTAGAGGAAAAGCATTCTCTTGCTGCTCTCTAGTGGCAGGCATTATTAGCAAAATTAAGAGAAGATGCTGGATTTTGCAGCTTCCAATATTTTCACCCAGTAAATCTGTGCTGAATTAGTACAGCTTACAAATCAGTGCAAATGCTGTGACAGAGAATTAACTGGATATCCAGATATCAAGAAATATCTGATAAATGACCTTTCCTCCTCCTTCATTCTCTTCCCTGAACCTCCCATCCCAAATCCAGGTATACTCGTTATCAGAATTGCTAGAATGAACTGAAATAGGCATGCCTCGAGACAACAATAAAGGAAGTTTTGTCTAGGAGCAAACAAAATCAAAACTATTGAAGCAGTAAAAAGAAACATTCTTCGGGCCAAGAATTTTATGCAAACCCTAAGCGGAAGACTTGAGAATTTACACTTCAGTAAACACAGGGGGGTTGCTTTTGTTGTATTCCAATATTATTGCAGCTGTTCCTAGTGAAGGGCTTCACTGTGGCTACAGAAGAAAAGCAGCAATAAGGGGAGGGGAAAAAGAAAACCAAAAAAAAGATAAGTAAACATTTTGGAAAACCCCCACATACACACAACTGAGTGAAATCCTGCAAATTAATTCCAAGTGCCTCCAAAATTAAAAACACTTTTTATTGTAAAGTTGCACTCCAATTAGAACCATAGTTCTTTATAAACATAATATACAGTAAAATATTTTACATGTAGCACACCAGGCTTACGCTTATGATGTTACAAAATTTACAGTTCAGGATCCTTCACTGACAGCAACTTACGTGACATCAAGTTCCTTGAAAGACGTTTAAGTCTTACAGAGCAGGCCACTGTGGTACCATTATCTGGTCTCTAACACATTCAGCATGTGATCAGAAATGTCAGAAGTGCTGTATATCCTGTCTCAAGCTGCTTTCACACTATTTAGAATAGTTGTGAATTATGGCTCCTTATTATCTAATTTCCTCGTTCTAGGGAAGCCCTTCGTTACTAGCTGTTCCGAGATGGACGATTTCCCTTGGATGAGTGTAGCTTGCATGAAAACAACAGAACAAATGATTTAAGAATCTTCTGTTGGGCCAAACTAACCCAACTTGGGCTAACTCCCCCCTTCACAAGGCAAATAAACCACTCCAACACACCTCCTTTTCCTCTCCTGCTTCTGTTAATCCCATTCTTCCCCCTCCACACATACACACATCATACACATGTCCAAGAATATAAACAACAATAAAAACTTGGAAAGAAATCATTATCGTACTGTCTCATAAGATGGGGATCTGTTTTAAAAGTATACGCTTCAAGCATAAATTAGAGTTTCTTGAAATGTCAAGCTAATAAAGGCTTAACGTTAGAGAAGATAAGACATTGGAGGTAGTCATGGCTACCTTTGTACTGCAAGTATAAGCAACATACGTCCTGCCATAGTCAACACTGCTTTCTTCTTACACAAAACTGCAGAAATACTTTCTTCACCTGTGCTTTAAGCTAACTGCAGCATTTCTGCATCATACCTGTCACACAAATGGCATTTTCAGATGGCACCGATACCACTGAAGTACATGAGATTCTGTGACAACAGTATACAGTAGCCTAAGTTTCCTTAATGCTTGGGAAAGACGAAGTTAGCATTTCATTCCAAGCCAGGCATGGATTTTGTGCTCTCATCTGCCATGGAGCACTGAGAAAAAACAAAGGAGAATAAACAAGACCATACCCTGGAAATTACTGGAACTTGTGAATTAAGTGGCAGCACAGGAACGTACAGCGATTTGTTTACCTTCCTGGCAATTGCTAGCAGATTTGCAGAACAAACCACCACTGGCAAGGAGACAACATGCAAAGAGACGAGATGCAAACTCTGGCCCTACACAGAAATATTCAGCTCTCCAAGTACTGGAATATGCTTCGGCTTTGACTCGTTTCCTCGGTGTTGTCTACCTTGGGCCGTTTGGCCAGAGACGTTATTACTGCAGTAGGACCCCTTTTCTTCACCTACAGGGGACAAAGATACATTGGAATATACAAAATCTCCAGAAAGTTTAAATTCAGAATTATGAGGGAAGTATTTGGTGTGAGAGCACATACTAGGAAATCACAGAGAATATTTATAACAGCAACGCTCTTAACTGCTTGCCAGTGCTTAGCGCTTGTACATTCAAATAATCTGCACAACTGGCAGCACATTCCACACAAACCTTTACCTGAAGTTTTGATTTCTCCTTTGCCTCTTCACTCTTGTCTGGGGAAAGCGTATGAAAGACAAAATTCCTTGAATTTCGAGGTGCGTTTGGATTAAGATCTGACATGGCTGCTAGTTTCTGAAGGACGGCTTTAGGTCTGTTCAAGAGAGACCCATTTTTTATCTGAAAAACAAAGAAATCCGTGTTAAACCATCGCATGAACAAAACACTGCCTAGTAGGTTACTCTAAACAGAAAAACTACTCCCTCCTAAAACATTACTCGCTACCACACAAACCAGAGATGGGCAGAATCTGCTGTGTTCTACAGGTGCAGTTTGGAAATACCATTTTTCAGAACCATTACCCACCTGCATGTCACTGGCAGGTCTGAATGTTTCAAATGGGTTCCTGGGCAGTAGCACCGTGTCTTGTACCGCTACTGCTGGGCTTGCTAGCAGAGACCAAGAGGAAAACGTCAGTTTCCAAACTTCACTTGAAATAACATAATTTTATATCAAACTGAAGAACTTAGAATTGACAACAGACAATAAATACTGGGGGGGAGGAACCTGCACCAAATTATACTATGAGCCATACAACTGATAGATGACTGGCAATTAGTTCTATTAGTCAGAAGGGAAAAATCTGGTTTTGAAGCAGCTTTGCCCACTTGAAGGCATGTTTTTGTCACAACCAAGGAAAACTTAAATTTATTTTCGCTACATTACATAGTTTTTCCTGAAGTTACAAACATCTGGAGAAAATGCTGAATGTCACTTACAGTCCACTTCTCTGTGACTTAAAGGCAAGCAAAGGAAGAATGAAAGACTAAACAAAGATGCAGAAGAATTTATTTCCACTCTACAACATTGTTTTCAAGAAGTAATATACTACTTTATTAAAAAACGCACCAACTATCATCAACCTTGCAGTTGCATATTTTCAACACTTTTAGAACTTTTTCAAGTTCTGGAAGACAAGAGCTCAGACTGGTGTAAGAAAATGAGACATGAGTTTTCTGATCCATGGGCTGCTTCACTGAAGACCACAAGTGACAACTGGAAGTTAAACTTTGTTTGTCACTTCAATAAAAAGTAAGCTTACCTTTCTTCTGTAGAGATTTAGCAGTTACTTTTTTTGCTAGTTTCATGAATTGGCTGTCTTCACCAATTTCTTCCTCCTCGTCTTCATTTTTTTCCTTCTGTAGCACAGAGAAGACACTTCAAAAAAGTTCGTATTAAGAACGAACACTTAATTCGGTATTTTAAGTAGACCAAGTCTTTTCATTATGTAAGTTAATATATTCAGTTTTATTTACTTTCAACTGTAAGAGTTTATTGCAATTTTAGATACTTATAATCCTCATTCTATTGATGAGCAGCAAACCTGTAGCATCACATTCAGCTGACAGCTGACCTAATACTGAAACTTCTAAAACTCGTAGTTATGCTCCCAGCACAACAGACTTATTCCACCTTTGAAGCTGACTTGTTTCAGAACATAGTTGTTTTGCCTCTCCCTTCTGAATTAGCTTCTCTCTCTGTACAATACTTGTAGAAGAGAAAGAACAGAATTCGTGATGAAAAACAAAGATACATTTATGAACAGTATTTTTTCCAGATGAGGAACTAACAATCTCACACCTAGCAATGGTATAGAGTGAGCAAGATACCTTTCTTGAATCTAACTAATACCTGCTCACGAAGCCACTGTTCTCGTTCAAATCGCTCTTTCCTCCACTTCACTTCCGTCTCATCAAGCTGTTCATTTTCATCATCATTATCTGAATCTCTCTGAAACAAGTCAATCTGTGAAGCATAATCTGGACAAAGAAAAAAATGATTTAGCTGCGATTTTGAGAGGCATAAAATATGTAGGCTAGTAAAAAAAACCCCAAACATCACAAAAAAAACCCAACCAAAAAGACACACACCCTAAACCAATTTATGTCTGAAAAGACTTTAATCCTGAAGGACTACTGAGTGCTATTTCATACACACACACTCTCTTTCCAACCTTTCATCCCTATTTACTAACTACAGATCAGAAAGGCACCTATGTTTTTCCATCTGAACCTCCTCATTCTGCCAGGGCCATCACTATGCAGGTCACCATCAATGAGGTATTTCTCCTGGTACAAGCGTAACTGGCGCTTGTCATCGTCAAGCATTGCCTTCCTATCAACACAGAAGAAAGGGAGCAGGTTAGTCCAGACGAGATCCAAGAGCCATGACTTCACAGGCAAAAATATACCCTAATACTGTCACTGACAGGTGTAGTTTCTGTACTTGATTTCCTAATTCCACTTCATTAGGGAGTTCCTCGTCAATAATCTCTTCTTCATATTCATCCAGGTCTTCACCATCATATTCATCTTCACTGCCCACATCACTCCCTGATAGCTCTGCCTCATCTTCCATGAAATCCTGCAGTTTTCTACAAAAGAACATTAAAAGAGTTCGGTTTGGTAGACCAATAATCATCACACACATCTTCTGAAATCCAGGTTTATCTTTTGACACAAAATTAACACTATCATCATTTCTCATTTAGGATATGTCTTTTCAAAAATTGAAGATGTAAGACTTTAGTTCTCACACGTTTACATACACAGCCTGCCAACATACATCAACTAAAATTATTGTCATCCAACAGATTCCTTGCCAGTTACCTACCAAATGTGATGGCAATGATAACTGCCAACTAGACATTTTACTTACTAGAACAAATATATATCTTAAGACATGAGGAATGACAGCAATACTCTTGGCACCCTTTATTTTGGTGTTAAATAAAATTTGCATTCCTTTCATCATGGCCTTTTCATTTCTATGAAAAGAAAAGAAATTCATCTATAATGAAAATTATACTGGAAATCCTCTATAACCCATCAGCAACATAGTTAGACTCACACAACATGCCATCACCAAAGCAAAAAAACCCAGCCAGCGTCAACACCAAATAAACATTAGCTACTAATACTGTATGGTGAATAATTGCAGACTAAAATTCTAGTGCTATTTATATTCTGACTGGCAATTAAGATACAAAAAAGATGTACTTACAGCTTTTTCCTCAAGCCCTGTCTATGTCTCAGCAATTCTTCTTCTTCATCACTTATTTCTGCTTCTTCAGCATCACTATCTTCACTTTTTTTATCCTGTCAAAGAGAAAGTTTTCAGAAATTAAGGAATTTCTGAAAGTGGATTGCTTTGTAACAGCTTCTTCGGTTCTTCAATCAATAAACACAGACCAGAACACCAGAGATTTTCCAGAGCTTTTGCTATGCCAAGATGCATTATAAGATATCATAATATTAAGTTATCATAACACTAAGGAGATGAATGATCCAAACATTGCTTTTAAAAACGTTTCAGTAGTTTGTTATGGAAGTTGCAACACTTTGCCTTATAGTTGTATTAAAAAGAAAAAAAGCCCTATGTAGACAAATGGAATTCTTAGTCAGAATGCTGTAGCAGTCTCCTTGCTCCATCAGTTCATACCTCTTCACTATCAAAGGCATCATCATCTGTCAAAAGCTGAAAATCATCAAGTTCTTGCTCCTCCTCACCTTCTTCTTCCCTAGGGGAAAAGTAAATGAAAGAAATACACGTTTTCATTTCACCTCCAATGACGGCTTCACAGTAATTCAAGGCAAAATTTCAACCACCACATCAGCTGGTCTCAGACAATTACAGTCTCCCAACAGCATTTAGCTTTACGTGCCCAAAATCCCCATTAGCACCGATTTTTAAGACTTCAGGTCTTCACTTGCAGAAACTGTGGGACAAGTACTAATGTCTGAGTTTATTTTCCTCTAAAATTCCTCTTGGATCTTCCTAACATTCCCATTTGAGAAGCCTCATTATCCTTTTGTCAGGCACCCATACAACTTTCCAGTTTAATCAGTGGAAAAAACACAAGTACCCAACTTACATCGAGCTATGGTTCCCGTAGTTTGGCAACGGCCCAGAAGAGAACCCCAAAGTCCTACATTCTAACAACCTTCCCTCAGTTTGATGAAAGCTCCTCAACACTTCTTTCACTATCAGTGACAAAGAAGGATTTATCTTTACAGTAGCTGTGGGCAACAGTATATGCTGCCAACTTAGAGAATGACTGCTAAGCAATTTGCAATATTCCTCCCCTTCACCTCCCCCCAAAAAAACAGGCCACATTTTTGCTTACAGCATTTTGATTTTGAACAAGAAAACACATTAAGAGTGAAATGAGACAACTACCACTGTATGCTTTTGTAAGTTTTAGGAAGAACAATGCTAACCTGTCTGTGGGAAAGGAGCCTGAACAAAGCGCTAGAGCTTCTGCCATTGGATCTTCTATGTCACTGTCTTTTTCTGCCTTGGAAGATACTGAAGATGCCCATGTTGGAGAACCTGCTACAAAAAGTAATAAGACGGCAACTTATTAGACAGATACATTTCTACTCTTAAAATGTCAGAAAGCATCCTAGTTAGCACACTCCCAACAAAGGCAAGAAATTGTTAGAGCGCTCAGAAGTCTTGGAAGTTCCACATTCTGCATCAGTGCCCAGAACGACCCAGAAAAACGGGTACCTCAGCATAAAGCTTATAAATCCAGTAACCTACAAAGCCGAAAACTGAATTCAGGACATACTCTGAGACATAAATTTTCCTGAACAAAGATTGAGCAATTCTTCCATGTTCTGCTTTTTGTTGCTGCTGGTATTTGGCACGTGTTCAGCTTGACTGCTAAACTGTCCCGAACACAAGTCCAGTAATTCATCCATATTGGCATCCATCGCATTCTCATCCATACTAGCCAGAGTCAGCTGATGCTTTGAGGACTGGTATTTACTCCTATGTGGTCCAACATTCAAGAACCTAAAAGACAGACTGCAATTAGAAAAATCTTGCTGGTCTGTAGGTCCTATTTCTGTTAAAAGGCACAAAATGCCATCCTTTACATCTAGTACTTACCCATCTGCATCAAGCAGCTGGCTCTGAGTGTCATCTTCCAGAGAAAACTGAAACTCTCCAGTGCCTGGAAATAAACTCTTAGGCTCAGGAGAGGCATTATACAGGTCCTGGGAATCTTCTATGGGAAGAGAAGGCTCAGACATCTTTCCTGAGCTCTAGTCAAAGGCATACAAAAATATTCAAGTTACTTGTTTTGCAAGCCTAGAATTCAAAAGCAAGAATGGGATAAACCAGTTAAGCTATTTTAAAGGATTAGCATCGTGCAGGAGTCAAGTATGTCCACACTGTTCTGATAAATCATAGGAGGTCATTCACATCAGCTGTTGTATGACCCACGTAAGTATGCTTAAAAATATTTGCAATGTACATATTTTAGATATAAAAACCAGATTATGGCATCCTTTATTTGATGTTTTAGAATGGAAGTTTTTAGAATGTCGTTTTTAACCATTCCAATGTGGAGACATTTTAAACTCCCTGGACAGTTTGCTTTTCTGAAATCTTATTTGCATAAAAGCATTTGCCTAGATGCCGCCTTCTGGTATTATTTTTTTTTTAAACAGATCTGACAGTCAGGATAAAATACATTTATTCACTACTCACTGGGAATAAGACTGAGAACCTTACCTTAGAAGCAGAGCTGATAAAGCTTGTTTTGAAAAAGCCCGGAGAAGGTGACCTGAAACCTCCTGCTGCAGGTAAGAAGTTCCCACCACGTGATGTCTGTTTGTTACAGGGCTGATACGATGGAATCATGGAGCCAATAAACTCAAAGCTGCTGTTATGGCTGTTCTCTTTTGCTAGTGTTGGTAGAGAAAACGAGTCATCATCCTCTGAAAAAAATAAAATTAAGTACAGCACTTAAAAGAAGTTAAGTGATCCAGTAAAACCTCAAGATCCTGTTTTGCAACACTGACACGTTGCTAAAAATTCATTTTTTTGTGCTCACGTTGGATTTCTTTCTTCATAGAGGATGCACATTACACTATTTTACTGAATTTCATCTTATTGATTTCTGACCATTTCTGTATTTTTTTGCAGTATCATTTTGAACTTTATTTTTCTCTAGCTTTTTCAAGCTCTCTCATTTTTTTCATCAGTCTTATAAACTTTCATAATCACACTGTATACAGGTGATGAAATAAGAAAAATATTGAATACCAGTCTCAAATCGAAACTTCTACATAGGCCACGTGACAAAAATGCTAGCTATAATAATTCTACTTTACCTAACTTGGTAGGTCCTTTGTCTGCAGATTCTTCCATTTCAAGTTTCTCATCAGGAAGAGAATATCTGCAATTCATTAAATAAAATTTATTTACCAATATATACAAGATGAATTGCTGTTGTCTGTCAAACCTAACCTAATTGCAAAAAAAAAAGGTAGCACACAAAAATACATTTAATACACTTTGATTAAGACACAGATTATTCCACTAAACAGTCATTAAGCTTTTTTTAAAGAAAGCATTTATGAATGCACATATAACTACTGAAACAAGACAGAAAATATACTTTATAGAACTACTTTAAATAAAAACATCTATGTGTACTCATCAAATTTAAAATTGCTCAGGCACCATTTTTAAAGCTTGGCTTGTTTTGGCCTATTTACCCCATTTTTGAGGAGCTGTCCTTAAAAAGCATCAATGTGGACTCTGTTGAAGGTGGTTTGGGGACAGAATCACAGTGCACAGATTTCTCTAGCTTTTCTCCATCGATCGATTCTTTGTCAGTTTCTTTATCACCATCTTCAACATGTTTCTCTTCTATATCTTCATTATCTTCCTCTGCTTCATGAAGCAGAAATTCCACATTCTAAAAAACAGCCCCAAACATAGCACAGATACGGTGATTATTGTTTTGGTCTGTCAAGTGACTCACATACTTTTCAAGAAAATGTTTTAGCATATAGAGGATGAAGCTGAGTGACATTGACAGTTCTTAAATGCACCTATTCCACTCTCAGACGCTTGAGAGGCACTTGAAACAGCCAAGATATTCTGATCCTTTTTAAAAAAGGAAAGGCCATGGCAAACCCTACCCCAGATTGCGCAGGTGACCTCAGTTTTTCCCCTGCTAGCAACGAGCCAAGGTTTTATAAAAAGAGAAAGTAGCACCAGAATCTTTTATACACTTATATTTGGTTTTAACACTGCTTAGACAAATAAGGAAAATACTAATATTTTTATGGCAGTTTTAGACAATCCAAACGCTGAACATGCTCACCATGGCAACTTTTTAGCTTCTAGGAAGAATTTTTGGCAGTTTCCCTCATATTAATAGTGTACTAACATCTCATTTCATTGGGGAGAGGTAGCAGAATTGAGAAGCTGACTAGGTTATGTAAAAATGCTGCATACAGACCTCATGATTGCCTTCTTCCTCTTCCTCAGACTCATCTGTCATCTCTTCCTCCTCCTCCTCTTCTTCCTCTAACATGTCCTCGTTATCCAGTTTAAACAATGCTTGCCGCTTCTGGCGTTCCTCAGTCCTGCGCAGTTTCATGGCCTCCTGGAGTTTAGCCTTCAGCACTTGCAGCTTTTCACCTGGACAGAAACGAACACATTAGATGTATTAGATGCAGTGAAACTTCAACTTCACCGCCTTCAAGCATCCAATCTAATGTAACTACACACATAAAAAGGGAATTTAAAAATTACTTGGGTTTAAAATGCTTTTATGAATTGATCTGTAAGAGCTAGAGCAGTTAGTTTCAATGAGCTCAATTTAGAGAGACAACATGACCTCATGAATTATCAAGATTCCTCATTATCCATAAATGCTACCAGTGCAATGCTCTGAATGAGAATCAGGTCTGTCTCTCCACTGTGTCTTTCGGGAACAAGAGCATCCAATTGCCATGGGCAGATGTGCTATATAGCCCATGAATTAATGAAGAGCAGCTAAAAATAATGCATGCCCATAGAACTCACCAAATAATCTATTTTCTTCAATAGATACCACAGGATAGTCACTTTCCACATGTATTTTTGCTTGCAAATACATACAGTTCTATTAGAAGCTGCCGTATAGAAATAAGTAAGCATGAGCGAGATCTAACAAATGGTAGTAGTTCACAAAGAGTCTAGGAAGTTACATTCAGAGGGCTGATGGGAAACAACATTGCGGATGTTTCTAAAATGTTCTGGTACAGATGGGGAGAAATCCAGAGAACCAGTCACAAAGATTTGACTGAGGCTGTTCTGCACTGGCCAGTGCTATTTCAGAGGTCTACTGATTTCACAGACGAAGATCCCTTCATCTGTACTTCATAGGGCAGTACTGGGAAAGGGGGAATGAGAGAGGAAAAAAAAAAAAAAAATAGACACAGCATTTTCCAATTCAATCATCATCACTTCTTCTCCCAAACCAACCTGGCTTTGTGTGGACAGTTTCATCCAGGCTCTCTGCAGCTAGCACTGCTGGTACCACATCTGCTTTCAATTCCTCTTTCCCTTCAGATGTAGTCTCCTTACAAATAATGTTTATGCTTATGGTCTGTTCAACTTTGGATTTTGACGTTTGAAGAGTGTGCTTCAAGAAACGTGCTTTCAAGGCTTCTAATTCTTAAAACACATATTAATTAAATTTCAAAATGCAAATGAAATTCATTTGATAGCATTTAAAAGCATTGAGTGTTGAAGCTGTACCAAGAGTAGGTCTTCAGAATTTTTTTTCCAAAGGAAGTCAGTTAAAAACTCTAAATGTCCAATATTAAAACATTTGCAAAACCATTCTATGTGACTAATAAAACAATAAAATACTACAGAATATTTTTGCTGTAACTTGTACTTAATGGATATTAGCTATTATTAAATTACCTCACTATTGACTATGATTTATCCACAAGACTTCAATCCACTTCCAGTCTAGCCTTCCAGCCACCAGGCAAGTCTAAGTTTCTGTTAACACATATATCTAAAGCCAGACTGATGGCTGTCAAAAACCACTGTTTCTTGGCAGGGGTCAGTTTCCTCCAGGCACAGAGGTAGCATCCAATCCAGACACTCTCTTAACACCTTCTAATCCATCATAGATTTAATGGAATTATAAAATTGCCTAGTCATTTGCAATCTTTCCCTGAAACATGGTCAATTATTTAATACTGACGAATAGATGTTCACATTCCAGTACCTAAAAAGACATTCAAAACGTTCTTGCTACAAAAGTAAATTTTTCCTTGCTATCCAGCCTTGCCTTTTAACAAAATCTGTAGTAAACACTCTGGAATGCAGGCCAGTTTTGTTTCCAGATAATTACTGCATGTCTCATTTTTGAATCAATTTGAAAAAGTGCTCCCATGTGCTTTAAGTACCAACATAATCCACTACAGCAAAATGGAAATAAATCATTCATCATTAAATAGTTATTACTGAGCACTCCTTCAAGCTTTCAGATATCAAGGACTCGGAGCTTCCTTTTTAAACATTGGCTGAAAGAATAGGGATACCAACATTAAGCAAAGAATCTGTACCAGTGAGTGAACACACCTGACTGTTCTGTCACCTAAACACTTCTCGGAGATTTTCCAGTTAAAGTCAGATCAACTCTGCTTACTTGCACAGATATGACAGGATTACAACAATAAAAGCAATACCTTTATTGGAATCAGGTTCCTCAAGGTTTATGAAGGATTCATTGCCAGAGCAGATTCTTGGCTTGATGGACAGGTCTATTCCCAGTTCACGAAGTTTATCCAACTTGGACCTCCTCGCCTTTTCAGGTTGTGCCACCAACCCAGGCCCCACTTGTTGATTACTTTTTTCACTTCCTAAGTCTGGTGCTGTTTTGTCTCTTTGCTCAAGGGCATCTCCTTCAACTGCTGGAGGAATTTCTTTCTCTTTTCGTTCACTACAATCAGCACTTAGGAAGTTAGAGCACTGTTGTTCTTCTGTATTATTATCAGTCGTTACAGTCCTAACGGTATGAGAATCATCACTGTCCTGTCTGGGCTCTTCAGCACAGTCTTCTGTTAAGTTCTTCCCTACATCAGCAAGAGGCTGGCTCACAGTAGCATCAACATCTCTGCTAAGGCTTGTTCCTGGTTCATTAGCTGTTGATTGATTGCCTGCTATTCCCCCATCTTTGCAATCCGTGCTCAAGTTCTTAGTGCCTGCAGATTCTTCATTTAGGGATAGCTGGTATTTAGCGGACCTAACGAAAGAAATGTATCACGCATGGCTATTGTGAAAGGGGAGAAGAGGCTGAGAACAAACTCAAAGAGAAAGAAATCACTTTCTAATTATTGTCATTAATTTGTAGGAAGAGACAAAGGACAGGAGTCTGAAAAACTTCATTTGGAGGAAATAAGGAAGTGTAGAATAGTAAGCAGTTTGTACCAGTTGGTTATATTATCACAGTATAAAATTCTGAGAGATTTTGTGACCACGGTAGCTGAAGTATTTTACTACACATTACTCGAAATAATTAATATACCAAGTAAAATGTTGGGATCCAATGTAAACCACATTAAAGTAACTTTGCATGAGCATGTTACTTCACCTGGAGTTACTACTAGACCCTGATTGTTTCAATAGCACAACTGTGTCAGACATGCAGCACTGCCTTATGTTAACAGTGACATATTCCTGGTTTCCAGGTGTTCACAGAATTAAAGGAGCCTAATGAAGTTTCTTAATAAAACTTTCCAGTCAAAGCAACAGCCACAATCACACCAGAAAAAAGCTGTAACTGTACACAGAGCAGGTGCATGGGTCATACAACCCCTATAGCATGCAAAAGTCTGGTTATCCTCAAAAGCAAAGCTGGGATTTCCATCAAAATATATGAAAAAATATGACAAAGTTGAAGTACTTACTTCAGTAATGCCATGGCATTTCCTTGACATACTGGTCGAGGTCTACGCTTGAAGAAGTCGTGAACGCTTTTGGTCTCAGGCACGTGATACGGGAGAGACACAGATGATTCTACCAGAGAAAGGAGGTGAAAAAATTTGAAACGTCACCAGAGGCATTTATTTGACATCACTGAAATTCAGAGCTTGACACAAGTATTTTACAGCAAAGACATCTGACTGGGCACAAACAGCACAATTCAAACTTGAATACAGCAAACACTGCTGTCTGGGAAAGAGCTCCAACAGCAACAGTCTTGGAGGCCAAATTTACAGTATGTCTATGGATTAATTAGGAAATGAACTGTGATGTTAATATATCAGAATGGCAGGACTGGTTTCAATTTTATTACATGCCTATCAAACTCTTCAAACGTTGCACTAACTTTACACAACAAGTTTACAGGTGCAAGTGTTTGCACAATTTTTTTTTCCCCATTAGTTACAAAGGTATCTTTTAACAGGTCCTTGAATAAGTCATGCTAGGTGAAAGACGGTTCTAACCTTTCAGGTAAATTCTTTACATTTCTTTCCTGAATTTCTTAATAGTTTATACCCCTCTACATACAAAGAATTTAAGTTTTACCTCTTATAAGTCGTTGGGTCTCACTGTGTAGTTGTTTAATGGCTTCTTTACTTAACCTTGCTGCTTTCCGCTCCTTAAGGAAAGAAAAGAAAGTCTTCTTAAGTCAGGAAACAAAATATAGGACTACGTCTGTACTTTCTAAACAGCTTATTTTTCTATTTCAAACAGAAAAAACTCAGAATAAAGCAGCCAGTTAAAAAATGGAAAGATTAAAAACAAGAAATCAGCAAAAAACATTGGACAGCATGCATACAAAAAGCATTTAAGACACTACAACAAACAATTAAGAGCTTTAAAAAGATGAATATTTCACCTTCCTTTTTGGTTCTTTTAATACAGGTTCCTCGCTGTCATCATCAGATACATGCTTGTAGCCTTCACCCTCAGAAAATCGTTCTTTGTTCTACAGTGCATAAAGAGATTCATTTATTTGGCTAGAAACACGGGCACTACCAAGGGCAAACAAGTTAAAGTAAAAAATAATAGTACAGAATCGCCACTGGTCAGCAAACCCAAAAAGTATTCCCATAAACCAACAAAAATCCCACATAATACTTATGGTAGATTTCCAAAGCTCCTACTACAGCTTTATAACTTGCCAGGACAGTGTCCCTCCATCTTTAAGAACAAAAGCAGAGGACTAGTCTCTCCTCTCACAGCAGAAGTTCACCATTGTTAAGAAGTTTTAATACGTGTTCAGGTACAACACTTCCCACTGACGACCAATAATCTTGTATCACTATCAAATGTTACCTTGTATTTTTTTAGTTTGTTTTTCACTGCTGCTCGTATTGATTCTATCGACTCTTCATCCTCTGGAGGGTAATCCTTTTCCTCTTCTAAGCCATTATCAAAAAGTTCTTTGTCATCAAGAAGACACCCACTGTCATTAAAAGGATACCTCTCACCACCAACTACCTGTGAATAAAGTATTTATGTAATTCATTTCAGCAGGTCCCCTTCAGTTCGTTGACATTAATTTAAGTTTACTGTCAAAAGGTCTTGGTGAAAGAAGTTAGAAAAAGTACATGCCATCTTTAATCTAGCACCCTGTGTGTCCTGTAAGCCAGTCACATTCACTTTATAGCACTGCAAAGCTGACAAGGTAATTCATGGAGCACTGCTCCCTACGTCTACAATTAGCAGGGAATTTCAATAATTACTGAAGACCAAAATGGCTCAGAGAGAATAAATTAACACTTAAAATACACACTTTATAAATAGCAACAATACGAAATCTCCCAAGCAGCCTTTTATTTAGACCAGAATTCCAATGTGAAAGTAGACCAAGGCTTCTTCCAGAAACTAGCACAGCAACGTAGAGAAAAGCTGAAATACCCATCAAAGCAGTTTCTGCAGGTAACAAACCCCCAACAAACCCAAAGAACGCACAGAATTTCTGCCTGGCTAACAAGCACTGACATTAAATCAGCAAGTGTTAGGGTTTTTGCTTTCTTTGCAGATGAAACTGAGAGACTTATATGGTGTTTCGTGGATTCCTGTGGATACCATGCCTGCTATAGGAATGTGAACACTAGCAATGCTGAAGCACTGAAACGTAACAACCAAACGCAGCAACAAAATTGGCTTAGTTGAGAAAACAGATGAGATTTTCTGCCAAAATATATACCTCTGTTCTAGGCTTCTTTTCTTTCTTCAGTTGTTTAATGGACTCTGTTCTTCTCTTTTCCTTTCTTCTTGATTCTCCTACAGCTTTTTTTGCTGTCTCTTCTTCAAAATCATGTTTACGTTTTCTGAACTTTTCCCCAGATTTTAGGGGTCTTTCCTCTTCCAATTCCTCCTCAAGCAAGCCAGACTTTCTGCTTATTTCAAGGTTTTCAGTCTGCAATTTGTCACCAGTGTCACTGTCATCACTGTCTTGCAGGCCTTGGTGAATCTGATGAGATTTCTTGTTCCTCTTGGCAGTAATACTCTCTTTTTCCTCTCCATTTTCCTTTTCTTCACCCAGAGTATCGTTCCACACAGAAAAGCCACCTTCCTCTCCATCTTCACTCTCACTGTCCTGAAGCACCTTCCTGTTTTTTGCTTTTTTACGCACTAAAACCTCTTCCTCTGAATCTGACAGAAGAAAGAGAAGAAATGATGCATCCTATGGAGAGGAAACCTCCACAAGTCAATTAACAAAAAATCAGTTAAACATGAAGTTATATATCTTAAATCTCACAGGTGTCAACAGCTATAGCGAATTAGTTTGAACTCAAGTTTTCAAAATCCACTTCTCCCTGTGGTGCAGTATGTAACTGACCCAAAACGATGTTACAGATTTTTAACCTTAAAAAAAAAAAAGGCAAAACTGAAAAACCTTCACTGATAAGATTGTGAGTTGCCTTGAAATAGCAGTAAAACCCACAGTAACTAAACACGTGCATAGATTAAGCAAATCATAAAAAGGAAGGAAATAATCAATTAAGACACTCACATCCCATTTACTGTTTCTCTTTCCACAACTCAAAAATTGCTTTTCAGAGATTTAAAGACGTCTGCCCACATTCTGAGCAACAAAAATAAGGCAGTTTGGATTCCTACAAGCCAAGCAATGATAACTTCCTAAGAAGATATTTATAAACCGAAAAATGCACCATTGAAGGCAACCACCACCAGGCACAATTCACAGAAATATTACAGACCTCTGTCATCAAGAGACGCTATCTCCTTGCTGAAGTGACCTGGAGAGGCTGTTTCACAGCTGCCCTGTCCGCTGTCAGAGTCACTATCAAGGGTTTTCTGCAAGTCTGAATTCAAATCTTCTAATGAAAACTACAAAGCAAAATGAAATTTTCCTTATTGTAAGTGTTGTTTATGTAGTAATGACTCTTGGTGTCTAACTTTGTTCCAAAAATGGGGCTAACCCCTTACACACAGTGATACCGGAGGAATTTTAACAGTGTGCTTAACTGTAAATGTTGCCACTGTGTATCCCAAGACGTGGCCCAGCTGTAAAGTGCTGTATAATGTAGTTTAGCTACTAGTAGAACGCTGCATTGTATAGTTTAGCTACCAAGTAGATAAGAACTGGCCCAAAACCAAGACATGAGCCAAGAGTACTGAAACACGGCCAGAAGAAGAGAAGGTTATGAAAGGATGAGAAAAAGAAGAGGAAGATTATGAAGAAGAGGATGAAGATGTCCCAAACAACCACCAGAGGACCCCCGACCCATCAGGCCACACATGCATAGTAAGAATGTAGGTATAAGTAGTTGATGAACTGTAATGAATATGTTAATAGTTTCTCAGAAGTGTCATTAATATGTATATATCAGCCGTATAAAGATAAAAGAGTGAACAAAGTCAGGATGCATGTTGGGTGGCACTTATCCCCTGTGCATCCGGTGCCGAAAATAAAGAATTTCTGCCTTTTAATGCTTGAAACCAGGTATTAAGGATGTTTTGTCTCTGATTTTTCAGTATCAATAGTAACATACACATATCCTTACATTTTGACAGTTTATTGGCATTTAGATGAAGGGAGATTACATCAACTTTTACTAAAAGGTGTGCTTGCACACAGAAAAAACAAATCCACACACTGGCAGATCTCCATTAAATTACTCAAAACCATTAGAATGAAAACTTTATTCTCCTACAGCTGCATTTCACCTAAATTAATTAAATAGAGACCAGAAGGCACTTCAGGCGCTTCTTTAGGAAGGCTCCCCCGTGAGGGTGCCCAAGGCCGGCGTGCGATGGAGGGCCCCCCCGCGTCCGAGGATCCCCCTCCCAGCTGAGGCCCGCGGGGCCGTCACAGGCCTGGCGCCACTGTCGCGCCGCAAGGGCGGCGGGCCAGCAACGCGGCCGGGGCGCTCGCAGCCCTGCCCGGGGCTGCAGGCGCGGCCCGTGGGCGATCGGCTCGGGCGGGGACGGGACGGGACGCGGATCCCCTCCCCGCTGGGCCCGGAGGTACGACCCCGGTAAGCGCATCCCGCCCAGCATGCACCGCGCCCGCCCGGGCCCCGCACCGCCTTCCCGGCGTGCACCGCGCCCACGGCCAGTCCCCGCACCCCCAGCATGCACCGCGCCTATGGGGATAGGCCGAGCACAGTCTTCCCAGCACACACCGCGAGCATCAAGGCGGAAGGGAGAGCCGCCCGGCATGCTGGGAACCGTAGTCTGTGGCGGGAGGAGCCAGCTCTGTGGCGGCACCGTACCGCCCAAAGAGGCGCCGCCGCCGCCGCCACTTCCCTCGCGGCCCCTCCCAGCCCTCCGCCGCGCCACAGCCAAAGCAGCCCCGAGGCCACAGGCAAGCCACAAGCTGCCCCCCCACTGGCGACAGCCAGCCGGTTGCGCGGAGCAAGGCGAAGCGGCAGGACTCACCTCAGCGGGGGCCGCCGCCATAGCCCCAGACCACCGCCGCCACCCGAACACTTGGCTGCCCAACCGCCTAGGGCACGGCTTCAATTCTTCGCGCGCTGTTCTGGCCCCGCCCAGCCCAGCAGATAGCCAATAGATGTCCAGTGCTTCCCCAGGAGCCCCGCCCCTCGCCTCTTTATTGGGAAATGTACAATTGTGGTCCCGCCCTCTCCACCTGGTCCAATCATTGCTCGCGCCTCGAGGCCGCAGCACGCCTTATAAGGCCGCCCGGCGGCAAAACTGTTTCCTACTCCCAGTTAGGGTAAGGTGGCGGCGGTACGGCCCCGTGGGGCCGGCCGGGGGTGGCCTGGCGCCCTAGGCCTGGGCCCGGGGGGTGTAAGCAGGTGTGCACAGCCCTCCCGGTGCGGCTCTGGGGGGTCTGCGGGCCCCTCGTAGCTCGGGCTGGGCCACAGCTACGGGGGTAGCCTGGTGTGAGCCAGCAGTGGGTGCTGGTTTAGGTGTGGAGGTCACAGACCTGCTCCTGGGCATCTTGCAGGCAAAAGCCTTCCCCTAGCCATCGGGAGCGTGAGTACAGGAGAGTGAGTAGAGATGCATCTCACACCTCGACTCATTTCTCTAAGTAGGTCTGCTCCATACAGAGTGCTGTGGCCACGTAACACCACCAAGCCTGCAGTATGCAGGGCCCCAGTGCTGCCAAGGGGGAACAGACGGCAGGTCAGACCTCAACCCGGATGCTCAAGAAGCTTCTCCAGAACCATAAAAAGTCACAGGAAAGCACAGAACTCTTTGGGTTAAGTGGCTGTGGGGTGTGTCACCTCTTCATTCACTCCCCAGAACTTGGAACTTCCAGGGGTGTTTGCGACCCACTGGCAGCTTGAGGGAAAGCAGTGAGCTGGGGTGAGCATTGGGGACCTTGGTCTGAACTAGTTACGGATGTTTGGCACTTTTTCATTGTTATGTTTGCTTTGTAGAACTTGAACTGCTACAGTAATGCTATTTCTTCCAAGTCAAACAGCAGTAATTCGCTGTTACTGAAGGCAAGCCCAGGAAAAAAAAAAAAAAGCAACATATTCTGGAGTGTTTGGTACCAGTCACGGTTCTGTGGGGGATGAGGAGCAGATGGACTAACCTACTACAATAGTTCCCATATAGCCAACAAGTCTGGAGTGGAGGAAGTGAGAAAAGCAAATGGCAGTGAAATCCACTGCAAGCATCACAATACAATTCTGGTTTCCTGTAGCTGCTACAGGAGCTATAGTAATCTAATAATTACTATTTAGTAATGAGGGGGGCAGATTTTGGCTCCATAAAACCACTATTAGGCCATATAATTAGGATACTGTCTCTAACCTACCAAACGGAGTCAGAGAAAAGAAGAGAAAAAGCAATCCTCGACCTTAGTAACAAACAAATGACATTACCTGCTTTTAAAAAAGGTGCTCGCTTTTGTGAACAAATAAAACCGTAGAGTTTTTAGACTGTTGTGCAAATGTAAACAAGACATTCAGCTAATATTTAAGGCCATCTGTCCTTTTCCTGCAGACCACTGTTCTTTGCTGAAGAAGCAGTAACCGTGCAGACCTTTGCTTCCTGATGCTGTTCTCTCACTGGTAACCGACAGTGTAAAAAACGTGGTGTCATTACACTAGAAATTCCTGGAATTTGGTGGTCTTTCTAGGTAGTCTGTCAGTAAAAAAAAAAACAAACCAAAAACCCCAAACAAACCTAGCAGTTTATTATCTATAACTATAATCTAATTGCTGTGTTAGGAATAGTTCTGAGAGTCAGCTGGCAAGAAAAAGGTGGCAAAACAATTAGCTACCTGCCATATTAGGGTATTTCTGACTCGAAGTTGTGTTACTCATACCTAGCATGCAAAGGCATATGCCTCATGGAATAGGTGACTCTTAGTATAAATTGCAATTAAGGAGATTCTAAACTAAATCAAAACTTATTTTTAGCACTGGATAAAGTACTATATTAAAACATTCATTCTTTTTAAAGCTAGTTTATGAATCCATTTTTCACTCAATACCATACTCCTACAACTTCTAGCAGGTGAGAAGTTTAGAAGTAAGCCTTCAGAACTGAGCCCGTCATAAGCAAATTAGGTCTTACCACTGGGAAACACATAGCTGTCCTCAATATAAGGGTGGGTTTACACACAGAAATAAGGTTCTGACCGCTTTGGCAGTCAGGATGCCTCAATGTGTATGTAATATTTATCAAGCTAATTGCTGACTTTTTCGAATTTATAATGCATGAAGTATAGGCCTGAGTTGGCATACTCAGCATCTTAGAGGACCAAGCCTTTGTATCGCAGGTTTCTTGAGGCTGAGATTGCATCTGTGGTTTTTTTAAAGTACTGTCTGTGTAGCCCTACATATATGAGTTTTTATACCTAGATATGCTGAATAATTGCATGGAAATGTGGCCAGACATCATGGGATTTTGTTACCAGTCTTGTAAACCCGGTGTTTCCCTCTAAGTAGTCATCCACCACTGTCAGGCAATTACATGAGAATCTCGGATTTCATTTCATTTTAAAATAGGGTTTTGATGCTTCGACTTGGAAAGTATCAACCCTGCAGGTTGAAAAAGGCAAATAAAATGGACTCGACATTTATTATTCATAAAATGTTTTGACTTCTGACCTTCTTGTGAGTCAGCTGAGAATTGTTGGCTAAACAGAACCTGCGGGCTGCGTGAGGGAGCAGGTCGCTAAGATGGCGTAAGCCACTTAAAACAGCAAAAAATCAGTGACCCCCTTATTTAAGGGCACTTTTTCATTTTTTAAAAAGTCAACACTTTAGGCCAAGTTGTTGCCCGTGAGCCCAGCCCCTTGCCAGTGCTGGCTGACCCTGGGGCTCCTCTCTGACGAGGGGCGAGGGGTGGCCCAGGAGCCAAACACCCAACCGGTGGGTGCCAACCGGGGTCCTGCCACCGGGGCCTCGCAGGCAGCTCCCGGGTGACCTCCCCGGTGGCTACCAGCTGC
This sequence comes from Falco rusticolus, assembly GCF_015220075.1. Lineage (NCBI taxonomy): Eukaryota > Metazoa > Chordata > Aves > Falconiformes > Falconidae > Falco > Falco rusticolus. The sequence goes on from NC_051189.1 coordinate 117,667,387, forward strand.
TGGGCAGCCATCGGTCACCAGCCCCCTGGGCCCCACCTGAGGGGCCTGGTGGCTCCCCTGACTCCTACAAACCCAGGTTTTTCAGGCGGTTTAAATCGTTGTTTGCGTTGCGCGGCTGCCGCGGGGAGCTACCGAGGGGGTAGTTCATGGCGGCGGGGGCGCGCTGCCGCTGTCGGGGGCCGGTGGGAGCGGAGCAGGCCGGGCCCGGGCTGGGGAGCACCCGCGGGGCCGCTGTCACGGAGCGTGCCCGGGTGCTCGGGACATTAGCAATTACCGGGCGGCCCCTCCGGCGGGTCCCCTCAGGCGCGGGGCGGGGCCGGGCGCGGGAAGTCGCCGCCGTCACCGTCACCTGTTGCCGCCGCGGGGCCGCGCCGGCGTCGAAAGGGTGCGGGCGGCGTGCGCGCCCCCGCCGGCCAGGGGGCGGCGCGCGTGCGCGAGCCGGCGGCGCCGGGCAGCGTGGAGGGGCCGCAGCCTCTTCCTTCCTCCTCCTCTTCCTCCTCCTCGCCCGGGCGGCGGGGGGCGCGCGCAGGGGGAGGCGGCGCGTGCTGGCGGCGGCGGGGGCGCGCGCGGGCTCGGGCTCGGCGGCGGCGGCGGCGGCGGCGGCGGCGCAGCGGGGGGATTGTTTGCGCCGCCGCTCGGGGAAGCGGAGCGCGGGGGCCGCTCCCCGCCGCGCCCCGCCGCCCTCCTCCCCGCGCCCCGCCGCCGCCGCCCCCGTTCCCCCGCCGGGCCCCCACCCCGGAGCCAATATTCCCGAGATCAAGCGCTACGCGGCGGCGGCGGCGGGGCCGGCGGCGGGGCCCGGGGCGGTCGTCGGGGCCGGCGGGGACCGCAGCGAGGCCGCCGCCGCCGCCGCCGCCATGGAGGCGCTGGGACCCGGTGAGAGGCGCGGAGGGGGCGGTGCGGGGGCCCGGCCGCGGCCTGGCGGGTGGTGGGCAGCGCCGGCCCTGTCAGGCGGCGGGGCCGTGCCGGCGCGGGGGGAGGAGGCCGCGGGCCCGGCCGGCGGCGGGGGCTGCCCCCGCCATCCTCGGGCGTTCGCGGCCGGCGGCCGGCAGTCGCCGCGGCCTGTGGCGGGCCGGGCCCGGCGCCGCGCTGACCCCACCGCAGGCCGCTGGCGGGCGGCACGGCGGGCGCTGCCCTGCCCGCAGGAGCTGTCGCGGGTCGCGCAACTTTCCGAGGGGGTTTGCGTGTGCCCGGGCTGCCGCCGCCGGTGGGAGCTCCCGCGGGGGGGCTACCGGGTGACACCCCCCCGAGCCGGCGGCGCTCAGGGGGCTCTGGGGGTCCGCAGCCACGTGCTCCCTGCCCCTCAGCCCTGTCAGCTCTGCCGTCCTAAGTTTTATTTTAGATGTTGAGCCATTGTTTTGCCTGATACCTTCTTGAAAATAGGGTGGTTTTTTAATTTTTTTTAAACAAACTTTTTTCTCTTTATCGGTGGTATTCTGCACGTAGCAGTTTCCTACTTGTGTCCGTGATTATCTGTCAAGTGGCTGCAAGAGGTGTCTCTTGACCTAAACGGTCTGCGCATCTTATCCATCAAGTTCCCATTCGAACTACTGGTATAATTAAAATAGCGTTAATTTTGGCATGATAGGAAAATGTGCATGGACAGAGAGGTGCGATTCCAGAAGAATCCAGATTTTAAGGCAGTGGAGGGCTGAACTGGAAAGTCTGATGCATGTATGTATGATGTAGCGTGGTGTCCCCACGACTTACAGCTGTGGAGGCAGATCCTCTTTTAGTGTTGTAGAACTGCTGCTTGCCTGAAGCAGCTTGGTGGAGGCTGCTCAGTACGTAATCGACACTGAAGAAACTAGAAGACCTAATAGCATATATAACCCTAGTCAGGCTGGTCAGGCAAAAATCATGGTAAAATAAGCATGACTGGCAGCCTGGCTTCAAATGGGAAAACAGTTTTTAACTTATTCTCTGGAATCCTTTGAGAAATAACTTTAGAAAGGAAAAGGTGTGTGCTTTATCTCCTTTGATCAAAATTGACTGAGGTCAGCATTGCCGTGCCTGTTTACAGAACTTGTCGATACCAAGGGAGGAAAATGGGTAAATATAGTTGTCATTTAATCTCTTGCAGGAGGTCACTGCCTGCACTTACTTCAGACTAATTAGCATGGGATTAATGGATCATCTCTCTAGTATCCAAATAAGCACAGCAAACTTTGATTGCCCTTGATGATTCACACTTGTCAAGACAGCTGTAGTTTTTTTAAAGTACTAACTGTACCTCGCAGCCGGTTTAACTACTGTGTTGTGGGTTCCTCCTGGACAGATCGCAATTAGTCAGGCCAGCGATGTGCTGTGTGGGACGTCGGTGGCCCCAGCAGCCACCCTGCTACTGCAGCATTGGGGAGCTGACGTATCAAGTGGGCTGCAGCTGCTTACGTGCTCTAAGTATTACTTCTGCTTAAAAATATTCTAGGGTTAGATCAGTAATTTAACTGGTAGTGCACTAGCCATTGGATAGCTTACGAGCCCAGTGTAGAAGGCGCCTTGGATTTGGTCCTGGGTTTAGTTTATGTTTGTGTTAAAGTTTGTTGCTTCACCCTGAAGTGCACCCAAATATGAGTTTCATCCTCCCACAGCTTATCTGCCCCTCTTAGATCCTGGTGTAAACTGTGAGCCTTTGACTTAAGTAGATACTGTCAGGTTGACACACTCTTGCAGTACTAAATTTGCTCAAAGTTTTATGATCAGTTTATTACTGCGTTCTTGTAATACTTCTCCCCCCCCACCCCCACCCCACCCCCACCCCCGCAGCAGAGGGAACAAACTTGGATCATACCAAGCACTGGTAGATATAGACAAAACCATGAAAATATCCCAATTCAATTTGCTTTATGTGCAGTGTCAACTGAGGCTGTGATAGATTTAATAAAAAGAAAAGGTTGTTTAATCTGGTTAACATGGTATCGCAGATCTTAACACTTTGAGGAAGTTAAGACTTAACTAGTGACTAGCTTGCATGTGAGTACTTTTTCAAGCCTTTCATAATTTCCTCTTGGAACTGTTCCTGAAGCTCTTACTTTTGTCCAAATAAATTACCTTCTCCAGATCTGTTAGGAGTCTAGACCTGTCTTTATGCTTTCTCCCTCACTCTTAGGAGAAAGCCTAAACCTTTCCTCACTCCTTACTTCGTGTTTTAAATTGGATGAAATTGCTCTAGGGGAGAGGAATTTTGCTATTAACAAAAGTGATATGTTCATGATGTAAAGGAAATGACGAAACTGTTTTAGCTTAGATCCAGTATAGAAATATGTTTTTAATTTAGTTGAGAATAAAAATATCTCTTACCCATTTCCAGATAATACAATTGTCAGATAAATATTGGGGGTGTATGTCCTAAGTATGCCAAGAGCGACAATCCTTAACATCCGAACTTTAAGCCTGTAGTGAAAATAATGAAAAAAGGTGGCTTGTGTGGCTATTGGCTAGTTTAGAAGTGGTGGTAGGAATATATTTATCTTTACATTACATAAAAATACATAATATGTAAATGGTTGTATTCCATCTCAGGATTCTGTGAAGTTCATAACCACAGTCATGAATAAATGTAACAAAAATTTTACGAATTAATTATGGCACTAGCCTATAGGTGCTTTAGGGAGCGCGCTTTTTTTTTTTTTTTTTTACCTGGAAGTTCCAAACAGCTGGAAGGCTGAGCCACTTGGAACACCTCCACTTGCGACCTCAGAAAGCTACTTAAGATTTCTTTCTACCCTGTCAGAAAGTCAGTTAAAGTACACCTGAAAGGATACTGCACTGAGTGATCAATTACTTTTCAATCCATATTTACTTGATTTCCCTAGGGCCCCCAGCAAGCCTTTTCCAGCCACCTCGTCGCCCAGGCCTGGGAACTGTTGGGAAACCCATCCGCCTCCTAGCCAATCATTTCCAGGTTCAGATCCCCAAGATTGACGTTTATCACTATGATGTAGATATCAAACCAGAAAAACGCCCCCGAAGAGTGAACAGGTATGAGTTGCTTAATAAAGAAAATGAAAAAGTGTATATGCTTCAATTTAAGGACGCTGTACATCCTATAAATTCTTCAGCTGCTCAAGGCCAGTTTATGTTTGTACTGTGGTTAGCAGTTGCTTTTCAGTGAACTATAATACAGTATTCTCCCTATTTTTATTAAGATGTTTTGCAATTGGCCTGTTATCTGGAAAGCTCTAGGAAATGTATGAAGGGTTGAACTACAGCTGTTTTAATTTTACAGTCTACAAGTGAATGTCCCTGATAATTGTTCCACAGTCTGTTATACAAACGTGTGTTGGCAGCTGAGGGGAGGGAATTTGACTTGCAGATCGATGCCAACGTTTTAGGGTTCACAGGTGGGTGCTTTGTCAGTAGAATCAATCCACAGAGCACCCCCCTCACCTCAAGGCAGAGGTTTGTATTGACTCCTGTGTTTGAACAGCTCTTCAAATTCCACTGCCTGTTCTGGCCGTATCTCTGCTGACAGTACATATACTTGCCTTGTGTATAGACACCTGTATGGTGAAACTTGGGTGCCTTCATCTGGAGGTGACTCTTACAACTCCTGGTATTGACTTGTGCATGCTGCAGTGCATTGTTTCCATACCTTCCTCATTTAAGAAAATGTGAAAAAGGAATTAGAAACTGTTTAAGACCATTGCTGGATTTTCTGTTCTTCAACCTAACTCGATAAATCCCTCTGTAGGGAGGTGGTGGATACTATGGTGAGACACTTCAAGATGCAGATATTTGGGGATCGGCAGCCTGGATACGATGGGAAACGGAACATGTATACTGCACACCCATTACCTATTGGCCGGGATAGAGTAAGTGTTACTGTAAGCAGTTTAAAGTTTCGGTGGGAAAACTGTTGCAGTGTCATTTGGAAAGTGTTCTTTTATTGACATAAGTGCAAAATGCTGTCACACATGTTAGTACAGTCTTAGAAATGACAGGCAGTGCCAGTCAGGGATCTCTAGGGACTTACGGTGTTTTACTGAAGTTTGTTGTCTTCAGGTTTCTAGTTCCCAGCTCTTTAGTTGGAGAATTTGTCAGTGATAGTGTGAATAAATGTGTTGTGTTCTTTTGTCTGCAAGCAGGTATTTTTTTTCTTTTTTCCACCCAGATAGAAACTTCCCTTTTCTCTGTTCTAACCCTTGTTCTGTTGCTAAATGATAAAGTAGTTGTAGATGACAAATAACACTGGTTTGGTTTGGCTGCACTGTTGAGATACATCCTCCTGTTCTGTAACAACTACTAGATCAGCTGCTGGCCCTTCACGTCCTGGGCCGTGCTCACCAGCACCCTGGCTCTAACAGTTTGCCATCTATAGTAACCAGTCCTGATGCACAACTTAACTCCCATCTACTCTTCTCCCCACAGATCTGGTTATTGCTGGTACAGTGCCATGAGGAGTACGTAGAATGAGTTGACATTTACCCTTTGGGCTGAGGGTGTGCGAGAATAATCTCAAGCGCTGTGCTAGAACTCTTGACATCTGTGTTTCCCAATGAGTTCTTTTTGACCAAAAGTTTTTCTTGCCTTCCCATTTGGTTAGCAAGACATCTTGCTATTAATTGTCTGGCTTAAAAAAAAAAAAAAAGGTGACTCACAGTTTTCCAGAGCTTTGATATCACCATAGGAATTACTGCTTCAGATTTACATTTAGAGATACCTCAGTGCAGTTTCTCAGATGAATAAATTACAAGCTTTCAAAATCCTAAGGAAACCAATTCTAATATTTAAAGAGAACTGCACAAACTAATGGTCAAAAATATAGTTTCAAAGGATACCTAGGAGAAAAACATAACATTGGTTAGTGTTGCGATAGTCTGCAGTCCGTAACAAAAGCTTGTGCTTAATTCTGTTCTGACTGTGTCAGGTGGATATGGAGGTGACGCTTCCAGGAGAGGGGAAGGACCAGACTTTTAAAGTATCCATTCAGTGGGTATCAGTCGTCAGCCTTCAGTTGCTGCTGGAAGCTCTGGCAGGGCACTTGAATGAAGTTCCTGAAGATTCTGTACAGGCACTCGATGTAATTACACGGCACCTTCCTTCCATGAGGTGGGTGCTTTGGTGCCTTCGTGACTGGCTTTGTCTTGTATCTGTCTTAATGTTTGTATTAGTTATTACTTGCTGCTATTCTACTGCTATTACACTTCGCTAATGTAGAAGGGGTGAGGGATGCAGTTGTGTAATTCAACGCCCGCCTTACGAATTTGCACTAGAATAAGGAAATCTGATCCGAACTGAGGACTTGTATGTGCCGGTCATGTTTCTAATGGGAATTTGCTGTAGCCTTTCCAACTGCGCTGTCGGTGAAGGCTTTGTATGCTTGCCATAAGGGAGCTCTAACTGTTCTAACGTGCTGTAGAAATGTGTTTTAAACACCGTAGCCGTGAATGTAAAAAGGCGTATTGGAAAGGAATGATCGAAGTATTAATTTTCTTATTTTTTTTCAGGTACACTCCTGTGGGTCGCTCCTTTTTCTCCCCGCCTGAAGGTTATTACCACCCCCTGGGAGGCGGCAGGGAGGTCTGGTTTGGATTCCACCAGTCTGTCAGGCCTGCCATGTGGAACATGATGCTCAACATCGATGGTATGTAGGAAATTGTGTCTTGCTAATGTAATAGAGTTCGTTCTGCTTCTAAATTGAACGTCCTCTTTTCTTTTTTTTTTATCTTAGTGTCAGCAACTGCTTTCTATCGTGCCCAGCCTATCATTGAGTTCATGTGTGAGGTCTTGGACATTCAGAACATCAATGAACAAACCAAGCCTCTGACGGACTCCCAGCGTGTCAAGTTTACCAAAGAAATCAGAGGTAAAGGCTGGCTCTGAAGCTGCTGCAACAGAATACTGGAAACGTGCTCGTATTACGTTGTAATGAAAATTTGCAAGGCACTCAGGAAGCTGGCCTATTCCTTTTTGCCTTCATCTTTCCCAAAGGCGACTCCTGTGCCTGAATTTATTTAGATGACTTTTGTGTTGGGTTTTCAGGTCTAAAAGTAGAGGTTACCCATTGTGGTCAGATGAAGAGAAAATACCGGGTCTGCAACGTTACTCGGCGACCAGCCAGTCATCAGACGTATGTATACAAGCATTTTCAGACAGTTTAAAAAATCTTGAACCTATTAGGTGTACTAATAGGTATATTGTTTATGCAAGAACAGTTGATTCTGGCAGTGAAGCTTTACAGGAATGTCTGCTCTTAGTGGAGTAGAGGGATAGTGTGGGTTTAGACCACTGCTTTATTTCTTTTAACACAGGAAAGCTGAAGCTGTATCCTGGCTTTTAAATATAGTTACGAAAGGCTGTAATTTTTAAAATAGCTGTGAAAAATTCAGTATATAGTCTATAAAATCCTTTTCATAAAGGAGAGATCCAGTAGCTAAGGAAAATAAATGTTTCCAGCATTTCTAGTCTGCAATAGATTTTCCATGCAATTTTTTCCTTTTAATAAAAACAATCTTAAAGTCTAACCAGAACAAATGTCCTTTATAGGTTTCCTCTGCAGCTGGAAAATGGGCAAGCTATGGAGTGTACAGTAGCTCAGTATTTTAAGCAGAAGTACAGTCTGCAGTTAAAATATCCTCACCTTCCCTGTCTCCAAGTGGGACAGGAACAGAAACACACATACTTACCGCTTGAGGTAAGAATCTAACTTTGCCTTGCATTGCGGTATATCCTCTGTTAGGCGGTATTACACCATCTCTCACTGTTCCCATGTAGGTGTGTAACATAGTGGCAGGCCAGAGATGTATAAAGAAGCTAACGGACAATCAGACGTCGACTATGATAAAAGCAACTGCAAGATCTGCACCGGACCGACAGGAAGAAATCAGCAGACTAGTAAGTGTTTTGTCCAGCTAAACAACTTTTGTCACTTCTTGCTGTTCTTCCAGAAGCGCTGTAGTGCACGTAATGATAAACAGAATGACCAAGAACCGCAGAAGTTAAAAAACTGGACTTCTTTAAGACCAATCCTTTTAAATAGAAAGCCTGTTCATGGCAAAGAGGGCGGAGCCACCTGAAGCATTAGGTGTAGTTACATAAATACTTTTCTTGTCACCAGGTGAAAAGTAACAGTATGGTTGGTGGACCTGATCCATACCTGAAGGAGTTTGGTATTGTTGTCCATAATGAAATGACAGAGTTGACAGGCCGAGTTCTGCCAGCACCAATGCTGCAGTATGGAGGCAGGGTGAGTTTTCCATGCCTTGTAAAATACCTTGTCCTGAGGTTATTTAAATTCATTAAGTGTTTTGTATATCTTCTCCTGAGGTGTCCTTTGTATGAGCGTTGTTCGACTATATTCAAAACAAAGCAGCATTTTATTTTTAGTTTGCCTTTGGTTTTTACCTAGAACAAGACTGTGGCCACACCAAACCAAGGTGTGTGGGACATGAGAGGGAAACAGTTCTATGCTGGCATTGAGATTAAAGTTTGGGCTGTTGCCTGTTTTGCTCCTCAAAAACAATGCAGGGAAGACTTACTAAAGTAAGTATTTTCTTCTTTATTCAGAATACCTCTTTCAAGGTTTATTTTCCTCATATTTCTGAAAGGTGATATGCAGTATGAGTTGCTTTTCATGCATCTAATAGTAAAAAGAGGAAACGACTTCTGCGGTGTCTTAAATATTCACAGCTTGGGAGGAGACTACAACAGAGTTCATAAACTAATTGGCCAGCTAGGAAAAGCATTAATTCCCTTACAGCTGAGGCTGTGTTTCCTGCTCTGGAGGCTGCATTCCACTTGTGTTCTGTTGTTTTTACAAATAACTGATGATGGGTCTTTCATTCTAAAACCTGAACTAATTTTTTCTTAACTTTCACTGCCTCCCAGGCAACATACGCCATGTTTCTTCCCTTGTCCTTCAAATTACGCTACAGAATCCTAAAGATACAGGTTGGGTGAACTACTCAAATGTTTGGCAAGAGTCATGGTTGCAGTAATGCTCAGAGAAGTTTGGTGAATGAGTGAAAAATCTACCGGAGCATCAATATTAATTTGAGAATCTGCCTCAGAATGTTCTACTCAGATGTGTGTTTGTTTCTGCAAGACTTCTAAAATTACAGAAACAGAGGCTTATGAAACTTCCTCTGACAGAATTAGAGTTGTATTAGTGAGTTCCTTATAGTGATAGACTTGCTAAAAAATAATTACTTTAGCGTTAGATTGGAAGTGCTGTGAAATAGCTGGAATAGCTTAGATCTTATTGATAAAATGAATGGTGAAGTGAAACACAGTGAAAATCCAGGACAAATCAGTTTGTATTTCATCTACAGGAGTTTTACTGACCAGCTGCGCAAGATCTCCAAGGACGCAGGGATGCCGATCCAAGGCCAACCCTGCTTCTGCAAATACGCCCAGGGTGCAGACAGTGTGGAGCCCATGTTTAAACACTTAAAACTGACTTACGTTGGTCTGCAGCTGATCGTGGTGATTCTGCCTGGAAAGACGCCTGTGTACGGTATGGAGAAGAGGCTGTAAAGTGTTAATTAGTTGTACAGCAAGTGGGGGCATCATATTATGTGCTTCAGCAGTAGGAAGGAGGCAGAGCAGGCTATACGTTCTGTTTAAAAGCGGGTTTTGGTGATGGTTTGTCAGGCCTGATTGGAGTACTTCTGTATTACCAAAGAGCGAACTGAACCTTTGTCAGTGAACTTCTAAGGATCTGAATTACAGTAATGTTGGGGGGAGGGGGGAGAAAGCAGATGGAACTACTTACTGACTGTTCAGGTATTGGAACCACTAACTTCTTCTTCTGTCACAGCTGAAGTAAAGCGGGTTGGTGACACTCTTCTAGGAATGGCCACTCAGTGTGTTCAGGTAAAGAATGTGGTAAAAACCTCACCACAAACGCTGTCCAACCTGTGTCTGAAGATAAATGCAAAGCTTGGAGGAATCAACAATGTACTTGTACCTCATCAAAGGTGAGATGAAAGCTCTCCTTGTAGTCTGGATTGTCAAGCAAAACAGCCTTGTTTTGTTTGCTAAAATGATACCTTTCAAAATACTACGTGCTTTAGAAATGCCCACAGTCTGAGGTGAACAGAAGGAGGCTCCTGCATTCAGAGTCTGCCTAGGATCATCTCTAGTGTTAGAGCCATCCAGCAGTGTGTGTGGAAACAAGCTCTCAAAGGCTTTTTTTTCCCATGTCTCTTTTTCCTGCCTTTGTGTTCATTTAGTCTTAACCTTTTCCTCTTGCTACCTCCTTAAGCATACTGTATTTCCTTCCAAATTGAAAGAAAAGGAGTGAGGAGGAGTGACTTAGGATAAATGCTTGTGACTTTGCCTTTGGTCCTTTTCATTTTCTGTTCCCTCTGGACTGTGAGAGGCAGATAACTTTATCCTTAAAGATTCTGACAAGGTCTTGGTTCTGTTGAATGGTTTGGATATACCTTAGCTGTAATTATTTTTTCTCTTGCTCACCCCCCTCCTTTGTATTATTATTGTTGTTATTTATTATTTAATAAACCTCAATTTATTATACAGACCATCGGTGTTCCAGCAGCCAGTGATCTTTTTGGGAGCAGATGTCACTCACCCTCCTGCTGGAGATGGAAAGAAGCCTTCCATCGCTGCTGTGGTAGGCAGCATGGATGGCCATCCTAGCCGTTACTGTGCCACGGTGCGCGTGCAGACCTCGCGCCAGGAGACCTCCCAGGAGCTGCTGTACAGTCAGGAGGTGATACAGGACCTGACTAATATGGTGCGAGAACTATTGATCCAGTTTTACAAATCCACTCGTTTCAAGCCCACAAGGATCATTTACTACAGAGGGGGAGTATCAGAAGGACAGATGAAGCAGGTATTGTCTAATGACATGTTGTTGCTTATAAAAAGGGTTTGGCCCTTGAAAATACATATATGTATACTTGGACTGCATTTGTCAAGGGGATAATTAACGGTTTCATTGAGTTTTCTTGAGCAGGCACAGTGTATGGTTATCATGTCTATCATGTTCCTTACAAAGTGGCATTTGTAAAGCATAGAAATGAAAATAATATTTTATCTATTCAATTCAGCACCTGATAGTTCAATCTTCTACTTCTAGGTAGCTTGGCCAGAACTGATAGCAATCCGGAAGGCCTGTATTAGTTTGGAAGAAGATTATAGACCTGGAATAACCTACATTGTTGTGCAGAAAAGGCATCACACCAGGCTATTCTGTGCTGACAAAACTGAAAGGGCAAGTAATGTTGACTACATAAGAAGGAGGTGATGGCAACAGGAAAGTAAGACTGTTTGGTTAAGTGGGGTGGTATCCATCTTGCCCACTAAAATTGAATTTATCTGTAGAAGCAGTAGCAGTTCTGTGCAGTAACATGCTTTCTCTACCAAAATAACCAGTTCCTCCCCCTTTTTTGTAATTGCTCTAGATCAAGCGGTCAAATGGAACAGCTTGTTCCCAGCCCGTTTTGGAGTAGGCGTACTCTATATCCTTGTATTTGTGTACTTGGAGCAGTAGCCTGGGTTTTTATAGTCTGGGATTCCTGACTATAAACTGAACTGGTTGTTCAGTTTGTTGCCTGTTCTGTCCCCAGATGCATCCGTAAGATTTGCCTACGGCACAAATCCACAAGTCAACTAAGGAACCTTCTTTAGGAAAGTTCTTGATCTCAGGTTTGCTTAAAAAATACAGATCTCTCTGGTGGGAGTGCGAACAAGGGTATGACATAAATTTATTTCGGAAAACCTGCATTTTCAGATGCTGAATTACTTGTGTAGGCTTTATCCCACTCTGCAATTTTAATGGTACTGGCAAGTATTTTATTTTTCTCTGATGACACACCGGTTGGATGTGGTGAAGTTTCTAAAAATGAACTCACAGAGACATTTCATTCCTCCTATGTAAATGACCTTAATATTTTTCCACCTTTTTGAGCAGGAAGTTCTCAAACAGCTTTAAGTAGAGCCTGCCTTAGGAGGCATTTTTGGGTCACTTCCAAAAAGACCATAGGCTAATAATAAACTTTCCTCAATAGGTGGGTAAGAGCGGCAACGTACCAGCAGGCACTACTGTGGACAGCACGATCACGCATCCTTCTGAATTTGACTTTTACCTCTGTAGCCATGCAGGAATTCAGGTAATGTTTCAACTCTGCTGCGCTCAGGCCATAGGACTAAATCCTTACACTTGTCCCGATGAGTAGTGTTGCTTCTGTTTATAGCTTGGCAGACTTGACAGTCACATCAGTTCAGTGCCCGTTTGGCACTTGCTCCTCAGCGCACTGGTAGAAGGTACAGCCTTCGGGTACCGCCTCTGGTTTTGGTGGTGCTCTCCAACCGACTGTTCGTCTGTTCTCTGCAGGGAACCAGCCGGCCCTCCCATTACCAGGTCTTGTGGGACGACAACTGTTTTACCGCAGACGAACTACAGCTGTTGACGTATCAGCTGTGTCACACGTATGTCCGGTGTACGCGATCAGTCTCTATTCCAGCTCCCGCGTACTATGCCAGGCTGGTAGCGTTTAGGGCGAGATACCATCTTGTGGACAAGGATCATGACAGGTAAGGAACTGTGTGCCTCGTCGTCTTGGTAGCCAGCTCCCGGGCCCGAGTTATGTACGCCTTGCCCCAACTGTTCATGGTTCTCTGTATGTGTCTGCGTTTTTACAGTGCTGAAGGCAGCCATGTGTCAGGACAGAGCAATGGCCGTGATCCTCAGGCTCTGGCAAAGGCAGTGCAGATCCACCACGATACTCAGCATACGATGTATTTTGCTTGAGAGCATCTGGGAAGATGAGGCAAAACCAACAACCCATGCAGTCCTGAAATGTTTTGAATGCCTACTGCTATAGCTAGGGCCCAGCTGATTTCAGGCTGCCCACTACCAGCAGCTCTGAACAGTCGCACTGAATCTGTACTTCACAGCAATGTCTGATGCACCAACACAATTGAGCCATTTGTTTCATTGTTTTATGTAATAGAAATTCATAGACTGTCTTTTCTGATGCATTGGACTGAATTTTTACCTCAAAGCGCAAAAGGCCGATCATCCTGAAATTTTTAAAGGACTTGGCACGAAAGGTTTCTATTGAATATTTTGCTAGCTATCATTTTTAAGTTATCTTCCCATCCCATTAGCTTATCATGACGACTTGATTCCCTGTCTTCATGCACTGCTTAGTGAGTACGCGTATTATGGCAAAATGTTTTACTCCGGTTAAATGTAATCGTTCTATTGTGTGGGGCCATAGATTTTTTAATGGAGATTTTAGACTTCACTACTGTAAATGCCTTTTAACAAACATAACTTTCACAGGTATTGCAGTTTTTTGTCAGTTTTACTAACTATCTTTTTAATCTCTGCAGACTTCGGCTGCAAAGCAATTGCACTATACTGCGAGTTCAAATAGGTGGTTCTTGTTCTGTGAATGTGTAATATAACCAGATAGTGATGCCTGTCAGTAGATTTTAATTATAATGGTTACAAATAATACTGCCATGGTATCGTAACAAGTACTGAACCATCATTTCCCCCTCTAAAAATTATAAAAACAAAACAAAAAAAATTAGCTTTTAGGTATTTTGCAAACTTTTACAAAAGTGCCCACTTTATGCTGCTGTGTGGTTTGATAAATCTAAGTGATTTTAAAACTTTTTTCTCATAGAGGGTTTAACTTTGGCAATAAATATTTGTTTTTTAAGCCCCCCCTAACAGTGTAATTTTCTAGCTGAGGATTGTGCATGAGTTTAACCGACATTCTCGTGTTGTTTTCTGAACACACAATTTGGCAGTTTCTGAAACTAATTAGAAAAGACGCACTTCCATGCTTTTTTTAAGAATTATTTTTAACTGTTTTATATTCACTGTTGGTGTCCTGTCTACATTTTTTATAAGCTTGGAAACTGGGTGTTACATGTAGGAAAGGCTTGCCAATCTGTACAGTCTAAATGTATTGTGTGACAGGCAACCTAAGGACTTGTACCAGCATTTTAAACTTTTTTTTTTTTCCTCCCCCCCGGGAATCTAGGTTGCACACACAACTGCATTCAACAGCATGTTTAACAAATCTAAGTCTCATATACTGATTCTGTCCCAGCCTAGAAATTAGGGGTTTTTAATCTGCTTGGCTTTTTTCAGTGTAATAAAGAACAGGGGCTTGGTTTCAATGAATAGTCTTGGAATCTGTAGTACATTAAGACTAGATTCCTCTTAGTGTTAACTTGAGTTAGCACAGATTAAAAGCTTATTCCTAAACTGAGGAGAGCCAACACCACTACTTTGATAACAGAAGTTTGAGAAGTCCAACGATTGCACTGTGGTCTCTGATACTCGTGTGGGGTTTGCTGCTAAGTTGTCTGCTGTTCCAAAGCTTAGGAACCAGCCCCCTCAAAATTTCAGCAATATGAAATGCTGTTTCCTTCGGTCTTTAAGCTTGTAAATAAACGGAAGTTTACATTTCTAAATGCTGGGGTTTTTTTCAGTTGTACCAGAGTACACTGAACTCAGTCTTCAAACAGTTTTATAATATTCTTTCAAGTAGTACGTCTCATTAAATTAAGTTTAAATTTTTTTCATTTTTGTTGAAAATGGGACTGAAGTGAACTCTGCTCCTGGCACGTACCGTGGACAGGTTTAGATTGAGGGAAAAAAAAGATTCTTTTTAGTTGTTTTTTTTTATTTTATTTTTTTTTAAAGAATACCTCACTTGTGTAATAAAATCAGGACATGTGGGTGGGAGACTGACCGCTGCTTCAGCTAGATGGCTGCTTTTCTCAGTACTCGTTCAGGGAGAATACAAAAAAACCCTTTTTAGAATGAACTCTGACTGACCCAACACACATGGAGAACTTCGGCACCTTGAAAAGAAACTGAGCACCCTTTTTAGGTTTATAGGATCAAAGATCGCTATTTTGAGTTTGTGCACTAGGCAAGAATGTGACTGGTTTAATCAAGGGTGCATAAGAAATATTTAATTTTATCACCAGTTGGTTGTCCAGTGCCAAGCACTCCTAGTTCAGATTGAGTGAAGTGAGAGCCTCTCCTTTGTTTGCCTGTGACTGGACTGAATATTTAACCTCAGACTAGGTGGATTGTTAGACCTCGGCTGGCCCTGGGACACAGGGTGAGGACGTGAACCCGATCTTGTGTTAAAACGCCACTAAGGGCGCGGTGCTGTGGCTCTGGGAGAAGGGCGCTGAAGTTCAGGACTGTTGCGTGGTGGTAACAGTAAGATCAGAGTTTCGGCAGTGCTGTCCTACGTAGGTCTGAGTCCAAGTCTGGAGGTTGGGCTTGACGATCTGGATTAACCCCTTGGGCCTGACTGAATCGTTATGCATGTGTCAATCAATGGGAAGATGTGCATTCTGTAGATGTAGTTCTTCGGGTGTTTTGGTTTTGGTTTGGGTTTTTTGTTTGTTTTTTTCTTTTTTGTTGGTTTGGTTTTTTTTAAATAAATAAAGCCTGTTGGCCACTGTTTAGCTATGTGGTGTGAAAGATTTTAAATGTAGCAAAGTTTAAAGAGTTGGGGAAGGGGGTGGTTGACATTTTAAAAAATTTTTTTAAAAAAAAGGGGGGGGCAGAAATCCCATTTTCTAACCAGTTCTGCTTGCTTTGTGAACAGCTGAATTCTGAACAAGCTCTGGCAATCACTAGTTAGCCTGTCTCAAACATTTGAACAGCCTGGCTTATTTATTCTTGTTGTAAGTATCACGGTTTAGTGTAGTGCCTGTAGCTGCGTCCAAAGGGCGTAAGAGGCAGCGATGTACAGGCAAACGTGCTTCATGCAGTATGTCTCTCGTCCCGGACACACGTGTCAGAGTTGTTTAATCTCTATCAACAGCTTTGCTCTTCGGATGGGAAAGGGCACCTTTGTTCAGATCCAGCGTTCGACAAAACCTACCCCCCCACCCCCCCCCAAACTACCTTTGTGGATGTGCTGTAGGATTTTTTCTTGCTCAATAGCAAGGGAGTAACTCTGCTTTCATTTTAGGAAGGCAGGGTTTGGAGGGCATTGTATCAATACTGTTTCAACTACAAGGTTTTTTCCTTGTGCACTGGAGGAAAGATCTTGTAATATCACTTACAGATTTTCTTATACCTTGCTATTGACATTTTCATATTTCTATGTCTAGAGGCTGAAACTTTAATGTAAAATGTTTGCATTTGTTCATTTTGACTTATGATGTAATTTTTGTTTCTATATTGTTAGACTTGTAATGTTAAAAATTGTATTTTATTAAATTTGGACTGGATGTATGTCTATAGCAATACGAGGTACTCTTTCTAAACTGTTATGGATGGGTTAGCAGCCCCATGTTGCGGTAAGATGCTGGTCGTGTACAACTTGCAATGTATTCTTTTCTTTTTTTTTTAGCCTGCAGGGATATTTTGTGTTCATGTGTCCAAAAATAATAATAATAATAATAAAAAAATGGCATTCTTGTGCCAAATGTTCTGTTTTTCCTTGTTGATGTCTAATAAATGCAATGTACAGAGTGAGCAACCGATACTGTTGCCTGTAAACAAATGTCTTAAATTATTTAACTTTTAATTAAAACTTGTACACAATGTGTAACCTGTGGAACTCATTGCCACAACCTATTTATTTCTGATGTGTGAGGATTTAGAAAGGGATAGAAATATGCATGGATAACATCTCTAGCGTTCCTGAGAGGAGGGCTTAAATTACCTGTTTTCGGAGGCTGTGCTAACTGCAGGGGGAGATGTTCATAACGGGCGTATTTTTTTAATGTTCTCAGAAATTATATAGCGATGTCTAGAGAAAACAAGATGTTCACAGACTCTGTATCTGCCTGGAGAAGTGATTCTATATTAGAGAGCCCCAAATTAATAAATGAAAGAGCTGTTTGCTTATTCATCTTCTCTATTTCAGGTGAGGGTTTGTTGTGTCCTCAGACAACCGTACTCCACTAAAAATACCAGGGTAAGGACAGAAAAAGGCTGAAACATGACAGCTATAAATGAACTTGGGACACATGATTGCTTAAAATAACCTGCCTTTTCAGCAAACCCCCTGCTTCCAGGTTTTAATTTTTTTTTTTGCAGCGGAGATCCTGTGGGTTTGGGAACGGAGACACTGGCGCCTCAGGTGAGCCCAAGCAGCTTAAAGGTGGACAATGGCTTTATCCTCGAGTCTTCTGAAAGTGGTGTAAATGTGGTTGGAGGGCCGTGGCTGTCACGGGTGCCCTGTGCACAGCCCCGGGCCCAGGCCGGTGCCTGCCCCTGACGTGGGTGCGGGATGGGTCCGGTTCCCACCGGTTTGTGCTGCTGCCTCATGCGCTGCTGCCCGGGGCACGGACCTGAGGGGACATGGCCGGCCCGAGGGGATGGCCCAGGCCTTTGGCCTTTTTATGAGCACTGTCAGGCCCCAGCGTGGCTTTTTGTTCATGTTTTTGCTGTGGGCCCTCGCCTGGGAGGGAAGGACTTCACAAAATGAGCTGAAAAGCCAGGGTTTCTGCCCAGTTTCGCCGGGTGCAGGTGGCGCGGCCCACAGCGCCTCAGGAGCCGCACAGAAGCTGCCCCCGCCCGCCCATCGCTGCCCCCCCGGCCTGGCAGCGGGAAGGACTCGAAAACAGGTGAAAACACCCCAAAACGGCCTCTGTGGCGGTGGAGTGCGGGGCAGGCCCGAGCGCGGGCAGCGGGCGCCGCGCCGCTCCCGACCCCCGGCCCCACCCGGTGGCGCCCCCCTCGCGCCGGTGCCCGGCTGCCGGTGCCCTGTTCCCGCTGCCCGCCGGTGCCCTCCAGGTGCGGCCCCGGCACGGCCGCGCCGCCTCGCACGGGCCCAAGATGGCGGCGGGGCCGTCGGGCGCCGCCTTTGTTGGGCGCGGGGCCGGGCGGCGGCGGCGGCGCGTGCGCGCTGGGGCGCGGGCAGAGGCGGCTGCGGCGGGCGGCGGTGCAGCACCGGCCCCCGCCCCGCCCGGCCCCGGCCCCGGCCCCGGCCCCTGCGCGCGGCCCCCGGCTCGGAGCGGCGCCCGCGTGGATGGGATGGAAGCGGGACCCTCGGGAGCAGGTAGCGGCGGCGGGGGAGGGGCCGGGGCGCTGCGCACCGGGGGGGTGAGGAGCGTGTAACGGCGGAGCGTGCAGCGGAGGGTGAGGAGTGTGCAGCGGGAGGGGGGTGTGTGCGGGTGTGTGTGTGCAACGGGGGGGGGTCTGCGCTGAGGGGAGTTGCAGTGCCGGGGGGCTGCACAATGCGGGCCGGGGGAGCTGTAACGTGGGGGTGCGGGGGGCAGCGGCGGGATGCGTGGCGGGGGCTGCGGCGGGGGGAGCCCCGCTGCGGGGTGAGGGGGGCGCGGGGGGGGACACGCCTGTGCAATGGGGCGCTGCGGGGAGCGCTGCTGCGGGGGCCTGGGGGCGCGGGGGGGCTGCAGGGCCGCCCCTGTCTGCCTGGCTTGTGCCCCAGCGGGCCTGGGGGCCAGCAGCCGAGCGAGGGCAGGGAGCAGGAGAGGGGGCGATGGTGGGGGGGGACACAGCACCCGTGGGAGTGGGGTACGGGGCTGGGGGCAGGGGGTGCCCCCGGAGCGGTGCTGAGCCCTGCGCAAGGGGCCTGCTTCACACGGAGCAGCAGCTGCAGCAGCTCCCCGTACGTCCCCCCCAGCTCCCCATCCGTCCCCCCAGCTCTCTGCCCCCCCCCCCATGTCCCCATCCGTTTCCCCACAGGTCCCTGATCCCCCTCAGCTCCCTGTCAGTCCCCCCACATCCCCCCCAGGTCCCGGATCCCCCCAGCGCCCTGTCCCCTCCATGTCCCCATCCACCCCGCGCAGGGCCCTGTCCCCCGGTGTGGTGTTTCGGGGTGCGGGCTGGGAGCTGGCACAGAGCCGGTGATGCTGTGCGCCGTGACAGCACGAAGCGGCTCTTCTCCCTGCGCCGGGGCATGCGCGGAGCCGGGGCAGCGCACAGCCGGCTGCCGGCGAGGGGCCGCGGGGGCTGAGCCCCAGGGTCACCCCGTGCCCCCCCAGCCCTGCCTTCGCACCCCTGGCTGCAGGCAGAAGCAGCTGACGGAGCTTTCGGTCCGGGCCCCTTGGTGTCAGGCAGCTCTGCGGGGGTTTGGAGAGCCCTTCCCCAAAACTGGCCCGGCTGTCGCGTCGGCAGCCGCTCGCTGCCATGCCCGGGCGTGAGCATCGCTAACCTGTGCTGCTCTAAGCCGCAGAAGGATTTTGGTGCCTAAAATAAGGCAGGAGGAGGGCAGGGGGTGGTGGGGACTGGGAACTGCTGCCTTTCTACGGCTCTCAGGCTGGCAAGTTTGCTGCCCACCATAATGTAGCAGCGTGGTGAGATTTTAACGTGGAGCTGGTGCGTGTTTACAATCAAACTTTGGTCCTTTCTTACAGTATTTAATTTTAAGTGTGGCATGGAGATCTCTTGATGTCTGTGTTACCTTCTGGCTGCTGGCGTTTTGTGTTTGGGGCTGATTTATTGGCCTCTGGAAGCCGTGATTTGGCGCAGCTTGGGCTTTGCCGGCGCCTCGGGGCGATAGCAGTGCTGCCGCCTTGGGCGATGCAGATAATGCTGCCGGCGCTCCTACACCCTGCTGCCACCAGTCGTACCTGATTCTGTTCAGGTGCTTTATAAAACGATCTCTTGGATGGGATGGGGCCACGCTTAGGTGTGCTGGGTTTGCGTTTCGGTCCCACTGATGGCACAGGGGTCCCTGGGGGGGGGCGGGGGGGGGCTGTACTTTTGGGAGTTTCCCCTTTCCTCCTCAAATCTGGCTGGGGGATGTATGCTCCCACCCGCGTCACCCTGCGTGCAGGGGAGATGTTTACCCTGTGTCGCAGAAACCGCTGCGGATTCTGCCCTGCCTTGGCACCGCTTTGCCTGCTGACGGTCCCCAGGTATAGGGCTGAGCCTCACATATGAGCCTTGACAGTGCCAGGCTGCGACCCGTTGGGGTAATAAAGCAGAAACTTCATGTGTACCTGGAAGTGCACAACATGAAGGTGCCTGGAAAGGCAGTGGGAGAACCTGGGACATCCTCTGACCTGCAGGCACTGCTTGGGGAGGCATGCCTGTGCAGTGGGTTTAAAAATTAAACTCGGTTTCCCCCCAACTTTTAGTTTTCTTTATCCCTCGCAAACTTCCTAAACGTTGTTGACCTTAACCGTTGTCTTCCTGTGCTAAACCCTGCAAAAACCCCAAAGCTGTTCCGTCTGTTGGATCTCTTTATCTTCAGGAAACATGAAATTGCATGTGCCTGTTTCTGGGACAGGATTATACCAAGAAACAAAGCCGGGAGAAGCACCTTGCCTGGAGACACGGCATGTATGATTTATCTCTAAACGCTTTCTGCAGCCTCTCTCTAAACCCTGAGAAGAACAAAACAGAGACAAGTTATTAAGATGGCAGACATTAAAAGGAAGCCAAATCAGGCAGAAAAGCGCTGCTCTTTGGGCAGGGTGATGTGTGGCAGAGCTGCGCGTGGGTTTTAATCTCCTCACTCGGAGCCCCTGGCTGGCAGCTCTACGGGGCTGACTGTGGTGAAACGGGGCTGACTGTGGTGGGACATGGAGAGGAGCCGGTGTCGCCTTTGTACTGTGCCCTCAGGCACTGGGGGCTGCCTTTGTCTGTGGCTCCCAGTTCTGTGCATCCCTGGCTGCTGCTTGGACAGTCTGCGGGAACAGTGTGAGACCCTGTGGGGCTGGCAGGAGCGGGAGCAGCCTTTACCCAGTCCAGGCACCGCTTGCGGGGACCCCAGGCTTGTGATGTGGTGTCACACGGAGTCTGGATGAGCCACCTGGTGCGTTTGGCAAAGTGGTGGCACTCATAATGCCGGGTGCTTCTCACTGAAAAGGGGGATGTGGAACCACTGGGCAGCTGGGGCCAGCTCAGCAAGAGCCTTGCAGGTTGCCTCATGCCACCTCTGTGCCACTGGCATTGCCGTGCTGCTCTCCCTGGAGCCAAAGCAGCTGGTTGGCGACTCCTGTGAGTGGGTGTGGTGGAGGCGGCGATGCTCTTGCTGCTGTTTGTTCTGCTCTGTCGCATCATCTGCAGGTTCACCTCTGGCCCAACGCGGACAGTGGGACTGTGTGTGCTGGGGTGTGGGGGCGCTGGCCTCGGTGGCAGCAGGGCAAATTTTTACCTTGACACAGAGTTCACTGCCCATGATTTCCAGGCGGAAAGCTGAGGTTTGACATGGCACAACGATGCCCTTTGTAGCGCTTGGCACTCGGTCTCAAGGATACAAAGAACTGAACTGCTTTCAGAAGTAAATACCGTAGTAAACCAGATTAGAGCCTGTTTTGGCTCATTTCTTGGATGCAGCCGCCACAGCATGGGGCAGGAGCAGGGCTGGGGCAGCTCAGACATTCCCTCAGAAGACGGGCTCTGGTGCACAGGACGGGCTTAGTGCTGCGTATCGATGGCTGCGGCTGGAGCCCTCTGCCCCCTGTGGGCACGATACACTTAAACTCGGTTTAGTGTTGAACCAAAAAGCGCCTGCAGCTGCGTGAACCTGGTTGTGCTCATGGCAGCTTGGGAAGGAGCAGGCGGCGGGGGGGGATGTCTGGGCTGGCAGAAACGAGATGGTGCTTTTTGAAGTCTGGGCTCTGTGGGACGGTGTCGGTCGCTGCTCAGAGCTGGCGGTTTTGAAGATGTTGAGCCTGGAGACTGGTCGCCCTGCCAGCAGTTGCCTTTCCTGCTGGTGCTGCTGCTTCCTTTGCCTGCTGACGAGGGGTTTTCACTTCCCTGGGGGTTTCTGGGTCCCAGGTGGATCAGGATGGACCATGCCGTGTGTCCAGCAGCATTTGGCATGCCACAGCCCCGCTTGCTCCTCTCCGATTGCCGGCTGTGTTTTGGCGGGGCTGGGTGTGCGGGGAGGGGGCCATCGCAGACCCGCCGCCGCCGCAATAAAACTCCCTTTTGTCTCGGCCTGGTTCCCGCGGCCCCTCGGCTGAATGTGGCGCTGGAGAGGATTTAAATGACATGGTAATTTCATGCCGTCCCACCGGCGGCTTTGCTGGGACACAGGCAGCTGTTGGACAGTGGGTCGTGTTCCCCAGCTGTTACAATAAATAACAGAAACAAAGCGTATTCCAGTGCTTCTTACCCCAAACGGACTTCTCCCTTGGCAGCGCTGCCCTCGCTGACATCTCTGCCCACCGGTGCTCCGCGCGCACCTGGCGAAGGGATGGTGGTGATGGCGGCAACGCTTCCGCCACCAGCGCGTCCCCAGGGCACGGCTTTTGTGTGCGAAAGTCTGTGATTTCTCCCGGGCCGCTGAATTTATAATGGCAGGCGGATTTCATCCTGCTCACTGGCCGCATTGTGCTGCAGGAACAACACTCGCCCTCCAGCCCCCGGCCCGGGCGCCTGCATTTACATGACAAAGTGGGAGCTTGTGCAGCTTCGCCATGGAGAGTTGAGGTATGCAGAAGCCCCCCTGTCTCTGGGTGGTTTGGGTCGCTTTTTAACGAGGCTTCTTCTACCGAAGGGGAACTGGCACGTTTCGCCACTGGCCCCTTCTCTGCTGCTCCGAGCTGCAGCTGGGGGCTGCAGGCACCAGGTGCTGGCAGATACCACGTCGCACTGCCCGAGTTCCTTGGCACGGTGTCCTCCAAGCCAGGCAGAGGGTGGCTTTCGGCAAGATTTGCACCTAGGCAAACTGGGGGGGAGACCGTGAGCGCCCTGGGGTAGGGACATGGCATGGGAAGGGGTGAGCCCAGCCTGCATGTTCACCAAAGTGCTTCGGGGTCTCTCCCACCTGGGCCAAAGCAGCCAAGGCCAGGCAAGAGCCCGTTTCGCACGCCAGAGG
The DNA here is from genome assembly GCF_015220075.1 of Falco rusticolus. NCBI lineage: Eukaryota > Metazoa > Chordata > Aves > Falconiformes > Falconidae > Falco > Falco rusticolus. Next base: position 117,690,093 of record NC_051189.1, read on the forward strand.
TGCTGGATGCTGCAGCTTCCATTGGGCGCTGAGCATCACCCCTGGTCCCCCCTCCCTGCAATAGCTGTGTCTTGGGTAGGCACCACTGTGCCAGGCTGTGCACTTGCACTGGAAGATAATGGCTTTTTAAAAATCTTTGGATCTCGAGGTAGTTTAGAAAGGAAAAGTAATTATCACTCCTCACTTTGCTGGGCGAGCTCCGGGTGAGCAGCACGAGCTTGGGGCTGGGCTGCTGGGGTGGCTGCTCCGGCTCGTCGCATTCAAGGATGGTGTGTCTGCAGTCGCCAAAGTAAAACCCTCGGAGTCAGCCCAGGGCTGAACTTCCCCATGCTTGACGCTGGTCTTGTGTCCTGCTTGGTCTTTGCAGAGCATCTCCCTGCCATCACGGTGCTGCTCCCTCCAGCCAGGCTGCCCATTTATATTACCTTGCATTTGCAATATCTCGTGGCTCACATGAAACTCCTGAGCCAACTTTAGTGTTGCTGGAGGCAGGCTCCTTCATCTGAGATTCATGATCCTAATTGCGAGGCTTTTTGTTCATAAAGTATCTGGTGATCCTCTGGTGAGAGGGTTTGTACAGCAAAGTGTTATTTTCGGGCTGGCCTGGCCAGTGCAGTTGCATGACGGCTGTGGGACTGTTCGGTCACTCCTCCTGCCAGCCCCAAACTGGCTTCAGCTCTTCTCTGGCACTGAGCGCTGCCGGGCGGCTGATGACCTGTGGCTGCTGCCCTGCATCCCTGGCATCCGTGGGGACACCATGGGCATGTGGAGATTCTGTCGCGCTCACTGCTGCCAGGATTGTCTCGGGGTTGAGAAGGTCCAGAAGAGGAGAAACTGCAGGTGCTGGCCTTGATGTGGTTGCAGGAAGGGCAGCGGGGAGCTGCTGTCCTCCGGCAGGTCTTGTGAGTGGGCTGCGCAGTTTCTTGCTCGAAAGGCAGAGCAGGGACCGGAGGCTCCAGCAGCGCTGGCAAATGCCTCTTTGATTGCGAACCATGATTTAAAAATGCATCAACTTGCAGCCAGGGAGCTGGCGATTGCCAAGATATGTTTGTCATGTGGAGACATGAATTACACCACAAGTAGCTCATCTGAAAATCAGTTTCTTAAAACAAGCTGCCCCTGGAGCACAACGCAGCCGTTTGTCACGGGGGTGCTCGCAGTCACCCTGTCCCAGAGCAGCTGTGAGTGCCTGCAGGGCTCCGAGCCCCGTGTTGGCCTCAGAGATCCCAGTCTTGCTCGTCAGACTGCTCTGAGTCCTATGCTGCCTTGTCCACAGAGGTGCTGGGGCTGGCTTAGCCCCAGGCTTGGGGCTCTCAGCAGGTTGTGGAGCTCCCGGGCTCCTGCCACAGGCCAGGAGCAAGAGCAGAGGTTGGCTTTGCAAAGTCAATGCTGCAGTTCAGCCCCTGGACACTCACAAGGGTCATTCCATCCCCCCGGTGTCCTGTGGCTAGGTGGCCGTCCATCGGCAGGAAAAGTGTTGCATTGATGGGGTGCAAAAGTAAAAAGCAAATCTGAAGCTTAGTTTGCTGCGCTTCTCTCTTTTTGCTTCTGATATTTTTAGCCTGGAATTGAAATTTAGATTTAAAAAGAAAGTAGATGGGAGCAAAGGGTGCTAAGAGCACCATGTGTTCAGGAGCCTAAATTGGAGCCGGGTCGCTGTCTGGGGGCTGACTTGGACAGTTGGCTACCCAGATGGAACGCTCTGAATATCCACATGCTGTGCTCCCTGCACCCGGCCCAGCTGGCCGAGATCTTGCGGGGTTTGAGAAACAAATAGGAGATACAAAACTGGGATAGGTGCCGGCAGGCAAAGTGGGAATGGGGCAGGAAAGGCAGATCTCACATCGGAGAGCAGCAAATATTTGCTGCAATATTTTAAGATAACTTTGTGTCCAAGGGTGCTGTCATTTTAGGAGCGCAGCTCAGTCCTGTGGCCCTGCGCTGGTTCCCAACCCTGCACCTCGGGAACTTCATTAGTAAGTCTGTATAATGGGCTTTGTGGAAAAACTCGTACTTCCCTCTTCACAGGTTTGGGGCCCATGCTGCTTGAAGTGGGGTTTGGAATTGGTTTTTTTCACTACCTCCCATAATTCATAGGAGGTTTCATCAAACTGTTTTTAATTTTCTCTGGGTTTTATCGGCAACTTCCCTGGAGTTAGCCTTCCTCTCCGACTTTTTTTTTTTTTTTTTTGCTGAACAGCTGTTGAGAATTACATTGGGGAGGGGTAAAAGGTAAGTTCAAATACCGGGACTTGAGTTATCTTGTGACCTGGAGTTTAAAACACAATCATTAATAAACAGTATAAAACCAAAGCGAGCTGTTATCCTGCGAAATCTAGCAGTTAAATAATCGTGTAGTGCAGATGCAATAACGTGTTTCCTGTTTCTTGTGGCCTCCCTCCGGCAGTGAGTCAAAATTTGCTGCAGGATGGAGGGGAAAATGCACGTGTCTGCAGGTCCTTGCTGATGGAGTATCCAGGGAATTGCATCCCCATGGAGAGGGACAGACCCGCAGCTCTGTGCCGGTGGAGCCGGTGCTGCTCTCCCGTTGGAGGTGGCAGATGCTGTCACCACGCGAGCTGGCAGGGAGGCGGGTGGGGGGGGCCACTGCTGGCTCCTTGGCCCCTCGCTTCGCCTCTGGCAGAAGTCCCGGGTGTCTCGGTGGGGCCATATTTCTCTCCTCAGAGCAGACGTGGTCCCTCGCCTCCTCCCACCAGGCAGATCCTCCCCATTGTGCCGGCGCTGGCTTGTAAATCAGTGGGGCAGGGCTGGTCGGTGGGACAAAGGCTGCCTGTGCTTCTGGGGTGTCCTGGCTGAGCTCCCTCTGGCAGGACCCCCCAGCCCTGGCACAGGGGTGGAGGGTGCTTGCAAACCCCTTCCCTGCTAAAACCCACCCTGGGTGTTCCACAAACTAGAGAGTGACGTATTTGTAGGAAAAATACGTGGAGGCAAGGGTACTGTGTCCACCAGCCACAACCAACAGATGGAACTGGGTGAGACCGCCCTGTTCATGGCAGAGCCCCCTGGCAGCGTTGGATGGGTGCTTTCTTCTTCAGGGTTTGCAACAGCATCCAGTTTCTCCTCACACTGCGACCCAGCAGGTCCGGTGCTGCCTCCTGCTCGGCGCTGTCAGACCTGGGCTATTTTTGGAGCTGCCCTTACAACAAAGCGCTCTGCGCGCTGGAGCACAGCATGGGTCGGCTTTGATGTCGCCGTCGCTGCCGTGCAGCAGGGCAGGCGATGCTTGGCCCTCTCTGTGCTTGCTGGTCGGCAAACACCATTCTGCAGGATGGGATGCTGGGGGTGCCCAGAGAGACACAGCCGGAGGGTTTTCTCCTGCAGGAGCTGGGGAAGGAATGGGCAATAAAAACACACCACAGCCCTGGGAGGGCTGGCCTTGGTCTTAAGTGTATCTTCACTAATTCAGTGTGCTGACGTCTCCCACACGCTGTAGGTGAAGGTTGCTGCTGCAGACCCGTGGCGAGCTCTTGGCACGGATACGGGGCTCTACTTGCTTTTTAAAACTAGGGCTGGAAAGTTTCTTGCCGCTGTTCTCGTTGTTTGCTTATTGCGACATTGCTTGTGTGAAACAGAACTTGAAGTGCAGCTTTGCGGCGGTGTAGCAGGCACTTTCAAAACGCTTTTAATGTGGACATGAGGTACAACCTGTCCTTTGGTGTCAGGAGAACTGAATGTAGCCTTCTGTCCCTGCATCTGGTCAGGGAATTGAGTTACGGATATTGTGTATGCCAGGACACAGGTGCGCCCATGGCTGGGATGGGTAGTGGGAGTCCCTTGTTCTCCCAGATCCGTACTGCTGCCACACATGGCTCGGGGTAAGTTCCTTTCCCTGAGGCAAAGCAGAGGTTTTTATCTGCTGGTGGATGGTTTGACATCTGCACAGCTGGTGGTGGCACAGCAGAGCAGAGGGCTTGGCACTGCCCTTTGACAGCATGGCTGGTGGCGGTGCTTGCCGGATGGTGGCCAGGGAAGCTGCTCTCAGCTGTGCTGGTCTGAATTCTGCCACCAACATCTACTGCCAGGAGCGTGAGTAGTGGGAGACCACCCAGTTTGGGATGCAGTGGTGGAGAGTGCTGCGTTGTCTGTCTGGGCGCAGGGTTTCTCCTGGCCCTCCTGACCCATTTTCTCTCCCCGCAGCTGCAGGCGCATACCTGCCACCCTTGCAGCAGGTATTTCAAGCGCCGCGTCGGCCCGGGATAGGAACCGTTGGGAAGCCCATCAAGCTCTTGGCCAACTACTTTGAAGTGGACATTCCCAAGATTGATGTGTATCATTATGAAGTGGATATCAAGCCTGACAAATGTCCACGCAGAGTCAACAGGTAAGGCAAGTATTAGAGGTTTTGGCACTCGTTCCCCGCTTCCAGTTTCCTTGTGGAGGCTCCCTAAGTGCCTGGCTCTGTCTTCACCAGTGGAAGCAATCAGGGTGACGCGGTGGCAGGGGTCACAGCCCTGTCCAGCGCCTGTGGGTGGCTGGAGCCCACAGCTTGTGCAGCAGTGCTGGTTCCTGGCCCTGACAGCCTTGGAGGTCCTGAACCTCAGCACAGTCCCCTGCTTCTTCAAAGCAGCTGTGCTATTTTGGCAGCAATCCTGTATTTAAAAATAGCAAGCCCAGACCTTGGGCCATGGCGTACTTTTCTTTTCTTTGTTTTTCTTTTTGATGTCCTGCTCACTGCCTGTCCCCTCCTGCCTTGGCAGCCTGGGTAGCTCTGCCATCTGAAGGTCGCCAAGCAGATGCTGCACATGCTTTTGGTGGCCGCAGGCAGTGGGTCGCTCCCTCTCACCCTCCCGGCACGCGCGGCGGGTTCGCAGCCAGCTCTGGCGGGTGTGCATTCCTGCATGCCCTGTAAACACACTCTGCCAAAGCCGATGTGCCGAGCTGTGGGGCAAGGCATGTGGCTGCTTGTCTGGGGGCACTCCTGCCCGCGGAGCGCTCTGCTCTGCTCACTCAGAAGTGCCCCAGGTAGGGAGCCTGGGGACCGGGCAGGTCATAGGAGGTGTCAGGCTGTAAAGAAACTGGCAAAACGCACCTTACCCTTCTCTCCCCCTGCCTCCCTTTCTTGCCGCGCTCACCTGCATAGGGAAGTTGTGGAGTACATGGTGCAGCACTTCAAACCGCAGATCTTTGGCGAACGAAAGCCTGTCTATGATGGGAAGAAGAACATCTACACTGTCACGGCCTTACCCATCGGAAATGAGCGGGTAAGAGGGGGTGGCAAGCCCAGTGCAGGCAGCGTGACCTGCCTGCTGCCTGGGAAGGACCAACTGAAAATTACCTCCTCCCCCTTGCGTCAGCAGGGATGCCATGATTGCTTCCCCTTCCCTTCTGCACCCAGGTTGACTTCGAGGTGACGATCCCAGGGGAAGGCAAGGACAGGATATTTAAGGTCTCTATCAAATGGATGGCCATTGTGAGCTGGCGCATGCTGCACGAGGCCTTGGTCAGCGGGCAGATCCCTGTTCCCCTGGAGTCTGTCCAGGCGCTGGATGTTGCCATGAGGCACCTGGCTTCCATGAGGTACCTGCACCGAGGGGTGGCCCGATGGGTGGGTGGCCCGATGGGTGGGTGGCAGGGGCTGTGCCATGAGCACGGAGTGTGCCAGGGAAGGAACCGGCTGCCCTTGGCAGGCTGATGTGACTGGGACTGGCCTTGGTGGTCTTCGGGAGGAGGCAGCCCCGCCTGCCATGCCGCTCAGTGCCATTGCTGTGGATGCAAAATAAATGGGGAGATGCAGTGGTGGGGGCAAGTGACGGCTCGGAGGGGCTGGGGGTGCTTCTCGGTCACTGCTGGTGGGGCTGGTGTGTGCTGTTTGACGTGGTTTGCCCTGGTTCGCAGGTACACTCCTGTGGGTCGCTCCTTCTTCTCCCCTCCTGAAGGCTACTACCACCCCCTGGGAGGCGGCAGGGAGGTCTGGTTCGGTTTCCACCAGTCTGTCAGGCCTGCCATGTGGAAGATGATGCTCAACATTGATGGTGATGTATTTTTCGTGCTGGGGAAGTGCACCAGTAGGGCTGGGTGCGTTTGGGGAGGCTGGATCCAGCTGGCTCTTGGCCAGGTCTGTCTGCTGGGAGAGAGCAGAGACACATTGTCATATCTGTCCCGCAGTGTCGGCTACTGCCTTCTACAAAGCCCAGCCTGTAATTGAGTTCATGTGCGAGGTGCTAGACATCCGGAACATCGACGAGCAGCCGAAGCCCCTGACAGACTCGCAGAGAGTGCGTTTCACCAAGGAGATCAAAGGTAGAGCTCCCGGCGAGTGCCGGGGACCCATCCCCAGCCGGGCACTGCCTCAGGCGCTGGCTGTGGCTTCTCTCCCACCCAGCCCCTGCAGCAAGGTGGGGGTACAGAGCTTGCACACTTAAAATGTCTCCTGGGGCAGCGTTGTCTCCTTCGTGCACTTCGCAAGGCATTACCTGCTCTGCAAACAGTTAATTACTTAAGGAAAGGTGTTGGTGGTGTCCTGGGGAAGTTTTGCTAAGGGGAATTGCTCCCACCTTTACCAGTGACTCTGCTGTGTCTCCCTGTCTTGCATCAGGTCTGAAAGTCGAGGTTACCCACTGCGGGCAGATGAAGAGGAAATACCGTGTGTGTAACGTTACCAGGCGGCCAGCCAGCCACCAGACGTAAGGCGGGTGGGAAGATGCCCTTGGAAAAATCTGAGCTGTTCTCCTTTTTAACAGCTGCTGGTGTCGTTAGGGAGAGCTGGGTGGGAAACTCCAGCCTGTGATGGCAAAAAGAGATGTGTTTGGGGCTCTGCAGTGGTTTTGGGCACAGCAGTTCACGCAGCTCTGTGCCTTGCATGAAGGCAGCTCTGTGCCATGCATGAAGGCAAGCGGGATGCAGGGGAGGGTGGGAGTGCAGGGGATGCTTTGTCTGGCAGGCGGTGCGCTGCAGCGGGCGGGAGCTAACATGCCAGGAATTGTCCTAGTTTTTACCTCTGAGCTTGTATTTCTTCTTTCTTAAAATAGACACTGCCAAAGCAGAAGCTTTGTCAGGGGATAAAGCGATTCCCTGCCTTGAAATTATTCGCATGTGCCTGGGAGCAGGCTGGGCCTGGGCCCCTCTCTGTGTCGGGGTGCTGCCCTGCTCCCCACAGCCCCCCACAGCCTGGGGGCTGCAGCACCAGGAAGGGGAAGGGGACAGCAGAGGTAGCCTCAGCACCAAGCTGTCAGATGCCACAGCCCATGGATGTTCCAGGGTTCATCAGTGGGGTTTGCTGTGGGAATTGCCCCCAAGGAGGCTTGGAAGCAAAACTTTGAGGCAGAGGGGGGAGAGCAAGCAAACCCCCCAGACCTCCCCATGTGTGTTGGGGCAGTGCTGGGGCAGGAGGGGCTGTGCTTGTATTCTCTGCTGGGTGCTCGCTGAGTGGAGCTGGAGGGGAGGCGGGGGGATGTTTTTCAGGCTGTTTGCCCCCCAAGTTTCTGCAAAGTTTCTAGAAATTTTGCTGACAGTTAAAAAAAAAAAAGGAAAAGAAAAAAAAATGAACACAACAAGAAGTTTTGGCTCATGCTGTACAAACCCAAATGCTGGCAGAAAAGCCCTCCTTCCTGTTCTTGCCCGGTACCAAACCAGCAGTGCCTGCTCAGGCCGGTGTTGTCAGGCTTCAGAGCACGCACCGAAGTGGAGACACCTCCGTTGCCACAGCTGTTTCCTTGTTGTACAACCCCATCCCCGAGTGTATCTCTGTTTGTGTGCCTGTCACCTTGTGCACCCTGCTTCTCTGGTGCTCCAGCATCCTTGTATCCCAGTCCTGGGGCTTGGCAGGTGCAGGAGGAATGTGACGCCTCACCAGGGTGCTCAGGCTGGCTCTCCTGTCTAATTTTGGCTCCATAAAGAATATCAGGTCAATGCTTTGTTTTCATGGCGTTCTTTATGGTGCCAGAAACAGCTGGTGCTGGGTGAGGCTGGGTATCGTGCGCTCTGGCTGTGGATGGCGTGGCACCCCTGAGCCTCACCACCGGGAAGTTTGATTTTCTTTTCCCCCCTGTGGTTTTGAAGGGAGATAGACCCCTCCTGTCCCCCACGCCCGCTCTGCCTGTCCCAGAGCCACCACCCTGTACAAGGAGAGGCCACCTAACCTTTCCCTGGAGCTCAGCTCAGCTCCCAGGGAGGGCACCAAGCACAGAAGTCCTCCTGAGTAGCAGTGTGCTGTATTTATGTACCTGATGGTGGCATGCGTGGCATGTCCTGCAATAAACATTTGCCCTGATTAGCTGGATTAGCGAGGGAGAGCTTTATTTAGGGACCTCAGTCCCACGCTGGGGTCAGAGTATTCCTGAGTCGATTTCTGAAAATACCACTGTTGTGCTTTTATTTTCTTTTATGGTAGCTGGGAGTGGGAGCCTGCCAGTTCCCTCTCTTCCCAGCCAGAGTAAGTAGTGCTTGAGGTCTGGAAGTGTCTGTTTTGAGTAGGTGCATCCTTCGTGTCCTGCCTCTGCCAGGTTTCCCCTGCAGCTGGAGAGTGGTCAGACAGTGGAATGCACAGTGGCTCAGTACTTTAAGCAGAAATACAACCTGCAGCTGAAATATCCTCACCTACCCTGTCTCCAGGTTGGCCAGGAGCAGAAGCACACGTACCTGCCCTTGGAGGTGAGTGTCGGCTCTGCACTGCTGGGCACTCCAGCTTTTGGGCACCTTGCAAAGCAAAGGCAAGTGGTCTTTGCTGGCAGATGCATCACAATATTCTGCAGCTAATGTGTCATGGGCACTAGTTGCCTCAATGTTGACCTGGCAAGGGCCGCTTCTAGTAAGTGAGGGAGGAGACCATGCTGTAAAAATGCCATTTTCCTCCAGCTGCAGGCTAGGCATCTCTCGTCTGGGGCTAGCTGCAGGGCTTGAGTGCCATGCCTGTGGGGCAGCTCAGCTGTGATTCCTCATGTCTCACCTCTCCCTGACTCTTGGCTGCTGTCTCTCCCCTCCTGTGCAGGTGTGTAACATTGTGGCAGGCCAGCGGTGCATCAAGAAGCTCACAGACAATCAAACGTCAACCATGATAAAAGCAACAGCCAGGTCTGCGCCAGACAGGCAGGAGGAAATTAGTCGCCTGGTATGTGGCACGAGTCCCTGGGAGGGGCAGTGTCGGGGCTGCAGCTCTGATGGTGGGTTATGGCAGTGTGTCTGTGATGAACCTTGCTGGGGTCCCACTCCTCAGCTGCTCTACACTGGAGAGCTGTGACCTCCAAAGATGCTGCTGAGGTTAACAGCTTGGTTTTATTCCCCGTCTTCTTACTGAGTCCCTGGTCAGAGTTGTCTGCATTTGTGTAACGGACATTTGCATAGAGCAGCCCAGCTCAAAGTGACTGAAAACTCATGTGCAGCATCAGGTCCTCGTGCTGATGGAACCTGACCCAAAGGGAGCTGGAACTAAAAATAGGAAAACAAATTAGAGAATTGACTCCGGCTTTGGGTGTTCGTGAGGACTGTGTATCGTGGGGCTGTGGTGTAGGAACTCTGTCTACGGGTCAGCCTGGGGTGAGCCAGCGGAACAGCAAACCCAGCTCCACCAGTTGGCTGGGCAGGAGCTGGTTAATGGTGCTCTTGTTACCCAAATGGATGTCTCGGGGCTTTTGTAGCCAGGGACATCTGATATTCCTTCTGAGACTTGATAACAGTCTCCTGCCAGTCTGAACCTTCCTGTTGAAGGCTTAAATCTCAGGAGCAGGTGCTGCTTTCGGTTGATTTGGTCAGTGCGTTCAAAAATCAGGTCCCCCGTGGGTCACCTTGGAGGACAGGGTTCGGCCCTTTGTGTTAAACCACTTGCCCTTGCCTTATGGAGAGGACTGCAGCTCTGTAGAGGACAAGACTTCATGTGCCTGTGTTTCCTGGTCAGCTGAAGCTGTGTGAGATGCAACAGTTGGTCTCACTCCCTCCCATGGCCCTTCCTTCCTTCTGCAGATGAAAAATGCCAGCTACAACCTGGATCCATACATTCAGGAGTTTGGGATCAAGGTGAAAGATGACATGACGGAGGTGACGGGGAGGGTCCTGCCAGCACCTATCCTGCAGTACGGAGGCAGGGTAAGCAGGGCTGCACTGCCCGGGTGTGGAGCTACGTTGTGCAGAGAGATGCTTTCACACCCAAAAACACTGTTTCTGCACAGAACTTGTGCTGCCTTCATGTTTGTAGGTTAAAAGGTGGAAATTTTTCATCAGAGTGCCTTGGGTTTGGGTTTTTTGGTTTTTTTGGCAGTATAACTGTTCCAAAACTTGTAGCCAAGAGTCATTCAGTGACAAAAAAGTTTGCTGAAGGGGAGAGGGATGCTCAGGGTGAGGCAGCTCAGGTGAATTTTCCATCACTGTTGAGGAGCTGAGATTGCGAATTGTCCGTCGCTGAGTGCCGCAGCAGACCCTGGCAGTGCAGAGAGTTGGCTCTGGCGAGGCTGTGCAGCTTTGTGATGGGGGGCACAACCACAGCCGTGTGGGTGCTCCCCAGGGGCTGCCAGCGTGGGGCCGGGCAGGATGCGGCAGCGCTCTGACCGTCTGTTTGCCTTGCAGAACCGGGCCATTGCAACTCCCAACCAAGGCGTGTGGGACATGCGAGGGAAGCAGTTCTACAACGGCATTGAGATCAAAGTCTGGGCGATTGCTTGCTTTGCCCCGCAGAAGCAGTGTCGAGAGGAGGTGCTGAAGTAAGGAAGGGGGCAGCCCGCGCGAGTGGGGTGAGCCAGGGGAGCTGTGGCTCGTGGTGCGGCCACCCTGCTGCTCCCAGCCTGGGGCTGCATGTCTTTCATTGCTAACACTGGATCTGCACGCAGCTGAATTCCTCGTGGTACAAATTTGATCTGAGTTCAGACTGGGTGTTCAGTCTTGTTTCTGTTAGTTTACCCAGAATGCCTGACTGTTTATCCTGGCTGCAAACAGCCCCTGAGCCATCGCAAAGCCTGGCAGGTTGGAGTGAGCACATCAACACTCCAGCACATGTGAGCTGACAGTCAGACTCCCCTTCATCTGCTCTTTGCACCAGGTAGCTGCAGTATCACAGTCTGATACTCCAGCCCTAAAGCTATATTGAGCTCTTCGGAGCTGAATCTCCTCGGAGAGATGGGGTTGTGAGGGATATTTAATTAAAATTTTCCCCAATACTCTCCCTGAAATATGTAATTCATGTAGGAAGCAGCCTGACTCGCCACAGGTTTTTGTTACAGAGAAGTCTTAGGCTTTCTGAAAAGCTTTGGTAGCTTAGAGATTCTCTGCTTCAGTAGCAAAGTGACATAGAATGGGGACAGTTTTATTTGATTAAGGGAAATGGTCACCTTGGTTTTGGATTCTGCTGGGGACTTGGGTGTCTCGTGACTGAGAGTGGATGCATTTAGCCAAGCATTTTGTGTGCCTCTTCTGGGTGTTTGGCATGGTTAATGTTTGGGATGGTTTGGAGCAGCTCAGTGTCTCTACATCCACAGTAGCTGGGTGCAGGTGAGAGTGACACCGCACTCCTGTGACCCCTTTGGGGCAGAGCTGGGAGCCCCTTGCTCCCTCTGGTTGTCACTGCGTCAAATTTATCCTTGGTAATCCAAAAATCCAGAGTGTGGCTGAGCACTTTGTCCGGTTTGGTAAGTGAAGGCTTACGTTAGCTTTGGAAATCACCTGGAAATCAACTGTCCCAGGCAGCTGGTCTGCTCCCTCCTTCTCCAGCTTTCTAATGGAGAACGGCTCACAGCTCCGTCACTTCAGGAAGAGTCAGTACTTGGGTAAGAGGGCGCAAATTGGGGACAGTTCAGCTCTAACACGTGTTGGCCTTGTGGTTCCTGTGCTGTGTGCTTGCTGGTTGCTGTAAAGCTGCAGGCATGGTGATGTGTTGTCCCCATCTCTGTCCTGTGGTGTAGCCCTCCAGCCGTGGGTCTTTTCTCGCTCGGTGGCCGGGGTGCGTGGCAGAGTTGCTGTGCAGAAGGGCTCAGGGCTCACTGCTGCTCCTCCCGGGCACAGGAACTTTACAGATCAGCTGCGCAAGATCTCCAAGGACGCGGGGATGCCGATCCAAGGCCAGCCCTGCTTCTGTAAATACGCCCAGGGTGCAGACAGTGTGGAGCCCATGTTTCGACACCTCAAGAACACCTATTCGGGGCTTCAGCTCATCATTGTCATCCTGCCAGGGAAAACACCGGTGTATGGTGCGTCTGGGGCAGGGGCAAGTGGGGAGAGGAGAAGGGCTTTGCTCTGGCTCAGCAGGGCTGGCTCTGCTCCTCTGTGGTGCTTTCTCTCCCTGTTCCCGAGGACGCTGCTGGAAGCAGCACGTTGCTGATTGTCTGTGTGTTCATCTGCTTCCTCTGCCCGCAGCTGAGGTGAAGCGTGTTGGGGACACCCTCCTGGGAATGGCCACGCAGTGCGTCCAGGTCAAGAACGTGGTGAAAACCTCCCCGCAGACCCTTTCCAACCTCTGCCTCAAGATCAACGTCAAGCTTGGCGGGATCAACAACATCCTTGTGCCTCACCAGCGGTTCGTACAGCCACTGCCTCTCACGTTTTTGGGGCCTGTTTCCCCGGTCCCTGGTGGTGCTGCCTGTTTAGCTTTACCTGGGGAAGAGGGGCCTTGCGTAGCTCGTAGAAATGGGGGGTTGCAGCCTGTCTGGCCTGATAATGAGCAGTTGATGAGCCCAGGCCAGAGACTGGAGGTTGAGACATGTTTTGTGTGATCTGCTCATCTCTGTTGGGCTGTGCATCACCCTTAGGTGGCCCCAAGATGCTGACTGCTGCTTTCTCTTTTCTTTCCCACCAGCTCTGCCGTCTTTCAGCAGCCGGTGATCTTCCTCGGGGCCGATGTCACTCACCCCCCGGCAGGCGATGGGAAGAAACCTTCCATAACAGCTGTAAGTTCCCTGTTCAGGGCCAGGCTTGGTGGCCAAGAGCCCTGTAGGAGCTGGAACAGGGCTCGTGTGTCCATAAAGGGCTTGTGTCACTACTGTCCCCACGGTGACACTTTTCAGGGTGGCCCCGTGCCCTGTTGGATATTTCGATGCCATTCTTGGGGAGGTGGCTCCCCAATTCCCTCCTGCTTCTCCGTAGAGGAGCTGCAGTTTTGGGGAGTCACTGGGAGAGCTGGTGGCTGCCAGCAGATGGGGCTCGTGATGTGCTGGGCCCCGTGAGCGCTGTCAGGGCATGTGGGGAGCTCCATGCGGCCACTGTGCTCCCTGGAGCCACCCCTGGGCATACCAGTCCTTCAGCACAGCCCTGGTTGGGGCCTTCCCCAGGCTAGAAAGCTGGGGTTTGGAGAAGGGGGGGAGCTGGGCTGACTGGGCTGCTTGTGAGCCTTTTGGGGAGGATTTGCCTTCACCTCAAGTGAATAATGAGCATCCATCAAGTGAAGTGCCTCTTGTGTGCCAGTGAGGCTGGGTGGCAGCTCGCGCCCTTCATCAGGCTGTAAGATGTTGTCCTGTGCTCGTTGCAGCAAAGGAGAGTGTCAGGTTCTCTTAGCGTCTGTTTTAATTAAGCACGTCAGCATTTTCCTGTTAAGTTCTTCACTTTCCAGGACTCATAGCTCAGGTTTTCCTTGGCATGCAAATGCATCTTTGGAGGAGTGGTTTTTTTTCTTAATTAGAAGGGGTTGGGAAATGCTTTTGGCTGTTTGCTGTAGGTGTGGGTGGGACAGAACAGTCTGTTTCCTGGCGGCAGCACTTCCCCTCTGAAAACATCTCTGGTTTTTTTGTGCAGGACCACTGTGGGCGTTTTTTCTTAATTTTTCTGAAAGCTTTTTTGAAGCTGTGGCAGAGGAGGAGGGTAGATGGCCTTGATCTTGTCCTTGGTGTGTTGTTAATTAGACAATAGAAGGGGGCCCGTGAATGAAGCTAAAGGAAACATTTCTGTTGCACACATCAGCTCCGGTGATGCACCCCAGACCCTAGAGCTCCATTTGCAAAACAAAAGTGAAACCGATGCTGAGGGCTGGGGCAGCAGGCTTGATGCTGCTGAGGATGTAGGGTCTGCGGTGCTTGCCCTCTGCTCGGGGGTATGTGGACAGCACAGCAAAGTCCTTGCTAGCCGTGGTGCAGCGAAGCAGCCAGGCATTTGTCTCGCAGCGTGGGCCAGCACCCACTTTGGCAGCTGTGACTCATGCCGTACCCCTAGCCCCGCGTCACGGCTGAGCCCAGCTGCCCTCGGCCTCCTTGCCCTGATGTCTTTGAGGTCTCCCCTCCAGAGTGCTCGGCTGTGATGAGAGCTCCCTGCTCGACGGCTGTCACACAGTGACTCGGCTTTGCCGGGTGCGCAGGAGGCGGCCACACTGGTGGCACAGACCGCAGCCATCTGGGGCAGCTCCACTGCCTGCGGCTGAGCGAGGGCAGGCGCAGGGACGTGATGCCGGCAGATGCTCTGTGTGAACTTTGACCTGGTTCAGTCACCTTTTGGGCAGAGGGTCTCTGGGCAGCCTGGGGCAGGCAGGGCAGTCGTGCCGCAGTCGGAGGGGTAAGGACTGGCTGATTGCAGGGCTCCCTGGGTGTTGGCTGTGATGTAGAGCGCAGTAGCAGCTGTTACAGCAGTGGCATTGCAACTGCAGGTGGGGTTTTGTACCCCGGGGGCTGTCATTGCCATGGCAAAACCAGCAGAGCAGGGTTTGGGGTCCCACAGTCCTTTGCGGAAGCCAAAAAACTCTCGTTGAGGGATGGAGGGAGAAGGACTTAGGCAAGTGGAAAGGGCAGCCCCGCTCTCTGCTTGCCCCTCTACTGTTGGGCAGGATGAGCAAAGCGGAGACAGAGGAGCCACCACAGCCCGCACAGCCACATCACTCAGTGTCTCACTGGGAATTCCCATAGATGCTGCAAAGGTCATGGCAGTGTGAAACCAGGGTGTGACCACAACCAGGGATGTCCCTTTTGGGCGCTAGTTGCCTGTATGGTATTTGCTGTCCCATCTGACCTGTGAGCTCAGGTGCTCTGTTGGCTGCCAGCTGTGGGTGTTGGAAGCAGGCAGAGGCCAGGAATGTCCCACATCCTCTCAGTCCTTCCTGTTGTAACACATGGGTCTGGCCTGGCTCTGTCGCTGCAGGTTGTGGGCAGCATGGATGCCCACCCCAGCCGGTACTGTGCCACGGTGCGCGTGCAGCGTCCTCGCCAGGAAATCATTGAGGACTTGTCCTACATGGTGAGGGAGCTCCTCATCCAGTTCTACAAATCCACCCGCTTCAAACCCACCAGGATCATCTTCTACCGCGACGGCGTTCCTGAGGGGCAGCTCCCGCAGGTGAGGACCCATCAGCCAGCGGAGCTGTGCTGGCTCCCATGGAGTTCCCTAAGGGTGCACGGGGGTGGCCAGAGTGCCAGTGTCCCCCCTCACGCTGTGTGCCCTTCTCTCTCCAGATCCTTCACTATGAGCTCCTAGCGATCCGAGATGCCTGCATCAAACTGGAAAAGGATTACCAGCCTGGCATCACCTACATTGTTGTCCAGAAAAGACATCACACCCGTCTCTTCTGTGCAGACAAGAATGAGAGGGTGAGCGCCGCGGGGTGCCAGGGCTGGAGGTGGCTGATTCATCCCTTGTCCTTAGGAAGAGCCAGCGCTGACTCTGCTGAGGGGAAAGCTCATCACTAGCAAGCAGAAGGCTCTTTCTTGAATGAAACGTGCTTCTTCGTTGACTCCCGCGTCCATGCAGATTAGGCTTCTAGAAACCCAGACAGCTGTTTGCTGTTATTTTGAGTTACCGGGTGCTGATGATCCTGGTGACTTTTGAAATAGCCTCTGTCAGCTTGAAAACATCTGTTGTTTTGGTGATAGCTGTAGCCGCTGACGTGACAGGATGAATAAGCCCTTGCTTGCTCACAGCTGTGTGCTGTGCAGTAACATTGATTGCTGTAGCTTTTCGTGGATTTGATCTAAATTCAGCGGTTAGATCTAGTCTAACTGGACTCTAGCTCTACCAGAGCATGAAGATTTAATCTTGGGAACTGAGGACAGTTTTTGGTCAGGGTGCAAAAGCCCCAGTCTGTCATGGCAGAGACTCTAGTTTACACTCTGCAGGGTTCACTGGAATTCTGCTCACTTAATCCTTATTTCTGCAGTAGGATGTGCCAGTGCCCAGCCCTTGCCCTGCCTGCTTTCCTCTTGGTGCTGTTTGCTCTATCTCCATGTCATGCCTGGTGTTGGTGCTTGCAGAAAATGCCAGTGAGCCTGTTGGGGCAAGGAGCAGAGCAGAATGAGCTGCTTCTGTTCCCCGCTAACGGGCACTCGGGGAGTGGCTTTGCATGTTGCTCTCAAACCGAGATGCTGAGATGGGCATCCTGCGCCGCGGCCCTGGTGCAGGGCCAGGTGTGTTACGGGCGGTGCTCTGGGCAGCTGGAACTAACCAAACTCTACAGTGCTTGGATCTCTTTTTCTATTCCCTGTAGATTGGGAAGAGCGGGAACATCCCAGCAGGAACAACAGTGGATACAAATATCACCCATCCCTTTGAGTTCGACTTCTACCTGTGCAGTCATGCAGGCATTCAGGTACCGTGCTGCAGAGCTGGCTGTTGTAATGCTGCTGGTTTTCTTTGGCTGTTGTTGCAGATTGTGCTCTTGTGCATCTGACCTGGCCCTGGCATAGCCCCCCTCCAGCACCGGAGATGTGGGCAGTTCGATCCAAGCTGCCGTTGCGGTGGTTTGGCAAGCAGGTGCCAGGACTGCACTGCTGCTGCATTATGTGGCACGTACTCGATTTCTCTGCTGGAGCCAAGGATCTCTCCTATGAGATTTTCCTCCTTCAGACTGGCCAATTCAGCAGCTTGTCAGCTGGTGTCTGAGTGGGCCGGGCTCGCTGGGGCGCCTGGTAGTCAGCAGAGACCTGTTGTCTGGCTGTGGGTGGGAGAGCTGGGGCCAGCCATCCCTGGAGCAGGCGGCTTGCTTTGCAGCTGCCTTTCTTCAGGCAGCCAGGATTAGTCAGAAACAGTACTGAAAAAATTGCACTCATGTAATCTACAGCTGCTTCCACAAGGGAGGCTTTTTGGCTTCCTCTCCCCCTGCGAGGACAGCAGGGAGCTGGCCCGGTTCGGTGGGGAGCCAGTGCGATACGTGATGCAGTGTTGGGAGCCGGGGTGGCAGCGCAGAAGCACCAGCAGCTCCTGGGCACAGGGCAGCAGCGTTAATGCTGGTTTGCACCTCGGTGCTAAGGGCTTTCCTGCCTTCCAGTGCCTGTGCACGTGTGGGGTTCTCAGATTAGGGAAGGATGGGCATCTCTCCTGCCCAGGCTGTCTTCTGGGTCGTTTTGATCAGGGCACAGGTGATGCAGATGCGAGGCACCACCTCTCACGCTGCCCCCTCTCCTTCCCAGGGTACGAGCCGGCCATCCCATTACTACGTGCTCTGGGATGACAACCGGTTCACCGCGGATGAGCTGCAGATCCTCACATACCAGCTGTGCCATACTTACGTGCGCTGCACCCGCTCGGTCTCCATCCCGGCCCCAGCGTACTATGCCCGACTGGTAGCATTCAGAGCGCGGTACCATCTTGTGGACAAGGAGCACGACAGGTGAGGGGGCTTTGCCCATGGCCCCAGGAGGGAAGACCCCAGGGATGGGCAGGAGCATGAGCACCCTGCCTTGATGTGTGAAAGTGCCCATGTCCCAGCAGTGCTTGGGGGGAGACAGGCACGTAGCCGCATCCTCTTAGGTCCCAGCCTAGGGAGAACTGCGGGTAAAGGAGGGTTACATCCCATCCTGAGCTTGTCCTGGGCCTGGAGGAGCACCCCGGGGGTGTCCGAGCGTAACCAGCCACTTCAAGGTGCTGGAATCTCTGCAGTGCCAGGCACGTGCAGCATCCCCGTATGCTGTGGTGAGATGCCTTCCTGTGCTGCCGGAGCTCGGTGGACTCTGATCTCCGAGGGGGTTTCTCAGTGTTCCTGTGGGGAGAAATACAAAATAATTATGCAGTGATTTCCTTGATTTTCAGCGGCGAGGGCAGCCATATATCTGGACAGAGCAACGGCAGAGACCCCCAGGCCTTGGCGAAGGCTGTGCAGGTTCATCAGGACACTTTACGTACCATGTACTTTGCTTGAAAGCCTAACTTTTGTTACCTCACTCAAGAAAGCTTTCAGATTTGTAGGAGCCATACAAAAAAGGAAGCATTGGGACACCTTGTTTTTTTTCCAATGAGAAATCACTGCAGGGCAGGCAGCGTCGATTCGAGGCAGGAGACCAGCACCACGGGACAGAAAGATCCAACACCTTTGTAGGATTGGAAGAGACTGATGATTATTTTTTTAATTTTTCTGGCTTTGCAAAATTTTGACCTGACCAAACACATGAAGGCATTCAAGGAAGGGATAAAACTCCCAGGAGGCGGAAGCAGGTTTTCATTTTAAGATGCAATACTATAGACTCCTGACTGTGAAATGGCCGATGTGGTCCTCCGTTGCCCACCAGGCGCTGGTAGGTATTTTTTGTGGGGGTTGGGGGGAGGGGATTTTTAGAGCCTTAAAACAGAAGACTAGATTTATAAAACTAATATTTTAGAGTATGAGATGCTTTAATGGGTTAAGGGGAAAAACAACTAGTTTATAGGAGAATTCTAACACTAACAGTTCCCCACCCCCGAATAATTCCCCCCATATAATGTAAGGCACCCTAGCACTTAGCTCAGAACTGAAAACTGTCTTCCTTGTGTTAAAAGCTAGTTAGCTGCTGCCATTTGAAGCAACAGTCACAGACTTTTCCATGGGTGAGTGCCTTACTATGATGCTGCAAAATTTCAATGTTTTTAATCTTGTAAGGAAAATAGTAATCTTGTCTTGATGGTGGTCCATATTTCCATCGGAAGGAGTTAATTTCTATGGTCCTCAGTTGCAGTTTTGTTAGATCATGACCTCATGGTGGTTAAACTCCATTGAAAGATGTGCACTTTCATATAGGACACGTTTAATGGCTGCTGACCCATTTTTGTTTCCAGTGTACTACTTGTTATTTAAAACTTTCTGACAAATGGGGGCATCTTCATCCCATGAGGACAGAAATCGCTATAGATTTCTTTCTTCTCTCCCCTTCCCCCCTCCTCGAATTTTTATGATGGACACCGGGATTTTTTTACTAAACATTATTTTTATATGATACTGAGTCTGTTGCCAAAATACACAAGTCATTAACATTCTCAGAGTTTACATCACCACACTTCCTGAGGCTGTGGGCTCACGCCAGAAATTTCTAACGTTTCCTGTCCGATGAGTGTTACCAATTGCAGTCCATGCAGCGCCGGGTGCTCCTCAGCACCCGTCTCCAATGTGCATTCGGCACATATCTGCCCGGGTCAGCTGCTTTCCGAAGTACCGTGTACCCCAACTCCAGCACCTCCAAACTGCCACCCTCTCTGCTGCTAGGTTTTGCTGCTCTTCGTGTCATGGTATCACTGATCTCATGCACAGGGTTTTTTTTATTCTGAAAGCACACCAGATTTGTTCCTTAGTCAGAATGATGAAATCCTTTTATTGTCATGGGGGAAACTCCTGCTGATTTGGGTTTGTAACGGGAAAAAAAGCCTTTTTCCCAACAGTAACGTAACGACTGCTTTCACACTCATTTTGTTGCACAGAATGACCGTCATGCACAGTGGGGCAGTAGTAGCAGCTCATTACCAGTATCATGTGGGCAGATTATCTGGGCTTTTTTTTTATATGAAAGTGTGCACCGCATTTCCTTCAAGAGAAAAAACGACGCGCACACTCCTACCAAGCTCTTAAAGGGAAGAGCTCTGTTATCATTTTACTGCCAAACGTGAACACATTTCCAAGGCAGATGCACCACAAGCACTGCCCCTTGTCAGTACGCGTGGATAGAAGCACACCTTTTTTGTTTTGTACTTTCTGATGTTTAAACTTGCCTTGCCTTCATGAAAACCACATCGGTCACGTTGGCCCATTGATCTGTCCTAACCCTGGGAATTCGCACTACCCGTTTTCTTTTTGGGCAATGTGTTTGTGAAAGATGAAGACATCAATATGCTATGCAAACTAAGCGCTGAGCCCACTGATGTCATGTTTTGTGAAGATCCTACATTTAGCACAGTCCTATTTTTCCTCAAGACTACAGTATTTGGTTCATATTCTCCTTTGCACCTTGTGTCAACCTCCACTGCTGTATATTTACAAGGTGACGGGGAGGAGACCAGGAACTATTCATGGTCAGTAGGGTAGTGAACTCTTAGGAAGGCTTTTAGAGCGTAGGGGATGCATCAACACTAAGTGTCAACATGAGAAGCCTACATTCCTATACACAAGTGCCTGCATAGTGACACAAATTCAGCACCTCTCCATCTCATCCTCAGAACTCTGGCTTGTGTTCATCGAAAGCAAAATGATCTCAGAGGGGCTGTACCCGCTCAACTTGTGTTAGAAAGCCCCTCGTTAGAAATAAAATTGGGGTTGAGGTCAAGGTTCTCTCTGCAAATCAGTTTGTTCACCAGCATTACAACAGAAAGCACCTGGCTGCTGTTCTGCAGCGAGGGGCAAAGGTATTTTAGTTTCTAGTTTTTAGTTTAGTGTTTTAGTTGGGTCTAGAATTCTGAAATGTCTTTTAGTAGCTATGGCATAGCACGTGCCATTTTTAACCATTTGAAAAGAGATAGTGTGGGCATTTACAGAAACAGCTTGTTGCTCTGTAACAGTTTTTTTTAACCTTGAGACTTGAAATGTAAAATGGACCTTTAAGATTTGCACTCATTTGTAAGGTGGCTGTTCATAGAAAACTATGAATGAAGACTTGCTGATGTAGCACCTACTTTTAACAGCAATTTTAACTACACAAAAGCTTCACAGCTTCTGAAACTCTCAGCTGTTGACTTGCAGATCATGTTCTGCCCTTATTTCACCCTCTGCGTTGGGTTTTCATGGTTTTGAATAAATGAAAAAGCCAAACTCAGTAGCTGCTGTGCCCTTTAAACCCTATTTCCATTTTGAAGAAATTTAGAAGGGGTTTGAGTTACCCGCATGTTTTGTATAACGGACTATGCACTGTACCTTCTACGCGGCTCCAGCATTCAGCGTTTCTACCCTTTTCTTGTCCAAGATGCAAACGAATAACTGCATGTTGAGGTGCTGTGCATTTTGCTACCCATAGCGGATAGGTGTTAACCCAGATACATATCAGGATTTGTAGTTAGCCACAAACCCCCACAGGGACATCCCAAATGGCTCCCAAGTCTCTGCCTTCTCCATGCGCACGTGTTCCTTCTGCAACTGGAAACATCACCAGGTGCATGCAGTTTTGTGGGAAGAGGAGTAACTTTTCATTTACCTGTCAGTTGTTGAATGCTGTTTGTTTCCCTTTTTCTCATATCTTGAACATAAGGGGGGTGAGAGGGCAGAGCAGCCCTCTCCCCAGAGCTTCCAGGGGCGGCTGGGGTGTTCTGGTATTAGCAAGCGTACGTACGACCAGATGGCTTAGCGTCAAGAAGCCCAAGCGTTCAACGTTGCCTCGCGGAAGGTTTTCTTCTTGGAAAATTAGTGTGAAGTAAAAGAATGCGATTCTTTCAGGAAGGGAAGCCAGACAGCAGGACAGCAATAAACAAGTGAAATTCATATCTTGCCTGAGTGATTTGCACTTCAATAGTTGTGAAAAAAAATTTACAGGACTCCAGTGCTTTTGTGTTCAGTTTCTAGCCCCTTTCGTACCTCCTTTATACGAGCAAGTGTTGAACTGTACATAGGGTGTTTACAAGACGCTCTGTTTGGGTTGTTATTTTTCTTGTGGTTTTTTGGGGGTTTTTTTGCTTTAGCTTGAACTCTGTATGGTCCATTTGTTAAATAGACGTGAACAGTTGATGTACAGTACTTACTAAACAAGCAGCAGCACAAAACTTATTTTATTAAGAAAATATGGCTTATATTTTAAAGGTTGAATATCAATTTTTTTTTTGTATGCGTGGAATTAAGACTGGGAAAGAGTAACAAAATCCTTGGATTAGGCCAAAAGGAAATACTGTAAGATCATAACCACCTCTTTATTAAAGAAAACAGTATGATTAAAGAGCTACAGAACATTGTATTTATATTTGATTTGATTGCTTTTGTGGATTTTTTTTTTCTTTTTTGCCTTGGTCCTGACTTTTGCTTGCAACTTTGACTTTGCAGTCCCAAGTGTCTGTTACCCTGTAACTGTTGGCAGAAGACCTAAATAAAAGCAATGTGAATATGCTGGGGTGACACTCCTGAGTCAGATTGCGTGGGGAAGGTACATGCGCATTCCTGGCCCTTCACTTGAGAAAGGCTTGGGGACAAACAGTGAAATGCTGACTGTAGCTGAATTGCATCAGATAACTGTGGAGGATCCAAAACACTTCACCTTCCAGATTTCAATTTGATGAGAGAAACACTTAAGTGAACAAATATGTGCTTAAAACTTCTTGGAATGTGGTAGCCAATTCCACTTTTTATTCAAATGCCATCCATCTGAGAACTGATTTAATTTGAGCTCCTTGAGTTACCAGATACCAGAAGCATAACATTAAAATACGCTGCTTCTCCAGCCACTTTGGGTGCTTTGGGGGATGTAAAAGGCTGTTGGCTCCAAGGTGCTTTAAGGACAGATTTCAGATTCCTTTTGGGTTGGGGTTAAACTTGATCCAACGGGTTTCTGTAATGCATCATGTTTAACGTTCCCCAGCTTTGGAATTGCTTGCATACGTCCTAGTCCTCTCCAGTGCCAACAGCTTATGGTCCTGTCTTAGGGTTGCCATCCTGTGGATTCTTTGGATCTGCTTGTGCTTTACCTTGCAAACGTGTGTTGACATACCTTTAAACGATGAATTATTTAGCAGTTGAGCTGCAACTGGGTTTTTGAATAATGCTAAGCAATTTTAAGGAAGTGCTTGCTAATGGCATGCACGTACTCGCTACCTAATTTACTTAAACTGTAGCATGCAGAATGTATTGTACTGAACTGAGCACCTGTATGGATTCAGCACACCTCCTCCTGCTGCTCTTAAGATTGTATCACCTTTCTTAAAAGGAGTCCTACTATATAACAGAAATCTTCTTTTAGAGTTTCAAGGGGGCTGTTTTTGTGAGAGGTATAAGAGAAAATTGTGCCTTGTGCAGCTGGGTCTGAACTCCTGGAAAACAAGTCGGACTCCTCGGTTTCAAATGTTAGATTGGCATTTGAGCCCTGGCCCTTGGTTCCCATTACAGTGGCCTAAGCTGCAGAACCAGAAGTGCTTGCATGCCTCTAAGGTATGTGCATTTTGCAGAGACATCTCCCTCCGCCATATCTGCTTGATCTATGGGATTGAATTTCCCCTTCCCTCTCAGGATTTCAGCTAAGGAAATACTCTAGTAGCTTTCTTTTCATTTGCATGGTTTTAAAATCATCCTTACTGCGTAGCTTACCTGTTAACTACATTTACACTTCTAAAGACTAATTTAGCTGGCACCCTCTTGGATGGTCATTTTAAATAATGATTCTGAAATTTGGATAAGGAATCTCAAAACACCTCTTCTGCTGGGCCAAAGTTTTGGTTCTTCCGTACCTCCCTGGCTGCTTATCTGGGGGAGTGCCCGTCTCACTACCAGGAAAGGAGACATCTTCATAAGGACTAGTAGGTTCAAACCTGCTTGGACAAGTCCCAGTGTATCTTTCTTACCAAAAAATGACCACCTGGGGAGCAGAGGAAACAGAGATAAGGGTGCCGCTGCCTGACCCACCACTGAGCCTGGTACCTCTGAATCGCTTCCCCACGTGCACACAATTGCTTTGCTTATTTCACCCTCTGCTTGTTTGGTGACAGTTTGTGTACCAAATCTGTAACAAAGGGGTACTAAATATTGTTCAGAACACTGCCAAAAACTGAGAAAAGGGCAGACATATGCTCTGAATTTATGCTGATGTAGTGAATCAGTGTTTATTCTTCTCATCAACCCTAGTTACTTAAGAGTCTCATAGCTTCTCTGCAAATTGGAAAAATAAACAGAAGCCTGATGTCAATCCATTGGTTGTTATGGGAATGTTGAAGGATAATGTGCATTTTCAGGTTTTTTTAGTCAGTTGAGTGCATGCTTGTCAGATGTCTTTACGTCTTAGTCCCCAAGAAGGCTGCTTTAAAGCCTTGTGGGAGGAAGGCTGCATAGTCACACGTGCACCCTCATTATCTGCAGCAGCGTTTAATGTTTCAGCCTTGCCTACAGTTGCCTGGCTTTGTGCTTCACCCTCCAAGCCCTCCTGTCAGCAGCTCTCTCCCCTGCGTTCTTGCAGTGCTGTTTCCCAGGATCCCCTCCAGGCACCTCAGCACTGCAGCCATACACCATACGTGCATTACCAGCTTTCTCAGTGCAGAGGAAAAAGCTGGCGTACCCAGTTGGCGCTCGTGGCAGCGTGTGCAGAACGTGTCAGTGCTATCAGCACTCCCGCCCAGTGTGCTGCTGCGTCCTGAGAACGGGAATGCTCGCAGGGTGCTATGTTCTTGTGTGTGACTAAGGCCGAGGCGTGGGTTTTCTTCTGGGAGATGTAGTGAGGATTAAATACTCAGCAACGTAAATCATTTGGAGCTGGGCTAGAAGTCCTGGAAGCTGTCGTACGCCACAACCACCGCGGTGTGTGTTCGGCAGGCTGGAAGGGAAAGAAAGAAGGCCGCGGTTACGCGAAAATCTGCCTCTCTGAGGCGATGGGGGAGGAACCCAGCCCCGGGCTCCCAGGTGTGGCTGCTGAGGCCCCCGCGGGGCCGGCCCGGCGTGCTGCTGCGGGGCTGGGGCACGGCCAGAGCCCGGCCTCCGCACACAGCTCCGCGGCACCGGCCGTGACCAAGGGGCTCGCCCCGCGCCTCAGCCCCGGCCCCGGCCCCGGGGTTGTCCCGGCCCTGAGGTGGCTCCAGCCGCTCCCGCCGCCTTTCCCGCCCGCGCTCCGTCGCCCAGCAACCCCGCACCCGCTGCTATTTCCGGCCCCGCCTCCTTCCCGCGCGTCCCCGGCGCCCGGAAGCACCGCCCCCGGAAAGGGCGCGCGGCCCGGCGTGCGGAGGCGGGACTTCCGGCGGTTTAGGGAAGGGGGGGGTGGCGCGCGCGCGCGCGCGGCGGGGCAGAGCGGCAGCGCGAGCCGGGGCTGCGGGCGGCCACGCAACTTCCGCCCGGGGGGCTCCGCTCGCCGCGCGCCGCCGCCGCCGCCTGAGGGGACGGGAGCTCCGGGCGGCCGAGGCGCCGCGCCGGGGCCTGCGGGGAGCGGGGCGGGCCGCCGCCCAGCCGCAGCCCAGGGGAGCCCCGAGCCGGCCACCGGGCCCGGCTCCGCGGCGGAGCCCGCAGCCCCCAGCGGCTGCGCCCAGCTCCATGAATGGAAATCGGCAGCGCAGGTGGGTGCGCGGCGGGGCGGGCTGGCGGGGCTCGGCCGCGGACCGGGCCGCAGGGGGGGGGCGGGGGATACCGAGCCGGGGGGGTGAGGCGGCCGGCCCTGCCCCGCGCTGCCGCCCGCCGACGCCTGGCCGAGCGGGGGCTCCCCACCGCCCCGGGCCGTGCGCCGCAGGGCAGCGCCGGGCCGGGCCGCAGCCGTGGGGCCGCGGGGGGCGGCGGGCGGGGAGCTCAGCCCCGCCGGCGAGGGGGGAGCCGCGGGATCTCTTCTGTTAGCGCTTCTGTAAAGGGGGGGCGCCCAGCACCGCGTCCCGCTCTGCCGCCCGGTGCCCGACGTAGCTGAGGAGGAATTTTTTTGGTTGCATTTCATAACTGGTGTTTCCCCAGCAGCGGCTGCAGGCCGGCTTGCATAATGCTGTAGCGGCGGTGCTGCCTCCGAGGCACCGCCTGGCGAGCGTGCCTGCACCCACCGGGCTCCCTGCGGCACCTTCTGCCAGGCCAGCGCGGGGGGGTTCCCCTTTGTGCCGCTGGACGCTGGAATTTAAGGCTCATCCCCCCGCCTTGGGGAGTCCTGCGCCGCTACAGCCTCCCCCCGGAGCCTTACGGTTTTGCTTTCGGTCGTTTGATCCTTTTCTGTGCGAAGCACATGCTTAGTTGTGATGAGCTTTGTGTTTAAAATGTTGTTGGGGAGTTGGAGAAATAAGTTCAGCTTCAAGGCTCGTGGAGAAGTGGCAGGAGAGTTCAGATTTGGGCAGCGCTTCACCAGCAGTTCGTGATGGAGCTGGATGTCAAAGAGAACGTCAAAAGCCACTTGGATTTCCATTTCTGTTGTTTCCAGAGGTGCCACAGCTAGTGGAAATCTGAGTGGGAGGCTGAAGGGTCAATGCAAAACATGCATTTTCATCTCTTCATGCATAGATACCTTTGTAACTTCTGTGGAGATTCAAGAGAATGATGGATTCGGCTGGAAAAACTTGCCACCTAAGCTATTGTCCTTGCTTAATGAGGTGTGTGATGGAGTTGGAAGTCTTTTAGCGATCTGGTGGATTTCAGATGGTTGTAAACTGGATGTGTAAAATAAACTTCGCTTACAACCTGGTACAAGTCTAGTTGTCTTATGATAAAAAATAGATTTGCGAGAGTAGCCCGTAAGCCTTTTAGTTTTTCTTTGGTGCGAGTTTACCTGTTGTTAGGCTACAATATGTTAGATTTGAGCAGAGCGTGCTCTCAGACAGTGCTCCTGATGGGCTCAGCCCACTCAGCACCGTGTTCAGCGTGACGGATGTTTCTTTCTGTCTGCTGTGTATTGAGGATAGCATGAAGCGCGTTGTTAACATCCCGTGTTTCAGGGAACCTTCTGGCCATCAGACATCAGGATTGGTACAGGAGGACACAAACCATCCTCGACTGAGCAAAGAAGGGTTAAAGTTCTGTCATAAAAGGGAGAAGGACATCAAGGTGTGCTTCCTTTTGTGTGTGTGAGGGGAAAATATGGATGAGATAGACTAAGAGAGAGGGGGGAACAAAGATAGTTGTGAGTATAGCTGGAGTAAAGTATGGAAGCGCGTGCCAGCACATCTCAGTGAAGCAGTGCTGTAGGTATGTTCCTATTTGTGTGATAGGGTTAGCCTAGGGAATCTAGAAAGTATGCCTTTTCTAGCTCATCTAGTTTGAACACAGTTTAAAGTAGGATGTAGTTTAAAGGACGTGAAGCTGGCTATTCAGTGTCCAGGCTATGGGGAAATGAAGTAAACTGAGGAATAGAAAGAAAATGCTCACTGTGTAAAGGTGAAGCAAAATAAAAGCAGCTCTTGGGAACAGATGGAATTCAGTGTCATGCATCATGCTTCCACCTGGAGAGTGGTAAGTAAACTTCCAAAAGGCAGGTGTATTAAACCAGTGCTACCGTGGAACCAGGGATCCTCTGTGGTATGATTGAGTCAAATCAGAGTGCTATGTATGTCTTCATTTGCATTTCATAAATTGTTCCTTCAAAGTTCAAAGCTTTTTGTTTTTAAAAAAAGTGTGAAATTGTTGTGGGTTTTTTCGCTCTAGTATGGTATGTTTTTAATGAAGCACTATGGACATCTTTAATCTTCTCTTTGCTTTTCTACACAAACTTTGGGCAGTTTAAATGCTGAGAATTCACTTTTTGTCTTTCTGTGTTAAGAGAAGTAATTTGGGAGGACCATTAAAAGTTACAGTTTTGTGGGTGGGTAGAGGAGGGAAGAGGAATGAATCATAGGTGCCTTCAAAAGTTATTCTACTCCAGAGTGCGTGTGATGTGAGATACAATGGAAGTTTTTCTATGGAGTTGCAGTGGAAGCCGTTTGACTCATAATATGAGCTTTACAAATTGTTTCATCCTGGTAGCTTTACTTCCTTAGTGTCGGGATATTCCTTGAGCTAATTTCCTGTAGGAATTAAAAGAAGTGACAGGAATATACGGCTTATCTGCCTTTCGACACATCTGGTATGTGTTTAAACAATACTCTAATTGAACCACAGTTTCCTACTGTATCTAACTCCAGCTGACTGCTACAGCAAAGAGCTGAAGCCAGCCTGCAATTGATGTTTTGCAGTTTTACTGGATAATGTGAAAATTCAGCTGATGGTCCTGAGACTTGTGTTGAATTTAGAGCAAGAAGTAGCAGCAAGCAGGGTGACTTGCCAAGTAGTCAGAGATATCTTGATAACTGAAGGAATTTTTCTCTCTCATTAGGCTAGACTCTGTAACCAGACTGTCATGCAAAGCATTTACCTCTTAATTAAAGTTTATAGTTGGATACCAATCAGTTTTGTTCATGTTCTTCACAGTATTTAATTTCTTTGTGCTCTAATGCATTGTTCTCAAAACAGTGAGATCTGTTGTGAATTTATTGCTACTTTTTATTTTGCTTACATGCAAAACTTGTTAGGATGTAACGTAAATCTTAGTATTATGTTTAAAGTAACTGTTAAAATTGTATTTTATTCTGCAAGGAACTTTCTGGTCATGTGGTTCTAAATTCAGTAATATGACTGTGTGTCTCAGATCTTGGTGTTCTGCTCTTAGATGTTTTCCAGGCAGTAAATTGGAAAAAAGGGAGCTGCTTGTGTCTTGAATTTGAAACCTAAAGAGCAGGTAGATGGGCAGTGTGTTTCATGCTCCATTGCAGCAGTTCAAAGTTAGTGAGTATGGAGAAGGAATTAACCTAATTTTCAAAATAGTAAGTGTGAAAGCAGGGTAATAAAGATGTGTGTTAAAAATCATGTACTTTCTTGGAAAGTGTTTTTTTTTAGTGTAAGTGCAAGTACATGCTGGTAAAGGTTTCTTTTGGTGGCAAAACATGGTATATCTACACACAGCACTAAGTCAGTTTACCTTCCTAATTTTGGTCTGTGGAAATACCTTCGAGGGAAATGTCTTGGTGCGTGGGGGCTGTCAAGTTCTCTTCTCCTGGAGTTGTTATAGGTGTTAACCTTACAACGTGCATATAAGCTGCTTTTTGGGGAGTGAAGTTCTTTATGATTAGATATTGGGTTTAATGGTTTAGAGGCATTTATTATCTTGTAAATGCTTCCAGAACACTTCACTGTCTTTTTTTGTAACTTTGTTAGGATAGAACAAGTTAGCGCACTAGTATTTACTTGCACAGTTGGCTATCGCCGAGTGTGGCATCAAAATGTTGGCTTTTGATGAGTTTTAACATGAGCTATTATCTGAAACCTTGGGGGGTGTGGGGGGGGGAAAGCCTAAATTGTGAGCAGGAATGTTAAGAAAACGTGGATTGCATTACTCATAAATAATGTAATGCCACCCAGCGAGGCTGCAGCTACAGAAATAAGACAATCCATGATTTCTAGCATAAGAGCAGAGCTTAGTTATTGGAACCAACATGTAATTATAATCTTCCCTATCTTTATTCTTTATATATGTAGAATTAACTTAATTTTTGATAGTGATAGGCTTTTCTTTGAGTTCCACAGGCTGGGCCTCTGAGTCCAGGCAGAGGCCAGGGGCCCTCTGAAAGGGAATCTTCCCCCCGTGGAAAGCACCATGGAGAGCTTTCTCCCAGGTGCAGACTCCAGCCTGAGGATAGGATCTGTTAGCCAAATCTGCCTTGTGTTACTGAGCCACGGTTTAAGTAATATTTTACCTGCTAAGTCCTCTATCATCTGTTTAAGGCTGTTCAGTCACCCATTTAATTAGAGATTTAGAACCATTTTATAAACAAAACTGTTAAGTAATCATCTGTGATTTTTTTTTTTGTTCTATAATGCTGAAGCAACAGTAGGAAAAAGGATATTTTTTTGCTGGAAGCATGGTACTATGTAAGGAAAGGATTGTGTAAGGAAATCTGTATTTTCAATTAGCATCTTGCTACAAATCAGTATTTTGCTTCATGCAGTAAAACACTTCTGCATGCCAAAAGCTTCAATGTTCTTTAAATGGTTTGCTGAAAGTATTTCAAGGTTTCTGTGCTTCTGCTCTTTCTGTTCAGGCATTATTCCGATTAGGGCTTCGTTTTGTTGCTAGGTAGATTCAAGCCTGTGTTTTGGATGCACGCCAGATGTGTTCTATACTGCTGGCTGTATTGCCATAGAAATTGCAGTCATTTTTTGTTGTGCTTAATCTTTATTATAACATCTATAATTCCATGGAAGAAAAGTTTCTGATTCAGAGCTCATTTAAACCATTAGAGGGACTAACATATTGGTTTGGAATATGATCTGACTGAAATGGGAATTTTCGAATTGTGGATCTGAATAGTGACAACTGCAAATCTTCACTGCTTTCAAGTTCTGTTGGAGTAAATGGTTCTGTTAGCAGAGGTGCCATGGAATCACACTTGAAATTAATTTCCTTGTCCACGTATTTTTAATGATACTCCAAACATTAGCTCTTTGAAAAAGCAGTATGGTTATGAGCTTTTTCTTCAGAGTGTATTTCATAAACAATACACTTACTCTATGTTAGCGATTTTTCAAAAACATTTTGAAATACTATTTTCTCCATTAAGCCCTCTAAAAGTGGCAGTTCTCTTTTCCATCTCTTTCTGGATTTTGTTGAGATACTAGAGTACATATGAACAAAGCTCTTCAAAATATCTTCCGTCTCATCAGCAATCTACATCATTATGGGACGGAGGTTATTGGGCACGTTACCCAGCACAGCGCGGTGGGCACAGGTCGCACAGTGATGTCCTGTATGTGCCCGTGGGAAACACCAGTGTAAATCCCCTGGGAAATGCAATGGGGATTCAAGATACTTCCTTCTAGACTGGTAGGGAGCCAGCCATGGTCTTTGTGTGCTGCTGTACAAAAATGTGGTAGATAGAACTTTCTGGGTGTAGTATTTGGCTGTTTTGCAGACAAGATTATAAGAGCTTTTGCTCCTACTTGTTTATTGAGCATTCACTCGTGAGAAAAACCTTCCAACGTTGCTGAAGGATGTTCATAAATGACTTCAGCAAATGCAATGAATGGTAATCTATAAATTGATACACCTTTGGGTCCTGAAGAGATTATTTTTTCCTACCTGGTGTTATTACTGATTTAAATACTTAATTAAATAGTTTCTCTGCTGGTTTTTCCTGTAGGTTTTCTGATGAGTACGTTGGAAGGTTCAAGTTATTTAGTGATGGATCTTGTATCTTCTTGAAATGTACTCTCATGCTGCATAAAAGCCGTCCAACAACCTGTCTGAAGTGCCAGGTTTAGTTCTGTTTGTGTATTCGTTGTTCTGTGCTGTGGACCAGATGCCTGTCAGCGCTGGAGACTTTCCTTAACTGGTTTTATGACTTGGGTACTCTTCTGGCATGCTAAACAGACTTGGTTTGTTGGGGGTTTTTTTCTTGGATTTTTAAGAACTTGCTAGGCATGTGTACATATCAGATGCTCTGATGGCAGAGTAATAATAAATTTTTAAAAACAAAAAAGTTTCTCCTTTAAAACTTGAGGGCAACTGTTCAGTGCAGAGCTGCTCTTCTGGGACACTGGGAGCTGGCACGTCCCCCCCTGCTGCGGTAATGCTTCGGCAAAGGTTTTCTTTGAAACTTTAACACTTTGGTTTTGCAATGGTTAAATAACACGGAGGAATCAGCCTGCCAACTATAGGCACTTTGTGCTGTTCAGAAGAATACTACTTTGAGTACTTTGGGTTTGTGTGTTTATTTCCATTAGCTTGACACAGGACTTAGGCATGAGGTTGGGTGAGTCACTGATATGATACGGGAGCAGTAGCTGTCCTCAGAGAGCGTCGCTTGTTATTTATGTTTTATTGGGGTTTGAGTCACAGGTTTGAAGTCGGTGACACAGACTTTAACAACGTGCAATCTGGCTGTTTAGTGTATTTTGAAAGCAGGATACTCCGAGTGGGTGCTAGTGTATTTGGACGGTGGTAGCAGGATTGAGTTAGGACATACTCATGTTTTCAGGTTAACTTGTCCAAGAGAGCATGTGTATCGCACAAAATGGTAACAAAATCAGCTGCATTTTTAAAAATCGTTCCTGAATAGTGTGTAGACCTGCACTTCTCATTCATTTATTGGTTGCTTAATTCCCATTTGCCAAAATCTGTGTTCTAACTGCTGCCAGAGCAAGCTGTTCCCTGCGGAGCCGTGTGTGGTACGGCTGAACGAGTGAGGCTAAAGAAAGCCTTTGTCTTAACAACTGGTATTTTCTTGTTTTGTTCAGCACTTTTCCAAGGAGCAGAGGTTGGAGGCCTGCTTGCATACTTGGCTTTGAGCAGAGCATTTATTTTATGCCCCAGGATTTTGAAGCGCACCCTGCCTCGTATTAGTAACCGAACGTCATTTCTCAGTTTCAACTTTTTGCCCCTGTGCGGTTCATCTCTAGGATTCCGCTAATCTAAGCAAAGGGGTAAACAACAGGACAGCATTCCTGCAAAGGGGTTTATTTCTTCTCCAGCAGCTGATTGCTTAGTTAAAAAGTTCAACTTGGTGGAGTTTTCTAGAGGAGATGGAGGCAAAGGTTTCAGCCATGCCGTATGTCCCTGTTCATGGACTTCAACTTCTTCATGTAAGGTTCATGAAGGTTGGCTTCACACTGTTGCTTCTGTGCTGGCAGATTTTAGCAACCGTTTTCACATTTTACGTGATTTTTAACAATCGGGGTGGGGGGAGACAGGGCAGCCCAGACTATAGCAATCTTTTTAATGTTATCTTTATTTCAGCAGGGTTTTTTAGCATTTCCTACAGATATGAACTAAATACAAGCTATGGCATGTATGTCTTTGTAATATTAAAATAAGCTGTTGAGTCATTTGTGTCACTCAGATGTTTAGTAGTAATTTTTTGCATATGCTTATATTTGAAAATATATCTGGAGTAAATTGTAGAGTTGCTTTTACTTGTGTGACAGTATTAAAATGAAGAAAAAGTTGAAGAGAACAGATGCTTGGAACAAGTTTTGCATGAGCTGAGTCTGTGAGGGTGTTTTAAATGATGGTTCTTGGTTTATGTGTTTGTTTCATGGCTCGAAGCCAAGCCCACTCAGAATTTTTGGGTAGGTTTCTGTGTAGAGCCAGACAAATGTTACAGTGAAACTTAGCTTTGATGTTCACCTGTTCTTACTCGGTACAGGGTTTCCTTCAAGGTAACGTGATTTTTTCCAGGAATGGTAGAGATTAATCAAAAGGCAAATAAGATGTTTTTACCAGCACTTGACATTTTAACTCTTCTATGAAAATGAGTGGGCTGGAATTGCTATCTGCGTCACTGAGTAGGAGTAGGGGGGGGGAAACTTTTAACTTCATCAAATGCTCTGTAAATCATGACATTTGTACGATGAGTAATTTTTTAAAACTTGGTCTACAAAGCATTTTGGGTTTGTTTTTGTTTCTTGACGGGGAAGAGATGTTTTTTAGTGGAAATGCCAGTAGAAATTCTTGAAAGTGGACTGTGTTTACTACTGTGTTTGGTTTTGTAAGGCATGAATAACCCAGATCTTGAGCTGAGGATTCTCATCTAAGTGATGCAAAATAAATAGATAAGAAGTGAGAATGTAACGTAACGTATTTTACTAGATGGATAATAGCTGACTTTCAGAATACCCATCTCTTATTGTGGATTTTGATGGTTTCTTTGAGCAGCTATGCATATTCCTCTCTAATGTATAAGTAAATAAGAGTTTTACAATCTTGTGTCCTAAGTTGAGTTTTTCCTCTTCTGGCCACTTGGCTTTACCGGTGCGGTTACACAGGAGGTAGTAGTTTTACTCTTCATCCATTTTCAGCCAGCAAAATTCAAGAGTAATCTGTCTTCTAGTAATGGCAATGAAATTAAGAGTTTGTCGCAAACAACATGCATCAATCCAGAACTGCTTCGGTATTTTTGGTTTTGCAGCAACTTTGTTATTACTAGGGTGTTCAGAAAAGACTTGCGAAGCTTGTGCTTTAACAGCAGACAGACTTTGCATGATAGTGAATTCTTACAAGGAAGAGCACCCATGCCGATTGCAGAAGCTGAAACTCATGTGTAAGAGAACAGTTCAGATGTGGGTGGAGGCTCAAGGAGGGAAAATGGGCAAGTGTTAGTTTGGAATTTAACAGGTTAGCGCGCTGTTTGATGTGTGCTGTTCGGTACAGCTAGCTTACCCTTCCTCCAGTCTGCTGGCTCTGCTGCCTGCCTGCTCGTCCTCTAGTTGGTTCAGGGAATTGCCTGAGACTGAAAAAAAGGGGGTGCATTAGTAAGTCTCAATTGGAGGCAAGTACATGTACCTGCAAATGCAAGGAGCCTTATGTATTTTTAAACTGCTGAAACAGAAGCAAGTAGTGCCTTTGCAACACAGCTTGTCTGTTGTGCTTATCTTCTAATCTGTGACATTTTTTTCTTTCACAGGACCCGTCGGGGCACAGCCCCTACTCATGGTGCCCAGACGTCCTGGCTATGGCACCATGGGCAAACCCATTAAACTGCTGGCCAACTGCTTCCAAGTTGAAATCCCAAAGATTGATGTCTACCTCTATGAGGTGGATATCAAACCAGATAAGTGTCCTCGGAGGGTGAACAGGTAAGAAGGTGAAAGTTGTGTTGTAAATTACACTGATACTGAAATTTTTAAGGAAGTGGGACCTACTGGAGTAAATCTAGTCTCTATGTATCTTAAAATCTGAGTTTTATGCTATGGAGACCTGTGTGCAAATTCTCACAAACATCTGAGAGATGGATGCAGAGCCTTTTCCAGGTTCTCTTCAGTTTGGTTGTGACCACATGCTGTGAAGTGGGGCAACCACTGGTGGTCACAGTAGTTTGTGAGCTGTTTGGCATCAACCCCCATTCTTCAGGGCAACATAAATATGGTATAGCTATAGGCAGTTACTGGTTTTGGTTGCGGTGTGGAATCATGTGAGGTAGCAGGAATCTGTTCCCATGGGTGTTCTTACCCCGAGTTGATATTGAGGTACATTTCAGCATTGATTAATCTGAAGGTTCCCCTGTTTAATTCACTGGGGTACTGTGGTCAGAAGCTACTGACTAAAAGCCATTGCTGTAGGTGTAGGAGGAGACAGCCTTCAGCTGGGAAGCTTCCATTAGGGGTAGTGGTATGAAAGCACTGCACACAAACTGTTTTCCCCCTTGTTAATAGACATTTCATGCAATCAGCTTAGTATCTTTGAAATGGTTAGACTTCTCTTGAGCTCCACCTGTGTCCTTTCTCTATTGCTATATAGCACATTGTATCCCATCTTATTTTCATGTCTGCTATGTATTAGGGTCAGTTAAATCCCTTGCTAGACTACTTTTGCTAAATTTCTGGTTAAATGCAGGGAATATGTTCATGTTCTGTATCCCTGTTCATTTAGTGATCCAGCAAACGGTACATATTGAGAGCTGTCCTCTTCAGCCTTAACAGATTCCTAGTACAGCTTTTTAGATATGTATTTTGTCTGAAACCTCATACATTTTGGGAGCCAGAGGAGCCTCCAAAGAAAGAGCGGTTAACTGAAAATGTGATAGTAAAGCTGTAATTTTTGCTTTTTAAAGATTACAACATTTTGTATTTCCTGTATTTCTTCTCTGCGCTGAATAATTTTTTTGAGAGGAGTTACGTGTTAGTTTCTTGTGAAATTGTTTCATCAGTTAAAGTTCAGGGTAGCTGAAAAGCAATTATTTCCTCTTTCATCTGCAATTCTGTTTTTTTACATTTTAACAATAACATATTGCTAAGGCCTGATTCTGACTAGTGATTTTTTTCCCTCCCTGCTAGTTGCATACTGCTGTTACAAAGGCTTTATAAATACCTCTGTTAAGTATTAATTAAAAGGAAATTAATAAATTGCTAAAATTGGGATATAATAGTTCTGTGTGAATATTTAATATAATCTTACTGTTATGAAAGGTTAATTTACTACCATATTGTTAAATGAGGAATGCTTGTGAAGCTGTGCTCATAGGCACACAAGGAGAAATAAGCTGCTCTAAACTGACTTGGTTTGTATGTCTGATTCTTTTCTAGTGTGATCTTGTAATGAAGATAAATGTAATTTCACTTCAAATGTGTTGACTAAAACCACTCTTTTTTTGTTGTTGCTGTATGGCAATGCTTGGTTAAAATAGACTAAGGGAGACAAAGCTGTAAGAACTCTGGTTTGTCCAGCAGTGACAGTCTGTGATTCTGTGTTGTGAGTTGTTTCCACAACAGTGGGAGAAACTACAGATGTTTGGAAATCGTGCATTTGAAATAAGCTGTTCTAAAAATAGCAACTAAATTTTGGTTAAAATTTACAAGAAAAAAAAAAAATCCCTTTTGTGGTCCTGTTGGTAGGGTAATTTCCAGCTTCCTTTGAAAACCAAAATTGGTGTGTCTCACAGCTTGTTTTAGTTGGTTATGCTCTAGATAAATGCTGTATCTTTGCAGTTTTCAGTTCACGTGGAGAGAGGCAAAAACATTTGGTTTGAGTTTATAAAGTTACCTTTGTGTGACATGGTCAATATTTTTGTTTACCTAAGTAATGATTTCCTGAAGAGCATGTTTGCAGCTGATACAACTTTTCATACACTCTGCAGGTCTCATATTATCTAACTGTTGCTTTTGACTTTTGTTAGTTTGTGTGAGCGTTGATTGTTTCCCAGAAGTGCTTTTTATAGACTGGAGTTAATTTGAAGTGCTTTTGGAGGTTACTCATTCATAAATGTAGTTGTTGTAGTATAGGTGTAGTTCAGATGCATATGTAACTTTGTCCAGAAGCTCATCAGCTTTCTACTCTACCAGTAAAAACATTGTCTGGCTTTTCTTTATCGCGTTACCAACTGCTAGAAGCAGTTGTCTGGGTTTTGTCAAGGTAAACTGAGAAGACCAGTTGAACGCAGGCAGCAAACCTAAACAAGTTGCTTTAGTAGTCAAATATTTTCAAATGAAAGACCAAAGTTTGTATTGAAATTTGACAGCAAATTCGAAAAAATGTAAATTATGAATTCTAATATAAGCTGTAGTTTAAAAGCTGAGGGTAAGTCTAGCATGCTTACTGTTTTTTTCAAAGTAGGAAACTGAAATTGGTTATTTAAAATTACTAACTACCAACTTTCATGTGTGTAAAAATGTGGCAGATGTTAGTTAAAAACTGCAAGAGCTTGTATAAATGAGCCCCATTAAAAGAAAATGACCTAGTATCTGCTGACTAAATTACTTTAGATAGTGTGCTCTGGATTATGCAGAGAAGAATGGCTTTCATAAGTCTAAATCAAAATTAGTATACTGAAATACCTGCTTTGAAGAATTTCCCTTAGAAATACATTTTTTCCCTCTCGCATGCTCTAAGTTATTTCTAAGTTGCCAGTGGATTTACATAGACTCAGCTCTGCTGAAATAGTTTCTGACGAACATCCTGTCTGCATGCTTTTATTTGGAATAAATAGGGGGTTTAGTTCCTGAATAGTTGCTGCTTTTTTAAAATTCACCTGCACCTTTGTTAGCTGGAGGGAGGCTTTAAAACCTAGAGTGTCTTCTGTTTCCTTTTCACTTTCCTTTATCACGATGTCCTTTACCCGTGTTTCCGCTGTGTTGTGAACTGGAAAGCAGAAGGTAAATGGTGCTTTGCTTTGAAGCAGAGCTACAGCTGAGAGCTCTAGTGTGGGAGTTTGGCGTTACACAGCCTCTTGCTTTCTCCCTCTTGCTCCTACTCTTCATCACTAACTTTTATCCCTCTGCTTTTGTCACAGGTTATGTGACAAGAAGCTGGCACTTAGGAAACAGGTTTTGTGCGCTGATCCCTGTGCGTAGTGTTGTGAGGGAGCAGCGCATCAGTGCAGAATGGGGCAGTCAGATAAAGTAGACTTGTGCAGGAGCGCAGCTGAGTACTAAGTAGATATTTTGAAGTTGCTTGAGTATATTAGTGTGCTTTTAGCCAGTGAGAGAACTTGGATTCTGAGAGTTTAGTGACACAGAGAACTGTGAAATGGAGAATTTCTTTTCCCTTTCCCCTAGTCCCAGCTGAGAAGTGAAAGTACTGCTGCTAATTTTACTTGAAGAGGAAGACATTATTTATTGTCTTCCAGCAAAAATGGCTTTAGGTTAATATTGCCTGGTTAGAAAACAGTATACTAGTAAGCTTTTGCTTTGAGAGGATGCTAGCTTGCATATGCTTAAGAAGAGTGTTTTGTTCCTGTAGAATAAGGGAATTAATGATGTATCAAGTAAGGTACAGTTGTTGTGCCTCTGAAACACAAATAATCCCCAAAGAATTCAAATGTGAGGTATTGCAAAAGCTTCTTTGGATCTGATCTATCTACTACTTGTATCAAGAAGCCTTATTTATATAAGATGAAAATTTCATGGTGTTTTTTTAAAGTGTAATTTCAGCGCTAGTATGAGGTTACTATTTTCTTTATTGCCATCAAGTTATAACAAAGGAGAATGTGTGCAAATTTCATCAGGCTGTTGGGAAAAACCCAGATTATTAAGGACTTAGAGAAGACTTTTTTGTTAGGGTATATACTCTTCTATATACAGTGTAGGCAAAATTCAAAACTCTTGTTAATTGAAGAGCAGATGAACATTACTTGGTACTGGCATAGCTTTCAGTTGGGCATTTGTACTCATTTTTCATAATACTAGCTTGTGGGTGTCTTCCAAGGTAAGTGTGTACTTGTTTTCTATGGAAAAGGTTATCCAAAGGTCTTGGTCATCTCTAGGGCTTTCTGAAATCATTATAGTAACAATATTTTCCAGTATTCAAGCATTTGTGTTGGTAGTGATTTTATTCTTCGGTATTTATCTATTATTTTAGTTGAATTATGTGGAGCACCTTTTTGGAACATCACTTGGGTGTTCTATAGTTCAGTAATATGTTTGTTGAAACTATTTCAGCAAAACGCAGGGGGTGTGGGAGCCAGTTCCAGTCTGATACTTCTTTGAAAACATCTTCAATGTAAATATCAACTTTTCTAGGGAGGTGGTGGACTCAATGGTGCAGCATTTTAAAGTGACAATATTTGGGGACCGTAGACCGGTTTATGATGGGAAAAGAAGCCTCTATACAGCCAATCCGCTTCCTGTGGCCACTACTGGGGTAAGATAACTGGGAAAAAATAAAAAAATTATAGTTGCAATGGCTTCATAGGGAAGAAAAAGAAACAAGCCCTACTTCTGATACTACTGAGTTGAGAAAAAGTATCTTACAGCATCCATATTGAAGTAGGGTCCCTCCAATGTATTTTCACAAGTTCCAGTGTATGTAAATGTGCATGTAATAGTTGCATTTGGAACCTCCCCTAGAATTTGGTAGCCTGTTTCTACAGCAGAATCTATTAAATACTCAGTTCTACACACGGTAATACATCATCTTACAGTGAAGTACTATTAAAATATCAAACCAGAGTTTCTCTGGAATGAAGAGTTTTCTGGTTCAAGATGGCAAAAAGTTACGTGATCCTCTTCTGCTTGGTGAGGACCCAGTTCTCTTTATTTTGTGCATTTGATAATGTACTTTTAGCAAATGTGTTGTGAGGCTCTGGCCCAGTTATGGGAAGGAGTGGGAATTCAAGGCTACCAGACTTGAGATTAAACAGCTGCTGTTTTGTTTTTTTCTCTCCTTCCTCCACCCAGGTGGATTTGGATGTGACATTGCCGGGAGAAGGTGGAAAAGATCGTCCCTTCAAAGTGTCAATAAAGTTTGTTTCTCGGGTGAGCTGGCACTTGCTGCATGAAGTTTTGACGGGAAGAACCTTGCCTGAGCCACTGGAACTAGACAAACCTATCAGCACTAACCCTGTTCACGCTGTCGATGTGGTGCTACGACACCTACCCTCCATGAAGTAGGTTCACTGTCTTCCTGCAGTCTGTCTTTACCTGAAGTATCCCCACTGGGAGACCTTCATCCCTGTTTCTTCACAGGTGAAAAGAAAAAAATGATCATTCCCCTTAGGCAGCACAGCTGGTTAGCTGAACTGGGGAGACTGAAGCTAATTACGTACAAGTGTGTATTTCTGTAGCCATTTAAACTTCAGAGCAGGTGATGGATTTCTTTGAAAAGACCAAGAAACAGCAGACATGTATAATAGGCCTTAATTGAAATATTGAGAGATTGTAGTATGCTGTAGCACTGCTTTCATGTTTTCGGCTCAAGTTGAGCCAAGTCTCATGCACTTGGCAGCAGTGACAGTCTAAAAGCACGGGCCTTTTTCACTCATTGATGGGTACTAGATAACTGTCCTAATAAAGTCTATTGTTTATCTCAGAACCCTGAAACAGAAGAAACCAAATTATTTTTTCTTTATTTGGTCAATGAAAGTTGCTTTTAAAGTTTGAGTGCTGGCTTTAGACAGCAGAATGGTTTTGCCCTACAGTTTTTCATTGGGTGTAATGGACTTAAAACCACAAGCTTTATTTTTTTTATGGAAGCCCGTGTTCCTCAGCTACCCTGGATCCTAAGGAAGCATGAAAGATGTTAACTACTGTACTAATGCCTGTCCATTACAAATGTGAGGAGGTGTGGATGTTCATGAGCAGTTGTTTTCTGCCTGAGAAATGTGAATTTCTCTAGTTCTTTGTTTCCACCATAGTTATTACTTCTCTCAGTGTACGTTGTGTTCAAACGTTCCCTAGGAAAACATGCAAAATGATATTTGAAGGTCAGTCCAGTATATACAATGCTGTTGTACCAAATCTGCTGTGATGGAGATTATACTTGCTTGATGTGGAAGATAAGAAAGGGTTCTTGATTTGTTGTAGAAACTGAAAGTGGTTGCTAAAATGTGAAATTTGTGTAAATGTTTTGTCTAAATTTGAAAACACTGCAATGGGGACAGAGGCATTCAGAGTGTACTGTTTAAACTTGGTTCTAGGCACAGATTCCAGGTGCACAACATTCCAAAAAATAGTAACGCTCTGTTATTGTCTTTATTATAGAATTTTTTGTGTGGAAAGCAATAGCATAAATGTGTGGTCATCTTTTCCACTAGGTATACCCCTGTGGGCCGCTCCTTTTTCTCAGCTCCAGAAGGATATGATCACCCCTTGGGTGGGGGTAGGGAGGTCTGGTTTGGATTCCATCAGTCTGTTCGGCCTGCCATGTGGAAGATGATGCTCAATATCGATGGTAAGTTGGGATTCAGGGTTAACAATAAAGATAATACCAAACATTCCTCTAAGAATAAAAGTGACCTTGCCATTCGGTCATTTTGTTTGTTTGTGGTACCATGTTTCTGTGTGGTGATAACTTTTGGTGTCATCTGTGCAGAGGGATTTAGTAACCAGAAGCAGTCTTCTGCACTGATTTTATTATTTACAATATGAATTAAGAAGAGTCAAAGTAGCTTGAGGGTATTTTGCTGGCATTTATATCAGAATAAGACTACTTTCTTTTGGGTTTTTGTGTTTGTGTTAACTTTGTGTTGCATGCAAGGGGTTTTCAGCTGAAAAATACTTGCGTCTCATTTCTCAGTTTGAAGATTTAGTAGTTGTCTCTTGTAATATCCTTATGAAAAACAACATTAACTGTGAAGTCAACCTACTGCAAAAGTTGTGATGATAATAGGAGAGTGTGATTGTAATAACGAAGTGTATGTATGCATACATTGGCTTCCTGTTCAGCCAGTTCAGACCAGACCTATATGGCAAAGGCTACCTAGAAGTCCTAGGTTTTTCTGGATTTGTCATCATGTCAGTGTTTGGGCAGAAATTTACCTGCCATATTGAAAAAAAAAAATCCTATATAGGAAGGAAAAGCCTAGCATAGCTTGTTACATCCGTAGTGATAGAGGCAAATTGCTTAAGGTGTGTCTCCATGCAGCTGTCCACAGCGGATGTTATTCAGTACTTCCAAGAAAACTCTGTAAAAATATGTCACAAACACTTTTGTGAATAGGGCTAATTGAGATGGGCTTTCTTATGCAAAATCAGATCTGCTTTGTACCACTATTTATTAAGTCCCAGATGAATGCAACTGAGATCAGCTGGTGCATGTGTTGGACTCCCTGGTTCTATAAGCACTCTGTTTTAGTTGTTAAACCCCTATTGAAAAATTGTCAGTGTTTGAGATGCAGGTGCTGCCTGAAGTTTTCTCTTAGTTCACATTCTGTTCTCACTGTTTGAAATGCTTTATAAAGCCAAGGTGGTAAATAGTCTTGTCTTTTTTTGCACTAGGTTAAGCACTC
This sequence comes from Falco rusticolus, assembly GCF_015220075.1. NCBI lineage: Eukaryota > Metazoa > Chordata > Aves > Falconiformes > Falconidae > Falco > Falco rusticolus. Next base: position 117,731,931 of record NC_051189.1, read on the forward strand.
TTAAGTGAGGTTGTGATTAGCATCTGTCTTGGAAATAATAAAATGTTGCAGATGATACTAAGCTTTCATGCTGAAAATTTGCAAGTCCATGTGTTCTTGTCTACCTAAATAGTGGATGACACTTATATGACTTGAGACGAGTTTGTTCTTGTAAAATTGCCTTTCAGACAGCAGTTATGGTGTAGCTGTTGTTTGAAAATGTAAATATCTTACCTGTCTGAGAGAGAACCAGTACTAGTATCTATGTGCTAGGTGCTGAGATAATACTCTTGTGCTACCTGAACTGTAGTTAATTTACATCAGTTTATGACGTACTGCACCATTGCTTTCTATGAAACAAGTTTTTCTAATCGGCATTAGAAAGCGTGCTAGTAACTCTGGCAGTAGAAATTTTTCAGTCCTTCCTGTGAATGTGAATCTTACTTTGTAAGCTGTGGTTTATGGAGCAATCGCTTTGTCATGGTTTGAGGCTGTGAAGATTATGTTCCAATCCTATTGCTTGATTTTTTGGTTAGTTGTTGAACTTGTACCACGTTCTCTGCAAAAATCTGTGGTTTTCTGTCGCTTGTGTTGCTGTGGGAGATGAACTGCATGCTGCCAGTCACTGGGGGTGTCAGCTATTTGTGTTCATTCAGTAATCGACATCCGGAGGTGTTGGCCGGACTGCGTCATATGAAGTTGGCAGCTTGCTGAAGTGACACATGTCTGAAGAATGTTTCGTTGTATTAGCACAGAGATATGGTGGTTTTGGTACACAAGATCTGGAAAACTAATAAAATGCTCATCAATTATTACTTTTCTATTGCCATTTAAAGTTTTAAATGTATGGAGTAGTTTGCTTGTGTCTGAGCTATATCTACGGCACTTCACCTTTGTTACTAAAAGACATTGTTTCGGTTGCAACTTCATCAAGCAGATTGTTTATGGTCATCCTTCTGTGGAGTGAGCCAACTGTCCTGGTTAATAAGAGTATATTGTCACTTAATGTAATTGTGTCATTAGTATGCTGGGAGGGTACGAGATTTTGGTAGATCAAGGGTTGTACTTGCCACTACACCAACAGAATTTGCGTAGAGTCAAAATAGCGCTCATGTTTCTACCAAATATTATTTCAGTAATTGAGCAGATCACATGACTGATAAAACCATATTGCATATTGAATAATCCTAGGTTTTCATGTTAAAACGTCTTCAGTAGAGATTGATTAATACTGTCTCTGTAGCTCCATACAGAGTCTAAAGAGGATGTCTCCCTGGAACATTACAGCTCTCTAGAAATAAACATTATCTGGGGAAACCCCCTTTCAAAACACCGAAATGCAAAGTAGTTGCAGGGTGACTGTGCTGAGGGCTGATGTGTCACTGGGCCCTACGCTGGCTTTTGTATACTTAGTTATTGCAAGGCTTGCTAATCTATTTTTTTAAAAAGTGTGCTGCACAGTATTTGCTTGAGGGTTACATGGAATTTTAAAATACATTCATTTATATACTGCTCCACAACATTTTTTACTTGGGTTTTTTTACACTTAATGTTTTGCTCTTTTTAGTTTCTGCCACTGCCTTCTACAAAGCACAACCTGTAATTCAGTTTATGTGTGAAGTTCTTGACATTCATAATATTGATGAACAACCAAGACCTCTGACTGATTCTCATCGGGTAAAATTCACCAAAGAGATAAAGGGTGAGTAGAAATGTATCTGTTCTGTCCCAGGTAACGCAACCAAGCTAATTCTAAGGGACTGGTTTTTAACTGGAGTCCTCCTGGTTAGCATGCATCAGCAGGGCCCTGGAATTGCCAAGAGAATTTCAGTATGCCCTATTTGTAGTTCTAGTCCTGAATGAAACAATGCAGCTCTACAGAAATGAAAGATAAAAAACGAAGTGTGTTCCCAGTGGCTTAAAGAGGGAAAGAGAAAGTATGTTGTTTATGGCCTGGACAGAGGTAAGATGCCTTGCTGGATGACTAACCTTTTGTAAGCAAGGGTCACTGAGGCCATCGTGGTGTCATGCTGTAGGTCTCCCGCTGTTTTAACACTGAGGCAAAGTGAAAATTGATTTCAAAGCTAACATCATTGATTCTTTGAAAGTATGCTGTTGCAGTGACTTGTAATAACTGAGTGCCTTATGGAAAAACAAATACCACTTGCTAACTTGCAGCTGAAGGCCAAATTCCATTCCAAAGGAATTGCATAAGCTGCTGGTTTGAGTAGTTTCACTCCATATATGCTACATTGCTTGTGTTTTCCCATATTCTTTCTTTCCAGTCTTAATTTGCAGAGAGAGAAGCCTTGAAAGAGCTCAGCTTTGCTCTTAAATGCTTGCATTAATTGATGCAAGATTAGACTTTCTTGAAATACAGGATAGCAAAAATAAATTTGAACTGTAGTCGTGGACAGATGTGTTCATAGAATAGTCATTAGGGGAAAAAAGCTTAAAGGAGTTATTTTGTAGTAGTCCTAACATGCCGCCTTTTCACATCTACCTATCAGTCTTCATTCTGGAAGACAGGTAACTGGAGAGTGGAAAGCTGTCTCTGCTTGATCTTGGATGCCTCAGACACTTTGTTACCATAGTCAGAAGATACCGAAAGGTTACCTTGGCTGTCGGTATTTGGGTTTACTACTGTAGTACCTGCGAACTCCAGCCAAGATATGATCACGTATAGTGAAACAAACCCTGCACTGAAGAATTGGCAGTCTGTGAGCAGCTCTGTGGGAGGGTAGTGCCTTCTGTAGTGTCGTTGCAGATTAATGACAAAGCGGTGAATGGGTTCCAGATATTTCTGTATTCACAACCCTTTTCTGCCTGGCCACAGTGATTCATAGTTATTTCTTTGTGTTTTCTCTTAATGGTCTATCGGGGCACTGGTAGTTTATTTTTTGATTATACCATCCTCTAAGTAATACTGATGTTAAGGTTGCAATTAGTGTTGTTGGGAATCAATGAAGTACAGTTGACACTTCTTTGGGATGTCTGTCCCTAGTAAACTAAAGACAGTATCTGCTGTCTGGTGCTTAGGGACCTGATCGGGTGTGGGGGATTCAGTCTGTGGTCCACCATCCACAGGATTCAACAGGACAAGTCATCCAACTCCTTTCTCAAAAGCCTTTGCTAGTAGGCTGTGGGTTGAATCTTTTTGGGTACCAAGGCTCTGTTTTCGACTGCCTTCTCTTCTGTGGGGCTGGGGAAAGACAGAACAGCATGTCGATGCTACGCAGCACTTGTGTGATAAGCTCAGTACTTCCAGCAGATGTTGAGTTTGCTCTGTACATACAGTACCGCCAGTGCCTGCGCAGTTAAGAGCCACTGAAAGCCTCTTGAAGCTCCCATTGTTGCTATCGTTGTTGTGGATAGAGAGTCAGGTCTGGTGAGCCTCTGGTGTACAGGCTGGGTGCTTTTAGACAAGATCTTCAGCTGCTCAAAATCTAATGTTAAACTGGGTCAGGGAAATTAAAATTACAGGCTGAATGCGGGCACAAAGCTGGGGGTGGGAAATGAACAATGAGGTAGAGATCTGGGTTTACCTTTTTAATTATATTGGAACTGCTGGTTTTCAGAGGTATACAGCATTGAGAATGAGAAAAAAAGAATATGGTGAAAACAGCCATCTGTGTCTGAGGTTAGTCACGTGCCTGTTAAATGAAACTGCTACAAGAAATTAAGATCACATTGAACATTAAATATTACACATTATGGTTTGGTCTTGAGGGTAATAACCTGATTAGTCAGAAATCAAGTTATAATGAAAGAAAATCTTCAGAGAATAATTTCTTACGTGGTGCTGTTTGACACTGACGATCAAAGCTGTTGGATTCGAACATGTTCTGTTATAGGAAACCTTGTGTCTCCTGTGCAGATCTTTGTGTAGTTATGACATTGTGGGGTTTTGGTACTTTTATGCAGGTCTAAAGGTAGAAGTCACTCACTGTGGAACGATGAGAAGGAAATACCGTGTTTGTAATGTAACAAGAAGACCTGCAAGTCATCAAACGTAAGATGCTTTTTGTCAGAGCATAAACTGTGTGATAACTTAACGCTGAATGTGTAACAGGACCTAATATTTTATTAATTTGGGGGGGGGGGGGGGTGTTGATAGTTGTCAATGAAGATTTCTGTACATATTAATAAAATGTATGTCTTTTCAGCTTTCCTTTGCAGTTAGAAAATGGCCAGACTGTGGAGAGAACAGTAGCACAGTATTTCAGAGAGAAATACAACCTCCAGCTGAAATACCCTCATCTTCCTTGCCTACAAGTGGGACAAGAACAGAAACACACCTACCTGCCTTTAGAAGTAAGGAACTTAATCTGATAAATCAGCTCGCTATCGGTAGGCTGTATCATTTCGCAAAAGGTTATGCAGTGGACTTTGCAGTACAGCCACGTTTACATATTTACATGTTCATTCTCCTTTTATCTCATTAAAGGCTATCTAGTGCTTTAAAGTTTAGAGCTCTGAGAAAGAATATCTGGTTACTTAAACACACCGGGGGTGTTTTTTATAGTGATAGCGTAGTATTGTGTGTGCACGGTATGTTGGGATGTTTCTAATTACTCCTATGGTGTATTGACGCTTCTGATTTTCCTTTAAGGTATGTAATATTGTAGCTGGCCAGCGGTGTATCAAGAAGCTAACGGACAATCAGACATCAACTATGATAAAGGCCACAGCGAGATCTGCTCCAGATAGGCAGGAGGAAATAAGCAGATTGGTTAGTTCTTTAATTTCACTTTGGTGTGATACTGCTCACTAAATAACACTGGACTAGATTACATTAACACACAAACTTTTTGTGACCAATCTAATCTTTTAATTCTTTCTTTCTAGCCCTTTAACTTGATAGATTTTAATTCAAAAAAATACTTTTTTTTAACAGTATTTATTTAAAATAACTTGCAACAATAGCGTGAGTCCAGCAGTATGGGCTTTTGTGTGTTACAATCTTTACAATTAATTCCAAGCAGGTATCAGAACTACTCTGGACTAATAGTTCACTGTTTTACTGTAGTGGACCCTCAGGGTTTTAAAAAAAAATATTTGAGAAATGGACTTGGATTTTAATACCCAAACTCATGAAAGTAAGATTTTGTTCTAGGTACTTTTCTGATTCCTATTGATGTTTGAAAGCCATACTTCTTTTTTATTGTTGTTATTATTATAGGACATATTTGTAGTGGTACTGAATACTTTGAAAATCATGAGCTAGACTGAAGACTTGGGTCTTGAAAATTTCCCATTGTTTTTTGTTAATAGTTTGAAGATGGTAGCGTTGCTATTTTCAGTGCCTGTTAAAATGAAGTAGAAACTGGAGCAACTTGCATCGAGAATCATACAAGGAATCTATAACAGGGTAGAAGAAGGAGTCTAGGTGCCCTGAACCTCCGTCTTCTACTTGAGATGTTTTGACTGCTTGCTTTAGTACACACAAAATATTTTCGTCTGATAATTCCAGTATCTTCTTGGCACTGAATCCAGACACTCTAAACATCAGTGTTTTTTTCTGACTTGAAGTATTTTTAGTTGAATACTCTTACACAGATAACTCTTATTGAAACAGTCTGGGTTTTGAGCCGACAAGTTAGCCAAAATTTTGTGATTAAAATAAGGCTGTTCTGGAAAATCCAGAAGACATGAATGTGCAGTAATAAAATGAACTAATTTGTTTAATCTTGGGTTTGCTTGTCTCTGAAGGACAATACTCACAGGATAGATCAAAAAGCAAATGTTATTGAATGAGCATACTACAAATAAGCACTTGAGTAAGGGAACAAAAAATATCTAACATATCATGTGGTATTAATTGTTTTCACTGGGGATAGGTTGATAGTGTTGAGCAGTTAAATCTGAACTTTTTTCAATGACAAGGGGAATTGTAGAACACTTCTGCAACATTCCTGTTAGTCTTCTGTTATATGAATTATAACAAAATACTTCTGTAACATGGAAAAAACCTATTCTTCTAGGTGAGAAGTGCAAATTATGATGCAGATCCATTTGTTCAAGAGTTCCAGTTCAAAGTCCGGGATGAGATGGCCCATGTGACGGGGCGTGTGCTTCCAGCTCCCATGTTGCAGTATGGAGGACGGGTCAGGTTTTTGCATTGTCTTTTGTTTCTGTTTTGAAGAGTGATTTTCCATGCACATTGACTATTTTAGTCAGTTCAGTTGCATTGTGCAATGCAGGGATCATGGAGTTTGAATGGTAAATTTCTTTTTGTTATCTTGAAACTGAAAATAGCATAGACTTTTTTCAATCACTTGAACATCTGTTGCTTTTGTTTCTGCAGAATCGAACAGTGGCAACCCCAAGCCATGGAGTATGGGACATGCGAGGGAAGCAGTTTCACACTGGTGTTGAGATCAAAATGTGGGCTATAGCTTGCTTTGCAACACAGAGACAATGCAGAGAAGAAATATTGAAGTAAGGCATGTTGTGGTTCAGGCTTCAGACTGTTCTCTTAATGAAGCCATCTTAGTGAAAACATGAAAGTAGGGCTTCTAAATGAGTGTGTTACCTGGTTTTAATCATCTTAAGATGTTAGGGAGAGAATCCAAGCTGGTTTGCTTCCTTGCTGGAAGCTACAGTCAAGACACTGTGTCTGGGTACACTGGGTTTTGATCCTGTGACATTGCTGCTTTGTGAATAGTTCCTTCTAGCATCTTGAATGAACTACTAAAGGTGTCTAAATGTGAGATTTTTTCCCCCTGCTTGTTCTGTCATGTTCCAAAGCTGTACAGCCTCCGTATAATGAACATTTTTAAAGTGCTGCTTTGAAAAGCTGTTTGGAATAGTTTGAGTAACACAGTTCTTCTATTCTGTTTTGGTGGTTGTGTGCTGTTGCTGCTGTGAAAATTCAAAAAACTTCTCATCTTTAGGGGTTTCACAGACCAGCTGCGCAAGATCTCCAAGGACGCGGGGATGCCGATCCAAGGCCAGCCCTGCTTCTGTAAATACGCCCAGGGTGCAGACAGTGTGGAGCCCATGTTTCGACACCTCAAGAACACCTATTCGGGGCTTCAGCTCATCATTGTCATCCTGCCAGGGAAAACACCGGTGTATGGTAAGGGAATACCTCTGTCTTTACCCATGTGGTCAAGTATCGTTCTGAGAAATTTGCCACCCAACATATGTTACAAAATTCTTTAGGCCTATCCTTTAGGCATTAGAAACGAATGTTTTGTGTCTGAAGCTAAAATGAATTGTAAGTAGGGCTGAGCATGGAGATAATTTGGAAGTTATTTTGCAGGGTATGTACATACTTAGATTATCGTGACTTAAGCTAAGATCAAAATACAGCAAAATAATTTCAAATGGATTGAAGTTGTATCCTAATATTTGCTTCTTAGCGGAGGTGAAGCGTGTGGGAGATACGCTGTTGGGAATGGCCACACAGTGCGTTCAAGTCAAGAATGTCATTAAAACATCTCCGCAGACCCTATCAAATCTGTGCCTGAAGATTAATGTTAAACTAGGAGGAATCAACAACATCCTTGTACCTCATCAACGGTAAGATGCTTTGTGGAGACTGATTTGGGTTTTAACAGATGCGGTTACATTTCCTACGTAGCATCCAAAATTTAAACGTGGCAAATTTTTAATTTGAAATATTCTTCTGGTAATAGTACATGATATTTGAGGTAGAATTAAATTTCTTCTAGCATGGACTCAGAGTGATTGTTGGCTTATGAGTCTTAAGCCAAGATTCTTTTCAAATGTTTGTTCAGTATTAAACATTTGAAGAGAAACTGCAGATCTAGAGGTGTTGAAATATGAATGTAATCAGCAGTTTTTGCAGGTTTAAGAGCATACAACACATCACAGAATGTAACTGTTGGGCATACCAATGTGCTGTTGTGAATAAGTGTAAAAGAATACTAGAGGCATCTTCTCTTGCTATAACAGGCTGAGTAATTCAGCTCATGCTTGTTCCTTGCGTGACTCTTCTCTGTGTTCTTATTTGAATGTGTGCTCCAACTGCTTTGGTGCCTTCAGTGGGAAGGTTTGAGAAGTCCAGCCCACGTGTGCTCCCTTCTTTCTGACATGGGTCATTGTAGAGAAGCACAAGTCTTTTGGTCCTGAAGACTAGAAATTAGCATTGACTCTGACCTTTACTAAAGTGTATCTATTTTTGAGTGGAAATATGTATAATGCAAGGTAGAAGCCAGAAAAACTTTTGGAGTATAAGTCTTAAGAATTCTTTCCTGAGAGCTTGGAACCAAAGTTTAAATGCGAAACAGTACTGTGTGGAAGAACATTTTCAAGGCATTGGGTGACCATCCTGCTGCTTAAATTGTGTAAGCCAGAATGTGTGCGCTGCTGCACCCAGTCATTTGTTGCATGGCTGATGCAGTACCAAAGTCATGCTTAGCTGACCTCTGAGCGTTACTGTAATCATCCTGTAGAATAATGGTTTACGTAAGAAGTTGTCTGTACCATTCAGGTGTATCTCTGTGGCTTTTCTCCACTAGAATCACACCACAGTTAAATGGCAGTGTATTTTGGAACGACTGCTGGGGTGGTTTCAAAATTCACATCTTGTGCACAAAGATTTCATTGTTTAGGCTTGGCTGAGTACCTGATAAGAAGGCATCTCTGTGCAGCTTAGCTGAAATTGAAACAAAACCTCATATTGAGCGATAACCTTGCGCCAACTGTTCATCTACAAGTGTGACTTAGCACTTTTTTCTTTTTGAAGACCTTCTGTGTTCCAGCAGCCAGTGATCTTTTTGGGAGCTGATGTCACTCACCCTCCTGCTGGAGATGGAAAGAAGCCTTCCATCGCTGCTGTAAGTTTTATGAAATTAGGATTGGTTTTTTATCTTTGGTAAACGTTAGAATAATAATGCAACTCATGGACTATGTCTGTGTCAAATATGTTTCAGGGCTTGTCCCAGTTCTTTGTACACATGTCCGGTATTATTAATGATATATTTAAAAGAACTGATCTAATCTGAAGTAGCAGGCAGTGGGTTTTTCTTAGCTTCTGAATGTTTAAATCAAAGTAAAATGGCAGTCCTGGTAAATAACATTTCTGAAAAAAAAAATTGTAAAGGAAATAACGCAGCTTTGTTGAGTTAGTTAATAACATATTTGTATTTTTAAAGGCCTGGTTTGGCAGGAGTGTTTTTGATACTACTTGCCTCTTGTGTTGGTACAGTCTGGGAGATCAAGGTTGGATGCTTGATCAATCCCTTCCTATGTTGTCCCCTTAGTATTTTACTTAGCATTGATTGTAGTTACAGAAACTGTCCTTGTTTAAAGTAACTATATGCAAACTGAAGTGAAAGTGAGAAAGCTTCAAAGAAAAGTCTGTGTCTGGACTATAAGAATATGCATTAGCGTGCTGTCAACAGAGGGGAAGACTCCAATTCTGCAGATGCATTTCGGCGTGCTTGGAGGGCAAGTTCTGTACCCTTTTCAAAAGGTGTTAAACCTGTACCTACTAGAAGTTCCAGTTAAAAATGTTACTGTGATTGTTGGTTTAACATAAGCATCTTTTATTTGAAAATGGCTCCTCTTGCCTTTTTTGCTATTTTAATTTTTTTTTTATTATTATTTGTTCTTGAAGCCTTTACTCATGTACTCTTCCGCTGAAGGTTGTAGGTAGTATGGATGCTCATCCAAGCCGATACTGTGCCACAGTGAGAGTTCAGCGACCCCGGCAGGAGATCATCCAAGATCTAGCCTCCATGGTGAGAGAACTTCTCATCCAGTTCTACAAGTCAACACGGTTCAAGCCCACACGTATCATCTTCTACAGGGACGGGGTCTCTGAAGGACAGTTTCGACAGGTTGGTTCACATGTGGGTTTTTTGAAGGACTGTGTAATTCCAGTTCTCATATGGGAGTAGCTGTACTGTTGGAGTTGCTTACATTTTACACCAAGATGCCACAAAATCATTGAGACATAAGGACAGAATTTCTTAAGCATGTTGGTTGGGTAAGAAAAGCTGTAACTTGTTTCCTGTCTGGGAAGGACAAGTCTTAGAATTGGGAAATAATATCTTTCTAAGTACTTCCGAAGACGACTAGTTGTGTAGCAAAGTTGCACTTGATTTTAACTACAAACCATTTATTATGTGTCATGTGTAGGATACAGTGGAAGGAAAACCTAAACTATTCTGTTCTTGTGCTTGTAGGTTTTGTATTATGAACTGCTAGCTATTAGAGAAGCCTGCATCAGTTTGGAGAAGGATTACCAGCCTGGAATAACCTATATTGTGGTGCAGAAGCGACATCATACACGTTTGTTCTGTGCTGACAGAACAGAAAGGGTAATTGTTGCCCTCTCTCATGGAAGCCTTGTGTGAAAAGCTTGATGTCAAGCACTTGCGCTCCTGGAGAAAGTACTAGCATGGGCTTCTCTGTCATTAAGGGAAGATGTTGAATTGATAAGCGCAAAATGTGGCCCCAAATTGGAAATCATTGACCTTAAGTATGTTTAGAAACAAAAATGGTCCCCATCAGGCTTTGTCCTGTTGCACATTGGTTCTAGTCTTTGTCAGTGAACTATAGCAAATATCCATGTAACTAACTAGGACCAAGTCTACAACAGTTGTAATGGAAGAAAACACAAAATTATGGAAGCTTTAACTTGTCTTTTCTGAGTCGATCCAAACTCAAGCTGAAAATTCTAAATACCAATGTATGTGCAGCTCTTCTGTCTTTCTGAGATTCAAAGTTCTTACAAGTGCTGTAGGTGCGCTGTGCCGTGTTGAGATGGTAGAGGGATACAGTATCCTTGTCAAAGATCCTAGGCTGCTGTATTGACACATTCCAAGCAGGACTGAAGCAGTTCATTCGGTGAAACCTTGCATGTGTTGAATTAGAATCTTGTATTTTTAATTACAGTTGAAATGTATAGACAGTTGTTAGCTGCACTTCTTAACAAAACCTTTTTTCTAGGTTGGACGAAGTGGCAATATTCCAGCTGGAACAACTGTAGATACAGACATTACACACCCATATGAGTTTGATTTTTACCTCTGTAGCCATGCTGGAATACAGGTACGATTTCTTTTTTGTAGGCAAGTGTGAATTTAGAGCACGGTTTTTCTCTCTGTTTTGTAACACTTGTGTTCCAATTACTTTATATGGAAATGTCATTTTGTCTGAGATCCCATGTTATTGTGGGACCAATAGTATTTTTGCTTAAGAGGTGGTCTCTGCTACATCTTTAAACTTGCATTGGTGGCAAGTGATGCTTTTTAAAGTTTATTGTAGAGGTCACTTTATTTTGTGCCTTTGTTATTTCTGAAGGTAAAACTTGCTACTTCTCTGATTTATAGCCACAATGAAACTTGCATTGAATCAAATCTTCAAATGTAAACAGTTTATAAGACTGAAGGCAATGTTTGATTTTATTTTTTTTTTTTTTTTGACTGTATGCAAACTAGTAAGTTACAGGCTGTGGAAATTAAATCCAACAAGGTGGTGGTATTGCCAACAATACAGTGGAGAGTCAACTTAATGACAAAAATTGTATCAGAATGTTTAAAAAATGGAGGGAAATGAACTCTTTACATTTTTATCATTTGAGTCTGACCATATTGTCACATGTTAGAGATTTAAGTGTGGAAAAGTAATTTTGAACTCCTGAATAAAAAACACTGCGATGATTCAAAACTGGAAAAGAAAACATGCCCACCCAACCTAAACAAAATGTTATGACTGGTTTCCAGTTCTCTTAAGAGTTCCCAAGAACCATACTCAGTGGTCAGTACTTGTTCATGATCTGTAAAGGAAGCGTTAAAGTACTGGTGGTGAAAGTGTGTGTCTGGGGGGAATCTTGACATGAGAGTGACATGTAAAAATCTGATTCAGCATAATGCCAAAGAGCAGTGCAACCATTGAACCTGTAGGAAAGATGACATTGTGTGGGAGTAAGGAAGCTCTATAGGTAACCTCCGAAATACTGGAACTGTTTCTGGTGTTTGTACTTCAAGTTAGGGTGCCGAGGAATGCGAAAGAGTTAAAAGCAGCAGTTATTTCTCTGAGAAATGCTTCTCAGTGAGAAACAGTTTTAATTGAAGGTAGTTAAGAGGTAATATAATCATGGTTTAGTCATGTTGAGAGCAGATTTTGATTGTTGAGGGTTATCTAGAAGGCATGTGGGTTTTTTTCCAAGCAGGAATAATTAAAGTAACATAATCATGTAAATTTTAGTAGTCTTATTCATCTCTAAAAACACTTGGGGCTGACATAAGACTGAATTTTCTTTGGCTGCTGTTATGTAGGTGTTCAGACTAGATAGTCTGACCCTTTCTGAACTGAAAAATCTGACTTGATTGTGGAAAAGCCAGATAAGTGAATTGATGTTCCCTTCTTCTTAGGGTACCAGCCGTCCCTCACACTATCATGTTTTGTGGGATGATAACTGTTTTACTGCAGATGAACTTCAGCTGCTGACTTACCAGCTCTGCCACACATATGTGCGCTGTACACGATCAGTTTCTATACCTGCACCAGCGTATTATGCTCACCTGGTAGCATTCAGAGCACGATACCATCTTGTGGACAAAGAACATGACAGGTAAATGAAAATTTGTGCTTAAATTTCTGTCCCCATTGGTCTTTGCTCCATTGGCAGGCATAAAGCCATCTGACTATAGATAATTACTGCTCGTTTTGCAGTTGATTTTTGCTAACTCTGGGACTAGTCTCAAGAGAATCATTCCTGACAGCTGCTGCTCAGTTTCAGACAAGAGTGAGTTGGTGGATTCTGCTGAGTAACACTCAAATTAAAAGAATTAGGTTTAATAATAAAGTATTCTGTTATAAATTTGACGTGGTCTGAGGGAATTGAGCCACACTTTTACTTTCTTGCTTTAGAATTAGTCATGAATGAAGCAAATGTTAAGTGCCTTCTGCTTACCTACCTCTGTTTTGTATGTCAGAAGTATTTCATAACCTTCAGGCCATCAGTATATTTGTAACAGGCTTATTTTTAGATGAACAAACTAAGCGAAGGTAAAGGGATTTGTCAAAAGCCTTGAGGTTGCTGGGTGAATAGACAAGTAGATTTTTCTCAGTATCCAGTTCTATTACTATTGCCCTGTTGCTTTCCTAAACATTGAAGAGATGTGAAGGTGGCTTTTGTGATCCCAATTAATATGATTTAAAGCCCTGCTTGTCTTTTTCTCATTTTTCTTGCAGTGCTGAAGGAAGCCATGTTTCAGGACAAAGCAATGGGAGAGATCCACAGGCCCTCGCGAAGGCTGTACAGATTCACCAAGACACCTTACGCACGATGTACTTCGCTTAAGTCAATAAAATGGGAGCATACTCACTGAAAGGAAGAACTGAAAAATAAGCCACATACAATGTATGTTTCCAGTGGGGTTGGTTTATGGGGTGTGCCTCCGATCATGCTGAAGTTGACGCTGTGCAGGGGCGAGAGGCTAACCCTTAAATTGACACAAGGAAGATTGTTTACTTCATCGAGGAACACAGCACTATTATGCAATATGAAACCAGCCAACTGCTTTTTCGGCGCGGTCTCCTGTAGGAAGCACCGCCATCATTATTATTTTTTTTTTATTATTTCTCGTAGTTTAACCCTCTTATGCCTTTACCTCAAGTTGCTCGGCAGCACAACTATCTTTGCAAAAAAAAAAATTAATAATAAAAAAAATCAATGGTGTAATTAAAAAAAATAGCAAACCACCTTTATACAAACAATCACAATGATTGTTTGGGGGAGGGAAGTGTGCAAAAAAAAAAAAAGTAATTGTTTTACCCCAGTGCGTTGAGGAATCTTTCTCAGTATTGCCATCAAGCATTCGAATGTGAACATATCCAAGTACATTTGAATGTATAGCACTAGCTAGAAAAAATTGAGGGGGGGGGGGGGGGGAGATGTTTTGCACACTAATCCAATAATTTGAACATAATTTAGCCAACTGCTGCCTTTGTGTCTTTCTTCAAAGCTTTGGAGTTCTCTGCTCCAATAGTTCCCTTTTAAAAAGCAAACAAAGAAGCTAGTGGTATTATGTGCAGGCAGTAGTGATCCAAACTCTTTCTTGCTCCCTGGTGAATTTACTAAAGCTGCTGTTTTACCTAGTCCAAAAGTTTCAATTATTTTCTATCTGGCAAGACAAATATGTTGAAGCTTCATATGAGATCAGATGTCCCAAGTTTTATGGGATTACATACAGTAAACACCAGAACTGAAACTTTAGAGCTAAGGTCTTTTTGGGAAAAAAGAAAAATGCTAGTTTACTTGCTGCCTCTCACACCTTAATGTGATTTCATATGTATGTGTTTTTGAAGTTTAGCTTCCTTTTTTTTCTTTTATATTTATTAGAGTAATAATAATGCTTTAATTTAATTATTACAGAACATATGGTCAACATCAACTTTTATTTTTTAGAAATGTAACCATGTTTATTTTTAAAAAAACTGACAACTTGTTTTGCTATCTTTTAGTGCAATAAGCGTTCTAAAGGAAAACTGTGTCCATTGAGCTGTATTAAAGCAGTGTTTGTACCACTAACTGTGGAAGAATGGACACCTCCATGATTTTAAAAGGACAAAGTAAAAGCCTTAATTTTGAAAGGAAAGTTTTATAGTCAGAAGGAATCTTGAATTTTCCTTTTTTAAATCAAAAAATAGCAAAAATGCTTCTAGAATTCTGCAAGCTTTACTTGTCACTGCAGTGTTTTGATTTAACAAAGGAATTGGCCATATTTTTGGCTTTGAAATGTGGAGGATATTTGAATTAAATGGAAAGAGTTTTTTATTAAGATCTAAGTTTTTACATGCTTAGTTAAATCTATTTGACATCAGTAAAGTGTCTGGAATTAATAAAAGTTTTTAGGCTTTTTTCCTCTTTGATAATGACTTTCCTTTTAAAATTAAGTTATTGGTAACTTCATTTCACTCTGCAAATAAAGAGGGCTGGGATAGTTCTAACATGTTAAATCACTGAAATGTGAAAACAAATCAATGGGACTCTTTCATTCCACTTTAAAGGTAAAACAATATTTAAGATGTCAGAGACGAGCATTTATTCAACGAGAGGACTGAGGAGTTTTGCACTTTGTAAACTCGTGAATTGCATTTTTGACTGTTTTTATTTGCACTGGTTCATAGTATATATACTGCAGATCGTTTGTATGGGCATTGCTGTTATCCCAGCCCTTCTGAACTCCACCTGCTCTCCACATGAAAACCAGTGGGTCGGTATAAGTAGCTTATCTCCTGTCATTCTCATGAAATCCGCTGTTTGCCAATATACTGTATTTTGAGCCTAAAATCTGAGCCCGTATTGCTTCAACAGGCATGAATCTCCCCCATTTTTTCTGCCAGAAAACAAAGTACTGTATTTTGTGCA
This sequence comes from Falco rusticolus, assembly GCF_015220075.1. Lineage (NCBI taxonomy): Eukaryota > Metazoa > Chordata > Aves > Falconiformes > Falconidae > Falco > Falco rusticolus. The sequence goes on from NC_051189.1 coordinate 117,747,265, forward strand.
TTTGTACATTGTATTGAAATGTTTGTAGTGCTGTTCGCAACACTGTCTCCAAGAGCTTTACTAAACAGTGTATATACATATTTTATCTCCCAACGTCAAGGAAGATAATTTAAAAAGACTAACTTTGCAAAGTTAACATTGCACTGGAAATAGTCGTGACAGTGGGCAGTTGGCTGGTGGCTTTGGGGGTCCTCAGAGAGGAGGTTTGGGGGGTGACCAAGGGGGACTCGGCAGAGTCTCGGGGGTCCTGGGAGCCGTGTGCCTTCGTCAGCTGCACCCGCGGACCCAGGGCGGCCCAGCCACGCTCTTTGACTTCTTAATGCACTTACCTTTCAGCGCCTTCAGATAAACCTGCTGCAGGGAGGTCGGTGTAACGAAATAATTTGAGCACGATGGTTTCGGAGTAAGTCTCTCAAATGTTTTTCTTAGTCGGTGACATGACGATTTTCTCCTAGAAGCGCTCTAGCTAGTAGTTCTGTTTATAAAAGGTTGAGGTTAGGCTTTTTACAGAAGAGTGTTTTAAAAGAGAGATTTTTTTTGTTGTTGTTAAGAAAACTATTTTACAAAGACTTCTTGGGGATTTATGGCGTTTAGATGAAAATTCCTTTTTAAAAAGTCTTTTAACACTCCTTTCAAAGACACTGTATGCTTCTCGTCCTGCCCACGCTCAGTGACTGATTTGAGAAGCTTTTTTGCTCACTCCTTTCACCGAAACATAAATTAAAGAAACTTCATTGGGAAAATGACTTCGATTACTTGTCAAGCTAGCATTTTACCTGGTTTTCATGTGAAGAGTATTTGGAAGTTTTAATCTCTATTCTTGGTTTTGCAAATATCTACGTAAAGTGCCGATACTTATTTTTATTACGATATCAAGTTACTGACGTTGTGAGGGCCACACATTTATGATGCTGTAGCTGCTATATTTATTTAAATGGAGATGGACAATTACTGCACTAAGGAATGAGGAGATAAGCAAGGAATCAAGGTTAGTTAGGTATCTTGGTTTTTTTTTTTTTAAAAAAGAGAATTAATGGTGTGAAATATCAAGTGTAACAAAGGGTGCTGTCATTTTAACTGAGATTAAATAGCCAGATGTTCTTCCTTTGTTTAAGAACATATATATTTTGATGTTTGCAGTTTGGGGGTGGGGGGTCGGGATAAATGGTACCTCATCTGTGGTGGCAGTTTCCAGTATATTTTCAGAGTATATGGATTTCTTTTATTTTTGTACCTGCTCTCCTTTAAAAAAAAATAATAATAATCTCAAATTTTATGTGCTGTTTGGGGAAATCTTGAGTGGCGTACCAGATCCCCCTCTCTTGCTGGGAGCTGTCTGTGTATAGTCCAAAGAGGAATGTGGGCAAAGGCTGATAGTTCTACTTACTTCGCAGGCAGACTGGCCTTGTTTTTATGCCTATCGAGAAAAAAACGGTTCCTGTCTCCTAAGACACTGTACCAGTTGACTGCACCGAGACCTCACTTGTTAAGTACAAGTGCCACTAATTGCTTCTGTGATGGGAGCACGCACAAGGGCCCCAGCGCCGGGCTGGGGCAGGAGCAGCCGTAGGGCATCGGCCACACCAGCCTGCGGCCGCGGTGCTGGTACCTTGCTGAGAGCGGGAGCCACGGCCGGTGGCAACGCTTCTCCTAACCTGGCAGAAAGCCTTGCCAAAACCTGCCATCTGGCAACTAGTAGATCTGGATTTGGGGAGAAGTAGAGTGTTTTATAGTTTGAGACGTTAAAACTTGCAACATCTGCTAACGGAATGACTTAACTTCACTGTAAGTAGGTTGGTTTCTTTTTCCTTTGTAGGGCACTTCAGCTGTGGCCATTTTACTCAGGATCGCTGTATTACTGTTCAATGTGTAATCTGGTTAAACGCATCCAAGAGTTATTTTTCTAGGGTTCATTCTGGCATCCTTTTGGAAGTTTGGCCACAAAAATGGTTTTCGGGAGTAAAATGGGTTTCTGGAAGTTGTCAGTCAAGTTATTTCAAGATGCTATTGGTCCTAAGCTATTTCCACTTCTTCATCTGTGAATTTTTGTCCTATAAAATGCTCACACATAAGATACCAGACAGTCATCTTCATACAAATTCCAGATAAGAATACTGGTTTTCTACTAGTCTTGAAGTCTACTCTGGTGAAATTCCAAGCTCAGTCTACACTTAAAGCTTGAGGCCTTTTTTTTTTGTTGTTATTGTTGTTTATACTTTCTTCATATCTTGTCCTCTTTTGATATTTTCCCCATTTTGTGAACTGAGGGTTTAGAACCTTACTCAAAGCACTTTTTTAACCAAGGAATCAAAAGCTCAGATTATGTATGTTGAAACTATAAATTCCGTTTTCAGAGATCGTTGTTTCTAAATGGCCATCTTCGTCTCCGGTGACGCCAAGCAGATACTCTTTCCCTTTCAGTGCTGTGGAGTTTTGTGGCTGCTACTGGCAGGTTGATTGGATCTAATGAAGAAAAATCCATAGGGATATCAAAAGGAAGGATTCTTTTCTTTTTTACCCAAAGATGGTACTTTAGATTGATACTAGGTGTTAGGATATCATTTTTGTTTGGGCACATGTTTAAATAAAACTTCATGTAGCCAATTCACTTACCATTGGTGTTTTTTTGGTTTTTTTTTGTAAACCTGAATAGAGTGGTTAGAGCTTGAGCTAATTGATGCTTTCCGCTAGTAGAAGATTTTGTACTTTCAGTAGTGGAGGTATGAACAAGATGGGTACAGGATCCTATGTTTTACCTCCCTAGCAGAGTCTCAAGAATCCTGATCTCTGTGACACTAAAACAAAACCAAATTGTTGTCCCTGAGTAGGCGAAGGTGCATATGGAGGGGAAGGAATCATAAGGGAGAGGCCTGCGAGGGAAAATACTGAAGCATCAGTTTTACAGAAATAAGGGTGTTGATGGAGACTCCATCCACTTTCCATCCCGCGTGCCCTGGCCTTTTCAGATCTTGTCAGAGGTACCCCCTCACCTGACACGGGTAGTTACACTAGGGTCCTTTTGAAACAAAGCAGTTCCGCTGTTTAAAGTTTGGAGTGATTTTTATTTTTTTTTAAGCAAGACAGTCCTCAGAAAGTGCCTTTTTAGAAGATGGTGCTGTAGATTTTTATTTTCCAGTTGTACGTGGCTGAAAATTTAAGATAAATTATTGAAAAATGCCAAGTGTTTGATGGTATCTTTCAGGTACTTTCAAGCATCAGCTTCTCTGAGTCAGGACCAAGAATAACCAGGAAGGTGTTTTCATTGGGAGGGAGAGGCATTGAGGAGCGATCACCAAATTCAGCTGGTAGGCTAGAATCGGTTTTGATTTAGTCAATGCAATTTACCTCTTCACATTGAGGGGGGTGTGGGGGTGTTGGGGGGTGGGTATAGGAGGAGCAACAGCATGGGACTCGGGGGGGATGTGGTTAGTGCCGAAAGGGAATCCGTAGCTCCTGAAGGATGTTGTCTCTTAGATGTAGCAAGCTCCCAAAGGTGAAGTAGACAAACCGAAAGCTGTCTGAAGACTTAGGAGATGGTTAGTCCTGCTGTGAGCAGACCTCATGTGGCTTGTGTTGTTTGAAGGAGCGATGTGCGTGTATCGACGGGACTTCTGATTCCTAGCTCTAGGAGTTTTGGTACTCTGAGTGGGAGCGGCTTGGTGGGGTGGGTGATGCTGCCCTACTCGGGGGGGGGGGGGTGGGGGGGGTGGGGGTGGAAGAGGGTGTGGGTCCATAGTGAGTTTGGTGAGCATTCCTCCCGTCAGGAAAAGCTGTAGACTAGACTATTAAAACACTGCACCTCAGTAACCTTGTAATGCTGCATAAAGTAATAATAATAGCAAAGTTCTGCTTTGATTACACTGTAATGTGCTTGCACATGCCTGCAAAAAATACACACTTTTCATTTTTGTAATGGTCTTAATAGCAGTTATCAGACTTTTCTTTTATGATGAACCTTGTCCTTTATTGTGGTGTTTCTGTATATTTATTGGTAATCTGTGTGCAGCTCATAGGTCTGTGTGTGGTCTGTATGTTGCTTTTAACACTTCTTTTTAGGTGGGAGAAGTTTCTGAATGATTTGTTTCTCTTCTCCAAAGTCAGCTTAACCAGTCGTGTTTGAGAGGAGACTGAATAAAACAGCTTGATAGACAAGACTACTTTTAATTGGTACCTTGTTTCTTTAAAACTAACATGATTTTGTGTTCATTTTATTACTGTTCATACAGTATTGGGCATTTAAGATGTAGAATAACTCGATGTCAGGACATTTTTGAATGTCAGGACATTTTTGAATATCAGGAGCTTAAGCGCAAAACTCCCACTTCAATTGCGAGTGGTATCTTTGCAGGAATATGTTCATGTCTGGACTTTTTCTAGGAGTAAAGCAGAGCTTTTTGACTTTTTGATTTGATTAATTTGGACGTGATCAGAATATTTAGGGTACACAGTCCCAGAGCGGGGCAGTGACCCTCTTTGGAGTTGCCCACACCTCTTTGTTGAAAGGGACGCTGTCAGATTAACGCGCAATAGAGCACTCCTGCTTACGCTACCCACAGACTCTGAATCAAGTATCTTTTTGCTGTGTAGATTTCTTCTGATTCCAGTTAGAGAAAGGAACTGGTGTTTCTTGTAGTCTGTTACCGACTTTGTCTTATTACAGTGCCCAATGCCACTTTGTTGGTATTTAAGCTTGCAATGATGTTAACTTATTTTATATTCCCGGTTTCTTAATGTTACTAGGCTAGGATTTAGAAAGCATTTTTTCACTCTAAATTCTGAGCCAAAACTGTGTCTTTCTCTCCCTTTTAGTAGTAGGCATTTTCATCTTAGACTAAAAAGGGCCAAAAATCTTGCGCCATCAGCTTGTTTGCAGCAATACTCTCCATCTCTTCCCTTGCCTGTCAACTGGTTTATTTTCTGTCTACATTTAGTTAATACTGAAGCTGTTGAGATTTAGAAGGAATTTGCTGTCTCTTCTTTTTGTCAGAAAAAATGAAATGGAGTTGCATCTGATGGTGCTGGTTTCTGCTGGGCACAGATTTCTTTCTAGAAGTCTTGCCTTGGTGATGATCAACTATAGCACACATGGGTTTAGTTGCAGTAGAGATGTTCTGTATGTTTCTGTTGCTTTCATTGGAGGGTGCATGATCTTTTAAAGTATCCAGTTCAAATACATAAGCTAATAAACCACTGAAAACGTAGACGCTATTAAAATACTTTAAAAAAAATTTAAAAAAACCACAAAACAAAAAACCAAACAAAAAAAAAAAAACCAAACAAAGAAACCAACAAACCAAACCAAAAAAACCCCAACCCAACAGTCTAGTGCACATGGATAGTTTTAATTCATCCTTCTTCCTGGCAAAGTTTGAGACTGAGGGTTTGCTGTAATTGATGCTACTCATAGTGAACCGTGCTGGGATTAATCCTAAAACTGAACTGACCTGGCTATATGTTTTATGAAGAGGAGAAGTGATAGTGGTGACTGTGCTATTAAACCAATAGTAGAAAGCTCTAGAAAATGCAAGGAGGAAACTTGTCCTTATAATGAAAAAGCTGAGTATACTGAAAAAAATCTCAAGCTGCTAGAGAAACCTGTATGTTTGCATCCACAGTTGACCCAAAAAGGCCCCACATGACTACTTCAAAAACTACTACATGAGGGGAAAAGCATTTTCCTGTATTTTAAGAGTGCCTGTTCACCTCCTAAAAGGACCGTGCTGAGAAGCAGGTGGCAGTGCCTGTAACAGCTGTATAGTTAAACCAAACTGTGTGTTTTGTATCTAAACCTTGAAGCTACCTTACTTGGTTTGAAATAGATACAAGTTCCAGTAGATCGGTGCTATTTGAAACAACGGAGCCAAGGGGTTTTGTGAGCAATATCTGACCCCTCCGTAAAACGTAGATGCTCTGGTAGATGTCTGGTTGCAATTTTCACGCGGTTCGCACTGAAGTGTGCCTGGCTACCAAGGAAAACAGCAGCAGGCAGTTGTAGAGTTAATTTTGCTGTAGCACTACAGTTGCTCTGCTCTTCCTCAGCTCTTACCTACCTCCCTGTTTCCTCCACAGGATCACTCACCCTCCACTGCCTATATAGAATTAGCAATGTTGAGGACGCTGTAGCTGTGTGGAAGGTGAATCAGCTCTGGACGCGAAGGGCAGTGGTAGTGTGATGGTGGTGAAAGCAACTGCCTGTAGAAATAAAGGACTGGGTAGGAGTTGGGTGGATGGCAGGTAAGCTGTGGTCAGCTTGAGCCCTTCAGGGAAGCTGATGGGAATGTCAAACATTAGCTTAGGTGTCTTGAACTGTTTGTGTTGGACTTGAACTCATTGAGAGCAAGCATGTGCCTTTTTCTGATCAAGAACAGAGCTGGAAAAACTTGTGTTTGCATTGGTAGTATGGATAGTATTTTTCTTGACCTGCTTTAAAGCTTGAAGTCCTTGGTCAGACTGGAGTTGGTTTTGTGTTGAACTACTTTAAAGTGAGCCCTGAATTACTTGTGAATGGGAACTACCCAGAGAGGAGAAGCTTTTAAAATAAGTCGTTTCTGGAGAGTGATGTCATCAAATAAACATACTTCCTGGTAGACTTGCAATTTTTTAAATAAGATTTAACCTTGATATGTTTCTCTGTGTAAGGAGAATCATTAATTCTGCCCTTATTTGGATGTTGCCTGTCCAGTGATGTCTTCACTGTGCTCCTGCAGGTTTCCATACATTCCATTGCTTCTTCCCCCTACCCCGTTTGGTGGCTGTAAGGACACGAGGAAAGTTGTCCAGGAGCAGTGCAGAGGTCTGATTAGGTAGGAATGTGGAGGTGGGGATTAAACATCACAGGATTCTTCAAGAACCAGTTTGCCAGCAGCTGAGGGTCGTGATGTCTGCCAACAAAATCGTATGGTCTCTTGGGTTTGGAGAGTTAGCCAAGTGTGGTACAAGGGGAGAGAAGATCCCCCATCCTCTGATATCGAGATACTAGTAGAGGGAAGGCTGTTGTAGACTGTGTGCTGCAATAAAGTTAGGCACCTGTGTCCTTAGATGCTAGTTTGTACTTAAAGCTGCTAAAAAAGTGGATTTTCAGTCTGAAACGGAAGAGCTTCTTCAAATAAATTATATTTGATGCAGTTTTGAGATATTGATGAGCTATCCAGCCAGGAACTGTGGTATCAACGCTGGCTCTGAAATGGGTGCCCTCTCTGACCTTGGGTAAACGATTCTGCCTCATTTTTCACCCTGTCTAGAAAATGTTTATGATGATTCACATCGCCTTACAAGAGCTGGCTGTTAGGTGTTCTGAGGATGAACCACATTGTGGAAGTGCTAACTTCTTGATACAGACCTCTGTGCACCTTCTTGCAAATTTTCATCTTTGATTGACAGTTCTGTTTGGAGTCAGTCTCTGACGTGAGCCCGTGCTCTTTACTTGCATCTCATCGCAGCTCTGCCTGAGGAAGGCTGTTGGGATTGATCCCATGTTGTTTACCTGTTGCTTTCTTTTAAGATAATCCATTTGTTGCAAAACAGACTGTCAGAGGGCGAGTTCATTTAAATGGAAGTTGTTTGGGTTTTTTTTATTGCTGAGAATGATATGTCTTTCAAACACATTTGGCAGTTGGAAACTTAATACTTACTGTAATACTATCTAGCAACACAGAAAAATATGACTGTATGTTGAGTTTAGGGCTGCACTAGCCTATAAATCACAAGTCCACAACCATTTAAGTACAGGTGTGCAAAACTTAGCTGTTAAATACTACTAATAAACTTTCATTATGCTTACACTTGCAAATCTCTTAAATATATTCAAAACCAGTTTCTTTGATAGAAAATCCATGCCTTGCCAGTTAGTGTTCACTCAGGCATAATAGCAAAGTAATACCTACTGGAGCAATGCTAGATTTAAAGAATCTCTTGGAAGTTTTTGAACCTGATGGTGTGCCAGCAAAGTGGAAACTTGACTAGGGCTCTTTCAGTGGTTCGGGAAATTGAATGCCAAAAAACCTCGGTGAGAGGAAGACTGCTGGAAATGACGTTTGTCTTCTGATTTCTGGCAACTTTGCAGTGAAGAATGGCTTCTTTTGGGTACTTGGGTTTTGTACATCGCTTTCCTCCAGTGGCTATAGTTTTTAGTTTTCTTTGGACTTGATTTCTGTTTTTCAGCGAGATGTTCTCATTTCTGCATCTTCAGTGTTGAATCTAGCCTTGAGACAGCTTAGCCTTGTTTTCCTGTAGAAAAACCTGCTTCTAGAAAGTTGCATTTTGTGTCTGTTTTTGCAGGCAGTTTTGAAAAGCTAGCCTCAGCACAGCAATAGAGTTGGCAGAACAAGGTTTTGGTCTGAAATACTGATTTATTTTTTTTTTTACAGGCTTGTTGCCCAGCCCCTACTGCCACCACCAGCAACACTGGTGTACAGATCCTGCGTTTCGCAGGTTGGGTGACACACTTTGGGCTCACAGGGTACAGATCCTCCTGTCTGTTATATTCTTGTTTCTTCCCTTGGTGTAAGCAGTTAAGCTTCCCCAGGTAGCCAGTTGGTGGATGAATAGTGTTGTTGCTTGTGGTGGGGAAAAACTAGGCTGTTTACGTGGCCTTGGAGGTGTCTGATCATAAATAAGACCATTGTTTATCAGCAGGTATTACTTTAAAGCTTTTATGGTAATTGGTAGCATTTGGTTATGAGCCAATATGGGTATTAAAGTATCTTCAGGAGAAGGTGGCTCAGGTGGCATGGTGTGTGCCATAAACCTTGCTAGTGATCAAGCTGTATTTGTTTAAGAGACTGCTGGAAGCAATGTCGTGCATATAAATTTTGCATATTTAATACCATATGTTTAAAATTGATACAATAAAATATTGTGCTGTTTCAGGATTCCTTTTCAGAATAAAATTCTACTAAACCAGTCCAGTGGATTGAGATTCCCTTCAATGTGTATGTCTTGCTCTTTCTCAGACGCTGGTAACTGCTCCCCTCTTGTTTCGGTGTTACCGTTCCCACTGCGAAGGTAACTGGGGGGGAGGGTGGTGTGTGTGTGGTTAAAGCAAAAGGGATTTGTAGAGCTGTGACTTGAGACATTGCACAAATAGATTGTAGACGGATGGCAAATGAACTGGTAAAAAGCCTTTATTTTTACTTAACCATCTTGACCATGTGTGCCTATTTGTATTGCGGATGTGGGCTGCAACCATGCGGGTGGGAGGGAAACCATGTGTCGTGTGTGTTTGAGATGTACTTGCTAAGCAGAAGCGGTGTCCTCTGCCCTTTTTCCCCTTTCCAGAAAAAAAATTGTTCTTGCCAAAATTTTCTACCTGTTGCAAGAGTTGCTTTCTTTCCGCACAGTAAAATGTCAACTTCTCACTGTTCATTCCCTCTCGTAGGCATCTGTAACCTCTGTACGATGTATAGTACACACAGCAGTCACCAGATCTCTGCTGGCTTTAGATACCATCAAGTTGGGTGTATTGTAAACGAACCATATTCATTTGAAAAAATAAATCTTTTTTTTTTTGAAATGCATACGTGATACTTTATTTTTTTTTATAGATATACGTCTGTGTATACACTTGCATCATCTTAATTTAGTCCCAAAGCCTTGCGGGCAGGAGTGGATGGAGATGGAGGTGCTGATCTGGCGGCGTCTGGAGGAGAGGCCACACTTTTGCTATTTATTATTATTTTTAAGGACTTGGTGCTCACGGGGGTTTGAACCCTCCTGGCCTGTGGGAGCGTGGGTCTTGGCGGGTGCCGGTGCAGCGCTGCACGGGCTGACTCCCTGCCAGCTTGTGGGTGGCCTTCTCAGTTTGTTTTTTTTTAATAATTAATAATAGTAACTGGTTTTGTTCGCGGTGTGCCGGCGGCTGTAACGGCGACGGCCGGGCCGGGCCAGGGGAGGCCGCAGCCGCCATCGCTGCCTAGCAACGGGCCGCGTGCCGCGCAACGCCCCGCGGCGCCACCGGCCCCGAGGCGCGGCGAGGGGGGCCGGGACCGGGGCCGGCCCCGAGGCGCGGCGAGGGGGGCCGGGACCGGGCCGGCCCCGAGGCGCGGCGAGGGGGGCCGGGACCGGGCCGGCCCCGAGGCGCGGCGAGGGGGACCGGGAACCGGGGCCGGGGCCGGCCCCGAGGCGCGGTGAGGGGGACCGGGACCGGGCCGGCCCCGAGGCGCGGTGAGGGGGGCCGGGACCGGGCCGGCCCCGAGGCGCGGTGAGGGGAGGGAGCTGGGAGCAGGGTTGGCCCCGAGGGAGCAGCAGGGCCCCGGCACAAAGGAGCTGAGGCATGCTGCTCAGGGCTGCCTGTGCCCAGCCAGGGTGAGGGCCCCTTCCCTGGACCCCCCTTCTCCCTGCGTGTTGGGCCCCTGTGCCCTGCGGCCCTTTGTGCCTTCTGTCTGGCTCTGCAGCCCCAAGTCCTGCCTGCAGCGCTTCCTTTAGGTGTGCCCTGGCTTCTCTTCCCCCTTGGGCTTCAGTACAGATGGCTGTGCTCGAGGAGGACTGGGAGACAGGCATGGGGTATACTGGAGCCAGGGAGTTTGTCTGCCCCAGAACTCCACCTGCCTGTGGGTGTTTGGGGACCTGCAGTCTCCTCAGGAGCTGCTCTGATCCTGTTGAGTCATCTCTGCAATTCCTGCCAGTTCTGCAGGGATGTGCTGGGTAGCAAGGAAGATGGCTGCAAACTGTACTGGTCCTGCAAAGCCTTCAAGTCCCCTGGGACTGCAACCCTGGGCTGAGCTTACACAGCTGTAACAAAAGCAGAATCAGTAACGTGATCAGCCGTTTTGTCTAAGTTCAATAAATACTATGTGGGAGATGGTGCTGTGAGCAGCTCCTTGTCTCTCTGCAAATAGCATTGTTCTCCAGCTAGAGACAGGTGGACAGGGCTTTCCTCCTGGCCTGGGGGCAGAGGGTGGCTCTGATCACCTGCTCATGTGCTTCCCCTGTTGTGCGGACATGTCTGCATTAGGCGAGATGCCAGGTTACAGCTTGCTGCTGCTTTTCTCTTGAAGAGCTTTCCGGTTTGTGGATGCATCTGCATTTTTGGTCTATTTCTATGAATAAACACAAAAATCTTCTGTTCCCTTTTAGTCACCTGTTAGCAAAATGGCCACGCTGAGTGTAAAGCCAGGACAGCGGTTCACTTTGCTAGACTGGCACACCAACTCCCATCTCATCTCAGCTGATGCTGAACGCCAGCGTTCTGCTTCCCACCAAGTCCGGCAGGAAGCCCGAGCTCTCCGCAATGAAATCAACAACCAGGTGGGTCTTCTGTGGTGGGTTGGCTGCTCCCAGGTTTGTATGGGAGAGTGTCTAGACTTCGGTGTATGGATGAGGGAATAGGAGAAGGCTTTACCCCTACAGAACCTGCTAAATATGTAAATTTACCTCTTGTAAACCCATGAGCAATGATGCATGGGTACTGTCGTGAAATCCCTGGGCGTGATTCTCACACCCGTTGCAACTTGTGGTGTTTTCTGTGCTCTCCGTTGGTATAGATGACCATTAGACCAAATGGCAGTCCTGTGAGGGGTCAGTCAGTCCTGAAAATGGTGAAGAGCTTCAGCAAGATTCACAATGGCAATTTAAAAAAGAGTAATGGTGTTTTTCCTCTAATTCCAGGCTAAATGGGATGAGCATGACAACCAAACCCGCCTGGCTGAACGTATCAGCAGCGTGAACAGATGGAAAGAGACCCTGGACAAAAGCCTTGCAGATATAGATGCAGAAATCGATGCCTTAGCCAAAGTACGTTGGGAGGACAGATGGCTGGAAATCAACTTACACTCTCAACATAGGATGTTAAATAATTGAGGCTTGTCTTCTGCAATGGGCAAGCCCATATGGAATTCAAGGGGGGCTTATCACAGATATACTGAGATCTGTACCTGATGAAATGACTTCCTGGAAAACAAACCACTGTGTTCTTCGCTAAGCCAAGCCATTTTATGGAGCTCTGCATTGCATGCTTATGTTTGGGTTTTAGGATGTTTTTTGTTGTTTCGGGGTGTGTGTGTGTTTTCTTGAAGCTCTGAAGGATAATGAGAAATATGTGAACACCATAATCCAAAACGGTTTGATTTTAAATAGAGAATAGCAGTGGGATCTCTGATTCTTTTAGTTCTAGATGCAAAGGCTGCTGCTCCTGGAGTCACTAGGCCCCAGCAAGGTGCGATTCCCAATGCAAATAGCAGATGTAGGGGACTAATGTGTTTAGCTCTCATAATTTTCATTCCAAACTTGCTAAAAGGTTTCAGAACTGCAAAGACAGCCACTGCGAAGCCCTCCTAATGAGGGTGTCGGTAGTTTCCCCTTCCTTTCTTCCTCTCATCCCTGAAAGAGACTCCCCACACACCCAGCTGGCTGCTTCTTCCAGGTGAAGGAAGCAGCAGAACGTGCCCTCCAGGCAAAGAACTTGCCTTTGGATGTTTCCATTGAGTGCCTGACACTCCGTGAGAGCCGTCGTGCCATCGATGTGGTGAGGGACCCTGTGGAGGAGGAGCTGCAAAAGGAGGTGAAGGTGATAGACAAAGCCAAGAGAGAACTGCAGCAGAGAGTGAATGAAGCCTTCCAACAGCTCTGGTGAGGCAAATGACAAAGCTGTTGACTGGCCTCTGCCCTCCTTGCTTGGCCCCAGCAGTTTAATGTGCCTCTGATGCCACATTGAGATGGGCAAGGAGGCCGGGAACCAGTGACCCACTCAGGGGAGCCTTTGCTGATTATTGCCAAGGTCTGTGGGGTCTGGGGGTTTGTAGGGGAGAGCATGTCAAGGGAGACTTCATAAGCATCCTCGGAAAATTTTGGCCCAGATAGGTATCTTGTGCCACACGCCTTGGTTCATGAATCGGTGACCTGGAGGTGTTAAAGCTTCTGGGCCCTCATCTTTTGTGGGTCACTACCCTGCTGCGGGAGGGTGGGCGGCTCAGTTCACCAGTGCGATGCCAGAGCAGAGCACAGGGGAGCCAGGCAGGCAGTAAAGCAGGCATGCTTCTTTATGACGTTGGGCCTGGCTCACTGGGAGTGCAGGACCTCATAACTCATTTTGAAAAGGTGACTGATGTGGTGTTGAAAGCTTTGGAAATTGTGAGCTGCCTGTCTCCTCTGCGTCCTTGCTGCTGACTCCAACCCTGCTTTCTGCAGCCTCTTACAGGAAGCTCGCCAGCAGCTGAGTTCTGACCACCGGCGCAAGATGGAAGCACTGGAAATAGATCGCATGTGCTTATCGCTTAGTGTAAACTCCCCCAACATCTCCTTCAAGGTCAACCCAACACGGGTCCCGGATGGGTAAGGAAAGAGCCTGCCTTTATGTGGCCAAATCCGTGCTGGTGCTTGTAAGAGCCCTGGGATGCTTTTTTCCTTCCATGCTGTATGGGTGCAGCTTTGGAGAGAGCTCAGAACAGGAGCTGGCTTCTGGGATTTGTTGTGGCTCTTTGAATTATGAAGCCACAGACTTTTGGCAGTTATCTAAATTATCACCACAAAAATAGAGAAGCTAACTGCCCTGCCTCCCCTGTGCTTGGCTGTAGGTGACACTCAGTAAGTAGTGTGGTATCGGCCTTTGGCACAGCTTACGGGAGAGTTGCTGCGCATTTTCACATGCTTGGCATTTCATAGCACGGTTTGGATGTGTCCCCAGCTTGAGCAGATGTGGGCTCGGTGCAGGAGCCACGGGGTAGCAATCTCCAGCTGGTGCAGCAAGATCAGACAGGGTGTGACCTCCTGAATTGTTTTGTACTGCACAAAGCCTTCTTGGCCTGCAGCAGGTGGTTCCTTTTGAACTGCCTTGCAAACACTCAACTTATTTTCATAACTGCTGATTTGTTCATAGATCAACTGCACTTGATGAGTGGGAACAGAATAGCCGATGCAACAAGGAGCGTGCTGAGGCAGAAATGAAAGCCTCAACTGAGCTCCGGGAAGCCACAGTGCTTGCCATTGCGCAGGTAAAGGAGTCCCTTGGCTGTGAATCGCTGGCACAGAAATTCTGGATCCAGTGTGGGAGAATGGGCTGGCATGTGGTGTGTGCAGGGGAAGGGAGCCTTTGGAAAGACAGCATTGGCCCACGGGCCGCTCTGAGAGCAGCTGCCCTCCTGGTTTAAAAGAGGAGCCTGATCGTGCTGCAAGAGTCTGCAGCCATCTCGGCAACCAGGAAGACACATAACTGGCTACCGTTCCCTGCCTTTTGGCTACAGGGGGCTGCGTGACCTGCACACGCGTGGCAGCTGCCAGAACCCGGCTGGTTTTGTTCATAGGCTTGTCCCAACCTCAGAGGCAGCAGCTGGGAGGGAGATACCTTCTAGATGTATGTGACTGGAGCCTGTTCTCTGTTCAGACAAACAACGAGCTGGAGGCTCAGCGTGTAGCTACGGAGTTTGCCTTGCGCAAGAGGATTAGAGACCTGGAAAGCGCCTGTGATGAACTGAAATGGCAGGAGCAGAATGTAATGTTGCTTCTTTGGTTATTGATCACAACCTTGGGTGGGAATTGAATCCAAAAGGCTGTTTGCTGTCTGGAAAGCTACTTGGCCTGAGCCTGGTTTCCACATGAGAGCTGTGAAGCGGCACACGTATGATCCCTGCAACATCCTACCTCCTTCTGCTATCACAGTTGCTGCTCTGGCATTTCTCAGCAGCAGGACCAGGTTTTGGCCTTTTTATTTCAGCCCTGGTCTCAACCGCTGTGGCCATAAAACACCAGCAGCACCATACCTGATCTGTGTGAAAAGCCTGATCTGTGAGCAAAGGGGTTCAGTACTCGGAAGCCCACCAGCCCTTGTTTAAAATCCTTTCCCAGCACACTAAAACCCCAAGATGCATGGGGAGGGCTGTTTTCCAGTCTGTATCCCTGGATGTTCCTTGTAATACGTGTCTTTATCCTTAGACCTTGGAGGAAATTGCTGAGATGGAGGAGGACATCCGACATTTGGAGGAAGATCTTCGGAGGAAAATGCAAGATCTGAAAGTGGCACACACCCGCCTGGAGACCCGCACGTGTCGGCCCACTATGGAGCTCTGTTGGGATCAGGTACCCACCCCGCCTGGCACGCTTCCTGCTGGGAGGAACTGGGGAGAATTGACCAGTGGGTCTGAAAAACGTGGATCATTTTGGAGAAAACTACAGAGGGGTTGAGCAATGGATCCTACAGTCACCTAGCGAAGCAAGGAATTACTGTTGTAGCTGGGCTAGAAAGGTGCCCTGGTTTTGGCTGGGATAGAGTTAATTTTCTTCTCAGTAGCTGGTACAGTGCTGTGTGTTGGACTTAGTATGAAAATAATGTTGATAATACACTGATGTTTTAGTTGTTGCTAAGTCGTGCTTACTCTAAATCAAGGAGTTTTCAGTTCTCTGTGCTCTGCCAGCGAGCAGGTGCACAAGAAGCCAGGAGGGAGCCGAGCCAGAACAGCTGACCCAAATAGCCAAGGGGATATTCCATACCATAGAGCATCACACCCAGTATAGGAACTGGGTGAGGGGGTGTTGGCGGGGGGCTGCTGGTGGCTGTGTGGGAACTGGCTGGGCATCGGTTAGCAAGGGGTGACCAATTGTGCTCAAACATCGCTTGAATTTTTCCCTTGGGTTTTATTCCTCTCGCTTTGTTACAATTGTTGTTTTTAATAGTTGAAATAAAATATAATAATTTGTTCTTATCTCAACCCATGAGTTTTACCTGTTTTCCAGTTCTCCTCCCCATCCTGCTGGGGCCAGGGGGGGAGTGAGCAAGCAGCTGCGTGGGACTTAGTTGCCAGCTGGGCTTAAACCACGACAAAGGGGACCTGTGGTGTTTGTGCACCGCCACTTCAGCCCTGTTAACTGCTGTCGCCTTCTCCCTCCCCACCTCGCAGGCACAGAACGGGCTGACGGCCGCAGTCCACCAGCTGGAGGGAACGATCCGTGCGCTCAGGCAGAAGCTAGCAGAGGCATGGTAAGTCTCCTGTGTTCTGAGGCAGAGCAGCAGCCCCACGTTGCCCGTGTGAGGGACGTGGCGGTGTGCAGTCCTGGAGCTGGCACACTTCCAGAAGCTGCGTTTTGGAGTTCGAGTCTGTTCAGATCAGGAGTGGAAACAAGTCTCTGGGCTTGGTGGGCAGCTGGACCAGGCAGCGGGGTCCAGCGAGGCACGAGAGGGCTGTGTGGTGGGAGGGCGAATGGGGTTCCCACAGTCCCTGCTTGATTCAGACTTCAGCTGGGCACAGAGAGTTTTGAAAAAGGAGGGGTGGGGAAAGGGGTGAAAAGTAAAGGAAGAAATAAAGTGCTGCTCTGGGCTGGTGTGGGCGCACATCCCGAGGCACACATCTCTGTGCTGCACTCCAGGAGCAGCATGCGGGCTCGCTATTCACAGACCCAAAGAATGCTGCTGCTGGGCACCAAGAAACACCTGATGCATTCGTTCTTTGTACAAAGGCAAATGCTGCACAGATATTTCTGCTGCCAGAAAGTGGGAAGTTGGGGGTTTCCTGTCCAACTTGGAAGTGAATGCTGTGTTGAACCCAACTCCTCTCGCTTCTGCTTGTTCCCAGGGATGCCTTGGACGCTCTTTACAGACAACTTCACCGCATTCAGACAGATAGCGGCTACAAAGCCAGTTCCCTGGTGCTGGACAACAAGTGCATGGACAGCCGGAGAAAGCTCGTGGTCCCTGCTGAGAAATTAGTGCCAGAGGTCAACACATTTAACCGGACTGCAAACCACGCGCTCTCCCCGCTGAACACCGGGCAGCTGGACTTGGCTTAGCGCACCGGGGAGTGTTGTGCAACCAGCCAGGCTGAAGAGAAAGCTACCAGTGACTCAGATCTGTAGCAAGGAAAGCGGACATCTGTGTCCTGTTAGGCTAATGTAATTCTCCTCCCTCCTCCTCCTTTGTTATGTAACTGTCTGTCCCCTCGTATGATGTTTATAGCCTCTTTGCACTCCACAGAGCGTTATAAACAATAAAGAGTCTGTCCCCAAGAGCAGTTGTCATCTGACAACGTTGGAAGTGTTTTCCTGGTGATTGAAGCCATCTGGGTTCTTTTAGCGTTTTTTAAGTCTTTTTAAAGCGTGAGGCAGCGCTCTGAAAAGGGACTGTGTAACGGTGGCAGCGGGCCAGGTCTGCTCGGTGAGGGTACCGACTCCGATCCCCTCGCCTTAACGATTCCGGTTTGGCTTGGGATTTCCCCTGGCCTGCTAGCCCTGCGGAGCTAACGCCGCTACAAAAGCAAGGGCTGGAGTCCGTTCTCTGGCTCTTGGAGCCCTGGATTTATTCAAATCGAATTGCAGTGCTTGCATTCTGCCGGTTTTATTGTTTCTATTCCAGGCACGCTCCCAACGCCCTGCGCGCTCTTCCCGGGGAAGATTGTGGCCGTGCCAACCTGCCCTGTGCCGCCAGGACCTGCTCTTCATCCCTCAGGTGGGAGGTGATGCTCAGTAACTGCGCGCGGTGTAAAGCAGCCTGGATGTGCCTCTAGGCTCTCGGATTAAATTTCGATAATGAGGAATGTTAATTGGGAAATAAGGCGGCTGGCTCCTAATTGCATCTCCCGGGCAGCCGCCGCCGCTCTCCTCCGGGCCGCCAGGGGGCGCTGGCCGCGGCCAGCCGCGGCCAGCGCCCCCTGGCGGCCCGGAGGAGAGCGGCGGCGGCTGCCCGGGAGAAGATGGCGGCGGTGGCGGGTTCGGGCTCAGGCCCGGGGCGGCCGGTGGCGCGGCCTCGGCCAGGACCCTCCCGGTTCCGCGGTTGTTTAGCCGGGGCGTTGTTGGGTGACTGCCTAGGCGCCGTCTTCGAAGGTAGAAGCGTCGTGAAGCTGCCCGACCTCCTCCGCTTCCTCCGAGGCCTGGAACCGGCGCCCGGGCCGCCCGAGGAACCGGCCGGCAGCGCCCGCAGAGGTGGGCGGGAAACCCCAGGAGCGGGACGGCGGGGGTCGGGCCTCCCGGAGCACATCCCCCTTCCCCGTACCCACCGCCCCGGGCCCGGCTCCCAGCACCCCACAGATTAGAGCCCAGCACCCCCCTGACCTCCCCAGGATCAGGCTTTGTGCTGCTGCCCCTCACCTCAGCGCAGGGCACCCCCCTGGGACACCCCTAGCAGCCCCCAGCCCTGCTCTGAGCCCCCCACCCAGGTGAGGGTGACCTTGCTGAAGCGGTGTCCAGCTTCTGGCTCCCCCAGGGCCGTTCCTGGGGTGCTGTGCCCGTGGCTGCTGTGGAGGGACCTGTGGTTTGCTGTGCTCAGCCTGTGCCGCTCATGCTGGAGCGAAGCCAGGGTGTTGCAGTGCAGGGGTGTCGGCACGGAGCGGCTGTACCAAAAGATAAGGAATAGAGGAAGAGAAGCCCAAGAATGATTATTTAACTCTTAGCAATTGATGATGGATTCACTTTGGGGTTCCAAGCTGTGCAGCAAGCCCTGTAAACCCTTCCAGCAGAACCCTAAAGGCACACGATTCACTTGCAGTCTTGTCCAGAAACATGACTGTGCTTTCTCTTCTCTGCTCATCAGCGTATGCTGTAAACTCCTTGAGAAAGAGATTTGTCTTGCTTGTCTGTATGTGCCTCTGGTTATCAAACGCTTTCGCTTGGCTCTTCTTAATCTTGAAATGCATTCTGCCTCATGCGTGCTGTGGATGCATCTCTCTTGCTCAATGTCTTACTCTGATGACTGTGGCTAGTGACAAGTGCTGGGGAACTTCGTTCATGTTTGAACTCCAGCTATACAGATAATTAGGCCTTGGAGAGCAGGGAAGTGCTGACGGTGGAGAAGGACAGGAGGGGAGTTTGTTCATGAATGGTCACATTATGTTTTGACTTTCTGTTTTAGAAACACTTTCGTACACAGATGACACAGCCATGAGCAGGTCAGTGGTGCAGTCCCTGCTAGCCAAGCAAGAGTTTGATGAAGTTGATATGGCAAAGAGGTAAGGACAGCAGCCAGCTTCAGAGGCCAGAGTGTTGACCTTTACTAGTGAAAGCAAAACTTCCTTAAGATTAAGCAATCACTGTGATTTTCAGTGAAAAGGGGACAGGGGCAAGGGAAAATCGTTGTTAATTTGTGGAGGCAAAAAATTAGAAAAGTGAGGGTCAATCCTGTAATTTATTGTGTGTTTTGCACTGTTCTGGAACATGCAGCAGTGCTAGTTTTAGCGTGAGTTCAGAGTTTGCTTAGAAATGAAGCAGGATGGGACATGCTGTATCACAGCCATGTAGGTATATTCACCTCTGTGGAAGAGGGTGCTTAGAAATTTTGGAAGCGTTTCCTTTCATGTTTATTTGTTGCTATTTATGTTTGTACTTCTCTTAATTTAGTTAGTGAATATTAGTGAAGTCAGCTTCAGTTTGTTTATGATCCTTTTCCCTTTTGAATCCACAGCCCTGGTAGCATTTGGTTCCACTTAAGGGAGGACATTTATTTGTTTATAAAACTCTTCCATTGAACTCGAACAAAAGACTTTCCTTGTGGTTATGACCCACGGAAATGTTTCCAGTTTGCTTCTATTTCAAGGCAAAGTTGAGAGGGAAACAAGTGGGTTGTGAAAGGTGATGTTTATACACCCTTTCCTCCTTTTGCACCAATTTTTGGGACTCAGAATTTTTTCCCTGCAGAACTGAATCACTTGAACCCTGACTGTCACTGAATTACCTGTGTGTTATTAATTCATTTTATCAAGTGGCTTTATACAACCTTTTTACAAACTTGAGTAACAGACCAAATATCCCCTCTATTTTTTCTCACCTGTGTAACTGCTGCTCTCTTGTCCGTGCCAGGTTTGCTGAGGAGTACAAGAAGGAACCCAACAGGGGCTATGGGATGGCTGTTGTCAATGTCTTCAAGAAGCTCCTGAGCCCCAAGTGCAATGATGTGTTTGAACCAGCAAGAACCCAGTTTAACGGGAAAGGCTCCTATGGCAATGGCGGTGCCATGAGGGTGGCAGGCATCTCGCTCGTGTATTCTGATGTCCAGGATGTTAAGAAGGTACCGTTCTTGGCTCCTCTGGGGAGTCCCTGCTGTCAGTCCAGTCTCACTGTGATCTCTCAGGTAGGTTTGCTAATGGTGTGTTTTTCATTCGCAGTTTGCGAAGCTGAGTGCTGAGTTAACCCATTCCAACTCCCTGGGCTACAACGGGGCCATCCTGCAGGCCCTGGCCGTGCATCTCGCCCTGCAGGGAGAGCTCAGCAAGGAGACCTTCCTGGAGCAGCTCATTAGCCACATGGAAGATGTAGAGGCAGATGATAAGTCTCTTACTGACGCTCGAGCGTAAGTAGCCATGAGGAGCGCTACCTGCCTTGTACAGTTTGGTCTGGCTCTTCGCATTCTCTTTCCTTCATTGTGCTTTTTGTTTCCAGGCTGGGATTTGAGGATTTACCATTTTCAAGGCGTCTAAAGAAAATAAAGGAATTTTTGGAGCTCAGCAGTGTTCCTAAAGCAGATGTATTGTTTGAATTAGGTAGGTACCTTTCTTAGTACAAGTATTAGGAAAGAGCTGGACACGGGACTAGCTCAGCAAGTCTGGTTGATGTGTCCTCCTTCAGGCTGCCACTTTGGCTTCTGCTGTCTGTCAGGCACAGAATGTGCTGGAAAGGCTGCCTGTGCTCACCAGTCAGCAGTTCTCTGAGTCTTGACTCAGTTACGCCCTCTCTGTATTGGTGGGGAAAAAAATGTCTTGCTAAGAAAAACTTACCATGCATATTCTGAGATCTCTTAATGGCTCTCAGATCTTCATGTTGGATGGGAATGGGTAGATGTGTGTTGCCAGACTGTACTGGTGTAGCTGGGAGTTGGTCTCTATGATGTGAGTAGTGCTGGGGGAACTGTGGGGAGACTTCTGAGATGCAAACCTTTGCACCTTGTCATGCTAAAATCAGCAATACCGGTATTGAGAGTATCTGGCAATAGGAAGTTGCAGTTAGAAGGGAGAAGGTACATCTGCAGGAAGGAAGACGCAGGTGTTCTGCACTGAAGGTGATTGGTTTCGTTAACAGGCAATGGCATTGCTGCTTTGCGGTCTGTCCCTACTGCAATTTACTCTTTCTTGCGCTGTATGGAAGCCGACCCAGACATTCCTGATCACTACAGCAACCTGCAGAGAACCATCATCTACTGTATCTCTCTGGGTGGAGACACAGATACCATTGCTACCATGGCAGGAGCCATTGCAGGGGCTTATTATGGGGAGGAACAGATTCCCGCAAGCTGGGAGCAGAGCTGTGAAGCTTTTCAAGAGACACAGAAGCTGGCAAATAGCTTGTATGAACTCTACTGCCAGCGGCTCTGAGCTCCAAGGGGAGTGTCTTTTCTGAAGGCGAAGCAGGTGGACACCTCTGCTTTTCTGGTCAGAAATCTGGTGGTGGATCCGCGCCACTGCAGACACCGGTGAGCCTCCGCCTGGGTAGGACGCCTGCTGCTGTGAGTTGAGAGCTGGAAGTACAAGCTGGTTTGGAAGAGAGGGGACATACCCTTCAGTTACGGTTCACCTGGGAAGTGGCTGCATGTGGCACCTTGGACAGTGGGTGCATCTCCTCTGAAGTGTACAGGAGCATCTAGTTTTCCATAAGATTTCTGCTTTTTGCTTTGTCTGCCATTACGCCATTCTGTCATTACAGTTACTAGGTGGGTGTGTGAATCCACTGACTTTCTCGCTGTTGTCCTCTACTACTGTGTGCTGCAACCTTTGTTTCGGTTGTTAGTGCCTGTCCCGCAGTGGCTTTGTTAGGCTGCACACCCCTCGTAAACACCAGTTCACACTCGGCTGACCAGCTAAGGGATGTAAATGGGCATCATCAGAGAGGCACATCCCTGGAGAGCCTGCAGGATGTCCAGCATGGTGGCATGGGTCACCACCTGCGCGGTGGAGTGTGGAGGGTGCACCTCCCAGCGGGGTTTGCTTCCTTACAGGCAGAACGGGAGGTGCCAGAGACGGGAGAAGGGGTTTCTTTGCATTGCTAGTAACTGCATTTTTGTTCAGCTTTTTTGCAATTGTGAGAAATACCTGTGGTCACGCAGACAGAATTCCGGTTGGCTCACTGTAACTGCTGGAAGAAGGTGTGACTGCTGCTCCTTTGGTGTGCCTTGCTCTGCCATCCACCTGGCACCGTCCTGATCTATTGCATCTTGTGTTCTCTTACACAGCTGGCTTTCACGCTGCTGCCACTACTCTAAGCTATTCCTTTGTTCCTGGTCTGTGCATCCTGCGTTTTTAATGCTGCCCTATGTATGCCCAGAGCGCTGAGCGAGACTGGTGTTTAAATCTGGGTGGACATAGCTGTGAAACCAAGGATTGAATTCCTGATTCTGCTGCAGTCAGTGACAAAAATGACTCCACCAGGAAGTAGGAGTTACTTCTCACAGTTTTAAAACTCTGTACTTGGTAAGAATCATCAGAAAATAAAGGGATAGGTAGGTTAATTGGGGGAGAATTTATCGAACTTTAAAAGAATTTGTGCATTTGAAGCTGGTACTTGTGGCCAAGGACATTCTAGCAAAGCTGTGTTGTTCCAGAGTTTCACATCTAAAACCTTTGCCCAGTGGAGCTGGTGAAAAAAAGCATGTAACAGCTTGGGTATGGCATGCCTAAAAAGGATTGGAAGCTTGAAATAATTGAAACAAAAAGAAAAAGGCAAGCAGTCATCATATGGAAACGCTTATAAATTTGAATGTGACAATGTAATTCTCTATTATTTCTCCAGTATTTCTTGTGACACTGGGAAGTGACTGTTCTGCTGAAGTGGAGCTCACTCCCGTTTGGTATCAGCACATGGTTGTTGTGTGTGTCAGGCTGCGTGCACGTGTGGAAAATCTGGCTGCCACAGGTCCTTCCAGTTTTCCTGTAGTCTACTTCCTTCGAGTGCCGGTCTTCTGTGTGATGTTTTAATGGGTTTTCCTTGTATAAATGAATTCTTGTCCTGAGAACATGAGGAATTTTGGTCTATTGTGTATTTATGTCTTGTGCTGCCGATCTGAGATGTAAAGTGTCAGGTTTTTCACATCATTCTGCCAGAGGTGTGAACATATTCATGGAACTATTTAAAAGAAGATATTTTTTCTTTTAAAGCATCTTTATAATTTTAAATCTTTGAAACTTGTGAAGAGCAGAAGAGCTCCCGTTTGAAAAATACAGCTCATTTTAGGCCAGAATTTAAATGTGTACTAAAACATTTAGCTCTGACTTCCGTGGAAAGAAATAAAATGACTTGGTTATCTTTGTTAATTAGCTACTGCTCCTGTGTTTTCATTCAAGCCATGAAGTTGTGCTTCCATACTCAATGACAAAGGGAGCTGTACGAAAACCTCTGGGCTATTTCTCCCCACCCCAATGCTTCACGTCTAAGACTCAACCTGAAACTACTTTGTTACGGCTTCTTAAAATCATTCTGTAGGAAGCAGAACAAAAGTAGTTTGGTGCTGGTTGGAGACATCTTGCATGTGGCCGAGGCTCCTGCTTCATTTGGGGTGAGTTTTAGTACTGGACATCTGCTGTAAAAACTACTTTCAGGTGGCTGCTCTTGCCCATGAGCCGTAAGGGGAGCTGAGTTCGTAACCCCCCGGGAGTGAGCGAGTGTGAACAGCAGGGCGAGTGGGAAGCGTCGACACTGTGCGTCGCAGGGAGGTTTGCTGGAGAGGCCCTTTTCCTCTGCAGGCTGTGTCCGCCGCAAGGAGCGGCGCATGCAGGGCGTTCAGCTGCTGGAATCCGACGTGTGATGATCACGCAGAGACCAGGGAGCGTGCTGGGTGCCCCCACAACTCACAGCAGGAGGACTGCTTGTTCTTCATGGTCAGCTTTTGAAGCAATTTGTGCACGTGGCAGTCGGGCTTCTCTGGACGTATTTCACCTGTAACAAGTAATGTCTCCTCTTCCAGGTAAGATCAGGCGTGAAAACGTATGTTCTTCTCTTTATTCTTTGTACTTTTAGCTTTGGAAAGCGATTTGCTTACAAGTCATTCATCATTTCTTCTGCGTGTTACTGCATTGACTACTTTTGCTGCCCGGGATGTGGAGGTTGGCTGTAGACAAGGTTGTGTAGATAGCAAAAATCCTAAAACAGTGTCATGGAAAAACCAGAAGGGAAAGGGAATCCCCAACACTTTGACTGAACTTCCTCAAATTAATAATTGCCAGTCTGGAAGGGTCTGGATTTCATCCCTTTTTCAGAATGGACTTCTGGAGACGGGAATCTTTTCCTTAATCACAACAAACATGCAGTGCCTTCTTACACATAAAAATATTAATTGGGAAACAAATCTGCTGGGAACAAGTCAGCTGGATTGGGAAGGAAATGCAGTGCAAGAGGTCTGTATGACTGGTCTCACCAGCAAGGCTGGGCAAGCCCGTTAATAACAGGACAAAGGCACAGCTGAGCCCACCTTTTATACAATAAGTTTTATTGATGTTTTGTCAATACAATCAAGTACTGTAGTTTTAGTTCTGAAGAGAAGGCCAGTTTCTGATCACAAAAAGAGTGCATTTTAAACCAACTTTTACTATGACAGACAGTGCATGTAATAAGTATTTACAAAACTAAAAACTTCTATATACTAGGTTAGAAATGAAGATACTAGAGGCAAATTTAAAAAAAATAGTAAGAATTTGTATAAAAATGCACATTGTAATGCAGTTTTCATAATTAAAAATAGACATACTTCATCCAACCCAACCTTTTTTACTATTGTGATTGAAACCAAAATCCCATGCGCTCACACACACGACAGAAAATAATCCTTTCTGCTGGCGAATATCACGTACTCAGTACTCCAGAAAAAAAATTCTTCCTGACAGTGTCCAGTTTAGTGAACAGCCTCCCTCATCCTGTGCATCGTTTTTCTAGCCTAGCTCTATGTGCGTGTATATCTTGCCTTTCAATTACTGTGTAAATGTAACAGGTTATATAGCTGCGGAAGGTTGATTATGGTTTGCTCTGCACATGAAGGGAAAGTGAGATTGCGAAACAGTATCTACAGCACTGAACGAGTAACGTCTCGGTGTGGTTATAGTGAGTATTTTTGTCATTGCTTTTTGCCAGCTAGAACAAGAAGTTTTGAGTAAAACAAAACAGAACAAAAAAAAAAAAAAAAAAAAGATGGAATGTAGGTTAGAACACAGTATAAATAAGTTGCTTTGCTGAGTAACAGGAGGGAGCTTCCACCCCAGCGCGTGGCTGGGGAACGAGAAGCTCCTGGCCCTGCTGCAGGTAGTGTGCACGCCCGCGCGGTGGGAGCCAGACCCCGCTGCTGGCACCAGCTCGAGTTCCTTGCTGTTCTCCACAGGAAAGACGCTTCAATAAAGGAGACGCAGGCCCTATCCTAGCACCCTCCCCTCCCAAGCCTGGGCTTGAAGAAAACATCTGAGCTTCCACTTTTAATTTTAGGGACTTTTTTCGTATGGCTCCTATTCCTGTTGGGAAGTAACCTGTTACGATCAAAACCCAGGTGGTCCTGACACCTCCCTGCCTTTAGGAGTTACAAACGTCCAGTGGGATCAGACGCTGGGGCAGCCTTTCAGCTTGAGAAGGTTTAATCTTTCTATGAAACTTGCAGCTTTCTGGGGAGAAAATCCCGGGGAGGGGGACATGCCAGGCCCAGCAGGGCAGCAGCTGAAGCGCTGGTCTTTCAACTGTAAGTTTCCTTTTTGTGTATCTTAATTTCAGGGATAGGTGTGTTTTTAAAAGGAAGCCCTGGATGGCAAGAGGCAGAAACACAGGACAGACTTAAGGAGAAAAACAAACAGAGAAAAAGAAAAGTTGTTTTAAGTATCTTGTACAGTCCGTCTGGAGAACAATCCCAAGTCCCATTCTTGCTACATTTCTTTGGCCATTGAACAGGCTTTAGGAAAATTCAAGGGTAATCGTTGCTCAGCTGGTGACCAAATTGTTGCTGCTTTCTCAGGGATGTGCCTTTGCAGAGGGACACGCAGTGTAACGCATGCGGATTAACTTCAGCAGCGTGCTACTTGCCTGGGATGAGGAGAATCGTTTTACTGTAAGTGCAAGTGACAATGACTATTCTACCATGAGAAAATCTGCAAAGCAACAGGGTTCAGTTGCTCCCTTTACCAAAGGACAGAGCAGCCAAGTGGTCAGTATCCGTGCATCCCTTTCCCAGAACCTTGTAGCTCATATTCAGGTTGGTAACATTTCAAGCATTAGTGAGACAAAGTGGTAACAACAGACAAACATGATTGGTTGGCTTTTTTTTTTTTTAACTTAAGTCACAGATCGGCACCTGGAATGATGCACTGTTACAGGTACATATTGCACTAGACTTGTAAATTAACATTGTTAAGTAGATAATAGCACCGTTGTAAAATGACTGAATGGAATGTTAGAACAAACACTATTTTTTCTTAATTAAAAGATCCCCAGAGAAAGGGGGGATACCAATGCAAAAGTTTACACATCCCGAAATAGTGAGACAGTAAAAGCAAGTTGTCTATAAGTGGCACTTCGGAGAAAGCACCCCTAAACCTTCTGTCAAGCCAGGCTAGAAGCACCGTAAGCCAGGCTTGCAGTGCCATCCTTGGGTTGTCAACAAATAAGATGCTCACAAGGCCAAGCAAGTCTTTGGGCTGCAGGGAAATGGACAGGACAGAAGTAGCCCTTGGACTTGCTGGTAGCTGAATTCACTCAAGAGAGAGGATTGTTGTGCATCCCAGGGGTCCCAGCTTCCCGCAGCGGGTTTGGAACAGGTTGTCTGTCATCCTCCCAGATACTGATGGCTGGATGTTTTTATTCCTAAAGGTGCTGGGTGAGGGAGGGTTAAAAGTAATATTTACTTCTTGTAAGAAGGTGCTTATGCAAAGTGTTCCACTTTGTAGGATTGTAAATCCAACCATACTGAATCCAGAGTGAATCGGAGAGACTCCACCTCAAAGCACAGTCTGAAAAAGTAGGCATCCGTGAGACTGGAACTTGGGCATCTGATGGTTTGGGAAGGGAATTTCTCAATCCATCATGGATCTCTGCTGCTGTACAGGCTTGTGATAAGTGCCTGGGACCCCTGCGCTGGTTAGCAAATACACCATCCACTACAACAGCTGTATTTATTTAACTAGTACTCAAAACGGGAAACAAGGGCACTTGATTACAGACCAGAAGGGGTCTGGCCTTCCAGAGGGGACCCTCCCTGGATCACAGAGCGGTTTACTGCAGAGCCAGATCCTTGCCATCCCAAGTGCGTTCCTGTGTTTGATGTACAGTCAGTAGGGTAAAATTTATTCCAAATACGCTTTGCTGAGGAAGTCACTCCCCTCCCTCCCTTCTCCCTCCCCCAAAAAAGATTGATATGTGTCTCCTTTCCAATTACCCTCTTGACTCGTGGATCAAACAGCTTGAAGCAAGGTCCCACGACAACGGCTTGCGCGTTCTCCCAGTGATTTTTCTTTTTTGTATTAATTTTAAAAACTTTTTTATCAAAAAAAAAAAAAAAAAAAGACAGTTTATGGCTAAAGTGGGTGAAAAGGAAACATGCCCAGCAGCCGTTATGTGGGGCAAAGCAGGAACCCAGAGAAGGAGAGTGGATGTATTCCGTGGAGTACAACCCGTTGGCCTGGTCCGAGGGCATTTGTACCCAGACTTGGTCATTCTCCTTGAGTTCAAGCACGGCACTGCCCGAGGCCTGGTCCAGGTAGCCCTTTTTGTACTCGTCGTAGGTGTAGGTGGCAGGCACGTTGTTCTTATAAAGCGCCACCCAAACGTTAGTCCCTTTGACGTGCACGTGGTAGGCAAAGTAGTAGATGCCGGATACGGGGCAGGTGAATATCCCGGTGACTGGGTTGTAGCCGTTGTGCCCATTATACAAAGTCCGGTCAAACTTGACCGGCATGCCCGAGGCTGGGAAGGGGGAGGTGAGGATGGCGGTGAAGGCTGGTGCGATCCGGGCAGAGAGCTCTCCTCGGCCGTACTGCGGCTTCCCTGCTTGCCGTTCCCCAGCACGGCCCCTCCACGCCTCCGTCCGGCAGGTGCAGCCCCGCGATGCCCGTCTCGTCGAACACCCGGGCGCTCCGGCGGACCGGGTGGCCCTGGCGGCCCTGGTGGCCCGTTCACCCCGGCGTTCCTGGCATTCCTGGTGGGCCGATGGGTCCGGCCATGCCAGGCTCGCCAGCCTTCCCCTCACCAGGAACCCCTGGGAGCCCAGGCTCTCCTTTCAGCCCTGGTAACCCTGAGGCCCCATGGGACCCGCGGGTCCTTGCAAGCCCGGGATGCCCGAGGGCCCCTCAGCCCCGGCTGCCCTGGGATCCCACCGTCCCCTTTCGGCCAGGCCCCCCGTTAACCCCGGCACCCTGGGAGGCCAATGAACCCTGGTTCTCTTTGGGGCCTGTTGGGGGGGGGTCCCAGTGACCCAGGCAGGCCCCTTTCTCCCGGCACCCCGGCTTCCCTGCGAAGCCATTGGGGCCCTGGTCGCCACGCATCCCTGGCATCCCGGGGGGGCCACTCGGCCCCACGTCCCTTTGGAGCCAGGCAGCCCGTGCTTGCCCGCAGGCCCATGGACCCCGGCGGGCCTGGCGGCCCGATGTGCCAGGGCCCGGTCGCCCGGCTCACCATCAATGCCAGGCCCCCTTGTCGCCGATGGCTCCCGGCACCCCCGGCTGCCCGCGGTCCCCTTAAGGCCGGGCAAGCCCGGCTTCCCATAGCCCGTCGGGCCTGGCAGGCCAGGGAGGCCGCGGATCCCGGGCTCCCCTTTCGGTCCCATGGGGCCCTGTATCCCTGGCACCCCCGCAGCGCCTGGCACCCCTATCCCGTCGAGGCCGGGGGGCCCGCGGGGCCCCATGGGGCCAGGCCCCCGTTGACACCAGGCCCACCCGGAGGGCCATGTCACCCTCTCCCCCGGTGCACCCGGCAGGCCATCGAGGCCGGGTTTTACCAACGCCGACAGGCCCTGGGGGCCCCGCTGGGGCCGGGAGGGGCCCCCGTTCCCTCGGGGCCCCGGTAAACCCTGGCTTCCCCACGCCATTTTCACCCTTCATCCCTCGCTCCCCGCGGGGACCCTGGCTCTCCCTTTGGGCCAGGCTCGCCACGAAAGCCGGGCAGGGCAGGGCACCCTGCTGGGCCCGAGCTTCCCATTGACCGAGATGCCGGCTGGCCCCGGCAGCCCCGGGGGGCCAGGCAGTCCTCTCGGCCCTTGCTCTCCTCGCATGCCGGGCTCACCCTTGGCACC
The DNA here is from genome assembly GCF_015220075.1 of Falco rusticolus. Classification (NCBI taxonomy): domain Eukaryota; kingdom Metazoa; phylum Chordata; class Aves; order Falconiformes; family Falconidae; genus Falco; species Falco rusticolus. Next base: position 117,776,351 of record NC_051189.1, read on the forward strand.
AGGCATCCCTTTCATACCCGCCTTGCCGGGGAGTCCTGGGATGCCGGGTTTCCCAATGCCAGAGAAGCCGGGGGGGCCAGCAGGCCCAGGCTGGCCGTGCATTCCTGGCTTCCCCGTGCCCGGCTTGCCCGGGTAGCCGGGGGGCCCTGGGGGTCCGCGTGGGCCAGGCTTCCCCGGTGGTCCTGGCTCCCCTTTGAGGTCCATCGGCAGTAGCGGCGGCATGTCTGTGGAGAGAGGAGACATGGAGCTTTAGTGGGGCCGGTGGACGGAGGAGCGTGCCTGGTGTGTGATGCCCTCAGGGTGTTAAATCCAGGGGCTTCGGCACTGCTGGGGTCTCTGCTTGCAGGAGCGCCCTTCTCTAGACATGGTTTGATTTAAACATGGCCACGGTGGCTTTCTGGGCCACCGCATCAGCAGGAGTGTCTTGAGGCAAGACCTTGGCCGGAATCCAGGGTACTAATCCAGGCCTTACTCCATCCATCCCTCCAGAGAGGGTGTCAACAAGACCAGCAATTGCCGTCGGCTCTGGCAGTGTTGCTTTGTGATGACCTGCTGTGAGGTTTTTTTAGGAGCTGGATTCAAACCTCCCACTGCCTCACTTCCCAGCGGCCTTGAAAGCACCGTGGGATTCAGTCGCTCCTGCCTGGGCTCAGCCGAGAGGATGGTGACGGAGCAAGCCAAGGCTGAGGATAATCCCTCCACCCCATCCTGCGAGTCCAGGGCCTCAGGAGACCTTTAATCCTTTTGGATTAAAAAGAAAACTCTTGGACATGTACTTGAGAGACTGAAGAGGTGATTCATGTATGGGTTAAGACATGCCCCCAGTGCTCACTGGCTCAGCTCCCGTGTCCAGCAAGGCAGAGAAAAACTCAGCAAAAAGAAAAAAAGCGCTGAGGATGGAGGAAAAGCCAATAGCTGCAAGGGAAATGCAACCTCGGTTATGTCCAAATGAGTCAGCCCAGCTGGGAATAGGCCGTAACCACTTGACATTTAAAGAATTTATAGAGGTCTTTTGCAAACGGATATAAGAAAGAAACTAATGGGCTGAGAGACTACAAAGCCGAGGAGAGCCAGATTACATGCCCACCGCAGCTCAGTACTTAAAGCACAGGCGTAAGCATAAATAACTCCTTGAGGCCGGCCCAGGCAGGGTGTTGCTTCCCACGTGACACCGGGAACGGGCGAGAAAGAATAAATCTGACAAACTCTTTTTTGGGAAGCTTGAAATGAAGGAAACACTTGGCAGTCGCATGTACATGGGACTGTGATGAAAAATGCAAAAGGCAGAGCAAAGGGCCTTGACATCCCGGGCAATTTTTAACTAAATCTGCCTGAGGTAGATCCTTCCAATTGGGAACAGATCTGCACAGGCAAGTTCCCGGCATGGGAATGAGTCCCGTCTGGGATGGGGGCAGAACAGAGGGCTGCGTGCCCCAGCATGGCACTGAGGAGGAGGTGGGGGGTCCGACCCCGAGGTCTGCCAGAGTGGCCCCCAGCCGGGGCATTCAGCGAGCTGAGCCGGGCCTTGGGAGCACGGACACCCAGAGCACCAGGATCCGCCAACACGGAGATTTTCTCAGTCAACGGGAAAAGATTAGCGGAGATTTGAGACACGTGAAAAGAATAACTGTGGCGGCAGCAGGCACCGTTCCCGGTGCATCGGAGGTGGCTCTACCTTTCCTAAGCACAGCAATTAGCCCAGGCCATTTCCAAACCTGGTGCCTGCTTGTTTTTCTTTTGGTAATGGAAACATTTTCAGAGCTTATCTATATATCAAAGCCTGGCCCGCAGCCTAGGCTGTAATAGAGGTCACTTGGCTGTCTTGATTACGGAAATACTTGTCTGTCATGACACTGCCACTAGATTTCTGCAAATCTCCTGCTCCTCACCCCAGAAAACGGTGTGGGAAAGAAGACAAGGGAGATGTGAAGTGTTGCACTGAAGTGGATTTCTGGGGTTTGAATTCTGGAAAAAATTTTCTCCAGAAAATTATTTCAATGTGTTTTCTGTCATCCCGCCCCCCCTTTTTTTTTTCTTCTTGCAATGGTTTGTAAAGAATTAGTTTTCTAGGTCATTTTGCATGGAATCAGAACAAGGATCTACAGCTGAGCCCAAGAAGGAAGGAAAAAGAAACACACTCTCACACAACGCAGTGAAGAGAAACGCCAGGCGAGAGCTGCCAACTTGCAGGCGGCCAAAAAAGCAGACGGGAAAACCAAACCGGGGACGTTAGCGGAGAGAAACTGGGACATGGCAGCCGCAGCGGTATCCAATTTCAAAAGCCCATGTCTTACCACAGACGCATGTCTCAGAGCTCTGCATTTCACAGCAGCAGCATGGGGTTATGTGTTCCCCTCGAAGCATGAACAAAAGCTGCCATGAATGCTAATGCAAAGAGCCAGCTGGGGCAGCGGGAAGGGGAAGGAGCAGGCACAGCCCCTGCGAGCTCCTGCTTGGGCACCACAGAGCTTTCCACCTCCCGAGGAGCATGGACGCGTCCAGACAGATCCTGCAGCCACTCCGGAGCTGCCTTCGTCCCGGTAAGAACCCCTGCACGCCTGGAGGAGGGACCTGGCAGCATGGACTGGCCAGCAAAGGAATAATGCAGCAGGATGGGAAGTGGTTCCCAGCCACGAGCAGTCAGCAGCGGGTCTGGCCAGCGCGGCCGGATGACACCGCAGGAAGGAGAGGTTGGCTGCTCCATGGCAGGGCCACGCCGAGCTCCTGGTTCCAGTGCTGCTGCCAAGCCCTGTCTCGTGAGAGTGAGTTTCACAGGCTCATAGGGACATTGCCTGGGACCAGTGTTCCTGCATCTGTCATCCCATCCCTCTGTTACTGCAGCTCTTGTTGCAGCGGGTGCCCTGAGCCGTGCGGGGAGGCTCAGCACAGCACAGCACCAAGCCCAGCCACAGCCCTGACAGGTGGAGCTGCCGTGCAAGGGGATGGCGGTGAGATGGGAGCAGACTGCAGAGAGGAGCATGGAAGTGGCAAGGTTTCCACGTCGGCAGGAGCTAAGGGAAAGGACCTCTTGGCCGCATGCATCAAGCAACAGCCCCACAGGGACTGCAGGATTGAGTCCCTTTAACAGCAGCGGGACCTGTGGGCCACTGGCTCTGGGGACACCGTGTAGCAGCAGCCCAGGCGCTGCCCAGCACCTGCCTGCTCCCACCTCCTGGGCAGCTCAGCCCTGAAGTCCTTGACTCTCCATGGAGCTTGCCATCGCCTGGGGAGGTGAAAAGTGCTCCTTTACCTTTGCAGCTGAGGCCACTGCCCCGAGGTGAACATTCTGTGCGGTGGCTAGAGGGGAATATTCTGCTTGCCTGGCGTAAGCCCCTGCCCCGGGCATCACCTGTGCTGTATCGCTGCCCCGAGGTGGGGTACCACTGCCTTGGCTCCCCACGTGCATGGGGAAATGCCGAGCTCCCTGAGCCCTGGCCAGCACCCAGCAGTGGGTTTACCTGTCTGCAAGCTGCACAGACACGGTTTTAACCAAGCCAGAATAAAACCCAACTGTGCAAATACCTGCTGAAATGCTTTTAGTGTTTTAGCATTTCGCAGCATCTCCTGCCCAGAGCTGCCTCCGTGCTCCTGGGGAGTCTATTTTTGGGTCAGAAAAGGTGTCTGGTACCCTGAGGAAACCAGCCCTGCCTCTCACTGGATGGCACCCGCAAGCCTGCATTGCCCCCCGGGTCTGGCCTGGGCCCCCAGGTGGGGGTCACAGCTCAGGGGGGCCCACAGAGCTCCCCATCGGCTTGGGGGTAACCTGCTGGGGCACGGCACGGCCCTGCGCCATCGCGGCGAGTCAGCTGAGCTCCCTGAGCAGGGCAGAAGGCCAGCAGGGATTTTCCTTGCCAAATGAGAGGTTAAGCAGAGATGGGAGCTCGGTGGGATCCAGGAGGCACCAGCTTCCCCAGCAGCCTCCGTGCAGCCCCCTTGCCTGCATCTCCCTGCCCGTTTTCTCTTTCCCAGGGGTTTTAGGAGAGTAATGTCCAGGGGACTCCCGTGCTCTGTCCTGCCTCATTGTCCCCTCTAACCCGTGCCTGGTGTCACCTGCCAAAGCTCGCACCCAAATCACACCTCGCAAGCAGCCCGGGGTGCTCACTCCTCTCTCCGCCACAGTTAGCAGGCAGCGCAAGCCGCTCCAGTGTATAGGAAGAAAAGGAAAAAAGAAGGAAAAGCAGCGGGGAGATATTTGAATCCAGTCCCACCAGCAGCTGAAACGTTCCTGCGCTACGCTAGAAGGTTTTGTCTCTGGCTGGGATTCAGGGAGCAGCTTTACAACAGCTGGGAAGGGGGCAGGGAGGTGAGGGGGCTCAGAGCATGCTTCAGCTCCAGGTTTTGCTGTGTGTTTTCTGACATATGTGCTGAGCTGAACTCCTGATAAGCCATTCAGCCCAGCAGTAAATCAGCCACCGGCAGCCAAGCCTTCTCCAGTTTCTCCTCGCAGAGCCAAGACTTCAGCTCCCCGGAGGGTCTGGGTCTGTGTGAACCCAAGGCGGGGGCTCTGGCAGCTCTTCCCAAGGGCCAAGCACTGACCTGGTGGGTGCGGGCACCGGAGCCCCAGCACTGCCCCATCCCGCCGGCTGGCCCCGGAGAGCGCGTGGGGAACTGCTGTGTTTGGCATGCAGGAAAAGGCTCGGACCTTCCCCTCCATCTCGTCTTGAGCCGAAGGTACCGTGCTGCTGCCCGGGGTGCAGCGGGGGTTGTGGGCACCTCGGGCAGGTGCTGGGGGCTCGCTGGGCAGAGGGATGCCCCGATGAGCCGAGACGTGCCAGAGAAACTCAATCCCACTCAACAGGTGTGGTGTTTGCAAAGACCCCAAGTTCCTGAGCAGTTCCCCAGGGGGTGTGCAATTAACACATGCTAATGACCCTCCTGCTGTGGGGCACAGTGGGCCCACCTGTGCCTTCTAACCTCTGGCACCCGTGGCCAGGGCTGGGTATAAAATGAGCCCTGGGCTGGCCCACGGGACTCCAGCGAGGGCAGGGGCTCCGGGCTGGAAGCGGCACGGGAGGCTCGGCTGCGCGGCACTGTGACCTCGGTGCCTCTGCCCCTCTCTGCTGGCACACGTGCCTCGGCGGGGAGCGATTTAACACGTGTGGAGTTCCTGGTCGCTGCTGTCTGAGGAGGAAATGTCTCTGCCCTGCTCTTCCCTCGCTAGGCTGGCTCTCGGCTCCGGCCCTGGCTCTCTTTTCTTTCCCAGCTGGTGCAAAACACAGCCAGGGAAAACGGAATAGGTGGAGGAGTGGAAAAAGCCTTGCTGGGATGGCTCATGTTTAACAGCAGTGAGAGGGAGAGATGGCGAGTGCCAGGACTCCCGTCCCTGAGCTGTGCCCCAAAGCTACCGGCAAGGATGCGGGATGGGGGCAGAAGCGTGTGGGTCCCCTCTGAGCGCCGGCTCCCGGATGGAGGGACCCCGGGGTGCTCACCCAGCCCAAGAGGCTCTGCTGAGCCTCTGTGCCCATCCTTGTCCTTCTGCACGGGGTTAAGGAGACCTGAATGGCCCCTCTGTGCTTGGCCAAAGATGCCTTGGACAGCAGCACCCTCAGCCATGCCATGCTGCTCCCCGGGGGCACCGGCCCCGGGGGTGAGGGGACGATGAGTGCCTGGTGGCTGCTGGATGCTACGGCCCCATCCTGCTGTGCCAGCAGGTGTCCCAGGCAGCTGTGGCCCCATGTCCTCCCCGCTGTCCCGCAGAGCGCATCCCTTACCCAGGTACTGCCCTTTGCCTTCACGGAAGGGGGGTCCCAGGGGTCCCTTCACCATGGGCTGCATGTACTTCACTTGGGCATAGCCCGCCACGCCGCCTCCCGCTGCCGAGCGAAGGCCGACCACCATCACCACGACCAGCAGCAGCGTCACAGCGTCCGACAGCATCCTGCTCCCCACTGCTCCTGCAGACAAAGCAACAGTGAGAGCGGGCACCTGCAAGCCCTGTTCGCACCCTCTGTCACACAAGGATCAGCTGGGAACCTGGGAAGGATCCTGGCAGGAGCAGGACTGCCTTGAAATTGCCTTTTTCTGAACCACACGTGCCCTGAACGCGTTACCCTTCCCAACATGTGCCGGCTGGGAGATGCACAATAAACACACAGTTTATGAGCAATAACTAACGACGAGCACCCAGCAGAGCCTTTCAGAGCCTGCCCCGGTACTTGTTTGCCTGGGGTTATTTCCATATCAGGCTTGTCTTACATCTTTTTAACGTATAGAAGAGGAGGGGAAAAAAAGGCAGGGTGAAACCCACAGCCCACGGAGCCCTGCATTGCTGTCACATCTCTCGAGCGAGCAGGGTCTCCTCTAACAAAAGCCACGTCTGCTCTGGCTGTGGCTCCCGTGGGCTGCCACTGCCTGTCCCGGGAGCAGCTGGGTGGGTGCCGCATCTCCCAAACGGGTGCTGCGTCTCCCAGTGGGTGCTGGACCAAACCCACAGTGTTGCAGCCTGAGACTCGCTGCATTTGTGGCTCAACTGCAGCACTTTGGGAGCTCGCTTGGAGGGTGAGGGTTAGAGCCCTCAACTGGGAAAGCCCAGGGGAGGGCTGCGGCACTTGGGAGCAGCAGCTTCTGCCTCAAGTGCCTGTTTATTTAAAATAAACATTCTCTATAAATACACCTTTCCTCTAGCAACTTTTTTCTCTGCCAGCTCCATGCGCGGAGCTGCAAACGGATTGATTTGCAAAGAACATTTATTTTTGCAAGCTTAAATAACACGTGATGCCAAAGAGCTTTGCTGGTTTTCCTCCTTCTTGCAATAATTGACCCGTGGTGGTTATTAATGAGAATTAAGCTCTCTGCCTCTCCTGCCGGGGAGCAGGGGCAGGGCTGCTATGCGTTGGGATTTGATTGGAATTTCCTGAATCACTTTTGCTGAAGCAGCATTGGGAAAAAAAAAAAAAAAAAAAAAAAAAAGCTGCAGCCTGGAGAAAAAAAACACACCCCCAAAACCCCCTAAATTAAAACAAAATTTAAGCAAAGGGTGGGGGGAGCCCTGGCGGGGGATTGTTCCTGATGCTACAAGTGCTTGGCCGGTCTCCAGTGATGAGGCAGCCTTGACCGCTGCTCTCCTGCCTGGTAAAAGCCCATGGAACTGGGTCCCTTGTGCTCCCTGCGCAGTGCCCAGGGCTGGAGGGGACAGGGACAGCTCTGCCACTGCTGGCACAGTGGAGCCCGGCCCCTGCGGGGATGCAGGTGGCCATGGCAGATGCTGGGAGAGGAGCTCTGCTCTGCCCATCCTGCCGGAGCCAGCGGGACTGGTGCTGTGCCATACCCACCGCAGCACCCGCGGGGTGGGGGTCACGGCCAGGCTCCAGCCCTGCTGTGGCTTGGGTGGGCACAGCCAGGGACACGCGTGACAGCCACCACCAGCCTCCTTGGCGGCACGGAGAGGGCCTTGCCGGCGTTATTGTTTTTCTGTCTTCGGGGTCGAGAAGAGGAACGCTTATTTTTATGAAGCATTATTTTACAAGGATTTGTTTAAGGGAAAAAGAATCCCATTTTAAGGGATTGCAGCTGTAAAAATACAGTTTCTGCTAAATAAAAGAGGAGAACAAACCCCTGAATCAGCTATTTATTTGTTTTCCTTACCTGGTATGACCCCTGTGCCTCCACCTCTAACACCCTCCCTTCCCTGCTCTCTCTTCTCCCACCTGGGCTTTATTCACCCCTGCTCCTCCCCTCCACGGGGGTCCTCCCAGGATGCTGAAATGAGCCCCCGCTAGGGAAGCAGCACCCTGGGGTGGCCCAGCCCCTCGCTGCTGGGTGCCACGGCGCGCTCGCCGACGTCCCCCTGTCCTTCTGTGAGACCTCAGCCCTTGGAGAGACACAGGACTGGGGGAAACCGGAGCCGGGGGGAGGGGAAAGGGAGGACAAGGTGATCCAGCTGCTTTGGCTCCGACCGTGGGTTTGCAGCGCGCCAGACGCGAAACCAAGTCCCGCTGCTCCGCGCCGAGGTGGCCGTCTGCAACCCGGCGTCTCCAGACACGGGCTTAGCTCCTGCACGTTCTCCCTTGGTCCAGACGGATCATTCCACCTGCCCCCGCTCTCCCAAGGGGCTGTGGGAGCAATGGGGGGGGGGCCTGGCCTGACACCTCCAGGCACGTGTCTCTGTCCCTCAAGGAAAAGGGGTCTCTGGTGCGTTGCCATCCCCCACGGCAGTGCCCGGCACCGGGGCAGGAGGCCTCCCATTACCCGGGCTCTCCAGGCGGTGATTTAATAAGAATAAAATGGAAACATCTGGAGTCTCACATGATGGATAAAGTGTGCACGACGTGTCTGTGAAGAGGCTCTTTCATGCCTGAAATCTCCTGCGTTATGAAATGATAATTAATCACCACGAGCAGCCGTGCAACATTCTCGTCTCCCAGGGCAGGTTGCAAACGTCGGCTGGTTCATGGTGCAGATGGGGTCACTGTGCCCCTGATGGCTTCGCCCAGGTTTCGGTGCCACTCCAGTACAGCCAGCAGAAATCCCAGGAGGAGCCACTTTTTTCCCTCCTGGAGCAGGGGAGATGCTTTGGGGGCTCTGGAGCGCAGCCCCTCGCAGCCCCAGCGCTGCAGGACAGGGCTCACCATGCTCTGCTGCCGGGGCACCATGGCCAACCACGCTGCCACCCTTTGGAGACGGCACCAGCCCCCCTGGCACGGTCCAGTAGTTCAACCACAACTGCTCCTGGCGGAAAAGGCAAGCCCAGCAGGAGCAGCTAAGCCAGGAGAGTTCACGCAGGGGGAGCGCACCAGGGGTCCAGCAACGCGGTGCTGCTCCCCCAGGGATGCTGGAACAGGGATGGGGCTCGGCTGCTTGGCTCCAGGGGGAGTGGGGGCCCGACCCAGCTACAGCTGGTGCGGCGGCGCGGCACGGAGACCCCTGGCATGGCTTCAGAGCGCGCCGCCGCCGTGCTAACTGTGCAAGTGTCTGCTCCCCTGGCAGTCGGTGAGTAGACGTGTTAAAAACCCCTGGCACGCAATGAAAGCTCCAGGAAAAGGAAAAAAAAATCTCACACTTAAAGCATGAGAAAGGAGACAAGAAATGTCACCTTGTTCTCGCAGGAGCGCAGGGGCTCAGGCAGCTGGAGCTTGTGCCACCCCCAGCACTCCAGAAACACTCTGTGGCTTGTGCTACTCAGCCCGGCGCGCTCCCGGCACGCTGCCCCTGGCCCTTCCCAGTGGAAGGGGGCTGCTGCCGCCCCCCCCGTCCCCCTCTCCCTGCAGCATCCATGTCAACGCTCCCAGACACCCACAGACCCAGGGGACTTTCCTGCGAGCAACACGGCCGCGCGCTTCCCCGTGCACACAACCAGGGGCTTGTTCGCTGCAGCTGATTTATGGCTCCTGTTATTTAAATATTAATTATGGGCCTGGCAGGCAGGCACCGCGCCTGCGCCCTTCAAGGCTAATTATTTTTTAAGTCAATATATGTGATCCACAGGGGATCTGCGATTGCAATTGAAGGTCAGTAAAATGGAGAACTTGTTTAAACCTGGCAGTAAAAGCATGATCTGCGCGGGGCACGGCGCGCCGCTCGCTGGCCCTGGCCCTGCATCAAACCCAGCGCCACGCCAGCCCCCATGGAGGGTTGCTGGGGCACAGGGATGAGCCAGGATGGGACCTTCGGTGCGTTTCAACCATGCGCCCAGGCTCACTGGTGTGGCCCTATCCCTGTCCTGATCCCCATGCCGAGCACGGGGGCATGGGTACCACTTCTGCAAATTGTGGCAGGAGCTCACCCCGGGCTGCTGGCGAGTGGTGGGGAGCACCTCACGCACTCCCCCGGCGCGGGTGGACACTGCAAAGAGAAAGCACCGAGAAAGCAGCCGGCGTGTGTGGGTGGGCTGGAGCAGCGCGGGTTTGGACGCCGCCATGTCCCATCGAGCCACTCCATCCTCCGGTCATTTACAATAAAAAATAAAGCAGGGAGGTTTTCCAAACCCAACACGGGGCTGGACTGACTCCAGCGGGAGGTGGATGATTTGGTTTGCACTACACATGCTTTAAAAATAATAATAAAATGAGTCAAAAACAAAAAGTGAGCTATTGAAACAGAGAGCGAGCACGTTGTTTCCGTAGGCCGGGCTGCGAAAGCCAAAGGCATCAGGCAGCAGCTCGGCAGAGCAGCGCCGGGGCGCGGGGAGAGGCTTGGCACAAGCTGGTCCTTAAATGCATGAACCTGATCTGATCCAAAAGCTGCTGTACGCGCCGCACAGACCCGGAGCCTCGCCCACCCGTCAGCCCAGGGAACAAGAAAACATTTTCCTTGACGCAAAAAAACCCCATCCACCCCACCCCATCTGCAGCAGCCTCCTGCCACCCCTGCAGCACCCGCGCCTGGCCCCGGCGCAGAGCAGGCTGGGCATGGCACAGAATAGCACGGCATGGCATGGCACGGCACAGCATCCCATGGCATGGCACAGCACAGCATGGCACAGCATGGCACGGCACGGCATGGCACAGCACCACACAGCATGGCATGGCACAGCATGGCATGGCACGGCACGGCACGGAACGGCACAGCACTGCCCTGCAGCACAGCCCCGTGGTGCCTCCAGCCCAGCTTGCAGTGGGTGGTGGCTGTGTCCATCCATACTGCTCTGGTCCAGGCAGGGGTTGCAGCCAAATTATCTCCGATGCGGGGGGGGGGGGGGGGGGGGGCTCCGTGCTAATTAACTCCTGCGGCGTTTGCAACTACTGCGGAGGCGGTCAGGGCGGAGGGCTGAAGGAGAGGCCACGGGCTGAGCTGCTCTGGGTAGCCACCAGCCCGCTGGCATGTGTGAAACTCGGGGCACCCGTGGCCGTGCCAGGGCGCAGGAGAGGAGCTGGCCTTGGGGGGCTGCAGCGGGGGAGCTGCTGCGGCAGGAGGAACCCGGGGATGGGTGTAGGACACAAGGCAGACACACGCAACCTGGCTGGCAGGCAGCTGCTGGAAGAGCTCGCTGCAAAACCCAGCTGGGTGTTTCTCCCTGTCCTGACTCACCTCCTGACACGCCTGAGCCATCTGCCATATGCAGGATCTGCACCCTGCCCCACCGCGCTGGCCGGGCGATGCCCCGCGCTGCTGGCACTTGGGCCATAGCAGGGGCCTGTGTGGTGCACGCTGCCCACGCTGCACACTGCCCGTGGTGCACGGTACCTGTGGTGCACGCTGCCAGCAGTGCACGCTGCCTGGTGCACGCTGCCCACAGCGCACGCTGCCCAGCTGCCTGCGCTGCATGCTGACCAGTCCACGCTGCCCACGGTGCACGCTGCCCAGTGCACACTTCCCGGTGCACGCGGCCCACAGTGCACGCTGCCCACAGTGCACGCTGCCCGGTGCACACTGCCCGGTGCACGCTGCCCACAGTGCACGCTGCCCAGTGAACACTGCCCGGTGCACGCTGCCCCGTGCATGCTGCGCACAGTGAACGCTGCCGGGTGCATGCTGCCCATGGTGCACATTACCCGGAGCCAAGGAGCACGGGGTCCGGCGGTGGTGCTGACAACAGGGTCGGTGCTGCCACTTGATCCTGAAGCCGCTGGGTCAGGGATCAGCTAAGGCGGATTAATGACCCTCCACGTGTGTGTGCCGGGAGCACAGCAAGGCGTGAGCCTGCCGCAGGTCACAGCTCAGGGCTTAATCCCTCACCTCCAGCTGTCAAAACTCCTCCGCTGAGCGTGGGGGACCCGGCTGATCACTGCCGACGTGCCTGGCCACGGCTGGAGCCGAGAGTGCCCGTGGGGATGAAGCCATCCCTCGGGAATGGGGAATGGCGGGCACCATGGCATTTGGAGACCTAGACAGAGACCTCTGGGTCCGTGCTGGCTTGGACCCGGCTCTGGGTAGAAAATCCTGGCTCGAAGCCACAGAAATGCCGGGTTCTGCCTGGGGCATGAGGCTCGGCCCAGTTCACCGCATCCCTGGGGTGCCGTGGTCCCTTTGCCAAAATACAGCTGGGATATTCCCCCGGACACACATGGAGGCGAGTGAGACCCAAGGGACGTGTCCCCCCACTCGCCCCGGCCCTGACGGAGGGTTTCTGCACCACAAACTCCCCAGTGCTGTCCTCCCCCCCACCCCACCCCGCCAGCCCCAGCTCCACCGAAATACCAGACTGTGCACAGCATTAATAGCAGGGTTGCCTGCCAGGTGCATAGTTTGACCAGTCGGATCACACATGCCAAACCACAGGTATTTTATGAGACGTTTCCTGTTATGAAGACATTTTTGTGGGGATTCATTTTTTTCTTCCCTTCTTCTTCCCCTCTCCTCCTCTTCCCAGCGGGATGGTGGCCTGCCCAGGGGGCAGCAGTGATGCCATCCCTGATGGCCAAAAGACGAGCAGAGCAAGAGCCAAGTGCCGTAGCTGGGGCATGCAGCAAGGATGGTGGTGCCGGAGGGTCCCATCCCCTTTGCTGCCCCGGCTGCCGCTGGGCAGGGTCTGGAGCCCCTCTCCTGGGGGCTGCGCAGGGTCTGTGCAGGCCAGCAGTGGGGGCCATGCCGCACGGCGTCCCAATGGCTGCGTGAGCCCCGGCTCATGCCGGTACCTGAGCACAGCTTCTTGTGCCTGGATCCTGGTGCGGGATGTGGACCATCTGCACAGATGCCCCGGGGAGGGACACGGGCTGTGAGCCCCAGCGAGCTGCAGCAGCTTGGGGGCATCGCTCCGAGGGACGCACACCGGCACAGCCAGCCAAAGCCCCCCTGCTCCGGGGACACATCGCTCTGGTGGGAAGCAGTCGGTGTCTACCCCGGGTCTGTGGGTCAGACGCCACTTTGCCCTCACCGCTCCTGCGCACGGGTTCTCGTGTTTTCTAATGCAACGGGTATTTTGCAAAGAAATCTGCTAAGCCTGGAGGGACCCGCAGAGAGCGATTCCCATTGCAGGGAATTTGCAGGCAAGTGGCCATCAACCGCAGACATTTAAACTTCCAGCCTCGTGCTGGGGTCATTTGCTTTATTATAACGAGCTGCAGTCCGGCCCTAAGCCTTTTGGGGCAGGGGTGCTCGGAGTGGCCAGGGCAGCTTGCTCGGGGGGGGGCTGCTGCCCCCACCGTGGGCCAGGATGTGTGGGGCAGGGATGCCCCAGAGACCTCCCGTGTCCCCATCCACACAGTCCCTGCCGAGAGCTGGGGTGGTGCTGCCGGAGCCCACTGCGCCTGCATGAGCGTTGCGAGGGAGGCAGCTCCTGCGCCTCAGCGAATGCAGCAACGCTGCCGCTGCCCAGCCCCACAGCACCTGCGTGGGGGGATGCGGGCGATGGAGGAGCAGCGGGAGCCCGTAACAGCACCAGGGGAGCCGGTGCCGTGCGGAGCCGCTGGTGAGGGCAGGAGCCCTACGGTGCCTTCAGAGCTCACTTGGGAGGACCTTGCCCTAAGCTGGACATCTCTGCCTGGCTCTCCAAGGCCTCACCGCAAGCACAGCAGCATTTTCAGCCACTTCCTCAGCACCTAATGATCCATCGCTGGGATGAAATTTAGGGCAGGCGGTGAAGGTGACAAGAAATGCCCAAGCTGCTGAGAGCAAAGAGGAGAGGCCAGGTCTGAACGGACGTTCATTCCTCAGTGGATTAGGTTTTAAGCAGCGAGCAGCTGCTCTGCTCGACCGTGTCCAGGAGCTTCTCCTGCCCCAGACCCCATCGCCGCCATCCCAGCCCCTCCGTTCATCAGCCCCGACACCCGGCTCTCCTCTTGCCACCTTCAAGGATCCCCATGGTGGCTCCAGTTGCAACAAGGACCCTCAACGGCGGCAGCTGCCCTCCCACAGGACAGACACGCTCCATCCATCGCGGCCTCGCACCACGCTGGAAACAGGCTCTGGAGCAGCGGGAGCACACAGGGACAGCAGCTCCCGAGCTGCTCTCAGCAGAACTGGTGCCACTGGTCGGCACCTCGCTCCCCGGCACAGCGTTACCACCATGGCGTCCCCCACGCTGGTGTTTTCCTGGGCTGAGCACCTCACCAGCACCGCCCTCCGCTGCTCTCCCAGCTGCCCAGACATGACGGCAAATTTGTGAGCTGCCAAGAGAACTTCTTCTGCGTGAAACACCAAGGAACATAACCCCAGCCTCTGCCCGCCGGCGAGCCCGGCTGCCCGCGATGGGAAGCTGCCTTGCAATGTTTATCCTAACAGTCATTTTATTTTAATGTCAGGGGTTGAAATCCTGTCTCTGGGTTTTGCTGAGGCCTTTGATCTCCGTTTCTTCTCCTCTTCCAGTTTTTTAGCAACACCCCCAGGTGAGCCTGCGTGCTCCTGGCTGATCCCGCGCTGCCTGCATCCCGCCTGGCTGGGCAGCCCCTGCTCCGGCCCTGCACGTCCTGCAAACCCCTCTGCTGTAACACGCCAGGGAAAACAGCTTCACCCCCAAAGCCGCATTTCCTTCGGTGTGAGCATTTAGGGGGTGACCCCAGAGCCTGGCTCTCAGCCCCCAACAGTGCAAGACCCCAATGGGGGCACCCCCAGCTGCACCAGCCTCCCCCATCCACTGCAAATTCTCCTGGCATGACCATTCCTCGGCTGTCACCGCTCCCCGTCCCGGCGGGTTGGTCACAGCCCTTGGGACCACATTAGCCACGTGCCTCTGCCCAGTGGTGTTGGCTGCAGGTGATGGGGACCTGCCCCAGAGTGGTGCTGGGGGCCAGGCAGGTGCTGTGCTGCCGGTGGGGTCCGGGCACGGGGTCCCCCCACCGCCGTGTCACTGAGCCGGCCGCTGCACCGCTTCTGGGGTTAGCAGGGGGAAAATATTGTTTATGCTTCTCTAATATCTGCCTTCTGTTTTGCATTTGCCATTGCTTCAAAGATAGGGAGCCGCCTCTGCCAAGATTCCTGAGGAGATATCCTCAGCAATGCCGACCACGCTCCCCACCGCACTCAAAGAAAACAAATGTCAGGCCAAGGATTGATATGAAATAGTTTAAAAATGAGAAAAAGCTGCCTTAGAGCTAGGTTTACATTAAAATAAATTTCAGGAGCGGGAGCCTGGGCTGCGTCCCTCGCCGGCAGGCGGGCGGCAGGGGCGCGGGGGGATAGGGTTACCTGCCGGGGCTGTGCCGCAGCCCTGCCCGCACCACCGCTGCCCTCGCCTCGGTGGCACGTGGCACGTGGCCCAGCACCTGCCGCTCCCTGCCCGCGCCCTGGGGGCTGCCCGGGGTGAGAAGCTGCCCCCCAGGGACAGCGGGGCAGCAGGGGGTCCCAGGCCCCAGTTCTGCCCCCTGGCACCCCTCCGGGCAGCACTGGCACAGTGACCCTCCCTGCCCCATTTGCTCAGCAAACCCCCCCCGGGGTGGTCGCTCCCCTCCGAGCCACCCCCACCCCTGCCTGGGATGCACAGAGCATCCCGCCGGGGACCGGTACCTGCGGGGTGTTGGGTGGGCAGCGGCAGAGCCCAGCGAGCTGCGGGGCGGCAGGGAGGAGGAGTGGGGGCTGCACCCCTCCAGCTGCGGGGCCCCTCGCCGTGCCCGGGGGGGTGACTGACAAGCCCAGCCTTGGGTCGGGGCAGTCAGGGGGTTAAAGCACGTGGCTTTGCTGTGCTCACAATTAGCCCAGTGAAGAAAATGAATGGTGGCTTCTCTCTGGATGGTGGGGGCTCCTGGCAGGACCCTCGTCCCCCACTGCCCCACAGCCAGAACCCTCCCATCCTGCTGCCCTGACCACCCCATCCTTGTCCCCACCCTTGTTCCCATCCCTGTTCCTGCCCTCACCCCCATTCCCTGCTGCCCCCGGGGCCGTGCACCGGAGCTTTTCTGGCACAGCAGCAGCACCAGAGCTGCTCACACATATTCACACCCCAGCGACGGGATGGAGCACACGCTTTTCAGGCAGCATTTTAGTTTATTTAATTTAATTTAATTTATGTGAGCTGATGCGAGATCCCAGCAAGCCTGAGGTGTTCACTGGAAACTCTGACAAGACGCTACCACAAACCACGCTCCCGCCGCCCGGCCGGCGCTGGCCCCGCTGCCGGCTTGGATTTCAGGTTTTCCTCCGCACGCTGTAATGCCCTGGATTTCAGGTTTTCCTCCGCACTCTGAACACCCATTCCAGTTTGACCAGCACCACGGTGGGTGCCCAGCGAGGCTGCGCTCCCAGGGCTCCGCAGCACTGCGGGGCTCCGTGCACTGATCCCACTGCGGGCAGCCCCCGCGCTGCTCCCCAGCACGTGCCTTTCCGTTGGGACGGACACGGGTTGTGTAAAACCAGGCTGATTTTTTCCCAGAATATTGTTTGGAAAAAATTTGTCTGACACTGTCACAAGATGTTTCAACATCACTGAATCAGCTGCTTTGATTTTTTCAATTTGTTTTGTTGGTTTTTTTTTTTTTAAGTTTCCACATTTCCTTTGTCTTGGAGCCGAAAGCCTCACAGGGAATTCCAGCAGCCCTGCTTTCCTGAGGATTACACCAAAACTCCCATTCCCCCAAACCCTGTGGCAAAGCGAGTCCCACGGGGCAGCTCTGCTCCCCTCCTCTCCCGGAGTTCCCGGGTCTTGCCCAGCTGGGTGCTGCATCCCAGGGGACACGAGGAGCTGTTCACCATCCCCACGTGCACCATCTCGATTTGTCATAAACAAAGAGCTGTCAGCCTCAACTAACACAGTGTGCCGCTACCTGAAGCCACAATCTTATTGCCAGGCGCCTAATTTCCAGTGCAATTGAGTATCTCATTTAATTTGCATTAACAGGTTCCAGATCCCCCTCACCTGCACCTGGCTGGACCCCTGCGCCCAGAAACCAGGTTCATCTCCCACTGCTTCTGCTTCTCCTGACGCGGCACCATCCGGCACCACCGCCCTGCCCGAAGGCACACGGTGCCCTGCGGAGCAGCTGGACCCAGACCGCGCCAGGGCAGCCCAGAGGAAAATGGGATGGATTCCCTGTGCCCCAGACCATCCCAGGGGAAAACCAGCTTCTGGAGCCAGGTGGGTAGAGCAGCCGGGACAGCGCTGGGAGCGAGGTGGCTGGGAAAGGCATGGAGGAGCCAGTGACCTTCCCGGGCTGGGGAGCACCATGGCCAGCCCTGCCTCGCCACCGGGCACAGAGCATTTTGCCTTGGCATCGACCCTTGGCTGAGCAAAACTGGGGACCCGGAGTTCAAGCACCAGTGGAAATCAGTGCAAAATATACAGAATATTACCTTAGTGGAACAATTATTTCTCTTAAAGACACCAGCCCTCGGACAGGCAGGCAGCTGGCAGCGCTCAGGGCTGTCCCTGTGTCCCTGCAGTCTCCCAGGGACATGTTTTGCTGGAGGATGGGACGGAGCCTGACGTGGTGACGGTGCAGGACCATGCTCCATCCCAGGAACACCGGGGTGCAAAACTGGAGACCAACCCGGGGGGGCTGGGGAGGGCTGTGCTGTGGCCAGCTGAGCCGGGTGCTGAGCCAAGGCCAGGGGATGCACTTATTACAAAACCTTTTGTTTAGGCTTCAAGCTGGAAAAACACTCAGCTCCTCTTTTCCAGGCAGAGTTTTCCTCCGGGCTGTGTCATGTGGGAACCTCCCTCCATCCCTGCTCAGGACCCACTCCCCAAAGAGGGGCTCATCCTGCCCAAGACCATGCGGGCCAAAAGCTGCATGGCACTGAGGCCACTGAGGACTCCCCACTTCTACACAGGGGTACCCCCTTGTCTGGGCACAGGTGCTGCAAGGCTGCTGTGGCACTCAGGAGGGGACTGGCACCCGTTCCTGCACCCAAGGGACCCCAATGCTGATCTTCATTTTCCCCCCATGCTGAGGAGCAGACCTGATACGGGGCACAGACCCAGACCCCAGGCGCAGACCCAGACCCAGGGAGCAGACCCAGACCCCAGGTGCAGACCCAGACCCAAGGAGCAGACCCAGACCCAGGGAACAGACCCAGACCCAGGGAGCAGACCCAGACCCGGGGCACAGACCCCGACCCCAGGCACAGACCCAGACTCGGGGAGCAGATCCAGACCCCAGGTGCAGATCCAGACCCAGGGCTGGCGCTGGCACGTTGCTGCCTTCTAGGAAATGGCAGGCGCGTAGCAGCCCCGGCTGAAGCGAGTGCTGGGCATCTGCTGCGGGCACTGCGCTGCCGTACTCGCCTGGAATTTATGAGCCTTCACATGTGGCAATGAAACATGGCGAAAAAATTAAATCGACCTATTCATCCCATTTTTCTAGGAGATAATTATTAAAAAAAATCATGAAACAAAACCAGAAAAGAAACGCAAGAAACCCTTCAGCCTTCAGCCTGGGAGCTATTGTGTGGGAACGGAGCGGAAAAAGGCTCTGCGGGCACCGGCCAGGCTGGGGTGGCACAGGGGGGGCAGCGGGCGATACCCCCCGATCCCTGCCCAGGGAGGGGTGACAGCCCCCCGCCAGGCTCACCGCAGGAGGGACAGCGTGTGCCCCAAAGCTCCCCAGCCTCACCGCTGCTATGGAAATAACAGGAATAAGCAGAGCCAGCCTGCAATGGCAGGGAAGTCCCGGAGAGACGGGGGGATCCAGAGGATCCCACCCCATCCCCAGCCGCCTGGCCAGGGCTCAGCCAGTCCCCGGCACGCCTACGGCGGCTGGGCTGCCAGGAGCCTTCCTGCACAAGCCCACGGACATTTTCCACCTCATTTACAGCAAGAGCATTAAAACGCTGTTTTCCGAAGGCACAGCACATTGAAATGCCAGGCCCTGGGTGGAATTTGGCGGGGGCCTGGTGGGAGGATGGCTCTGGCCACGGCTGGGTGCCGGGAACCCTGCTGTCTGCGCTGGCCCTTGGCACGCAGCTGCTGGCCCCCAAGGGAGGCACCGGGGTCTGTGAGGCCACCGCTGCCTCCGTCCCTCCCAGCACGCTGCAGGCAGCGCTGAGTGGAGGCGGCCGGCGCGAGGAGCCCTGGATGGGGTCCTGCCCCTGCGCTTGGCTCCCGGCACCGTCTCCTGCCCACTGCCGGGCTCCTTTTGTCGGGATGTTACAGCTGCCCCTTCCCACGGCCCCCACTGGGCTCTGCCAGGGTCAGACCATGGCCCTGGTGAGCCAGGCTTCCTCCGACGGCAAAAAGCAAATGCCACGCAAGGCCAACATCCCACAGCCTCTGCCCATCTCTGCCCGCAGCAGGCCAGCGCTGCAGCAAAAACACAGCGAAGCCGTAAGGCCAGAGCTCTCCTCCCAGCTCTCCTCTGTCAACCAGCGCTGGCCAAGGGGCCGCTTCACGGCACCCCCTCCGTGTGGTGCGCCACACACACCGTGCCCCAGGGATGCTCTGCTCCCCTTGCAAGAACGCAGCATCCTGAACCCAGCCTCTGCAGCAAACCCATCCCCAAGCATGGCTAGCACCTGCTGCCCACCCCTGGGGCATCCCTCCTCGCTGGGGGACAGCCAGCTCTGGGGGACACGTCCCACTGGAGGCTGGTGGGAGCTGGGACACATCCTGGCCAGCCGGGGCAGCCTGTCCCGGTGCTGCAGGAGTGGCTGTTGTGAGCCTGGCTGGGGAGGGAGATGGAGGGGCTGTGGCGTGAGGACAGCCAGGATGGGAGCTGGGGAGTGGGGGGAGCCCTGCTCCCACACCCAGCCCCGGGGCTGCCTCTGCCAACATCCCGGCCATGCGCGCCTTGGCGGGGCAGCAGGGCTATTTCAGGAGCTTTCAGCACCACCCAGAGAGGTGTCCGATGCCTTTATTTATAAACCCACTGGCTCCTGCCCAGCTCCAGCCGGCTTGCATGCAGGAAGAAGCCCAATGGAGCCAACACAAACAGAGCCAGCAGCATCCCCGCACGGCAGGAGGTAACGCCAAGCAGGCCAAGGATGCTCCGACTGCACCGCCCAGCCCTGGGCTGCCCAGCAGGATGGACATCCCTTGGCACTGCGGAGCCAGGGCCAGGCTTCCACAGCACAAGGCTGCCATGCCATCTGCCCGGACCCGCGGCAGCCTGGGCACGCGCGGTGGGGGGCTGCCGGCGGGACCCTGTGTGCTGCCCCCAGCGCCAGGGCTGCCGCTCAGTGCCAGGGATGTGCGGCTGTGGCACAGAAGTGCCCATGTCCTGCTTGGGGTCTGCAGAGCCGCTGCGGGCACCTGCTGTTGCTGTGAGACCCTGATGCTGCGGCTGCCCCTCTGCTTCCCACCCTGCTCCCAACGCACTCACTGGGACGGTCGGCCCCGCTCATGGACAGTGTGCTCCCCAGGGGTGCTGCAGGGGAAAAACCTTAAATACCAGCTGGGGCTGGGGCCAGAGCCCTTGTGGCAAGGGCAGAGAGGGATGCAAACTCCCACAGCTCCTGCCGAGTGTGAGGGTCCAGCCCCATCCGAGGGGGCAAAAGGGCTGCCCCATGGATGGGCTCCAGCACTGGCTCTGGTTCCCAGCAGTGCGGCAACAATTGGGTTATTGTCAACATGCCGCCAGGGACATGAGTGTGCCGAAGAATTCAACAAACCCGGTACTTTCCTCTTGTCCCACTCAACTTCCCAGCCCAGGCTAATCCCGTAAGATGCTCCGTCAGCACAGCTGCGGCTCCACAGCCTGCAGGGAGGGACGGCAGCTCCCGGCCCCCCATCTCCCCCAGGCACTGTCTGCGGGCAAAGGTGCTGCTGTAACGCAGCCCCATCAGCTCCCATCGGGATCGAGGTGGGTGCAGACAAAGGCACCATGAGCGCCGGCTCCAGCCACCTCGGGAACTCAGCTAATGGGGTCCATTTGCTGGGTAGTTCTTGGAATAACAAATTGTATCATCCAAAAAAGCAAAACCACAAAAGGGGATCGGCTTGCAGCCTGGCTCACAAAAGCCCCTTGTCTGGAGGCCCCCCGCGCCCCCCAATCTCCCGGAGAAAACTCAATTTAACCAAAATAAACAGCGCGCCCAGCCCTGCGCTCTCACGCTCTCCCCAGCAAACCGCGGAGCGACGTGGCTCAACCTGATACCGCGGCTGGCAAACTCCATCGCCCGGCTCGCCGCACCCGGGGCATCCCACCGGCCTTGGCTGTTTGGCTGTGCCATGCCACACTGTGCCGGAACGCTGCTGACCTCTCGTTCTCAAGAGCTTCATCTAGCCAGTAAAAACCAGCAAAAACATACCGCTCAAAGCTGGCCGGTGCCCGGAGGGCTCTGCGCACAGTGCAGACCCCTTGCTGCAGCCCGGGGGGCTGCCGGCTCACCCTGCACTATTGCAAACCCCATCTCCTGTTCCCTCCAGGACAGCAGCGAGCACGAACGCAAAGGGCAGCCCCGGCTCCAGCGGGGCTTGCACGGGAGCGGGGAAGAGCGAGCCACGGACTTCCCTGCAAGCAGGATGAAAGATGAGGCTTGACACCTGCTAAACCTTCTAATCCTCCTCTCGTTCACCACTATCAGCTCTCCAGCAGGCTCAGAGCCCACCAGCCAGGTGGGAGGCTGGGATTTATAGCAAAGGAGCCTCTCTGGAAGCGCCGGTGAGCGCGGCAGGGAGCGATCCAGCCAGCAGCAGGGCCAGCCAGATGGACACATCGGCTGCCTCTGGGCTGTAACTCCCATGGGCATGTCCCACGCCTGCACTCGCAGCCGGACCCCCGCGGGGACCCCCGAGGTCGCCGGGGAAGCACACCCAAGGTTGCAAGTGCCCATCTGCACCCTGAGAGGGCACATTACATGAGACACCCACCTGGGTCCTGTCCTGGGAGGCTGCAGCAGGGGGAAATGGCTGAAGGGAGCAGTTATACCCCTCTCCAGTCAGGCTGCACTCCAGAATAATGGGATCTGGGGGCCTGTTCCTCCAGCTGGGACTGGACTGCAGGGAGCAAACCCCACCCCGTGCCAAGGGCCCGCCAGCAGCCCGCCGCGCAGGGGTCTTGCCGTGGGGCAGGTGCCCTCTGCCATGCCTCCAGCAGCCCCGCAATGAGATGGACAGAGGCTCGCTCCTCTCCCAGCCCCGGCCTTCACACCTTCACGTGCAGGGCAGGAGCCCCCATCCCGGAGCACCGCTCCAGCCCCCAGCACTGGTCAGGCACCCCCCAGCCCCAAAACTCACTTGAATTATTTGCACTCTGTCACCTGAGCAAGTCTGCTTGTGCTTCAGGCCAGGTTTCATCCCTGGACCAGCCGCCACCAGCCAGGGGACTCAAACAGACGATTTGGGATGCCCCATCCCGCCCGTGCAGGATGCCACGGCCCCGCGACACGCAGGCACTGGGCTGGGAAACGGCCACGCTGGCATCCGCCTGACCTCCCACATCCCCTGGGAGTGCAGGACCGGGGGGAGCTGCCGGAGCCCCCAGCGCCGCTGCCTCCAAGACAGTCACCCCGGCATCTCCCTGCTTCCCAGCTGGATGCCCAGGGTGAGCCGGACCACAGGCGACCCTGCCGTCACGGCTCATCTGCCGTGGGTAATTCGCTGCCTGCCCGGCAGCGCTCTCACTGCATTCCTGCTGTAAGTACCGTGGATTTGCTGTGCTTTATGAAAAACGAAAAGAATGTTTTAAATGAAATTAATTCTTACAAACCCAAGATTTCATAAAAGCGCTGCCTGGGCACGGTTTGGCACGGGTCTGCTCTTGTTCGCTCTATTGGCCTTGCCCTGGGGGGAGGAAAATATCGGGCTTGGTGTAAAATAATTACAAACTCATTGTATAGCTCTGCTTATAACTGCTCGGAAGGAGCTCTGGGGTCTCGTCCTAGCTCATAGTTTATGTTCAGCAATAACATCACACGTGGTCTTTAACAAACAGCTATGGGAGAACACGTAATGGAAAAAAGCATCAGTGGACGTGCCGAGCAGCATCAAACGCAGCCTGGCCGGAGGAGCGGTGCCGGACACCTGAGCATCTCACGCTGGGGCCGTGACACATGAGCTGGCACTTCCCAGCCAGCGTGGCGCGGCACGGTGCAGTGTTTGGCATGGACAAGGTCCACTTGCGGCATGGACTTTTCTGTGCTGGCGGTGGGAAGGAGCAAGAGGAGGTTCGGGAAGCGGGCACGGAGCCGCTGGTGCTCGGCGCAGCCCCACCAGCTTCCTCTGGAAGCAGACAGGGGAACTCATGCAACGCTGCCTGGCTCTCCCTTTCATCTTTACTTTAAAAAGCCACTAAATTAAAACCACAAAGCCACCCGAGCCCTGAAGCGACTCTGCTGTCCCGCTGGCCCCTGCGCCAGGGGATGCTCGGCGGGACACGGTGCTCGCTGCAGGCAGAGCAGCTCACAGCCACCCTGACCTCGTTCTTTACGTAACACAAAGCGCTATTTTCATCTGTTCAGGCACTGCCCAAGAGCTAGCAGCTGAGACTCCCCCAGCGGGACCCTCAGAGGTCCACGGGCAAACAGCAGACACCGGGCCCCCCGTGCCACCATGGCCAGGGGGATGCCCCAGCCCCAGCTGTGCCCAAGATGCCAGGCCGTGGCTGGTTTGGGGTCTGCTCTCCGTGCCTGCGCTGCTCACCCTGGGGGACTGTGGTCTCTGCCCACCCAGCTGCAGTGGGCAGGTATCAGCCTGACCTCTTCGGGGCCCAAAGCATCTGAAATTAAAGGCAAAGAAAAGACAAAAGTATCGCCGCTGTAATCCAAACCCAGGACCTCTGGGATCTGCCCGTGGGTTGTGAGTGCCAGACTGGCAATATCAGGAAATATGAAGAAATAGCAATAAAAGTAGGCTTGTTTCTCTCCGCTGGCTGGCTGGCTTACAGGACACTGGAGCAGCTGAGAAATACCTTTCTGCAGTCACTGACAATACATGTTTGAGGCTGAAAATATGCTTCTCTGGCAAAAGCCCACATATTTAACCCTGGTGGGCACCAGCAGCTCGCCCTGCGGGTCCGGGAGCAGGGCTCTGAGGGGAGCAGCGGGACCTGACAGCCTCGCTGGGCACGCAGGCGCGGTGGGGATGCTGCTCCCAGCTGCTGACACCGAGCTGCTAAACCGTGAGCAGGATGCGAGGGCGATAAGTGGCAAGTGTTGAAATTAAAGCTACACTGAAAGTAAAGGAACTGTTGCAGCTCCCCTCCGCGCCAAGCCTTCCGTCGCCTTATCGGTGCTTTCCTGAAAAAGATGGCTGTGTTGTCCTGACATTAAATATTCTCTTTGCAACGATCTAGATCTCCTCCATTTCACTGGCAGCACCGGAATGCTCCAGCCCTGATGCACACCCTGGATTCACACTCTCACCCCTCAGAGCCGAACCTGGAGCAAAGCCAAAATCTCCAAAGAAAAAATGCAGCCAGAGCTTCCAAGTTTCGTGGTAAAACCACATGATTTTGATGGGAAGCCATAAATCGGTCCCAGGCTCTCTCAGCCTCTGGTAACTTCTTAAAACAAACCTGGGCTGAATTTTAGGACTTGTAATGAAATCTGAAAGCAGGTGAATTGGCTGCAGGGTGTAAGCATCACTGCAAGCCTTGTGCACGGAGCGGACTCGGCTGCTCTGGACAGCCCCGATCCTTGGCTGAACAGGCTCAGCTTTCCCTTAAAAACAGGGCACATCCAAAGCAACTTTCGCCTTCTGCACGCGTCAGGTTTGCATCTCTGCCCTTGGAGCCCCGAGTGCTGCTCCATCCCTGCAGCAGCGCGGAGACCTGCCTGGCCCGGGGCGGGGGGGCATGGAGAGAGCCCCGACAGCGGGTGCAGGGAGGGTTACAGCCTGGCAATGCAACGGGCAGGACCCATCTGCCCTGCCCTGTCTGCAGCTTGGGCACAGGGGACTGAGCAGGGAAAGGGGTAAATCCTCGTGTGGCTGCAGGGATGGCAGCTACACGAGGTGGTCTGGCCGCAGGGTCTTGGGTTTCGGTACAAAACAAAGAGAAGGCTCTTATTTGGTTAATGTGCCTCTGAAGAAAGGCTGTATCCTTGTTTGCTCCCACTGCTGCATTGTCAGTAGATAAAGACAGGGGATAGATCTCATCTGATACAGGCAATATCATCTCATCCATCTGGACGGGGCTCTTTACAAGACCCTCCTTTAGAATTTAGATCCCTGGGAACTTGGAAGGCAGCAGTGAAACAAAACCCTCTGCAAGAACAATAAAGAGGCTCTCGGCGACAGCCAGAGAGATCTGTGGGGCAGGCACAGGCAGCGCTGTGAGGTCCCAGCAGTCCAGCCTTGCTGGGCTGTTCAGGTTTGCAGAAGTTTCCTGATTTGGGGGAATTCCTGGGGCCGCATCCTGCCCGGTGAAGGTAGAGCTTGTGTTGGGAGCACTGCACTTCAATGTATGAAATAGGGACTTAGGGGTTTTGGTGCAAAATACTGAAGCTGGGAAAGCCCTCGCCACCGCCTCTCTGCATCCACAGCAGGTGGACATCAAGGTCATTGTCTCCTTCCCTGGCTGCTCCTTGCCAAGCCCTGTCCTGGACAGAGGCGCCTGGAAGAGCCTCTGAGGACAAACATCTCCAGATGGGCCAGCAGGACGGGCTTGGCCCCAGGGAAGGTCGTGGAGACGAGACCCGGCTGCTCTGCAGATTTTGGCTGCAGTTTCTGCCTGTGATCTGCCGCTTCGCTCCGTGAACTCGGCTGACACCGGGGCCAGGGGCCATTCTGCAGCTAACAGGCTGAGGCTACGGCAGAAACACTCACGTAGCCACCTGCGGCTATTTTTTCTCCCACCTCATTTTTGTTAGCCCCTATCTCCCACCTGCAGCACCCCAGCCAAGCTCAGGAGCTCTGCAGGGAGGCAGCAGCCAGCAGGAACCATGGGGTCCCTGGTGGGATGCTCCTGCGAGGACGCGGGGCTACGGGGCAGAAGGTGGCTCTGGTGAAGGGTCCGGCTCCTGCAGCTCCTTGGGAGCAGTGGAGTGATGCCCGTGGGTGAGCCAGGCTCTGCAGAGCAGAGAGGAGCATCCCGCTGGCCACGGCAGCCCCTGTGCCCCCCTGACCCCCACACAGATGCTTCCCCGGTGTGCTGCCAGCCAGCCTGGAGAGCCCTGCGCGTTCACAGCCCATGCCCAGGGTTCTGCAGCCAGAGCAGCCAGATATGTGACTCAGGGACGGCTCCGGTGACAAGGGGAAAAGAAAAAGCAGTTTATTATGTCTGTGCTGGTGTCCAAATCGCCATGCACAGGAAGCAACATGCAGCTGAGCCCTGACCAGGAGGGGAGAGCCCAGGAGAGCCAGCGGCGGCGTGGGGCATCGCTGCCAGCTTCACCCGCTCCCGTGGGATTGCTGCAGGACACAGCCCGGCCTCCAGCAGCACCCAGCCCCTCTCCCCACAACATCCAGCACAGGGAAGCCCCTGCGTGTGGAGGGAGTGGGCAGGAGTCCATGCGCCTCTCCACCTTTGTTAAGGCAGTTAACTAGCCTCTCTAATTAGCCAGTGACTGAGCGCATGGGAGAGCGGGGAGGCTCGGAACCCAGTGCGTGCCCAATGGAGCTGATGGGAAAGGGCTGAGAGGGAGAAACAGGGGGAAGACAAATGCAATTCGGTGTCTTTTTATCCCTCCGCCTCCCTATTAGCTTTTATTGTCACAGACATTTTCTTCAGCGCAGGGCAATGGAAACTCTGCTCCTTCCCATGCTGCAGACAAGCCGAAATAGGAGAGAATGACAGAGGGAGTGTGTGAGGACGGGAAGGGACTGGCCCCGCACGCCCTCGCCACCGGGGTTAATGCCTTTTGCAGGTGCCATTACCCAAATCCCCTCGATCCACCATTCCCCCCGCTCACGAGGAGCCCGGCTGCTGCACGGGTGTGGGGCCCAGGGCCCACGGAGGCGGTTTTGACACTCACATCACAGATCCCAAGAGCAGATCCCAAGAGCCTCCCTGCAGAACATTAAAACCAGGCGTTTTTATCTCAACCTTCACAGGGAAGGCTGCACCGCCCGCCAGCAGCCAAGCGCTCGGATGCACCACGCAGCGCCTGCATCCCGTGATGGATCAGCTCTGAAAACAACACCCTGCTAATCTTCCTCCCCAGCAGCCATAAAACTGTCTTCCCAGTTCCTTCGGAGAGGATTTACAGTGGCTCAAAGTACCCTGGAGTGGCTGGCGGAGGCGAGAGCCCCCACGAGTGCTGGCCCCACACCTGGGGCGCATCCTGGCAGCGGGGCAATGCCCCCGCACCTCTTGGCCCCCAACCACTCGCTTGCTTTCCCCGCTCAAAAATAACGCTCCCCAACGGGGACCTGGCCGCCCCCCCAGAGCAGGTCAGTGCCCCCAGGGCCATGCCTGACCCTGGAGCCTCCCACCACGGTCCCAGCCCAGCTGCCCCAGGGTAGCACCCCACAAAAGGACAGGAGGGGAAGGGGTTTCTTGACGCAAAAAGGGGTACAACAGTGGCGGAGCAGCCGCCTGAGTGGCACCCGCTCCCGCTGGGTGCCTGAAGCCTGCCTGCAGCTCCTGCAAGGCTGGAATGCTGGCACAGCCTGTGCCCTCGCTCGGCGGGCTCATGTACCCCATGACAGGGGGCAGATGGAGCAGGGCTCTGCCCCGAGCAGGATAGCCTGCCTGTAGCTTTGGTCACAGCCTTGGCGACCACCCCACACGTGGTGAAACGCAAGGGGCAGCATCCCACCCAGCCACAGCTCAGCGGGACGCGGCTGCTTTCCAGCCCTGGGAGCTTGCTGGGGACATGATCCACCAGGGTCCAAACCCCTGTGGGGCTGAGTGCTGGGGGCTGCCCCGCGATCCCTGGCCAGGGCCTGTGCCAGGCCCCCCGGGGGTGAGAGAGCACCGAGAAGGGCTTCCAGCCGGGGCAGTGGGAGCAAGAGGGCTGCCCCCGCGCTCCCCCCGCGCCGTATCCAAGTGGGAAACTGAAAACCCAACACAAGGAGAACTGTGCTGAGCCCCTGCCAAGAGCCACGGACAGAAATATCCTTGATTTCACCAAGGTGTGAATAACTTTTGACACTTCTAGGGCTTATTGCCTTAAAAAAATCCCCCAGCAGTCCCCATTCACACTCCACAGGACTGTGTTTCATATGAATGGAATATATGAATCACTGTAAAGAATTTAAATGCTTCCCTGTACAAAGAAATGCTCCCTCCCCGCCTCTGCTGTTGCGGCTGGGCTCCGCACAGCCTAAAACAAAGGCATGGCAGGAGATGGGGGCAAACCCCATCAACGACGTGCTGCCTCGGCTGGGTGACTCAGTGGCCAAGGGCACACCGAGCTGCTCATTCGTGCCAGCACAGCTTGGGCAAGAGCTGGGCACCCTCCACCACCCGCTTCACCCCATAACCACCTCCGCTGGCCACAGCACCCCTGTTTTCCCAAATCCCGAGGAGCTCCTGACAGCTCCCTGGTTCACTTCTCCATGTGCCTCTCACATCCAGGCTCAGCTCCCACCCCAAACCCCATTTTTCATCTTGGAAGAAGCAAA
The DNA here is from genome assembly GCF_015220075.1 of Falco rusticolus. NCBI lineage: Eukaryota > Metazoa > Chordata > Aves > Falconiformes > Falconidae > Falco > Falco rusticolus. The sequence goes on from NC_051189.1 coordinate 117,804,540, forward strand.
CACAGAAAAAGGCTGGATTTCCATTCCTCTGCCCAAACACACCAGGGCAGCCCCCTGCCCCGTTGCCAGGGGGGATTGGGTCAGCTGGGCTGACGGGAACCAGGCAATTCCTGCAAGGATCTGCCCCGGTTTTTAGCAGTTTGGGGGTTTGCTGCTTCTTTTCCCCTTGGGCAACAGGGCGAGGAGGAAAAATGTAACTAGAAGTGCAGGGCAGCCCTGCTGGGCTGCCGGCTGTGATGCCTCCCTGGGCATCGCCGCCCCAGCTCCACCGGGGCTCCCGGCTCCCGGTCAGTGCCCGGTGCCTCAGGTGGCAGAGGCAGAATCCCCGAGCCAGGCCCGGCACAGCCCCGGGAGCCCCCAACTCCCACTGCCCACTGCCCCTGCCCAGGGGGGCTCCCCTCGCCAGCCTCACCACCAGCTCAGTGCCCTAAATTCGTAGGATCCGGCTCTGAAAGGAGCAGCTTTGTTTCCCAGTGTCCCTCGCAGACGGATCAAAACTGCATTTTTACAGAAGCAATAAAAATCCCAGGAATTCACCGGCCTTATGATTTATTAAACATGTTCCTTATAGCAAAGCTGCCCATAGATGAGAAAATATCTCCAGTAGGTTATTGCCTCGCCTGGGGCTACCGTACAGGGGAAATCGTTCCTGGCTGATTGGGGATGTGCGAAGCCAGGGAACCTGGTAGATCAGGAGCCAATTAACAGCAGCACTCTTAAAAAATCCCAAATAAAATAAGCACCTTGTACTTCCCAAGGTGTTTGTAGAAGGAGCCACTGTGACCTGCCCCGGTACCCGCTGGGTGCAGATGTTTGCAGATGCGGGAAGGGACCGCGTCCCGGCGGGGCAGCGGGATGTGCCAGCCGCGGCCATCCCAAAGGTCACGGGCGCTTCCCCCAGACCACTTCTGTTCTCCCAAACATTTCCTAACAGCGGGAAGCACGGGCTGGACGGTAGGACACGGCTGGACACGGCAAAGCCTGGGGGGAGGGTTGGCTGGGAGAGGGACGCGATGGGGAAGGAGGGATGGCAGAAGGGAAAAGCGAGGAAGGGGAGCATGCAGGCTGGGACGAGGCGCTTGGAAGCGTCCTTGCGGTATTCCCCCCGCATGGGGAAAAGCAATTAGTCCCGGGGACTCGTGACCGAGAGATCCGAGAGTTCCCGCGGCCGAGCGGGGAGCCCAGGTGAGCACGGGGGTGCGGGGGGAGCCGGGGGAGAGCCGGAGCCGGAGCCGGAGCCGCAGCCTTACCTCGGCGGAGCGCGGCGCGGGCGGGCACGGGCTGGCGCCGGCGGCAGCGGCCGAGACGGGCCGGGCCGGGCCGGGCCGGGCCCCCCCGCGGGGGCGGAGCCGGCTCGGCGGGGCGGTGCGGGGCGGTGCGGAGCACTGCGGGCCGGGCCGGTGCGGTGCGGAGCTCTGCGGGCCGGGGCGGGGCGGTGCGGAGCTCGGCGGGCCGGGCCGGTGCGGTGCGGAGCTCGGCGGGCCGGGCCGGTGCGGTGCGGAGCTCGGCGGGCCGGGGCGGAGCGGGGCTGCGCCGGGCGCCGCGGGGGGATGCGGCGCGGGGCTGGAGGTGCGGAGCGCAGCGCGGGGCCGGGCCGGGCTGGGCTGGCTGTTGCGATTCCTTCCTTTTCCCTCCTTTTTTTTTTTTTTGCCCCCCCTTTTTCTCCCCCACCCCCGCCGGCGGTCCCAGCCCCGCAGCGCTTCCCCGCCGCTCCGTCGCAGGGGCAGGCTGCGCGCAAAATAACTGACTAAAAGCGCGGCCCCCCCGACCCGCCGGTGGGGTGGGGTCAGGGGGCCCTGGGCCCCCTCCCCACAGGGGCACGGCACACCCCAGCACCCACCTGCCCTCGGTGGGTACCCAGTGCCCTGGGGATGCTGATGACAGTAATCCCAGCCACGGTGGTGGGAAAAGAGCCCCGCTTGGCTTGCAAAGTGCCCAGAGCCGGGTGCTGCCAGCCTCCACCACTGCTCTGGCACCCGGCGGGTTGGGGTTCAACCCTCTTCCCCCTTCTCAGCCCAGGGCTGGAGCAGCTCTCTCCCACACTCCCCCAAACCCACCGCCCGTTCCCATTGTGAGCATGGGGCCCCGGAGCTGCTCCTGCTTTGCTGTGGTGGGGAGACTTCATCACCTCCAAAATCCTGCTGCCCTGAGTGGAAAAGTAGGGAAGTGTGGTGCCAGTGCAGCCAGCCCCTGTGCCCCTTGGTTCAGCACAGCTGCAAATCCTGCAGCGGGACAGAGCTGCACCGATCCCGTGGGAGCGGGGTGCCTGCAGCCCCCCCATCCCGCCTTTCCCCACCACCATGTGCTGCCCGTGCCCGTGGCGAGGGGTCCTGGTGTCCCGCTGGCAGCCGCGTGCCAGGCACAGCCGGGACACCGCCAGCACTGCCCAAGATGCTGGGGTGCACGGGCCGGGGGGTGCAGGGCCCCGGGGTGCCCCAGGAGGCAGATTAGGGTTGCTCAGGCAACGAGCAAGGAGAAAGCCCGTCTGGATGGAGGCCGCTGGGGCGCACAAGGGTGTTTGTTTTCTGTATTAAGCGCCTGAGCAAGGGAGGGGGGGGGCGGGCATCAGACGGCTAATCCCCCCTCAATGCCTTCCCTCTGCGAGCGGCCGCCGTGGCGCTGGACCCTGCTCCCAGGAATGCTGATGTGCTCTGGCCCGTGTGGGTGGACAAGGCTGGGGTCCCCTCGAGAAGGCAGGGCAGGGCTGGGGTCCCCTCTGCACCCCGAGCAGGCTGGGCTGGGGTCCCCTCTGTGCCCCAAGCAGTCAGGCCTGGGGTCCGCTCTGTGCCCTGAGCAGGCAGGGCTGGGGCTGGGGTCCCCTCCGCGCCCCGAGCAGGCAGGGCCGGGGGTCCCCCGCAGCTGGGCCCTGCCGCCCGCCATGGTGAGCAGCTCAGAGCAGCCTCAAGGCTGCTCCTGGCCACAGCTGAGCCCGGCTGACCCATGCACCTCATCACCTGCTGCTCAGGGACCGCGGCCCCAGCAGGATGGCACGTGGCAGAAACTGCTCTGCTGCCACCTCAGCCCCACAGCTGCCATGCCCTGGCAGTGCCAGCTCTCCTGCCCTCGCCTTTGTCCCGCCAGTGCTGGAGCATGGAAGGGGCTCCACCGGCACGGCACGGCACAGCACGGCACGGCACGCTCCTGCAGAAACGGACCAGCCTTGTTTCAGCGGAGCTCTCAGTGGCAAAGCATTTCCTCCGCACGCAGACTCATCAGCCAGCACAGACATTCCTCTGTCCCACAGAGCGAACCATCGGCTGCAGCCTCGCTCCGCGCTGGCCTCTCCCGCCTGTCATCACCCCCACGCCGCTCGCTCCTCCGAGGCCCCCGCGCCTGCCTCTTCGCCAGGATGGAGCCTGGGCTGCGGCCGTGCCGCCCTGGCTGTGCCAGCGCAGCTGCCCGGCTGTGCCCGGCCACGCACCCTCTCCTTCCCTCTGCCCAGCTGTGCCGGAGCACCGGGAGTGCTCGCTTCGCGCTCAGCGGTGTCCCCATGGTGCCATGCCAAACCATGCACGTGGAGCACCAGGGACGAGCATGCCTGCGAGGGCACACGCGTCTGCAGCTGCTGCCCTGGCCACAGCTCGTCCCTGGGCACGGGTCACCCCGGCACAGGGCTCAGCCCAGGCACGGCAGCACGGGGCCGGGTGCTGGCTGTGCCGAGCTGCTGCTGAAGGCTCTCCTCCCAGCGGGAGAGGGAAGCCGGGCTTAGCACGGGATTTAGCAGCTCTGCTGCCTCTAACCTCTGGCAGCTCCACGCTCGCCTGCTGTGCCAGGGCTCCGTGGTGGCCCCGGCCTCCCAGGGGGGTGAGAGACGATGCCTTGAAAACCAGCATGGAGCTGGCCCTGCCAGTGGCCGTGAGCGAGCCCACGAGTGCACTGAGGCCGGTGTGCACGGGCACTGCTGCACCCAGGGGCTGCCCATGGGGTCCCATGTTCACTGTCCCCCCAAAGCCCTGTCCCAGCCATCCTGTTGCTCCACACAGGAGGAACGAAAAAGAGGGGAAGAAATAATTCAATCTAGGGCTGAAAAATGCCTTAACTTAATTTCAGTGGGTCACGGACATAATCAAATCAGCCCCGTGCATTGGAATATCGTTTCCATGTTTCCACAAGATGGATAATTGTGCTCTGAAAACCAGCCTTGGTGCTCAGCAGGAAAATTTGCCGTGGGGGTGGGAGGGGGCCAGGGGCTGGGCTGGCAGCCGGGGGCCTGCAACACTTCTGCTGAGCAGAGCCCTGGCGTGCCAGTGGCTGCGCACTGCTGTGTCCCCATGGCAGGAGAGCCTGAGCCCTGCCGGCTGCGCGTGCTGGGTGTGCTGCCGTGCTGGCTCGGCTTGCTGGCACTGCTGCGCCAGGCTGCGCCGCGGGCAGGGCTGGGGGGCCAGGGTGCATCGCCTCGGCTTTGCAGGCAGTGGGTGACAAGCAGGTGAGAGGTGCCCCGAGCGGGAGGATGCTGGGCAGTGAGTAGTGGTGCCGATGCAGTGCAGGGTGAGTTGCAGCTCCGTGTGGAGCATGGTGCCAGATCCCAGCCTTCGGGAACATTCAGTGATGGATTAAATGCAATCTGACTACCACTGTGGGAGGTTGGAGAGAATTACTTCATACAAATGCACTTCGGAAAGTATTTAGAGTCAAATTTTCAAAAGCCCCTGAACGATTTAAGAGCCAAAATCCCATTTTCCAAAGTCACTTAAATGAGCAAGGAAAGATCAGTAAAGAAAACATGCTGGCCAGCCGGGGCCTGGGGTAGCGGCTGCGGCGGCCGTGGGCACAGCACCCCGGAGCGGCTCTGTCGGCACATCACGAGGTGCCGGTTCAAGCAGCAGCTGCGATCGGCCAATGCAGCCTTTGCACCGGGGGACACCAGGACGCGTTGGCCTCTGAACGCATCCCCTGCATTTCTGCCCCGGCGGTTCAGCCTGGGCTGGGGACGTGTCCTAGCGGGTTGGCTTGCAGGGAACAGTCCCACGGGGTGTGGGGACAGCACTTGGCTCTGCATCCACAGCAGCCGTGGGGACACCGTGGCCATCGCTGCCATCACCAGCTCCTAGCACGACCCCGCTGTGGCGGGAAGGGTCCTCGGCTGTAACGGGAGAAGGCAGGGCTGCAGCTGGGAACCGCATGGCTCCTTCCCTTACCCCACAACCGCTGCAGCCTCCTAAAAGCATCTCTAGTTCCCTGTTCAGCATCCTAATGAACCGCAAGGGCAGCTGGGACCCTCTGAGGCAGCAACCATGGAGACTTGACCCCCCCAAAGAGTAAATCCCAAAGCAATTAGCTTTGCAAGCTTCGGCCGGGCTGGTGGAGGTTCCACATTCCTCGGTGGCTATAAAGCTCTTTACTGGGATTGTTTTTCTGCGTAAGCCCTGCCCGGGGTACACATGGCCATGGCTCCAGCTCCCAGCGCCTTTGGTACATGTCATAAAAAAACCACTCTCAGCACGTTGACTTTGCTAGAGCTAAAAAGAAGTGGCTTTATACACTTCCCCGATAGAAAGCATAAAGGATCTGAGACAGAATTCTTGCTCCAGGATCCTTTACAATTCCTGGAGGACATTTTTGGAAAGGGAAGGGTTGTATTTACTTTGGCAGCTGACTCCGCTCCTATATACACATGCATGGAAAAACTGCACTCACCTAACATTTCCATGGCTCCCTTTTCTGCCGAGAGCCAGCCCAGGTGGGAGCTGGTGGCCTTGAGACCTCTGTTTGGAGATGGCACATCGAGCTGAAAGTTGCGGAGGAGCTGAAGGTTAAACCTGTCCCTATGGCAGCCCTGGAGGCTGCTGGCCCTTCCCAGGCAAATGCTTGCCCTGAGCCAGTGGGCAGAGGTAGCAGAGCCTGGAGTGGAGCTCAGGGGAAACGCTGCTGCAGTTTAGGGGGGCAGGAGGAGGAAGGGTAGGAAGAGGAAGGCTACTGGCCACTGTTAGTGAGTGGAAGCAGGAGCTGGAGCAAGAGTAGGAGCAAGAGATGTCTAGCCCTGTGCTGCCATGGGGCTGGCAGGGAGAGGAGGGACGTGGCCCCAGTGCTGGCAGCGAGGTGTGCCTGAGGGCTCAGCCGTACCCCGACCCATACAGGCAGCCGGCGCGGGGCAGTGCCTCCCTTGCCGAGGCGTTGGGATGGGAGCGAGGGGTGAAGTGACCCACGTCACCATTAAACACAGCAAATGCAAAACAGATGCCCAAACGCTGCCACGGGGTCTTGCTTGAAATAGCTCAGCGTGGGCCCAGGGATGCGGTGTTCACACAGACAGCGGCAGCATCTGCTGCACGGGCTGGACCCGGTGCTCTCGTCCCTTGCTCACTGTGATGGCAGCTGGTGGTGACAGGGAAACCCGCCTGTGGCCCCTGCAGCAGTGCTGGGGGAGCAAACCAGGGAGATTCCCGGTGAATGACCCCCTGGGCTGTTTTTCCTGAACACAATAATTCTCAGCTGCCTTCTGGGAGAGGCATCGCAGCACTGCACTCCTCGCCCGTGGCCGCAGTCCCCAGACAGCAACCGTGAGCTGCAGCGAGGACAGTCCTGCTGGTGGGTGCCCTGGCACATCAGGCTCCGTGTCCTTATCGGGGCAGGTGGGGAGGTGGCATAATGTGGCTCCCTGGGGAATGGCAGCGTTTGCAAGTGTGAAATCAGCTGGAAGATGTGCTCCTCTCCTGGCTTCCCCCAACCCAAACCAGCGCCCCGAGACAGCAGCTTGGCAAGAGTGCTGGAGGGCAGCCGTGGAACTCACCACGGCTCAAGGCAATGGGGCTGGTAGGCACCGTTCCTGTGGTGCCTCGTGCCCCATGTGCCCCCCTGCCACGGTCCTCTCCAGGCACCTCTCCCTGCCCTGCGCCTCAGCCTTCCGGTGGCTGCTGTGATTAAGTCACTGACAGTGGGGCAGGAATAAATCCACTCATTGGCACGTTGTAAATTCATCACGTGCTGGGGGAGCGCATTCCAGCCCACCATAAACACCCCTGGCTATGAGCTAGTAAATCTGCCTCCTGAGCCAGCAGGTGAACAGTGCCTGGGTCCCAGGGGTTGCTCCATCCCGGGGCCAGAGTGACCCTGCAGCACCCAGCTGTCCCTGGAAGAGGGTGGCTCGGAGTGGAGCCATCAACAGCAAACGCCCGGCTGCCATCACCCTCCCAGTCTGGATCCCTCTTCCCCATGGCATTCCTGTACCAGTGAGCAGGCTGCATGCTGCCATCTGCACGCTGCTCCCATGGTGCTGGGGGCCCATCCCATGGGGTGAGGACAGGGTCCTGCAGCCTGACTGGGAGTTGCCCCGGGGGTCCGCTGACCTGCCTGGAGCATGCAGCAGCGCAAGAGGTTTGCTGCTCCCAGTGCTCTGCTGTGCTGCTGAAACGTTTACGCAGTAAACTAGTTGTAAAAGAGAAAAAAAAATATATGTTTTACTATCCACCAAACAGCTGCTGCTTCATTTTATGGGGGTCATTCTCCGAGGAGGTCCGGCTGGTGGAGCAGAGACACAAAGCCCAGGTCCTGGTGGGCTCCAGGCTCCTGGCACCCCCTGGCTCCGCTCCCCCTGGTCCCCACCCACCCGCAGCACCAGGTTGGGCACTCGGGAACACGGCCTGGGGAAGTGCACTTGTCGCTTTATGATTTTTATCAGCCGCCTTATTGTTGGGGCTGTCAGCAGGTTGCCCTGGGGAGGTGGTGCGGGGGCTCTGCTCAATGGGCACCAGCACGACGCTGTGTCCTGTGGCACCCGGAGAGCCGGCTGTGAGGCCAGACAGTGCGTGAGCAGCTCCGGAAGGCAGGGCAGGGGAGCGGGGGCCCACGCTGGTTCCCATCGCATTCCCTGGGAGAGGAAGCCGGGGCACAGCACAGCCACCCTTTCCCAAAGGAAACAGAGTGCTCGGGATGTGGCATCGCTGATGCCCAGAGCCACAGGGCAGGGCTGCAGGGTGCAGACGCCAGCCGGGTGTGCTGGGGCCAAGGCTGCCGCAGCCCCCAGCCCTGCACAGAGCCTGCCCCACACACCCCCACCAGAGGGTCACTGAGGGGCTGGGGGGTCCCAGGCATCACCACGGGTTGGGGTCCCCATGGCAGGGTGAGCGTCAACAAGGACAGGCAACCGTGGGGACGTGTCAGCCCTTGCCCTCGTGCTCTCCTTCCTCCTCCATCACCAGTGCCCCCTTTGCCCATGCCAGTGGGAACCGTGTGCTCCACGTGGGCACCGCTCTGGTGTCCCAGGGCCTCGGCTTGTGCCAGCGCTGGGGAGGGGGCGTGGGAGGCTGTGCCCCAGCACCGCACCGCGGCCAGCCCGAGTGCTCCCAGCAGCTCCAGCCCTCTATGAAATAATTTGTTATTTTAGTTGTAAAACAGTAAGTGGCCCCTTTCCAGGCGGCGCGAGGGAAAAGCCAAACGAGCCCCACTCCTGTTAATGACTGAACCATTCAGTCAGCGCGGGCAGGGACTGGCAGCGGAGCGGCAGACTGCCTCCCCCTTGTCCCCACCGCCACCCCAGCCATGGGGACCGAGCTAATGGCTAATTACTGGGGCTGCCACCTCTCTGAGCAGCTTTTGTGCAGGGTGAGCATGCCAGGGCCGTGAGGATGTGTGGAGGTCAGTGCCAGCATCTCCGGGTGCTGGGGCTGGCAGCTTTGGCGTGCCTGGCACCTTCGCCATGCCTGGTGTGCCGAGGAGTCCCATGTGGCTCAGCACACGCCAGCACGGCTGCTCCGGCTGCCCAGAGCATGTCTGGCTCTCCCAGCATGGGAGCAGCCAGACCCGCAGCTCAGCGCCATGGTGCTGCGGTGCCCCAGTCCCCCAGTGCTGGACTGGCTGCTGCTGGGAGATCAGACTGGGAATGTAACCCCAGGAGGTTTAAACCTTTCCATGCCCAGGAAGAACATCTCCCTCTCCTATGTCCAGTGCATGAAGACGGTGTCGGTGCGGGGCAGTGTGCCCGGTGACGGGGGACCAGGGCAGGGTGCAGGCAGGGCCAGCCCCAGCCAGGTGACAGGATGATCACAGCTGGGGCTGAGAGCCCCCCAGGTGAGGGCTGTCTGCACATGTCATATATAAGGGGCCAAAAGCCCAGCCCAGAGTTGGGTTTTGTTTGTTCTCTCTGGGTAAGGAGAGAAATGTAGTTGCTGCTGGGGGGGGGGGGGGGATCTCTTGGGGCTGCTGGGAGCTTCTTTGCTTCTTTCTGCGCAGGGTTTTCATGATGCTGCCTTCTAGCCCAGCTCAGTGCTGGTGGCCAGGGTGGGAGCAGCCCCCAGGCTTTACTGGGCAGGCAGGGCTGGGTGGCTACTGTGGCTGGCTCTGCCAGTGGCAAGGGTGCCAACCTGCTGGAAAACCATCAGGGGCCCATCTCCTTGCAGGGGTATGAGGCCACAACTTGTGCGTCAGCAGGAGCGGTCCTGTGGCTGCCTGCCCTGCTGCAGCCTTGGCTCTGTGTGCCTGGTGGCGTGTGGGGAGGTGGCCAGAGCGCAGCCTGCCAGCGCCGGGGTGGGGAGTGACGTGTGGGCTGGTAAGGCCCAGCTGCCTGGGGAGCAGCCCTGATGGAGCTGGGATGGGGGCTGTCCTGGGAGGCATTCAGGTGGAGACCACAGCTGGGTACCAGGCTGCTGACAAGGACTAACTGGGGTCCCAGGTGTGGGTGTTCAACTGGTTTGCCCACAGCACAGCGTGGGGCAGGAGCTGAGGACCCTCCCTTGCAGGGAGCTGTGCCCAAGGAGGGGTAAAGTCTAGTGCTGCCTGACCTCAGACGCCCCAGTTGTGGCCGTGTAGCACCTCCCACCCAGTTCACGCACATGGGTGACCTTCCCAGCGCCAGCCTGGCGTGGGGCAGCTCAGCAGCCAGCATAGCTCAACTTTTATCCCAGCCCAAAATCAACACGGAGACTTTGGGGCAGACACTTAGGGCCAGGTGGGGGAAATTGTGGGGTGAAGAGTCTCCTTCCTTGATCCGCTCTTAAAATAACAAAGCCAAGAGCCTGCCGGCTTGTTTGGGCATAGGCTGCCCCGAGCAGTGTGCCCGTGCCAGCTGGGGCTCGGCTACCTGCTCAGGATGTGCCTGGCTCAATTGATGTGAGTAGCTAATGACCTTCTGCTGATATGGGTGCAATGTCCTTTGGAAACCAGCACCCTGACTTGTGTCCTTTCCTCTTCCCAGGGTGAATACAGGGATGTGGCAGCTGCAGCCCTCAGCCTTAGTGCTGGATGCACCCCATGGACACAGGCAAGTGCTGATGGTGGCTCCTGGGCATGTTCACCGTGACCTCCCTTTGCTGAGAGGGGCTGGGAGGGACTGGGGCAACTGGAAACTTTGGGCCAGGGTGAGTCAGACCCACGTGGGACACAGGGTGTGTGTGTGTGTGTGTGTGAACAAGTGGCTCCTGGGGCTGGGGCTGGGCACAGCCCGGGCAGGTTCCAGCTGTGCTGTGGGGCACCTGAAGACCTGGTGTCCAAACCTTGGCCCTCACCGGTGCAGAGGGAGGTGGCCTGTGGCCGGTAAATCAGCATCACTTCACCTCCATCGGGGATAACCTCCTCCCAGCCGGGCTGCGATGCGTTTCCCCCAGCTGAGCTTCAAAGGGGATGAGAAGCCCTGGGAGGGGAGGTGCGACTGGACAGAAGCAGGGGCATGCCTGGGAGCAGGCGTGGGTGTTGATTGCTTCTTGGCATCTTCCCTGGCCCCAGGGATGGGGAGACCTGGAATGCCCCCTCCTGTTGCTGCGAGCAGGAGCCCCAGGGGTGCGGAGGGTCTCAGCCAGCAGAAGCAGGGCTGGCTCCGTGTGCTGGGTACAGACAAAGGGCCCAACAGAGCATTTCCTCAGGGTTGCTCCCCCCGACCCTGTGGGGTCTTGCAACAGTGCCAGGGGAGCCCAGCCATCACTCCTGGAGTCTGGCAGTACCATGCCAAGCACTTCTGGGCTGTGCAGGCAACACCCCTCCCCGCTGTCAGGTTTTAGACTTGAGTCCTCAAAAATGCAAAAAATGCAATGGGAATCAAGGTTGGCCTGAAGATTTTTGATCTTTTAGCAATTGCTGCAGTATTGCTGTAAGTACATCCAGATGGCTGCAGACCACACAGAGGCAGCGCGCCCTGCTGCTGCCGGCATGGCCACCTTCGGGCCACCCCATCCCATGTCCCACCTTGCCTGAGATGCTGAAGGACCTTGGGGGCCTTTGGGGAATGCCAAGGGGATGTGGCAGGTAGAGCTGTGTGTCACTAGGGTTAACCCCAATGGGTGGCTGCAGGGTGACCGTGGTGGCCCTGAGGGATGCTGTGGCAGAGCCATCACCTTGCTTTGTACCGAGTGCAAGGATGTGACCTCCAGTAAAGCTTTGCTAAGCATAACAGGGAGCTGAGCATCATATAGCCAAAACCGTAGATCGGCTGCTGAGAAGTGATGCTAAACTGTCTTGGAAACCACTGGCTCCGTCCCCTCCACTCCCACCCAGCATGATCCTTGTCATGGCTGTGATGGGCTCCTCGGTATGGCAAGTTGCTGCCTGGCTCCATGAGCTAGTTTGCTGTTTATCTGGCCTGAGCATTGCTCTTGCTGAAACTTCAAATGGGAGGGAAAATTGTCGGTGTAATTTATTACCAGTTAGCTGCTGTGTCTGCAGAAAGCTGGGACAGGGCAGACCTGGGCTTGTTCTGGTGCTTTTACTGTGGCTCCGAGCTGAGGAGGGAGGGATGGACGGGGCGACGTCTGCCCCCAGCAGTGTGTGCCCAGGAGGCTGGCGGGTGGCCTGGCCTCAGGGTGCTTCCAAGGGATGCCCAGTCCCTGAACATGGCGCTTTGCTTCCCTCCCGGTGCAGCAGTTGGGTTTTGTGCATGTGTTCTGGCCCTACCACGGGCGCTGCTGCCCATCCTCCCTTCCCTGCTCCCCGAGAATGCAGGGGCAAGTGATGCTAAATTAGCTGGGAGGCTTGTTTTAACCTGCTGCTCTACGTGGTGCTCAGCGCCATGGTGGGGTGGGGCTGGTGGGAGGGTGCAGGTGCCTGGATCTGGCCAGGGGTGCTGGAGCAGGCAGAAGGGCAAGGGCAGAGCTGGGGCCTGGGGTCCCTCCCACACGTGTGGGCACCTCCAGAGCACCTGGGTGCTGCCAGCTCCACTCCTGGTCTCATTCCTCGTAGGAGTGGGAACATGTTTACCCAAAGCTTGCTCCTCGGGGAACAAACCCACAGTGGCTTTTGTCAGAAAGCAAGAGCATTTCTCGGGAGATCAGAATTTCCTTCTCTGAAAGCCAATTCCCATTAAGGAAAAGCATGTTTTGAGCAAACGCTGATGCCCAGTTCTCTTCTCTGTGGTCTAATGTGCTGGTGGGGCAGGGTGGGTGCCTTGCCTGGCTCTGGTCCTCCACAGCAGCAGCCACGCCAATGGGGGTCCCTCAGTGCAGGGGGTGAGGGGCTGCCCCCACCCACCAGCCAGCATCACCCCAAAGCCAGCCTGGCTGCCAGCATCAGACTCATGTGGTACCTGGCCAGGATGCTCCCAGCGCCTGGCATGTTCCTCCTGCTCCTCTCCCATCACCCAGAGGAAGGTCCTGGTCCTGTCCCTGCTCACCTCTGGTCTCAACCAAGCACCCGTGGGCCAGTGGCCGTGCTCTCCCTCCCCTCCGCTGCCCACCAAACCGAGGAAGTTGCAACCGCAGAGCTCTTGAAAGCATTTTTTTGGTGGAGACCACCGGTACTGAGAGATTAAAATTGCTGTTGTTTCTTCCATTACTCAGCTTTCCTGAATTATGGGGTGTAATACTCAGGGAGTGGGAATAATTAGGGGAGAACAATGGCAGGCTTGAAGGCTTAAATACGCCTGTGTGGTACTCCCAGCCAGTCCAGCCTGCTGTCACATTTCTCTAGGCCTCCATTTTCCACAGCCTGTGCCAAACCCTTTCCACTACTGGTACCCGCTCCTCAGCTTCCTCATTCCTCGGGCTCCACTCCCTGGCCCGGCTGCCCTGGTTAACGCTCTGCTCCCCGGCTCCCGGCCAGCCAGCACCCACAGCAGGGCTCCCCGTGCCCACTCAGCTGGGATGCTGGAGCCTGGGGGATGCAGGAGGGCAGGGCGAGGGATTTGCTGGAGCCTCAGGGGATGCAGGAGCCCAGGGCAGCCCCATCACCTCTTTGCTCCCGGCTCACTTCTCTGCACCTGGCAAGTAGAGGTCCCACCAGGTTGTTCTGGTGCTCCGTGCTCAAGGAAGCCGCTGGGTTTCTCCCCTTTGTGGGGGCTGCCCCTCCGGCTCCTTGCTGGCATCTTGCTCAAGCGCCTTCCCAGCAATGGCTCGCTGCCGTGGGACCTGGGGGAGTAATAACGGCCCCGGCTGGGGAGCTTGGGCAAGAGGCCACGATGCCGACACTGGCCCCAGGGCAGGTGCTGGCTCCAGCCGGGGCATGTGGGGGGCTCCATGCCCGGCAGTGGGATGGGGCTGTGGAGCCGCAGCCTAGGGCAGGGTAGCCACAGCCAGCACAGGCCCCGTGCCTGGCAACTTCTCTCCAAGCTCTTGGATGTCACTGCTAGCACTAATTAAAATAATATCAATATTTTTTTGCTGGAAAAAGCTGTTGTTCTGGTGAGCACTTTCCTCAAGCGAGCTCTCAGTCTCGGCTGCCCGCGTGCGATGGGCACGGAGAAGCCAACGGGATCCCAGGGCTAAGATGAAAGTCTGGGGCTTTGCTTCGTTCAGGGAGTGGATTGGGTTTAAATTTTCAAATAATTTTGCTCCTTTCTCTGTTAACCACTGGAAGCCTTGCCTGCAGCCCATTCCCAGCCATCCAGGCATCTGGTTTGGTCCTGCTCCTGGTGGGATGGGATCAGGGACAGGCTGCCCTGGGGGGCTCCTGAGTGCCCCCCAGTTGGTACCATCTGTGCTGCTGCAGTACCGGTGGTGGCAGGGCTGGCACCAAGTGCTTTAAAAACAAACCCAGCAGGGCTGGGGACAGGTCACCCACAGGCAGCAGGACTCGAGGAGGGGCGATAAGCTGAGCATGTGCCTGTGTGATGCGCTGACCCGGCGCCAGCAGCTGAGCGGTCTCCAGCATCCCAAACCTTGCAAGGGGGAGATGGCACCCATGCGGGGCAGCACCCATCCCGGGGGGCTGGGGAGGCAGGAGGGAAGCAGGTCCCCAGGGCTGCCCCTCACAGCCCATCCCTAGGAGCAGCCCAGGCGATACCCCGAGGGCTGCACCGTGCCACTGCACATGCCCACCCCCAGCTGCTGCCCAGATGTGCAGGGCAAGGAGGTGGCTCCTGCAGCTGGCCGACACCCTGGCGAGGCTGGGGCTGGCTGGTCGCTGGATGAACAGACTCAAGACAAGCAGGAGAGGAGGAACCAGCAGCTGAGCCGCTCTCCCCAGGCAGTGCTGCAGGACGGGACGTTGCAGGTTTGAACGCTGCAGGAAAGACTTAATTTAGAAAGTAGCAGCTTTTGGGGGGCAGCTAGGCAGGGGCTGGGCTGCCTGGAGCTCCAGCATTGGGTCTGTAAGCCCAGGTCAGCCCAAGCGCAGTGGGGTGAGCTGGGTCCTGCCCCAGGACCACAGGCAGGTTAGGTGCCCTTCAAAAACCCGGTTTGCTGCAGCTCAGGGAAGCGCGGAGTGTTTCAGCAGCTCCCTCCCTTGGAAGCCACAATTAAAACTATTTTAAAAGAAAACAAACATTTCTCAGCAGAATGCCTGTCCGTTTCTGGCCTGCAGCTTGTCACAGGCCAAAGCTGCTCAACACCAGCAGCTTCCCGAGCCGCCTCCGGGCACATCCACCCGAGCCGGACTCTTGGAGTTCTGGCTGTGTTTGGTAATCGCCCCTTGGAAATTTTGCACCTTTTGTAGACAGAAAGGCCGGCGGGGTTCTGCCCTGCTCTCCCCAGTGCCTCCGTTTCTGGGATGGCAGCAAGCTTATGGCTCGGGCCATACCCCATCCCATGGGTGCTACTCCACCGTTTTGGCTGGAGCCCGGCACCGTGTCCCCGTGCCACCGGACAGCTTCCGGAGGGGAACGGTGCTGCTGCTGGCAGGACAATAGCGGTTGTGGTTTTAATTATTGGGGTTTAGTTGTGTGGAGCGGAACGGGAAACTGAGAGCAGTGAAACCGCAGGGAGAAAGGCAGAAAGGATGGTCTTTGGCTGGCTGCCTGGTGGGAGGTGTGGTGGGGCAGCCAGACCATCCCGCGGCCGGCAGAGCATTGGTGTCCTCGCTGGGTCACGGCACCGGGAGCGGCGGTGCGGTTCAGCTGGTGTCAATCTGTTTCTGTCGCGCTGTTGCTCAGCACCGTCCCTTCCCATGGCAGCTTGGCACGAGCTGCTGCTGCCAAAACAGCCGCATGCGGAGACTCGGGTCGCACGGTGGCTCGGGCACATGGACCCGACTGGGTGCAGGGGGACACGGAGGCGAATCAGGATCCACACAGGGTCCCTACCCTGGATGCCCCTCGTCCCCGCATGTGCTGCCGGTGCCAGTCTGTGCCTGGGAGCAGGGATGTTTCTCACCACGGTTCCGTTCACCCAGCACTTTAACAGATGCCTTTGCTGCAGTGTTGACTTTCAAAGGGCTGGATCAGCTCCGCAGCCAGGCAGAGCGTGGGAGGAGGGTGCCTGTCCCGCTTAGGGAATGCAGAACAATAAAAAAGGAACAATGGAGCCTCTTTCCCTTCACCCAAAATACCAAACGCCACCAAAATGTGGCAGAGCTCCGAGCAGTGCTGCTGGGGCAGCTTTTGTGTCCTCTGGCCTGAGGAGGGGAACTCCAGATACGTCCTCCTCTTCCTCGGCCCTGGCGAGGGATGCTGCAGGAGGGTGTGTGCCAAGGAGCATCGCCAAAGTGCTGCCCTGCCCCAATGCTGCTGCCAGCGGGCATTCCCAGATTTGGAAACCATGTTTGGGCCAGGGCAGGGGGTTTTGCAGCCTGGCTGTGCCTTGGGGAAGGATTTTGCAAGTTGCCTGGGCTTCCCAGGTCAGCTGGATGAGCTTCACAGCCAGCCTGGGGGCCCGGGAGGGTTTATAAAAGCATCCGTGTACCCAGACTGTTATCAGGCAGAGAACACAATCATTTGGTACCGAATGGTGCCAAGCGCTGGGAGGTGCTTGGCCAGAACTGGGAGCCCTGGGGCAGGGATGGATCCATGCCTGGCTGGACCTGACACCCCGAGCATCCTCTCACCTGGCCCCTGTGCTGCCAGCAGCCAACAGTTTTTTAACACACCACCACAGCGGGTGCTTGGGGCTGCAGGGTTGGAGCACCCTGAGGGGCTGGGACTCAGCATCCCACATGTGTGGGGCTCAAGGGGGCCATTTGTTGAGCTGTGAGCAGATGGTACCAGCCCATCCCTGCCTGCACCTTGGCTGCTCGGGGCCACCAGCACCATGCCAGCCTTGTCGAGGAGCTGCCATCCCTGGTGCACAAGACCTCATGGGTGAAACATCCTTCACACGGCCCCAGCGAGCGCCCGGCACCCTGGCCAAGCACATCTGGCTGAAAGCTGTGGGAGATGCCCTGGCAATGAGGACACCAGTCCGGAAACACTTCCCTCCCGGAGAGATTCCCCAGTCCCATCCAGGCTCCTCTCCTGGCACCATCCCTGCCCCTTCGGCAGGCGCCAGGCTGTGGGCCTGCAAATGGATGGTGCCCAGGGCTGTTGCCCACCCTGGTTTATGTGGCAGGAGCGGGGCTGGGAGCTCCCCTTCCCACCGGCGAGGGGTGAAGGGACTGCCTGGCTCCAGGCTGGCGTGAGGGTGAGATGAGGATGCTGTTAGTACGATGCGGTGTGGAGTGTGGCTGGGCTTGTCACCAGCTCCGCCACCCTGTACTGTGTGGTCAGAGCAGGGCAGCACCGAACAGCCTGCGCCGGCTGCCTGCAGCAAAGCAGGCAACAAATCCCAGGTGAGCTGGGGGTGGCAGCCAGGTTGTCCCCACGCTGCAGGGGTGAACTGGTCTAAATCCTCGAGTTAGACCCTAGTAAGTCATGCACGGGACTTCAGCTCCCACCAGTGTGCACCATCGGGACACCAGCCAAACTCTTGCTTTGCCCGTGGATGGAAACTGTGCTGGAGGAGGGCAAGGGCTGGAAAAGCTCCTTCCACCCTTCCGTAGGCACTGTCACCACTAAAGCCCCTGCAAGTGGTGCTCTGGGAGCCTGGGATGTGGTGCTGGGACTGGGACCTGGGGGCTGGGCGATGCAGAGCCCACCTGCTGCCACCACAGGGTGGCCGGTCAGGCTGGCCGGGTCCCCAGCATGGGCTGGCAGGGGCCGGGCACAGCGGGGGACTTGCCCTGTGCACCAGCCTCCTGCAGCATCACCCTCCAGCAGCTCTCCTGCCCTGTGTCCTGCACCCCCCCGCCTTGACTTGTTGCTATTGTCATCTCTAATATCACACAGAGATGGGAAAGGCTGAAAGTTGCCTCTTTTCCTGCCAGGTTAAATCGTTCACCAGGAATGTCTATTATTCCCACAAGTCAACTTTCCCCTTCGCGGTATGTGTCCAGGGGTCAGGCCTGGCACTACATGAAAGCGAAGGGTATTCAATAACCTAGAGCCGTGGAAAGGCTTTAGTCCAACTCCAACCATGTTCAGGCTTTTATTGATGCAGCATGCCTTTCCCCATTTGTTTCCTATAAACAGCACATGGTAATATTTAGTAGGTTTCAAACAGCGCTTTTTGCATATTCTCCCTTGTCTACAATGAGCTACTTGGTAGTAGACAGTTTTAATTTACTTAATGCAATTTTTGCTTTTTGTTCTTCCAGAGGGTCTGGGCTGGTTTTGACCCAGTCGCCCCAGCAAATTACTGCACAACTCTAATTCCCGGGGGGCTGGCAGTGGGAGCTGGGGACCCCCTCCCCGCAAGGGTAAGCGCGTTCTCTTGCTTGCTGAAGGAGTGAAAAGGACGCAGCGTGAGCTTGCTGTTGCAAAATAACCCCCTTTTAGCTGCGATGTCAGCAAGGACACGGGGCTTCCCTCCCACCAGAGCCTCCGGGACACTGTCCCGGGGGGCAGCTGCTGCCTCTGGAGCTGGGTGCGTGTCGGGGCTGTTTGGGGCCATCCTGGCTGGCCAGGCTTGGCTCCCGCTGCTGCCCAGGCAGGCGACACGTGATGTTCGCCAGCTCCAGCCAAAGAGAAAAAGCCACTTTACTGCAAAAGCTGCCACTTCCCCATCCCCGGGGCTGGCAGCAGCCAGGGCACAGCTCTGGGTGCTCACTGGCCGGCGCTGAGCAAGGCTGCAGGGTGCCCCCCCGGAGCAGGGGGTGCCTGCTGGCACGCTGCCGGGCAGCTCCCTCGCACCACAGGCTCCTGGGGAGCATTTGCACCATTTATACAAGCAAGGGAGCCATGAATTCCTGCTCCTGGAGAGCCAGCAGTTGCCACTCCTCGCCTGCACGCTACCAACGGCAGCCGTGGAGCAGCCCCCATGGGGAGGGGGCACGGATTCCTCCCAAGGTGATTTTTTTTGCCGCTATGAATGGCCACAGATAACATGTATCAGCTCCCTCCGCAGCGGTAGCAAGTCACTGCTAATGTACACGCACGGGGTATACACGGAGCAGAAAAAAAGCCAGTCCTCAAACAAACATTGACTGTCTGGTTTCCCAGCGCTGCCCATCAGCCCCCGAATCCCACCCCCAGCCATGGTCCCTCCGTGTGCTGAATATTGGGCAGGTTTCCTTCTGGCGGCAGCTTTCACGTGCCAGCAGCCAGACATTCTTGGTGTGGTGCTGCCGTCACCCTGCCAGCCCCGGGCAGGGCGGTGAGCTCATGCCGCTCAGCCGCTGTGCCGCACCAGCACCCAGGTCACCGAAAAATAAAGCCAGAGCAAACAGTCGACACTGGGATTCTTTTAATGCAATTGCTTTTAAAATGCAGCCTGAAAATGACTTCAAATGGTTGACAATGAGAAACAACGGATCTTTCTGATCTCTGCCATGTGACCGTGCGGCACCTCTGCCTCCAAAACCCACTGGCCACTGCTGTTCCGTGATGTCATTCTCCAACTGCTTTGACAGCGACTCACTGCCACTTCACAGGACACACGTCACACGGGGCATCCAGTGCCTCCCACTAAAGTGGCTCATTTGGGCAAAAGAAGGGATGGCGTGACTCACCCAGCATCCAGATGACCCAACATTCATCTGGAGAACCTGAACGGCCGGCAGCACAAGCAGCAGTGTTCTCTTCCTCACCTTACACTCAGGCATAAACCTGCAAAGGTATTTGAGCCACCAGCTCCTGTGGAAGTGAGTAAGGGCTACCGACTTTAAGCTCCTAATTACCTCTGTGGATCTGTGCCTTCATGCTATGTAAAGTGGTTTGAGAACCGCATGTCTGCCTGCCTTTTCTGGCTGAATGGGATGGCAGAGGAAGTTGATTTTCCAATTATCTGGCTTTTTGAGATATAATGCTACTTTGTGTATTTATTTTACAGAGCCTGCCAATTCAAGGAACAGGGGAAATTCTGTTGTAGCCTAAACATCTGTGAGAATATACCCCAGCACCACCTCCACGCTGTGCAGTGTTTATACGCCGTAACAGGAGAACAGACTCGACTTGCTGAAGTGCGTTTAATCCCTCCCAGTCATCAGTCTGAGTTTTAGTTTTTGTTCTGTGGACCTGCCACGTGGCCCCTGCACTGTACACACTGTCAAACATCAATGGTACTTCAGGCACTCCTTCCTTTTCTCCATTTACCATGTCTACTGCTGCTCCATGGCAATTTAATGGCCCTCCCAAGAGGGGAGTCATGAAGCTGCTGCGGGGGAAGAGAAACTACAGAAGAGCCCAGGCCACAAGGACCTCGTGAATCTGCCAGTGCTGGGTGACGCCACCGCTCTCTGACAAGAGGAGCCTCCCCAACCTGGTGCCAGCACTCACATGGCTCTCCCAAATCACCTCCTTGTATCAAGCTTGCATTTTACTAGTAACTTCAGAATCAAACGCAGGAAGCCAGTGTGGTCTACAGAAATACTATGTGCTCATCTCTGAATTTTAAACACCTCTTTTTAAGGACAGCATTCAACAGTAAATGAGTGGACTCTCACAGCTTGGTCTTCAATTCTGGTAATAAAACATAGATTCGGGTTTGAACAGACTGGAGCTCTTCTAGGGTTTGAGCAGTAGTTCTCACACAACAAAACGTCACAATTAGAAACTGAGCATAGAAAGAGTCCCCAGGGGAATACGAAAAAGACGTCACCTTATGAAAAAGCTTCAGAATGAACCTGTGAAATAAACAGCAACCAGATAATCGTCTTCTACAGAAGATGAAGTAGCAGTAGAAGAATATAATAATATCTTAAACAGTCAGTGAGTCTGTCTGAATGTACAGGGGCACTAGATCCCTACAGATCTGTGATGAAAGCGCTATATCCCTACAGATCTGTGACGAAAGCTAATAGCCAAAACCAGCTGGTCCCCTCCAGTCCCAAAGGGAGACTGCTTTGCAATTCACTCTTCACCAGCTGGAAGATTGTCTTCAATCCGCCTGATGAACTTCATTCTTATTTCTGTGACGCTGTCACCCTTCAGTGTGTCCTGGACGAATTTTACATCTACGGCCATCTGAACCTAGGCGGTGGAAGAGGAAAAAGAGCTGTTATCTCCCTTACAGCAGCAGCTTCTCTAGGAACCGTCTGACCGTGAAGCACCAGCTTAAGGACTCTAAGGGCATGACATGCAATGCAGAGCTCTACGGAAGCACTCATTATTTTTCAAGATCACATCCTCCTTGTACACTGCAGCCTACACGGTGGACTGTGGGCACCTTACCTCAGCAAACATACCTCCTACAGCACAACTGGGACTCCCTGCAGAGATCAGAGCCTGATGAACCCCATCACTCAGGGCTACACGACCTGCTGCTCCATGTATGCTCCTCAAAAATTTCAGCTAAGCAAAATAATCAAGCCTCAATACAGACTCCTAAATTTGAGACATAGCTGTTTGCTTGTTCCAGCCAATTCCCAACTAGGGCTCAAAGCAGATACAAAGAGAGGATTTTGAAGCTTCATGAAAATTCAAGGAGATACTAGTGCCCACACTTGGGTCATAAGATGAAGGGGCTTGGGCAGCACCCCTGGGAC
The DNA here is from genome assembly GCF_015220075.1 of Falco rusticolus. NCBI lineage: Eukaryota > Metazoa > Chordata > Aves > Falconiformes > Falconidae > Falco > Falco rusticolus. The sequence goes on from NC_051189.1 coordinate 117,825,567, forward strand.
TCACAGCTGCCATAGGCAATGGCAGCCGAGCGCTCCTGTAGCTCTGCTCTTCTCCCGGGAATGAATTTCAGATTCAAAGCAATCAAAGAAGTCATGAACACAGACTAAACATTAAAGTATCTGCTGATACCTCGGATATATCTCTCTCTCTAGAACAGAGATGTTGGCTCACCATTTCCAGAGCTCCTCGCAGCACTCCACACAACAAGTTGGAATAGATGAGAGATGAGTGGTTGTCGGGGAGCTCAACAAAGTCCACCAAGGGATTATTTTCCAAGATCAGGGAGAACTCGTCACCTCCAGGACTCCAGTTGGTGATGCTTGGAGTGATGCCCAGGTACATTTTAAATGCTATCTGTTATGTCAAAGAGATTGTGAACAAGAACGTATCCCATGAAGCAACAGCACAGCTCTGATCTTTGTAAAATTACTAAAGGGTTTTGAAAACACTCCTTTCTCCCAGTTCCCACCAGTCAGCAGTACCCAGGGATCTAATTCTCTCTTTTTCCTCCCCAAAATCTCAGCCAAACTCTCAAAACAGTCCTGCAAGCTGCAAATACTCTATCCTCATAGGCAAAACCATGACAAAACCTGACAAAGCTGTGCTTTCACAATTACCTTTGCAATAACATCCGCGGTTTCACGGAAATCATGGCATCTTCCGACATTGGACCGGGCCAGAAAGTCCTCTATTAGCCGAACACCTATGTTGTAACCCCTGTGAATAGACCAAATAGGAGCAGCTACAGAGTGGGAAGAGGATAGCTTTAGAAAGACAACCAACATTTATAAAAGGACCAGTGGAGGGAAAAAAAATATCTGAGAAATACCAGTAAAACAAAATACATAAAATATAAAATTCAGTCTGCCAGGCTTTTATTCACAAAGCAACACATAGAGGTGCCTCCTGTGAACCTGAACTCCTACAAGGCTCTGCTGCAGCAGATTCACTTACATTTTGTCAAGCTGCTTGTTGACATCCTCATCATTCTCATAGTCCTTGCACAGCTGGGTGACCAGTGCACCATACGTCAGTGTGAAGAGCTCCGAGTTCTAGACAGAGGCAAAAGGGATTTAAACACAAGTCAAAAAGAAAACTGACATAGCACTGCTGCATCTGTGTCCAGCGCTGCTTCCGTTGGCCCGGAGAGGGGGAAGAGAAACCTGCTGTCTCCAAAGAATTTGCTGCTTAATAAGGAGAGATCCCAGTTCATATTTTGGCAAGACAACTTCAGTCTCCTTGGAAAGAGAAATCCTCTTTGACTAAGAATGACTGAGCACTTTCTTTCTCTCCCTCTCTCCACACACACACAGAGCATTTCCCACTAAGGTGTCCTGAATCTGACCTGAAGAGGCAAGCCAGGAGGCTGATGACATTCTTAGTAAGTTTTGTCAGCTGCCACTTAGCATCCTTCTGCTTTAACAAGCACATCCCCGGATAACTGGAACGACACCTCCAGGTCATCTGATGTGCTACCAACCACCTCCTGAGTGGCTAAAAGCGCAGTTACCAGGGACCTTAATCTGTTTCAATCACTGACTTAGAGGTGAAAACTTATTTGTGTTTCATAAAGGCGCTGCAAACGGGCAACACTCATTAGGCTCCATTTCTGGTCCTTTCAACAGGACAAAAAGTGCTCACCCATTCACAGACTTATATTCTGCTACCAAGAAAAAACAAGATTCATCTGGTCCCTGGAAAGTTATCCAGGCACATAATTCGCTTCATACATTAAAATCAGTTCCTCAGACCCAGAGGAGGAACAGCGAGGACGACTTCAGGTCAGCTCAGCAGATCTGTGTTCCGCATATCCGCTTGCTGTGCCTGGTTAGGATCAAAGTTACGTGGGCTTTCTTCGCACAGTTGTGGGATTTGCAGGAAACGCCAAGGGAAGAGATCTCATCTCCCAGCCACCATCCTCAACCTGAAGCCACTATGGCAAAGCGCATTTTTTTGGCACCCATTAAGCCAGATCAGTGATTAACAAGGTCCTTAAAGGCTGCATAAGAAAAAGCTACAATAGGCTTTAGCTTTTCACAGAACCTGAAGGAAGTGTTTTCAGGAACAAATAAAGCATGATAATTAATTTCTGCTTTCAGTTTTAGCATACAGAAACATTACAGTCTAATCTCAGATTAAAAGCCTATCACCTACCATGAGATGCATAGATGCAGAAGGTGAAATGAATGGCAAATACCAATACTACAGAATGAAAGCAGCAGGCAGGCAGAAAGGAAGGGAAAAGAGACAACATCAGAGTTAAGTGACAACACTGAACGCACTTCATTCTGAACAAGTTTACAGAAAGACAAACACAAGAAGGAATCGATCCAATATTCAACAAAGAGAAACTGGGTTGGTTAGAAGACACAGGGAATTCCACCTTGTCATTGTAATTCACAGGTCAACAGCAATTAGCTACCAAAAGGCTTTAAAGCACCTGAAAAGAACCAGTCAGGCTCCTTGGTACTTTTGCTTCATTTTCGATCTAAAGAACTGACACATTTTTTGGGTTTTTTACTTACAATTCTGCTTTCATCCTGGAAAGCTAAAGGTTGCACAAGTTCACATCACTCAAGAGTGAACAACAAGGCGGAAGTCTCCTTTAGCTCAACTGGCAGTCAGACACTTGGCAGAGAATTTAACAAACATGCAGAAAAGGTTATGCTATTTTTAAGGATTTCAGTCATTTTAGTAAAGACAGGGCTTGGCAGCTGGAGAGAGTAGGGGGTGAATGGATGGAGGGAATCCAGCTGTTACCAGTCCAAGATGCTGTCATTTACTGTGTAAAGCCATGAAGTCATCACCTACAGTTATCAGCCCCAAAGTGAGCAAATCCAGTGTTGGCCGTAGTCATTGCCTGCGACGCTGCTATTCAGGTAACTTTTAAACTGTTACAAAAAGGCAAACTTTCACATCTGTAAACAAACTCTTCATTTTTGGTCCATCTAATGGAATTAGAGTGCCCAAGACTTTTTCCATTATTATATTTTTTTGTATTGCAGACTAGCGTATAGTCTCAGCATTACAGAACCATTCTGCGGCTGCAAAAATCAGGCTCCTAATGACATAACATTAATTCCTTAAATAAAAAGCACTGTGTTTAAGGAGTTGAATCCCTAGAAAAGAATCCCTCGTGGTGCGGACAGGATGGGAGCAGAAAGGAGCAGGCAGCTGCCTGGCCTCCGCTGAGCCTGAACCAGCCTGTCAAGGTGGCCAAGGAGGGAAAAAAAACGTATTTTATTTTTTGTTACTTGCTTTCAAATACTGACATTGCACCAAAATGATTTCGTTTGGTCTGGTCTGACCCAGCATCAGACTTCAGCTCCGCAGCTTTGCTCTCCACCTCTCCCCTCTCAGCTCAGCTGGACTGGTGACACGGGAGTGATAGGAGAAAAGAGACGGAGAAAAGGCTGTGCGTTTCGCCTGTAGCATTTCCACAAGAAGTGTCCCGCTGCTGCCTGATCCCTGATCCCGACCCCCGGCAGCCCGGCCCCGCCGCACCGGGCACTCGGCGCCCTGCGGAGCGGGTGACGGGAGCTCCAGTTGGGCAGCGCTGCCGCTCCCGGACGCTTCGTGCCGAGCCCGCTCGGGGGCTGTGGCGGCTCCGAGCTCCCGCGGAGCGGCTGGCGCAGCACCTCCGCCCCGCTCGGCACCGCGGGCGGCCGCCTGGGGGCTGGGGTCGGGCGGGAGGGGGCAGCCGGTACCGCCCCGCCGGTACGGCCCGGGGAGGGGCGGGTCCCGCCGAGCACACCCCGGCAGCCCGGGCGCGCAGCGCGGCCCAGCGGCGGGCGGGAGGGCTGGGCCCTGCCGCGGGCCTCCCCCTGACAGCCAGGCCGGCTCCCCGCCTCCTCCGGCACCCCCCGCCCCGGGCCCACACCCCGCCGCCAGGCCTATCCCCGCGGGCGGGCGGCGCAGGGGCCCACCGGGGCCCGCCCGGCCCCTCAGGCACCGCCTCCCCGCCGTTACCATTTTCTTGCTCTCGGTGCTGCGGCCGGCCTGGCGCGACATCCTGCCCGGCCCGCTGCGTCCCCGGCCCGGCCCGGCCCGGCCCGGCCGCCTCCCGTCCCGGCCCGCCCCGCGCCGTGTCGCGGGGCACGCCGGGACTCGCAGGCCCCGCCGCGCCCGCCCCCGCGAACTACGATCCCCAGAGTGCAACGCGGGCGAGCTACGCGCATGCGCCTGCCGTGGCGGCTGAGGCGGTGCGGCCTTCCTGTCATGTGACGGGGCGCCTACAAATCCCGGCGGGCCCTGCGAGGGGCGCGGGGTTTTGCCGCGCCGCTGGGGGGCGCCTGCGCCCGGGTTTGGGCCTTGTCCGGGCCGGGAGCCCTGCCTGGCCGGTAGCCCTGCCTGGCCGGTGAGAGCCAGGGGGGTGGTGTTGGCGGTGCTCCTGCATCCTGTGACCAGTCCCAAGTGAAGGCAATACAGCAGTCTGCCCTCCAGCTGGGCCCACCGGTGCCTGGTGGCTTCTGTTTAGGCCCCTGTAGCTCTGGTGAACGTTTTTACTGGAGGAATAACTCTTCACAGAACGGTGCATTGCCAGGGCAAGGGCCTGTCCATGGGAGTGGTTCCCTTCCCTGGCACGCCTGGGCCGGCAGGTCCTGCTTTTGCTTTGGTCCCACATTGCTCCTGGCCCTGCCCAGCTGCTGGCCCCAATGTCTTGGCAGAAGCTGGTTCCTGCGGCAAGGGCAGCCAGCATGCCCCAGGGTGGACGCAGAGAGCCCTGGGCCAGCATGGAGCCTCAGGCTGCAGCTCGGTGTGGGAGTGCTCAGCACAGGGCTTCCATGCCTAATGCGGCAAGAAATACACCCAGCTGTGCAGAAATGTGGCAGGGGACAGGGGTGTTGCAGAAATCTGCCTGGCTTGGGGCTCTGAGCAATTGCAGTAAATAGTTACGGGAACAGCTGAGTTCCCCTGAGCCTCCTTGGCCAATGCGGCTGCCCAAGCACTGGCCTCTGCTCCCAGACAGACACTGCCTGGTGGTTATTTGTTTATTTGGGTATGTGTCTATTCTAGCCACGTCCCTGAGCAAGTGCTGGTTGCTGACTCTTGCTCAAGGGTGGCTCCAGCTGGGGCAGTGCAATGGTGGCTGTGTGCTGGGTGGGAGGATGTCCTCTGGAAGTGGAGGAAGCTGGTAGCAGGACCCCCCCACCCCCCGCCCCGGCTGCTTAGGAATCCAGCAGCTGGGTGATTGCTTGCTGTCAGCGCCAAGCAGCAGTGCTGGGAGCGTGGGGGCTGGCCGGGCTCTCACCAGCTGCGGCCAACCTGCTGGCATTGCCTTACATGGCTACGTCCCTGCAACAGCGCAGCCTGTACTCACTTGGCTGCTGGCGGGCTGCAAGCCCCTAGGCCTGATACCAGCTCCTGGCATGGTCAATCCAAGCTGGCGAACTGCCAGCGTCACCTCCATCCCTGGCAGGAGCAGGACACAGTGCCGGCAAGATAATGAGGTGGCCTGCAAGCACCAGCTCCCCTCCTGCTCCCAGTCCCATCCCAGCACTGGCGGGCAAATGGCCATCTCGATGCACATGTTGCCCCCTGTGCATCTCCCAGCCCGAGAGCTATGGCCAGGGGAGGGCAAAGGTGGGGACAGTGGAGACGCCACAGCACACAGGGCACAGCGCCACGTTTGCCACACTGGAGGTGGGTGTGAGCTCCCCGATCCCGGTGGCCACCAGGGTCATCCACGTGGAGGTGCAGGTCTCCGTTTGGGCTGCCTGGTGCCAAGCCCGTCCCTGGCTGTCACTGTGCCACTTGTCTCACGGGAGCGGCTGTGTGAGAAAGCCATGGAGCGCATGTTGTGGTGTGCCCAGGGGCTGCATGTGCTGCTTCGGGTCATGCCGTGCTGGCCTTTGCCGGCTGGGGAGTCACCCGGCCAGGCCTCAGGACACGTGCCAGGTCTGGTCCCAGCCTTGCCAGCATGCTCATGCCGCACCCACCACCCAGCCTCACATCGTGTCCCCGGGCTGCAAGCGTGGGACTTGGGCAGCACAGCCAGGAGGACCAGCAGCCTCGGCCGCCAGCACTGGGAGCGTGACCACGGCTTCCATGGCTGTCCCCGTGAGCTGGTGGCCACTGCAGGTACCGTGTCCCTGGCCACCAGGTGGGTCCCTGGCAGCGTCCCACTGTGCCAAGCTGGCCAGGCAGCAGGGAGCATGCATGGGACCCATGCTGGCGCCAGGCTCCGTGGCCCTTGTTAAAACACAAAACGAAGGCCTTCCTCTCGTCACCCCGGGCCCCAGCTCCAGGACAGGAGCAGTGACTGGGCCCCCTCTACGCCCCAGCCCCAAGCAGAGGCTTGAGCCCCGCCGCAGGCAGCCCCACTGCAGCAGGGGCCACCGCGGGAGCTGGTTTGGCGGCACCGGGCAGCTCTGCCGGTTCCCTCGCAGCTGTTCCCGTGCCCAGAGGTGTCGGGGCTGGTGGGAACCGCCACACCGCGACCGGCCGCCGCTGCGGAGCCAGGGCCCGGCCAGGACCCGCCGCCCCCGATGCAGACCCCGGCGCACGGCCCCCAGCGCCGGCTCTGGCTGCTCGTTCTCCCGGTGCCTCCCGGGGCAGGGGGAAGCGCGGCCCCGGCCCGCCCCGCCCCGCCGCGCCCATCGCCCGTGGCCTCGGAGTGCCGGGCCGCGCTCGCCGAGGGAAGCGGGGCCGTGCCGTGCCGTGCCGTGCAGCTCGGGGCCGTGCCGTGCCGTGCCGTGCTGCTCGGTCCCGAGCCGTGCCGTGCCCCGCCGTGCCGCGCGGTGCCGTGCTGTGCCGTGCAGCTCGGTGCCGCGCCGTGCCGCGCCGTGCCATGCCGCGCCGACCCGCGCCCCCGGCCCGAGGAGCGGCCGCGCCGGGGCTCCGGGCCGCCGCCGTGCTGCTGTGCGCGGCGCTGAGCACCGGGCCGGGCCGGGCCGAGCCCTCCCCCTTCCCCTCCCCCACCCCGTTCCCCTTCCAGGACCCGGCGCTGCCCTGGCACCGACGCCTCGACGACCTGCTGGGCCGGCTGAGCCCCGCCGAGCTGGTGCTGCAGGTGAGAACAAGGCGGGGCCAGCCCCGGAACCCCCCCGGACACCCCCTGGGACACCCTCGGGATCCCCCCGGGACCTCCTGACACCCCCCCCGTGCTCAGCACCGCCTGCCTGCAGGTGGCAAGGGGGGGTGCGATGGGGAATGGCCCCGCGCCCCCCATCCCACGGCTGGGCATCGCACCCTACAACTGGAACACGGAGTGTCTGCGGGGCGACGCCGAGGCACCCGGCTGGGCCACAGCTTTCCCCCAGGCGCTGGGGCTCGCCGCCGCCTTCAGGTACCAGCACCAGGGCACCCAGCAATCCAGCCGGGATGGGGCGCCCGGGGATGTGGGACATGACCCGCCACCCCCCAACACCCCCGTGCTCTCCCCACAGCCCTGAGCTCATCTACCGCGTGGCCAACGCCACTGCCACTGAGGTGAGAGCCAAGCACAATGTCTTTGCTGCCACTGGCCGCTACGGTGACCACACAGGGCTCAGCTGCTTCAGCCCCGTCCTGAACATCATGAGGCACCCGCTGTGGGGCAGGAACCAGGTGCCAGCACGGAGGGGTGACCCCAGGCTGGGATCAGGCCACACAGGATCGTGGCTGACCGGTCCGCGGGGTCGCTGCGGGTCCCAGCAGTGACCCACTTGTCCCTTGGCCAGGAGACCTACGGGGAGGACCCGTTCCTGAGCGGGGAGCTGGCCCGCAGCTTTGTGCAGGGGCTGCAGGGCCAGCACCCCCGCTACATCAAGGCCAGTGCCGGCTGCAAGCACTTCAGCGTGCACGGTGGCCCTGAGAACATCCCCGTCTCCAGGCTCAGCTTCGATGCCAAGGTGAGCGCAGCGGGGCCAGGGGCCAGCTGGCAGCCCCCCAGGCACTGACCCCTCTCTCCCATGGCGCTTGCAGGTGCTGGAGCGGGACTGGCGCACCACCTTCCTGCCCCAGTTCCAGGCGTGCGTGCGTGCTGGCTCCTACAGCTTCATGTGCAGCTACAACAGGTACCGAGCGCGGTGGGGGCTGCACGGCCTGGGCTGCCTGCAGGGTGGCCGGTGCCCAGCTGTCCAGGCTGCCCCATCCCCTCTCCGACAGGATCAATGGCATTCCCGCCTGCGCCAACAAGAAGCTGCTGACAGATATCCTACGTGGCGAGTGGGGGTTCGAGGGCTACGTGGTGAGCGACGAGGGGGCCCTGGAGCTCATCATGCTGGGGCACCACTACACGCGCACCTTCCTGGAGACGGCAGTCGGTGAGCTTGTGGGAGGGGTGTGGGGTCCCTGGGCATCACGCAGCCATGATGGGCCACTCTCACCGGTATGGCAGCCTCAATGAACGCCGGCTGCAACCTGGAGCTCTCTTACGGCATGAGGAACAACGTCTTCATGCACATCCCCCAGGCTCTGGCCATGGGCAACATCACGCTGCAGGTCAGCCGGAGTGAGCGGGGCTGGGGGCGTGGGCAGGGAGCCAGGGCTGCCCCTGCCAAGCACAGCCAAGGTTTCGGTACTGGGGTCTTTGCAGATGCTGCGTGACCGGGTCCGGCCCCTCTTCTACACACGTATGCGGCTGGGGGAGTTCGACCCCCCAGCCATGAACCCCTACAGCACCCTGGACCTGAGCGTTGTGCAGAGCCCTGAGCACCGCAACCTCTCGCTGGAAGCTGCCATCAAGAGCTTTGTGCTGCTGAAGAACGTGCGGGGGACGCTGCCCCTCCGGGCCCGGGATCTGCCCGGCAAGCGCCTCGCGGTGAGCACCGTGCACGGGGGTGAGCAGGGGGACATGGTGACCCAGAGGCTGCTGGCTCCGTACCCCGGGCACGCAGGTGTCCCCTCCTTTGGAGATGCACAGGCTGCGTGGCACAGGGCTGCCGGAGCCCACCCTCACCCCTCTGCCCTCTGCAGGTGGTGGGTCCCTTCGCCGACAACACCCGGGTGCTGTTCGGGGACTACGCACCGGTGCCGGAGCCACGGTACATCTACACTCCCCGGTGAGACAGCGCGGTGCCGCCGTACATCCCCGGTCCTGGGCACTGCCTGGGGCTGCTGCTGGAGCTGCTCAGCCCTTTGCTGGGGGCTGGGGCAAGGGGGGAATTCCCAAGGTGCCCCAACCCTGGGGCACAGCAGCCCCCCTGCCCTCTGCTCTTCCCTGGCGCAGGAGGGGGTTAGAGATGCTGCCGGCCAACGTCAGCTTTGCAGCGGGCTGCCGTGAGCCGCAGTGCCAGCAGTACTCGCAGGCAGAGGTGGTGGAGGTGGCAAGGGCAGCCGACATGGTGGTGGTCTGCTTGGGGACAGGTAAGTGGGAGCGAGGAGGGCGCTGGGTGGGCACCGCCTGGGGAAGAGGAGTGCCCCAGTGCTGGGGTGGCACTGGGAGAGGAACGGGTCCCCATCGGCCCCCAGGGTGGTTGGTGCCCCATCCGCAGTGCCCCAGGCAGGGTCTTAGGGGCTGTCCCTTGGTGTCCCCATGCAGGGATAGATCTGGAGACAGAGGCAAAGGACCGGAGGGACCTGTCCCTGCCGGGCCACCAGCTGGAGCTGCTGCAGGACATCGTGCAGGCAGGTAGGGGCTCTGCAGGGCTTGGTTCCCACGGGGGCAGCATGCTGGTGCCTGGGGACTGACCTGGGGGTCAGGGCCAGCCCACGGGAGCTGGGGTACAGGGAGGGGTTGCACAACCCCCCCAGGGTGTTCCACATCCACAGGGCACCCCAGAGCCATCCAAGCGGCACCAACGCGGGGCTCTTGGTGACGGCTGTCTCGTTGCAGCTGCCGGGCGCCCTGTCATCCTGCTGCTGTTCAACGCGGGGCCCCTGGACGTGAGCTGGGCGCAGGCGCACGAGGGCGTGGGGGCCATCCTGGCATGCTTCTTCCCCGCGCAGGCCACCGGCCTAGCCATTGCCAGGGTCCTGCTGGGTGAGGCAGGGGCCACCCCGGCCGGCAGGCTGCCGGCCACGTGGCCCGCAGGCATGCACCAGGTAAGGCAAGGGCAGGCAGCAGCACCCATAGCCCTGCCCTGCCTCCATGGCTGGGGGAGCCGTGGGATGCAGGGCTGATGCTTGGCTGTGCTGCCCAGCCCTGCCCTGCATCCCACAGGTGCCACCCATGGAGAACTACACCATGGAGGGGCGGACGTACCGGTACTACGGGCAGGAGGCCCCACTCTACCCCTTCGGGTACGGGCTGTCCTACACCACCTTCCGCTACCAGGACCTGGTGCTGAGTCCCCCAGTGCTGCCCATCTGTGCCAATCTCACTGTGTCTGTGGTGCTGGGGAATGTGGGGCAGCAGGATGGCGAGGAGGTGAGCGCAGCTGCTCCATGGGTATGGATGTGGCTGGGGTCCCCCCTGCCAGGAGTGCAGCCGGAGGGTCTCGTTGGCACTGACTCCTGTCCCTCCTGGCAGGTGGTGCAGCTGTACCTGCGGTGGGAGCAGTCATCCGTGCCGGTGCCCCGCTGGCAGCTGGTGGCTTTCCGCCGTGTGGCTGTGCTGGCTGGCCAGGAGACCAAGCTGTCCTTCCAAGTGGCGGCCGAGCAGCGTGCCGTCTGGGCACAGGACTGGCGCCTCGAGCCTGGCACCTTCACCCTCTTTGCTGGTGGGCAGCAGCCGGGCCAGCAGACGCGGGTGCCTTCGGAGGTGCTGAGCGCACAGTTCACTGTCACCGGCGCAGCCCGGCCCCTGCGCGGGTGCTAACGGTGGGGGCGGTTGTGGAGCCATGGGGTGCTGGTGGAGGGGAGGGGCACGTGGCGTCCCACGTGCCGTGGGGAGCACAGTTGTCTGCCTTGCAATAAAGTGCTGGGTGCTGCTTTGTGGTGGCTGCATGGGGCCCCCGTCCCATCACCCCAGGCACAGGGCTGGCTGCCTCCCCGCAGCAGGACGGCAGTACCCTCGCCCTGCCTCGTACTTTCACCCTCCTTCCCGTTCCTGTCCCACCCCGGGGTGCTGCTGCAGCCCCACACCCTGCCCATGCCCCACGCCGGCCGAGGGGCAGCAACCACCTGGACCCTGGTGTGCCCCAGCCGGTGCATGCCTGCGCCTCCCGCTCTATTTATAGCTGCCAGGGCTGCTCCAGCGCATTCCCTGTGCTGGGCGGGCAGGGAACCGGCAGCGCTGCCTTCATCCCCAGCCTGGGGGGCTCAGTGGGCCAGGGGCTGGCCCCTCTCCTGCCCAGGCAGGATCTGTCCCCAGGAGGGTGGCAGCCGTGTGGCCAGCTGGCAGGGCCAGCGCGGCGAGGAACAGGCAGGATGCCGGCAGCGGTATGGGCAGAGATGCAGCCAAGCCCTGCGCTGGCCAGGGGGATGGATCCAGCCCTGCAGCAGCTTGGGTGCTGCGGGGCTGGGGTGGGAAGGGGGTCCAGCAGCAATGCTGGTGGGGAGCGCAGGTAGCCAGAGCCAGGCAGGAGCTCCTTGGGACAGCGTTGGAGCGCTGGGATCTCCTTCAGCCCTGTGGCTGGAGGCCAAGGTGGGGCCGTCCGGGAGCACATGGGGCTGCCCAGATCTGACATCATGACATCAGGACACTAATTACAGATGCGGCCTGGGGTAATTACAGAGCGGGTGAGAGCTGCAGCAGGGCAGGGCAGGGCAGGGCTCAGCCCATCACTGGCCCATTTGTCACCTGCACCCACGGGGGATTGTCCTGCAGCAGTGGGGCTTTGTGGCTGGCTGTGATGCTGGCCCCATGGCAAGATGCTCAGGGCCGGCAGCTGCCGCAGCACACTGCCAGCAACAAGCTGGTGCCCCATGCCCCCACTCTGGGGACAGACCCTCGCCCCTACATTCCTGCTGGGTCACTGCCCCATGCCTAGTGGGGGTCAGCAGGAGTATTTTGAGGGCAGGTGTTCAGATCAGCACTTGTGGCCCCGAAACTGCCCTGTGCAGAGCAGCAGGGTGGGAGCAGCTTGGGGTGGGGACAATGTCCTGGGGCTGGAGGAGGGAGGTGTGGGGCAGAGGGGTGAGGAGCGGGTGGGATGGGGTGTCCCGTGCGGTACTTTGCCCGGAGATGCTGGCACGGTTTGTTTGCTGTCCTCATTCCTGTTTGCACCCAGTCTCCCGCAGCGTCAGCTCCCGCTGGCAGGGCAGTGGCCAAGCCGTGGCTGTAAATGCCCTTTGATTTTGGGGTGCTTGGCATCCCATCAGCTCCCCGCAGGCAGCGTCAGGGCAAAGTGCTGGGCACACTGTAGGTGCTAGAGGCATGGCCAGGCCCCAGCCCACCGGGTGCAGCCCCCTCCCCAGGCCGGTCCCAGGCTGCATTGCACTCCACACCGAGGGGCTGAGGAGCACAGGGAGCTCTGGGGCATGCAGCTGCTGGGCGGCATGCTTGTCATGAGCTCATTGAATTTTCCATCTGCACAGGGAGGGCGGCTGTTCCCGGCACTGCGGGAACAGGGTGGCTGGACCCAGGAGCCCCGCTGCGGCGGAGCAATCGATTGATGCTCTGCTTGTTGTATAAGCCCATCGACTCAGGCTGGCATGGCAGCAAGGAGCCCTGTGCATCACTACCCGCACTGGGAGCACTGGCAGAGCACAGCTGCAGGCCCTGTACACCTGCAGTTGCCCCTTCCTCACTGTGCCCCTGCTCCAGGCTGGCCCCACGGTTGGAAGTACCATGGACATGCCTGGACCCGCTGCCAGGCTCTCCTGGAGCCCTGGGATGCTCATCTGCTCTGCACAATGGCCCTGTGAGGCAAAGGGGCTTTGGAAGCTGCCTGCCAGCACCCTCACAGCAGGTCACAGGGCAGCCCCGGCCCCACACTGCTGGGTCCCTCGAAATAAGGGGCTGTGGGGCTGCCATAGCCCCATGGGAGGCTTGGCCACGCCGGCTGTGAGTAGGGCTGTTCCCTTTCCTGGGGTGTCCCCTCTGTTTGTAGGTTCACTGGGACACACTCCTGTGCCACGTGTGCTCCTGTCCCCCGCCATACCCCAAGGGCCTCACAGCTCCCGGGGCTGTGGCTCGGCCACGCAGCATTCCCCGGCAGGGAGTCAGCCGGTTGTGGCTGCTGAGAGGTTTGGGGAAGCCTCTGCTCCGGCTGAGCCGGGCCAGCAGCCGGCGGGTGGCAGGGCTGGGGGCCACGGGGAGGTGATGGCTCAGCCACAGCTTGGAGCTCTGGGGCGTTTGGGCTGGTTTGGGGTGTATGGCCACCCCTGCAGCGCACTGAGTGGGGCCGCCCTGTCTGCTGAGGAGCCCTCCTGCCGGCTCCCTGTCCCCTGAGTCAGAGGAAAGAACTTCCGGAGGAGAGGGCTGGGATTTTGGGAAACCTGTTTGCCTGGTAGGTGAGGGAGGATGGGTGGCAGGGGATCTCCTGGCCCTGCGGTGACATCATCTTCCAAAGAGGCATCTCTGATGGGCGCTGCCTGCAGAAAAACGAATCTGTTCATCAACACATCCCTGTGAACCCAGAGATGGGTGCTTTGCTGGATGCCTGGACCAGGCCAGCTGTGCGGTGAATGGGGACGTGTCCCTGACTCCTGCTGTCCCTGCAAAGCCCTAAGCAGCATTTCTCCCCCCACCGCCTCAGTTGCCGCTGCTGCTGCCCACATGTCCCCTGCCCCTGGACGTGCTGCTGCAGCAGGCGGGCACCTGTGCCCGGGCTGCGTTTGCTGGGGATGCTGTGCAGGGCAGGGATGGGGGGCATGCTGCTGGCCCACCCCTGCTTCTTGCAAGGCCGAGAGGAGTGTCACCCGCGGGTGACTGAGCCGCGGCCTCCGCACCCGTCCGCAGTGCAGGGCAGGCCTCATTATCTGCCTGTTATCAAGGCAGGAGGGGCTGTGTGGGGGCGAAGCCCTCACCCCCAGGAGCAGGGGGGTGGCTGCTGGCAGTGACTAAGGCTCACGTGTGGCGGGTGGGTGGGTGGGTGGGGGAAGCAGCTTTGAGGGTTCATCAGCAGCCAAGGTGGGGCTCCAGGATGGAAGATCCATGTTTCTTTGGGGTGCCTGGAAATCGGGCAGCTGCTCCGAGCAGCGCTGGCGGCGGCACCGGGCACGGCAAGGGCAGGGCGGGCAGAGGGTGTCTGCTGCAGGGCCAGCGCTTCGCAGGTGACCAGAGCGTGGTGAAATGTGGGGAGTGGGAAGGGTGGGTGCAAGCCCCAAAACGTGGGAGAGCAGGGGCTGAAGCAACGCTGGGGGGTGCTGGGCGCTGCGGGGGGGGGCAGGCCTGAGGCCGCGGGGAGGGGCGCGGGGTCCCAGCCCCGGCGGCGGGAGGGCGGTCGAGCCCCCCCGGGGATGGGAGCCCCGGGGCCGGGCCAGGGGCAGGGGAGAAGCGAGTCGGGCCAGAGCAGCCCCCGCCCGCCCGCTGCCCCCAGCCCGCGGGGCTGCGCGGCCGGGGCCGGGGCGGGGAGCGCCGTGCGTCCTCCCCCGCCGGGCCGGGGGGAGCGGGGCGGCGCGGCGCGGCTCGGCACGGCTCGGCCAGCCCTCTGCGCCTCCCCGCCACGCCATGGAGAGGAGCCGCGCCGGGCGGGAGCCGCAGCCCCAGCCCCAGCCGGCCCAGGGTAAGGCTCGGCGGCGGGGACCGGCTCCGGTAGCGGCGGGCGCCCGGGGCCCCCTACCGCACTGCGGGGCCGCGCCGGGGACGGGGAGCGGGATGCGGCCGCGGGAGCCGGCGGGGGGGTGCGGGGCTCGGCGCGGGGGTGCGGGTCCGGCCGGTGATGCTGCGGAGAGCGGGGCGCTGCGCCGGGCCCGGGGGCTGCGGCGGGGCCGCTCGGGCGGCAGAGCGGGGCGGGGGCCCGGGGAGGCTGCGGAGGAGCCGGGGCGGGTTGGGGGTGGGGGGGACCCGCGGCCGGAGCGTCTTCCCGGGAGGGACAAAGCCCGGGCACGGCCCCTCCATCTTGGGGTGGGACGGAGCGGCGCAGCCCCGGGCCCCGCCGCCGCCGGGGGTGCAGGGGGAGCTGCCCCGGGGGCGCCCTCCCGGGGGCGGCCCCACCATGGCGGGGGGGGGGCCGGGGCGGCGGCCTCTGCCCTTGCCCGGGCTCTTCCCCTCCAGCCGGTGGGCGATGCCGGGCAGGGCCCCGCTGCCGCGCGCGCTCCCGGGGCTCGGTGGGGGGTGCCGGGCGGCCCTGCCGCGGGAGGGTCCGTGCCTTGGGAGCGCCGGGGTCACCGCCGCGGTCCGAGCGGAGGAGGCTGCCGGGGGGGCGCAGGCGCTGCCCCCCTGCGGGGAGCGGCAACGCGTCCCGGCCGGGCCCGGCCCCGGCGCTGCCCCGGGATGAACCGCTGTCTCCCGGCTCGGCCCGGCCCGGCCCGGCCAGGCGGGGCGGGGGCTGCGGCCCGGGGCCGGGGCTTGTTTGGGCTCCTTCCCGCGGGGCTCCGGCCCGGCGCTGCCCGGGCCCGCCCGCCCCGGGCGCGGGGCTGTGACTAAGCACGGTCCGTGCCGGAGCCGCTTCCCACCGATGGAGGAAGAGGAGCCGCGGCTCCCCTCCCCCCACCCCCGGCCCCGGTGCCCGCCGCCGCGCCGGAATTCCCCGCCCGGGCCGCGGCAGGCGGGGTGGGTGGGTGGATGGCTGCCGGACCCCGGCCTTGCCACAATGCCCTTTACCGCCGGCTCTCCGACAAACCGGCGGCGGGTCCCCAGCGGCGCTGCCCGAACGGCTGCAGACATATTGTCTGTGTCCCGCTCAGCGCCCCCGCAGCCCGCCCGCCCGCCTCGGCCTTCCCCTTCCCTCCGCTTGGCTCCCTGGGCAGGGTGGCCAGCAGCCCCCAGCCTGTTGCCCCCCGGGTGGCTCGGTTCCCCCCTGCCCGGAGGTGCTGGCAGCTCCACCACCAGCGAGGATGGTGCTGGGGCAGCGTGTCCTGCTCCGAGTCCGTCCCTGATCCCTCTCATCTGGGTGACCCACGCGGCAGGGCGGCCCAGGCTGCTCCCTGTCTCACTACCCAGTGTGGGTCAGAGCCCCCTGGCCGCCCTGGTGTGCTGTGTCCTGGCCACCAGTGGGGATGCGATTTCACTCCAGGGATCAGGACCAGCTGGTGGTGTTGGGGGGGCCAGGGGAGGGGTCGCAGAGGGCACATGGGGCAGGGTGTGGAGGCACCAGGTGGGATGCTGCCCCACGGGGGTGAGGACCAAGACAGGGAGCAGGCAGGGCTTGGTTCTTATCTGGGTTTTCCCTGGCTTCTCCGGCCCTTCTCCCTCCAGCACAGCGGAGAGGGAGGGTGCAGGGCGAGCTGGTTGCCAGCCAGCACCTGTGTTTGGGAGCAGGCGGCTCGGGAGTTCTCCCAGCGCGGGGACGCCAGCAGAGCCACTGCTGCGAAACCGTCAGAGCAACGTGATGCAACGTGCGGAGTGGTGATGTGACAGTCCCGTGGTGCCATGTCTAAAATAGTTAGCACAGCTTTTGCTTGTTGGAGGGCTCCGTGCAGGGACAGGCAGCAGCACAGGCAGCCTGCTGGGAGCAGAGCTGGATCCTGCACGGCCCCAGCCCTGGTAGGTGTCTACATCCACGTTGCGAGGCTCAGGACCTGTTTTTTGGAGGTGCTGAGCTCCTGGCTTCCAAGAGGCCGGATCCCAGTGAGCACAGAGCCCCATGTCGTGCCTTTGAGCCAGGTTCTGTTTTTCCCAGCGTGATGCTAGCAGACAGGTTTTTGGGAACATGGCTGGGCTGGCTGCCCTCGGTGCTGGCGGCTCCGCACGGGTCGCCCCAAGGACGTGGGCACCTCCTGTCGCCACTGCTGGCGCTGCCCAGATGGATGTCAGGCAGGTGCTGTCTGCCCCTGCCCTTGCTCTGTTTGGGGCTGTGCTGTCACTGCAGCCAAATGGAAAGTTTGCCGTGGGGGTGCCAGGGCGCAGCAGCAGATCAGGCTCTTTCCTTTGCATGTATTTTAAATGCTGGAAACCCCCCCGGCTCTGGCGCTGATCTGGCCACGAGATCCCATCTTCCAAGTTCCTCTTGTTGCTCTTTGGCTTGGCACGCCACTGCTGATTCGGTGCTTGCTGCAGGAGCTTGGTGGACTCTGCCACAGCCCAGAGGCTGGCACAGTGCCCCCATGGCTGCCCCCACATGCCCCCGTCCCAGAGCCATGGCAGGGCACAGACCCTGGGAAGGGAGGCTGGATCCTCCATGCTGGTGGGGCTGGGCAGCAGGTGCAGCCCCCTGCCAAACCAGCGCTGCCAGGAGCAGTGGCAAAGGCAGTGTG
Organism: Falco rusticolus; assembly: GCF_015220075.1. NCBI lineage: Eukaryota > Metazoa > Chordata > Aves > Falconiformes > Falconidae > Falco > Falco rusticolus. The sequence continues at coordinate 117,842,674 of NC_051189.1, forward strand.
GCCCCAGCCAGGTGGGCAATGCCCTGCTGTGCCCCTTACTCCTGCCTGGCACCCACCGTGGCCATCTGCTTGTGCCATCCTGGCTGCCCTGCTGCCTGTGCCCCTCCTGCCCGGCTCCTGCCTGGCCCTTGAGGCCTGTCCCCGAAGCGGGGCTGTGGGCAGCGCGTGGAACACCGTGGGATGATGCCTGACCTGCCCCAGCGCTGCCGGCTGTGCTTTGCTGGCTCTGAGCCGGCAGGGAGAGGAGCCAGCCTCAAGCTACAGCACCCATACTGCCTGGGGCCAGGGTGTGGGCAGCAATGCCATGGGACCCCCACCACCGGGGACAGGGTGCCATTGCTGTTGGTGGCTGCCAGGGTGGCACTGGCCAGCCCCATGGTGCGGGGCTGCTGGCGCTTGCTCTGTGCATTGCCCACAGCTCCCTGTCCCTGCATGTGAGCTGGGGCCGAGGGTGTGCGTCAGCACTGCGCGCTCGGCTGGGACATGCCAGGGACGTGCCAGGGACGTGCCGGGGACGCTTGCTCACTGTCCCTATCATCCAGGTGCCGGGGGTGTGGGGGGGAATTCCGGGGTCTGAGTGGGACAGGGCAGGGCTTGGCTCTGATGCATGTCTGAGATGTGGTGGGATCGGGGTCAGCGCTGGGGCTCCGAGCATCCCCTGGGCTTTGAGCACCCCTGTGCACCCCACAGCACTCTGGTGGCCTCAGGCAGCTGCTCTCCTTGCCCGACACGAGCACCTGCAGAGCAATCGCAGCCCCAGGGCCACAGCTGCCTCCCCGCTCAGCACCAAGACCTGCTGGCAATGAGGAGAGGCCCCGGGGGACTCATCCTTCCCTCCTCCTGCACGGCCGTGGGGCTGCCATCAAGGTCAGGGGAGGCAGCTGGAAAGCAGTGGCACCGGGAAGGGCCCGAGGGTGCGTGGGTGTCCCCACGGGCTGTGGGGAGCAGCCCTGCAGAGCCAGCGGTGGCTCTTGGCGCTGGGCTTTCCCTCGGGATCTTGTCCTTGGGCATCGCAGGGACTTGTACAGTGGCCAGGGTGGCCGGGGTCTGCCAGCTGGGTGCTGACACCAGCCTCTCTGGGTGGCTTTGCAGTGGTCACCAACGGGCCCCCGCTGCACCCGCCAGCCCTGCTCTGCTCCCCTCCCAGGGCAGGGGTGGGCCGTGCCGGATGCCCCCCGGCTGGGGCAGGCACAGCACGCGGAGCCGCGCATGGTGGGCTGTGGCCGTGGCACAGAGCGGGAACATGAGGATACGGTGGATGGGGGGAGCTGAGGTTAAAGCAGGCGGGTGCTCCCCGCTGCGTCCTGGTGGGAAGCACCCTGCGGGGATGTGGACGGACAGTTAACGAGGGCTGCTCGCCTTCCGACCGGAGCACCCTGCGGGGCCTCGATGTGCTCTCGCTTCACGGCACCAGGAAATTTGCCTCTGCCTGGCTGAGCATCCCAGGCCATGTGCGGGCCACGGAGCAGCACCACGCTGGGCAGTGCTGGGCTGTGGGTGCTTGGTGGCATGGGTGCTGGTGCCACATGGACCCATGGGAGGAGCTGGGCTGGGCTGGGCGATGCGGCATCCAGGAGCAGCACCTCGCCCCAGGGCCGTGGCCCATGGCTGGGCGCATCACCGTCCTGGTGCTGGCAGCGGGGCCAGTGCCGTGCAGGCTTGATTGGGCTGGGGGCTGTGGGGGAGCCGTGCCTGCATGTCTGGGGGGCTGGGGAGCTAATCCCTGCGGAATGCCCCAGCCAGGGGAGAGGGGGACGCCCGCACTGCCTGGGCGCAGGCAGCGTTGGGTTTCAGGGCAGCTGCTGCGCTGGAGCAACGACAGGGACAGATGGCGGCAGGGCTGGCCCCAGCCGCGCATGGGGGTTTTGGCTGTGCCCGGCAGCCCTGCCCTGGCCATGGGTGCTGCTGTCCCTCTGGCTGGTGGGGCGGGATGGATCCTGCCCAGGGCTGCGCCTGCGGCTCGGTGCCCAGTGGCGCAGGGTGGCAGGAGGCACCTGCCATCCCCTGGCACTGCTCCCTGCGCATGGGGGGCTCCAGGAGGTATTTCCATCTGCTCGGAGGCATCAGCCTGGCTTTGAAACTTTCCCTTGGCTGGTGACCTCGTGGGTAGCGCCCGGCTGTGCCACCACAGTCCTCCTGGGGGTCACCTCTCCCAGCTGGGACACACGTGGTGCCACTGCGGGTATTGTCCTTAGAGCAGGTGCCTGTAGGTGCCGATCTGGGGCAGCCCTTGGGGGCACAGGGTGGGGGAGCCCCCAGCTGCAGCCCCGGCACCTTCCCAGCCATGCGTCAGCCTCACAGCCATCTTGCCAGGCGCAGCCATGGGAATGTGGGATGTGCAGGATCGGGGCCAGGGGATGGGCCAGCTTCCTGTGGCAGAAAATACCCGGAAGGCTGCCGGGGTCTGCGGGGGGGCCGGGGCTGGCTGTGTCCCCCGTGGAGCCTGGGGTGGGTGAATCCTGCTGGCGTGACCCCCAGCCTGGGTGGGGGGCTGCAGCAGGACCCCCAGCCTTTCCCTGGGCAGGCAGATGCTGCTATGGGTGCTGTGGGCCCATGGGACCTGGGGTGCCCCCGTGCCTGCAGCGCAGCGGGCGCTGGCGGTGCCTGCCCTGGCAGCCTGGGCCTGCCCCGGCTCGGCGGGCTCCAGCGTGGGATGGAGGAGCGGCGCCGGCCCGTGTTTGCAGAGCCCACACTTTGCCCCTCGCCGAAGATTGTGGAGAGCTCTGCAAACACGGCCGAGCCTGGTGCATGACATCACCCCGTGGCGAGAGCTGCTTGCTGGGTCCTGTGGGTGCCGGTCACTGGTGTGTCCCCCACCCCAACCCGCCGGACCTGGGGCCGTGCACTGCAGCGGTGCCCGTGGGGCTGGAGCTGGGTGCCCACAGCCCCACCATGGATTGGGCATCATTCCCGGGCAGGAGTGACGGCACTGCCTGCTGTCGGGGGTCAGGATGGTGTGTTTGCAAAGGGCTGGTTAGTGGGAGCTGGGGGGGATCACTGCTGCTGGGCACCGCCGGCGATCCCAGCACATCCATTGTTGCAGAGGACATGCGCTGCGGCTTCGCAGGGTGGCTGGTGCCCTGTCCCCAGCGCTGGCGCATACGGTGGTGGGTGTCCCTTGGGGTCTGCTGGGGGCTGGCTGGGATGGGGAGGGGGTGCGCAGGCACCGTGCCCCTGCTTGCCCCACGGCGGGACGGTGAGCAGCCGGCCCCACACGAGGAGGGGGTTGTTTGCTGGTGTTGCCGCAGCCTCGTGTGCATTCCTGGGCCATGAGTTCATGGCTGCATGCGCCGGCCGCGGCATGGCGCGCGCTGGGGGACATGGGCTGGGGCGGTGATGTCAGGGCCCGCGCCCATCCTGCCCCCGGCTGCGCCGCCAGCACCCGCGGAAGCGGCCCTGCATCCTCCGGGGAGAGCAGCGCGGAAGCTCGCAGGTCCCCGTCCCCACGTGGGGTCTCTGCCCCACATCCCCCCCACGGCAGGGCCAGGGTGGCAGCTGCCGGGGAAGAAGGGCGGCTTTGTGGCGGCGGTGCCTGGCAGAGCCCCGGCCGGTCCCTCTGTGCATTGTGCACCCAGCGCCTAGCACCTGCCATAGGGTGGCCTGGGTGCCCCCCAGGATGGGGGCAGCAGCAGGGCTTGGGCGAGGGTCCCACTGCCTTCCCCAGGGGGACCCCGCGGCCATCCCCAGGGCCTGTCCCTGGCCCCTGCAGCCAGGGACAGCCTTGCTCCCGAGGGCTGTGTCTGGGGGACAGGGCTGCACCCCCCGAGCACTGCGTTTGGGGGGGACAGGACTTCACCCCCTAAGTGCTGTGTTTGTGGGGGATGGGGCTGCCCCAGACTCCCCCAGTGAGTGACCGTCTGTTCTGTTCTGCCTGTCTTTCAGGGAAGCCACCGTCCCTGATGGGAGACAGCGTGCCCCCCCCGACCTCGCCACCCCCCTCACCTGGGGATGCCCTGCAGGGAGAGCGCACCCCCCCGCAGTGTGATCGACCTGTCCCTCCAGACGTCATCCCCTCTAGACAGCCTGTCTCGCCCATCCCTCCAGCCGTCACCCCCTCCGAAAAGACCGTCTCGCCCGCCCCCGCAGCCGCCACCCCCTCCAGGCAGCCCACCTGCCCCCCAGCTGCGATGCCCCCCTCCGAGAGCAGCACCCCACAGCCTGACCGACCCACCCCTCCAGCTGCGACACCGGCCGGACAGCCCGTCTCCCCCATCCCTGCGGCTGTGGCCCCCTCAGCAGAGAGCGTCCCCCCATGGCGTGACCGGTCACCCCCTGGGCCCCCCCAGCCCCCTGTGATGGAGCACTTCAAAGAAGAGGCATCGCCCCACGCTGCCGGGCAGCTGGTCCCCGTCCACGCTGCTGCTGCCCCCTGCCCGGCAGAGACGCCGCCCTGCAGGAGTGACCCCCCGGCTGCTGGTGAAGGGGCACCCTCTGATGCCAAGAGACCCCCAGGCAGTACATCTGGGCCCTCAAAGGACGTACCCCCCCGGAGCGACCGGCCCCCACCAACTGCAGCCTTGCCAGCTCCTGCTGCCAGCCCCAGGCCCAAGCAAGGTGGGTGCCCGGGGGGGCCAGGGGTGCTCCGGTGATGCTGGCACGCTGCGGGTGCTGCTCGATGCCTCTGCCCAGCTGGTGCCAGCGCAGCACTGGGGCTGGGGGGGGCCGGGCGCTGCTCTGATGGTGTCTCCCCGCTGCAGATGCCCAGAAAGCCCAGGCAAGGCACAAGCAGGCGAAGGAGCGGCGTGAGGAGCGGGCCAAGTACCTGGGTACGGGGCTGGTGGAGTAGGGGGGGGCCATGGGGCCATGGAGCCCTCCGGCGCGCGCTGGGAGGGAAAGTGGTTGGTGGAGGGGGTGGGTGGGGAGGCAGGAGCTAAGGAGCTTTGCGGGGTCATGGGCAATCCCATTAGTTGCCATGAGCTGAGCCCGGGCAGGATCTGCTGTGCTGGTGGCTCTGCTCCCCCAGCACGCTGCTGTCTCTCCCAACACGCCAGCGCCCTTGCTGCAGCACCTCCCCGGCTGCTCCCCGCGGTCTGGGTGCCCCCCGGGTGCGTGGGTGCCCCCCGGTCTGTGCGGGTGCCACCAGCCCAGCGCCCAGCTCTCGGGGCTGCAGGCAGCAGCAGCAGCTGCAGGCAGCCCCGCAGCAGCTCGGGGCGGCGGGTGAGTGGAGCCCCTGTGCCGCGCATGGGGCCTCCTCGTCCCCGCGCTCTTTCCACCCTCATTCCCCCATTGTTCACCGGCGCGGCTCGGCGGGCTCCCGGCCTCCCTTTTGTCCTTGCCCAAACCCCTCCCTCGTCGGCCGGCCGCGATGCCGCCTGCCCCGCACACCCAGGGAGCCCAGCCGTGTGCCCTGGCCGGAGCCAGCCCTCAACCGTGCACCACCGCTATGGGCACGCATCCTGACCGTGGGGCTTGCCGGGGCTGTGCCTCGGCTGTGACGCCGCTGCTCTGGCTCCCTCCTGCAGCCGCCAAGCGGGTGCTGTGGCTGGAGAAGGAGGAGAAGGCCAGGCTGCTGCGGGAGAAGCAGCTGGAGGAGCGCCGCAAGCGCCTGGAGGAGCAGCGGCTGAAGGCAGAGAAACGCCGCGCTGTCCTGGAGGAGCGGCAGAGGCAGAAGCTGGAGAAGAACAAGGTGGGCATGGGGGATCATAGGTGCAGTGGGCAGGGGGCTGGGGCAACACACAGGGGACGTGCTTCCTGGGGAGACCTTGTGGGCTCCAGCAGCCCTTCGGGAGCTGCCCACTGTGCCCATCCTCATGGTGCAGAGCATCTGCGGTGCCTAGCTCCTTGGGCACACATGCCCTGGCCAGGGTGGGCATCTCTGCCCCATCTCCCTCCAAGCATCCCCATCACTGTGATAGCCTCCTGCCAGGAGGCTCTGCCTGGTCCTGGCCCCGTTCCCCCAGCTGCCAGCCTCACCTTGTCCCTCTCCCTTGGGTAGGAGCGCTACGAGGCGGCGATCCAGCGGTCGGCCAAGAAGACATGGGCAGAGATCCGGCAGCAGCGGTGGTCCTGGGCAGGGGCCCTGCACCACGGTTCCCCTGCGCACAAGGACGGTGAGTGCCAGGTTGGGCGAGGGTGCCCAGGACCCCGCGGCTCTGCCGGCGGCGGGGGCGGCTGGGCATGGCTCTGCAGTGCTCGGTGCAAGGAGAGTGAGACCCTACAAAGGCAGTTCAGCCCCACTGCTGCGGGTCATGCTGCTGTCACCCTGGGCTGTGCTGGGCTGTGCCAGGACCTTATGGGGCCCTTGGCTTGTCCTTGCTCTCGTGGGGCTGGGTGTAAGCTGGAGGCTGTGCGTCACGGTCACTGTTCTGTGCGGGGACGTGCTTGGGGACAGCTCTGGCTGCCTGTGGGGATGCCGTGGCCATGCTGCCCGGGTCTAAGGTGGCCGGGAGGAGTCAGGCATGGGTTGTGGAGCTGTGCAAGGCTGTTGCCATCTCTTGTTGGGGTCTGTGCTGTGGCATGTCTCCTTGTCCCCCAGCTGGGTGGAGGCAGCGCTCGGCCCCTCCAGCTTCGGCGTAGGGGTGACCATGGCTGTGCGTGTTCCTGGGTGCACGTGGCTGTGCTGTGTCATGCCATGTCCTTGCAGTGGCTGCTGGAGGCTCAGCTGTGCCCACTGCCCCACCGCTGGGGTGCTGAGCCCAGCTGGTCCCTCTCCTTGGGGACACCCTGTGGGGTTTGGTGCTGGGGTTGGGCTTGTAGAGGTCTCCCCTGTCCCCTGACCGCCGAGGGGACAGGGCTGCGCCAGTGGGCACTGGCAGTGCCTGGTGTGTCTGATGATGGGCTGATGACACAGAGGGCAGTGCTGTGCCCTGGGGTCTGTCTGCCCCACTTGTGCCATGGGGCAGCTGCGGCAGCCCCGGCTGTGCCTGGCCGGGCTGTGCGTACCGGTGTGGTGAGCCAGGTGGTGTGTGCCGGCGCCATGTGGCTGGCACCGTGTGTGTGCAGACGTCGTGTGCCCAGTGGTGCCTGGCTGGGCTGTGTGTGCAGGAGCCGTGTTCTGGTTACGCCTGCCTGGGCTGTGTGTCTGGGTGCCGTGCGTCCAGCTGTGGCTCGTGGCACGCTCCGGGACACTGCAGGACAGACCTGTCCATGGTGCAGCGCCTGGCAGGGTCTGGCATGGGGACACCTTCCCCTGCCACCTCCCGTGGGGACGTGCTACCAGAGCTGCCACCGGCGCTCTCACTCGCCAATCTCCTGGCTGCCAACTCCCCTGGCAGCAGGTCCCCCGGCTGTTTTCTCCAGAGGAACCTGGCCGGGACGGAGGGATCCCCGCACCCTGCGGGGGTGCTGCCAGCCACCGGCACCCTCCTGGCACTGCCGTGGTGACCCGGCACCGGTGTGAGCGTTTTCCCCTGTCTGTCTGGACCTGCTGCCCTCAGTCTGCTCCCCCAGGCTGTCTGCTCGCCCGGTGCTGCCATGGTCCCTGGCCACCCAGTCCCCAGTTCCCAGGACTGCTTCTGGGGAGACTGGCATGGCGGGGCGTGGGAGCCACCCTGGCTCCCCAAGGATGAGATCGCTGCATGATCCCAGCATGACCCCCTGGGGCTCGGGCACCGTGCTGTGCCAGGTGCCAGTGCCGTGTTGTGGCCCTGGACACCAGAACTCCTGACCCCACTCTCTGTGCCGCGTCCTCCCGCTCCTGCCCCAGCACCCCGGCACAGCTGTGCATGCTGCATGTGGGGGGCCCGGCCCTGGCCCCAGGACCTTAATGCCCTTGTGTCTTTTCCCTTCTCCAGGTGCGAGCCGGTGCTCAGTGTCCGCTGTAAACCTCCCCAAACACGTCGACTCTATAATCAACAAGCGGCTCTCCAAATCCTCCGCCACCCTCTGGAACTCTCCCAGTAGAAGTAAGAGCCCTTTGTGTTTGCCCCAGCGCAGGGGGTGCAGCCTGGCTCCCACCCAGCGCTGGGGACCCCCGAGGCCAGGGTCCCCCATCCCCAGGCCCTGCCTTGCAGCACGGTGCCCGCGGAGAGAGGAGAAGCCGTTTGCTGTTTGCAGGAGGAGGCTGGAGCCGGGCATTGGCTACTTGAGGCTGTGTGCAGGCTGGGAGGAGGAGGAGGAGAAGCGGCTGGGTGGTGGCAGCCCTGTGGGGCGCCAAGATGGGGACAGGGAGCCCTGGCTCCCTACCCCGGGGCAGCTCAGGTGGGTGCAGATGCAGCCACAGAGTGGGGTTGCCAGCAGACCTCCTTGGGACTGGGCACCGTGCCGGTGCCTGCCACCGTGCCGCCTGTCCCCACAGGCACTGGGAGCTGGGTGCCATGGAGTGCCGTGGGTGCGATGCTGTGTCGGGTGTTGCGAGGTCGTCGTGGCCCTGGGCGAGCTGCCCAAGGCTGCCGGCTGCGCCGGAGGGATGCGTCCAGCGCTGGGTCTGCTGTTGTGTTTCGGGGTTGCCTGGTGATGGGCGAGCGCCTTCCCGGCTGGGTATAAATAGCTGGAGCAGCTGACGCGGGCGGCTGCAGGCGGTGGTGACGCAGGCAGCTCTCGCTGGCCCCGTGCTGGGGGCTCAGCCCAGGGAGAGGCACCCAGGGGCTGTCGGCACTGCCTGGGTTGGAGCAGCATCTCCCTGGGCTGGTGCCAGACCCGGTGCCCTGTCCCCTGCACTGCACCTGTGACTCTGTTTTCTCCCCTCCTGGCAGCAGGTGCTGCTTCCAACCTGATGGGGGACCCCGGTGGAGAGGGGCCGAAGGGCCCTGTCTCTGTGGGTGCTTCCTGCATGTCTGTGGGGTGTCGGGTGCCAGCGCCATGCACAGTGGGGCAGCCAGTGGCAGCCCTGTGCCCAGCTGAGCTGACAGCGTGGCCGGGGGCCACCGTTCCTTGGGGGCCATGAGCCTGGCCTGGCTCCCATGGCAAGCTCAACGACTTTGGCACAGCTCCCTCGGGGGAGGGCACGCTGCAGTGTTGCTGCAGCAGCTGCCATGTGCTGGGGACTCGCTTCTGGCAGCACAGGGGCACAGGGAGGCTGCGCGCCAGTGCTGGGTGCAAGGAGAGGGCCAGAGAGGAAGGGGCTGCTCTCAGCAGGGTTGCACCCTGGCACTGTGGGTGCTGTCCACTGTGGATGCACGATGGCTGGGGTGGCTGCAGGGTATGGGGACACCATCGTCATCGTGCCGCAGCACCGTCCCGCGGGCACCCTGCCCACCCATGCCTGCGCCCGCACAGCCCCTCATCCTGCTCAGCCAGCCATGCAGGGCAGTGGGACCCCCCTCCCCAGCACGGCCGAGCTTTGGGCATTCCCAGGGCTGCGCACGTGCCCCGGCCTTGCCGCAACCGCATGGCTGCTCCCTCCCGGTGGGTGGCTGTGGGGCTGGGGGCTTGGGGGTGCGCTAATGGCCCCTCTCCCTCCCCAGACCGGAGCTTGCAGTTGAGTCCATGGGAGAGCAGCATTGTGGACCGCCTGATGACGCCCACCCTGTCCTTCCTCGCGCGCAGCCGGAGCGCCGTGACTCTGGCTGGGAACGGCAAGGAGCAGGGTGAGCACTCGGGGCAGGGGGACGGGGCCACACAGGTCCTGTCACAGGCAGGGGACTGGGATGAGGGAGCCTGGAGCCAGTGAAGAGCTGGTGCCGGTGCCGTGCTGGCTTTGTCCTGACAGTGTGGTTGCTCCCTCCACCAGTGCCTGTGTGCCCCCGCTCAGCCTCCGCCAGCCCCCTCAGCCCCTGCCACAACCACCGCCTGCAGCACCGCTGCTGGGAGAGGCGGAAGGGGACGGCTGGCAGCCCTGACGTGACGCCACACCGCAGGACCGAGTCCTCACCCGTGAGTGCCACCTCCTGCAGGCACCCCTTGGTGCCAGGGTGGCCGTGGGGCACAGTGTGGCTCCCGGCTGACCCGAGCACCTGGCACTGACGCTGTCTTTGTCTCTCCCTGGCCGGAGCAGAAGAAGAAGGAGAAGAAGGAGAAGGAGAGGGAGAATGCCAAGGAGCGCAGCGCCCTGTCTCGTGAGCGCAGCCTCAAGAAGCGGCAGTCGCTGCCAGCAGCACAGCCCCGGCTCCTGCCCACGGCAGACAGCAGGTAGGGACACGCCACCATGGAGGCTGCCTGGCCCCAGCCCCACCACCACGGGGGCTGCCCCAGCCCCACTAATGCCGCCTCTCTCCATTTGCAGCCCTGGCCCCAAGAACCGTCCCTCATCCCCTGCCACCCCCAAAGCCCGTCCGGCATCCCCCAGCCCAGCCCTCAGCTCTCCCCACAAGCCACCCTTGCCCCGCAGCGCCCACTCCTCTCCCAAGGTGCGGGCCAGGGCTCGGGAGGAGCGGCGGGAGCAGGAGGGCCAGGCAAAGGCACGCGAAAGGAAGGAGGAGGAGCGGGGCCCGGCTCCCCCAGCCCTCCCCGAGCCCCCCAAGGCGCCTGCAGAGCCAACAGCAGGTGGGTATGGGGTGCCTGGGGGATGGCGGGGCTGGGGGGACCAGGAGCAGCACTGACGCTACATGAACCATGCAGCCCCCCCGGCCCCTGCAACCCCCAGCCCTGTGCCAGCCACCCCTCCAGGCAGACCCCCAGCCGGCACCACAGACCGGGAGGAGGCTGCCCGGCTGCTGGCAGAGAAGCGGCGCCAGGCCCGCGAGCAGCGGGAGCGTGAGGAGCGGGAACGCCGGGAGCAGGAGGAGCAGGAGAGGTGGGTGCTGCCCCCCTGACCCCCAGCCCCAGCCCCCCACCTTGCTGAGGGCCCCCTCCCCACAGGCGGCTGCAGGAGGAGCGGGCGCAGCAAGCAGCAGAGGAGCAGAGCCGCAGGGAGGCCCTGGCACGCCAGCGGGAGGAGGAACGGCGGCTGCAGGAGGAGCGTGAGGCCCAGGAGAGAGCACGGGCAGAGCGGGAGGAGACAGAGCGGCTGCAGAGACAGGTCTGGGGTGGCGGGGTGCGGGGGCAAGGGGTTGCAGGGCAGGCAGGGTGGAGGATGGATCCTCCCCAGGGTGGAGGGGGAAGGCAGGAACGCTGTCCTGTGCTTCCCACTCCAGCGGGATGTAGGTGCGAGGACCAGTCCTGCCCCTCGATGCCCAGGGTGGTGGGAGGAGATGTGGCGCAGGGCTGTGCTGAGCTGCCCGGGCAGCATGTCCCTACTGTCCCTGCTCTGTCCCATCCACCCCTGCCCTGTCTCACCCGTCCCTGCCACCCCACTGTGCTGCAGAGAGAAGAGGCTGAGGCAAGGGCGCGGGAAGAGGCTGAGCGGCAGCGCCTGGAGCGGGAGAAACACTTCCAGCGTGAAGAGCAGGAGCGGCTGGAGAGGAAGAAGGTGAGGGCTGCGGGCACCCCATGGTGCGTGGCACAGCAGGGGCTTCCCCTGTGAGGGGTCCTGCCCAGCACCCAGGGCAGGTCCTGTTGGCGAGGACTGTGCACGAGCCCCCTCTCTCTGCCCTGCAGCGCCTGGAGGAGATCATGAAGAGGACGCGCAAGTCGGACGTAGCAGATGCCAAGGTGGGTGCTTGTCCCCTGTCCTGAGGCTCCTGGGGACATGGGAGACTCCGCAGAGCCCTCCCGCCCATGCCTGGAGCTGTCACTGCCCCTCATGGCTCTCCTCTCCCTGCAGAAGAAAGAGGACAAGAAGGTGGTGAATGGGAAAGCAGCTGAGCAGGAGGACATCTCAGGTGCGTGGCCCCTTCCCATGGCCCGCTGCACCTTTGAGGTCCACGGAGCCACGACCGCGTCCCGCTCCCCCCACCCAGCCATGCTCTGGCCCAGGGCCATAGCTGAGCGGGGGCTCTGCCGATGTCCCCAGGCCACGAGAAGCATGCAGGGCCCGTGCCAAAGGAGGAAGAACTCCCTGAGACACAGACACTGAGCGTAGGGACCCTGGGGGGGCCAAAGGGCCTGGCAGGCGATGGGTTGCAGCCAAGGTGAGCATCGGCGCAGCTGGGGGGGGCCCAGGGGTGGCATGGCCCTGGCTGACCTCAGCCTTCCCATCCCGCAGCTCCCTGGCCAAGGAAGTGGCGACCCCGGCATCCTTGGTGAACGGTGTGCAGCCCAGCAAGCATGAGAACGGCTTCTCAGGCACAGAGGGGTCGCAGGAGCTGGTGCTCTCCCACCATGGCAGCAGCCCCAGCAGCATCATCCCCTTCGGTGACAAGGAGCCTTTCCTCAAGCAGGCTGTGGTCAAGCCCCCCCAAGTGACAGGTGAGAGATGGGAGCTGTGCAGGGAGGCCAGGAGCTGGGGCAGTGCTGTGGCCACCCTGGTCTCACCACTGCACCCTCCCTCTGCCCAGAGGTGCTGTGAGGGCCAGGCCCTGACAGATGTCCCCGCGGGGCCACCGCACATGTCCCAACTCCGGACACCTGCGCAGAACTGTAGCTGTTGTCAGAAGAAAAACCTCGCTGCTCCCCCCTGCCCGCCGTGCGTGCCCAGCCCTGCCACGGGGGGCCCGGGTGGCGTGGGACCCCGGTGAGGCAGCCGCCGGCCCCCTGCCTGTTGCAGGGATGCCTGGTTTCTCTCTTTGTTCTTGTTTTTATTTCGTTGATTGGTTTTTGTTTTTTTTTAAATATGCACCTTATCAGACTGACACCCCCACCCTAGCAGCCTGCCAGAGTCGCCCCAGACGTGTGGTGTAATAATGTAGTTATTTAACTTGCTGGGTACAATGTATGTGAATACTGTAAATAGAGCTCGGCCAGACGCTGGGGATGCTCGCCCGGCCTGACTGGCGTGGGGCAGGAGGGCTGGGGGCTGCCCAGGGCTCGCAGCCAGGAGGGCCGCAGCCTGGCCAGGGGGAGGCTGCTCCCCATCCCCACATCCCCGCACACACCTGCGTGTGCACTGGGTGCCCCTGTGCCGCCGGAGCACATGCCCGGGGCCTGGCTGGCGCCACGCTGCTCTCCGTGCCGTTGTGACAGTGTTACGCATCCGGACAACCTTTGCCAACAATAAAAATGGACAACTGCCCTCGCCTCGCCTCCTTGTGTCCCTGGGGGCAGGAACCCTGCTGTCTGTGGGCAGGTGGCCGTGCCACGGTGCGGGGCTGGGCTGGCAGCACTCCTGGTGCCCCGGCAGCAGCAGGGCAGGTTTACCCCACGTCAGGGCTTGCCCATCCCGCACTGGTTGTGCTGTCAGCTCCCTGCTCCCTCCCGGGGACGCAGCAGGGTGATCCTGGCTGCCTCCCCACACCTCGGCGGGCCGCTGCCCGAGAGCTGCACCCTCCCTGGCCCGGCCTCTGAGCCGGGGGCCAACCGCTCGGGGCCTTGCGGCTACTGCGGGCCGCGGCCTGCGCCGCCGCTCCCCGGCTGGGATGGGGCGGGAAGGGGCGGGCGGGCGCCCGCACGACCCCTCCAGCGACCAGCTGCTCTGCGTGGTCGCCCCCCTCCCGCGGCGGGGGAGGCACGCGTGAGCTCAGACGGGGCGGGAGAAGGCTCAGCCTACAGGCGACCGGCAGCCCGCAGCCCTGCCAGCGCTCGCCGCCATTTCCCTGCCACCACCCTGCCCCTCCCGCCGGAAGCCCCGCCCTCTCCGTGGCGCGAGGGGCGGGCAGGGGAGAGGGCAGAAGTGACGTAGCGCTCCGCGCAGAGTCCGCTGGGAGCTGTAGTCCGCCCGGCGCGGCCGGCCAATGAGCGCGGGTGGGGGCCGGACTGCGGCTCCCGGCAGCCCCCGCGGGCGGGGAGCGGGCGGGCGCGAAGCGGAAGTGCGTGAGGAGGAGGTGGAGGCGCCTGGCTGCTGAGGAGGCCGCGGGCGGAGAGGGGTTCGGTGAGTGCGGGTAGGCCCGGTGCGGTGGGGCTCGGCCCTGCTCTTCGTTACTGGCCGCTTCTCTTCCTCTTCCCTCCTCTTGACTCGCACCGAGGGTCCTCCGCGGCCGCGCCGCCCGCCCTGGCTGGGTTTTGTCCCCCTCCATCCTGGGCCTGTGCGGTGCCCCCCCCCGCCCCCCGGCGGCCGCCACGTGCTAGGCGCGGCCCCTCTGCCCCCCTGGGTGAGGCTGGAGCGCGGCGCTGCCGGGCCTCGAGTGGGGCCTCGTGGCTGGGCCGGGCCGGACCGTGCCAGGCCTCGCGTCGCCTCCTCGCGTCGTTGGGGCCAGCCCGGGCCTGTCCCCGGAGGCTGCCCTTGTCCCGCTCCGGCCCGGCCTGGCCCCGCGGAGGCATCCCCCGTTTCTCGGCCTAGCCTATTCCCGGAGATCCCCGTCCTTCGCCTGGGCCTCTGGGCCCCGTGCCCAGAGGTTCCGCCCCTATTCGGGCCCTTGGCCTGTCCGCGGAGGTTTCCTCCCTTTGCCAGGGTCACCGGCGGTGTCCGGGGTACCGCATGCCCGCTGTGGCTCGGGAGAGCCGCCTCTGTTCCGGGGGAGGCGGTGGGGGCGCTGGGCCCCCGGGGCTGGGGGGAGCGGCAGCTTGCAGAGGTAGCGACACGTCCCGGCCGCAGCCGTGACCCCGTGAGCTGGGGTTGAACCCCCGGTAACGTTTAGCTGTCACAGGGCTCACGCACCGGCGCTTAGCACGGTGTGCTTTGCCGTCCTTCGCTTTCCTTGCTCGCATCTTATTGTGTAAGAGTGAAGTTTAGTAGAGCCTCAAATGATGCGGTGGAATGGGCTTTGCAGTGGCACGGAGGCGCGTCCGAGCCCTGCATCTTAGTTTTCACCAGGCTGATAAGGGTTTGTTGTTCTGGAGACATTGTGTTTGAGGTTTCTATAAATATATTTCAAAGTCTCCACTCCACGAGGTAATTGTCACCGTAGTTTCCTCTTGATTGTCTTTCCGATTGTGTTTATGTGCCAGAAGGTGACACGGTAAGTTTGGAATAAGTACTGTGCGTAGAAGCCTTGGGAGGTGCAGGTTAACTTCTGTTTGCTCGTGTGTGTTGAGGACTCTATAGAGGTGGAGTGGGTGGTGGGTTGTGTGCAACAGCGTTTCCTGGGGGCTTGTCAGGTGGGGAACTCGTGTGGGTATGCTGTATAGGTGTGTCTATACAGTGATGCACTGATGCTGTGGCATAAGAACAAATTTGTTCATTGAAATAAACAATACATAAAAGTGCTTGGAAAACGTTATGGGCTGTCTTATAGCTGATAGGTGGAAGGAGAGGAGCCTTTATCTGCTGCTTCTGCAGCAGCATCAGCACAGAGCACGTGTGTAAGAGGCTGCAGGGTCACATCAGTAAATGGACAATTTCAGGATGCTCTTTCCAAGGAGCACAGACAATTAAATCATCCAGTTATTCTCTGCAAAGGACTCTTGCAGTATGGCTTCCCACTCATAGCAAAGGCAGGTAGTTACGTCAGTGTTTACAGTAAGACCAATGTGATGTTTTAGGTGTGTTTTTGATGTGCCTTTTGTGTGGACGCTGCCCTCAAGTGCTGTGGCTGAAGAGGATATCTGTTCTTTGGGTTTGTATTGCATAACCCGATTTCCATTAATTTCAAAATGTGTTTTGAAGTGTAGCCTCTCAGATTGCCTTTAAGGGAGCATATAGTGGAGGCAGAAAAAAGGAATATTTAGACATAAGAGTGCCTTCTCCTGGAGCGTGTAGTAGTTCTGTATACTTGTTCTGACACCTTGCAGATGTCCAGCACAGAGTAAGGAAATAGCTGACTTTGTGCAACTACCAATGCAGTTCATAATCTAACAGCAGGTAAGAGGATAAAATAAAGCAGTTATTGTAGAGAGCTATCTACAATGTATTTTTTTGTGACATAGGATCCTATGTAGAGTCTAGGGCCTTGTGATTACATCTGATTTTTCTCTGTATCCTGCTATATGTTTTTGTTTTGCATCCTCCCTACTGTGAAATACTTGTTCCTAGTTCAGCAGGAACAAGGAGGGACATGTAGAAGTCAACGTTAGGAGTTCTCTCTTAAGTCCTTAAGAAGCTGACATTGCTGGTTATAAATGTTGCTCCCAAGTCGGTACTCCAGCAGATAGGCCTTGGTGTCCTGAGATGTCTTCTCAAAATTAGTGTTGACTACATGTGAGACGGTGTGGTCTGCAAATTGTACGATCTCAGCACAGGGAGCCTGCAGAGTTCTGGAGTCTGAACAGTTGGCTGCAGCGTTGCACTGTTCCCCTTCAGGTGGGGCTCCTGCCGGTGGGAGGGAGGAAGGCGCAGGGGCAGCATGCTGTCATCGGCAAGGGTACAGAAGGCCTTGCTGCCTGCTGACTCAAATGCCCGCGTCTTTACATCCTTCTTTGTCCAGGGATCAAAAGGGGAAACCTTCTACCTGCCAGTTTACTGTAAAGGAACAACCTGCCCATGGTAAGGAGGCATCTGTAGCACAGTCCGTCTGGTATCTTTTTGAGGTGCCTTGCTAATTCCACATCTCTCTGTAAGCTCTGTATCTGAAAAGTATAGTTCTGTTCTTACTGCTTTAGTAGGTACTGTCTGGAAAGAGGTTTCCCTGTCTGCTGTGATTTCAGAGCTGCAGTGTGCCCCCGGCCTTAACTTACAGTTCTGTTTTCATGAAAGCAAAGTTCTATTATGTATATTGTAAATTAAATGAGTATTCTGTTATTAGAGTTATAATATAATTTAGCTGTCTGCTGGTTTCTCCACCTTTTTAAGCCAGGAATTTTTTAAAGAAAATGTTGTGTTAAGCCAGGCCTGGGTTCATAGCTGAAGCTTTTGAGATTGGCATGCTACAGAAAAGCTGGTGAACACCTTCTGACGTGGTTATTACTGTTAGAAAACAAAAACATTACATGTATAAAATAGGTGACAATCCATGCAAGTCAGCAGATGTAATAGGGGTTTTTTATTATTATTATTTGCTCCCACTTTCTCATAGTTTTTTTTATTATTATTTGCTCCCACTTTCTCTTCTGTAAGACAAATATTGCTTTGGGAGACCTAGGAAGTGCTGTGCACATCCTGAGGATGCTTTTCATTGTAAAACTGTTCCCTTTGTGGTTGTATCACTAGCTCCCTAAAAGGATAGTACAGTTTTGCCAGAATCTTGACTTTCTCTTTGCAAAATGACAGTTTGCCATGTCGGAACTTCTTAATTGTTTAAGCAGCTATATAGCCCACGAACTTTTTTCCATATGTGGAAAAGTTCACAATATACTGAGCTGTGTTTGGTGGCTGCATGTGCCAGTACAGTAACGTGGTTTTTGGGTCATATGGTTTCCTCTGAATTACGCTAGTACAGAGAGTTCCTCTGCGTGGCAGGATTTTTGCTATTTAGCCATATAGTTTAGGCCACAGGCATTGAAAGAGAGAGGAACGGTGGTGTTAATTGCAAAAGCTCTTCTGGATCCCTGGGGGAGCTTGTGTAAGGTAATCCTGCAAGGCTGTGTCAACAGCTAATGGTAGGAGATGGGGTTGTGCTGGTTTGCCTTGTGTGTCCTGTGCCTTGTATTTGTGCTTTGAGCTGACCCCTGTTCCTGTACTGGTAGGCTCTTCAGCAGATGCTTGCTGCTGGGCAAGCCTGGGAGCATGGCTTAAAACTGCTTTGTGGGTTTCTGTAATCGGTCCCAAGATGAGGAGAAGTTGTTAGATGTAGCACAAGAGCTCATCTTGTCTTCTCTGTTCATGCTGGAGTCATGCCAAAGTGGTGTCTGGGAACAAGTAGGTGCCATTTTGTTTCTGGGTGGCAGGCTGGGTTTGTAGGTCTGGAGTCTTTCTTACCATAAAGGAAAATATCCTTCCCCTCTTCACAGTAAAACAGAGGCTAAATGGTTGAGGTAGTCACTGCTATTAGGCTGGAGAAGAGTTTCTGCTTAATTTAGCGTTGTCATGTCAGAGCTATGAATAGTAAAATCATGGGATTACATTTCGTGCCAGCTGAGAATTGTGTTTGCACTGTTTCACTCCATGGTAACCCGGAAGCTGTCGTGTCCATTAAAAAAAATAATAAATTAATGGCACACAGAGATGACACTCAGCCTCATTGCAGGAGCACTGGATCCTTGCAGGGGGTGGGGGTGTTGTTTCCTATCCCAGGCAGAGTTTTCTGTCAGCGTTCTTTTTTCCTGTCACATATGAAAATACTTTATATGTTTCTCCCCTGTTGCATGAGAAGGAGGCCTCTGCAAAGTCCGGCTTGTGGCTACTGCTCCTTTGAAACAAGAGCGAATGGACTGCTCATAGTTTCATCTCCAAATTTGTCATCTGGCCATTTTTAGCCTGTCATGATTTACGGTGTAAGGTAGCTGTACAAGACCCAAAAAAGACCCTGCTGTAACGTGAGGGGTGCTGCAGCTTGCACAGCTAGTCTGTGTATGTCCTTCCCACTGCTGCCTGCAGTTCACTTTTACCTTTGGTTGAGTGAAAGGAAGAAAGGAAAGCTTGGCAAGTAACCTCATAGGTGCCTCTGCTCTGAGAGCACAAAAGGTGATGGCTTGGAGGGTGTGGGGCATGATAAGCGGAAATTCTGTTCTCAAGGGAATTAGGCTCAGTATTAATGATGTTAACTTGTACCTTAACAGAGGGCTGTACACATGATACCTTGTGGGTATTGTGTACCTTATTATTTCAGGCCCTGTGTATCTGTGTAAATTATTACAGTTAATTGGTCCTGTAGGGCTGTGGATGCGATTGGTTTCTTGAGTTAAAGATCTGTGTATGCACTATCCGATTAGGTTAAGTAAATTTGTCAGCCTCTTTTTTTTTTTTTTTTTTTTTTAACTGGGAAATGGTGCTGGGATGAATGGCTAAAATCGGAATCCTTTCCTATGCTTGTAAAATGTGAGGATTTGCCAGTATCATGATTGGTTTAAATTTTGTTTTCCCTTTTTTACTTAGGTGAGACCTCAATCGCTTCTAACAAAACAGTATTCAGAAACATAATTGATGGGAGACTTATACAAGGTATGTAAATACAGCGCTGAAAACTGTTTGAATAACCTTATTCCATACGTACAAAATTTCTGTGGACAGGCATTTACTTACCTCTGTTCCATAACCTAGCAGAGTGTAGGGGTAGCCTGTTCCTGATGGCTTGTGCTTACAATAGCTCCATGTTCTTGTATATTTTTTAAAGAACCTTTAATGTTACACCAAGTCATGGAAATATTTTTCCTTGTTTTCCCCTGAGGTAACGAGATTCAGGTTAAAGGTAGAGATAAATTAGGTGCTGGCTTGAGAATAAATATGTGAATGGTTTGATTTTTGCAGATTACAAATTAAAGTTGCTGGTGCTTGTATTTTCATAGGTTAAGTGTGTGAAGAGAGTAAGCCTTTAGGACAGACTCAATTTTGGCTGTAACTATATTGTGTATTTCAGAAGATATTCCAAAGAGCCTCAGATTCAGTTGTTTTTTACATGACTTGCTATTTCTTTGGAAGCATAACTTTCACATTTTTATAAATGCATTGTGGTCACTAATGAAGGAAATGCTGGTGTGCAGAATCTGCTGGTTTCTAGACTGCAGTGACCCGAAAGGGTTGAAAACTTCACTGGAGGTCACAGTTTATTCTTCCATTGCAATGTGGGGAGTAGTACAATAACTTCAATTACGCACAAGTTTAAATTCTTTGGTTAACTGATTTTTGAATAGTTTTCTTACATAAATTGGATAATTTCTTGCTTCTCTTGGGGGTCCTGAAACTACAGGCACAAGGATCCAAGGGTTCACTTTCGAAAACTGCTCAAAATAGTAGGGTTGCACTGTGAGGAAGCCATTAGTTTTGAGAAATACCTGAAATTTCTGCATGTCTGTTCCCAGGCTGTATAAGTTTGGAAGCAAAAAGCTGATGAAATAGGTTTTCCTCTTTTTTTCTTCTATATTATGGATGGTTCTATTCTGTATTTAACAGAAGATCCAACTGCCTGACTTCTGTAACAAAAACATCCAGATTTCTAATCAGCTTTTTCTTGAATTTGTTTTCTTTGAGGGTCCCTGTTCACTAAACTGTCTGAATGACAAAATAAGACTTTTTCAGCTCAAAGATATATAGCATATTTTTTGTCAAGTAACTAGTGTCATAATTGAAGTCAGTTATTGGTGTTTATAGCTGGTCAAATTATTTTGAAAGAGACTGTTCAGCACTGCGATCTGTAGAATCAATTATTTTTAGAAGAACCTGTAAATAGTCTGCCAACCATTCTGTAGAACCTGCTTCTAATTATTTGAAACCAGGGCTGGAGCTCAATATTAAACTTATTTAGGGATTGGTTTAATTGTGTGAAAACACAAACACGCTTGAAAGAAAATCTTAGTTTTGAAAGCATATAGACTAGAGAGAAATTGGAACTGTTGTTGAGAAACTAGTGCTTCTCTTGCTATGACAGAATAATCTGAACTTTTTTTTCCCCTCAAACCGTGTTTGGCATGTAGTAAAATAGAACACAGTGTTTTGGTTTGGGTTTTTTCTTGTTTTTGTTTTTAGCAGTGCTATCCAGGAAAAAAATTTGTTGAGGAGGTTGGTAGGTGTAGTTGTAGGCTTTACTTTAACTTGTGTCATTAATCTCCTGAAAACATACACGGGATACTTGATCTAGAAAGAGGAATTGTTCTGCATTTTGTTACGCTAATGAAACTGGAACTGCGTGATTAGAAAGAGAATTTTAATTTGCAGGCCACCAGGCTGGCAGTGGGACCTATGCAGGTGGCTCTTTTTTCTTCCTCTTAAGTGCCCTGTTGACATCAAGAGCGTACTTAATTTTTGGTGCAAGACCAAACCTTAGCTTGAAAAGGAAGAATCAAGTAAAAGTGAGATTATTAGACTTTGATTTCTGAGCTAGCTAAGCCAGCGTCTGCTTTCTGTACTTTGTACATTACTGCTGGCACTTCCAGTGTGCTCAGACATGTGGATAGCTGCAACTTTTTTTCCACTTGATAGCAAAATCCTGTGCAGCTGCAGTAAAAAGCTTGCTGGGTGTGGTCGTTTGACCCTGGCTGAATGCCAGGTGGCCCACCAAAGCCACTGTTATCACTCCCCTCCTCAACCTGACAGGGGAGAGAAAACACAAAAGCCTTTGTGGGTCGAGGTAAGGACAGGGAGGTCACTCAGCAGTTACCATCATGGGCAAAACAGACTTGACTGGGGGAAATGAATTTCGTTTATTACCATTAAAATCAGAAAAAAACCCCACCTTCCCTCCACACCTCCCTTCTTCCCAGGTTTAATTTAATTCCTGATTTCTCTACCTCCCCACAAGTGGCACAGGGGAATGGGGGTTATGGTCAGTTTATCACATATTGTTTCTGCCACTCCTTCCTCCTCATGCTCTTCCCCAGCTCCAGTGTGGGGTCCCTCCCATGGGAAACAGTCCTCCATGAACTTCTCCAACATGAGTCCTTCCCATGGGCTGCAGTTCTTCACACACTGCTCCAAGTGTGGGTCCTCCTTGGGGTCACAAGTCCTGCCAGCAAACCAGCTTCAGCACGGGCTTCCCACAGGGTCACAGCCTCCTTCAGGCATCCCCCTGCGCTGGCGTGGGGTGTTCCTTGGGCTGCAGGTGGGGATCTGTTCCACCATGAACCTCCACGGGCTTAGGGACACAGCATGTCACCATGGGCTGCTGGGGAATCTCTGCTCCAGTGCCTGGAGCACCTCCTGCCCTCCTTCTGCACTGACCTTGGTGTCTGCAGTGTTGTTGCTCTCTCTGTCTCGTTCCTCTCTTCTGCTGGCACAGATATTTTTTTTTTTTTCCCTTCTTAATACGCTATCACAAAGGTGCTGCCAGTGTTGCTGATGGGCTCAGCCTTGGCCAGTGGCTGGTCTGTCTTGGAGCTGGCTGGTATTGGCTCCATTGGGCATGGGGGAAGCTTCTGGCATCTTCTCACAGAAGCCACCCCTGTAGCCACCCCTGCTACCAAAATCTTGCCATGCAGCCCCACCACACTGGGAAACAGATTTTACGTAGCTGTCGTGCATAGCAAGGTTAATTTGCTGTGCTTCTGGACTGCTCTTTTAGAAGAGGAGCTTTAGTTCTTAGGTATATTGATGGTTGTCAGACTTAACTGATTTAGGAATGTTATTTTCATGTTTTAATCTAATGTAGGGATTCATGATTGTCCAACTGCTATTGTCATTATTTTGATTTGCTCTTTGATAGAACTGATAGGTCTGGGAGCCGCAAGGAAAGAGCAGGTATCGTGTGTCTTTGTGCTAATTGCGGTTGGGTTGAAGGGAGGTGGGTTCCAGGGCGTTCTCTGGCTGCCAGCGTGCTGCCATCCCTGCAGCAGTCTCAGCAAGTGCAAGGTGCTGCTTGGACTGCACGTCCTTCCAGGGAATTAATGCGCAGTATGAAAAATAGCTTTTTGGGGCACTTGCTGCAGAAAATAATAAAAAAAATGAATAGCTCTTCTATTTTTTGCCAGGTATATGTCTAGTAAACAAAGATTGCTCTGATTTGACACTGGTGTCGGGCTGCTTTTCCTAAGTATATTGAGCCCGAGTGCAAGAGAAAATACTGAGGACCATACTTATTATAATTTTATGTGTTTTTACATGAGTCCAGTAGTTCATGTTTGGCTTATTTAACCAACTTGTTCATATCAGTGTTACTCGATGTTCACCAAGTAATTTGGTGTTGGACATAGTGAAACTTATTCTGTAGGTAGATAGTTAAGTTAAAACAAGATTGTTCTGAAATTAATTTAAAAGATGCTGAAGGTTGTTAGTTACTGTTGCATTTTATTTGACACTTTTTATTTCCTGTAGTTTGTCATTGTATCTTCACTAATATTTGGCAGTTCTTAACAGTGCTATTACCCAAGTCTTGGGACATATCTGCAGGTGCCACTTACCTCCTCTGCTTCCCTGGGAGGCAGATGAATTAAAATGCACAGAAGTTGTGATTTTTACAGGGCTGTAAATTACAAGATCATGTATAGGACTGGATTTTTAATTGCTTGATCAGATTTTCTGCCTCTGCTAGGCCTGTTTATAACAGGTTATAAAGGTTAAGTTTATAAATAGCTAATTTCTTATTTTCAGCGCTTTCGAAAAGAACACAGTGCTGACACTTCTGTCAGTGCTTTCCAGTATCTTTGATATCTCCGTAGCATATGAATTGGGATTTAGGGTCAGTCAGCAACAAATAATTTTTATCTTCTGGGGTTTTAAGTTGTAAAGAAGCAGTTTGTTGGCTAGGACAAAGGTTGCCACAGTTTAAATTGATGTAAGCCTTTCAGGTATCTTATCCAGATGTTAAAAAGCTTGTTGTGTGGAAAATGAAACTGTTTTTCTACTATGTAGTTCTGTGACTTTCTTTTTAAAAATGTGTTTTTGTAGTGATTGCTGTTGCTTTATTATACAGAGTACACTGTAAGACATTTTGTAGTTCTGGTTTTTTTTTTTTTTTTGTAGAATTAACTAATCTTGTTTGGGTTTTGGAGCTCAGGATTATAAATTATAGAGCTGGCTGAAGGAGAATTTTTTTTTTTTGTTCCCTGATAATGAAGGCTGTTGTGAGCAAATAGCAGTTCAGCTGTTTCTCCCAAACTGAATGTTTGTGCTAGCGAACACTAAATGAATGACAAGATGCTCAGGCAGAAATGTTTTCTCTAATGAGGTGCTATCTTGTTTGCTCTGGATCTTGCAGCAAAATAAGCTGGCCAGAAAGGAACAAGTAAATTTTTGTTTTCCTATGGCAGTTTATATAGTGTTTTCTACAAATGCTTTTACAAAATATGTAATATTTGCAAGTTAATGTTTTGTAAACGCTGTGTAATAAAATGAAACTAATGAGTTTTACAGCCCTGTGCACACTTGTAAGGTATGTACATAAACAATTTCACTTGTTTCCAAATGTTCTTAGTGTTTATGCTCAGTCTATTATAGACAGATATGAAGACAAAGAAACTGTTTCTTTTGGTAGGGACATACCTGCTGTGTTTTTCTCTCTAAGCTCGTGAATTGTGGTGCTATGTGCAGGGTACAGCAATCCTTGATGACATGCTTGAGATGGAGTGATACCAGCTTAACATTTTGTCAGGTGGCTTTTCTGTACAGGGCCGTGGTGGTTCTGTTCTGCTTTAACATCTGTGAAAGGTCTGAAATAATGAGTACTGCTTGAAAGACTTCAGAAAAAAAAGAGTGGAAGATGGAAAGAGACAGTCATAAAGTAATACAGGCCAGTTGGAAATAGGAGAAAAATTCCTGGAAAAAGGCATTGTGAAAACTAGAAATGTTCTTCGTTTGACCCATGTCTTGGCATATAGAAATGTTCTTTACAGTGTTCTGGAATAAGAAACTCCTGGACTATGATTTCTGCTTCAGCAGAGAGCGTTGAGCACGTTTCCTACTTTCCTTTCCATATCTGGAAGAAAGGTTAGCTGTTACTGCTTGTTGTGTGTTGTCTTGGTTCATTTTTTTTGTAGTAGTGCTCTAAATATGAGAACAGTATCCTACAAATGAGAATTCAGCCAACTTTTGATCTGGATGACACCTGTGTGCAGCAGATTGTATCAAAATTTTGTGGTAATGTTGGGGGCATAGGTAAAAACCAAAACAAACCCCATTATCACAAAACAAGAAAAAAAATGGTTATGGCAATATTTTTTTTCTGGTAGCCACTCTGAAAGGTGGAATGTCAAAGGTCTTTGTAAGGTAAAAGTCAAGATTTCACTCTTTCATGGATGTTTAGATGGATACGTGACAATAGTAAAAATAAAAAGTCTGTGGTGTGGTGTTCTTAATTGTCTTTGTTTTCAAACATTGGTAAGCATGATTTAGAAAACAGTAAACCTTGCAATATCACCTTCCCTCTTGGGTGAGAATAGGACTTAATCGCTGTTTCAGAGAAAGTATAATCTTCGAGTAGCCTTGAAACCTTTTTTCAGTGAGTTAAACAGAAGAAATTAATAGCTTTAAACAAGTTTATTTTATGGTTGAACAGAAAGTAAATTACATTCTTGCTGTTAGATCAGAGATTTAATAACATGGAGTAATTTATGAGGTTATGTTTACTGTTGTTTTCTTTTTTAAAACTTATACCCCTCTAACAGTGCATGGAAGGATACTGAAATGTAATTGTAGACCTGTCAAAACAGCTCACAGTGGACTGGTGGCACCCTTTGAAGACGGCGATATGCTGATGGATGAATTTGTCAGGAAAACAATTGTTTCTCTTGGCTTGTGGATTCTCTTTAACAATATGGGAAAATCCTTAGTCCCGAATCCAGTAAGACCGTACAAATGAGCTGAGAGAACTTACTTCAGTACGGCTGTACAGATGTAATGACAGCAATTAGTATGTATATAACAGGAGATGGGATGGGAGGCATGGGAGGTGGAAGAAGAAAGGAAGGAATAAGCAGACTTAAAATTCTGAAAGCTTGAAAAAACGCTTTAAAAACTATGTTCTTCATAAAAGTACATGAAAGTATTCATGGTGAAGTGGGCAAAGAACTTTTGCAATGTATGTGCTCTGTTGAAATACTTAAGATACAAAGAACAGTGTGGGTACGGCACTGGATGATAGCTTAAGGAAGCTAGGCTTCTGTTGGTCGTTGTTGGCAGTAAGTACAGCAATGTACATACAAAGATGCTTCAATGCATATTCTTCTCATTTCAGGTTTGCCTCCTGATTTCCTAATTGACAAAGCTGCGACGGTGAAACCTGACTGTTGAAGGGTGCAAGGTGTGAACCTGCTCAAGCAGGTAGGCATACAATAGAAAACACCTTCAAAAGTGGTAAAACTGCCTGTTGTGGGGTTTGGAATATGCCTTCTAGCCTGGGCATACCAAAGTTAGGCTGTATCGGTTGAATTCTTTCTTCATTGTTAATACTGCTGTGCATAAGGGGACTGTACAGGCTTTGAAGAAACAACTCAGCCTCATGTCTTGGAATGTTTTGGCTTGTCTTTCCAAATAGCTGGTAAATATAAGGGTAAAATAGAATAATTTTGTGAAATCTTGGATGTTCTGGAAGTAGTACCTACATTTTTAATGCTATGTTGAGTGACTTTTGGATTTACACCCTGGTAACTTTTGAGAGAAAATGACTCCTTCCTCCTATATACCTTAATTGGCCGGGTTATTAAATGTTATACTGATCTAAAGTGTTAAACCCCCTTATTCTGTCCGTGTTGTCCCCCATTCCCCCCTCCCCCCAAACATTTGTTCTTTTGCTGTGATTTTTGCTGCTGTGTTGCAGCAATTTGAGTTAGTAGCCATAAAAGTTCTCGTTAACTCTTCTGAATAATTTAGTTTTGAAGCTGTGGTAGCTTGTGGAAGTGTACAGTGGTAAGAGACTCTTGACAGTGACTTATTTTTTTCACTGCTGTGGAGCGGAGTTGAACTGTTATTTTGAGTTCTGTCAGGAGACCTAAAACAGGTAAAACATTAACTTTCCTGCCACTGTTTCATGACAAAAGTTTGTCTTCTGAGCAAAGTCCGTTTGGTGGCATAATAGGAGCATTTGCTCTTCCATCGTTGTCACCTCTTTGAGTAGTCTGATGGATTGCTCTGAGGATTTAGGAATGGAGAAGGCAAACTTTCCTTCTGGAAATAGCCTGCAAATTTTAGGAAAAATTTTAGGAATTCAGCAAATTTGAGAGTGAGAGGCTTCCAGGCTGTACTTCTCCATCTCAACCTCCCCCTTATTTGTCAGTAGGGCTCGTATGAATGGGGTCACGTAATTGGTCTGGATTAAAAATATTCTTGTAAAACAGAACATTTGTAACCTCTGTCATGGCATGGATTAAGTTTAGAGTGTAGATTAATAATTCATTGTATTGGCAGAATGGGAGCTTTCTACATGGGCCTTGTTGCTAAGGCAGTAATTAGTCAAACTGCACATCAACAGAAATACTCTGAGACATCTATGTTAATTTTTGTTTTAGTTCTTTAAGAAGTAGAGGTGGATCTCTGAAGAAAACTGTCCACAAAGGTTACTGTTAAACACTGAAGAGGGTTGACTCACTTTTGTCTTTGCTTGGTAGATGACTTGAGTTGCCTACAATTTGCAATATGGGTTCTATTTGGATAAGGTGCTTAGAAACCAGGCTTTTATCGCTTTTCCTTTGTAGATGTTAAAGATTCACAACATTTTTATAGAAGACAAAAGTCTTGTAGTTCTTGACCAGAATTCATTCCCTACTGCATTTTTGTAAGAGTCTTCCCTTTCTGAATGGCACCATTTGTGGTGTGGCAAAAAAAAAAATAAAATTAAAGCAGCTCAAGAACTGCCAGAATGAAGAAGCTTGTATAAATATTACTAAAACTACATGCAGAACTGATCAGCTTGTGTTGCTCACTTTCCTTCACAAGAAACAGGTTTAAGAGTTCCAGGTGTATGCCTTTGGGGTCAGGGTGGGAAATCCTTGATGCCAAGAAAGGGATGTAAGTAATGTGGCAATGTTCTCCTGTGAATTAAATTCACTTAAGTTACTAATTGCTGTCAAAGACTCTTGCAGCTCAAGTAAACACTCTGACTTTCCATAAATTATGGAAGTAGGATTCAAAACAGTTTAGCCCCAGTAAGAGACGGTGTTTGCCAGTTTGAGTCTTACTGTTCAATGAAGCTTTGGCTGTACTTGTTTTCAGACAAGGCTGAACTTTACACCTTTGTGTTAGTCATACAGCATGTGGGAAGCTGCAGATTTTCATGATTTCTGCAGAAATGTCCACATTTCTTACAATAAGAATCTAAAAAATAATAAAAATAATGCTGAATAATTTGCACTGGTGATGTACTTTCAGCCAACTAAACAGCTAGCGGTTAGATTGACTATTTTCTTTGCTGACCAATTTCAGTGATGTCAGATCTGTCTTGCAGTAAATGTAATTAATTTTAAATCTGTGTGATATGAGTAAATTTAGCAAACTAATTTGGAATACACATTGTTTCTTCAGACTTGGTGTGTGTTGAATTATGAGGTATGTTACACAGTGTAGTTTTATAGCAGATAAACAAGCTGTCAAATGTCTGTTTTCCAGTAGGGTAATATCTTACCAGAACTTTTAAACTCTGCACACTCGGGATCAGTGCTGGTATTTTTGGATGCAGGACTACGCTACTCGGGAAGAAGCTAGCTGTCCAGCAAGCTTATAACTGGGTCTTCACAAAAGACAAACCAAAGAACAATTTTGAAAATTCCTGGCTGAGTTTCCAGGAGCACATACCTTCCAGATGTGTGCAGTCACGCTTGTGTCTGCTGGGAGATGAGACCTGATGAGGCAGCAGGAGTCAACTGTGCCCCTTTCAAGGTAGAAGTGGAGCTGGTGTCATGGGAAGGCAGTTCTGTAGCTGTAACCAGGAAGGGAATGTGACGTCTGGCAGAGCAGATTGCTAATGACAAGTCTCCATAGCATTGTGTAAATGCTTCTACTGCAGGGCCCACTCAGGACCAGACACGTTTTACCTTCCAGTGTTTCAAAAAGCAGCATCCCCCTGTGAGCTCTGAGGCTGTATGCCTGTGCACGCTTTGGGGCCACAGCATCCTGTGCAGTGGAAAAATCTGAGTGGTAAGGTAAGTGAGCAGCCACCACTGCTTTCACAGTTGGCCTTTGCTTCATTTACAGGCATCTCTTTCTTTAAAATCAGAGTAATGCTTAGGATGTTTTGTAAGAAAAGATTCTTTCAGAGCAGATCTTTTTTCGCTTACCAGCTGAACATGTTTTATCTGACTCAGCCTTTAATTCTTAGAACAACTAAATGCATATCACAGTAAGTTAGCAACTGCAGTGTTGACACAGGGGAGCCAAAAAGACTCCAATATTTAGTTTGTTTAACCTTTTGAGTGCTGATAGAGCAGAGCAACTCAGTTTCTATTCTAGTAGGCATTACCTCACTTGTTAGGAATGAATCAACTTTAAAAATATTGACAAAGATTAAAAAAACCGCCTAAGACAAGACCTTTTGGCACACATCGCACATACCAAACTAATGTTTGGCTAGTAAGTGCTGTGGATCAAAGTAAAATACAAAGTCTCTTAAACAACTCGAAGCAAGTGATACCTTTAAAATCTATTTTGGGGGCCCTCTTGGGACTTACTGGGAGTTACTGCCACTTTTACTGTACTTGGTCAGTTGGCTCTAACCACATGCTTTTTCTTGGAAAATTATTTATTTCAGAAGAGACACAGCAGAAGAGCTGTGGTGAAAGCTGTTTTAATTGTATTAAGTCTATTAAAATATTTCAAGCAGTACAGAGTTCAGTGTAACTAAAAGTAACTAACAGATGATAATATGTTGAAATGTAGTTCTTGAACTACAGGGTTGTCGTTTAGTTAGAGAGCTATTCTGAAATTACACAGTTTATGGGATATATTTGTAATCTTCTTACAGAATGTAGGGTTTTTTTCTGGTTTTATCATGTCAGAGCCCCGCAGGATTCAGCTAGGAGCAGTGCTCTGATTCAGAGAGGCAATTTAGATAATCTTCCTCTATCTTCTAGTAGTTTCTATTACTATTTGTTTCTTCTGCTTCTCTTTCATGTTTTGATTTACTGTGTTAAACCTTTGATTTTGTCCAGCAGACTAGGAAATGTTGCTGTTTCAACAGATGTACTTAGTAAATTAGAAGGAGATGCTTACAAATGGTCTTTTCACACGTTCTTTCCCTGAAAAATAACCAAATAACCATGCATAAGAATGAACTTTGCTTCTTCAGTGGTAGTGCTTTTTGATATTCATCCCTGGTGTGATTTGGTTTTTTTCCTAACAGAACAGGAAACATTCAATCGTGTCCTATCCCTGTGTCGTCCCGTCCCCCGCACCCCCCCTTGCATACTTTCTAGTGTGGAATATATTAAAATACTTCAGTTGAATTGATATAGCATCTTTAGTATAACGAAAGGGAACATGTAACGTGATTTTTAAAATAAAGGCCAACTTCCCATTTCTGGAAAGTACCAGCTCTCATGATGAGGAGCAGCCCACTTTCCCAGCAGCTGCTCCTCTGACGGGCGTTCTGCTCTTCCTGAAAGTGCCCTGGCAGTAGTTGGAGTATTCGGTAACTATATATGTAATTTGGCTTTGGAGTGAAGTGAGGACATTTCAAGTCAGTCCACTGGAATTTGCTTAAAATGGATTAAGCAGCAGAAGTACTTGATCATTTGCATTCATATACCTAAATGTGTCTATTTTTCATCAGTAGTTGAAAAAAAGGATAAAGTTGTACTAATATAGTTCCTTTTTTCTTCCTGGCTCTTACTTGTGCAGAAAAGTTTGTTGATAACTTTTATGCAATATTCAGTTAATGCAAATTTTGTCTTTACAATCCTTCTCCTAATTCCCAGAACAATCATAGGTTTTTTCCTCTTCTATAATGTGGGTGATGAATATTGCAGAGTGTTTGTTGTCAAAATGCCTCTTTGTTCATTTCATGATTTGAGATGCTTTTTAGCCATTGAAATAAATAATTAACTTGCAGGATGTCATCTCTGGACCATCACAACAGTTATTAATGCTTAGTTTTCTCGGGGGCTCTGTGATCTCATGTACTTGCACAATGTTTATTTTATTCTCTCCTAGGGTATCAGAGGCCAAGGACTTGTGGTCGCTTGAAATAGAGTGGATTGTTAAGGGGTCTGTCTCAAAGGCACTGGCAGTTGTGGACTGCTGTATATGATAAAAACATTGATTAGATTTTTACTATATGATCCTTTATAACTCATGTATTTTGAGCTTCCTTAAGTAACATGAGAGAGGATATTTGATGATTTAAAGCTGAAGTGCTGATTGCATATTAGAAATAGACACTAATAAAAATCCGGCTCTTAGTTAAAACATGTTTGTGTTTATCCAGTAATAAGTTTTTATTAACAGCATTGCAGTTGAAGTGTCTGCTTGATTGGAAGCACCTAAACTTCTGCTTCTGGATTTATTACACTGCACAGACCTTAGACATATCCTGGAAATGCAAAGACAAATTTTAAATCTTTATAGGCATGCCACCTCTACCTGGAGCTGGGATAACTTAGTGGTGGATGATTTTGGAACAGGTTTTGGGAAATACAAGTTGAGGCAAAATAGCAATAATTCATATTCTGGGAAGTCTTAGTGACCTGCCAATGATGTTTTTGAAAGGACAAGGATAGCTCAGCAATCCTAAATAAAAGGATAGAAGAGTATAAAAGCAAGTTGCCTTTTCAGTGCACTAATTAAGGTCAGATTTCCTTGCAGTATCATGGTGGCATTCATTTTGTGAATGTGGGTGTTGCAACCTAAAGCTTCGAATGAGAGTGAGTTCTGTTTTCCTGACTTGGAGTGCAGATGGACAGATCTGCAGAGAAATCAATCAAATGTGATCAAATATACATGCAAATCTGTCCCAACTCCAAAACAAGCTCGTTTGCTAACATGGGGGATATTTCCTGACAAAAAATACATTCAGTTGTAATCTGGAAACTGTGTGTCTGTACTTTTCTGTGCTCATAGTATCATTTTTCATGCATTCTCTATAAAATTCCAAAACATCAGTAACACTGTGTACAGATCCACTTTGAGTGGTAATTCAGTAAAGTAAGAAACTTTTCCATAACCATAATTTTGTTGTTGAACATGCACAGATAAAAGCAGTACTGTAAATCTACTGGTAGGCTGATTTTTTCCTTTTTTTTTTTTTTTTTTCTTTTCCCCTCTGCCCAAATTACTTATAGCTATGCAATATTTTACTGACTTTGAGAGGAAGAAAATGTAATTTTTTTGTAGAAATTCTTAAGGAATTCTGTTAAATGCTAACTAAATTTCTTCTGATATTGTGAATGAAACTTACGTATTGTTTAAAGGGTACAGATTTTCTTCTCAGCTTCATTAGCTACTTCTGGAATTGCAGAGTTCAAATCTAGATACCAACCGCTCATGTGGAATACTCAACAATCTTAACACTTAATTCAGACTAGCACTTAGTCCCTTTCCCAGCCCACTATGGAAACCTCCAGTTTCTAGGAATGAAAATAGAAAGGCGATTGAGAACTTGATCTGCTGAGCGAAGGAGTGGAGTTCCCTTCTTCCTCGCCAAGTCAGGGGCTAAAGCATTTTCCATTTAAGCTGAAGAACTATACTGGAACCAACAGGGATTCAAAAGCTGGAGCATTTTTTGCAGCATGATTGAATTTGAAATTGTAAGGAATTTTGTTTATGGCTGGATACAGTGATTAAGTAGGTCAGCTATTACTACAGTTGAGAAGCACTGCGGTGGCTGGACAGAAAAGGCATCTGAGCTCTCCCAGCCTGTCTCTGGTATGCTGGGTTTGCTTCCACAGCCGTTTGTGGAAGGGAGGTCACAAAAGGAGGTTGTTGGTAGCATGAAGTGGAAGGTTTGTGAAGGTCCCTGTCAGAAGCCGCAAATCTGCATATTCGGTGTTTTGGCTCTTTGGACACTGACAGGAAAATTGACCAGCTGAAAGAAATCTAGTGTCTTGAATTTTATCAAAGTTTGTACCAACCATCAAATGTGAACAACATGACGCTTCCCACTCTTAATAGTCCTGAATATTTTTCTCGCCCTGGAAGTAAAGAGATAATGAAAACCCTCTAGAAAAATCCTGCTTATTGTTACAAGTTGATGTTTACAATAGAACAGATCAGGCAGGGTGTAACTGAAACAATTATGGGTTAAGTTGTATTCGCTGAAACATCTTTTAAGGGACTCTTTAACCTTTACCTGGATACATGCCTGAAAATAGCCGAGGTAATTCATAATTATAGCTATTTTGAGTCATTTAATGCTGCAGCATAATCTCTTCTGTCTCTGAATAGTTGGAAGGACGTCTGAATTATTTTGGCTGCAACAGAACTCCTCACTGGATGATACGCACTTGTAACTGATCGTAACAACTGCATAAACTGAAGCAGACAGGACAAGTATGTCCAGGATTTAACCTAAGTGTTCATAGTGAGGCAGATCTGTGCAAATAGCGTCATATTCATGCATCTTTTTGTTTGTGATTCCTTCTAAAGATTTAGAGAAGAGTTTAGGGGGGGTGGGCTTTTTGGTTTTTTGATGGTAAGCCCTTTTTATTTCTTCATTGTTGTTTAAACCAGCTGCAGCTGGCTGTATTGATAGTGATGTGACTGAAATGAAATGGTTTGTGTCTCTTTAAAGGTATTCTAGCAGCATGGCCTCTGCTCCTGAGGTTTGCATTAACTTGCGGCTTTCAGCTGTAGCATTTATACTTGTAATTACTCTGGGTTGAAAGCCTTTTATTCTTTTTGCAGATTTCCTCCTTCAACCAAAATAAACCTTCTATTCTCAGCCCAATACCATTCATCTGTTATTAGGCAGCCACTTCAAACATTCATATTTCCAGTCTTATCAAGCTTCATGTCACTCTGTAGTTTGTCAGGCTGCCAGATGTTGCCTGTTCTTTCAAATTTCCTGTGTTACTTTGGGTTTTTCCAAATACTTCTATTTCCCTGTTTCTTTCAGGTACAACTGACAGGTGCTTGCAAAGATGTCTAAAACTAATAAATCAAAATCTGGATCCCGTTCTTCCCGTTCGAGGTCCGGATCACGTTCACGCTCACGTTCCTTCTCCAAATCTCGCTCCCGTTCTCGTTCTGTCTCACGGTCAAGAAAACGCAGACTTAGGTAAGTGCCTGCAGCTCTGAAGCCAAAGGGTGTAACTGTGTTTTTCCTCTCTGTCCTGTTCAGATGGTTTGTCACTTAATTCTTTTCTAGGGAAAGACTTCGATTGTCAGATTCTAGGACAGATAGTGTCCTGCGTCTTAGGCTGTTTCCTGCCAGCCTGTACTGTTTTGAAGTGTTTTCAATGAGCTAAAATAATAAATCATGACGTGTTTATCAGCATTGTCAGGATACTTCTTTTGAGCCCTTAATCTGGTCTCTATAGCATGGTTTTGGTGAGCAGTAGTTTTACTTTTCTGTGCAGGTTTTTTCTCCCTAATATGAATGCTAACAGAGACTCTAATGTACAGTTAAATCAGTGGTTTTGTTACTGTAGCTCATATTGTCAGGAATCCAGTCCACAGTGAGTTGCTACAGCCTTTTCAGACTGGGCCCTTAGAGAAGACTTCTGTACTTGGTTTTTCCTCAAAGGTATTAATAGAAGCCTGTGTCAAAATGCATGAGTTTGGGTTATTTTCCCCCCCCCATGTTCTTCTGCAGTTATTGATTGCTGCTGTGTGTAAGGGTTAGGCCTGTTGTGCTTTTCCTAATGCATCATTTCTGAGATCCAGTTTCCTATATTAAAAGTACTTATGATTAATGATGATGATTGAAATCACCAAAGCAGGACAAAGGGGAAAATACAGCTTTTTATCATGACCTGAGATTATTTTGAAATTTTGATTTTTATGAGACGTTTGCTTTATTGCTGGAAGTACGCAAGTTTAAGTGTGTGTTCCATAGAGTGGGGAAGGTCCATAGCAAAACATGTTCCTTTTTGTTAAACATCTTTGGCTTTTTTTAAGCTTTTAATGTAATCCCAGACTTGAGAGGCCTTTGCGGACGTTGCATGCTTTTCCACTCTTTCTAAAAATGAATTCAGACAAGTTTTAATGTCAGTTTAAGATACTGCTGTGAAAGGTAGGGGCAATTTTTGTTGTTTCCCTGCCCCTCCTTCAACATACAGGAGTTGTTTAACAGAAATGATTGTTCTGGATGGATAAATTGGATCAAGATAATTTCACTGCAGTTAATTTTGAGAAATCATTAATGTGCATAATAGTTATTCTTACCTCCCTGAATTGCTTCTGATCAGGCGAGTTACAGGCTTACATCTTCCCTGAATATCAGGATATCTGTTTTTTGCTTTTCTTTGGCTAAACATCTTTGTATCTGGCAAAGGCATTCCAGTTAGATTGGCTATAATGATGTTCAGCTGCTTTTTCACTAATCTTAAATTAATTATACATTCTGAAAATTATTAGACTGCAAGCATATGCAACTGTTAACAATTAGAGCCCCTGCATTTGAAAAAAAACCTCTTTAATAAATGTACAGTTCGAGAGAGAGGGACATGACAAAACTAAATTAGAGGCGGAGACTTTAGTCAAGCCCAGTTCTTTGCAGAAGGAAGCTGGAATGCTGCAAGATACATGGCCATTTGGGAATATCTGCCTAGCTATGAAGGAACTTTGACAGTTGAAAACAAAGGCACCCTGTGCAAACATGATTGTTTCCTCTGTGCTGCTGCTGAAGCTACTTGTGCTTTGTAAATAACTCCTCTTTTTTAAAAAAGAGTCAAAATGGAGGGGGGTAGTACAGGCAAGTCGTCTTGTATGGCGTTAGGATATTCTCTCAGGTACGTCTTGTGGTATCTTGGCATAAAAAGTCCATTATTTTGTACTTCAGCATACACCATAAATTGTTTCAGTCTTTGGTAGGTTTACTGTTTGTTCTAAGTTGTATTGCCATGTTGGAATCTGCCCAATATTTCTTGCTTGCTTTGTTTTTCATTTTTACCTGTTGTGAAGTGGTTGGTGCTTCAGAACTGGAGGAGCATGTATTAGCTGGCTAGCTACAGGGACTGGCAGAGCTGGGAGAATTACTGCTCTTGGTGTTTCTTTTGCATGATATTTACTGTATTTTTCTAAAAAGATCTCTTGTAAATAGTCTCTGCAACTGTTGGAGTGAAATCTTGCTGCTGCAAGCCTCTAAAATGATGGAACAGATTATGAAAGTGGCGTATAACAGGTCCCTTGCTGGTAATTGATCACAAACGCAGCAGTTGTCTGAAAATGGGAGTGTACGTGTTCTTAGTGATTTTGGGGCTCGTTATAATTGGTTCTTGCTGTTTGTGCTTTTCCTTGTTGTTTGAATCAAATGTCTCGGGGAGGTTGCTTAGGTTTTTTTGGTTGGTTGAAGTAAAGGATGAAGCGTACGTTTAAAATCATCGTTAAACTGTTGGCTAGCAATGACTGTAGTATGAATAAACCGTTTCCTGCTAAACTGTTAAGTATTTGATAGGTGGAAGGAATAAAAACAGAAGTGAAGTTTGTCTATGACTGCATGTATGTTAATCCTGTAGGAATTCTGAGGGCAGCATTGTATAGGGGGACTTGGGGCGCGAGCGGCGAGGGGGCAGCAGTGAGTTGTGTGTTACCAGTCTCTAAAAGTAGTCCATGTCTCTTGGACTATGGCCAATGATCGTTTTAGAGCCAGCTCTGTCTTAATGTAAGAAGGGACTGTGGTAGTTGTTTCGATGAATGTTATTTACTAGAATTCTGTTATCAAAACCTCTCTTTTTCTGTTTAAACTAACCAGTTTGGACGCTTGCTCTGTTTTACTAATGCAAATTTGCTAAAATCTCAGACTTCCTGCAGAAGTTTGTTTTTCCAACAGCTGTGAAATACTTAGTGTAAAGCTGGCTTTTAATCCTGAGCTACAGTGGGGCTTTTAAATAGTTACACAACTGCAGCTCCAAAAATTTAGTGGAAGAGGCTGTTGGAACAGTTAGCCCTTGATGTTTTACCACTTAAATCTGTATTCTTACAGGCTTTGTGATGGTCTGGGATTCAGTTCTGTTCTTTATGACCGCTGTTGCGTTGCGTGGCGTGGAGGCGAGCAGAGGGACTCAGAGCAGTGCCACCTTGTGTCATCAGGCTGCGGAGCCAGTGCAACCCCTCTGCTGTACAAATTGTTTGGAGCTCCAGCTTCTGAATTGTGGCAAGAGGGGCACCTTTTAAAACTTAGAACTATAGAGCAGTGTGCCATTTGCTCCAGTACTGCTTTTCTCATGTTGAGGTGTAGCAATTTATTTAACTTGCCTGGCAAAGAAGTGATGTTTCATCTTGGTTATCAGAATTTCAAAAGCGTGTGAGAACTTTGGGCACAAGAGGAAGATTTTTTGGATCTGTTCCAATCATGGTAGCAGAACAGGCATAAAGAAATACTTTTTTGTGGAGGAGATCTAAGATGACCTTGACTTTGAGCTGTAGAGAGCTGAAAGTTTGAGATGTCACTTTTTCTGAAGCTGGATAGCAGCCATGTTCATCCTAGAAAAATGAAGAGCCACGTGTACTTATCATGGTCTCTGCAGTGATCCTGAAGTCAAATATTTGTTTGGCAGTATCACAGACACAAGTTATTCTGACCGCAATTTATTGAGGGCAAAGTGTAATGCCTCAGTTTGATAAGGGCAAACCAAATAATTACTTTTAAAAGCTTAGAAATTAATTTCTCAAACACTGGGGGTTTTTATTTGAAGCCTTATAAAAAGTTGTGACAGAAAAAAAAGCTTTAAAATATTTGTGTAATCTTTTTTTTTTCTTTTATTAGTTCTAGGTCCCGTTCAAGATCATATTCTCCATCTCATAACAGAGAAAGGAACCATCCAAGAGTCTATCAGAACCGGGATTTCAGAGGTCATAATAGAGGATACAGGAGACCATATTATTTTCGTGGCCGTAATAGAGGGTTTTATCCGTGGGGCCAGTATAACCGAGGAGGATACGGCAATTACAGGTCAAACTGGCAAAATTATCGCCAGGCGTATAGCCCTCGTAGAGGGAGGTCACGTTCTCGTTCGCCCAAGAGAAGGTCTCCTTCACCAAGGTCTAGAAGTCATTCTAGAAATTCTGATAAGTCATCTTCTGATCGGTCAAGGAGGTCTTCCTCTTCCCGGTCTTCCTCAAATCATAGCCGAGTTGAGTCTTCCAAGCGTAAATCTGGAAAGGAGAAAAAGTCATCTTCCAAGGATGCCCGGGCATCTCAGGCTGCAGGAGATAACCAAGGTGATGAGTCTAAGGAGCAGCCATTTTCAGGAACAGTGGCTCAAGACGCCAAGGCATCTGAGGGTTCAAAACCGTGGCAAGATATGACCACCTATGGTGCAAGTTCAGCATCAAGAGCTTCTGTGTCCGAACTTAGCCCAAGGGAACGCAGTCCTGCATTAAAAAGCCCTCTCCAATCAGTTGTGGTGAGGCGTCGTTCTCCTCGGCCAAGTCCATTGCAGAAGTCAAGCCCGCCACTGTCCAACCCGTCACAGATGAGCTCCGCTTTACAAAGCGGTGGCACCTCCTTTCAGGCAGGCTCTCATCAGAGCCCGTTTGACCATGGCTCGTCAGGTTTGAGCCCAACAAGGAAGAGCCCTGTGTGCAAAAGTCCAACGCCAATCAGTTCCATTTACAGTACATCTCAGAAGGAGGAAAGCACAGCTCCTGGAGGAGGAGCCTTCTCAAAAAGGCAAGCGATGCGTTTCGGTGTGCTGTGGTATTTTTTGACGAGCCATTTTGCATGTGTAGGTGCTCTCTGAGCGCTGTGAGGGTCCTGGGTGTGTGTGCAGGCTCCAGCTGGAAGGAGGCCCTGGGGTGTGCAGGGTGCTATACGAGCAAGCTGCCAGCTCTTTGGGCCTGGCATTGTCTGAATGACACAAAAAAATACAGAATTAGCCCTGTGTTGTAGGAAGTTGGAGTTAGTTTGCTGACTTGGGTAGTTGTAAAGATGACATAGGTTCCCTGCAAAATATTCGTAGCTTATGAACACTTGAGGTGAAGATTTTCTAGCAGCCTGACAGTGCACACTGGAAGCTTGCATTTACTTTTCAGTTAAAAGACTTTTTTTTTTTTTAGTATTGCATTCTTGACTTGCATTAGGTACTATAAACTAGAAAACTTTAATGACATCTTACTGCACGTCCTGCTGCAAGCAGCCTAAGGCAGATGTAGTTGCAGTGCTTGTGCCTGTGGATGTGGTTAGTATGAGAAACTAAAGCACCGAGCTAATCACTAAAATTAAGACATCCTTCCATACAGAAGGCATCAACTTACCACGTTTCTGTTTGCTTGGTTAGTCCACTGCAGATTTGTGCCTCAAGGTGACACTTCATTTTAAAAGATACAGTGGCATTCACAAGTGCTTTTAAGTTTTTTCTTTATTATTTTAAAAATTATTTAGAACTGATTCTATATCAAGCATATCTGAAATTAAAGAGGGGGGCGGGAAAAAGCTCTAATGCTTGTTTGTGCTTTCCAAAGCACTGAACTGATGTCCTTGGGCTTTACTGTTGGTTTCCTTGAAGCTAGAGTTTTGCTTAATGAATGCTTTAAAACATAGTTCTGATGCTTTAAAGTAGCTAAATTGTTGTTCTTATTAAAAGTGTTTTGTCTTCTCCCAGCAGAATAAATATTTTCCTCTGTTAACCTTTTTGCTTTTATTTGTATTTACAGTCTATCATGAAATATTTAGCTTACCTATGAAACTTGCATCCAAAATTTGAAGTAGCTTTTGAGGCTTTTATTTCCAGTGTGTTGTTTAAAGCAGAACAGCCCAGTTTGAAAGTTTTGATGTGTTATTCTCCTGAACCAGGTTTGTAAGTAAATAAACCAATTGGGTAAGATGTTACTATTTTCCTTAAAGTGAATCTGTGGGTAAGCTGTGTTTTATTTGTTCTTAAGCCTCATTTCATCAGTTCTGCATATCCATTTTCTTCTACATTTGCTGAATTTATTGAGAACTAGAAGTCTAAATCCAGGCTGAGTAATCTGCTTTACATGTTAACTGTTTGAGGGCCTAGAGACAGCTTTCTGTACATGCATAGCTTGGTGTTCTCTAAAATTTGACTGCTTTGAAGTATTAACCTCTTTGATTTTTAATAAGAGAACTACTGTAATGTCTGTTTTATGAACAGATATCTGGAAGAGCAGAAGACTGAGAATGGGAAAGACAAAGAACAGAAAGTAACAAATATTGAAAAAGAAAAAAATAAAGAAAAAGGGAATTTCTCTGAGTTGGGATCAACAGATGGAAAGGCAAAATCTGACTCCTATGCATCCAAAGCAGACTCTGAGAAGGGATACCGTGGCAGCCAGTCACCCAAGCGTTACAAGTTCCGGGATGAATTTGACAAGCTAAAGGTCCCAGAGTTCCACAAGGAAAGTCATTATGGCAAAGAGGAAACAGATGAGCAGGAAAAGAAAGACAAGGCAAAGGGCCGAAAAGATTCGGAATTTGACGATGAGCCCAAATTTATGTCTAAAGTCGTAGCAACTTCAAGTAAAAGTCAAGAAGAGGATAGGCCAGGAAAATGGGAAGGCGTGGTGTTCTTGCCACCTGGAAAAGAGAAGCAAAGGAAGCCTGATGAAATGGAGGAGGAAAGCTATTCTGAAAGATCTAAAAAAGAAGAGAGACCAGCATCCAAGAGAGCTGAACCAGGTCACAGGGGCTTTGTTCCTGAAAAGAATTTTAGAGTGACCACTTATAAATCAAGCCAGGAGAAAAGTTCATCCCCACCGCCAAGGAAGGCTTCCGAGGTGAAGGAGAAACCAGGCACCAAAGTAGAGGGGCTGACTCCTGGCAAATCCTCCTTTTCCATTACTCGTGAGGCCCAGGTCAATATTCGAATGGATTCCTTTGATGAAGATCTTGCACGGTAAGTATTTGCTATTTTTTGAGAAGTCTAAATAGTAATTTATTTTTTTCCCCCCATCTCAGAGATCCTCATGTGCTTGCCAAGTGTGCAGAAGGCTAAATAGTATTGCATCACAATTTGCATTTCTGTGAGATGGAGTTTAATTTTTTTTTCTGGCATTATAATACTTGTGTGACTCTCTTTTTTGGTGGTGTGAGGTTAGAGGAGTTACCAGTTTGCAGATGGTGGAATTGTAGCATGAAGATTAAACAACTTTTCCCGATGATTTCTTTGACTAGATGTAAGATTAGTTCAGAATGTAAATGCTTCTGCATCAGGTTCCACAGTACACCGGGCTCTGGCAAAAGTTTGGTACTCGGTGGCTCCTTGCTGCTGGAAGCTTAGTGGTGTGGTAAAGTTACAGTGCTGCTTAAAGGACATTTGATTCTCTGGAGTGTGTTTAACTACTCTTATTCTCAACATAGCATTACTGAAACTCTAGGAAGCTCTGAGAGCTGCTTCAGCATTGCTTCAAGAACTCTTAAGCCAGTGAAAAGTGATTCCAGAAAATACATTTGTACAGCGGTAGCCAGTAAGTGTTAATATGCACTGTGGGATGTTAGAGGTTAATCTAGAATTCAGGACCAGTAGCAGATCAAAGCCAGCTAGTGGTGTAAGGATAGGCTTGTTTCGCGGGATGTCAGGGCCTAATACCTGCACAGCCCTCCAAATATAGAATAGCAAGTGACCTGAATTATAACAGTAACCTAGATCAGTGTGTATTAGCGATGCTTAAATAAGTATCCTGCTCATGTTATTGAATGTTCTTAGGTGACTTCATAATACTACGTAAAAAATGCAGTCAGCTTCCAACTTCTGAAACATGAATCATCTGTAACAGCTTCCCTTCACCCTGTTCTCCTATTTCATGTGGCCTGTTCTTTTTCTAGTCCAAGTGGCATATTGGCTCAGGAGCGCAAGCTGTGTCGTGATCTTGTCCACAGCAACAAAAAAGAGCAAGAATTTCGTTCGATTTTCCATCATATTCAGTCTGCTCAGTCTCAGCGGAGTCCTTCTGAACTGTTTGCTCAACATATAGTGACTATAGTCCACCACGTAAGAGGTAGGTCACAAGTCCATGTACCCTCAGATGAAGATTCACCCCTCTCTTGCCCAAATAAGTGGGTTTCATGCACTCTAGTTAATGCCCAAAGAGTTGTTTTTCAGCAGATGTGGCACGGATGAGAATAACAGCTTGATTATGAATCATCTTTGTTTACATAAATAACTCTTCTCCTGGAAAGGCAGAAGGGGCGTTCTTGTTCTCACCTGAGCACTATTTAGAGAGACTGTGACTTAGAATTTGTGTATTCTAGTGAATTTGTGACTCACATGAATAAACTGTTAATGTCAAGATTGAAATTGAAATTGTTCAGCAGCATTAGTTAGAGCTCATCACCAACA
This sequence comes from Falco rusticolus, assembly GCF_015220075.1. NCBI lineage: Eukaryota > Metazoa > Chordata > Aves > Falconiformes > Falconidae > Falco > Falco rusticolus. The sequence goes on from NC_051189.1 coordinate 117,884,188, forward strand.
TGCTGCATGTGTCCTGCATCTGGATTTGACCAAGCTGTAGTACTGACGCGCTTTGTCTTTTTACAAAAATGGTATTAATATTTTGGCATTGTTTACTCAAACCCCAAACAGAGCATCACTTTGGGTCTTCAGGAATGACACTGAATGAACGCTTTACCAAATATCTAAAGAAAGGAATGGAACAAGATGCAGCTAAAAACAAAAAGAGCCCTGAAATCCACAGGTTGGTGCCATCAGACACTGTCTTAACATTTCAGGGGTAGTTTCTTAAACTCTGAAATGATTCCAGGATAATTCAAGTAAGTAACTAGCTAAAGGAAAAATAGAGGGTGTTTTAAGTAAATTTGGAAATATTGGTCTGCTTCAAATGACATCTGATATAAAAACTTCAGATTCTTCTTATGAGCAAGATCATAGGTGTGTGCTTTCTTTGCTTTTAGGAGGATAGATATATCTCCCAGTACTTTTAGAAAACATGGATTCTCTCAAGAGGAAACGAAAAGTTCCAGAGATCCTGGCTTCAAGGTGAACTGTTACTCTGATTAGTTTAATTCAACAAAATGAGTGCATTGGGCATGAACTTAACAGTGATGTTTTTGTTTAAATTACTCTCTACTTAAGTTTGTGTTTTTCTTTTAAGGATGGGCATAATTCTAAAAATGAACTACAAAGGGTTAATTTTTATTAAAAATGTATCAACAACCTTTGTGAAGTGGTTAGACTATGGTAAATGACCCCAAAGTCAATTGAGGTGAGCTTGAGAAAAAAGAGAGGATTTTTGGAACAAGTGCCCATGATGAGAGAAGAGACTTTTTGTGATATTTTTCTGCTTGTAAGTATTATTAAATCAATTGTATACATGCGATATTTCCAACCATGTTTTCAAAAAGACATGCATGTCAAAAAGAGGAAAGTAAAACTAAATACTTATCTAAACCAAATACACTATTAAGCAGATTATAGATTTTGTTCTAACAACTTACTGTACCATTTCTGTTGATTGCTGTTACTTTAACATTCAGCACTTGTTTTGGTAGATCCAGACCATTTGGAATTTAGTGTATTAGCTTTTCTGAGTAGATGAAAGTTAAGCCATTGCACTCACTGTAAACAATCATAAAAATGGCTTAACATAAAATGTTTGGGATTTTAACCTTTGTTTATTCACCTTCATACATATTTACGTTGAACGTTGAAGAGATTTTAAACAGTCCTGCTGAAACCTTACTTGTTTCATATTTGTTTTCGATTTTTTCCAAACACACTTGTGGCTTGACATGGACGATGGTGAGATGGATTTGATGGGCCTGAACTCTTGAGCATCAGCTTGGCAGAGTATATTATAAACGTGGTTTCCAAACAGCTCGCCAGCCTTCCGTGAAACAGACGTGCCCTCACAAACCCAAATAGGTGTTTGCTGTACCTCATAAGGGAGCTGCTGCTGATTTTGTCACTTATCTGTCATCCATCGTGTTGGGAGCAGTTTTATTCTCAGAGTAGAAATTAAAGCTCTTTGCCTGGGGAAAGTAGAAGAGCAAAATACCAAAACAAAACGCCTGCTCTTACTCCTGCGTTATTTGACATATTTATTTAAACAAAAAAGTATTTAGAAACTCATGTAAGTAAAAAATTTAATAGCTAGAGAATTACTAATCCTTTTGTATTTAATTCAAGACGATTAATTTGATGTATGTTGCATATCAAGTCATACAGTTCCCAAGATGAGTATTGTGTAAATAAAGTAGCAATTGCTGAGCACAGCCGTGGAGGCTGTATGTTATTGCTAGCAACTTCGCGCACAGGCTTCCCACAGACGTACTGCTACTCAGTTAAGTGTTTGTCACAACCACAGCCAGTCGATTTAGTGCTCCTGTACATGCAGTCAGCAAAATCTCATCCAGGTACCACTGGTCTTAAAGCATGCGCAGGTAACGCGACATCTCATTTTCCAAAGAAACTATCTTAAATCTGTTATTTAAGTAGTAATTTAAATAGAACTCAAAGCAAGCATTACCAGTGGGTTTTTTTAATTAGCAGTGTAAAAGAGTAATAATAAAAGCTAGTTGTTGAGTGGTTTTCATACAGCTGGTGGAGTGTCGCTTTGTGAAACACCAGGATCGGCATTAGCAGAGTTGCTAGGATTGTGTGGAAGAACGCATACTTCCATCTGTGGTGACTCCTTGGCATCTTTCACGTGGTGCCTTCCGGTCAAGGGGGAAGAAGTGCTATAAGTGACGTCTGCCGCAGAGTAAATCTTCGTGGCAGACGTATTAAAGGCTACGTATCAGTGGGACGTTGGCATTCCTCCAGGCACGCTTGGTTGCTGCATTTTAGTGGCCTCCACCTCTTACCGCTTTGATCAGTAATCACGATCTTGGGTATCTCCAAGCAGCAAGCAGCTTTTGCTTCTCCTCAAGTACTGCTTCCAGACCTGGTGATTAAAATTCCTTCCACTCTGCTAGATGATACCTGTCAGCAGGAACAGCGAGCATGCTGCTGTTCAGTAACAAACGTCCCACGGGCTGTTAGGAGTTTTTGACACGCTGTAGTTCTGATACATAATCAGTTGGATTGAATTTCCAAGTTGTTCTCATCTCTCACTGGCTGTGGTGTACAATAAGTGTCAGCTTCCATGTTTCTCCCTCCCCTATTACCAGGCTATTTATGCTAATGCTATTTAAAAGAGGAGGACAAAAAGTTAATAAGCGGTGATCTTAAAAAGCAGTAGGCAAATGGAATTCTGACAAATGACAACTTATTTTAATAGTGCGTTATTTTACATCTTAAACTGGATTATTGATTAGTATTCAGATAAACTCCTGTTGTCCAGAAGTCTGTGCAGTCAGTAGCAAAGTAATGGTGCTGAACTAGGGCGCTGTAAACCTTTGTGTTAAGCTCTCCCCTCTTCCCTGCATTTGTAGGCTGAAGGGAAATATAAGGACGACCCTGTTGACCTGCGCCTTGATATTGAACGCCGTAAAAAACATAAGGAAAGAGATCTTAAACGCGATAAATCCAGAGAATCGGTGGACTCAAGAGATTCAAGTCACTCAAGGGAAAGATCAACTGAGAAAACGGAGAAAAGTCACAAAGGCTCAAAGAAAAAGTATGTAGGAAACCTAATAGCCATTTCCTTCTACCTTTCATGTTTCTGCTGTTAAGGTTGGAGATGACATCGTGTACATACAGTTGTACACCTTTTGACATAACTGCTCCGGTGGCGTGAATTATTCCTCTACGTGTCTTCTTGATATCGTTATATCTGTCTGAAACGCTAAATAATTGTTAAAGGTAAATGAGAAGGCTCCATGTGTCAGAATGGGTGAGTCACTTTTCCTTCTTGTTCCTGTTGTGTTACAGAGAACAGCTGTGTTTAAATAACTTTGCTTTAGTGTTAATTTAATCCTTTTCTGTAAGCTTAATTTTCTGTTTGGCTAAAACTCTGTAGATGCATGCTTATCTCATAATAGATGGTGTAAACGCCTTAGAAGCAACAAGTTCTTTCTGGAGAAGGCTCGGGACCTGTGTTAGATCTGTGTCTTGGTCCTGAGCTCTCACTATGGCTTCTCCTTTTCATAGTAGGAAAAGGAGAGCATTGCACTCATTAGCAAGTGGTAGATGGTTCTGTAGCAAACAAGTCACAACTGAGTTATTAACCCTGTTAGTGTCCCCTCACCTCCATTTCCTATCACCGAAACAGGAAACACCGAAGGGTACGTGAGAGATCCAGATCCAGTTCATCGTCGTCGTGGTCTTCTCATTCAGTCAAAGCAGAGGAATATCCCGAGGAGACTGAGGAGAGGGAGGAGAGCACCACAGGCTTTGACAAGTCCCGACTTGGGACCAAAGAATTCCCTGGTCCAAATGAGAGAGGAAGAGCTAGAGGGACCTTTGTAAGTGTTCTCTACCCTCCTGCCCCAAGGATCAATTCCCAAAACGGTCAAAAAGTGGCTGTTGTGTATTGCTCTTTCACAGTTAAAGCATACCGTAAAGGAGAAACCCCAGAGTGTCTGGTTGTGGATGATGAGCCAGGATATGATCGCTCCGGGCCTGGAGCACAAACCAGGGTGCTGAGAATATAGTCTGGGCAGTTGAACTCAAGATATATGGAGCAGAATGAAGCCCGGGAGCTTTTGTGCATTAGTAATTGCTGAGCAAGCCCGATGTGCAGCATGACGTGCATCAGTCCGTTTGGGTTAGGCTACTGAAGTGACTCATCCAGTCATAACCACGCTGGTTGCAATTCTTACGCCTCAGTTACACAGATGTCTCGTGTGCATGTTGTATTGGTCAGAGTTTCTCTTGGGTGCTCTGGAAATGCCTCTACATGGCCTTAAACAGCTTCATAGAAACTGTGATGCGCTGTGTGATCGGATGAGCTAGAAAGCCCTAAAAAGTACTGACCTCTTATTTTAGTGATAGGTTAAAGGTGTCCTTGGATGGTTAGGGAAGTGATGTATCTCTTGATAGCCCTGGAAGCTGTCTGGGCGTGGGAGCGTACTGCCACTGCAACCATTTTACTTTTCTTCCATGCTTTGCCGTTGCAGCAGTTCAGAGCAAGAGGGAGAGGATGGGGCAGAGGCAACTTTTCAGGCAACAATAACAGCAACAGCGGTGGCAACAATGATTTCCAGAAGCGCAACAGAGATGAGGAGTGGGATCCAGAGTACACACCTAAGAGCAAGAAGTACTACTTGGTACGTGTCTTAAGTACCGAAACACATACGTACACTCCAGGTATATCTGGTCTTAAGTGCTTTAGAGGCGAAAGCACCAGCTGTCATTAAACTACCTAATCCACCAGGTTATGGCTTCATGTGACACTTCTTCACATGAAGCTTCTGGCTCGTGGCTGAAGTGAGCTTGTTTCTGTTCATTGTAGAGTGGTTTGCCATGAAATGAAATCCTAAAGGCCAGTTAAAGAGCATGTGTTCCACAGTATCGTGGAAAATGCAGCTTAAATCTGTTAGTCCGTGTCGCAGATGGCCTACGTTTCTTGGTGGTCTTAGCCCCAGAAAGTGTCCAGCTTCCTGGATGCGTTACTGCTGTTCTTTTTTATTTCTGGTGATAGTGGTCTGCCATACTAACGGGCATTAATCTAGGAGAATCCTCTGTGACTGCTCTTTGAAAGAGGGCTAGTTTTAAACAGACACTAATTTTTTCTTCTTCCTGATTTGGGGGACTTAAGATCCCTAATCTCATTGAATAATGCAGTACTTCAGTCTTGCACCTCAAATAAGGAAGCCTTTATTTTATTTTATTTTTGCTGCATTTTTTTTATGTTATTGAAGGCAGAATTGTAATGTTTTGGGGTATCCAGTCTCTGTACTACACTTAACGTACAGAAATAGATCCATCTGGGCCCAGTGACACAGTCTGTGTCAGGCTCCTGAAAGCAGCGTGTGTTACTAAACTCCCCAAGTACACAGCAATAAGGACTGAAGCTGCTAAAGTGCTTGATTGGTGAGAAAATAAAGGGGAAACGTGTAGAATCTTTAAATCATGGAGTTGCTGAACCAGTAATGGTACTCCAGGCCTAGACACCTGTCCCCTGCCCACCCCGAATATTTTATAAAGCGCTTTGTGTCAGCAAGGACAGGTTGCCACGCACGAAGAGCCTGTGCAGCGACTGTGCATTCCTGCCTTCACCTGCTGCTTTTCTTCCCCAGAACAAGCCAGTGTTTCTCTTTAGATGGCAGTATTCACTGCGGCGTAAACGTGGCGGCCTGGTTCGTGCTGCTGGGTGCTGTATCACAAGCTAGTTTTCCTCCTCTTACACAGTGAGTAGTCATTCTGTTTCAACTCATGTCCTTGGCTTCCTCCTGTGCAGCATGATGACCGGGAGGGCGAAGGTGCGGACAAGTGGGTGAACAGAGGCCGTGGTCGGGGTGCTTTCCCCCGAGGAAGAGGTCGCTTCATGTTCCGAAAGTCAAGCACCAGCCCCAAGTGGGCTCATGACAAATTCAGCGGAGAAGAAGGAGAAATCGAAGATGATGAAAGCGGAACAGAAAACAGAGAGGAAAAGGACAACTTGCAGACGACAGCCGAGTAGCTGCGCTGTCTGCATGTTTCCAAGAGCCCTGGCAGGAGGGAAGGAGTTCAGCACCATGCTAGTGCTGGGGATTGTCAGGGTGATCCTGAAGCACTGAGCAGAGCCCTGGAGAGGAGCTCAGAAACAACCCCGACGTTAACCGCGATTCCAGAGTTCAGCCTCCCTAAGCGTGGACTAGAACTGATAAATCATTTCTGCTTGGATCCACTCACGGAGTATATCTTCCCAAAGACTTACCTTCTAGACTGAATAAGGTCAAGTACTGGGTGAGATCCTAGATTTTCTCTCGTCTGTGACCTTATTGAATGGTCGGTTGTTTTTTTGGGTAACAGGCTTTGAAGACAATGTGGATTTTGGTTTGTGCCCATCTTAACCCAGTAGTCTTGACATTTTTGTTTCTCTTTTATAATTTGAAATAGTAAAGGTCAGGATTAACTCGCCAGTTCAAATTTTTCTCCCCTATTGTGTATTCAATTTTTTAAATTCATACTCTACTTATTTTAGGCCTTTACGTATGTAGTAACATCAATTAAATGATAATTTTGGAAACTGTTTTTGGTTCTTATAAATAAGAAAACAATGAAGCATGTGAATAAACATCTAAATGTTAACTTGTCGGGACCAAACTGCTATTTTTTTTTTAAAACTTTTTTTTTATGTAACAGTTGAGTTTAGGGCCTTTAAAAAATGATTGTTTTCCTTTTATGTTGAAAGTTAACAAAATTAGCATGGTTTTAAAAAAAAAAAAAAAAAAAAAAAAAAAGAATTACACCCTACTTCTCACCACTGTTTGTGTACACTGTTAGGCCTGGTGTGTGCTGGAGTCCCAAACTGCTTGTAGGCATTTTGTGTATCCTCTTTGCAGCTGGTTGTGAACTTGAGTGCTCTTTCCAAGGTAACATAGTTTTCTAAGAAACTTCAGAATTCTACTAGGTTAAAAATATAAAAGGAGATGAGAATTTTTCAATATTTTTTATTAATCTTTTTATAAAAAACAAAAGTCAAATCCCTCTGTGCTGGTTAAGGACGGCCGTTACAATATGTTTCTTTTTATCTTCTACTTAAAAGTATTCTGAAGAAGTTTGCAGATAGTTCTCTGGCTGAGTCAGTGAGCCTTCTCAGCAGGAGAGGCATGTCCACGCACCAACGCTGAGTGTGCACGTGCTGTAAAGACACCGCTCTCCCTCTCCTCTCCATCTCTGCCTTTCCTTCCCCAGGATTGCTGTGCTGTTTCCCCACACACACCAGCTAGAGTTTGGTTTGTTTTGACTTGAACAGTTCCTGTTTAGCAAAGCCCTGAAGTTTGTTTATGCAAATAAAATACAATAAAATAAATAGTAGGTGTAACTCTGCTTTGTTTTGTGTTCTGAGTCGGGGGCTCCTGTTGCCAGATGCCACCTGCCTTCTGATTTGGTGAGGCCAGAAGAACCAAACGCCGGTGGAGAAGCCCCGCTGTGGCAGGGTGGCTGGGAAGGGCAGCTGTAAACCACGGTGGTCCTGGAAGACCATGGCGGAGGTGAAAGGAAGCCCTGCGGAGCTGCCCCCACTGTTAAAAAGCAGCAGTTGCTAGCGGTTACTCCGGGCGCAGCGCACAAGAGGATCGCGTTTTCCACAAGAGGATCGCGTTTTCCACGGCGCTGCAGGTGGGGAACGGAACGCGGCACATGGAAGCGAGCAGAAACCCAGCCATCGCCGTGCACCAGCGATGCGCTTCCCCCGGAGCTGTGCGGGGGCAGGCGCTGCAGGGCTGGCCTTGAGCTAACCGTGCTGCAGCTGCAGGAGCCGGGCAGCACCGCGCCCTTTGTTTTGCCTTTAGCCCGCTCTGCTCTCGAGTGCCACTAACCCAGTGCCACTAACCGCCTGGAGCGGGTTTGGAGCCGTTAACGCACCTTTTAGCCCCTTTGTGCTGGCAGTAATTGCGTGGGGGGCGACACAGCTGCCATCCGTGCTGCGAAGCTGCTCCTCGCCAAGGATCACGGCGGCGGCGGCCCAGTTCTATGCCAGCACTAAACCCCAGTGCTGGTCACTGCAGCTGAGCGAGCTGGCCCTGCCTTTGCTGCTGCCGGGCGGTAAATGCTTTCCCATTGCCGCTGCCTCAGAGGAGGAGCGCTCCTCGCCGCAGGGGCTGCCAGGCGTGCAGCCTTCGCGGCGCGGCGAGGGGATGCGGGGTGGTGGCCCATCTGCCGCGTACGGACACTGTGTTCGGGGTTTCTTCTTTACAGGATGTTTTAACTGAAAGGTGCCGGAGCGGCGTTCCTGGCGGCTGTTGGTTAACGGTGTTGGCTAACAGCGGTTGAGACAGTAACGCGGGTTAACGGTTCACGTTTCCCTTCACACTTGAATTTGAGCCCTTGAGCCAACTTGAGACAAAGGGCGCCCAGTGTTCCCGGCTCCAGGTGCAGAGGAGAGCCCCCCTCCAGCTCCACAGAGCCCCCCACCCCGAGTTCCACAGAGCCCCCGCCAGCAGCTGCCTCTGCCCGGTGCGGGTCCACGGGCCCCCTCCCTGCTCCGCGGTTCAGGGTCACCACATCAAACACGTTCGGTCTAAAGCCCATGTTGGTGCCGTTGGCCTGGCCTGGCCCTGCTGGGGACCCCTGGGGCTGGTCCCGCCCTCCTGGCTGCTGCGCTGTGCGGCTGCAGGAGCCCTGGGTGCTCGCGGTTTGTGGGTTTCGGCCCCTCTGCGGTTTAGGTTTCACTTCCCCCTCCACACCGAAGGTGACAGACGTGCAGCGAGGCCGGGGCGGCTTTGAGCTGCCACCCAGGGCCGGGTGGCTCTGCTGCCTTCGTGCTTGGCTCCCTGCCCTGGCTGCCCACGCCGCCTGCCCCTCTTGGCGGCCGCCTGCGCCTGTAGCTCAGGTAGGGACACACCGCGCAAGCTGTGCCGAGAGCTCGGCGCTGGGCATGGCCCTGCTGCACCGTGGGCTGCCTCTGGGTGCTGGGCAGGGGGGCCTGGGGCCGCTGCCGGCCTTGGGGGGGCTTGGCTGCCCTCTCCTCTCCCCTCGCCGTGCGGTGTGGCACCTCCCCGGTGGCTGAGCACGGTGGGGGTGGCTGCAGAGCCGTGAATCCCCCCGCGCTCTGCCCTGGCAGCTGGAGTTGGCCGCTTCGGCTGGATCCACTGCGTAACCGTGACGGCCCAAGCCATGCACCAGCGTTTCTGAGCTGCTGAGAGCACACGCGGCTGCCGAGAGTTGGGACGAATTCCCTCCGGCTCCCGTCAGCAGCACCCAGGGAAGCGGTGAGTCGCCTGCAGTGCCAGGGCGAGCGCTGGGAGGGTGTGAGCCAGCGTTTGGGCAGGAGAGGGGCCACGACGGCGTCTGTGCGTCGGCTGGGGTCACCCTCGAGGGGACCAAGCCCACGCAGGGTGAGCGGTGCCCCTTTCTTCCCTGTGACGCTGCGGCTGGGGTCCCCGCAGGTGGCAGTGCCTGGTGGCAGCAGCCCCAGCAGCCTGGGCTGCCACATGTTACCGCTGCCGCCCTCGGCACAAGTGCCCACCTGGGTACTGGCTCTGCCAGGGCGCTTGTCCCACCGTGTCCAAGCCCACCCTGCTGTGATCCCAGACAGCCCAGCCCAGGCAATTCCTGCAGGGATTTGGTTGTGCCAAAGCCGGCTGGTGGCCTCTGGCACGGGTGGGGGTGCCGGAGGAGGAGGAGACCCCCCTGTGGCATTGCCCCGGCTCCTCATCCCTTCCTCTCCCCAGCCCTTTCCTTCCATGCTGTGGTTTCGTGATTTCCTCTGCTCTGGCCACCATGCAGCAGCCCCAGTCCCTGTCACCAAGCCACCCCACTGCTGTGGGGGGTCCCCAGGCCACCGCCTGCCCCAGGGGGTGCCAGGTCTGGGTGCAGGCACCGGGCAGCCTGTGGGGCAGCTGGCCTGGCCACGGTGGCACGGGGGTCCCCGCACTGCTCCTGCCACAAGGAGGGCCACTGTGTGTGTCCCCACGGTGAAGCTGCGGGGCAGTGATGCTGCAGTGGGGCTGGGCTGTGCCCCACAGCTCCCAGGGGGCACCCACAGCCGAGCCCCTGCCGGCCTGGGGGGCTCAGCCGCAGCAGGGACCCCTGTCCCCGCTCTCACAGGCACCTGCCCCGGCGGCGAGGCGGAGGCGCCGTGCTGAAGGAGATGCCCAAGCCCTTCCCAGTGCTGGAGGAGAAGGTGGGTGGGGGGCTCCGTGCCGGGCGGCCTGGGGGGGCACAGGGCTCTGCAAGCCGGCGGGTGCCGCCTGGGCTGGTCCCCACCCCAGCAGGTCTCTCCCGCAGGCAGAGCCGTGGCCGGCGGCACAGCACCCAGCACCCATCCTGCCGCCAGAGCTGGGTGAGTCACCTGTTCCCCACACCGTGGGCTGGAGCTGTGCCCGGGGGGGGCTCCCCTGGACTGGGGGTACTGGGGGCTCCTGGGAAGCAGCCAGACCTTGTGAGCCAGGTCCTGCCCTCCCTGCACAGCCCAGGAGCCGCAGCTCTGCCGGGCCCTGTTTAACTACGTGCCGGAACTGCCGGACGAGCTGCCGCTGCGGCGGGGAGATGTCATCCAGGTCCTCAGCAAGGTGAGGGGGCGCGGGGACAGAGGCCACCCCGAGGCTGCCCCCCGGTGCTGACGCCTGCCCTGCCTGCAGACAGGGGCCGAGGGCTGGTGGGACGGGCAGTGCCAGCACCGCAGAGGGCTCTTCCCCAGCAACTTCGTGGAACTGCTGCCGGTGCCCACAGTAAGTGGGGGCTGCGCCAGAGCCACCCTGCCCACGCTGCCCCGGGGCTCGTGTGGCCGGACCCTGCACCCCGGTGGGCTCCACAGGGCCGAGCTGCGGTGTCTGTGGGGCTGCGCCGTGCCAGCGGTCCCTACCTGCGGTCCCAGCGCTGGCCGCGCTCGGGTGCCCCATCCTCACCCAGCCCCGGTCTCCCACAGTTGAAGCTGGCGATGTCACCCCAGGACACGGAGTCCGGTGAGTCTGGCCACGATGGCCATCCAGTCCGGGGGGCTTCGGTGTCCCGCCAGGATGGCCAGGCAGCCCCACGGCCAGGTGCGAGGTGGGTTGGGGCAGCTGGGGGGCCGGCCATGCCGTGGGGCAGGAGGAGCCCTGTGGGGCACAGGGATGCAGCGTGGACCAGCACCTCGGTGCTCTCTGCTTTGACTTCCTTCCCAGCCCGGAGCCGATTTCCTCCGGCGTCACGTGCGCAGTGTGGGGCCGTGGCAGCCGGGGGAGCCTGGCACGGCACCGCACGGCACGGCCTGGTGGGCAGCCCCACGCCAGCAGGTAGGATGGAGTGGCCATGGCTGCAGGGGTCCCGTGCCCTGGGACCATCCCGGCGGCAGCCCCTGCATGGGGCCGCGCTGCTCCTGCGCTGCGCTGGTGCCCTGGGGGCTGGGGGAGCCGCCAAGGAGGGGCAGGGGCTGGTGGGGTGCTGGGCTGCTCTGGGCACCATCTACTCTGTGACACCGGGAATGATGGAGCACAGGGCAGCTCCCCGTGCCCTTGGGGCCAGGTGCCTTCATCCCCATCCTCATCCCCCCATCCCTCATGGCTGCAGCCATCTCTTCGAGTAGACGAAACCCGCAGGCACGTTTGATGTCTGTGAGGCCGCCATGGCAAGGGCCGTGCTGGTGGCAGCAGGGACGAGGCGGCATCAGGGCTGCCAGCTCGCCGGGGGGACAGGGTGGTGCATGGGCACATGCCTGTGGCCTGACGCCCTGTATCCCACGCTGCTGGGGGGCCCATCCTGGTGGGACCCCGGGGCTCGGTGGCAGAGGGATGCTGCTGCGCCATAGGCAGTGGCAGGACAGCATCCTGCCCGCGCCGCAGTGCTGGTGCTCCGGGGGAGGTTTGCAGCCACCTGCTTTGCCGCATGCAGAGGAAGCGCCGACCGCAGCGGGGCCGGGTGCGGGGATGGGTGTGGGGATGGGTGCAGGGATGGGTGCAAGGCTGGCTGTGGGGCTGGCAAGAGGGGTGGCAGCCCCCAAACCAGCAGACAGGGCCCATGGCACATGGTGCTGGGGGCAGTGTGGCAGAGCTGCCATGGGGCTGGTTGGTCCTGCTGAGCATCACCGCTGGCCCTGGCAGGTGTGTGAGACGGTGCTGGCAGGAACCACGGGCCCAGGAGCGCTGTGGAACCCTGTGTCCCACCGGTCCTACCTATGGGCAGCTCCTACCCAGCACCCCCAGTCCCTGGGGACCCCGGCAGGAGCAGGGTGCAGGGATGTGGGGAGTTAGGGATGGAGTGGGCCCTGGAGACGGTGTCCTGGTGGTGGTGGTGGGGCTGCCCCCCCCAGCCGAAGGGTCCCTGGGAGAGTGGCCATAGCGAGGGTCCTTCCCGCAGCGCCTGGCCAGCTCCTGTGCCCCCCAGCAGCCCGTAACCCAGCCAAGGAGGAGGCGGGCGAGGAGCGGGAGCAGCCAGGTGAGTCCTGGGCCTGGGGAAGAGGGAGGGACAGGGACGGGGGGCACCCGGGATGGGACCCCCATGCCTGGCGCAGGTCCCTGGTGCCACCGGGCCACAGCTGGGGCTCCCGGCAGAACGTGCTTCCTGGGTCCTGGGTGCCAGCCCCAGCCGGGTCCTGCCTCCCCTCCCCAGAGCTCCCAGCACCGGCGAGGATGGAGCCGGCCAAGCTGCCCCCCAGCAAGAGGATGGCTCCCGCCCCCCCTGTCCCTGCCAAGGCCAAGCTGGCCCCCGTGCTTGTGGGCAAGTAAGACGCACAGAGCTGTGCCGGGGCGTCAGGGGCCACCGCGATGCCCTCAGTGCCCATGTCCATGCTTGGTGCCTGGAGCGGGGCTGGTGGCTGCCCCACCGGGGGGCTGAGCACGGTCCGGCTGTGCCGCTTCACCCCCTCTGCCGTCCCCAGGCCCAGCAGCCCCCAGCCCAGAGCCTCGGCTGATGCAGAGCGGGGCAGAGCCGGTGACCCAGGTAGGAGCTGGGTGCCAGCACCGGGCGCTGCTGCCATCGCCGCGGCCTGTGCCAGCCCCAGGTGCCAACGCTCTCTCTTTGGCAGATGCCGATGGCTTCAACGTGGTGCCGGTCACCACGGCCAAGCTGAGCCACCCCACCGCCACACGCCCCCGGGTACCCGGCCAGCGGCCACCCAGGCTCTCCCTGGGGAGCGGGGGGGGTCCCTGCGGGGGGGAGCAGCCCCGGGGGCCACCTCACGCCAGGCTCTGGGCCCCTCTCCCCACGGCGGGGCAGGTGCCCGGCCCACCATGGAGTGTGGAGGTGCCGGCGGCACCGTGGCCGGAGGAGAAGCTTGCCCTGGAGGACCTGAAGGCTGAAGTCCGCTCCCTGCACATCCTCGTGGACCTGATGCGAGTCCAGCACCTGTGAGTGGGGCTGGGGGTGTGGGGGTGGGTGCTGGTGGGGGTCCCCAGCAGCTCCTGGCTGCTCACTGTCGGGTCTGGCCCCGGCTGAGCCACCTCACGCGTTGCAGGCGGGACCTGGAGGACATGCGGCTGGAGATGTGCCAGGAGCGGGCCAAGCGCCAGGCGCTGCAGGTGAGTCCCCTGCTGGGGGGTGCCCCTGTGCCGGGGTCCCCAGAGCCCCCCCCGCCTCACAGCCTCTCCCCACAGGCAGAGATTGAGCGGGTGAGGAAGGTGCTGCCCTGCTAGCACGGCCGGGGGCTGCAGTGCCCACCCCCTGTGCTCCCGGGGATGCAGGGCACACGGGGGTACGTGGCGCTGCGGGCGCTGTGCCATGTGGCCCCCAGCCCCACTGCCCCCAGCCCCATTCTGCACTGATCAGGCACGAGAGCCCCCCTGCACCCAGACGCTGCTGTGCAACAGCCCCCGGGGGTACAGAGATGGTTTAAATAAACTGGTTTGGATACAGAGTGCTGCAGGGGTGCTGCAGAGGGCAGAGCCCTGGGGGTCTGCTGTGGGCTGCCACGGCCCTGGGGGTCCTGCCTGGGTGCAGGGGGTCCTACCATGGCACAGGGGTTCCTGCCTGAGCACAGGAGGTCCCACCACAGCACAGGGGGGTCTTACCATGGCACAGGGGGGTCCTGCCCTGGCACTGGGGGCCCATCATAGCACAGGAGGTCCCACCACGGCACAGGGGATCCTGCCCAGACACAGGGGGTCCTGCCCCGGTACAGGGGGTCCTGCCATGTCACAAGGGTTCCTGCCTGAGCACAGGAGGTCCCACCACGGCACAGGGGGTCTCATCATGGCACAGGGGGTCCTTGGCACAGGGTGTCTCACTATGGCACAGGGGTTCCCGCCTGAGCACAGGGGGTCCCACCATGGCATAAGGGGTTCTGCCTGGGCACCAGGGGTCCCACCATGGCACAGGGGGTCCTGCCTGGGTACAGGGGGGCCCTACAAGGGCTGGCTCACCGCAGAGCGAAGGGCAGGAGCGGGCAGTGCCCGGCCCCCGGTGCTGGGTATGGATGTGCCAGCAGTCACAGGGGCTGCAGACTCTGGACAGCGCTGGGGGCTGAGTGCCGCCCCCCCCCTTATCCCGGGCTGGGATGCAGAGCGAGATCCCGCAGCAGGGCTGGGGCAGCACCTCCTCCTCATCCTCCAGCCCCCGCACCATTTCCCAGCCCCAGCACATCCTGGCCTCCAGCCACCGGCGTGGGGCTGGGAGAACATCTGGAAAACATCTGGATCCTGCTGGCGCTGGCGGCACGGAGGACTGGCCTGGGAAGGAGCTATTTTTATAAAGCTGCAGCGGAGGGGGCTGGAGAGGGGGTGGTGGGGCCCTGCACCCCGCGGGGCTGGGACGGTGCCGGGAGCTGGGCAGGATGCGGCCCAGCCCTGTGGGGAGCAGCCCGCATCCCTGGGGAGCACCGGCCGCCTCCAGAACCCAGTGGGAAGCATCCGCCCCGGCCCCCCGGGAGGGCGCTGGGTCACGGCCGGGCGGTGCCGGAAAGGCCATGGCTAATTTTAGTGGGATCATGGGGAGGGAACCGGCCTGGGGAGGCAGCCATGGCTGGACCCCCCAGCACCGTGTGTGCTGTGCAGGGCCCGCAGCACGCTGGGCTCCAGGTAGGGTGTAACAGCACCATGTTTCTGGGGCAGGACCCCACAGCTTACACAGATGTACAGCCCGGCCACGACCCATGGGGATGGGCATCGCTCCGGTGCTGAGCCAGCGGGGCCAGCACCCGCAGCTGAGCCTGGCAAGGTCTGCCCTGTCCTTGTCCTCGTCCCTGCAGCGTCCCGGGGCTGCTGGGCTGGTGCCAACAATCGTACCAATGGCTCAAAGTGCATCGTGTCCCGCTGCGGCGGGGGCAAGTCTGGCCCTGGGGGTGCCCGTGACACCAGGGTCTGGGTGGCTCCTCCAGCCCAGGGGCAGTGTGCAGCCCCCTCCCCCCCGTCCTCCCTGTCTCCTGGCCCCAGAGCGGGTCCTAGGCAGCTCCCGGGGGCGGCACGGCGCTGGGGGGCAGCCAGGCACAGCGCTGGGGCAGCTGCCCCACGCTGGGGCTCAGTAATAGTGGACACGGCCCAGGGTGCCGGTGCCCAGGATGTCGGGCTGCCCGTTGCGCCAGATCTCGCGGATGATGCGCTCACGCTCCTCCAGCCGCTGCGCCCGCTCCAGCTCCTCCGCCGAGGCGAAGACATTGACGGCCAGCGCCCCGTCCCCGGGGCCGTGACTCTCCAACGGGATCTCGGTCACCGGCAGCAGTGACTCGGATGCCGCTCGGTCGACGGTGTCCTCCTCTTCCTCATCCTCATCCTCGTCATCATCCTCCTCGTCCTCGCTGAGGTCCCTTGGGCGCGGCGGGGGGCGCGGGTAGGGCTGGCAGGAGAGACGCAGCACCAGCAGGCACAGGGTCAGCACCAGCCCGAAGCAGACGCCCAGCACGAAGTAGAGCCCGAAGCTCTCGGGGTGGGCTGTGGGGAGAGCAGAGGGGGTGAGGGACAGGCCCATGCCTGCCACGGGGCCCACGGTGGCCCTGGGGTCCCCGTCGCATCCCTCACCTCGGATGTGCGCGTATGCGGCCATGCTGTTGCTCAGCAGCTCCATGTCCCGCCTGCGGCTCTCCATCCCGTGCCCGCTGCGCTCAGTGTCTCCGGGGGTGGCACGTGCTCGGCATCTGCAGGGGACGGGGGCTGAGCAAGGCGCTGCTGGGGGCTGGAGCCCCCCCGGTGTCCACTAGCCCTTTTGGGGCCACACCTGGTGGCCACCGTGGCCCAGAGGCTCCCCACCGAGCTCCGGCAGGGCTGGTGCTGGGGCTGCTGTGCCCAAGGCCGAGCCCTGCAGGTGCCCGGGCGGAGCCGCCGCGCTCCCACCGCCCCTCCGTCCTTCCTGTGGGACCGGGGCGGATGCGGCTCCTCCAGGACAACGCGGCGTCAAGCGCATCTGCGGCAGCGGGCCAGGCCCTCCATCCCCTGCCCCGGGCATGGGCTGTGGGGCTGAGCTCAGTGCCAGGGTCCCAGCACAGCTCTGCGAGGCTGCCCGTGCCCGTGCACACACACACACACACGTGTGCCCCCAGCAGCCCCTACACACACACAGACAGACAGACACACACACACAGACAGACACATGCACACACACGTGCCCCCCAGCAGCCCCTCCGTGGCAGTGCCCCCCCCTCCCCGTGCTGCTCCCAGCCCAGCTCCAGCCTCGGCTGTCTGTGGCGCGGGGGCAAGGACCAGGCACGGTGCAAAGGCCGGGGGGGTGGGCAGCAGCAAATGCCGCCGAGCCGGGGTTGACCCTGCGCCCCCCCCAGCTCCTGCCACAGCCTGGAGCAGGACCGAGGGGCACTGCTGGCCCCCCTGTGTGATGGAAAACCCTCTCGGCGGGGCTGGCCACGGCACAGCCAGACCCTGGGAGCTGGGGGGGGGGATGGGGGCGCCCTGGGCTGCCTCCTCCCTGACACCCTGTGGGGATGGGGGTACCTGGGCCCTACACTGGGGTGCAGGGGTGAGCACCCACCTCCCCCTACCCAAAGGCCCACCTGGCCCCCAGCAGCTGAGCACCCATCCCTGCAGCCCCTCGCTACCCTCATGATGCTGGTGTGGGGTAAGGTCCCCCTCGGCCGCGGGGTGCTGTGGCCCCCCAAGGTGTGGGGCTGGGCAAGCGGGCAGGGTGGGAGGCGACGCAGCACCTGGCCCTGGCAGGGGCCGAGCTCATTTCCCAGAAACAGCTCGGCGGAGGGAGGAATGAGGAAAGAAATGCAGAAAATGTGACACATCAGCAGAACCGTCCCCGGACAGTCCAGTGCTGCGGGGCCACTGCACGTCCCACTGCTGGGCAGCCCCTCGCAGCGGGACACCCCAAAACATCAAAACATGGCCAGCTGTGTCCCCAGGAGGGTCCTGCTGCCCCCCCCACGGGGCTGCCACACCGCCAGCCCCTGTCCCGGCGAGGGGGCCGGCTGGGAGCAGGACAGCCCTGCTGTGGGGCTGGAAGGGCAGAGCCCCACCATGGGGCTCCCGGGACCCCCAAGTCCTGCTGGTGGCAGAGCTGCTGGCAGGGGCACCGCAGGGCTGGCTCCAGGGCCACGGGGGTGCTCAGCACCCGCAGCTGGGCGCCCACGGCCACGGGCCATGGCAGGCTGGGGGTCCGTGGCTGCAGCTGGGTGTGAGGGAGCCCGGGGACAGGCGGGTGCTGAGTGCTGGGTGGAAAAGTGCTGAGCCCCCACCGGCAGAGCGGGAGCTGGGTCACGGCGGGCCAGGGCTGCGCTGCAGGAACAGCCCCGGAGCACTCAGCCCCGCGTCCCCAAGGGCCAAGCCCTGCGCCCCTGAGCCCTGCATCCCCGAATCCCGCGTCCCCAAGGACCAAGCTTTGTGCCCCCATGCCCCCAGCCCCACATCCTCAACCGCTGCATCCCCGAGCCCTGACTCTGCATCCCCAGGTCACTGCATCCCCTGCGCCTTCCAGCCCCACGTCCCCACGTCCCGGTTCCCCGACACCATGGCCGAGCACCTCGAGCCAGGGCCGGGGCGCAGACGCGATCCCACCGGGGCTGTCAGGGCTGAAGGGACGGGGGGTGCTGGGGTCCCTCGGGATGCCCCGTCCACCCCACGGTCCCCTGCATCCCCCAGCCCCACGCCGTGCCTGGGGGCCGGTACTCACCAGGATGCGGGGTGGGAAGGCAGGAGCCGCCGCACTTTGGCTGGAGGGAGGGAAGAGGGAAAGGTCTGTTCAGCATTAACGCTGCAGCAACAGGAAATAGTTCGGAGGCGGCTGGCGGTCAGCGCTCCCCGCCGGAGCCAATGGCAGCCCCGGCCCGACGCCCAGCGGGGCGCGAGGCCGCGGTTCCCCCGGGACCCCCGGCTCAGGCCCTGCTGCGGAGCCGCCCCGGAGCCGGGAGCTCGGGCTGTGGGCAGCCCCCAGCCCCATCCTGCCCGTGCCAGCGCCCACCCGGCAGGGCCAGGCCTGGGGCTGGCAGTGTGGGACCCCAGCCCGGCGCGGGGGGCTCGCAGGGCGGTGCGGGCGCTGCGGTGGGCTGCAGCCCCGCACGTGGCACCACAGCGCCGCAGCGCCGGGTGCGTGGGGGCTCCTGGGGCAGCCCCGGGGAGCTGTGGGGACGGGCAGCACCCTGGCCCTGTCGCCGCTTGGCCACGGCACGTACCGCTCGGAAGCAGCAGAGGCGCGGGGCAGAGCCGAGGGCACGGGCAGGGGGCTCTACCCCACCCACATCAGCCCTGGACCTCCAGGACAGAGGCTGCGTCCCACGGCTGGCCCCAGGGGACCACTCCAGGCTGTACCGGGATGACCCGGCTCTGCCAGGGCAGCTGGGGCCCACAGGGCAACACGGGGCTGCAGGCCCCCCCTGCTGCATCCTCTTGTGTGCCCCCCCCCAGGCACAACAGCCCCCCAAACCCTTTTCAGACCCACCCCCCCATCCCCGCAGGGTCGCTGCGCGCCGGGCTCTCGGTATGAAGTTTTATTGCCGACATGCAGGAGTAGTTTCGATGTAGTACAAAAATAATGTCTTTATACAAATTTTTTTCCTTTTTTTTTTTCTTTTTTTTTTTTTTTTCTCTCCTTACAATAGGCTCCTTCCCGCAGCACGGCCCCTCTGTCCACACCCCCAGCCCCTTCTGCCCTCCCCATGCCACCCCCTCTTCCAGTTTAATACAAGTATGATTTACTGGCGATGACTGGTGCACAGGAATACTGGGTATGATATAGCCTTGCAGAGTCCCCAGAATATTGCTTCAACTTTGGGGGGGGGGAAGGGTGTGTGTGTGTGTGTGTGTGTAAAAAAAAAAAAAAATCAGGAGAACAAGACAGGAGAAAACCAGATGGAGAGAGCAGAGCCCAGCTGGAAGGTCCAAACCCCACGGGTGCTCAGGGGCTGGGGGTCCCTACTCTGTTGCTGGTGGCACAGGGGGGTGATGGGCACACACTGGGGTGTACTGGGACAGACCCACCATCTTTAAAATAAATAAGGCTAAGACTTCAGGCTACTGGCTCAGCTGGCTGGGGTTGGTGCAACTGTTCTAGTCTGTATTAGTGTTCACAATTCCCTGCCTGCCCGCTGCCAAGCCGCACGGCTTCGGCGAGTTCGCAGGCAGGATGTAATGCCCGACGCTGCCAAGGAGTTTCAGGTCAATCCCTATGTCCCCACAAAGATGCCCGTAGGTTGGCCCAGGCTAGACTCAGTCTGCTTCCCCAGCCCAAGGCAAGAGAAGGCAACAACATGCTACAAATAGATCAGCTACTTGCTCCCTGCCCACAATCACTGCGGGGGGGTAGAGCTGGCCCCAAAAAGCAGGGCCAGCCCCCACAGCCAAAGCCACAGCAGCTTTTCCCATCCCTGCTCACACCTTTCCTTGTGTCCAGCCCAAGGCTGGCAGGAGAGGGTGATGCTGGAGCTGCCACGGGGCTGGGAGCAGCCAGGAGCAGGCAAAGGTGGCAGCCGGAGTGCTGGTGCCTGGAGCAAGAGCCCTGGCTGGGGTCCTGTGAGCCCTGGGACCTCTGTGTGAGAACAGTTCATCTGGCAAGACAGGCATCCAGTTCACAAAATGAGGCTCAGAAACAATCGTTCCTGTTCTCAGCACAGGCAAACACTCTTCCAGTGGCATTAGGTGACAAACCGGGACATCCTTCTCCCACCGCAGCACCACGCAGGGGTGGCAGAGGCAGCCCCAGGTTTGCATGGCGAGGCTGGGATGGCAAGATAAGCTAGGGAACAAATACAGTAGAGACTTCAGCCAGCCCCTTCCTAAATCTAGGCAGATTATTTTGGGAAGCTTTTTCACATTATAACTCATATATTATATCTGTACCACAACTGAAGTGTGAAAATGCTAAATCAGAATTAATGCAATTTTAACTGCACCTTAGATAAGCTACTGAAAAAATAAGATTAAATCATATATCCTTATGAAACTAAAAGAATCAGTGAAAGGTGGGTAAGAGGTCAGAGGCCACACCGGGCCGAGTCCTGCAAAATCTTTGACAAGATCCAACCTTTGCAGCGATCGCCTGCAAGGACAACTCTTGCCTGAGGCAGTGGCCGGGCTCTCCAGGCAGCCCCCGGTCACACCAGGTAACTGGGCGGCTGTTTGTGCCGCTCACAAAGGCCTTGGCACACTGCAGCCCACACACGGCCACTGAGGGTTAGCCAACACAGCCAAACCAGGTGGCACGTTAAGGACAAAAAAAAAAAAATTGATGCAGATGAAGGGAAGTGGGAGGTTTCAAGAAATTCTTCCTTTCGAGAAACCCTGATAAATCTAAGCTTATTCAAACCATATGGAGCGAATGCAATCAGCCGACTCTCCGTACTGCACAGCCGCAACTCTTGTGCCAGCAAAACCAGCTTCACCCTTGGTAGTCTTCTCCTTTCCCACAGGCTTTGCTCGATCCAGAGAACAGCATGGTTAAAAAGACAAGAGAGGTAGATTACAGTCATGATTAAAAGCAGATTAGTCATCTAGGCTTCAATTTAAAAAAAACAGATTCCAGAAGATGCCAAGAGGTTGCTGCTTCCAAAACTAGCTTTTTCAAAAGTCTCCCTCCAGAGCGAGTGTGAGTGCGTGTCCCCGAACAGAGCTCAGAAGAATTGCTACATTATTCTCCATCACGGGACACCGGTATTGCTGTTGAGCTGTAGTAGGCGACGTGAAAGGCAGACTGCAGGATGGTGCTTGTGCTCTCGGATGTGTGGGAAGCTACTTCCGAAGGTACCTCTGGGCCAGGATAGCTGCGTCCAAAGGGTTCATGGGCTGGGCGTCATGGCCCAGGCGTCGCACCGGGGGGATGTTCCCAAACTGCCGCTTCTGTAGGAAGCTCTTGGCCTCATGCAAAGTGTTTTTCTCCTCAGCCAAGAGCAGCTGCTGCCTCATGTAGTTCTCGAACTCGTACTGCGAGCACTCCTCCGTCACCTTCACCTGCCACAGAACCACCCCGTCAGAGCCACAGCAACACGCAACAGGCCCACAGCTCCTCTCCCGGTTCTCCTGAGCTACCACGGGATAACTGCAGTCTCGATGCAAGACTCCTGCTGCCAGACGTACAGGCAGGACTCCCCGCAAGCCATTAGCGCCACCAGGAACAGAGGTCTGGAAACCTCAGTGGCTCTGTCCTGCTGCAACTCATCCCAACCCTGCCAGACAGTCAGAGGCTGCAGCTGTCTGACCCCGGCTCTCACATCCCACCCGCCCCACCCCCCCCCAAGCCCAGCGGAGGGATTTCTGATGGCAACACCAACTGTGGCATCGCAGGCAAAGTGCCTACAAGGCCGTCCCTGGGCAGTGAGGTCACCAACCGTCCCTTCCAACGTGAAATACACTGGCAAGAAAACAGGATGTTTGCTCTCACTGCAGAGCTCACTGGAGAGCCCGAGCCAACGCTGCTGCCTCTTCCTGCCTCTCCCAGCACATGCAAACTCTCAGCTGCATGCAAGGGAGTGAGCGCTGCTCCGAGAGGAGCGAGCTAGGGGCGGCTCCAGGGCCCGCGAGCTCACTTCCAGGCAGCATGGCCAGCTGGATGTGACTCCCAGTCCCAGCAGCGCGAGCCTTTCCTTCCACTGCACACAAGGCAGCGATGCACTCTTGTCACCTTGCAGAGCAGCAGCCACAGCGGGGTCCTCACCGCCCTCCCCTCGCCAGCTCGGGGGCCACAAGGAGCTGCCACCTCCTTCCATTACCGACTTGGCACAGCGGCACGGGAAAGCAGTTCCATGGAAAGCAAAGTAGGAAAACCTACCTCTTGGGGGTTTTCAGGGTTAGCCACTTGGTCATCGATGTCTGGCACCACTTGCAAAGGGCCACTCAGCGAGGACATAGACTGCCTGGAGGGAGAGCAGAGTGCCAGGGATTCGGAGCGCAGCACTGGCTTGCCCACCCTCACCCCACACCCCGGGCACAGTAACCCTGCCTGGCTGGCCACCCGTGTGGCACAGGGCTGCCAGGATGCCACACCAGCCACTCCTCCTAAAGGACACTACGCAAAATTCAATTTCCCTGGTATGAAATCACATTATAATCCTCAGAGCCACCTTTTTTTTTTTTTTTTTTTTTTTTAAACAGGATGTGGAACACTCTAACCCTTGCATAGGTAGGAGAGAAAACAGCCACAGCTCCAAAAATCACAGCCTTCACTGCTGACTCAACAGGCAACAACAACAACTTTGCCTGGGCATGCTGTGCAGCACAGACAGAAGGTCGCAGGGCTGACAAGAGGGCTGCACCAAACAAACACTGCCAGGATCAGTTTCTGCTGGAGTGTGCTACTGGAATCTCATCCCAGTTGGTTCATGCCCGTCCTGGAGTCAGATTTACCCTCAAAAGGCATCCCCCCACCTCGCCTGTGTGGTGTTCCCACCTGTGACGGCATCTCCTGCTCTTCTCCTCTAGAAGTCTCGTGACTGCTTTCACTTAAAGGACAACGCAGTGCTAGTTACAAGCTTGCAGGAAGTCTCTCTGCATTTGGCTGCATCTGTCTGCATGTGTAAGATATTCCTGACCATCAGACTTCATTTAAAAATCAGATCTGGGGAGCACAAGGGGGACACGGCAGAGGCCCTCCCGTACCCCAGTACTGTTTTGTAATGTTACTGCTCTACAGACTCCAACCTTGGTCAGTGACATGCATTTGTACAAGCCGCTCTGGCTGTATCTATCAGCAGACACCAGTGGCTGAGACACAGGATTTAAAGCCTTTCTTGCAGTTCCCACAGATCCTCCCCTGGTGTCCTGTTTGGCAGCAGTCTGCTGGCCACAGCTGGAATAACACAGCCTGTGGCCGGAGACACCATGTTCCTGCCTCTCTGCTCTTGCACATACCATGATGCTATGATGGAGCTGAGAGAATCCAGCACTTCAGAAGCTGTCAGACGCTGCTGCGGATCCAAGACCAGCAGTTTTCGGATCAAGCACACAGTGTTTTCTGAGACCCGTCCATCCCTGGGAGAGAGAACACACAGTGACCCTGAGCGTCCGAGGTGGGCAGAGGCAGCAGCAGGATGGATGTGCTGGGAGCACAGGTCAGGAACCAGAGGAGCCGCTGCTGCCCTGACAGAGACCCCAGAATTAACCAGGAGGCTGATTCCCTGTCCCTGCAGCACGGAGGCCTTCACACAAGACGTCCCAGCTTTGTTACTGCTTCCTTGGTGTCTACTGCATACGGTCTTTGTTCTCGTTACTGCTGCAACCCTCAGGGGCTTTGAGGGAAGCCCCTCCAGCGCCAGCTGTCCCAGTAAGGCCCAGAGCACCACCCACACAGGCACCAAGAGAAGGGCCTCCCCGGGACGGGCTGTACTCACTCAGGGATGGTGTACTCGGCAGCCTTGATTTTGCGGAAAAGCTCCTGAGGTATGCTGTCGTAGAAGGGGAACTGGCCATAGAGCATGGTGAAGAGCACCACACCCAATGCCCACATGTCACTGGGTTTTCCACGGTACGGCCGTCCTGCAGGGAGCAAGGAGAGACAAAACCACCATGCTTTACAACACTGCTTGCCTCTGCTGCCCACCACCAGCAGCAAAGGCACTGAAGTAACCTCTGCAGGTGATCCTGTTTTCTAAGCATTGATCAAAATGCTCGACTTCCTATCACAAGACACTAAGAAACTCTTTCAAAGGTGCATCCTTCATGAATAAGCAAGTTGTTCACCTCCACACAGATGTCTTCCCTTCCCCTACAGAGCAGGGCCGTCCCTGCTGAACAGCCTCGATCGGAGCCAAGAGCATCCAGGAATCTGAACCCCTCCGTACCGTGCTGGAGTTCTCACTTCACTCCCCTTCCCCATCCCAGCAGACTGTCACCACCGGGAGCTCCTGAGCCTCACAGGCTCCGCAGATGCACCCTGCTGCAAGCCTGGGCCAAAGGAGAGGCCGAAGGAGAAGTGAATTTAAGAGCCAGCGAGCAAAAGGCAGGCGGAGGCAGGGAAGAAAGCCCAAGAAGGATAAGTGCTCTTCTGGTGGAGTAGCCAAAGATCAACACCAACCTCACCACCCCAGCTGCACATGAGATCTGCGTGGAAGCACAGACTAAGACTCTCCACACCCAGCTCAGACTGAGCTCATCGAGATGGGACTCTGCCTCTGGGACAGATCCAGCACACAGCCACCAGAGCCTGCTGTGAAACCACCGAGGGCGCGCGAAGGTGCCTCTCCTGCACGGAGGCATCCCCAAAAGCTGCTGCAGCCCTGGGATTCGCTCGATGGAAATGCTGCTTTGAAGCCCCTTCAATCACACCATAAATCAGCAAACAGCAGCACGCACGAGGGTCAAAAAATTAAACGCCAGTGCCGTACCACAGCACAGGACTGAGGGAATGACTTCCTCTGACTCACGCAGTGAGTCACTGCTGCAGCATTTGTTATTTGTACTAATTATTCTTTGCTTTATACGCTCAAAAAAAGGCACCTCTCCCTCCTCCTCCAGCTTTTCCTGTGGTGACATTTCACCAGCCATAAAATACAAGCCATCTCTTAGCAGAAGACAGCTCCTCTTGGAGACCTAAAACAATGATTAATTCTTCAGGCGTTTTAGCTTCCCCTTGCAAAGGAACATTAGCAATACAGACAGAGGGATGCTCAGTCTGAAGCTGGTGGTGAAGCTTGGATGTCCTCAAGTAACTTTTCTCTCAGTACTCGGAGGGGAACTGCAGACTGAGCCATTTTGCTCTGGAAAACGCTCTTCCAGAGTGTTGGGCTGCAGACACCCAGCAGGTAAGGGCTACCGGCAGGGCGGTCAGAGCCCGAGCGCAGTGCGATCACACCCGGCGTCAGGCCAGGCGGTGCTCCAGCGGGAAGCAGTCCTGCAAGGATGGCTGCGCCTTGCAGGGTCTCCAACGGCCTCAGCTGTCGGAGAAGTCAGCAAAACCAGCCTGTCCAGTCCCTTGTGCCGTGACCCACGGACAGGCCAGCCAAGCCACCACCAAGAGAGCCATTAGAGGAAACGTGGGCGCTTGCAGCTGAGCTGTGCTAGCAGGGAGGGCAACAGGGCTGAAGTCCAGGACAGAACAGTACCCTGGACGAGCAGGAAGGAGCAGCTCCATGCAGCCTTTACTAGACACTTGAGCTGCAACCGCTCCAAGCTCCTGCAGAGCAGTTGGCTCGTATCATCCATCTGGTTAGAGGGGCCTCAGGATATCCTGCAGAACAGGAAAGGCCTGCAAAAAACACATGTTCCACCTCCCTGCCTGCCTCTGCTCCCTTCCTGGCTTCGTCCTGCCCAGGAGGGAAGCAGCCTCAAACCTGCCTGGCAGATCACAACGGAAGAGCTCAGCTACATTTATTGCTGCTGCCTGTAAACCTGACAACAAACTTACTAAAGCGAGTCCACTGGGTCTGGAGGTATCAGGACTAGCTCCCTCTGAGGGCATTACTGAAATACAATATAGCTCAGGATACCATAAACAATTCTTCAGCAGAGGTGTTTTCAGTATTCCAGGTGTTATCCTCACATAAACAAATGTGACAGACTGGCAAGGATTCTGGCTTTCACACCAGCGCACAGTGCTGCCCAACAGACTGCTGACTTTTCCAAAAAACAGCTGGTGCTGATGACCTGCTGTCCAGTTTTAGGCAGCTTCCCATCATCCAAACCCTACCTCAGCCCTGTGGATGGATAACCCTTAGGCAGGTGGGATGTACTAGGGGTGATCTTGGACCACAGCGTGCAGTTCAGCTTCATCCAAAGGGAATTTTATCTGTGCTCACCAGTACTCCACAACATGAGCTAACGCACAATAACTGAAGTCTCCATAGAAAGATGTAGATATGCACAGTCCCAGCTGCAAATGCACCTTTCAACACTGTCCAGCTCATCTGGATGAAAAGAAAGTAAAAAAAAAAAAGCAAAAAAGCCCCCAAACAATGCCTCTGTCACTACACTGACAAACAGGACCACCACCGCCTGCTCAGCAGAAAAGCTGGTACAGTAGCAGACCTTAAGAGCTCATGGAAGAGAAACCTCCTGAAGCAATTAAATAGACAGAAACCACATCTGTTCCTGAAAGTTCCATGCACTGGAAACAGTTAAAAGGCAGAAGGACATGAGGGAAAGCTGCTCGGTGCCAGACTTCTGCTTAAGGGCTCTGCTGGAGACACGGCATCGGCCAGGCTGCTGGAGACAAGATACAGCCCAAACAGACAGCTGGTCTGGCCCGGTGTCATCGTTCCTTTATTTTTAAGTAACTCCTCCCAGTGGGCCCAGAAGCTGCCCAGAGGGTCAGTAGTTCCCTTCTGGAAGCAAGCAGCAGTTGCAGCAACTGCTCCTCTTAGCGTACGGCCTGGAACAAACAGACGTGATGGTGGGATTTGGGCTGACTGCCTCTTCGGCCTGGGGATTTACCTGCAGCTTAAGTGAAGCCTCAGGAACAGGATTCAGACATGGGAAAGAGAACATCTTGTGTGCAGCCAGCCTTATTTAGGAGCAGGCAGGAAGCTTTTAATTAGCTTTGAAGTTCAGACTAGCCTTAAGAAAAAAGTTACACTCTCTCCTTCCATCCATACTTTCCCAGTTGGAAAGAAACAGACCAAGTCTCATAACTGGACCCTAATTAAGAGGCTCTCACAGAAGGCCGGTTACACATGGGAACAAAACTAAGTGGTTTTCATGTATTGTCAAGAGCCACAAACAAAAGTAGTGTAGGGGCTGCGAATGCCCACCGAGGGCTGAAGGGGATTGCCTACCGCTGAGCACATCTGGGCTGATGTAGGCAGGGCTCCCTCGCTGGTCCTTCAGCAGGTCATCTTCACTCACCAGGTGCTTTCCGAGACAGAAGTTTGTTATGGTTATTCGATGGGTTCTGGGGAGAATCAGAAGGCATCAGTGAGCAAGGACCGTGCTGCACGAGTCGAACAGCACAAGCAGAGATGTTAACACTAAAACAGAAGGGTGCATCTATGGGGCTTTCTGGGAAGCTTGATCTGCTGGGGAAAGACAAGTGGAGCTGTAAGATCAGCTCCATTCCAAAGGGAAGGGATTCCACACCTGTCGGCACAGCTTCCAAGACTCTTACGGGGGGGGTAAGAAAATTTCTTTTACTCCTACAGATGTTGTCTACACCCAACCTGAGTGGCACACGCAAGCGTGGCTGTAAGCACAGGGTGCTCACGTAACTTGCTCACATTGTGGCCACACAGCTGCCTTTTGGCCAGCCTGCCAGCAGCACAGCACCATGCAGGTAGCAGCAGCACCAGGATCTGCACCTGTATGCTTGCTGACCAAAGGCTGTTAAAGTGGAAGTTTATTTTAATTGCTGGTTCTACCATATGCTTCCCAAGCACCATCTCTAAAAGCAAACATTGCCTGGAAGCTGAGGGGAAAATAACCTGCAGAAGGCCTGGCCTCCACGTGCTGTTTGCTGACGTACCACCAGCAGATGAGCTACAGAACCTTTGATCAGATTCAGTACAACCCCTTCCGCATTCCCCAGCAATGGCACAGCACGAGCCTGGTGGCAGTTTTATCTGATCCGATCCGCAGGGCTGTCCTTCACAGGCAAGTACACAGAACAGCGAGAACTGCAGGTACATGCAACTTCTCTATTAAGATACCCCTACTTCCCTATGGTATTGCCAGCTCCAGTTAATGAATTTTTCCAGGGAAAGTGAGCTCATTACAAAATTATCACGTTACATCTTCCATGTCACTCAGATAATTTGGATTTTAACGTACAACTTAAAGGACTGAGTAGAAAAACACCGTCTACAAGTTTGCTATATTCTTGAAAAGTACTACACAACTAGAGCCCAACAGAATTAAGTCAGTCACAATAACCAAGAAATATTTCCAGCAAGTCTAACAGATAAGTGAAATAAAACCAAGTGTGTGTTGGCAACGGACAGTTGATTATTAAGACAGACAGACTTGTGTTTAAGAAGTGTCAGCTTCAACTGTCAAGAGATTTCCCTGCAGGTTGTTATTCAGCCAGGATTTGTTAAGGATTTAAAAGACTAAGCGTTCTAAAGGACACAAAAATGTTCAGGGTTGCTTGGTTTTATTTAGTCACTGAAATTTGATCTAATCTGTAATCATCCAACCACTGTGCTGGCTAATTAGAAAACCTGCAAGGCTTTAACGTCCGCATCTCATGAGGGACAACGCTGGAGGGACCTTCGCTGGCCCCGGGTGTACCATGCCTGGTTAGGGCTTTGCAGTGATAGGGAGCTTCCTTCACTCCCCTGCTAACAGAAAGACCTGGCTTTTTTGTGAGCACGGCTGGAACAGAACAAACATTTCTGATCAGCCCAAACGGCTGGTCCTCTCCATGGTGATCTATTCTTATGCCTCACCCACCCTTTCACATGACTCACTGCTGTAGAGGCTACAGTTTCTCCTCACCAAAGCTGATGGTCTTGCTAGGAAAAAGCAAAAACATAGTACGTAATACAAAGAATGACTTTAGCAAGTGTGTTCACAAAGCTTCAAATACCTTCCCCCTTCCTGCTAGGGGGGGCCCTGTGTGCAGCTCTATCAGCGGGATGCTCCACTGCACACTTTGCCCAGAAAAGCGGCTCTGAGTGGATCCTTTAAAGCAGCAACCTTTGTCTGCCTCTTCCTAGCAAGAAAAAGAATCAAAGCAGCAAGCGGATGATAAGAGATTTACCTTAAAGCACCTCTAGAGAAACGACTTAAAACAATTTAGAGGTGGCCTTGAAAAGCACTAGCTGCTGTGTGTCGGAGAGGCAGAACCGAGAAGTTCGGCCTCAGTAGGTAAAATCTATTTTGTTTCCAACAGTATTAGGGAGGAGAAAAAAGCTGTGACCGCAGTGAACCTGCATGCTTTGTACAGACTCTGGAAGCCTGCAGATCTACAGCCTTCCTTTTTTATTCATTCCACAGAAAACCAGACAGTGTGAAAAGACAATAAAATTCCACTCATTCTTAAAGTTAGTGCAAAATATTTAGCCAGTAATGTAATACTGAAGGACACAGCAGAGTAGCTGAACTAGAACTAGCTTGCCAACTAAATAACTGCATAACCCAAGACAGCTAAAAAACTCCAAGGAGCCACCAAACAACGCGCACGCTGCCACCACTTGTGCGGAACTTGTGCCTCACGGATGCTGTTTGCTCTGCTCCGGGAGGGCTGGTCCCTCTTGTGTCTGCACAGCATCCAAGGCATGTTGGACATTGGTGCATTATAAACTGAGGCTTGCACCAAACCAGCTAATGGGAACAAGGAAGCTATTTCAAGCACAAATACAGACTAGACAGAAGAACTTTTGTTTAGTTAAGTAAATATTTTACTGCTAGGAAAAACACAGCAGTGCAACAGTCAAAGGCTTAACACTGCTGTGATTACATACAGACTGCAGTGTTGGGAATTCCTTCAGCACGACGGAACGTGAATTATTGTGAACAAAACCACTTATCACATTTTATATATATATTAGCAAAAAAATATTAAAGAGTATTTCCCTTGCAAATTTCTTTGCGCAGCTGGCTTCCGTCTCCCTCACCATTCTCACATGACGGCACTCTCAAGTGCTGCCCTCAATTATGTTTCTAGTAGAAATCTGCTTCAGGGAAGAAATGTAAGACAACTGCCACCACAGCAGCTCTCCAGCAGACTTACCTTTTGTTTAGCACCATGTTTCCTAGTTTCAAGTCTCTGTGCACAATATTTTTCTGTAAAATATAGAACAGTACAACGTGAGCAAAAGCATATTTGTTACAGAGGTATAAATTCGATACTAGGACAAAAGCACTAAGTATCTTCTGAAATCATGTCATCTTCATTCTCAGAAATAACCTAGATCAAGGTTTCAAGTCAGGTTGCATCCTGGGTACTTTGTGCACTTCATTTTCCATTCTGGTTAGAAGGACAGAAAAGTGAATTTGCTACTTTGAAAACAAAGATAGACCTGACTGAAACTAAGAGACCTGAAACTTAACAGTCCAGGCTCAGTAAGACCAATATGATGAGCATTCCCTTAAAAGATACAGGCTTCACCGCTTTGCCAAGGAAGGATGAGTGTCCCCTATCACAGGGTAAGAAGTCAAACACTGGCAGAATCTATTTTTGTTACAGTGATTTCTAGTTCATTGATCTGAAACTTGTAGCTTGAGGTTCTGAGCTTAGAAATCAATTCTTACATTGTGATTTATTTTGCTTCAAATGGAAATAGCTTAAAGTGTTTCCTGCATTTGATTAGCCTCTGCTCTCCTCTTCAGCTGCCCCTTTCTGTGGTTAGTAACACTGTTGTTCACCTGATCCGCATTTAATCCAGCTGGCCCCTTTCCACAGTCAACAAATTCTACATTATCATAGAGAAACTTGAGGGGAGGGGAAGGGAAGGGAATGCTCTTTTACAGCTTGGGGCATCAGGTCTCGCACAGAACACTGTTACAAGGAAACATCCATCCCTGTCATCTCGTCACTGCCTGCACAAGGAAGTTTTAAAACATCTATTATACTAACGTGGGAAAACTAAGGCTTCCAGCACTGACAGGGGTAACAAAGATCTTACCTTATGTAATGCTTCCACCACTCGTACCACATCATAAAATATCACTACCGTCTCCCGCTCGCTGAGTCTCTTCTCTTTAATGACATAATGCTGCAGATTGATCAGATCTGCTGTTTTGTCACTGAAGTCATGAGCACAGAGACAGTCTAATACAAGACAAATACGCTTCTTCATTTTTCTGACCATTCTGTTGGCTTCTAGATCTTCTATAATTTCACAAGCTCGGTCCTACAGGGAGACAAACAAATGAGCAACAGTTCAGGGAATTTATCTGGGCCTATGTACCTGCATACAGAGCACTAGAGAATAAATAACTATGTGGTGATCTCAAAATAAGCAAATGCAGTCATAGTGCTTGATCTTTGCCCCAAGTTGGGATTAAAAAAAAAAACCCCACCAAACAAACGATACATGACCTCTACTTAAAGAAGCCAGAGAAAGTCTATGCTCTTTGGTTATATGTGTATGCCAGCACTGATACTGTTTTTACAGACACCTTTAGATAAAGCCTCTACAGTGGTACAGGCTCTCCAAATACTAGCAATCCAACACATTATTAATGAGAGGAACAGAAATCTTAAGACACAATTAGCAGTTCTTCCATAACATTAAACAGGATGCAGCAGAGTTGGACATTTGGCTTATTTAAAGTATAGTACAGATGGCCTCAAGTGAAAAGTCTGCTGACAAAATTTAACCAGCCAGCAAGGCAACACCAACATCCAAACCAGTAATTCCTATCAGCCCATTCCATCCATAAACAGCTCTGAAGGCTTTAACTACAACACAAGTCACTCACACAAGACACTGGTCAGCACACCGACTAGTTTAACTTGCTGAAACAGTTCCTTGGCAATTTGTCCCCTCTTACAAGTCATCATAAAACAGCACAGAGTCCAGAAAGCACAAATTCAGCTATAAAAGGCGCTCTGTGGGTCCAGAAAGCACAAATTCAGCTGTAAAAGGCGCTCTGTGGGCACAAATTAATTTGCCAGTGAAACAGCTATTCTTCTATTTGAAGAAGATGCTACTAAGCACCTGTCCCATGTCTGAATGTTGTCACATTTCCCAAATCCCGTTACGTGCCACTTAACTCTCAAGAGCCCCTGCCACAAACCTGCTTGATTGAAGCAGCAGCGGTTAATGTCAGCAGTGTGCTGCTAAGTCTTCACACAAAAGAATGGGGTCAGCACAACTGTAAATTATCCAAAAGCAGCTCAAGCCAATAGCAGTTACTGGCATTCCCCCAACCTGGACAGTGACCAGCTGTACCTGAAAGAGCCCATGATGATGAACCACTCCTTCCTGGTTGTGGAGCAGGGAAAGGAGAGAATATTCTGTGTGCAGCAGCATCTTGCCCTGTCGCTCCTCCTGGGTTTCTATTCCTTTATCACCCCTTTCTTCTAAGGTGAGAATCTTCAGGAAAAGGGAAAAGACCTCTACAGTTCCCAGAAAACACAGAATGTCCCCAAACCTCTCTCATTTTAGGTATTCACATGTGTTTTAGCAGCTGATGTACTTGCTCTGATGTTTGCACACTTGCCACAAACCTGTCTGAACTAACATCTGCACAGAATGCACAGCATAAGCTTGACTAACACACAAAAGCAGCTTAGGTGGCTTTCTGCAAATACTCCAGGTGATTTTTTTCCCCCCACTGGAGCTGCTCCCATTTCAGGTGCAGCTGAGCAGATCAGAGGGCTCCAGGAGAGCAGCAGAGCAACCACAGAGGCCTCATCTCAGGGCTAATCTCAACACCAGATCTATGCCTGGTAGAACTGCCCCATCAAAGGGAAGTTCCAGCAGCCGTTTCCGACAGTGTGCTGCTTCAGCCTACACCACACATGGCTGTGAGTGCTTCTGTCACAAGAGTGAATGAGCCCCAAAGTTCTGGAAGCCCTGCAGTTTGCTTACCTTTAGCTGATAGAAGTCATCTGTCCCATCCTTTCTTGCCAAACACTGAACAATACTTGGCACGGGAGAGTTACCTAAACGTGGACCTAGCAGCACAAAGCAAAAACAGACTTGTTTTCCTTTAAGCAGCAATGACTAATTCAGGGTTACATCAGTATGCAAGTGTCACGCAGTTTACATTAGTTTAAACTAAGTTCCTTTTTTTTAGTAGACTAAGTGCATTTCCACAAATTACACTCTGAAGAAAAAAAATGGTATTGAACTCTGAAACCTTTGTGGACAATGTTTCATTTGTTCACTGGAGAAACACTTAACAAAAGCCCACACATGGCACAGCTGTTTTCAGAAATTCAAATTTCTGCATGCCTGAACCATACGGCTTTTACGTTTACTAGCAACACCCATGGCAACTGCTATTACCACACCTCTGAACCCAACTGCCACCTCTGCAGACACGGCTCAGGTACACAGATCAGTCCAAATTTCAAGCTAACATACAGCTTCCACTGCAGTTTAAGTCAATCAGCTTCCAGTTGATTATCCATTGATTTCCACTGTGAAGTCCACTACGGTTTTGACAGTTTATATAACAAGTTCTGAACTAATAACTATTCCAGTAACTATCCAGAGCTAGCAGAGTGGTCTTGCCTTTGCACATACTGCTCATAACAACCACTAGTGCATAAATAAGTTGCCTACACGCTGATTTGACAGCATATTCCAGGCAAGCAGGGTTGAGCATCTCCCTGGAGCTCTAACCAAAAAGGCTCCAGAATGAATTTGCTCTTTACCAAATTTAAGCATGTAGTTAGAAAAAACCAAACCACCAAAAAAAAAAAAAAGCAAGAGCAAGGGCTGATATTGATCTTAAAAGCCATGCCTGCCTTGCTATATTAGTATTATGAAACTCCTTAGCTTGACCAGCTGCAGAAGTTCCAAGGGCTGTAGCAGAGCAGCATCAAGTGAATTGCACTGAGCTAAGACGCTGAATTACACATCTGCTTTGCCTCATTTTATAGTGTCTTTTATTTTCAGTTTTGCAATCAGTAGCTACCTTGAAAACTGAAGAAGAAACCCCTCCCTGCTTACCTAGTATAAAAGGGCCCGCTCTCTTGGCATTATTTCCAGAAATCCCTGTACAAAGAGCTTTTGCTTTAGTGGATGTTTCCCCAGCTCCTCTGTCTGATGCTCGCCGCTTCATCCTTGGCTCTTGAAAGAGAAAGAAGAGCACATTTGATGAGCAAGTGAGTTAGTTTCTTATACTATCCCTTATTTTGTACTGGAAGGCTTTCACCTACTGATGCACTCGTGTCTCTGCCTACTTGTGTTTCTACAAAAAAAGCTATGGCTCATTACTGATAGACCAGTTGTGGGCTGGAGACTTAATGCATTTTTGAAGGTATAAATCAGCCTCATTATTCAAAGCAACATTTCCTAGAACACTTGTTTGAGACATACAGTGGGAACAAGTCAACATAATGAAAGCTTGCTTTACAGCAAAACCAAATTTGCAAATTAACATATTCCAAAACTAAGTTATCATTCTGTATGGATGTTTACTTCTGATTCCGCCTGTGGACTTTTATGGGTTCCTCCACAGAGGAATTCCCACCAGGCATCGCAGCTAGCTCACCAAGTAACTCGGAAGGCTCAAGTCTGTTCCTCAAACTGCCAAGAACGTACAAACTAACTGACCATAAAAAATAAACAGTATCTTTCACCTTTTCCAGCAAGGGCACAGAAGACTGAAACATGCTAGTTATCAAGAGGTTCAGTCAATTTAACAATGATATTTCAAAAATGTAGTTTCAGTCTTAAAAAAAGTCCCCCCCTCTCTCTTTGTACCTCTTTAGGCTTTAACCTTTTTATTACATCTCCATCTATCTACATCCAATGCAGCTGAAATCTGGATTCCAATACATAAAGGTCTACCACTTCAGTCTCTATGTGCAGGGGTCGATGCTTTATTTTGAATGAACACACTATTACCTGCCTTTGATGGATATTCTAATGAAAGGAAACACTGTGGTGCCAGTACGTGTGCTCTCTTGTACTACCCACTTCACGCAAAGGACAATTGAATCTATTAAACATGCATCTCATGCTTCTGCATCCAAGTATTTATTCAAGGTCCACACATCACAACAATTCAGCACAAATAACCAAAAGCTTGGCTAAATCCTACTTATTCAGGTACTGCAGAAAATCTGATTTCCAACATACGTTTTCTGCTGCTCAGAAATCTAAACAGAATTTGTAGCAGAACTTGCAGGAGAATTTGTATTGCAGAACCAACACCTAAAGGGCCAAATAAATTCTAGCCTTTGTGAATAAAACACTTCTTCCCCAAACAAAGGTCTTGTTTCAGTTTAGCAGGAAAAGAACGTCTCATGTTTGCTGCCAGCCCAGCCTTCACATGCTGCATGCTCACTACAAGAATAAATCGGCTCCAAAGCGATGTTTTATTTCCAATGCACCACCTCCTCTTCACCTTCATCTCTTGGAAAACAGTTTCAAAGACTTTCATAAATACCTAAATGCTAAATGCTCATTCTCTAACCTTTCAAAGATATTTTTTTTTTTGGGTGGTGGAGGGGTGGGGGAAGAGGAGGAACTAAGCAGAGATTCATTTTCTTACTCTGAGCAAGTCAAACAAGCCCCGATAGTCTTCCCTAAGAGATTACTACAGCAGACTAGGAAAGTATTTTTGGCTTGTACTTATTTGTTTTAAAAAAAGTCCCAGTGTTTCACCACGTAAGAGATGGATAAATCACCACGCTTTGAATGAAGTTTACCCTCTGGCAGTCCCACCCTTTCTGTGGACACAAGCATGATCTCATTGCATTAATTCATCGAGCAGTACCTGTCACCAAGATCAGAGACAGCAAGAGAGATAAGGTGAGAACTGCAGCAGTCTTTGCATCCTGCACTACCGACTTCCACCAGCTGTTCAGTCTCCGACAGAGAAGCGTTACCAGGCCCAGCTAGCTGAAGAGAACAAAGTCTTGAGCCCCACATGCAACTTGTTCTGTTCATTCCGCATCCCTGACCTAATATTTGATTGTTCCTAATAAAATTCTCCACTCCTTGCAACATCATCATGCCCGCTGGAAACCTATGAGTAACATTTCCACTGGAGAAACCCCACTGCACAGAAACTCTGAGATAATGACCGTTGTGCAATCCAAGCTGGATAGCAATCGCTGGTGCAAACGGCGTTATCGTAAACAAAATAATCTGAGGACTCACGTAGTTCAGCATCAACTGTATCTTTACTCTTCTTCCAAACTAGGTTTTCCAACGTCTCAGGAGACAGGAGTCATCACCTTGGAGAAGGCTGGATGGTCGAAAGGTCGAGGACTCTGTAATGTGAAATGAGATACACTTGATGCTGTGGTTCTGGATTATTCTTGATTACGATAACATGGTATGCACCAAAACTTCTGCAGCTTGAAACATCTGTGTTTGTTTTGGCTTAGAAAAGGCCTGAAGCTCCTGATACCATGTGACAGGAAAAAAAAAAGGCTCTTGAAGTTCAGTCCCCAAAGAGTCACAGGCATATGGCCCTGCACAGCAAGACAAATACAAGCGTCAACGATCTCGAAAGACATTCTGTGATGTGAGACAGACCTTCAGCGCAGAAAAAAATACGTTCTTCATTTTAACCTCCATCACACGGTACTAGCTCGCCTGTTCTTAACAGTATCTTAAATACACCCAAGTTAGCAACAGTGCCACAAGAAAACCTTCACCTCTAGAAGTAATTTTAGTCACAGTAGAGTTAATGCTTAAAGTTTGGACCTGAATTGAACAATTTCTGCAACAAAGAATAATACATTGAATTTTATTCTTTTCAAATCCCTGCAAGTTAATTCCTCTTTACAATTTATATTTGGCCTCAAAAAAAGTAACCAAACTCAGCTTAAATTCAGTGCTGCTTAATAGTTCCTCTGGTCCCATTAAAAAGGAGAAATTTAGGATTTAAACCAGACAATCTAGAATTGAATCTATACCGCCTCTACCAAATGCTTAGTTTAATCCTCAGATATTGCACGTGTTAAATGTTTGTTAATCCAGGCTGGCTTAATTTACCAGTATCCACATAGATCAACCGAAAAATGTACAAGGAACACCTGGGACATGTGAACCAAACTCCCGGCACCTCCCAAACCACATCACAGTACCGTCACCTGGTCCTGGGGGAGCTGCAAAGATTTTTTTGCTAAAGATCTTTCTGAATTAAAGCACCAAACCTATTTATA
Organism: Falco rusticolus; assembly: GCF_015220075.1. NCBI lineage: Eukaryota > Metazoa > Chordata > Aves > Falconiformes > Falconidae > Falco > Falco rusticolus. Next base: position 117,921,220 of record NC_051189.1, read on the forward strand.
TTTTGATGAAGAAAGTTCAGAGCCACTGCTCTGGGTAGCAGGATGCCCTGGCCAGGCAGACCACGTCGAACCGCTCACCCACACGCCAGGTAGCCAGCGCTCTCAGTATGAGTCGTCTCGGCACTGAGAGCGAGTGAAGGTGCCCCAGCCCTACCACTGCTTAAAGGACATACACCAACTCACATCTCACAGCTCTGTCACACAATATTTGTAAAAGCAAGGGAGAAAACCACCAATATAAATGAGTCCTGTGCTATTAAAGACAATCCTGTGCCACTCACAGCACTGTCTACCCAATCTCCCTGCTCCTTACCCTGTTCCAGCTGCATCACGAGGCAGCAAGGACAGCACAGCCCCACAAAAATCTCAGGAGCCCTCAGCAGCACCCTGAGGGAGCTCACACCTCAGCTCAGCAGAGGGTGAGCACTTTAGGTTCCTCCAAGACCGGAACGAAGGACGATCGGATGGAAGGAAGGTCCCAGAGCAAAGGGAAGAAAGCCAGGGGCAGCTGTTGTGAAAAAGCAGGAAGATTTTCTGCACATTGTGTAAACCCAGTTAGAGCAAGGAAATTGGTCAAAAGGGCACAGGCTTCCTTGTGTTAAGCCTCCTGTGGAATGAGTGGCCATCCACTAGGCATAGGGTAAGAACAGTATTTTGAGCCTGTCTTTAAGGAAAATCTTAAACCAAGAACAGTAATGTGAGAGGTTCCCCTCCCTGCCGAGCCAGCGGGAGCTTTCTACCTGCAAATTCACTGAATCTTGGCTTGAGCTGGGCTGATACAAAGCTCTGATTTCAAGGCGTTCCACTGCTAGAAGTACTCTAACACGAAGCTGGTATTTCTCAGATACCCACAGCTGAAATATATCCTGGAAGAACAAGCTTTAAATAAGATTTAGACAAGAGCCATAATAAGCTGGATGGCTTAAAATGACTCTGCAGTGGAAACACAAGGCCGCAAGTGCCGAGTGGCAGAGTGGGATGGGGGTCCCACCCCCGGAGCAGCCATCTGCCATCCCCCGGCACATCCCTGGCCCCACCGTGGGCACCGCCGGCCCCTGGACAGGCGCTGGCTGCAGGACCCCTGCACAGCTCAGCTGGAAGGACACTGGCAGTGTCACTGCTCCTCTGCCCAACGTGTTCAAACAGCAAAGGAGCTGCTGCTTCGTGTCCTGCAGCTAGTGTTGCCAGAGCAGCGGAGCCCTCCCCGGACAGGCTTGCTCAGAGCACACAAGAGGGGATTACTGCATGGCACAAGGATTTCCTCCTCACACACAATGAGCAGAGGACAAATAAGCAGTAAGTGGAGTCCCATGCACAAACTGGTTATGCTGCAGCACAGCTGAGAGTTAAAATAGCCTAAAACTGAGAATGTAGAACATTTCCATGAGAGGCAGCAAGCCTCGCAAGGTCGAAGAGCACCCCCCAGCCCCTGCAGCAACGTCTCTGTCTACAGGCAGCCCACAGACAGCTGGGACTTTCCAATTCTTAACACTAAAAAAAAATAATATCATAATTCATTTTAACAGCAGCAGGATAAGTCTCAAGAGAGAGAATCCAACATCTATGCAAAGAACCAGAACAAAACCACTTAATCCCTTAAAACGCTCCATCCTAGGGACAGGACAGATACTGATGTAGTGGGTTCACCGCCCCCTCCCAAAACCCAAACTGAACAGACTGAATCAAACCACCCCCGCTCCCTGTCCCACCATCTGTAACAAAAACGGTCTTCTCAGACAGACAATGAAATTACAAGTCTAGCACAAAAATTCGTTACTTAACCATTTTAATGTGATGCATGCAATGTATCAAACGTCTTACTGGAGAAGCTTCTAAAGCTTCTTACTGTGTTAGCTATGACTTTAATAGAATTATTAATCAAATAATTTGGAGACCTAGATGCAACATCTTTTAATTACGTAGCTTAAGGAAATTGTCTAATTCCTGAATTACTGCATGATGTTCCAGTGCCCAGCAAAACAACAAAGAAAAACAAGAGAGGAGGAAACTGACCTTTTCATCTGGGATTAAAGAACAAGCAAGTCCTACAGTCCAGCAGCCACAGCTAATAGCTGGAGCAGGAAAAAAACAGTACCTTTGGGGCGTTAACAGGATTACTCAGCAGCACAGAAACTAGTTAAACACTGGAGCAGCTGATACAGCCTCCACAACTCTTTCTGTTGTTTTATCTTGCAACAAGGGGACAAAACGAGTTAGCTGGTATTTATACTTCCCAGTGTGATGACTGGCAACCCCAAAGGTGTCCTACCCCACTGCTACAAAGGAGCAGAACTCTGCAAGTAAGGCAGCGAGATGAGCTGGCAGCTGGGAACCAGCAGCAGATGACAGAGCCCACCAGCATCTACTGGAAGTTCAGGGCTATCAAGGACAAGCTCCTTCAGCAAGAAGCTCACGCCATTATAAAAGAAACTCCCTGGGAGCCCAGGTGCTGCAGAAGCAGCTCCCAGGCAGCCAAAGGAGCTGAGCTGTGTCTGCTCCCACTCACCCCACTGCCAGCACCCCAGCACCTGAAACCTGCCTGTCGCTCCTGACCTGGAAACGCTGCAGGTGGAAGCACGGCTGGGACTCGTGGGACTTGCAGGCAGGGCTGCCGACTCAGGCGCACGCACAGGACAAATGAATCACCTCTCTCCCCATGGGCTTCGTCACCAGGCTTGAAACCTCCACAGTGGAGAGGCAGCACCGCTGGGTGCTCAGCCATCCAGGGAAGCACGGCATTGCTCTGTACTCGTGAATTATCCATCTCCCACCCCAGAGGGAGAAGACCTGTCACCCAACAGAGCAGCATTTCTACCCAGCTTTCTCTTCTGGCAGGCAGATAGTGCAGCATTTGGGATGAACCTGGAGACCCGGTCCAAAGGTTTTTGTCCCACTTGCCCTGTCCACTCTCCTCTCAGCCAGTGCCTCAGCTTTTGCAAAAATTAAGCTACAAAAATTGGGCAGTATTTATCAATGACAATTAACTGAAGTTCACATTTAAGCCTGGCTCATGGCAAATTCCAGCTCACAATAAGCCGTGTTGGACATGACCTAAAAACCTACACGAATGCTAACATTAAATGAGTAAAACCTCGAGAATGGCCTGACTTCCCCGCACAGGAACAAGCAGGTCGGTATCGCTGCGAGAAGCGGTAATCCCAGAGCATTGCCACACACCTTCCCTGGGCAAACCCGGCCAGGGACAGCTCAGAGCAGAGTCATCAGCGCTCCCAGGGACAGAGGCTCCATACCCATTGGAAAAGCTTCCCTGAGAACAGGCGGAGTTCGGATCAGCCAGGCCTGAGGAGGAGCCACTGGCTGGGGGATTACAGGGAATGTTTGCCAGGCAGATCCCAAGCAAAGCAGGCGTGTGGGAAGGAGGAGCTGCTGCAGCCAGGCACAACGCAGCTGGGGTGGGCTCCCCTCTCTCTACAAAGCACTGTAGTAGATTCACTACACAGGAACATTAACTTTACCAAAGGCTTTGGAAGTTGAACCACTCTGTAAGAGAAGTAATAACAACAATATTTAAAAAAAAAAAAAAAAAAAAAAAGCAGCCCATCAGATGACTCAGAGCCACCGGTGCAACCCATGTACCACTGTGTGAGCCCTTCCGGGAAGGGAAGCCTTCTCCAGAAACAGAGGAGCCCTGACTCAGAGATTTCTTGGAAACGTGCGGAGACTCATTCAGTCTTCTTCCCTAAGTGAGAATTTCCCTCAAAACCAGACACAGAGTTTCTCTGACCAAAGGAGAAGGAAGAATCCCAAGGTGCCAGCACAGCACGAGGGGCCGAGGTACCTGGTGAAGTATGAACTTGCCAAGCAAGCCACACTTTGGGAGACCCGAACACCTCCGGCAGCCCCTGCCGAACCAACCCACTAGAAAAACACCTTCCTCAGACCAACCTGCTGATTAGTTTAATCCCAGGTATGTGAGCAAGGCATGGCAAGCACTTGGGAGGCCATAGTGCAAAAAGGGACCCCAGTACACCTTGCCTACATCTCACATCTACTGTCGCCAATCTCCAACTTCTCAGGGACAAAAAAGGCTTCCACAGGCCAAGTCACACATCAGGGAAAGCAAATTCCTTCCTGGCCCCCCGCCCCCGGCAGCTGGGGAAACTCTGAAGCACAGAATTCCAGCAACGTAATTACAGTGCAAGCAACAAGCTGGGCTTTCTTTAAACCCTTCTGATGCATCAACACATGAGATAGCCAAAGACTCATCTCTGGGAGTTCCCTGTTTGGTTACATAAACACTAACTTCGGTTTAACCCTTTCACACTTAAGCACATGCCACATCCACCAGGAAAAATCCATGCTCCAGCCCAACATCATCATGGCAGGGGCACCTACAGCCGAGTACAGCAGAGAAGAGCCTGGAAATCCAACTGTAGCACTCTGACAGCACCCGAGACTCCATTGCTCTCCCAGCACACAAGTTCCTGACCTTGGGCTGCTCCTGTGAAGTCTGGCAGTTATTACCTTTCAAGTCACCATCAGGTGAGACGTGTATTGTATTACAAGGTTTTATTTTTTGTTTATAGCTTATGTTACTATGTACACTTAACATTCCGTAAATCCACTACAGCAGGACTTTCCTCACGCGCACAAAGATTATCACATGACTTGCACACATGCTGACACTTTCTTTACAGTGAGGTGTGGCTGCTGTTTTTAATGATAACCTACTTATCTAGCCTTAACTAGACAGAAAGAAATACATTTTCTACATATACTGCCATGGTAATGTTACTATTGTGTGTGGCATGAAAGCACATTGACAGACACTGTAAGTTCACAACTATGTACCCAATTAACAAACAAAAAAAAAAAGGAAAAAAAAAGAGCATTTCACATAGAAAATTACAATGGACATAGTCTCTCTTGTGGTCTAGCAAGAGCTCCCAGGCACGAGCAAGGCACACACCGTACAAGTCCAGAGCACAGATAACACATCTCTTATTTAGGCTAAGCTCAGTGGGCAGTTCAGGCAAAATAAAATCAATAGGGTTGTCCTTAATCAAACAGCAGCTAAGTGCCTACAAGGCTTCCCTCTGTGCGGTTTCAAAAGGAGATCATTCTGTAATATCCTGAGGATAAAAAGCAGCTGAACATGAGTATGCTTTTAAGTAATGCGATTATGTGACCAAACCATCAGCACGGATGCCACAGAGAAACAATAAAAGGATGTAGCACAAACACTCCAGCAGCAGGGAAACACATCCTGCATCCCAACCACTGCCAGCCCGGGGCCGCTCACCAGCAGGTAAGCCTTACTGTGCTCTGCCCCTCAAGTTACACCTTACCCAGGCTGCAGGCACCCTGAGAACCCAACCACCCTCCACCTGCACCCAACTCATGTCCCTTCTGCCTCAAAGGGAGCCTTGCTGTCCCGCAGCAGGCAGGTGGCTGAGGTGCAGTAGCTCAGCCTTGTCATGCTGGGCACTGGCCTCACTCCGACTTCTCTACCTCGCTCCAGACACAGGCTTGCAACCCGAGGAGACCAGAGCCCAAGATGCCTAGCACACCCACATGTAAAAGCATACATTAAGCCTACACATCAAGGCTCTAAACTAGTAAAGAACCGTATCACCGTCACCGCAGCACATCTGCAGCCACAGCAGGAGGAGGGAGCAGCTGGCCTGGAAGAAGACAAGCCCCAAAGCCCTTTTATCAGGGAGAGGAGCAGCGGGGCAAAGACACCGTGCCACAGGCTGCCCCCAACAGCAGCACGCGGGACCTTTAACGCTCTCGCTTATCACAGTGGTGAAGATCCCAAAGGCCACAGCCAAAGCCAACAGGTAACAGAGACAGGCTCTGAATGCAGGAAATCCCGAAGCATACCTCCTTATGTCCTCCCGACGAGCTCACGCAGGGAGGACAGGACAGGTTTCTGTAGTTAGCTCCAGCTGTAATACTTCATGGTCTTACTCATTCTCACTTAGAGGTATGACCTTCAACTACTCACTGCTGAGACACACGAGACTCCTCCTCAACACAGAGGTCTGAAACAACTAAATTAAGAAACTCCTGCCCAGACTGAAAGCGAAATCAGCACCAAACACAAGCTGTTTGCTCCCTCGGCAAGCCCTGAGCCTGTCAGTGCATCGCAAAAAGACCTGTGCTGTCAACAAAGCCCAAACCCCCGCCAGCGCTGTCACAGGGCAGAGAGCGACAAGGGAGCTTTACTAAGCGATATTTAAATCCAGCCGCGGCATCCCACCCTCGCTGGCGAGCGGCCCGCGGCCGGTGCACCGGCAGTACACAGGCCGGCCGGGCCGGGCCGCCCACCGGGGGAGGCTCCGCAGCGTCAGGAGCTCCCGCTGAAGAGCCCGGAGGCCTCACGGCGGCCCAAGGCCGGGAGAGCGACAGGCAGCGCCCGCAGGCCACGGCACGCGCGTGGGGACGGGCTCGGCCTCCCCCGGGCCGCTCCCGAGCCGCCGGCAGCGGGGGGGCTCCGCCGGCAACGGCCGCCCCGGCACAGGCCTCTGCCGGGCGGGCACCGCCTCGGAGGCCCCGCGGGCTGCCGGCACGGGACCAGGCGGCGAAGCCTCCGGAGCGGATAGGGTCCCCGCAGCGCCCGGCCCGGCCCCACACGGCCACGGTTGCCGGCGGCGCCTCCCAGCCGCGGTGCCTAGGCCGCCCACCCCCTCTCACAGCGGGCCCAGCCCCGGCACGAGGCTGCCCGCTCCCGCCCGCCGCCGCTCACCCATGGCCCCGGGGCCAGTGCGGCCGCCGGCGCCTCCCGCAGCCCCACGCCCGGCCGCGGCCTCCGCTCCGCTCCGCGGCGGCGGCCACCTGACAACGGAAGTGACGCACGCACCGCCGCCCCCCGCCGCCATCCCGCCTCCTGGCGGCCGCCGCAGAGATGGCGGCGAGGCCCCGGGGAAGGAGCGGCGCTGATTGGCAGGCTGAGCTATCTCCGGCTCTGATTGGACGAAAACCCAACTCCTGGGAGGGGATACTTGCGGCAGATTTTGATTGGTTGAGACGCGGCGGTGAGAAGCGAAGGCTCATTGGTCTGGGCGGGATGACTCCCTCCGCCGATTGGCTCCCGCTGGAAGCCAAGGGGGTTGGTGGGTAGGCGGGAGATTCGAACGCGCCGTGATTGGAGGAGAGGCGGGGGCTTTCCCGGCGAGGCCCGGCCCCACGGGCCGCTGGGCCTCGGCGCCGCCGCCAGTCCGACCCCGCTCCCCCGGTCCGGCCGCTCTCTGCTGCACCGAGCCTCAGCAGCCCCGCACCAGGCCGCACCAGCCCCAGGTTCATCTCCTGGAGCTGGACGTGAGCCCAAGGCATCTCTGCAGAGCCTCCCACCCCCACACCAACGGCCACACGAGCCTCTCCTGGCGCTCCCAGCTTGCCCCTGGTAGGGATGCGGGGTCCCTCGTCACACGCATTTCTCACGTGAACTCTTCAAGATGACCCACCGCCACCTGAGCGACTATTTGGGGACAGGGCGGCAGCACCTTTGCTCTCGGGGTGCTCGAGCTGCTGACCGCTCCAGCGAGGTGCCCAGGCCCAGAGCCAGGCCAATGGCACACACCGGGGACAGACGCCAAGCTCCATCTTGGAGGCCAGAGAGCACCGTGTAACAAAGGGATCCCTGCAGAAGTAGGACTAAGTCACCTGCTGACTGCACAGCCCTTTCAGCAGGCACACAGCGGCCGAGGAAGCGCTGTGGAGCTGTGGGAAAGGGTGATGGAGGAGCAGGGAAGCAGAGGGGCCAGCCGCAGCAGCATTCCCCATGGCCTCGGCAAAGTACCTTCATGCTCTTCCAGGCAGACAGGGCTGCTCCCTCCCCTCTGAGCTCAGCCCTGCTCTGCTCTAGATGGGCATTCATCTCACCATTAAACTCTTTCAGAACAGTGGTCTGGCAGGAAGCTGAGAAGACAGGCTGTGACCAGCCCCCTCCTCAGCTCAGGACCAGCAACTCTAGCTCCTGCGGGCAGTGATGCCAGCAGCACCACGGCCCTGGACTCTGTGAGCAGGGGAAGGCAAAGCTGTGGGCAGCAGGACAGCTGTGGCTGAGCAACCCCCGGCTGCAGCTTTGGTGAAAAGGGCTTTGCCTGGCCATCAGAGGGACATGAGCAGGAAAGAGGAAATGAGCTGAGAGATCACAGACCCTTTCAGGCAGGGTTATTCATTAGAAAAAATAACCCTGCTCCCCTGCAGGCACTGGCCAGGGGAGCAGCGGAGCCCCGAGTCCCTGGGGGGGATGTCTGGGGCGAGGTGCGGAGGCGGCTGGCAGTCCAGTCAAAGGGGCAGGTCCATCCTGGCCTTGCGGCAGGCAGGGCTGCAGGCAGGCTGCAGGCAGCACTGGGGCTCACTTGTGCTTGGCGCGAGGGAACTCCTTCCTGCCCTTGTCACGGCCCCCGAAGTAGCGGACCCTGTGGATGGCCTGCAGCTGCCGCTCGATGGTGGCCCTGATGTCCACCTCGTCTGGGATGTGGACGTAGCGGACGTTCCTGCCAGTCACAAAGAGCTCATCCAGGTGGGACACCGTGCCCTGCCTGTCCGTGAAGGTCACCTCAGCCAGCCGCACATTCATGAAAGCGTCCACATTGGTGACGCGCCCCATGGCCGTGCTCTCATCACGCAGGTCCACGGTGGTGACGTGGCCGTGCAAGCCCTGCAGCAGGATGACCAGGCTGTTCTCGGCGATGGTGCGCTCCTTGACGGAGTGGCTGACCTCCATCACCGCGGCTGCCGTGGGGAAGAGGGAGACGCCATGCTGCGCCCTGGCTGGGCGCCCACCGCTGGGGAAACCCACCCTCCTCCCCTTGCACGCTCCTGTGCACACATAGCACCCCTTGCACGCTCCTATGAGCACACACCACCCCTTGCACGCTCCTATGCACACATACCGTCCCCTTGCACGCTCCTATGCACACATACCGTCCCCTTGCACGCTCCTATGAGCACACACCACCCCTTGCACGCTCCTATGCACACATACCGTCCCCTTGCACGCTCCTATGCACACACACCACCCCTTGCACTTGTATGCGCACACACCACCCCCTGCACGCTCCTATGCGTGCATACCACCCCTTGCACGCTTGTATGCACACATACCATACCTTGCACTCTCCTATGCACGCATACCACCCCTTGCACGCTCCTACGCACACATACCGTCCCCTTGCACTCTCCTATGCACCCACACCACCCCTTGCACGCTCCTACGTGCACATACGATCCCTTGCACGCTCACCTGCACGCTGCCCCCTCCCAACTCGCTCACGTTCTCCCCCCCGCCCCCCCCCCCGCCCCCTGGGGCGCTCCCCGCCTGCTCCCAGCACCCCGCCCCTCTCCCCCCCGCCCCGCGTCACGCTCGCTCTCCACGCCCCCCCTTGCACGCCCCCGTCCCCCCCTCCCTTGCACGCTCACCAGCACGCCGCCTCCTCCCCTTGCACACTCGCGGGGCCGCCCCTCCCGCCCCGCCCCGCGGCCCCGGCGGCAGGAAGGGGCGGCCCCGCCTGCGCACTGCGCCCGCCCGGCCCGGGGTCCCGCAGCGCCTCGCCCTTGCCGGCGCTGCCCGGCCCGCGGTCCCTCAGAGCCCGTCCATCAGCGCCAGCAGCTCCTCGCCCTTCCCGGCGCTGCCCGGGCGCGGCTCCGCCACCTCCAGCTCCCCCATGATGCGGGAGAGCTCCGCCCGCTGGCCCGGCTCCTGCGGGGACAGACACCGCGCCTCAGCCCGCCGCACGCACCCACTGGGAGGCACTGGGACGTGCCCAGCTGCCCCGCAGCCCACGCAAAACGGCGGCAGGCTGGCCCCGCAAGCGGGCAGCGCTCCACCGGGAGCTCGCCATTCCGTTTGCCAGGTTTCAAGTTACTAAATAGCCACCAAATCCACAGGCTCGGCAGAGAATACTGCCGGGGCTTATTTATGAGCTTCACTGAAATAGGAAAAACCAGGTATTTTTTAAGTCACTACTCGGGGTGAAACTCTGTTCTTAGCAAGGCAGAATGATGAGGATCAAAATGGGAAACACACTACGTACCTGTGTGGCTTCTATGTTGATAACCTTGTAAGATAACTCCTCTGGTCTAGTCAATGCAGCGTTTCTTGATGAAAAACATGAAAAGAGTGCTTAATCTCATGAAGACATGCAAATAAATTATAAAAAGCAGATTTCATGAGGCTCCTCTAGGCATGAAGTTTGGACAACGTCCCCATTCCTACCAGGCAAATTAGTGTATGGACCCCAAGTTTGGAGACTTTTCCCCTGTCTTAGAAATTTTTTATGCCAAGTGTTCCCTGTCCTAAATTTTTTTTATGCCAAGTGTGGAACAGCAGGAATATCTCTGTAGTTGAGATTAAAAGTAGGTAAAGACCTTCTGCAGAAATCATGTCTCATTCCCCTTGTGCTCCCTGCCAGGAGGGGCCTAAGGTGTTCAAACCTGTCAGGCTCATCACCCCCATAAGTTCTATTCTTATCTCCAAAATACATAGATGTATTTGGGGGAGAAGCAGAAGGGCTGATGAGATGTCTCCGTTCCATGGGACAGAACCTTCTGCTGACTGCCAGTGTCACATGGAGAGAACACAAGGCCATGCATCACAGGAGACACCAGTAAGGGCAACGGCTCTCCTTCCTGACAGCTTTAATAAAAAGGTCAAGCCAGGGAAACCGCTCCTCTCCTGCTCCTGTAGGGACCATCTGGACCCCAACAACAAAATGCTAAAAACCTGCTATCCCTTCCCCAAAGCTGTTAAGGGCCAGATTTAGTCTCCTGGGCTGTCCACATGGCACTACACCACAAACCCCAAACCAAGAAGGACTTGAGCATACTCTTCCTCCTCGTCGGTTGTGAACAAATTCAGTCGAAATCCTGTCTCACTTCCACCAGGTTTCTGGATCTCCAGACCTCCCAGCAGCCTGGCCAAAAAGTTCAGCTCTTCTTTAGCAAGAGGGTTAGGGACTATATTCTCCTGCAGAAAACAGTGATGGGGTCATTGGTCAGGTTACCAGGGAGATGAGGACTGTAACCGTTTTTGTGTTTTCTGATACTACATAAATGTTCTTCAGAGTGATAAAAATACATTTCTGTATTGTTAGTGGTACAGACTGTGCAGATAACTAGCAATTATCAATTATACATTTAAAATGGTTGCTTGAATTTATAGACCCAGGACAAGATAATTTTCCAGCTAAATTGAACAGCTGAGAAATCTGTAAAACCAACTTTCTGTTTTCTGATGAGATTAAAATAGGAAGGGAGTACACCATTGCATAAGCCTGCATGTAAGATTCTTTAGGAAAATGTGCCCTTCCCCTAGCTCAAAGGGGACCATGGAGGACTGGATGAGGCTCTGCGAAGAACAGAACAGGTTCCCCCAGAGTTAACTTGTAACTGTAGACTAAAAATATAGTTATTGTTTCCCTGAGACAGGAGATGAACAAAGGGGAAGACAGTGCAACTGTATAGTAAATGATTTGGAGATGACAGATGTGGGCGTTCCATTCAGTGACCCCATCTATTAAAAGACAAGGGAAGCAGAATGTAAAATCTGGTGGATGTGGTGCAGCTGCTCAAAGGGAACGCTCCCACCATGTGTGACCGGTGGCAAGACTCACTGGCACAGAGTAGTCAGCCAGTTAGCCAGTGACAGGAACAGAACAACACTGACCTTTGCATGGGATGCCAAGTTTTTGGATGATCCTGACATGTGTGTCTCTACTGGCCGACTAACGCTGTACCTAGAAGGACAGACACATGAGGAAGAGCAACCTGTTACTTGTATGAGATACAGGAACTGGAGGAAGCAGCACAGTATCAATGATTTTAGGATATTTTTCTGAAGACTGTAAATAACTGAAATAAGAAGTTACAGTTCAGTTTTATGGGGTATTGATGCATTAAAATGTGTGAGCGACAAAGCTGTGAGAAAGAACACTGCTCTATCTTATTCTTTCAATGGAAAAATTAAGACAAGCATGGAGAAAAAGAAAGGATTTCTTCAATGCAGTTAAAATTAAATTATATCTCACATAATAAGCAGCACCAGATGAGAACACTCTTTACTCAACTCTACTGTAGACATAAATCAAACTTTTGCTCTTCTCCACAGCTTTTTATACACATCTGTCCACATGTGTTCTGTTTCAGGACATCACTTTGTAAAAAAGTCAAGCTGATAATGGCGAAAGAATCAAAAATACAGAAGGCTGAAGACATGCTTCTAAACAAATCCATAACCATCAACTTTTACTTCATGTTTCTATGTAGAACAAAGCTTACTTACATATTTGTTCCAAGTTTGAGGACTCTGTCTCCATAAAGATCAAAAGATCCTTCCCTTTGTGGAAGAACATAATTTCCACCAGTAGTGAATTCAGTTCTTTTAACTTCATCTCCATTGTGATTAAACATCCTTAAAAACAAATAATTATCGAAACATACTGAGTAGTTTTATTATTGATATTCAGTACTGACTTCCTCTGCTTACTGCACAAGAAAAAGGGAAACAAAACCCTATCCTGTATGTTGGTAAATGCCTATTTTATTGGATAAGTTACTAATAGCTAATTTACTGGAATAGAGAATGCCAGAAACAGCTTAGTATTTCGTTGCTGGGTGACTTAAGTCTCAAATCCTACCCTTTAAATAGTATTTACTGGAGGTTCAGCTATCCATGCAACATGAATGACAGTCTCAGCTCGATTCCTATTAGACCTCCAGGACTGACTGCTCCTCTGTGAGCAGCCGTACATGCAAGGCGCTGCAAACGGTGTAAGCAGCGGTTTGGAACTCACCTGATGAGCCCTGGAACTTCTGTACCCCAAGGAACTGGGCCCGATATCGGCAGCACAAAGCGACCATTAGAGTTTTGCACTTTATCCTTCAGAAAGATGGAGACCTGCAAAAGAATATTCCACCTCTGAGAAAATCACTTAAATATCTTCTGATCCAAATTCTTTTGAAGTCCAACCTTGCAGCCTTCCTGTCTGGATTGGGGTAGGTTTCCTAGGGATCTTGATGTATATATAGAGACTATGGTACAGGTCAAAGCCAGTAATGTAGAACTGTGGTCCAGAGGATGGGCACATTGATATGTTTAAAAAAATATGTACTGCTTATGCACTTGAATATGATAAATTTATTTAGAGAATATTAAGCCCCATGACTTCAAGCTCAGGTTCTGAGTTTGGTATCGGGTTTCTACTAAAAGGAAAAACATATTTATCAACTAGCAAATCTGTAGCAGTAGAGATTCCTTTTTTCGTTACGTTTTAGAATTACTGAGTATTATTATAGTAGATGTGCTCAATTTGTGAAATTCTGAAGGCTGAAATTACAAGCACAAGACTGAAAACCGTAAGTAACAAAACCAAACCTACAGTGTAATTAAAAAAAGACACCTTTGCCTCCTAGCCACAAGCTCCCTTTTATTCTTACTGACTAGCTGTATTGGGCTCTTACCCTTATGTGCATGTCCTGAAAAAAAATGAGGAGCGTTTGCCTGATGAGCTGAAATTCACCAGCAGAGAGACAGCTGTATATCTGGAAAAGAAAAACCATCATATAAGGCTTCGCACATGTACCATGTCCAACCCTGGTAAAGGTGGAAACAAGTGTATCAGAATAGTGCTGGCCAAAAATAGTATGTGTGGCAGGGGAAGCAGAAATTATATAAGGGGGGGCAACTAATCATTAATTATTATCCGTGACTAAGAGTCTGATTTAATTTCTGCTGAAGTCAGTGGAGACTTTGATCAGGCTGAATAAGCAATGTATTGATTTAAACAGGCCAGTAAGATAATAACACTTGACTTGTAGACATCTCCCTCTCCAGAAGCCCTTTAGAAACATTTCATGACTTCCCAGAACTTTTAACATTTTATGAAACAGTTCCCTTTCACAGGAACACTCATATTCTTTGTCCAAAAAATTACAGCAGTTACACAAGCAAAAGTTGTTAACCGGGAGGCGGATTTGTTTCCCTCAGGTAAAAAAGAAGGGAAGGTTATTTGGACAGTTCTCTGAGGTTGAGAACATGCCACCCTCCGCACTTGATGTGGCACTTGCTGATGTAGTATTTAGTCTCTAAGATTAGCTTGAAAGAGACAAAAAAAATAAATATCAAACCACAGTGTGTCCCACCATTTTTCCATTTTTCTAAGGATTCTTACTTCAGTCAGCTGTCGGAAAGTTTCATCCACCTGGTTCAGAATGCCAGGGGCATCACGTATGAAATCCTTGATGGCGTCCAGGTGGTTGAATGTGACCAGCAGAATGTCTTTGGGCCGAGGGCACAGCAGCACTTGGTATTTGAAAGCCATAGTCATAAGGTCATACAGCTGCAAAATAACACGGGGAAGTTTTGGTTCCATCGCAACAGAGTGTACACATCGCATAGGTAACTTCACGTTGATGTAGAAAGGGATTTAGACACTTAGCCTAGCACCTGCCTACGGTAAGAACCATTTTAGCTTTGTTTACTAAGCAAATAAAACCTCTGCAATCACATGGTCAGCCCTCCTGCTGGTCTCTCCAACTGCTGCTAAAACTACAGCCCATGAAGCAACACCAACACCCAGGTAGAGGTCTCTTAAGTAATCCACTTCCTACAATTTTTTTCAAAATTGTCTGCTGGATATGCTGTTTGCAAGCAAAAATTCTAACACCTGCAACTGCAAACCAGTGAGTGTCAATACAGAAATACATACATTTATATACACCCACATATGTATGTTTTTAATATATATTTAAAAATCCAGTAAAGAATGCTTACTAAACCTCTTAAAAATCAAACATTTATTTATTAAAGGAGAAATAATCAGTTCTGAAGTATCCGATCCTACCATGGATTTCCCCAAAGCTTCCTTGGCTGAGATCCATTTTTACAAAGAAAGCAAATGGAAAGAGGGCCCTTACAAAATGCTTCAAAATTACAGTGATGTAAAGCCATGTACTAATTATGGCAATCAGAAACTTGTGAAGGGTAGCACAGAAGACCAGCATGGTCAGGACTGGGCAGGTGGTCTTTTTTACCTTGTCCATGCTTGCCTGGTTCAGTCTCATGATTGAAGCATGAGCTAGCCGGTCATACACTGTTCGCAGAGCTTTCTTGGAATAGAGTTCCTGTGGTTTAAACAGCTCTTCCATAAATTTTTTATTGAACATGGTTGTGATGATGTCATTCATAACTGCAAAGACAAAGAGTCTCTGTTTTTGCTGCAGAAACAGCACATTCATCTGGATTCATTCCACACTGAGAACCTGGACACTGACAGCTGCGAGGATTGACATGAACACTTACCTGTGAAAACCAGGTACAGAGCCTCAAAAGAAAAAAGGAGGAGGAACATCACTTCCTAATGTCAACGTTTTTCTCCATCCCACATTGGCCTGAGCAAGCAGCATGATTCCTGCTGACTGTCCCCAGGGGCAGAAATGCTACATGAGCTGCAGACAACAAACCTTGTTTTCCAGTGGGAATAGGACTGGTTTTGTCGCCTCGTTTTTACAGCTACAGCTAGCACTTCTCACTTTTTAAATAATTTGTTTATAGGCTACTCTGACACGTATCATCTATAAAAGCTGCAGTTCTTCCTAAAAAGCTGTTTTGCATCACTCTAGATTTTTGCAGGCTATAGCTAGCTGACTCTGCCTGTTCTCTCTTTAGCCTTTTACACTATTAGTCTATTTTTCCTTCTCAACAGACTCCTGAATGATTCAAGGCTCCTTCTAGTATTTGTTTCAAACGGTTTAACACTGGCAAGTATTTAAGGAAGCACTTACAACACTGGGATCTACGTCAGGCCACTCAGGGCTCTTACACAGCAACATCTGCAGATAGTAAAGCAGTTCAAAAGCACAGAACTCTAAACTTCCTGACGTGCTTCATTTTTTTATGTGTAAATTTAGACATGGAATTGTTTCACAACTTACTCAAGAGTATGCAGAGATCACGAGTGCTGAGTATAAGGGCTGTGCTCTGTTTATTGAGCTTTTAATGCAAAGAAGATAGAAAACATTTTGCAGTGATTCAAGCAGATGCAGTATCTTAGCTTTTGTATGGGACCTGATACTTTTATTATTTACCTGATACATTCTACAGAGTTATCATAAATAAGCATTTATTTCTCCATAAAAAAATGTTAAATACAATTTTTAATTCACACAGATTACTGTACAAGCATGAATTTTCCTAAGCAGATGACTCTTGCTGAAGCTCATAATGCCAGCTGATTCTTATGGCTTAGTAAAATCTGAGAGGAAGTAAGGAAAGAGAAAAAGGAAAAAAAAAAAGAAAAAGTGAACATATACAAAGTGGTAGTGATTAGCTATTTGAAATACTGCTATAATTATTCACTGGTGGGTTAGACACCTGGCTTTTCGTAACTGTGGTACTGAAGCTACACAAACAGCCAAAGAAAGTTAATGTCCCAGTCACTTCATCTTTTCTTAAGATGATTAACTGTCTGGGGAGCACTGCCAGATATGCTGTGGGTCCTGAGAACCTAGACACGGAGAGCTGTTTTCCTGTGCCTCCTGATGCGATTCTCTGTACATGCTTAAACCTGATGTTTACAGTTTTTTTCCTACACCGGTGTACGCTACTGGTAACACACACATTTCAGCAAACACACTGTATCAAACAGGGCTCGCTAGTTTTCCTGCTTTACGGACCCAAACAATACAGAGAGATCTCAGCACAGCTTCTGAGCAGCATAGATGACAAATGAGGAAAAAATCTCTCCTCTTCCTCCCTTCTTTTCAAACAGACTGTCCATTAAACAATCCCTATTTGCAGTCTGAGGCAAAAATTCTCACTTTTAGTGGAGAAAACAAAATACATTAATATGTATTAGTACATATTTATTTTTGCAAGTAATTGGTTATGACAAAAATAAGAACTGTTGCCTTATACTGCTATCAAGAAAAATATTTTTTAAGTTGCTTGGATATGTTGCCCGCACAAAGGCTTCTCCTCCATCTTTGGAGAGTCACCAATAACCAAAACTGTCAGGAGACAGACAACGTTCCAGTACGCTGGCTGTGGCTGGTAGATATTCACAATGAAATCGGAAGATCTGTGTTAACCACACACCCAGCCTTACATAAATTATCTTCTGAAATTAAGACCTCTTGTATTGGCTATAAAAAGAACCGAGAAAGACATAAAAAAAATCATGGTAAAGGGCAAATCTGACACAGTACGTTTGATAATGACACAGCAAAGAGATCTGAAAGCCCATGTAGTCCCTAGGGAGATATTTACACCGTTCTAACAATGGAAAATAATAAAGAAAGGAGTGTTAGCTCAGGGAAAATGGCACGCCAAGCAACACAGCATAAAAGCAATTTAGCAGAGAGGGGTTTCATCAACTGGGATGGGGAGAGGGAAACCAAGTATAGACAATGCAATGGACAGAAGAGAAGCTGAGGATTTATGGTGGTTTTCACCTACACGTGCCATGTGTCACTGGTGACACACGTTCCAACTTCTACCATGCTGTCATGTAACACGGCTCAGATGCATGACATGAGACAAGGGGGTCTTTACACCTGGATTATGCTCGTGCTTCTTGGAGGACATTCAAGGCAGCAGCGGGGATGCTATGAGTTCAAAACAGTCACGCGTTCTACTCGCAGTGCGTTTGTAGTTCGTAACAAGGTCAAAGGCAAGCAAAACCGCCTTGTCATGGCTTCATCAGCAACAGCCTCGGCTGGTCACTCTGTGTGACTCTTCAGAGATCATCGCCCCAAGAGCAGTGTTCGTAGGCAAACTTGTTCTCTGACAAGACAAGCTGACTGTTCAACACAGGATCTGCATCTCTGCCACTACTACCTAAATATGACAAAGTGGGCTTTTATACAACTTGTCATTTTGATGTGATAAAAGAAGATATGGAATCTTTTAGACCTCTGAGATATTAAATGCGGGGAAAAAAAGTGTTCTTGGAAACGGCATGTAATGGTAGCAAACAAAAGCTGGGGCAAACTCATAGGATATTGGTATTTGCCTTTAGTAAATATTCAAAACATACAAACGATGCTTATTTTGTAAAACATGAATTGTAACCCTGATCTCTCTTAAAAAAGGGCTGCTCAAAAAGGCAGCGAAAGTGCTATGCATGTTCACCTAGCAAAAAACTTGAGATAGTTTAAGGGATTTATTTCCTCATTCAGCTCCTTACTACACCCCTTTGCTGGAGGCTACCGTTCCAAGGCAGAGTCCAGAAGGAAACCCATGCTCACAGCTCAGCGCTGCAAAATCCTGATGTCTCAGCCCAAACTCACCCTCAGGGATAATTTCAGTCAAGATGAGCTTGGCTGAAGGGTGAGCACCTGCTTCTTTGTGATCACTCTGCAAGGGTGATGACTACTAGCAGAGGTGGATAAGCAGTTAGGATGGAAATGCCTTAAACTTTCCTGGAATTCACCTGTCAAAACCCTAAGCAATGAATTAGAAAACAAATTTAGAAACATGCAGTATACATAATAATTCCTGCATTTAAGCAGAAAAAACAATCTTCACAATGCTCACATAATTATATGCTTGCATTAATACAAAGCCAGAAAAAATACAAATATCTTTTTGGCTAGAAAGACCGCTACGATAAAAAGTTTTGATCTATTTCTAGTCTTGGTTAAATAAGCAACGTATTTTTGAAGCCATATGATTTTGAGATACTGTCTGTTTTTTCTAAGATCTATAGCTAAAGTGCATTTTAATGAACAGGTGCATATTATTATTCATCTTTGACGCTATGACTAGAAGGCTGCAGGAACAGCATACGGTGTGTTCACGTACAATGAGCCTCATGTGTGCATGTAGTGGTGTTTGTCTACTGCATGCAGCTAGCAGATTACAGTACCTCGTTTCCTGTCCACATCTGTCCATTCATCTACACGAAGCATATAAAACAAAAACATCAGTTCAAGAAGTAAGAACAATAGTTTCAAGGAGAATAAAAGAAAGAAACTAAAAAAAAAAAAAAAGAAATCTAACTAATGGACTTTGTTTTTTCTCATCAGCATTCAGCACTTAAGAGGAAGGAACTCTTCAGGTACTTGACATCTTTCACCTTCGATGAGCGCACAGATGATGAAACCTTGCCCTCCCCTTGGAAAGGATCTCGTTGCTTCACCAGAGATAGAATTTTACCCTTGACTGAATCTCAGCACATTTTGCATTGAGCTTGGAAAGTTTTCAGCTGTTTTTTTGCACTTATGAGCCAACAACATTTGAGTGAACAGTTTTAAGCATTAACAAACACCTCAGTGGGGACGAAACCACATCTCAGTACAATTTGCACCCAGTTTTTTGGGAGGTAAAATACACGCGTGGATAAACTAGCACAGATCTAATTCTCCTGCTGAGATATGCCACCAAGTACGGCTGATTTAGTTGAGGCTCTAACGTTAGACTTCCACCCAGAGCAGCAAAGTTTTGCGGGATCATTCTCTGAAGACATGCGAATAACTAAGACCGCATTGCCGTTGCACCGTGGCGAGGAAGCTGCTTGCCCAGGCCTGCTCCTACCGGCAGAGCCTGCGGTGCCCGGCCCCCCCGCACCCCCGCACCCGGGGCGGGATGCCCGCCTCACGTTACGAGGCCGTGCGGGGGAGCGGCCGGTCGCTGCGGGGGAGGGCGGGGAGAGCCCTGCCCGGCCACCTGCAGCTGCCCCTGCCCTCGGGGCACCGCGCTTCCCGCCACCGGGGGAGGTGGGGCGCCGCCGCGGCCCCGCACCCGGCGCAGGCCGCAGGCCCCGCACGGCCCGGCCAGGCCGCGGGAGAGCCCCGAGGCCCGCGGGCAGCCCGCACCCGGCGCAGGCCCCCCCGGCCTCCCGCCGCTCACCTTTGCGGGCCTTGTCGCCGGGGATGCTCTGGGCGCGGAGGCGCTGGTCCAGGATGTACAGCATCTCCCCGCCCAGGTTGAGGAACAGCAGCGGCAGCGTCCGCGCCGACATGGCGACCGCCGGCCCCGCCGCCGTTGCCGGGCAACCGCGGGGCCAATCGGGAGGCGCCGCCTTGGCCGCCCGGGGTGCGCGTGCTAGCCCTGCCCAGCGCGCGTGTAAGCCCCGCCCACACGTGCGCGCGCCCCGGCGCGTGTGCAAAGCTTGCCCCGTGTGGGTGCACACCGCGGCGCGTGTGCAAGGCTCTGTGCATGTGCGTGTGTGCACCTCAGTGCATGTGCAAAGCCCTGTGATGTGCGCGCACCCCAGCGTATGTGCACAGCCCATGTGGGTGCACACCACAGCATGTGTGCAAGGCCCTGTCTGTGTGCATGCATGCACCCCAGCATGTGTGCAAGGCCCCCAAGTGCATGTGTAAGGCCCCAGCCACATGCACCCCCGTGTGTGTGCAAGGCCCTGTATACACACACTCACCCCAGTACTTGTGCAAGGTGCCACCCACGCGTGTGAACACACCCCAGAGCATGTGCAAGGCCTGGTACATGTGTGTGATCACACTCCGGCACATGTGCAAGCCCTGCCCACGCATGCATGCACCCAGCGCGTGTGCAAGGCCCCACACGTATGTGCACACCCCAGCACACATGCAAGGCCCTGCACACACATGCATGCACCCGTAGGCCCCAAGGAAATTTTAAAATACCAGTTTCATCAGTTCTGGTGCATGAGAACAACTAAAAAGTTTATAAGGAAATGATTAAAATAATTTTAATATAACTAAGAAAAAAAAGGGGGGGCTGAGCGCTGCCTGAGGCGGGCCAGCCACACATGCCACTGCTCAGAGGAACATGGGGAACGTTGGTGAAAGCCAGCGGGCGCCACCATAACCGTGTCAGTAACTCCCTCGGTCACCACCACCAGCACCTGTGGTACGAGCAGCCCCATCACACTTGGGGACGGCAGAGGCACAGGGCGAATACAGACGTGTCAGTCTGCTGGGAAGTTACAGACTTGGGCACTAACGCCATTTCTACAGCTGCCGAGCTCCGAACCAACCCGCGTTTCCCTGCCAGAAGGAACAGCACTTGGAGCCACTGTCAGGGCTGCTTTGTTTCCGAACAAGCAGTGTTTCGCCTCATTCTGTCTCCTCATTTGCCATCCCACAGCCCAAATCCCTGACAAACGGTGCTGAGCGGCTGGGTCAGTGCTACCTGACAGCGCAATCCCGCAGGCAGCAGCAGCAGCCACGCTTGGAGGGGTTCTCACGTAAAGATGCCCCTGCCACGGGGCGGTGAAGTCCCCCAGGCCCTCCTGACAGATCGAACTGCTCACACCAGCCCATCAGCCTTAAGCTAAACTTTTAAAACGCTTAAACCGCTCACCGCGCTTTCCCAGGTGCTCGTTGCGCCGCAGACCCCGCAGCACGCACGTAAGCAAAGAGGCTTTAGGTCTTTAGGCAGTTATTTATTGTTAGGGAGACCGGCTGCGTCAGCCTCCACATGCCGCTACACGGGCGTCCCCTCGCACTGCGCCTGCTTCTCCTCCTTTGCCGCTCTCGCTCTTGCTCGCCGCTCTCTCCTCTGCTTTAGTTTCTCAGGTGCTTTCAGCTTCTGCACCTCCTGAAAAACCTGCCGGAGGAGCACAAGGAGGTGAGAGGAAGAGAAAGACAGAGCTGCCTGCTGCTGAGCAGAGCTGCTCCACCACTGCTGCTACGGACCCCAGGTGCAGTAACTCCTTCCTGCGTGCTCCCTCCGGGCCACCGGCCAGCCCTGCTTGCAGGGTACCATTCTGAGTATCCCGCGACAGCCACCCACACTTTGGGTTACAATTTCATTGGACTGAAATTTAGGATTTACAGACTGAAGGCACATCCAGCTTCTTGATTATACCCAGATACACTGCACACAGCTGCTACACCAGCGTATTTAGAGAAATGACAGCAGGCAGTGGGTGTAGCCATGTTTATCCCAAAGCTGCCATCCTGTTTGTCTCACATATTAGTTCCCACATCAGACTTTGAATAAAAGCTGGTTTGAATTGTACATTTCTGAGCAAACCAGCAGCACAACCCGACGTTCTCAAGCACAGTAATGCTGCAGCACGTGCATCGTTGCCCACTATGTAACTGCCTTTTGTGGAGCTCTTTGCCTTTCAGGGTGAGGTTATGCTTTTCTCTATAAACATCATCACCTCTTAAAATTCAAACCCTTAATTAAAAGCGCCCACCCATCAGTCTTTTCTCTCTTAACTGCGCTCTTCTCTAAAAAGGTTTTTTTCTACTCCAGCTATGTGGTGCTCTCTCCAGACCACTCCGTACCTTGAGACAGAAAGCCTTCTTCACAAGCCAGCGCTTGGTGATCCTTCTGCGGTAGGGAGCGGGCAGGGTGTACTTGATATTCAGCTGCTTGCAGGTGTTTTCAAAGGTATCATAGCGGACACGGCGAAGATACGTAAGTAGTTTCTTCCGGCGATCTATATCCATCAGCATGCGACGACGGTTACTTTTATCCTGCAAAGGACTTAACGTTCACTAGATTGCAGGCAGATTATTCTTCCATTCCAATAAATTACTTAGAATAGACCAGATTATGGCTGGAAGGAAACAGTCAGGTTAAGGACGGTATCTTAGAGCAATTTTTCTTGGCAGACACTGCAAGCGCATTAGGTCACTACAAGATCTGAGAAGGCTTAATTTGCTTTTCACTGAAATTGCTTTCTTCATTTTGTGCCTCCACCTTCACCTTCATCCCCCAATGCTGAAGGCTGCTTTCAACTTGTACACAGGTTCAGGCGGTGACAAAAGCTGCAGTGGCTTGGAGGCAAAGGCTGTAGGGAAGGCCTGCTGGCTAAAAACTTCACTTCTCCTGAAATGTATTGTTCCAGAAGTAACACAGAAGCACTTACCTTTGTTTTTCCAGAAATTAAGTGTGAAAATAAAGTGTGACTTGGCTCTGTCTGACTGTTTGAGTCATATCTGCGATGCTTCAAATTTCAGCTCTGAACCCAGGCAGCTTTAGGTAGGAAAGCGGTCATTATGACATTAACACAGCCCTGTCTGCTAAACATTTTCATAGGCAGAACAAAGAATACAGCCGTGAAGTGATAACATTAATTATGTTGAAAACTAAGCAGTGAAGCCACATCTGCAGCATGGATAAATTCAGCTAAACTCTGTTCAAAGGTATCTGCTCAGCCATTTCCACCAATCCAGTAACAAAAAAAGAACACACTCCACATTTCAGCTAGTCAGAATGTAGCTGTGACTGAGCCAGCAGTTTCCCACACTGGCACAGGGAACCGTTATAACTATTTCATAAACCTTCTTAGGAAAGCCATAATCCCCAGAATTAAAATCCTTTTGCTCTAAACTGAGAAAACAACCTGAACAGCTGCTCTCTCAGACGTGTGGGCTCAGATTACTGATAGTTACCTTGGGATGCTGCTGAAGATGTTCCTCGTAGGTGCGTATCTTGGCAGTCAACATAGCAACTATAAAGAACAGGCGTAAGAAGCCAAGTGAGAGCAGCAGGTTTCCAGGGTGAGACAGTATCATTTGCACTCCCTTCAAATTGCCAGCTGAGGACTGCTGCTCTAATGGGTACCCACTGCGCCACAGCGAGTATTACCACACAACCCTCCGCGTAAGCGCAAAACAAACCACAAAACATAACCTACATAACGAGAGTCAGAACTATTACTATTATGAAGCTGCTTAATTAAGAGGCTAAAATTTTAACAACAGATCATATGAATTTATCTGTAAAATGCCTCTTGTGCTCACTTAATTGCTGGTGACTTTATATTCATTTCACTTCACTTGGTTTAAGCTTTGGAGGAACAAACACAGATTAAGAAGTTCTTTCTAAAAGCAGCAGCCAGCTCTTTGATTTCAGGCTTTGGAGAAAGGTGCTGGTGGCATCCCGAGAAACTGAAGCCCTTTATTAATGACAAAGAAGTGCATCGTGGTCAATGGCAGTGTGGCCTTCATCCCTGCACTGTCCCTACGCTGTGCTTCAGCCAGAGCGCTCTAATGCACAGGGAAATCTGAGTTCTACGGCTACATCTAGTAGTTCATGGTAATGAATGCAGTGCAGTGCTACATGTCATACAAGCGCTTCAAGCGGAATGATGCACACTCTGCCTTTGAGGAGTGGATATGGACTAGGAACTTGGAAAGCACCCTAGATGGCATCTGCCAGTAAGTGCATACACTGCCTCTGCAATGCTCCCAAACCTCAAACAGGTCCTCCAGGGCATGCTGCAGGCTACCTGCTTCTCAGGTGCGCTCCTGAAGGAGATTCTCCTAACTGATACAGAAAACTTGAAGTGCTGGGGTGGGAATAGCTGAATAAAAGCAGAGATGTATCATCTGCCAACAATATCCTTCTACTTTTTTAACTTGCCTTGCACCTCAAAGGAGCCATTGTCGTTGGGAGACCTCCTGACCTTCTCCACCAGCTGCTGTGTCTTTATTTTCATCTTCTCCTTCTGTGGATAACAGAAAAGAGCTTGTCACTTTCTCAGGAACGCCAGAGGTCTGAGACACCCCAGCTCTCTTCCCCAATGCCCAGATAAAGGCTTTCTAATTAATAGCTTTACTCGGTGCCCATCACAAAATGCATAAGAAGTGCTGCACAGAAGGACCTGCTGCTTGCAGGACAGTGCTCAGAGTACAGCAGCGAAGCAGCACAAAAAGATCTTGGCTGAACACAGAATCGCCACTGTTGAAAGCAAGAGTCAAGGCATACCCTTCATCCCAAGATTACAGAAAAAGGGTGTTGAAGAAGCCCCGCTGCTCTCACGAATGGAGGAGAGAACTGAAGCTGATCTCACATGGCAGTAGCCTTTACTTTTTGCATCTTTTTAAGCTCACATGGTAAGCAGCAAGAAATGGTAAGATCTTTGTGCTACCTTATGATTTGCTTACTTTGTTTTCTGGGCATACAAAAAGTAAAAGTAATTTGAAGAACATCTGCCATCCAATGTACTGTTTTCTAGAACACAGGCCAACCATCAGCAGTAACATAACACAGCTCATCTCCCCTGTGATTGCCTAGTATTTTTCTTCTCTCATTTTAGTATGCAGTTATTACCATAAAGAAGACTGCATGATAAATTTTAAGACCATAACAGGACTTATCACTCATATATTTCATAGCCCCAGATTTGCAGTCACCAAGCAACACTTAAAAATAAAGTAAGTGAAGGGCATTTAACAATATAGGCATGTCTTACACAAATGTGCTCACTAAATCTTCCAGGTTTTTTTATGCTAGTAGAATGAAACTAACCTGGCTTGCCATTTCCAGTGACAACAGTCTTCTCACTACATCATCAACACTGCAAGGAGATTGCAGATTAGTTTATAGGCTAGAAAAAAAGTATATTTAACAACAGAAATGAGGTTAGGTTTTCAGAGCATACCAACTTTTCTCAGCTTTAATTTACTCTGCAAATTTACAGCCACTATCCTCCCCTCCCAAACCTGTCAGCCATGAACTGCTCCTTGCATTCCTAAGAAAAATCATGGCTGAGATTACAGAAGCATCAAGTAGTTTTGCTGCTGTGGAAAGCACAGTTATTTCAAATGATGATGGAAGTCTTATCAATTCCAAAAACACTATGTGTAAACTGGGTGCTGAAGATTAACCCCCAAGTAAGTGCTCAAGGACAAAATAATTAATTTTAACACCAGCTCCTTCAAAGATCCGTGAAAGTCTCAATTATGCCACTGGGGGCTCTCCATGCACCACACATGAGCTGCTCTGGAATCAAAGCATAAAAATGCTAAACTCCAGGTCCAAATTTCAGAAGCAGCCATGCATTTTGAGTTGTTTAACTACACACTCTCTACCACCTGAGTCCAAGAGAGGCATATATTATTTCTAAGAAGATTATTTCTAATATTTCAAGATTATTTCTTTTTTTCTAGGGACTACAAAGTTCATAGAAGATGCAGGCAATCAGCACTTAATCTTACATTAAGTAAACAAAACCCTTACATGATGCTAATCAGTGACCACTTTTGCACATTTGACTTTCAAAATGACTTTGCAGTTTTTGTGCTAAACTGCACACCAGTGACCACAGAGCACTAATTAGTTACTGAGCAGGTGGCAGCTTCCACATATTGTGGTTGTGTGTGTGTGTAAGATGCAAATCTCTGAAGAGAACAGTCATTCCCTTTCCCTGTATCATACCTATTTATTATTGGGACATTGGCATAATCTTTCTTCAGCATGGTGGGAGGAAGATCATCCAAATGGCTGGGGATGTCTACAAAGAGAAGATTAACATTTGAGGAAGAGCAGTACAAAGTCAGCGCTCTGATCATGCTTGCAAACTAGACCAAAGGAAACGAGTTGCAAAGAAAATAAGATTGTATGCTCCAAACAGGAAGATAGAACTTGAGAGATCAAGCTGAGGTGGCAGGAATTGCGTGACTAATATTGGGTCCAGTCTCTTGCCTTTAGCACTCTGGATTTACAACATGGTGTATAGTCCACCAAGATCAGTGATCTCTTGCTAACAACAACTGCTACTTTCCCACACGTTCACAACCTGCTGAACTTTCTGAGTAACTTTCGAGCTTGCAAGGAATTATTTCTAGAAGCACTGAACCACAAAAAGGTTAAAGGGACCTTGTGAAGTTTCTAGTCCAATCTTCCCTTTAAAGTGGACCGTCATCATTTCTTTGTCTAGCAAAGCCTTGAAAACCTCTGGGGATGGATAGTCCACAGCTCCGCTGTGAAGCATGTTCCCATGCTGCACTGCCTTCCCAGTGAGAGTCCTTTTTCCTTTTTCCTTTTGTGCCCAGCTGGAACATGTCCAAGCTGCTTTTTGGGACCACCCCTCATTATATTGTTTGGCACTACCAAGAAGAATCTGGCTCCCTCACCCTTGTAATTACCCATCAAGAAGCCGCAGGACTGCAGAATCCTGCAACAGGGATTGTATTTCCTCTCTTCTTATGATGAGCTCTGCTGCTTTAAAGTGAAACCCACTAATTTCTCCAAAATACCCTCTCTTCCTGCAGCATTGGGGTACGACTCTGATAATGTCAACAGTAAAACATTTTGCCACATGGTCCCATTAATCCTGACATACCTTTCTTCCTTTTTCTCACAGGTCTGGCGTAACATCTGGCTGTCTGAATAAAGGGATTGCAAGCTTGACGGAAGAAAACAAAGATTTATCAGACTTGTGCACACTTTTTTTAGCTACATACAAATGAACCACTGCTCAGTCTGTACTAGAAAACTGGTCAGAGTACTTAACACTCCAAGGTGATCAGCAGCCAGCCAGGTCTCTTGTCCCAAAGAAGCGTGGAACAGTTCAGTATGATTCTCACATGGGTGCTAAAACAAATGGCGAAGCTGTGCTGCTTCAGGGTGATCTGAACCCAAATGATGGGAAGGACAGAGCAGCAGGAAGAGATTACAGACGCTGAGCGGACAGTGTGAGGGCTCCCAGGCTGAACTGTGTTTGTTTAGAGGGTTTAACTTGATGAACTAATTCAAGTAATTTCATGGGCGAGTTAGTAGGGCTGCTCTGCACTACGCCAGCGGCTGAGCACAGAGGCAGCGGGACCTAGAGACAACCTTCAATCGGCACAGCTCGATACAGATGAGAATATTCATCGGTGGCCTGACTTGAACTGTTCTTTGACTTTTCAAGAGCAAGCCCTTCCAACTGCTCTTTCAAGGCCGCTGCTACTGGAACCAACACCTGCTTCAGATGGTTCACCCGCGCCTCAAACATGTTTTCAAGTACAGACGTTGCCAGTCACAGACCTGCCAGGGAGCTGTGTGCAGGGGTCCCCGCGCTGTCCCGGGCCGCGGGGTCCCCCCCTGCTGCCCCGGGCACATGGGCCGGTAACGGCCTAGCCAGCAGCCCGGCCAGGCCCCCAGCCCGCACCCTGGCCCAGCTCACGGCAGCTTTGCTGACAGACCCCCGGCCCCGGAGCCACTCCCGTGCGTCCCCGCCGTGCGCGGGGCAGGGTCAGCGGGCGGCCCCCAGCCTCACCACCCTCCCTCAGGGCTTCGAGAGACGCCCCGGGGCCCTGCCCGCGCCCTGCCCCGAGAGCAGCACCCCAGGTCCCCCTGTCCCCTCTCAGGGCCGCCTCAGGCTCCTTCCCCCCCACCCCAGGCCACCCCCGATCCCGGGACCTCCCCTTCCCCCCTGGCCTCGGCTCCCGCCCGGCCCCGGCCCGCCGCCCGCCCTCCCTCCGCTTCCTCCGCCGGGCCCCGCGCCCCCATCCGCGCTTCCTCCCAGCGGCCTCTCCAGCGCGGCCGAGCTCCCCGCCCGCCTCACCGGCCCCGCCGCCGCCGCCGCTGCCCAGGCCGGCGGCCACGCCGCGGGCCGGCCCCGCCAGGCAGCGGCCCAGCGCCGTCCGCAGCGCCAGCATGGCCGGTCCCTCACGACCCCGCCGCCACGGGCGCCGCCATCTTGCCCCAGGCGCGACAGCCGAGCGCCGAGCGCGGGGGCCGAGCGCCGAGCACGTCGCTGGGCAGGTTGCGGGCGGTCGCCCCCCGAGCCCCTGGCGCGGCGGAGGGTCAGCGCCCCGCCGGCCACCCCGGGCCCGTCCCGCCGCACAGCCTCCGGGCCGTTCTGAGCGCGTCCCCGTTTATTGCGGGAGGGGAGAGGAGGGGCGGGAGGGGACGCACACAGCACCGGCCGGGGGAGCCGGGCCCCCGGCGGGTGGCCCCGGCCCCCCGCAGGCCCCGGGGTAGGCCCGGCCCCGGCCCTAGAACGCCCGGCAGTCGTGGAGCTCCTCGGCCCCGCCGATGCGGAGGCCCTGCAGCAGGGGGAAGGTGGCGGACAGCTCCTCGGGGCACCCCCCGTCCCCCGGGCAGCCCTGAGGGGCGGCCCCGTGGAACCACAGGTTCTCGTAGGGCTTGGGGCTGGGGCTGGGGTCGAGGAGCAGGGGCTGGGTGGAGCTGGAGCGCAGGTAGAGCCGGGGGGGGGGCTGCTGCTGGCCCTTGTACCCATCGCCCACCACCCGCGCGTACTGCACGGTCTGCCTGCTCCCGGGCCCTGGCGTGCGGGGACCCTCCTGCTGCACGTAGGGCAGGTGCGGCGCGGGGAAGGTGCCGATGGGCTCGGTGGTGGGCTCCTTGCCCCAGGTGGTGGGCTCCTTGCCCCAGGTGGTGGGCTCCTTGCCCCAGGTGGTGGGCTGCTTCCCCCCTGCCCTTTCGAGCACCGTGACAGTGGAAATGGTGGCCAAGCCAGGCTCCCTCACGCCGGGGATGTGCAGAGGCTCCTGGGGAACGGCGTGTGGTCACAGCCTGTTTGCAGGGTGCAGCCCCTCCTGTGCCACCCCCTTGCTGGCACCACACGAGGGAAGCTCCCTGCGCCCCTGTTCCCCATCCCAGCTTGGCCTCGTGCCCTGGGTGCCATGCCTTCCACACCAAGCAGTGCCTAAGTGGTGAGCAGGGGGCCAGGGGGAGCCGCCAGCTGGGTCCTACCTGCTGGAGCTCTGCTGGCACCCACTTGCCCAGGCTGCTGTTGGCAGGGTCGGGGACGCTGGGCCAGAACTGCTGCTTCACCCTGGTGGCCACAGGACAAGGGGACTCAGCGAGGGGGCCTGAAACAGGCAGCCCTGGGGCTGGTCTTGCTCCTGCCGAGCTCACAGTGGGACACCATCACTCCCTGCATCCACCCTGTCCCCCCAGCAGCCAGGCTACAGCCAGGGCCACCGCAGCCACCGGGGATGGGGACTCCCAGGGTGGCTCTCGGTACTCACCGCCCATTCTTCTGGAAGCAGATGAGCAAAAGGATGAACAGGACAAAGATCATCCCCAGGGTCAGGAAGAGGGACTGGATTTCAGTGTCATCTGGAAGGTGGGCAGGGGAGAGGTTCACAGGGGGAACTGTGGTGGGGCACCTCTGGCTGTGCTGTGCCATGAGGCCAGGGTCTGGCAGGTCCCCTCCTGTCCCTATACCCCACGGGTGGCGGCGCCCCCTCACCTAGCACTGTAGTCACCAGGGTCAGGCTGGTGCCGTTGGTGCTGCCAGCAACTGTGGATGCCATGATGTGCACTTTGTACAGGGTCGATGGCTTCAGCTCATGGATGATGAAGGAGCTGAGAGAGGGATTCACGGTGGCGCCTGGGGAAATGTGGGGGCTGTTGGCACAGCAGGGGCTGCTCGGTGGGTGCCCCTCACCTGCACGACCCCTTGGGTCTCTGCTGGTGAGGGGTCCTGTACGGGACTCACATACACCCCCTGACCCTCTCTGAGGAAGGCATGGAGTCTGCTGACATCCCCACCCAACACATCAAGGTGTGGTGGCAGGCAGGGCCACGGTGACACAGACAGGACTCACTGGACACTTCTGCATCACTGTTGGCCCAGAAAATGGTGTAGCTGGTGATGAAGCCATTCTGCATCTCAACCGGCACTGGGTCCCAGCACAGCTCGGCACTGGACTTGCTGATGCTTTTCAGGTGGAGCTTTGGGGCATAGGACGGTGCTGAAATGGAGCAGGACAAGCGACCAGGCGCTGTGCAGAACCGCTGCCTCAGGCTGCGGAACTGGCTGGGGGGATGCACCGAGTGGTGAGTCCCACTCCGGAGGTGTGGGCGTCAGGCCCTGCCGCACACTGTGCCCCTGTGGGCCTTGGTGCAGCTGGGAGCACCTTCAGAGGCGAGCCAAGGTCCAGCCCAGTAGGCTGAGCTCTGCCATGTAGCCCCTGATTTAGGGACATGTGGGGGAAAGGCTGCCTCTCCTTGTTGAAAGGCAAAGGCTGGGTGGTGGGGAGCGAGCCCCTGGGGCCCCGAGGGTGGCTGCTAGGAGCACACGTACCCTTCTGCTTGGAGTAGGCTGCCGTGTGGATGGGCACCCCTATGGCATCCTTGTAGAGGGGGTACACCGAGATGTCGTACCGCTGGAAAGGCTCGATGCCATCTGCAACCGAGAGCAGGGGGGGGCCGGAGTCTGGGGGTCTGGCTGCCCAGACCTTCCCCATGGCACCAGCCTGCCTGCCCTGTGCCGTACCCTGGGAGTGGATCCAGAGGAAGGAGGGAGGGTGTGGGGTGGGCTCAGGGCAATCGGGAGGGGTGCCAGCCCCCAGGTACAACCCCCCACACTGATGACCAGGAGGGCAGGGACCCCCCCAGCAGGTCCTGGCTTACCCTGGATGAGGGCTGCAGTGGCAGCCCCGTCACGCTCCATCTGCCAGCAGGCGCTGCAGCGGCCGGGCTCCGAGGACACCCGCTGCCACTCCAGGACGTAGGCGTGTGGTGGGGCCGGCGGGGCCTCCCACTGCACCCAGAGGCTGTGCTCCCCCTTGGGCACAGCCCGGAGCCCGGCTAGGGGCTGACCTGCATGGGGGCATCCAGCCAGAATGATGGGAGAGGGGAGCATCCCTGCTGCATCGCCCCCCTGTGCCCCCCAACCCAGAGCCCACCCTGCTCCTCGCTGTGGCTGTGCACCCAGTGGGCAGCTCGGGAGCCCCTGGTCACACACCCAGGGAGGTGTCTCTCCCGCGGCGGGGTGAGGCAGCAGCACCCAGTTTGAGACCTTGTGGAGCTGCTGTGGGGTGCAGAGCCCCAGGGGGGCACGCAGAGGTTTTGAGGCACACGAGGTTTGCACTGCCCTCACCTTTCCTCTCCAGGAGGACGACCTCGGTTGCTGCTGACTCGCCGGCGGCATTGTAGGCTGAGAGATAGACCCTCCTGGTCCCCATGGGTGCGGAGAAGTTGCACTGGGTGTGGGTGGTGTTGCAGATGGTGGGGGGGTCCCTGCCCCTCCTCCTGGGGCTCAGTGTGATGCGGTACCCTAGCACTTGCCCGTTCGCCTCCTGGCGCCGTGGGGCCTGGGTGCAGGCAGGGTGTGCGGGGATGCTCGGTCCCCAGGGCGATGCCCCGGCAGCCCCCACGCACCCACCACCCGCCCGTGCTCACCTTCCAGCGCAGCTGCACCTCCAGCCACCCACCCGCCCCGGCCGGCCGAGTGCTCCACCAGGCATCCAGCTTCCCTGTGGGGGCTGCAACAGGAGCAGGGTGGGCGGGGAGCTGAGAGGGGTGAGTGTGACCATGCTGCTGTGGCTGTGCCACCTCTCTGGGCAGAGGGGACCGCTGGGTGACTCGGCACCCACCTTTCTCATGGGTGGTGTAGTTCCTGCCTGGGCTCCACTCGCTCCAGTAGCCCTGTGCCGTGCTTCGCCGGCACCGCATCTGGAAGTGGTACTGCGTGCCGAAGAGGAAGCCGCAGCACTGCGTGGTGCCAGACTGGCCAACGATGCCGGTGACCTGGTGGCAGCCGTGGTGGCAGCCAGAGTGAGTGCCGTTGGGGCACAGCCAGCACAGGGGCCAGCCCAGGTGTGGGTGCTGCTCAGGGTGTGCAAGGGGACACCTTGCTGCCCCCCTCCCATGTGGGCAAGCCGCTGCTCCCATTGCAGAGCTCGGAGTGGAGGGGAGGGTCCTGGCTCCTGCTCGCTCCCGGTCCCTGGCCCCACTGCCCCAGCAGCACTCACCAGAGCCCAGGCAGGCTCCTCGGCTGCCCTGTAGCGCAGCTCACACTGCAGGTCCATGTGTGCGTTGGTCCTCGCCACCTCCCAGGCCAGGGCCACACAGTCGGTCTGAAAGGGGATGGACTGGATGCTCTGCAGGGCCGGGGGGTCCAGCTTGGCTGGAGGAACAGCACAGGAGAGAGCTGGAAAGGTGCCATGGCAGGTGGTGTGCGGGGCAGTGGCCTCTTATGTGGCCATTGTTAATGCCATCAGCCACAGCTGGGGTGCTTGCCTGTCCAAGGTGAGGGGTGAGAGATGGGGGGAAACCACGCCGAAACATTTAGAATGACTTGTTGCAGGGGATGTGAGCTGGTGTGTGCCCCTGCCCGGGACACAGGGCGATGCTCAGGAGCACAGCATGGGCGCTTCTCTGCTGACTGGGCTCCCCTTATGCAGGAAAAACAGATCCCACAGGACCCAGCGTCTGGTGCATGGCCAGGAAAGCTGTACATTTGGGACTTCCCAGGGGTGAGAGCCCAGCACAGCTGTGGTGAGCTCAGCTGGTTCATGGGCAGCCCTTCCCCAGGTCCAGAGCAGGGAGGACGAGTCGCACCATCTGGGAAGGTTCCTTTTATAAATAGTCTCTAGGAACTGGATATATTATTAATAGACTTCCTGAATAAATGGGTAATCAATTGCTGGAGAGAGTTGTAGAGTGCAGCAGGTCAACTGATGGCTCATAACCCACCAGCACACACCGCTCACTGTAATGCAGCTTTGGCACCTATTCATCCTGGCAAGCCATTTATCACAGGAACCTGCCCGTAAAAGATGACCTAGAAGTCTGATGTGCTTTAATGGCACTCTAATATGCCTCCCTTGCTGCTGCTGATCTTCCCTGGGCCCTGACCTCTGTGCAAGGTGGGTGGCTCTGGCCGTCACTCACCGACATCCATGGGGTCAATGCAGAGATGCTCTGACTCGGCTGTGCCCAGGGCGTTGGTGGCGGACACCCAGATCTCCATTTGCCGGTAGAGCTGGAGCAGCTGGCGCGGCACCGTGCAGTGGCTGTGGCCACCTTGCGGGGTGCAGCCTGTCACCGCCTGGGTTCTGCTCCTGTGGCGGTGAGAAGAGTGGGCTTGCGAGTCCCTCCGGCGGAGGACAAGGCTTGCTGTGTGGTTTGGCGGGGGATGAGGGCCAGGAGAGGTGACCGGGGGCCAGACACCAGGGACCATGTCACCCCCTGAGGCTTACCCGGCACACTTCAGGGTGATGCTGGTGGGGAGGTGGCTGTTAGCTCCCTGCTCCCACTGGCACGTCAGCCCATAGTCACTGAGGTTCAGGACACAGCTGAGGTTGAAGGGCTTGGCAGGTGGGTCTGGGAGAGAGTGGCCAGGGAAGAGTCTGAGCAAAGGAGCTGCAGCCCCTTCCATGCCTGGCCGTGCAGAGCCCGGCTGCCACGCTACCGCTCCCCAAACCTTCCCTGCCTGCCGGGCAGCGGCGCTCTGGGACGAGCCCCAGAACAGCCTCCATCAGCTCTGGCTGCTGCTCCCACCCCAGCAGCTCTACCCGGCTCGCCTGGGGCAGACACGTCCCAGGGAGAAGACGTGCAAACCCTGGTGCCAGGTTGCACCTCTGAAATGCATGCATGCACGCGTGAGCGACCCGTGATGGCAGCAGACTTACAGCCTGCCCTGATCTCGGCCATGCCGACACGCTGCTTGGTCCCATTCCACTCCACCCAGCACCACAGCTTGGCCTCCGTGTGGTTGAACTGGGGCAGGGTGAGGTTGGACACCTCTGTGCCCCCCGGGCCCTGGTGCTGGCTCCCAGCCACAGGCTCGTTATCCAGCATCCAGGTGATCCGGACCTTCCCTGGCTCCAAGCCGCGGCAGAGCTCGCTCTGGATGGTGCAGGACGCCGTGACGGCCGAGCCCAGGGGCACAACAGGTGAGCCCGCGGCCACCGAGGCACAGCCCAGGGTCCCTGTGGGCAGGAAAAATGTGTCACATCCAAGGCATGGCTGTGACGAAGCCACCTCAGCTGCTCAGCACCAGGCGGGACAGAGGGACGAGTGCCTCTTCCCTTAGACGGGCCCCCCAGCAGCTGGAGAGGAAGAGCCAGGCGTTGGGCAAGGCTGCTGGCCCCATCCTGCCAGCGCCCGCCATGCCGCCGGCGCTCCTGCCCACCCACAGCCCCTGTGTGCCACAGCTCTGGCACTTCGGGTGCTGGCTGCGCGGGGCCGGCGTGGGGACGCAGCTGCAGGATGGGATGGACCCCACTCACCACCCGGGCAGAGGAGCAGGAGCAGGGAGAGCTGCAGCAGGAAGGGTGTCCCAGCACCGCGCCTGGCCATGGTCTCCTCTGTGGCTTTGGCATCACCCGGAACGGACACAGCGGCTTGTCCTGGCGGGCCGGGAAGGGGCTGGAGGAGCCGTGCTGCCACCGTCACCGATGCTTCCTGGAGCAAAATGTCCTTTTGCCGTCAGCGGCAGCCTCTCCCCTGCAGCCCTTCTGCAGCGCTGACACCTCCGCCCCCGGGCTCGGCATCCCGCAGGCACCGGTGGGGAAAAGCGCAGCGGTGGGGCGTTCGGCGGGGGCCCCTCCGGCACCGCCTGCCGCCGCCGCTCGGCCCCGTGCACCCCGATCCCGGGATCCCGGGGCACAACGCCCCATGCCTGGCAGCAGCCACGTGCTGATTTTATCTCAGGTATCTTCAGCCGCTGCCGGGCAGAGATTTGCGGTTTCAGGGAGGGTTAGCTCTGGGGCTTGGGGTGGCAGAGGGCTGGTAAGCTGAAAGAGGGAAACGAATGAACGATGGCAGCACAGTGGGGCTGGCCAGAGCTGTGGGGGCCTGCCTGTGTCCCCTCCGGCTGCACCCCCTGCCTGTGTCCCCTCCGGCTGCACCCCCTGCCTGCTGCTGGCAATGGCCCTGGGTGCGGCGGCTGCCCCTGCTCGGCCACCGGCTCATCCTGTGCCCCGCACTGGTCCCGACTGTGCCCTTGGTGGTGCCAGGCACTTGCTCCAGGAGGGGCTGCCCACGCTGTGCCCAGCTCTGGGGTGCCCACAGCTCCTCTCCCCCCTGAGCCGACATCCAGAGTGTGGGAAATGGGGGGAGCAACCACCCCCACGCACCCAGCACATGCGGCTGTCGCAGGCAGGGGACAGGGCAGAGCAGCCCGCGGTGTCACAGACAAGGTGCTCTGCTGGACCCAAGCAACATGCAACCCATCCCTGCCTCACCACCATCCCTACCTTGCCTCCATCTCTACCTCTCCTCTGTGCTTGATGCGTCTGGCGGCTGCTTACCGCCCGCTCCAAGCACCGGCCTCCGGCTCCTGGCAGCTCGCCGTGCTCAGCCCATTTGCTAACATGCTGCTTTCACCGTTAGTTCCTCAAAACAAGTGCCGTTAATTGCTGTGACTCTCTGAAGAAGGTGATTGCAAAACACTTCCCTGAAGGCTGCGACCGCTTTGCTCGCCGCAGGAAGGAAAGCCCAGCGGCACGCACACATCCAGCAGTGGGGAGCAGCACCCGGCCCCCCACGCCGTCCCCTCCAGCAGCTGGGACACGGCACAGTCGGGATGTGGCACAGCTGGCTCCTTGCTGCGACTGCCCTGGGGCCACGTGGCTGGGCTGGGGGACAGGGCAGGGGGACGTGGGCTGGGGGATGTGGGACCCAGAAGGCAGGAGGCAAACCAGGCCATGGCTGCCAGCACAGCTCGCATCCCCCAGCCCGCTCCGGTGTCCTCACCGGGCTCTCACTGTGGGAGACTTGGCACATCCCTGCATCCTTGTCCCCCCGAGCTTCAGCCCTCTCCTGGGATGTGCCTGCCAGCCTCACCACCCTGGTCCCTGGGGACAGCACTGCTGCACCTTGCAGCCAAGCCTGGGCTGCCTCCTAAAGCTCCCTGCAGAGCCCTGTTTGACCCAAGCTGTCCTTGTTCACAGTCCATCATGCCCCAGAGTGAGGGGACCCATGAGATGCCCCAAGGGCACCCCAAGACTTGACTTTCCCACTCGTACCTCCCTGTGCCAGCTGTTGACCTGGGGTTTTCCAGCAGCTCCTTGCCCAGGGCCCTGCCCAGCTGCTGGGGGGGCTCACTGCTGGGATGGTGGGCAGCTCTGCCCACCCGTGCCAGGCTGGCATCGCAGCCCTGGCTGGGGAACCCCGCATCTACACAGACCGGAGCATGGGAGTAAACAGGGGATTGCCCAACCCACGACGCGCTTGCAGCCTTCGCAACGAGGTGGCTGTTGTGCAAACAGCTGTTTACTACGGGATTTGTAGCACGCGTTTCACCTCCAGCGGCGCATCACTCAGCGCTCACGCAACCCCACGCTGCAAACAACGGTGGGGCCAGCGCATCCCCCCACGCCACCGTACCCCGAGGCAGGGCGGCCAGGGCCATGGGAGACCAGCCTGGAGGGGACCCTCTCCCAGCATCACCTCCCGCAGAGCCTGGGGCTGCCACCAGCCACCTTGCAGCCCCGACAGTCCAAGCAAAGGGTTTTGTCCCCCAGATCTCCCCTGCGCCCTGCTCGTGGGGATGGCGTGGGGGCACGGCTCTCTGGGCTGGGGCACGGGGCCGATTCCCACAGCTGCTGGCCCGGGGCGGGCGAGCTGCCCTTGCAATATTTCCCTGGGGTGTAGCAACCCCCAGTATTTTGGGACGGAAGCGTGCAGCTTGCAGGCTGTTTACCAGCCGGAGCTGGAATATCTGCGGGTAGCCATGGCGACGTGGGCATCTCCGTGGGAACCGGAGGGCAGGCGGAGCTGCAAACGCCCAGCTGGACTCTGCTGCCCTGCTCTCGCCTGCTGCCCATGAGCCCTGCTATGGTGGGACCCCCTGTCCTGGTGTGTGGAGGGGACCGGGCAGCCCACCCCAGTGCACGCCCTGCCCCTGGCATGCTTCGCCCATGCTCCACAGGGAAAGGGTTTGTCCCCGAGGAGGCTCTGAGCATGCCGATCTGTCAGGACATGGCTCTTGGTGTGGCTTCTGGTCCTGTGCCTGGGGCAGTGGCCCCTTCCCGAGATCGGGGATGGAGCAGACATGCCCCATGACAGTGCTCTCGGTTCCCCTTTGGCTCTGAGTCACTCTCACAAGCCCACAGATCCCGTCTGTGGGATGGGACAGGGGGACAAGAGACAGGGTGCCATCCATGCAGGAGACCCTCAGCCAGAGCCATGGGTCTCGGCCAGCCCGGCAGAGGGGCTGGGGCAGGAGGGTGTGCGGGGAGGAGGCTGCTGGGGTCCAAGAGCTGGCTGGGTGATGGAGGGTCTGGTGGGATGAGGTAGTGGCAGGGCAGAGGCAGGTGGTGACAGGGGGCCATGGTGTGGGACAGACCGGGGAGCACAGTTTGGAGGGAGGATGGGTGCTCGCAGCCCAGCCGAGGCACATTTTGGGGTGGGTGGCGGGGCAGTGGGCTCCCAGCCTGCAGTGCAAGAGCCCCCCCAACCCAGGGCCAGCTGGTGAGGGGGAAGGTGGAAAGGGGAAGCAGCTGCGGGGCTTTTCCCAGGTTGCAGCGCATGGGACAGGGACCAATGGCACTGGGAGGCAGCCCACCAGCATGGCCAGACCCCTTGGGCAGCTGTAGTTGCAATCCACCGGTAGCACAGGAGGTGACAGGGATGGATCCGGACCCTTCCTGGCACCGCAGCACAGAGCATCCCGCACCCAGAGGCACCACTGGCTCTGCCACCACTCCCCTGGGTCAGAGCGGATCCCATCACAGGGCAGGTGTGAAGCTGTTCCATTCCCTGCCCTGGCTGCTGAAGCTCCCACCATGCTCCTAGTGTGATGTGGGTTGGGGGGGACAGCAGGACCCCCACGTGCCTGCTGCTGCCAGGCCATCCGCTGGTGCCATGGCATCCCGGGGCCAGGGCAGCAACACCAGCAGAGTCCCACCAACCAGCACCGCTCTCCCACCGCTCCCCACGTTAAGTGCCAGGGGGTTGTCAGCTGCCTCCATTTCTCAGGCGTGTTATCAGCGCCTCTGATTTAATCCCTGCTGGGCAGATCATTGCTATTAAGCAAAATAAAATACATTACCGACTTGTATCAGCTCAGCTGTCAGCAAGAACCAGCCTCCCTAAAGAGATTTTCCCTTTCTTCTTTTCATTCCCTAA
The DNA here is from genome assembly GCF_015220075.1 of Falco rusticolus. Taxonomy (NCBI): domain Eukaryota; kingdom Metazoa; phylum Chordata; class Aves; order Falconiformes; family Falconidae; genus Falco; species Falco rusticolus. Next base: position 117,959,681 of record NC_051189.1, read on the forward strand.
AAAAATAAAATATTACTAGTCATGTAAGATACAAGATCTAAGTGCAAAATCTGCTGCAGTCTCTAATGGATGAGGAGAGCTGTTTAATTGCTGCCCAATGTGATTAATTCAAACAAACCACCTTGTTCAGCCATCAGCAATGGGGAGGGAGCAGAGGGATCCCGGTCAAGCTGCCCTGCACGTAGGCAGAGGTGGTAGGGAGGAGACCCTTGGGACTGCAGCACAGGGGGACACGGGGAGCCCAGGCTGCCAGCACAGAGCCACCCCGGGGAGGGGAGCCTGGCCAGGACCCTCTGGTGCCTGCAGGCTCTGGAGAGCCGATCCCTGAGTACTGGGGATGCCCATGGTGCTCGTCCCCACCGCCTGCCGCCAGCACCCGGCTCTTCCCGGCGAGGCAGCTGCAAATTGGAGAAAACTGATTACAGGGGTCTGAAAGGCTGACCTTGAACAAGGCTCCTGACACATTACTGTAATTAATGAGCCGGAAGGATTAATTTTCTGTGTTGCAGGGATCTGGGGAGTCCCTGGTGGGCATGGGGAGTGGGAGGACAGGGCAAGCAGGGCAGAGAGCCTGTGCTGCTGGCGCTGCCTGCCATTATTCATCTCTAATCTGCAAGATGACAAAAGGATCAAGGGGCTGCAGCTCCAGCATGGGGTAACGGTCGGTCCTTCAGGTGGATGGGCAAGAGAGAGAGATACCTTCCGTGGGACCACATAAAACTTGCATGTCCTGAAATTCCTGGCTCTATGGCTGCAGCAGAGGAACCTCCCCGTGCCTGACATTTGAGCCCCATGCCAGCCTCTCATCCCCCAACACTCCTGGAAATTCCCATTCCTTTTTGCTGAGATGCTCGAAACATGCAGAGCATCTCCTCCCTCTGCCATTGCTGAAATTTCCCTTTGATGCCACCCCTCATCATACCAGCCAGGCAGGGGGATTTTCATGCCCCCCATCCCCACCCCTGCATCCTCACCCACCTGTGACCACTGTGCCAAGCAACACCTTTGATCCCAGCTGCCAGCGCTGCACGGCCAGCTTCTGACACTTCCCGGCAATCAGGCTGCAAGCACAGCACTATTATTTTTCTGCTCTAATAAACACCCCTGACAATAATAGAAAAAAAAATCAGCTTTTATCGGGAGAAAAAAAATATATCTGGAAATTATTTACTCAGAGTCAATAGTTGCAAACGGAGGCTGTTAGCCCAGGCAGGCGCTGACAGCTGCTTGCTGCTGGAGGGGCTGGACCATTGCATGGAAACAGGGCAAAACCCTCCCAGCAACCCCCCCCCCGTTTTACATACACCAGCGCAGCTGTGCCCTGCAGGAGGACCCTCAGCACCCCCGATCCATGTCCCCTGCGACAAGCTGCAAGGGCTGGGCCCCTGAAAGGTGCAGGGGGGCTTTGGGTGCTCGAGCAATGGGGGTGGGAGCAGCTGTGTGGCTGGAGCAGGGCTCAAAGCCGGCCACCTCCCGGCTGCCAAAGGCTCAGGTCTGCAAAAGCAAGAAATTCATGAGCCAATTGAGTTGCAGCTAATCACAAAGGGCAATTAAATGACTGCTTCTTGAGGGCTATAAACATCACCGATTTAAATCCAGTGACACACGGAAATAGGAATCCAACCAAGCAGCCTCCAAAAGTGCTTTATTCCCCATTATTTTCATTAGCTGGCTTGTAATTTGATTTGTCCCTCTCCTGCTGCTGTTTTTTTCCATGGCCAAAAGGAGCGACAAATGAAAGACCCACAAACTTGCCAGCTCTGACGGTGTCCACGTGGGTCAGGAGTGACGCGGCTCCTCTGGCTGGGATGTGCCCTGCGAGGGGGGACTGAGGGGTCGGGGTGCCCAGACCATCCCTGCCGGCGAGCCCCTGGCACCGTGGCATCCCGTGCAGCCTGCCAGGAGGGCTCTGCAGGGCCGAGCCCTGCACTGCCGGAGTCACCGTGGCCAAGTGCTCCGGGCACGGGGGCAGATCCTAAAGCTACGAACTAGGCAGGGGACACCCCATCCCGGCCGCAGGGCAGGCCTTATCCCAGGAGCAGCATGCTGGGGATGTCACCTGCGCTGCTGCCACCGCACACCCAGGCTGGCTTGTTTTCTGCAAATTCCAATTAATTTCACTAGGCTTTCCTGACAAGACAGATTAAGGTCTTTCCCTTTCCCCTTCAATCCGCTCTGCTGTGAGTCTGCAGCGGGGGGAGCTGGAGGTGATGCCGGGCTGGTCTCCCTACAGATCTGTTTTCTCTCCCCTTGCTTTGTTTTCCCAGTGGGACTCAGCTGAGGGTGTTGATCCCAAGAAGTCAGTGAGCCGGGGGCTCTGCCACCGATCCCCACTCCAGGCTGATGGATGGAGCTGCCTCCCCGGACTCAGGAAGGGCAGCTCTCTGGGGACGCCTCTGTGGTGCTGGGGGGATCCCATGGGTCATCGTGCTGCCCTGCGTAGCTGATGCAGCTCCGGGGATGCTACAGGCACCTGCAATTCTCCTGCTGCAAACTGGAGCCTGCTCAGCCCTCGGCCCAGCCTGGGAAAAATCTCCAAGGCTCATGGTGTGCTTTCCAGCAGCCACCAGCGCTGTGCCCAAGGGCACGCTGCTACAGCTGGGATGGTGCTGCTGCTGCTGCTGCTGTGTTTCTTTGCTTCGAGGTGAGTGCCCCAGGGCCAGCACCACAGTCAGCATCATCCGCCTCCAGGTGCTCCTGTGCACCCTGCACCACGCTCATGTCCTCCCCCCATTATCTGCAATTTCCTTGAAAGCTGTCAGGCTTCGCTGGGCCACCTTTGCAAATGAAGAGAAAAGAAAACAATCAGGTCTGCATTTATTTCACTCGAAATTAATCCCCCCTTCTTATTTAAAGGTATCAGTGAATGAGGCCAAGTTGTTAAGTGACAAAAGAAAAATGATTCTTGCCTTCCAGGGTTATTAAAATCATGTTCTACAATTTTAGCAGCCACAAGGAAGCCCAGATAATGACAGATGATGATAATACATCTCCAGCACAGGCTGGTCTATAATGATACTGCCCATATCTCTTGTATTACCACCAATTACTCAGCGTATAAGTATAATGAAAATGTACATCCATTCTGAGGAACTACATTTGCTGCCTCTGAATCCAATTTCTCCCTCTCCCAGCCGGTCAAGAAGGCGGCTGCAGCTCGCTGCTGGCCAGAGCCACGACCGTGCCTGGCTCTGCCCTGGGGCTGGGAACGGTGCCTAGGGTGGGTGTGAGGTGCCCCTCGCCCTGGCCACATGCTGCAGCGGGGACAGCAGCACTGGCACCACCGCCTGTCTGCTGGGGACACGCTCGGCACAGCTAGGACAGGTAGGAGATGCCTTGATGTGCAAACTGCAGGAGGACCCAGAGAAGATACAAAGCAACGTGAATCCTCTCTCCTGTGCTGAGAAGGCGATTAACATCTAATCCAGCGGGGCTGGCCACAGGGCAGCCCTTGCTGAGCTTTCCCTGCTGCCAAAACCCACTCTGAAAGTCCCCATCCAAGTGCTGAGACAGCATCATCCTGCTCAGCGCATCACCCCGCTCAGCTGGCAGCAGCCACGAGGCCCCAGCCTGGAGGCAGAGCTGCCATCAAACCCCCAGTGTCACATTGGGTGGGCTCACTATCCACCCACCCACTCACCCCCGTGGCCGTGTGTTGGGGAAAATGCACCCTCGAGCCTCTACACTGTCATACCTGGGTGGGCAGGCGTGTTCGGGCTGTACACTGGGGGTGCATCCCATAGCAGCACCTAATCCTGTTAAAGCAGAGTGGAAATTGCTCAGATCAAGGTGGCCATCTGATTACACGCTGGATCCACTCCTGCTGCAGCACCTGGATGCTCGGAGAAGGCTCTGTGTAAGATTAGTACAGATATATATTTCATCTGGGTTCTATTATCTTTCACTTTATTCAGGTCAAAAAGCAAGAGACAACATCTTTTAAGGTGAAAACATAATCTTTTGGAAAATTGAAAATATAGATCATTGTTTGGCTAGAAGTACATGTATGTGCTCACCACCAGTGCCTCCAGCCCTGCACGCCACAGCTCCCGAGACCCTCAGCCCATGTGTGGGGGCAGCCACATGTGGGTCCCTGGAGTAAAGGAGCATCCCCTGGTGACAGAGGAGCTGGTGCTGGGAAAGCTCCCGAAAAGCTTCGTGTGTGTGCGCACCCCGTGTGTACTGGGCGGCCTTGGCAGAGACCATCCAGGGAGGATGTTTCCAGCCGGGGAGCCCTGCCTGCCCTTCCTGACACCCACCTTGGTGGGTGCTGAATACACCCACAAGAACAGACGCCCCACAATGGGGCCAGCTGCCCCCTGCACATGTTTTTCCTTGGAGCAGAGAAGTCAGTGCTTAAAAACAGATCTCCCAGTAGCAGAACTTGCTCGTTATTTCTTAAATTAAATGCCTTTATTTTTTTCATAACTTTGTGTAATATATCTGTGTATGTTTAATACATAATTAACGGCCCCTCCATGCTCTAAGCTACTCCATTGTAGAATGCCTGTTACCTCCTCCAAACCAATTGCATTTCGTAGCACAATTTTAAATGAGTTATTAAAGAACATAGGTGCATCTATTAATTAGTTCATAAATATTAACAAGCCCTTAATGGTTGGAATCCTGGAATAACATGTTCCCAGGGAATTAATTTTTAAAAAGGTTGTTAACTACACTGACCGCTGGGCTGGTGGGAGCTGACACGACGGCATGCTGCGGCGGGGGCTGATGGCAATTAGGAGCGATGCCGGTGCTTGCCAGGGAGCACGTGCCAGGTCAGGCCAGTGCTCGCTGCTGCGCTTGGATCCCTTGGCAAAATCCCTGCCTGCACGGAAACCCTGTGATGCCTGCCAGCTGCGCTGCGACGTGGATGGGGCAGGATGGGGCTGAGGGTGCCTGCAGCAGCTGCCGGTACCGCGCCATTACCGGGTGAGTTGCTCTCAAATGGAACAGCCGCCTCTTGGCATTGCCGGGGCGAGTCCTGCTGCCGGCCCCCGTGTTACGCTGAGGAGAGCTGGCTGTGGGGCACACGGAGCACAATCAATACCCACACCCGAGCTCATGGGGAGCTTGGTGAAACTCCCTGCTGGGAGCTGCATGTGCCTGTGTCTGGAAATCCGTGCGCTACATCACGCACCTGTTAGCAGCCAAAATAAATCACCAGAGCAGGGCACTGACCTGGAGGGAGGCTGGCATGGAGGGAAGGATGCACAGGGAAAAACCTGAAAAAAATGTTACTTGTCCTCTTGCAAGTCAGACAGACCTAAGCCGAGGATGGCGCTGGGATCACCTGGGACACGGGCGATGCTTCGGCTGGGTTGCGCCTCCCATGAGCACACAGCGAGGTCCAGGCTCCCTCGCCCAAGCAGGTCAGCACCTTTCAAACAGCCCAGCAGAAGGGCAGCCCCTTCACGGCTCCTTAAGTTGTCCCTGGCCCGTTCTCACTCGTTAACTAAGCTGGCTGCAGCAGTGAGCAGAGTTATGGAATAATTATCTCGCATTAGCAGCACTCCCAGCAGCTGGTAATGCCGGCAGTATATCTGTCGTCTCCCTGGGGCATATTTAGTCTGTGCTTTCCTTTCATGAAGATATACAGGGATGCTATTAAGTCCAGGAGAAGTTATGGCCTTGAACTGTGCACAGCTGAATATCGTGCAATGGGGGCAAGCAGCTGAGGCAGGGCTGGGGCTTGGCGAGGGACCTGGGGGCTGCACTTACGGGGGGGGGGGGGAGGTCCACAGTGGTGGGGGCAGAAGTGCAAAGCCCAGCCAGTGCTGCCTGTGAGCAGCAGCAGCAAGGGCAGGTGGCACACCGGTGTCCTGCACCCAGGGGTGCAGAGCAGCGTCCCACTGCTGGGGTGCTGGGTGGGGGGCTCGGTGCTGGGTGCGACCCCTCGGGCAGCGAGGGCTGACCCCAGGCTGGGCTGCCACAGGGGCTGGCGTTCAGGGCGTGGAGAAGTGGTGATGTTTTTGGAAACCTGGGGTGACACTAATTCATTGGGGCAATTAAAGCTCTTTCTGGCCTTTCCTTAGCGACAGTTTGGCATTTGATTCTTTATGAGTTACAGCACCTTCTTCCCTGGGAGACATTTATAGCTATGAATTTTGCAAATCCCAGTAGAGCATAATTATCTTCTTACACAAAGCAGGAGAGCTGAATAGCAGCAGCTCCCACCTGCAGGGGAGGTGCGTTGTGGCTTCAGCTCCAGCGACCGGGAGCACCGGTGAATTCCCAGGGCCTGTGGCTGTTGGAGGTGAGGAGCGCAGAGTCAAACCTCTGGGGTTTGGTCCATTCTCATTCTACCCTGCAAGTTGTCTTTCTCTGTGAGAAGACCTCATGGACAGAGCAGGAATCCCCTGCGGAGCATCACCCTGGGATGCAGGTCTGGGAGCATCCCTGCCCTGCTGTGCACCCTGAGGCTGGAGCCAGGGATGCTCTTGCACCTTCTGGAGTCCAGCCGCTCCTGGATCTGCTCCGGTATCCACAGCCGAGGCTGTTTCATCTCCTACTAGAGTTTTATCACCGTGATCAGGCAGTAACAGCCTTGGCCTGGCAGCACACCCCAGGAGCAGCTCCGGCATGAATATTGATGGGGCAGCTGGATGCGGGGGAAGACACGCTAATTTAATCAGGGTGACAGGAGCGGGGCTCCCTGGAGGCACCGCGCTGCCGTTTCCTGACATTAATGTTACTTTGTGTCACAAGGCATTTTTTAATGTAGCTTGCCAGTAAAATAATCGGCCTTCTCTGGGGGTAAAGAGGAATTTGTTTCTCATCTATTATGATACAGATGTCACTCCTCAGCTGTCATTAGTGCACAAGAGGAAGGCTGGGGCAACACGTCTGGTATTTTTAGAAGTATGACATGGATAAGAAACATATTCTTGCTTTTCAAAGGCAATAAACAACTTCTGTTGTGCAACATCCCTCAGGGGACGACACACAGCACGACAGGACACGCAGTGATGGGTGTTGCGGAGCCTGCCCAGCCCCACAGGGAACGCCAGGCTCAGCCCCCAGCTCTTCCCTGGATGAGCTGGGGCTGATCCCTGGCCTGACAGCTCGGTGCTGGGAGAGGCGCAGCATTTGTGGGGGCTGGGGGGTCCTGGGACCAGGGCTGAGGCAGGAGCATCACTGCCCCAGGGATGCCCAATGGCCCCAGAGATGTTGCTGAAAGCCCTGTGTGTCCCTGGCACCGCTGAGCTGAGGGATGCAGGGGAGCCCGAGCCTGGGCGAGAGGCAGCTTTAATTACAATGCCCCTCCTCAACAAGTGCAGTAATTAGAGTTAATGTGTTGGTTGGTGTTAATAAGACTAAGATACCTCAACAGCCTGGCGGGAGCCAGTTTGCAGCAGTAGAGTCAGGTCCTTGTCCAAGCCCAGGAGAAGGTGGCGGGTGGGCACAATGACACCTCGAGCCCCTCACCCTGAGGACTGCCACAGTCCTGCATGTGGTGTGGGGACAAGGGTCAGCGCTGGGGGTGGGGAGGGGCTGGCAGGCAGCAGAGCCTGCCGGTGGGATGAGGACGAGCAGCTCAGGAGCAGCGTGCTCTCCAGGCACCCAAGGAACGATGTGCTAAAGGACAAGATGACACTTTTAGCCCTGTCCCCTGCCCTGAGTGCCAAGAGCGGGTTCCTGGGATCATCCCCTGGGAAAGGTGTGCTGCTGGTGTCGGGGCATGCCAGGGGTGTGACGCTGGGAAAAACAGCTCCTTGCTCAGCACCGCTGAGTGACACACCAGTAGATAAATGTGAAACACAGCCTGAGCTGCCGTGGCTGCTTCAGCAGCAGCCAGCAACACTGGGAAGTGCTCTGGGGACACCCAGCCATGCAGGGCTCACCCCCACCACCAGGACACAGGAACAGCCCTGGCAGGGATGTCTTGGACCAGAGCAGACCTGACTCTCAGCAGCATCTCAAGCTACCAGGACCCCCCCACCAGCCACAGGGGCTGAGAACTGCCAGAGGCGCTGAGCTGAGGCTGGGGGCAGTTCAAAGCACCCCCAGATTTAGTGAGGTTTGAAGCTGTCTGCCTGTTCTGCTCCTGACCGGAGATCTGAGACAGTTTATCAATTCATTTAGTGAGCTTCACAGCTCACCTTCAAAGCCTCTTGACTCCACGGTGAGCAGCCCTGCTCAATTCTGTTCATGCAACTTTAATCTCAAGTGAAAAATGTGGAGGGGTGTGTGTGTATGTTCGCTGTCAGAAACCAAAGAAACAAATTTAAACCTCCTCCTCAAGGAGATGCGGAGGGGCAGCTGCAGCTCTTTTCCCCCAAAAGCAGCGGAATCGCCCACCGGGCTCACGGTGCTGTGCCCAGAGGGGCACGAGGGGTGAGCAAAGCTGGGGGAGCAGGAGCCAGCCTGTACCCTGTGCAGGGGCGATGATGATCTCCCCCATCACAGCCATTTGGGCATCAAGGTCCAAGAGGAGCCGGACAAGCACTCGAAGAGCACTAAATCCACTGACCAGTCAAAGTTCAACTTCACCTTCTGCCCTAACGCCGTCTGAAAGAGGAACCGGGGGCAGCAGGGAAAGCACCAGCGCTGCTTGGGTGGGAGCAGAAGGATGCGCTGTTTTGTTTTGGTTTTTATTTTATTATCATATTTTCTAAGGGGAAAAAATTGCTATGGCAACTTCTACAACAGCCGAGCTCCTGGGAGACTGGCTGCAAGTGAGACTTGCCACTCATCATCTGACAATGTTAATCTGCTGGATTTACATAGTAATTAATGTCAAGAGGCAATCTACAATTTGAGCAATCAGGGTTTCTGTGCATAAAGTCAGACGCCACAGACAGCAGTCTATGACTGTGTGTCAGAAAGGTGTTTAACCCCTTGCGGGTTTTCCCCAGGGAGCAAAGGGCCTGGCACCCAGCCCTCCCACACCCTGGCACCAACATGGTGCACAGAAAAACCTCGAACCTACCCGAGCGCTGGCACTGCTGCTGCCCGGCACCAACTTCGGCATCATTATCATCATCAACATCACTTCAGCAGCACCAACAACAGCGGCACCAAGAGTGGTGGCAGCACCAACAGCAGCTCCCCCCCCCGGCATTATGCTCCCTAATTCCTCCCAGTTCCTCTTTGCTCCCGAACTTCATCAGCTGTTTCCTGAGCAGAAAGCTCCTGCTCAGGTCTGGCCTTTGCTGCCTCAGAGACATTTTTTCCCCCAATGTCATCATTAACTCAGCAAATTGCAGTATCCATTTCTAACAAGGCTGCCATTAGCCCCCCGCTGCCGCGGTGGGATTCGCCCTGCCTCCCCCCGAAGCACCGGGAACACCCCCCAGCTTCTGAGTGGAGAAGGAGCTGCTGCAGCCCCCGGGCAGCCCCTGCTGCTCCCGCCTTGCCCCCCACCACACTCCAGCCATTCCCATCCCCACTTCCAGGCTTGCTGGGAGGGCTGCGGTCAGAGCCCGGCAGCTCAGGGGAGGTGGCTTTGGGAAGGGGCAGCAGGAGAGCTGGAATCTGGCCCTGGACGAGAGAACGGGGCATCTTTCCACCCCACGACCAGCCCAGTGTCAAGGGGCTGCTCCCATCCTCCGCTGCACCCCGGGACAGTGTCTGCCTCCCAGGAAACACTGCAGATCCCTGCATTAAGAAGTTCCTGCAACCTCCTCTCTAAAAAGCAAAGCTCAGCTGAACCCCAGTGTCCTTTCTTCCTCCATCCTTTCAGCTGGAGCCAAAAACTTCAGAGAAGGGGGAAAAAAAAAATAATCTAATTGATTTCTTCCGTATTAACAAGTCAATCACTAGGGTGGGTTTTTTTTAATGACTCATAAGCAAGCTTGACATGTCTGTTAATTAAATAGCCATCCTAGCTCTAATCTGCTGAAAGTTAATCATTTGGGGAATTAAAAGGTGTCAGTGCTGAATACCTCATTATTGTAAGTGCTTGCCTGCCCTTGCTAGCAGGAGGAGCCGGGGCGCTGCTGGAGCTGGGCTCAGACTAGCAAGGGCCAAGGGGAGGAATGAGCTCTCAGCAGCCGTCAGCCCCCCGAGCCCCCCACCACTTGCACAGGCTTTCCTCCCCCTGAGCAAGCCCAGCTCTGCCCCACAGCCAGGCTGCTGCAGCCCCCCGGGGTGAACAGCACAACCCTACTGCTGAGGTGGGTGGAATCGGACAAATTCAGGAGTAACCAGCCAGTTGTTTCCTTTTTTTTTTTGAAAAGCAAGCTTGGTGCCTCTGCTCTGCTTTTGCACATCAAACTTAATATTGAAGAAGCCTCTACAATTTAATTTATTGGCTCGGCACACACACCGCATGGCACAGAGCTGATGGCCGAGCAATGGTGACCGCCACAGCCGTGCTCCAGCGCTGCTGTGTGGAGAGCACTCATCCCATTTTATCACCCACACAACACAGTTAGTGCAGCATTAGCAGGGCACTAATGGTGTCAGGGCACATGTGTGCTTACCGAGCGGCTGCTGGCACATGGTGGGACCCACCCAGGTCCTGCAGTGCCACCAGCAAGGCACAGCAGCGCTCTGCCAAGCCGTGGGGGTGACAGGTCTCACCAGCATCTGGGCTCAGCAGCCTCGCTGCTCCCTCTGATCCTCTTTTTGGGGATGGTGGGGACCTACCCCAGGAAGACGCCTTCTCCCCCGGGTCCGAGTGCTGCAGGGTGCCCCTGGGGGGGGCTGGCTGCTCCCAGGGCCAGGCGCAGGGCTGGCACAGCTGCTCCGCCACCGCCTGCAGCCTGGTGGCACGGGGTGCAGCCTGAGCCCCTGCAGCCAGGTCCTCCCCAGCTGCATTGACAAACCTATCTGAAAAAACTGCGGAAAGCAGATAAAGAAAAATCCCTCTGTCTTCTGGAAATTGTCTTGTCTTGGGTCAAGACCTTTAGGTTTAAAAAAACCACTTCTGCAGGATGTCAGCAGGCCACAGGCTGCACTGGCCACGCAGAAAGGGGCTTAGAGGAACTTACACGCCAATTAGAGGCTCCCGTGTATTAAATCTCTATTATATATTCCCCATAGAAAATTCACTCCCAAAAGATCCTGGCCCAGCCCTGTTGCTCCCTTGCCTTCCCAGCTGCTCACCAGATACTGATCTTTTGCATTTCCTAGTTTTCTCTCCATTTTATTAAGCAAGAAGGCAGCAGATAGGATAATTCTAGTGGTGAATGAAGGATGCGGTTTTGTGTTGCCATGTGCATTGTATTAATCATTTAGTAACATGCTGGCTACTGGCCTGATGTGAGATAACGGAGGTAATTAGTTATAAAAAATTAGGAGATGGGCAGATTGCCAATTGTTTACAGGCACCATGGCAATGGGAGCAGCCAGGAGAATTTCCTTGTCTGAGGGATCAAAGCTTGTTTTAAAACATCTGATTCAATTACAGACCAAAGGCCGAGCACTGAGCAGCAGTGCGAGACAGACGGAATGTCCCCAGGGTCCCTGCCCTGGCTGCAGCAGGAACACTGGTGCACAGACAGGACCTGTCCCCTTCAGGGGGTCTGTGGTCCAGCTTAACCAGCCTAGACAGAGCATCTCCAGACGCAACAGCGAGGGTCACCCCCACACAACATTCCCACTCCTAGCCAAGTTTCCAGTTGGACATTTCTGCTGGGCTGCCCACGGCTCCTCCTCCAGCTCAGAGATGCTCTGGGACACCAGCTGCCAGGGGCTTCTCCTTCCAAACCCACTCCCACCTCTATAACACACCAGTCAGGTCCCAGCTGCTGGAGCTGGGGTGTGCAGGAAGGAAGGGGCTCAGGGCAAAGCAGGAGTCTCCTGCAGCACCACAGGCACAGCCTGCCCTCATCCTAGCCAAGGGCCACTAGCCTTGGGGCAACCCTGCTGCCTCTGCCCCTGTGGAGCACTGTCAGCATTTCCCAGCGCACACACTCACCAGTGCTGCAGCCACCCCGCATCCAGGGCAGGAGGAGGAGGCAGCAACGAGCAGCTCAGGGGAAACCTACTGATTAGTGGCAGAATTTAAAGGCTTTTCCTCCCACCCATTTGGGCGTCATGGGTGACAGCTGCAGCACCACGCACATGTGAAAAACGTTGATGAGCGAGTGGCTGCCAGAAGTGAGCATCCTGCTGCGAGGTGTGCCCTGCCCAGCTCCCCAGTAAAGTCTTGTTTCTTGTCACACTGATGTTTACATGGCAGGCTGCGCTAGGCATCAGTTTGGAAACTGGTGAGCAAAGGGCAAGGAAAGCTCCAAACCACATGGAGCTTGGTTTTGCTCCTCCGAGGTGCAGTCGTGGGAGCACAGGGGCCACCTGGGCTGCAGCCAACAGAGCAAAGCCCGTTCCCCTGCGGCAGTGCGGGGTGGCCGCAATGCCCCGTTGTGATGCTGTGCGGATGCAGCGGGAACACGGCGTTTTGACTGAACCAGTAACCCATGTGCACGCAGGCGTGTGGCACACGGGCATCCCCCACCGGCAGCACGGTCAGGAAAACCTCCCCTCCCCTTAACGCGCTCTGGAGCAGCAGCCGCAGGGAACACTCACTATTTTCCCCTCGTAAATACAACTGATGTGGGCAGAAAATATCAGCTGCCACTTGGAGAGGGGTGCAGAGGCCAACTCCATTAAAGCTTCTGGAATTGGTACATTTGACACAACACTGGCTATAACTTAAATCCAGAGTCTGAATAATAGAGCTCTGCACTCAGGCCCACAAGTGAAATATATCTGATTGTTATATTGCCTTCCACACAGAAACACAATCCGAAATCCATCCCCCACGTGTCTGGCGAGGGGGCAGATGCCAGGCCAGGCTGCAGCCTTTGCTCCCCTCCTCTGCTCAAACAGCCTGGCCAGACAGCTCTTACCTGGGGCTAAACAGCCACCAGGTCCCATCAGTGAGGCTCTGACCCTCTGATCGATCGCCATGTCCTAAGCCAATTTGCACATCATTAAAAATAATAGCTGTGCTGGGCCTGCGAAGCTGGAGGCAGAGCTGAGGTCTGCAGTAAGATGCTGTCCTGCTGTGGAGGGGACAGCCAGGGCTGCACAGCCCCAGGGGATAGAGATGCTGAAGGCAGCAGGACCATTTTGGGGTGCCCTGTGGGAGCCCCTGGGCACCGGCTGGGGTCGTGTCCCCTGGGACATCCCGCTGGGGACCAGGAGCTTTGCAGAGGGGTGACAGCTCAAAGCAGGAAGGGTTAGTTTGGGGATATTCCATGGATTTGGGTTTCTGAGAGCCTTCGTGTTTGCAGACCTCCTGCAGAAACACTGAGCAAAGGTGCTGTGCCCATAGATGCTCCCAGGTGCCCCTGTGTGTCCCCACCCCAGGGCTCAGCAAGAGACTGGCAGGTGGGGGCTTGCTGGCTACCAGAGGCTCAGGCTTGGCCCATCCTGGGGCTGGAGCGCCGCAGGGGCCGGAGGAGCATCCTTGTACGGAAAGGAACATGAGCAAAGCCCCTCGGTGGGGAGGAGCGGGCAGGGGGATGCAGGAGGACACCAGAACTCATGCTGGCAGCACAGGATTTTTCAAGCTTAGCCACAATGCGTGGCGAGTGGAGGAGCTCCAGCTAATCCTCCCATTACCGCGGTGTTTAAGGAGGGATTACAGTGCTGGACAGGGTGGCAGCGGCCGGGGAGCCACGCGCTTGTGGTGAGGGGTTCCCCACACCGCCGGCCCCGTGTGCTGCCCTCCATCATTTTCCCTGCAGTGCTGGTTTTTACAGCAGGAGACAGGACTTATCCATCTTGTAAAACGTCTTTGTCAGAGGAGCGGGGGAGTGTGTTAGGAGGTGTAAGGGGTGGAATCAGAAAGGACCAGGCAAAGGTGAAAAGCACACGACATCTATTAACTACAGCAAGAAGTTAAAGCTTGACACCCGTCCCCTCCACTTAGGCTGGGACTTGGGGGGTCCTGGGGGGAGCAGGCAGCAAAACACGGGGAGCAAAATGCTTCCATCGCCTCCCAGCCAGCTCCTGCTCGTGGCGCTCCTGAAGGCAGAGGAGTACGCACAGGTTGATCTGCAATTAATATTGCATGAAAAATGGATTTCAAACCACCCCCAAACACCAGGTTTTTCAGGTTGGCAGCTGAACTGCCAAAATCCATGGCACCTTGTCAGCGCTTCCAGGGGCTGGGAGCCTGGCAGGGATTCCCGGCTTGGGCTGCCTCTTCCCCAGCAGCCAGCAGGGCTAGAAACATGCTTTAAACTGAAATTTACAGTGTATTCGATTGTTTAATTGTTTGTTTACATTGTTCCATTTGTTTGTTTACATTATCTAATTTCTTTGTTTACATTTAGCTGTTTATTTGATCTTATCTGTTTATTTATTTAGCTTGCTTTGCCGAAACCCCTTGTTACTGCCTGCTGCCCTCTAGTAGCCCAAGAAATCACATCCCAGTATGGCAGGATCTGTTGGCAAAACTGCTCTGGTCGGCCAGGAGCCCCAGGGGTGTCTGGTGGTCCAGTGTCCCCCTTCCCACCCCCAGCAGCCCCCTGTCCCTGGGGACCCCAGGGCACCGCCTCGCAGCAAAGCTTCGCCTCCCTCCTGGGCACGGCTTTGGCAAACACCATTCTCTGTCCCGGTCACCCTGTTTCCTGGCCTGGTTTGGGGAGGGGACAGGTTTGTGGGTCTGGCCCACGGGCACGGCACGGGCTGGTGAAGGTGCTGGTGCAGCCTGGCCCACTGGAGCAGCCGCAGCCTGATACTGGAAATAGAGGAGGCAACTTCAGGATCTCCAGCAGTGCCGTGGCGTTTGGTGCCATGGCAGCGTGTGACAGAGGGCTGGGGCAGCCAGATGGTGACAGCCAAGCCTCGAGCATCACCTCCAGACTAAGGGATCTGCACCTCTGCCCACACACTGCCTTCAGCTCCCGCTGCCCTGCGCTGCCCGGGTCCCAGACCCACCCAAGGTGTGTGGGGACCCCTCTGACCACCTCCTCTGTGATGCACAGCTCCCCCAGCCTTGGGTGATCAGACCTTGGCTCCTGCCCGAGGGTTCTGGGCACGAGCCTTCCCTCCAACCCTCCAGCCTGGGGATGCTCACTGGGAGCTCTCCCTCAGCTGCTCAGAGCTCCAGCTCCGGACCTGGCAGGCGGTGCTGCCCCTGGGTTGCTCCACTCTTTGCAAAGCCAAAATCAGGCTCCGGCATCAAACCCAGCCCCTTGCAGCCCACCCACTGGCTGCTGAGGGTCTGTACAAAACTTCCTGGTGGTCTCACAGCTGCAGGGCTCAGTGCTGCAGCCAGGGAGCACGATTGCTATGAGCTCTTGCTCATTAGAGCGTACAAGCTCTATTAGTGATGGAGCAAATGAGATCAGCCCAAAGCAGCTCATCCATATTTAAGTCAGCCACAGAGCCCACCCATCACAGGGGCTGCATGTGCTGGTTCTCCTTAGTGTCCCAAAAGGATGGAGCAAGGGCCAGGGTGACATTAAACTGCATGAAGCACCTCACCTCCCAACGCGCCCCCGGCTCCTCTGCCCCTCCCCAGCCCCTTCCAGGGAAATTCTTCATGAGTAATTGCAAAATCCTTTGGTGCATCAAACTCAGGATGCAATGTTATTAACTTGCTAGCCAAGAGCTGGCAGCAAAGCAATTGTGGCTGTTTCCCCAAGACTGAGTCAGGGATAATTGAGTTGAATGGGAAGGAATTGCTGCTCTTTGTTGTCGGTTAGGAAATGATCTTCCAGTCCTTCCATACTGATCTCATTTTGGGTTATTCAAACAGACTTTTGAATTAAGAGATAAAGTTGTTTAAAAAGACTCCAAAGCTCTTAGAAAAACTTTGAAAATCTGTTTAAACATAATTCTTCTGGTGTCAGTGCTTAAGCTCTGCGATGAATGTATGAACGCCTCGAGCGGAGAGATGGCTGAAGAGTCAGATCTGAGCTCAGCCCAGACACCCCTGACACCCCAGCGGCTGCCCTCGCTGGAGCACGAGCCCTCTGGCCAGCTCCAGGGGGTGCAGAGGGCGCAGGGTGCCCAGCCGCAGCGGCATGGGGCAGGGGGTGCAGACCCGCTCTGCCCTCCTGTCCCCCCTCGGGCAAGGGCAGCCCTGTCCCGGCAAGGTGGGGGTCACCGAGGGACCGGTGAAGTTCACGTTGTACAGTGTGCTGACAGAAAATCAATGCTGAAATATAGCCAGCTTTACTCCCTCCTTTACCTCTTTTAAGACTGCTTTAAGGTGGAATTATTTAAGATCAGGGAGGTTAAGTACACAGCATCATACTGCTGAAAATTTCCCTCTGTTTGAGCTGTTGTGCCCCAATAATGGAACCTCCTCCCCAGCATTTGTCTCAATCTGTGAACTAGCTCATCCTAAACGCAGGAGAACCCGGGGTTCTCCTTCCACCCAAGCTCTGAGATGTGAAATCACAAAAAACTGCAACACTTGCAGTAAACCCACGAGAGATGGCAGTGCTGGCAGCAGGATTTTGGCCCATGCTTCACAGAAGCAAATACATCAGCCGGGTAGAAACAATAATCTTATCAAAACACAGGCTCTGCTTCATAAATACATCCAGGCTGGAGTGAAATACGCCGCTGCAGGAGGAGGGAGAGCAGTCAGCAGAATATTTCAATTGATTAAGATGCCAATCACAGCAGGGTTGCCGTCATCTCACAAAGCACAAACAGCAACAGGTCCCAGCTCCTGCCGGTGCAAATGAAAACCCTTCAGCAGCAATGTCTGTGGAAGCTGAATCTCTCCGACTGCTCACGCCGTTTCCCCTTCGTTAGCTGCCAATGCCCCTCAAAACACCCACAGCCGTGTCAGACCGTGTCCCTCAGACTGGCCGGGGGCTCGGGGGCCCTGGGCATCACTGGTGACCATCGGGTCCCAGCACCAGGGCCACAGGCTGGGGACGCTGCTCTCAGAGAGCACAGGCCAGGGCACAGCCAGGCCCGGGATGCTCGTAACAGCAGGTGAATGCATCTAGCTTGGAGAGAAAATGAAACACTGGAAAACACCTGGAACAACCAAGTTATTAGAAGAAAATTGATACCAAGCTCACACAGGGCACTAAAGTGATGAAATGCAGAAAGGGAAGCTGGTTCATTCACATAAACCAGCCATCAGCAATGAATCTCTGGCTGGCTACACTGACAGCAAATAGCTTATTTATTTTGAGTCTATTAATTATTTTTTTTTATAAAGGGATGCTGCCAAGATAACAGGTTCTTCCTCCCACTAAAATAATCAAATGCATATTCAGAAAGTTTGGAATTCATTTCTGTGGATTCGTACCTTAAGCTGCCAGCAGATTTTTTCACAAAAGTGGTTTTTAGTGGGAAAACTGGCTGTGCCAGGTGCGTACAGGCTGCCGGTGCTCCCCGGGGCACTTTGTGCCAGCACACACTGGGGACCCCCACATGCCGCTCCTCTCCAGCCCACGGGGCAGGCATGAGGGCACTGCTCCTGAGAGCTCTGGCTGTGCAAATGATGCATTGCCCTGCTCTGGCCCATTTGAGCCAGTCTGATGGCCCCATGCGCTGCCCCCACTGCTCCCGCTGCAGCGCTGGGCTGGGGTCCCCAGTGCCACGGCTGCTGCAGCCCCTGGCTTGGCCCAGGTTTGGTGCTGGGCAAAGCCCCCTCGGTGCCTGCCCCATCCCACCCTGTGGCACCTCAGCCTGGACGTTGGGATCACTGGGAGGCCATGCCATACTGGGAAGGTGCTGCTGCAGCTGGGCCAGAGGCGCTGGGAGATGAGGAAGAGCTGGGCACCACGCTGCCAGCACCCTCAATCCTTCTGCTCCATTTTATTTCCACGTAAGGCAAACAGTTTGTTTAAAAACATTTTGCTTTGCTGACTGAGCTGTTAAGCCCTCAGCCAATCCTTCGCACAGACCTTTTTCCTTTTTCCCTGTTTGTTTCCGTGCCAGGAGTCGATGGCTGCTCTGCGAGGGAGGAGCTGTGGGCTTATCCCATCAGCTGCAGCAGGCAGTGCCTATCGTGCTAGTCATCCCCGAAAACAAGCTCGTTATCTGATCAGGCTGTCTCTCCCCACGCATATGTTCCCTTTATCTCTGTGGATCCTATACATGTGCGTGTGCAGCAGGACCTGCAGCTCCCCTACAGACTCCCCTGCCAGAGGGAACTATTCTTCCCAGGGGAAGAGGTTCTTCCTCTCCCTCGTTTGCAAAATTACATCCTTGGGTTTGTCACTTGCCTGTTTACGGGCCGAACTGGTGCTCTCCTCATCCTCATTTGCTGCAGGTTAATGTTTACACGTTTTTCATCGGGAATTAAAGATAACCAAAACTTTTGCAATTACACAAAAAATTAAAAATCTCATCAGAAACAAGGATCAGTCCTTGGAGACATGAGATCCCAACAAACCACCTGCCCAGCCTGCTCCCCTGAAACCCCTTCTCCTTCCAGACACACAGTACCAGTTCTCCCACCCTGCAGCTCACGACGTTGACGTTGCTGGTGTTTACAGCCGCTCCTCCCAGTGCAGCGCTCACTCATGAGGCCGACACGTCCCCATCCTGTCCCCCATCCCTGTCCCCATCCCAGGGAACTGGGGGGCTCTGGGAGCAGCCGCGGTGATGCTGCGGGGCTGGGCTGCGGCGTGGGAGCCAGGCACCCTCCGGTTCCGCCTCATGGGGGATTTACACTCTGCCGCTGAATGCGCTTTGTGCTGTAAAAAAAGACAAGCACAGTTTCTCTTCCTAATCTAGTCCACCTCCAGTTGGCCTGCGTGCCTGCCTGGATATCACACATGTATTTTCCTGCTTAATTTTCAATTAATGGCCTCAAAGTCTTTCTGCCTGAGCAGTGGTGGAAAATCTTTTGTGTATGTATCAGCATGAAAAATAGGACTGAATTAGCATCTGCTTAAGCCCTGGTATGTAATTAGACTGGGATCCACCACCCAGGGGCTCGGGGTGGGCAGGAAAATCCTTCATGTTGAAATAACCCAGCAGCAGAAGGAGATGGACCCTCCACAGGCACCGAGCCAGTGGGACAACCCCCCCCCCCCCCCCCGAGCCCCCATGGCCCCGCGCAGAGATGCTGCCCCACTCCCCTGGTTCCTCCGCTCAGAGGATGAAGTTCTTTATCCCCAAACCTGCCTCATCCTGTGGCCCCTGCGGGACTCTCGGATGGTCCGGGACCTCCGCAGTCTCCTTGCAAAGTCAACGACAACAGAGCCAGGGCCTTGGCTGAATTAATTTTGCTTCGAACCCAACTAAAACTTGGAAGAAAAAGAAGTAATTATTCACTAAGCTCTAAAGATAATAAAGATAAAAATTAGGCTTGGATTTTGAGACAGAAAATAGTTCCTCTCCTGTTCAAATATAAATTAGGAGCACATATAAACGCTACACGACTCAAAACTCATTTTAATTTCTAAGCAGCCATACAATATTCATAGTCACATAAGTGATTTCATGTCTCGCCCCCAAGATGACTGTGTTGGCACAGGAGGTAAATAGCTCCAGCATAAGACACCTGGAAGAGGGAAGAGCGGCCGCTTCAGGAACGGCAGGCTTTGTCTGAAAAGATAAATCATTCCTTCAAAGCTCTTTTGGGTTCAAGGTTTATTCCCAAAGTCAGCCTGTTCAAGACAAGGTTAAGAGGGAAAAGCTGCGTGGGTTCAGCGCAGGGTGCTCGGGCCACCCTGGGGCTGCCAGAGGGTCCCTGCCCCCTCCCTGAGCCCCCCGAGCTGGGGGTCCAGCATGAGCCAGAGGGATGAGCTCCAGGGATGGGCTGGGTGAGCCCTGCCAGGGTGGCAGAGGATGGGGCCCATGGGGTCCCTGGGGACCGGAGCCCCCCTCCAAATCAGTGCTGGGACCATCCCAGCACATAGACCAGCACACGCAGTACTGATAATGCTAATGATGTTAATAAAGCTGACGGGATGGTCTAGGGGAGAGTTCGCTGATTGCAGCAGTTAATCAAAAAGTACAGAGGAAAATCCATGAGGATGAATCAACCCTGGCGGCAACGATGGATCCCGCCTCCGGCCGCACCGCCACTCCAGTCTATCACAGCCACAGTCCAGTCACAGCCCTGTCACTGCTGCTGGCACCCAGTGTTATGTCTTTGGAAAACCAGAAAGAATTATTACCATGCTGGTGTTTTATATTACTTGACAGCTGTTGCCTCTGTTGGTATTTGCAGTGCTTGACCTCACGCTGTCCCTCTCTCTGACCAGGATCTTGTCCTGCCTGCAGAGACTCCTGCATCTGCCCCCCGGTACCGGGGGCTCCAGTCATGACGGCCCCGATGGGAGCAGTGCCTGCAAGTGGCAGCTGCCAGCCAGGGACTATTTAATCTTCCATCACACCAGCAAAATTTTATCTAGTTACCTCAGCAGTTGCCCTCTGAAATGCGACAGACTCGATTTTTGTCTCGCTTCCAGCCCAGGGGTTTTCCATTGCAGCCTGAGCAGAATGGGAGAGGAGCAGGGCTGGGCAGCACTGGGGACACACAGGGCTGGGGGCACTGGGCAGGCTGGGGGCACTGGGAGCACTTCCCTTCTTGCTCATCCTCCGGGGTCTTGGGTGCCCCCTGTGCCCTCTGCCGTGGGTGCTGGCTGTGCCCTGGGAAGGCTGCACTGGGGCATTTGCAGGGGCAGTTTTGGATCCAGCTGGTCTGGCTGTTGGTGGGAGCGATGCTAGGGCAGCGCCTTGGGATGCTCCTTTGTGGGAGGGTGCCACTGAGCGCTGAAGCAATTTGTCTCTGGAGCCGCATGAAAACAAGAGGGAAAAAATTATCTGCATTTTTGCCACGTATTTTTGTAAGTGTTGCGCAGGGAGAAAATAAATGTGTGTAGAACAAATTAGTTTGTCGTGAAGAAGCTTGCTGCTAAAATGTTAAGATGCAGATAATGCAGGGAAAGCTTTTGAAACCAAATGCCCAGCTGCACTGACAAGGCGATTTTCGTAAATGCTGTTCAGAACAATTTAAACAATTAATTTTAGCATTTAATGGGCACTTGCACTATCTGCTGAAGCAGAAATGAGTACGTGTCTTTCATTACCTGCCACACTTCCCCTATTCCTCATCTTCTCACCACCATTCCCTGGGGCCAAAACAAGGCATATGTTAATTGAAATTGCAGCACAGCTGCAAAAAAAGGAAAAAAAAAAAAGGGTTTCAGTTTTTTGTCGACCCTGTTTTCCACAGAGGGAATGTGATACTCGACTATTTACAAGCAGAAAATTGTCAAGGGATACAAAGGCTATTCGAGAATGAAAACAAACAAACTGCAGCCGCATGTTAAGCAAACGGAGGTGGAAAGTGAACCTGGCTTATTTTTGCCTGTTAATCAGTGTAAATTGGTCCCTTGTCCGTGGAGAGAAGGGGAAGGTGGCTCAGAAAGCTCCAGCCCCTGAGAGCAGGAAAACCTTCACTGGGCATTTCTCCCATTTGCTGCCCCTTTGCAAGGGGTCGGGGTCGTGCCCCATCCCACCGTGCCCTTCACTGTGGTGCCGGGGTACCCCAGTGCCGCCAGCCCCGGCCACCACTGGCCAAGCAACTGCTTGTCCAGCGCTGTGTTTCCCACCACCGCGGCCTCAGGTGTACCAACAGCAGAGCTCAAACATCGAAGCCACATGCGACTTCCCTGCTTGCAAGGGGCACCACAGCCATCATGTTACCAGCCATCGTCTCCTCATGCCAGCCACTGCAAGCCGCCGTTATGGCACTTGCTGGTACCTGAGATACCTGCCACCAGCTCCTCGAGGAGGAAGATGCTGTCGGGGAGCCGAGAGCTGCGGTGGCTGCAGTGCTGGTGTGTTCCGTGCAAATGGTGAAGCACCGTCCTGTGCTCAGTGTGCCACATCGCACCTGCAGCCTCAGGCGGGTGATGCCCAGAGGCTCCAGGATGCTCCAGCTGGGATTCGGGGCTGGAAGGTGTTAGCTTGGGGCTGCATCACCACTCCTGCTCAGCCCGTCCGCCGCTCCCAGCAACGGTGCACAATTAATTCTGTTGCTCATTCCTGCAGCACATTAACTCCCGCACAGATGGATGTTCCCTCCAGTCGTGCTGGTCCTCACTGTCCCAACCCAATTTCCCCTGTCCCTGCCCGGTCCCCACCATCCCTGCCTGGTCCCCACCATCCCTGCCCGGTGCCCAGTGTCCCTGCCGGGTCCCCCAACGTCCCTGCCCGGTCCCCACCATCCCTGCCCGGTGCCCAGTGTCCCTGCCGGGTCCCCCAACTTCCCTGCCCGGTCCCCACCATCCCTGCCCGGTGCCCAGTGTCCCTGCCGGGTCCCCACCGTCCCTGCCCAGTCCCCACCATCCCTGCCCGGTCCCCACCGTCCCTGCCCGGTCCCCACTGTCCCTGTCAGCCGCCAGACCGGCTCTCCGTAGGTGGCAGCAGCAGCCCGCAGTGTGCGCGGTGCGGTGCCTCAGCGCTGCTCGGTGAAACTCTGAGCAAACGCTGCCCATTGCCCTGGGGATGCCAAACGTGGGCTGCAAAGTGGCTCCTGGCACTGGGCAGGGGGGCTGAGAGGGTCCCGGGGAGCAAGAGGGCGTCTGACGGAGGAAGAAAGCCGAATGTTAGTTTTGTGTTCAACTGCAATTGCCTTAATTTGCTTCTTTCAGTAATGAGGGGCAGGCTCAGGAGTCCTTTCGCTCCTGCCATTTGCTCACTATCAAGATAGCATGCCTCCTTGATCTGAAAATGATTATTTTTCTTGACAAATCCTCCTGCTTCTGCTTTTTCTATTAATCTCCCTCTGTCTCTTCAGAGAAAAGAGAATTACAGAGGCTGTTTGGAGGCCCACTTGCTCATCTGTCCTTGAACCTGGCTGGCAACCCGTTGTTAGCAGAATTGAGCAAATAGCAGAGAAAGGAATTTCTACAAATATTCTCTCAAATTTGAAAGCAAATTTTTATCTGGCAGTGCTTGTGGCTCTTTTGTGTTCCCATCCTGGGAATGCTGCAGCGTCTGCCCTGAGCAAGCAGAAATACAGGAAGCATAGCTTACGCTTCTGTCGTCTCAAAAAGAAAGCATTATTCCTGACTAAAAATATTTTGTCTGAACAACGATTGACTGGTAATTAATTTCCGAGCTGGAGGAAGGGGGGTGGGGGTGGCTGAGTCCTCTGGAACCAAGGCTTTGTGCTTCCAGTGCCATCCCAGCGCTGGCCTCTGATGCTCGGAGCAGCGCGAGGTCCTTGGCACTAGGTCGGCTGGCAGGACAGACCTTGGGCACCCCTGTCACCACGCCGCTGGCTCCAGCACTCCGCAGGAGCCTGAAAAAATGGAGCTGTTTGGCAATTCAGACAAGACAAGCATCCAGAACTTGGGATACAGGTTTAAAACCCCTATTACTTTCTGCTGAACACTTAGGAGAGCCTAATCCAATTGTCCATATGGTCCTGGGCTCCCTCCAATCTAATTCACTCATCCCTTGGGCATATTGAAGGGAAAAGGGGGGGGGGATTGAAAAAATGTAAATCACATTTTAATAGACTCATAAAAATACACAAAGTGATGACCGAGAAAACTTATCAGATTTTATGGGCATGTGGGTTGCTCAACAGAATATGGAAATGCCACTCAAACAGCAAAGCTGCCCTCATAGAAAACTTCACAACATAATCCAATTTGTGCCGTTCGCTAGACAGAGCAGCCGGAGTAATTCAAGCCGTCTGCATCACTGTCACCTCTGCTTCCCGCGTGTGCCACTCAGGGCGAGCGTGAGCTGGCGTGGCTCGCTTGGCATGGCACAGCCCTTCCGTCACACTGGGTGGCTGCGTGCTGGCCAGCAAACCCCAGGGCGGGGGGGCTGGCTGCCCCCCACATCCCAGCACCCCTGGGGTCAGCCCAGCCGCAGTGCCAGGCAGGAGGGGTGACGGGAATGGCTTCAGGGCAGTGGCTTCCCCAGCCACCGCGATGGCACCTTGGTTAGCACCGTCCAAAGGCTGTTCACGTGAGAGCCAAAGGAGGGAAGGAAGGCGTTGGAATAAATGTGGAGAAAGTTATCTCAGGTCTGTAGGGCCGCTGATCAGCGCAGGGCGATGGAGGGGAAAGAGCAGTCACCGTTCCCATTGACACACACTAACACACCCGCAGCCACGGTCTTGCTGGCGTGGAGTGGGGCTGGGGTCTGCTCCTGGCAGATGACACCTAGCCCTGCTCCTTGGCCAGACACAGCCCCAGTCTGGATGCTCTCCCTGCTGGTGTACGGATGCTGCAGATCTGAACAGAGACACGAGTATGGCCTGGGTATCACCCTGGTCCTGCACCCAGGGACAGCCTGCGTGGGGAATGGCTGCCCCGGAGAGCAAAGAGTGCAGGAACTCAGCCAGAATGAGTATGCAGGAGTATTTGGCAAATGCTTTGAGACACCATTCTCCAGATTGCTGCTGGCTCTCCAGCTGCAGAGTGTTCTCACCGGTGAGAATTTAGCCAGTGACTGTTGTTGGGAACAAAGGAAATGTTTGAAGCTTTGACAGGAATGATTGTAGAGGAGAAAATAGGTGTTGTGCAGGTGAGTTGTTGTGCAGGTTCACCCCCCTAATTGCTCTGTAATTGTTCTGCTTTGTGGTGGAGTTCTCTCTTGAGCCTGTTTTTGCTTGAACATGCTTGCAAAGAGCTATTTTGTTGGAAGAATTTAATTTTTGCCATTATGTTGTCCAGCACAGTCCAGCTCTGGGTACTTACCACCAATTATCCGTCTGCTATAAAGCTAATGTTGACACAGAGGTCCTCAATGCATCGACTCTGGGAATCTGCCAGGAAGGCTGGTTTCAAGCAGAATAATTAGTGGGCATGGATATATGTGTAAGATGCCCTTGAACTGATGGACTGTCTTTATTCACTGGGATGTGATCAATTCTGAGGTTTTTCTTTTAGACAAGCCCTTGAATTTAATTCCATTCTGTACAGTAAGGATTTTTTGTCTGAAATTCACTTTGCATCAAGAGAGCCCTGTCTGAGCTCCCCCATTAGCTATTCTTTCCCCTCATCCGAGAGTCTTAAAGCACTTTACATGGATTAACTAATTAGCTCTCTTCATAACCCAGGCTTTAAGTAATTTCCCCATGTGCACTATAAGTACAACGTCAATGAACAAATCACGCTTCCCCCAGCATTTTCCACCTATTGCTGCTGCAGGTAACACTGAAGTGGTTGAGATCAGAGAGAAAGCAGCCCCATGTCTCATGGAAGGGTGCCATGAAAACCGAGCAGACGTAAACCCCACTGGCATACCCGTGCTTGCTGCTGTGCCTTTCCTACCCGCTGCATTTCCCCTGCCCGGAGCTGCAGCAGCACTCCACGCCGGCCGGAGAACCGGCACAACTGCGGGTGGCGGTGGGCGAGCTGGGAAGGGGGAGAGAAGCCCCTTTAACAGTTCAGGGGGCAAATACGTTGTGCCGAGCATCTGGCAAAAGAGCAGTAGGAAAAAGCCACGAGCAGTATGAGAAATGAGGGGAGGGGAGGGAGGAAGATCCAGCGAAAGGGCTGCCCTGCTGCAAAGGAATCGATTTGGAAGTGAAGGTGACGCAGGCTGCGATGGAAGGGCTCGCTGGAGCAAGGGTTATTTAAACTGCAGCTGGAGCTGGGGCAAGCTGCCTGGGAGGAGTTTTAGAGGCTTTTATATCCTCCTTGGTCTTGCTGCAGCCTCGGGGCTTGCCCTGGGCACAGGGTAACACAGCTGCTGCCCTGGACACAGAGTAACACAGCTCCTGCATCCCTGCGCTGCTCCGTGCGGTTCCTCCCAGCACCTGGCATAACAGTGTGCAGAGGTTTCCAGCTGGGCTCTAAATGCAAAACTTACCCTGGAGCTGAGCTGTGGAGCTGGAGGCTGAGTGGAAAGAAACCTCCTTTTCCTACTGTCTTACGGAACTGATGAGAGAACGGCAATTCTGAGAATTCAATTGAGTGATAAAAATAAACCCCCTTACAGAAGGGACGTCAGCCTCTCCTGAATCCTCCAGTCTTGAGATTACTACAGGCTTTTATATTTCTATTCAGGCCCACTGATTTCATCATTGTTACTATGTCTGCAGGACTTTTCCAGAAGGATGTGAATGGAGTTGCTCAGTTAGAGTCAAGCTGTGCTGCTTGATTGGGGCTTTTTGCTCTGGACGGGGGCATTTGGGCAGGTCCGGTGCTCAGGACCCTGCCCCAGCCAGCACAGCCCTTGCCCTCTGCCCCCACCCTGCCCTGCTCCCCCCAAAGCTGTTGAATCCGCAGCCCCCTGAGCCTCCCTGTGACCCGGCGGGGAGGGCATGGTCCTGTCAGCAGCACTGAACTGGAAATGACAAAAACTGCTTCCTTCTGAATTACCTCGTTTAGAAATAACAGCCGCCGTCCCGCAAGAGCGCCGAGATCTATGGCTCAGGATCGCCTTGGGAAAGGAGCGTTATTTGTTATTGACATGTGCTGGGAGCTGGACAGCAAGTACAGCACCAGCCCGCGGAGCGCCGTGGCTGGCGGGGTCACGGTTTCCCTGCCAAAACCTGGGCTGAGCTGCATGTCCGACCCGCCGTGCACTCGGTGCCTGACTCCTTCGGCCCTCTCCGGCATCTCCCAGCCCTGTGCCCCCATCTCCTGTCGGGGTGCTGCACTCTCTGCTCCAATCCTGCTCTGCTCCCTCCGGGCTCTTTGCACTGTTCCCTGTGCTGCTCTGGCAGGATGGGTGTGCGGCCGGTGGTGTTGGATGCCAGCAGCCAGTCCCCCTCTGCCACCCTGTGCCACCGTTATCCTCAGCACATCCCTGACCGCCTTGCTGGTGGCAGCCAAGGTGTTTTGCTTGCCCAGGGGACCAGCAGCGAGCAGCTCCCTTCAGTGCCGTGCAGCCCACCATTGCGCAGCCCACCACCGCACAGCCCACCACCGTGCTGACCACCACACAGCCCACTGCTGTACAGCCCACCGCACAGCCCACCACTGCACAGCCCACCACCACACAGCCCACCGCTGTGCAGCCCACCACCGCACAGCCCACCACCACACAGCCCACCACCATGCAGCCCACCACCGCACAGCCCACTGCCATGTAGCCCACTGCACAGCCCACCATGCAGCCCACTGCTGTACAGCCCACCACCACACAGCCCACCACTGCACAGCCCACCATGCAGCCCACTGCACAGCCCACCACCACACAGCCCACCACTGCAAACCCACTGCACCGCCCACCACCACACAGCCCACCCACTGCACAGCCCACCACTGCACAGCCCACCCCCACAACGCCACCACTTCACAGCCCACCTACTGCACATGCCCACCACCGCACAGCCCCACCACCTGCACAGATCCCACCACTGCACAGCCCACCACCACACAGCCCACCACATGCACAGCCCACCATCTGCACAGCCCATCCACCTTGCAGCCCACCACTAGCGCATCCCTCCACTGTAGTGCAGAGCGTTTGCTAGTGAGTGGATTTTTCCCGGCCTGGGCATGCCCTGTAGAGGACAAGGGGCTCATTTCCTTGCCCTACCCACCCCGAGGGCTTGAGGAGGGTGAGGTGGCTCTCTAAGGAACCCAGGCAGCCAGAGGCGATTGCTCCTCCTCTCTTGCTGAATGGAGAGCTGGAAGCAACGGAGATGGGGGGAAATATGTCCCCTTGGAGCGGGATAGAGTGTTGCCGCCTGGAACAAAACCTGTCTGTCCTTCAGCGGACAGGGGCATGGGCATGCAGGCTGGTGCGTGTGACATGAGTGGCGCTTCAGTTCAGGCTCGCCAAAGGGACCTTGGAAGTTCAGCAGATCTGTCCTTTTCCCAGGAAGATGAGCAAGGCCATGTCCTTCCTGCTGCCACCCACCTTGGTCATTTTATGAGGTCCTTCAGTTTCCAAGAGCGGAATGCCATGAGGATGCTGGTGCTGGTAGAGCCTGTATCCAAACAGGCCGACACCAAAGTTTCAACCGAACCCCACCTCGACGGCAAAGCTAGAAGCCAGATGGTGACTCACCCACGTCCAGGAACACACAGAGCTGGGGGCTGAAGCTTTCTGCAGCCACTGGGTTGGGGCACTGTGCTGACATCTGTGGTGTGCGGTTTCAAGAAGAGGGTTGAAGATGAAAGTTGAAAGTATAATCTGTCAAAGAGTAAAGCCGTGCCATGGGGCGGTGGTGAGGCAGGCCAGGAGCTGCCAGCCTCCTGGTGAGGTTCCTCATGACCTGGGAGGTTCCTTAAAATTGGTGTCTCCGTTTGTGTGACCACACGGCTCTTGCAGAAGCCCTGCTGGGAGCGCGCAGGCTGCTTGCAGAGCCAGAGGCTCCCAAGGTGCGTGCAGGGATTTTTCTCCGGAGCTGCGGCAATCCGGCAGAGATCCTGGGCCAGAAGGACCGTTCTGCTGCAGAGCTGCTTCCAGCCGCAGAGAGCATCAGTCCCAGCTACCTCCTCTCCCCCATCCCTGGCTTCATGCACCTGGGAATTAGTGTAACACAAAGGCTACATGCTAACAGCTGCCCACACGCAGAGATGAATATACCCATTTAATATCTGACTGTGCAGCTTCCGCGCTTTCTTTTGAAAACATGCCTTAAATATATGTTGGAATAAGGGCAAGGCAGCACGCTGTGATGGGCAATTTCCTTCTGCAGGCAGAAATGGGGGTGACCATGTCCACGCCTGTGCACCGTGAGTGCGGATATCCCAGCCTATGTTTTTCTGGGGGGAAGCTGCCGGAGGCAGCCGTGCTCCAGCAGTCTCATCACAGGGCTGCACTTTTATGTCCAAATTACTCCTGCTGCTGTTCACCTGGAGCAACTCCGTTTGGAGCAAGCAGAGGGAAAAAGCTTCGACATCTGTGCTTGTCTTCCTTGTCTCACTTCTTTCCTGCTATTCCCAAGGGCTGTGATTTTATGTTTGTTTAGAGATAATTTCACTGGCCCCTGAGTTTACAAGCCACTCCAGCTCCCTTGTACAGAAAGTTCGGTACACTATGTACATGGAAGGGTTGTTTACTACTGCTTATATACTCTGGAGGCAATAAGAATAAGCACTGCCATATATTAAATGCCACAGCATAAAATAGAAGGAGGAAATTCATCTTTTATTTCTTTGCTTTTATAAACTCCTACTCATGTTCAATTGCTGTTCTTGTAAGTTATGAAAAGGTTTATTTTTTGGTAAGTATGTTCCACTTTAGCATCCAAAAAAGAGCAGTGTGTAAAGGGAGGATACAATACCTCCTGGCAGATCGTGGAAAGGAGTGGGCACAAAGAGGGGAAGAGATGTATCTGAAGGAGGAAGGGAGTGAAATTAAGAGATGAGATTTACACTACACAGCAGGGAAATGTTCTAACAGGGAGAGGCATTAGGCACAGAGGAGTTTCTGAAGACAAGGACAGTTATGCTGGGGTCATAATATTTGGGAAAATTTGAGAAATTGTAGACTGTGGGAAGTTGGCAGGGATTCTGGACCCCGCATCACAGGTTTCACTTGCTAGCCGAGGGCTTGCTGTTGCCAGGGCCACGTCCCCACGGGACAGGCTGGGGACAACCTGCAGCTCCAGAGGGACAGGCACAGATCCCCAACCCAGCATCCACGGGCCATCCTGCTGGGCGCTGTGTGACAGCACCCAGGGCGCCGAGGCAGCTGCGTACATCCGTGTTGAGAGGCCTTGCTCTGGTTGTGACCGGCAGCACCGGGGGAGGGAATTATCCCCATTCAACGGTGCTTCTGTGCCTGCTCACAGTGGCAGGTGGGCTCGCTCCTCCCTGGGAGGTAAGCAGAACCCCGGCTCAACACCACTTGTCCTCTTGGCTGCAAACCTCTTTGGTTTTAGGGAGCCCGTGGAAGGTGTGAGCAGCGACACAACCCCCCTGAGTTTCTGAGGGTCTCCCACATGTCGCAGGGAAGTTAATCCTCCCCTCTGATGAAGCCTTTGGTGGTGGTTGCTCCTCCAGGGACAGAGGCTAAATGCAGGACTGGTGACCAAGAGTCCGGCTGGGCTGCGAGCAGGTGGTTTGGTCACAGCCTTATCATTTCTGTTTCTAAAAAGTGACCTTTCCACACCTGGTCGGAAGGGACTGACTGACAGCACGGGGCTGATAGCAGCTGTAAATCTTGGTCCAAGAATGAGTTAGAGATGGAAATTTATTGCTACACCTCCAGCAGGTGGTAAAACCCATTGTAAATCTCTGAAAAGCTTGTCAGGATGCTAATGGATTGAGCTCCTGATACTTAAATTTCACAGCTTCCAGTTCTCCTGAAATGTCACTTGGAGGACTCTCTGCAGAAGGACACAGGGGTAGAAACAAGCCCCCTCGGCCCTGGGTGAGCTCTGACAGCAGGGATGGTCCCGACCTCTAGCACCAGGGGGAAGAAACATGGTCTTGTAGCCAAACCCCAGCCTGCGGCTCTCACAAGGTGCTCAGTTCATGCTCCACCACCAGCCAGCCTGTGGTCCCAGGCGCTCCAGGTGACGCCTCGGGGCACAGGTCTCCATCTTCACAGTCTGGGGGATGTTGCTGCCTGGATGGACACATACCTGCTGGTAGGTACTGCTCTGCTGTTACCTCCCCTCCCGTGCTGCCTCTGAACACTCAAGACCAAGGTGTTCCCCCAGCTCCAGCCACATCTGGGGGTGCAGGTCAGACCCCACCGTGCCTCTCCCAGCATTCACCTCCCACTGGGTTCAGCAGCACAGACTGGGAAGGAGTGAAGAACGAAAATTCACACTGGTGAGGCTGCCTGCAGCCCAGGGAAGGTGTCAGGTCTGAGCCTGGAGCCTGGGCAGCAGGAGACAAATGGGACGGGGAATGAGTGGCATTAATGTGCTTGCAACCAGCATTAATTTTACCTCTGCCTTCATCAGGTGAACAGCGCTGCGGCAACACCCTCCCTTAGAGAAGAAATGATGATCCCTATTTATCTTGTCTGGCGTCTCAGCTCTGGAAGCATTTTTAATTCAGTTTTGCCATTTCCCCCCTCTTTTTGTCTTCTAGTTTTAAGTCCCATTAAAATCTGTCTTGTTGGCTGCTTCATAAGAACCCAGCAATGGCAGGCAGGGAAGAAGTATTTCAGGTATTTCTCTTCTGAAGGTCTGTCCTGACTCAAAGCAAGTTAACCTGTGGCTATTTCTAAACTACTTCCATTATATTTTCTTTCATTTCTTTGAGTAAACAGAAGGAAAAGGAAGATTCTTGTGCTTGCTATGGTTCTGAGGTTAGAGATTTGCAAAATTAAAGGACTGTTACTTTATTTAGCCTTCACGTCCCTTCTGTAAAATAAGATGTGGATTTCATGAAAAGATAAAAAGGGGTGTTGAGAATGCACGTGTGACTCGGGGATCCATCCTGCTCCTACCACGCTGTGCCCAGATGTCCCTGAAAGTCCTCCCTGCCACTGTTGGGGAGGCAAGTGATGCTCCCCACACCCCCAAGACAGCCAGGGCTCGGAGAAAGACATACGAACGGTGGCAGGTCCCTATCTGGGGTGGCTGTGCTCGCTCTTCACATAAATGCACAGGCAGGTTCACCCCAAGGTAATCCATCACCCAGCTCAGCCAACCTCATTTGACACAACATTTCATAACTCATCTGTCACAAACAATTACTCATTACATGCATTAACATCCCCAAACTGTGTGTGTGTTCTGCAATCAGGCAAAGCACAGCCTGTAAATATAAAGGAAACAGGTGAAAGAGTGCAGGGGGTGTCACAGCTCTTCCAGCCACTGCTCAGTGGAGTACAAACCCAAACAGACCTGGGAAACTTCTAACTTTTATCTCTGTAGGAGTAAATTATTTTCCAAAAGGAAATACCTGGTGTTCTTCCAGGAAAAAAAAGAAAACACTTTTGCAGCAATGCTGCCTCCAGTGAAGCTGGAGGGGATCCGTCCATTGACACCTGAACTGTTTGAAACCACCAGAGCGGAGAGCCCGGACGCTGAAGAAAGCCCGGGTGGCCCCAGGCAGGCTTCCCGCAGCCTCTCAGTGCTGCTCCCCACTGCCCCACTGCCTCCCACCGTCCTCCCCAGCCAGAGCCTGCCGGGCACCACACGCAGAGCTGGGGACCACCGCAGAGCCCCTGGGCTGGGGAGCATGGGCCCACCGCACTGCCCTCTGCTCATGCCCAGCAAAACGCAGAACCCACCTAAAATGCAACTCCTCACCCCCTCGGCACGGTCTGTCTATCTTTAGGGTATCGATTATAGCTTTCCTGAGAGGGGGAACAAAGCAGTGAGGTTCCCCCATGCCCTGGCCACCTCCCTAACCAGATGTGATGCTCCCACCACCCCACAGCGTCTCTAAAGCTGCTGCCAGCACCAGCTGCTGTGGGGCTGGAGCTCCCACCTCTGGGATGGGGCTTTGCTCTGCTTCGTTAAGGGAATCCGCTGGTTTCGGAGTCCCTGCTAGCAGGAGACGGCAATGAACCCTGCAGCTCAGCCGAGCTCACAGGCACCCGTCAGCAAGGGCAGTGGGAGCACGCAGGGCGCAGGAATATCGACTTGGGTGATTTCTCATCCAGTATTGTCTTTTTGGTTGAGCCTGTCTGAATTCATTTTCTCCAGAGCTCCTGCCACAACCTTTCAGAGCAAGCAAACCCCTGTGTGTCCCTGTCTGGGGATCGATACCGGCTTGCGGGGGGGTCTGCAGTGGGGGGCAGGCTGCCCAGCAGACGTGCCAGGGTCACAGGAGGGATGCGGGACAGCAGCTCAGGCGGGGCAGCAGCAGCAGGACATGGAGGAGCAAATAAAATGCAGCCATTTAAAAGAAGGAAATTTTTTTCCTAAATCTGGTTCTAACAAGCAGCCTGACTTTCTGCCTTTCTGCTCACCTCCCCGATGGCTTGTAATGCTGACAGACACTGACCTAATGATGCATTTTACAGTGTTAATGCTATTATCAAACTGCTGTCGGCTGGGAGCTTTTAATTCATTAACTTGCTTTTGCTCTGGTGGGACTGTCTGGATTTTCAGTGAGCAAACAATAAGGAACAAAATATTTAACAAAGTCTTCCAGAATTCCAATATCATGCCATTGATTTTCAGTCACTTGGGCTTCAATAACTTAAACATTATTGGTTTCTGTCATTAAGGATTGGGGCAGGGGAGCTGTGAAAATCTGCAAGGCAGATGAATGAGTATTAGGGCTGTTTTTCTCTTTTTGTGTCTGGAACTGCCTTCCTTTCCAATAAGCTGTAACACCACAGGAGAGTCCAATCAATTAAAATAAAGTAAATTAAGAGTGGAAAAATATTAGGAAGAAAGGCTCAAACTGAAGAGATTTGCTAGTGCCAAGGATCACAGCAGGAAACTCCAGAGCAGCGCTGGTGCTCCTCTGTTTCCACAGATTTTGTTGCTAATGGATCAGCCACACCAGGCAGCTGATCCCCTGCAGTGTGGGTCAGGATGGACCCAGCTCCTTGCGGGGCATCCCCAGTGCAGGAGGCACTGCAGCATGAAACCAGGCCCAGGAGAGCACCCTCTCCCTGCCGCGGTGGCCCTGGCATGGGGCCACTGTGCCACATTCCCCCTCAAAAGTGTCCCTAACCCCCTGCAACCTTCCCCAAGCATGGAAGGGGCCACAGCGCTCAGCCGCTTTACCCAAGAAACCTGGGGGGCAGTGGGCGACCAGGGCCCCCGCTGGGTTTGTGAGTGACCATCTGCACTGCTGCTGGTTGTTACCTGGGCTGGGAAATGGTTTTCAGATGGAGGGAAAACAAGCTGTGGGGATGAATAGATGTTAGTGTGCAGATCATCTTCTGCACAAAAGGAATATCATAGCTCGCAAATGTCATTTGTATTGTGATCATTAGCTTGAGCTGTGGGAGGTGCCTTATATCAGTTAAATTCTTCCAGGGTCTCCCACAGAGAAGAAGAGAACTTCTTAAGTGCACAGTGGCATTTAAGAGATTGCTGCCTGCTCCGAGCAGATGTTCCAAGGATTAGATCGCTCAGTTTGCAAGACAGCTTCAAATTAAAATAAAAAAAGCTACAATATTTATGGCCCGCCCTGCATGTGCTGGAAATCTGAGAGGAACACATGATGTCTGGTAGCTAAAGTTACAATTAGAAACATACCTGCAAACACACAGTTTAACTTCAAAGGGGAAGCAGCTAGAGGCTGAGCTGGTGCGAGGGTGGTTGAATTAGCAGATGGGGAATATTCACAATTGTTTCATTTAGATCTGGATGTGGATAAGCAGCTCTGACTGCACACGCATCAGTGCTGGGCTGGCCCTGCTGGGAGGCAGAGCATGGGGCTTCTCAGACACATCGGTGAAGGACAAAGAGGTTCACAGGGTCTCTCTGCCTGCTGTTCAGTTTTTCAGACATTTGTTTCTGCCTTTCGCCTTGGCAGTATAGATTCCAGACAGAGAAGGCTGTGCTCCTGCCTCCGCTGCACTGCCAGCACATCCCCAGCCCAGCCATTTCCCAGCCCCGCTCCTGCCAGGCTGTGCCCAGACACAGCTCCTGCCAGCCCCGTGCTGTCACCTGGCCTGCTCACACAGCACCCAGCACCACAGGGGCTCAGCACCCCTGCACGGCACTCACCTCCAGGCTGGCCCTGTCTCCGCTGGGGCTTGGCCCACGTTCCCAGCAGAGAAGGTCAGCACCCTTGGAGTCCCGATGGGTGCTGGTCCCTACCCTGCCATGCCCAGCACGGCGATGGAGCCGGGAGGAAGAAGCAGCAGCACAGACACCCCTCACCTCGCTTCCCCTCTGTCACTGAATTAACCCCCAGCTGCTGCTGGCCCTTTTCTGCCCCAGACACTCTCCTTGCCCCCACCTGCTCCTTCTCTTGCTTTGCTTTAAATCTGCTGCCCTCAGAGCTGTCCGCTCCTTTCTCAGGATGAGTTTTCCTGTTCCACCCTTGAGCCTTTCTGCAGGGTCTGAGCTCGTGTCTCTAAGGGGTTCTAAGGGGTCTGGCGTGCCCCCGGGTGCTTGCAGGAGCTGGCACGGGGCAGGCTGGGCAAGGGTGAGCTCTGCATCCAGTGCTATGGGGGAGGCTGGGGGGGAGACGGAGCAAAGCCTCAGGGTCTCTCCTTCCCTGTGCTCCCTGGCAGATCCTCTCCAGGCTCTGCAATGTCTCTGCCCTTTGGTGGAACCACGTCGGCTTTGCCCCTGCGTGCGGGCGCTGCTGCGTGGCTGGTTTGTATTGCTGCGGAGCCCGCTATAGATGGCAGCATTGACGAGCCAGAGGCTCCAGCTCCTCGGCTGGGCTCATTGAGGTAATTACTACAACCCCCACAACAGAACATACGAGTAATGCCAAGCTCTTCCCTCGCAGTAGCTGTACCGCAAGCTGCCCTGCAAGGCTGGGCTCTCCATCGGGAGCGGCCGAGAGCCGTTGCACCAAGCCCGGCCCCCGGCACCGTCCATCTCCTCCACCCCGAGGTCTGGGGGACCATTTCCTTCCACGTAGGCTCTGCTCCTCAGGGAGGTTTTACCACCCAAACTCCTGCCAAGAGGCAGCACTGGGTGAGGTGCTGCTCCCACAGGCGGGAGTGCTGTGCAGAGGGAGGGACGAGAGAGGGACGGAGTGCTCTCGACGACGGGTTTTCCCAAGCCCTCACATCTCCAGTATTTATAGTGACTCGTGGTAACTTAGACACGGTTTGTGATTCAACCTGATGAACCTGAAGCCCTAAATCACACAAGTCTGCCAAGTGAAGTACTTTAGCCTTCTGCCCTTGCTGCCATAAACAGAGTGTGTCTCCAGGCTCCTGGGAGCAGTTTAATGAACTGCCTGATGCTGCCAACAGACTTTCTAATGTTTTGTGTCCCTCCTGTGAAAGTCCCTTTCCCCATGCTTTCTGCAATGTTTTCTTGTAATTGCTGCCCTTCTGCTGGGCAAAACTAGAGAGAAGAGCAGCTGGACAGGCGACGGACTTGTTAAGTGCTACTTTTCTGCAGTCACAGTGTTGGCTGGGATGTGCCCCAGCGGTGGCTGTGCCAGCGCAGACCCTGCCTTGCTGCGGGGTCTCTGCTGCAGGCAGGCCAGGGGACAGGAGGCTCCCTGGCTCCATGTGCTTGATGGGAGGGAAAAGAGGGCAGAGGGGATACTCTTTGGGGACCAGGGTCTCTAATTCCTGCCCCACAGGGGAAGGTTCTTGAGCAGCAACAGGCAGAGGCAGCTTCCCATATTGAGTAAGGGAAGAAAATGCCCACTTAGGACACCAGCTAAGAATAAAGGTGTGTAAGATCCCATCCAAAGCCTCCATCATGTCAACAAGTTTCCTATTTATTTTCCAGACACAATACACTGCGTAGCCTCTTGTTTTACTGAGAAGGGGGAAAAAAAGCCCTTTATTTATTTATTTATTTTAATTGAGAACCCTGGTGGAAAACAAGCTTTGCTTCCAGAAGCAATTACATTCCATCTCTTAACTGGATTAGGTAACTTGATAAAACTCCAGTGGAGAAATATTTGCTCATATTTAATCATTTGTTGACTTGGCACCTCGCAAAATAAAGCAAAATTAAATAAAAATGTGTAAAGGGCAACCCACTTGCTGATAAATCCTACCCACTCTGAGCAGTTTATTACAGGAGCAACGATCCATTAGCTCTATACATAAATTAGAATCATGCATTCAGTTTATGGAGTTGCAAATTGTCGGCTGCTGCCATTATGTCAAAAATACGCTGTGCCAGGAATGAAACATGATTATTGTCTGTGTTGTCTGCCCTCAGCAGATGAGGTCCAGACAGGTTAGGGTTAGGCAGTATGAAAAGCAAAAAGAATTCAAGCCCTTTCTCTATTTTT
The DNA here is from genome assembly GCF_015220075.1 of Falco rusticolus. Taxonomy (NCBI): domain Eukaryota; kingdom Metazoa; phylum Chordata; class Aves; order Falconiformes; family Falconidae; genus Falco; species Falco rusticolus. The sequence goes on from NC_051189.1 coordinate 117,996,259, forward strand.
TTCCCCTGCTTGTAAAAGCAAAGCAATCAGCACGCTTGCATGTTAACATAGTCTGAAGGCATGTAATGAATACTCTATTAGTGCCCTGAAAACTAACCCCCGTAGCATCTATCGATCATAGCCTTTTTGTTATCTGTGTCCAAGTGTGGGAATACAGCCCTTGAAATGAGATCAAGCCATCAATATTCTCCCTGGGTGTACATGCTGCTGGAGCTCCTTATTGCAGGTTGGATCACCACCCTAGGAGCTTTCCATTATTTCTTAGTCAAAAAAGAGAGAGCACTGCCGTTTCTGCCTGATGCTGCCACTGCTACATATATGCTTTTAACAGGGAAATAAAAGGCTGCAGTGTTACTTGTGGTTCACAGGTAATCATTATACAGCTATAATGATAGAAAAACAATAGGTCTTGGGGGGATTACAGCAGGAATCAGTTCAGCTAAGTGTTGACATCATTAGCCCCGATAAGGCTTGCTTTCTTGCAGCCTGAGCTGAGGCTTTAGCCTGCATGGGATTTCCAGGTGCATTGACATCAACAGCGGACCCCAGGCGGATCCCAGGTGGATCCCAGGCGGATCCCAGGCAGACCCAAGGCAGACCCCAGGCGGACCCCAGGCAGACCCCAGGCAGACCCCAGGCAGACCCAAGGCAGACCCCAGGCGGACCCAAGGACAGACCCCAGGCAGACCCCAGGCGGATCCCAGGCGGACCCAAGACAGACCCAAGGCAGACCCCAGGCAGACCCCAGCCCAGTGAGATGAGCTGCGCCAGCCTACACCCTGCAGTGCGACATTCTCCTCCTCCAACAAAAAACCTGTCCTGGGCATCTAATGCACAAAGCCCAGTGAAATCCTGGTGGGAACCCCCTCTCAGCTGTACTCCATGCTGAGGGGTGCTGCCTAGGTTTGAGGGGCCCGCTGGGTTTGGTTGGGGGTGTGGGGTCCTGCCCAGCAGAGCGCGGGGCAAGGGTTGGGGTGACCCCCCAGAGCCATCAGCACGAGTGGAGCAATGTCTCATCAAACTGTCCAGGGAGATGGGGAGGCTGCCAGAGCGCACTGTTCGGAGGCTTTGACAGGGATCTGGAAGGCGTTACTGCGCTTTCATTTAGCAATTAATAAAGCCCAAAGAGCGAATCTAATCCTTGGGAGATGATTTCTGCTGGCTGGGAGGGAGAAGGCGTCTGGAGACGTCCTGGGTTGGAGCTGGGTTTCCCCAGCACCCAGGCTGCACATTGCTCTCTGCAGTGGGCATGAGGTGCTGCTCAGACACAGACTGTGCTAGATGAGTCCACAGGGTTGGATCCTACCCTTGGCCACCACCCTGGGCTCCCTCTGGACCCCAGGGCCCAGGAGGCTTTCCTGCTGAACAGCTGGGCACTGCCCTGGTGCGGGGACCCTGGTGCTGGCTGGCAAACAGCTTCATGCCGTGGCAGCTTGGGTACAGTGCAAGGGAGGGGTATGGCTGGAGCAGAAACAAGTCATATTTCTGCTGTCACAGGGATGCAGGACTGTTGGGTGGAAGGTGGCTGGAGAGGGCACAGGGGGATGACAGCAGGGCTCAGGATGGAGGCTGCAGGGATGCAGCTGGGAGCGCTGGGTCTGCCAGTGGGCAGCCTGTGGGGGGTGAGCGCTGCTGAGGGGTTCGCCCTCTGAGCAGTGGCATGGAGTCATCTTCATAGTCAAAAAGAATTATAAACACAAGTGTAATCCCAGAAAAGTTATGTGCCCTAATAAAAAAAAAACCCACAACCACCCACTTTAGTACCTGCTAGGAAGCTGCACACTTTAGCCGGGATAAATCTGTTTACGCAGGAAAGGTCCCTGTCACAACAAGTATAGTACCTTGCTCATTAAAGGCTTCAATTCTAATTTAGTTCAGCCTGCACTGAATATACTTAGTCATGAAAGGGCCGAGTAACACAACAGGGCCATGTTTAGTATGTTAAATCATTCACTGAGAGGCAGCTTTGAGCAATTCATTTATTCTATGGAGGTTTATTTTCTGTTTGTATTATACATCTCACACGGTGCAGTTGCACCACGGGAGACGTGTGCCCAGGTGCCCGTGTGTGCACACACGCACACAGACCTGTGCAGGTTATTTGGCTACAGACTTTCAGATGCAGCTTCAGTAAAACAGCAGTTGCACGGGGTGTTTCCAATGTGCTTGTATGACACTTAGCCTGAGAATTATCACAAAGAAAACTGCAGTGTCTCAGGAAAAGGTCTGGAGTGGGCTTTGAGTTTTTTGGTTTTAATTTAGTAAATTTTTGCAGTTGCCAAGGTGAGAAGGACTGTTTGACATCTACCTTTCTTGGGGTCTTAGCTCAGCTGATGCAAGTGGGGTCACTGCCTCGGATTCCCCAGAAAAGCTGGAAATTTCTTCTTTAAAGTGATGATCGTGAAGAGCAACTTTTGGAAAACTACACATTTCATATTACCTGAAGATCTCTCTTGGGTTCTGAGGAGAAGTTTGCGCTGGATCCTCTGCACATTCGACGGTGTGTTGGGTTCCCTTTGTGTCTGTGTGGTGGCCAGTGCAGTGCAGGAGAGAAATTCGGATTCAAACACTCAGTGCAATCTGGTGTGGGCTCGCTTGGCTGACGCCAAGCTCAAGCCAGTGCTCTTCAAAGATATAAAGATCTGGAAAGGGCACTGCCAAAAGGCAGGATTATACAAATTATTTTCTCTTCTTTGGACCCACAGTGCAATGCACATTTCAAGCTCCCCTCCAAGGCCAAACACACTCGATTCTGGGGGCTTAGCTGTCCTGTTTGCTGGAGGCTGCAACAGCTCAGGGTGTGTGAAGAGACAGGGCTGGGCGACCCTCTCCTTCCAAATCTGCTAATTTAAGACGATGCTTAATAACCCCATCTCACCTGCATGGGCAGGAGGAATAAAATAAAACAGGTTCTGCTTTATTTATTCTCCTTAATGTGAAATTCATGCCCTGATTGCCTTTGCTCTCTCCAGCCAGGCTTCTGGGACGTAAGAGATTCAGTTCATGAATCTGAATTTGGGGAAGCTTCATCTTTTGAGCTTTCTGTTCAGGGAAAGTTAGTTGATAGCCAGGGAGCCAAGGGGAAAATACATTATTGAAAGAAAAGCTTCCTTTTTAATCTAAAATTCAGCAGGATCTTTGAGATGAAAAAGGTTATTTCCAAGAGTCTGTCCAGCATATCTTGAGGGCTTCTCCTTCCCAAACAATAGCGAGTGGGAGTGGGGGGAGGGAGGGAGGAAGGAGCCTCGGCCAGAAACAGAGGCTGCTGCTTCTCTCTCAATTACACCAGCATCCCATCTCCTGACAAGGGAATAGCAATTCCCCTCGCAAAGAAGTGCTTGGAGGCTGACTGTAGAAAGAGGAGAAAGTAATTACGGCTTAACTGTGCAAACAGTGACTCTTGAGAGCAGCCTGACAGAGTGCAGGGGGCTACTCATGAGTAACGTGTGAGTTAGCACACTTCCACCCAGGAAAGCACTTAAATAGGAGCCTTGGTCCCTTTGAACTCAATTTGTGAATGCTGTTTAAAAGCATATCAAAGCCCAGAAAAGAGAATGCCAGGATTTCTGGGGACGGGTGGATGCTGGAAAGTTTGCACTTGAGGGGATTGCAGCTGGCTGCCAAGGGATCCCTGAAGCCCTGCAAAGGGCACACATTTTCTGGGGTTTGGTTTCTTCTGTTGCCTCACCACCAGAGACCTTTGGAGCAGGAGCAGGACAAGATGCCTTTTTCTGGTGACATGGTAAAAGAGGTAGTACCACACTCGGTGCTGCTGGAGCCATACCCCATGCCTTGGTGTCAGCCGAGCCCACCCACATTCGTGCCCTACGCTGCTTTGTTCTGCTTTGCTCCTGAGGGAAGGAGCAATCCAGCTCCCGGGGGGTCTGGGACCGCTCGTGGCTGTCCCGCACTGTGGGAGCATCAAGCTGCCCCGCGCTGTGCTTCACCCTCCGCTAAACCAGGAGCTGAGCAGTCTCCAGATAACCAGGACTGTGTCAGACAACCACTGGCAAATTACCCATGTTCTGCAGGGAAGGAAACAACCCACAGTGGCTGGAGACAGTCTGTACTGGCATTTTGTACGGACAATTCCCCAGGCCTTTCAGAATTTCAGCCTTTCAGGCTTCCAGGTCATGCTGCGTTCCTGGGCTCCGCAGGCTGGTGATGGCTGGCGGGAGCTGCTTTAAATCTGCTGTGGGAGAACGGTGAGCACCAGCCACAGAGGGATGCATCCTCCCTGAGTCTGGGCTTTGCTTCACCGGGGGCATTGCTTTCCCCATGGGTGCCTGTGGGCTGGAAGGAGATGCCAAGCCTGTTCCCATTGCCCTGCCTGGCCAAGGACAGGGTGGCGGAGCTGGTCCCCTTGCAAGGCAGCAGGAGAAAATAATGCAAAAGACTCAGATCCATGCTTGGGAGAAACCTGTTTTTTTCTCTCTGACCTGGAAACAATCCAGATTTGCTTCTGCTCCCAGTTTAAAAACATTCTCTTGCCACGGTCAATTATTTTAAATCATCTCCATGGACTGTGCTGTGCTCAAGGAGCTGGCAAGAGGAGGAGCCGCACGCCTGTATCTGCACAGGGTAACATGGAGCGACAGGCGCCTGCTCCTCTCTGGGGGTGCCATTAGGTGGGATCTATGTGCAGGGATGGAAATGCAGTAATTCTGCTGCCAGCCGTTTGCTCCACAACCACTCACACAGCCGACACTCCCCTCCACTTTTGTAGACAAATTTCGGGGCTCACTGTATTAAAGGAGGCTTGTGTTCCTGCCACTTAGATGATAAACACTAAATGAGGCATTCTTGTTCCAAAAGCTGCATTTTTTTCTGTTTGCTTCTGTGTTTGCCATGGGCTGTCAGCTGCACAGCATCCCACGTGCCCTCCCGGCCCTCCTCTGCTGTCTGGATTATATCCGGGTACTGATGCGCCCCGTGCCCAGCGCTGCGCGGTGACATCCTGACTTGGGGGAGTTTTGATGCTTGTTGCAATGCAGATTCGATGCCTTCCATTTATTTTGAATCACTGAAATGTCATTAAGCTGCGAGGAAATGTAAAAGCCTCTGCTTGCATTCAGAGAAACAGAATTACACTAACATGGTATTCAAAGCAAATTATCTCTTCTACCTGGTTTGATGAGGAACAAAACCTCAAGCCCTGGGATTCAAGTTCCCTGGCAAACCCAATGATGAGATATTCATAAATCTAAAATATTAGTTATGCAAAGAAGTATTCTAAACAATATTAATGCTGTTCTTTCCTCATTGAGCAGAAAGTATTTAAATTCATTCCTTTTTAGCTTTTCAGGTATTTGAATGTTTGTGTAAATGGAAAGCGGCAGGCTGGCAGCCTGGAGAGCAGGGAGGATTTGTGGATGGGTAGGTGGAAACGGAGAGCAGCAGTGGTGGAACTCCCCGCTGCCAGGCACCCTGCAGCCCCAGCGGGGAGGCATAGGGACACACAGCATTCCCATGGGCACGGAGAACCCCAGCACTGCTGTAGCAAAAGAGGGAAAGATAAATGATGAGTTTTGCAAAGCACAGTGGTTTAGCCCTCTGCTTCCTTCTGCCACGGGAAAGCAACAGAACTCCACTTCTAAGTGGTCATTTTTCATTTGCTTTTAAAAAGGCAGAACAAGGGTAGATCTCAAGGAACACCTTTGCGCATCTTCCAGAACGTTCTCTTCCTCTTGCAGGTTTCAGCAGATAGCAGGAAAATCCGTTTCCCATTATCCAATGGAAGTAAAAGGGCTCCATAAGGAGGATGAGGTGGGTCCAGGGCAGAGCTCACACGTACACTTTCTGCAGTTGGTTCAATTATTATTTCAGTAGTGTTTCCGACGTGTCTCACTGCACGGGAGCTAAGGGAGTTGCAGGTGGTTTCCCACACCATCCATCCTGCTTTCTGCACCTTCTCCTTGCTCTGCCACGTGAAGCCATTGTGTGCAGAGCCATATGGTCTTGAGCAATCAAGGCTACTTTCTGCCTCATTTCTTTTGCAACCCGCATAGTGATTCCGGCATTAAGTTTAGAGCCGCCAATTATTATCCATTGCAATATGGCAAACAGCATATTATTTTGTAATAATTCAGGACAGTTCCTCCACGTTTGTTCAGACAGCAGGCCATGCAACCCATGCAGCTGTAGTCACTGCAGAAATATGGATGTGCCTGGGAGTCGGTGCATTTCTCTGCTTTCCCCTCTGTCAGGATGCTGACACATGTTCTGTAGTGCTTCTCCCATGAAGTGTACAAGCTCATGCATATGACCAAGTGCTTTGCATCAGTGTAGCTATTACTTCCAGAGCACGACCATACGCATTCGCTCTAATGAAGATCATCATCTTGTCTAGGCACCTGACACTTTGGACAAATAACCAAATCATAGTTCCTGCCTTCCTTTTCTTCAAATCAGTTTGCTAGCACGGTGCTGCCTGTGTGGGAAAGGCAGAGCAGGAGACCCTCAGCCACCAGGTTTGCCCAAAGTCCAGGGCTGAGAGATGGGACCCCTGCCTGCAGAGATCGTTTCCCCCACTTCCTCCGTGTCTCCTTATCCCAGTTCTTGCCCTGCCCCCTGCATTCTAATTTTCCAGTACACTTTTATTCAAAAAAAGGAATCACCTGCCAAAACCGCAAAAGCCTTTATCTGAGGAGAGGTATCAGTTAATATTGGTTAAAATGGATTTTTCTTAGCACAGAATATTGCTTTTTTTTTACACCTAAACTGCAAAGTGATGCCTTGAAGATGAGATTAGTTCATTATTTATAAAAGTAAAATCCCTCAGAATGTATTAAATATGAAAACATTGTATCGGGGTGTAAGATTTGTGAGGATTAGGCTCTGAAGTCTAGACATTTATCTCTGAACGCATTACATTTGCATGCATTACATATCCTGCTGTACCTCTAAACATGAAAACTGATCTGCAGAACAGATGATCAAAGCACGGAAATGCAGATCAGAAAACATGCTGTGTTCACTTAGGAACGAAAAAGTGTTGTAAAAAAAAATAATTGTCTGATATTCCAGTACATGAATCTATAACGTAAACCCCCGCAGCAGTGATGGGGGAACCTGAGAAGCAGCTGACATTTGGTTTGGAGATGCTGCCAAAGGTTCTGATGTTTTCACAAAGCTACTCTGAGCCTTTCGGCAGAGGATGGGTGCAAGGATGGCAAGGATGCCCCATGCTTCTCCAGCCAACAGTGCACAGCACCCTGGGTATGATCCTGCCTCTGCCACTGCCTGCACAGCCGCCCCTGGGCACACCTCCCTGCGGGCACTCAGCCCCAGAAGCACCGTCTGCCCACACGCCTGCCCGTGATGTTGTTCCATGGTTGGCGCCTCAGATGACTGCGAGCAGAGGCTGCTCAGCCCACCACTGGGTTCCACAAAGTCATGTCAATCCCTTCTTAATTTTTCAATATTCAAGGCCTTCCCGTTCTTAGCATTTGTTGGATGTTGCATTAACAGATGCACCGCTGCTCTGTCACCGCACCTTTCCTTTTCACAGCACTCCCCTTATTCCAAGCCTCTGCACTTCATCCAGTGTTTTAAAGATTTGCGGAAAAAAAATCAATATTAACGATCTAGAGACCACTTTGTCCAGCTCTTCAGCAGCTCTTGGATAGTAAGCTCTCCAAAGCTGTAGAATTTATCATTATTTTTAGCATTAATAATTACTGTTTAACAATCCCCTGAGTTCCTGTTGGAATGGAGGTCTTTCAGCATCCTGATATGAAATGCTCGCACTGCTACATCTTCTAAACAGGAGCCTGAAATCTATATTGAGTATTTCTGCCTTTTCTACTTGAACGCCGTGTCACATTCAGAAGTGCCCCACAAGTTTGTAGGTAAAACCTTGAAAGCAGGTGAAATTTATCTGATTTTAAGGAACTTTTATTCTACGTTGGGGCTAATGCCAGGTCTGCTGGAAACATTCCCAAGTTTCATGAAGCATTCCAGTGAGTTTGGAATCACTTTAGGATGATTTATATGTTTGGAAAGAAACCAGGCTGCCAGGCTCCCTCTGGCTTTGACCTAGACAGAGCTCCATCGGTTGATTTATACCATGATTTATACCATGCATTTTTGCATAACTTCAAATCAGAATAAAATTTCAGTCCACAAAACCAGGCAAAGTGAGAGTGACAGGATGGTCTGGAGAAATCCCTGCTGTATTATTAATCTGCCTTATCTCTTCAGTGTGCTCATTTCCTAGCCCAAACGCATCCAAATCCCAGATCAGAGGGTACTATTGTTTCCAGTCTCTAGTCTTACAAAGGAAAGCTAATTACATTGAAAGTCTCAGTAACTGTTTCGTATGACAACAGAACCGATGAAGCACTGTCAAAGCTTGCGCTAGCTGGTCCAAAACTCTTATGTTTCTAACATAAAACTCCCTTTCTTAATAGAAATTTTAAGTGACAAATCCACGGAATGAATCTGGTATTCATTATTTGCCAGGGAGAAGAGAGGGGATTTAAATGAAGCATATATTCTGTGAGGAGCCTCAGGAAATCATTTAACAGCTCAAGAGAGAGGAGAGCTGCGTTATCATTAGAATTTACATGATACATTAGCCAGGAGTAGAAATGTTAATCTTTCTATCCAAAATCTGTTTGCAAAATTAGTGGAATACTGTTGCTTTAATACCCTTTTCTTGTCATCAGAAGTATAAATCCTTTCACCTCTGTTGGGAACTGGAGAAATTAATTTTGTGAACTATTGTCTGTCTCCCAAAACATCACTGCAACAAGAGTAGGGAGAGACTTCAAGGTCAAAAAGGCTAAAAGTTGCAAAAAAAATGAAGCATTTTTAGCCTTAAAGAACTTAAAGAATCAGATAAACAACTGATTATTTTATCCTGCTGCCTACTCCATCTGGATCTGGTACCTGAGCGCAGAGAAACCTGAGGTTTGACACCTCTGACTCTGCTTCTACTTGAAAAAAAAAGTCAGATCCAGTAATGGGCAAACTCAGATTGTTTTGGTGCATTAGAGTACAACATCTCGTTAGCACCCACAGATCACCTTTTTCTGAAACCAAATTTCAAACTAAAATAGTAATGAGTGGAAATATTTCCTCCTGTCTCACACACTATTTTGTTGCTTTTAACTCCCTTGGCCAAAAGCGAACTGCCAGGATCCATGTGTAAACTTGAGCATGTGAGTGTCATTATGAAATTCAGCAGAGTTAAATATGTGGCTGTGTTTAGGACGCACTTAAATACCTTACTGGATTGCAGCCCGGTTGCTAAGATGTCTCATACTCAAAAATCTCACTGTAAATTTCCGCTTAATTGAAAAAATGGGAAATAACCCCCTGCTTCTCTTTGCTTGGACCATTCCTCCTCAACAGCAAATCTCTGCTTAGCAAACCAGGACCACGCAGTGTTGGTGTGAAAGGCTGGCTGTCCGTGCTAGTGCAGCCGAAAACAGAATTTTTCTCGAAAGAAGCTAGGAATTTCTCCTGTGTGACTCAGCCCAAAATGGTGTTGATCCTTAAATAACAAAATGTCCGGAGGTAAGACAACCAGGAGTCAGACCGCAGCGGGGGGAACACTGCAGCTCCCAGTGTGGCTGGGGGGTTGTGGGACACTGTCCCCAGCAGGTCTGTGTGACAGTAACATCATGGGTAGCATAATGTGATTTGGAAGAGCTTTATGCTTAGATTAAAAAGGCTGAATTGAGTGCCCCGGTAGGGTAAGGCATGGTTCCTGATACTCTGGAAGAGAGGCAAATATATGCAATGGGCGGTCAATGAAATATGCTCAAACCTGATTTTCCTCTGTAGCAGACCATTGCCCTGAAACCTCTTTATTTATTTTCACAAAGGCTGAAAGCTATTTTCTGGCACCAGATCCCCCAAATTTCCAGTTAATAAGCAGGCTTTGTGCTGTTGACCTTACACGTGCTGGCACAGCCAGATTTTCCAGCAGAAATGAGAGGCCAGCAGCCAACTCGTATTACATTTTAAAGCACTGCATCTTGGAGAGGAAAGGGAAATTATACAGCAGCACCGCAGTCACAGCGCGGTGACTGGCACCCTCGGCAGAGAGCTGTGGCACTGGTACACAGTGTTGAAATTACTTTTGGATGCTCTGTCAAGCACAGGATATAAATTGCACAATGTTTTTAAATGTTTTGGAGAGATTGCCTTTTGAGTGGCACCCTCCATTTCTGTATGTCCAGTAAGGTGTGGAGAATTCATTTGCATTTTTCATTTTTATCGGCATCTTTTAGCCAGGCTGGACCAGCAGAGTGAATCCAGCTGTGTGGATGATGCCAGGAACCACTCAGCCTCCATCTGCTCTAAGATACAGATTTGATTTCCCCTCATCTTTATTTTCACGTCAAAAATTTTCTCCTCTTTTTCAATATCCTTTTTTCTTCCTCTTTTATCCCTGGTGTAAATCGGATACTATCAAATGAAATGAAATGGAAGGGAATGGACTGCCTGAAGCTATTCACTGCATGGGAACTAAATACACCTCCTAATAAGACATTCCCTATTTATTTTTAGCAGCGTACCGTTCATATCTTTCCTGTTACCGTTGAATACTCAAGTGATGCTGCTGCTAAACGTTATGACTTTCTTTGCTTAATTATGTGCCAATCAGTGTAGAGCAAAGCATGCTATCAGCTGGTTGCTGGATAAATATTGAGTACAATGAAAGTGCAGACATTACTAAGTAAATGGGCATTTCCAAACTTCAAGTTATTTCACTCTTGGTGGAAGTGCATGCCAGCTGTGTTTCTGCAGAGCAATAGGAGCAGCTTATGGCCTCCCATGGCCAATTAGGACATTTCCAGCTTAGATAACCCCCCACAGGGCTTAGAAGAGAGAGGGATGGTTTTTGGGCATAATGAGAAAACCCACTTTTTGGTACCCAGTTGTCACGTTTTCAGCTTGTCCATGTGTTTTTACACTGTGCAGGCAGGAAGGTGAATGTACCCTGAATAACCTGAACTGCCCCTGGCTACTTGCTGTAAATAAATTGCAGGTTCTATGAGGCATCCAGTTTGTAAAGGTTGGCCTCCACCCCCCGCATGCAGCTCAGCTGCCAAGGGATCCATGGAGGGCCAACAAATCTTAGCCTTTTTCTTGCATGTGGATTATTATTTTTTTTTCTTCTGGTGTCTTTACTCTGCTCTTTGTTGTTGTTTTTACATAGCTGAAAATATACTGCCTGCTACTAATGAATAGCATGAAAAACATACGCTTCCAAGACTCTTGGGTCTTGCCGAGTAGTCTGTTGCTCCCCATATACTGCTGGGATATATTTGCCAGCATTTCAATTAGATCATCAATAACCTAGTGCAGCTGCTGAGAGAAGAACTCAGATGTTCATAAATGTTATAGTCCATTAAGTTCAGATACTTCAAAGGCAGTTTGGAAAGAAAGTCATTTGTTAGGCTGAGTGTCAGTATAGCGGAATGCAAATCATACTGGATGCCAAAGCAAGGGATTAAAAAATGGAGTTTAAAGGTCAAATTAACTTAATTTGACCACTTCTGACACATAATGCGGCTTCCTGACTTTTAAAATATTGCAGTCATTTGCCAGGGTAAGGATTCCTCCAGAAGGCTGCAAGACCTGCCGTGCTGGATGCTCAGAGCACTGCCAGCGTCGGTGCGGGGACATTTCGGCACTGGGCTGGGGGGTGGCTGTATATGTACTTTCCTCAGTCAAAATCCTTGTGATATTTTCTGCGCTCTAGAATTTGAAAAGCAACTTAGTGCTTTGAGTACAGCTAATATTTAAATAACCGATTAACATCATGAGAGGTTTTTCCCATTTAAAAATTATTTCCTTTTGAAGCAGGCAGAGACCTAGAACTCCTTTCCCAGGATGTTTTTTTGCAGCCGTTCCTCTCCCCTTGGGAGACCAATATTTGCATGAGGGAGAAGCAGCATGATTTGTGGTGCTTTGGAAGGAGATAGCAATGCAAACATCAGGGTGAATTAACAGCTGATGGAAAATGTGGCCAGCTCACCTTAGAGGAGGGATGGCATGACAGAGAGAGAGAGAAAAACACTAAATCAATGTGGAACTGCCAAACTACAGCTGAGATTCAACAGCAGAAGAAATCTGGGCATGGCATCTGCTTTCAGCAAGTGGAGCTGCATCCAAGGAGCTGAGCAGATTGGCACCGACTGGGAGTAGCAGCATGACAGATCCTGCCCCAGAAATAGAGACAGGACTTTCACCTTCTGCCCAACATGCTCGTGGATTGTAAAGACTTTTCTGAAAAGGTGGGAGCTTTAAGAGACATAACAAATGCTTTCCCCACCTGGCAAGGTCAGGACCATGTGGCTAACCGGGCAAACCTGTCCTTTTCTGCATATCCTTCATGACTGGGCACATATGGCTGGGAACGGTCACCCCAGCCTGTCGCCTGCTGACTTCCATCCTGCTGTTCTTTCTCAGAGGCTCAGGGTTTGGGCTAGCTAGAACAGTTCTGTGACTACTTCGCTGGAAAATTAGGTTTCCTGTTTAACAGAGAGTTTTTTCAGCAAATACTTGCTGCTATAAAGCAGATTTCAGAGTTCTGAATATTTATGGCTGGTGAACCAGTTATGGGAAATGTCTTGGCCACATTTTGACCACAAAAGCGATGGTTTAAAAAATTCCCTTAAAGAACAGGACAATGTTTCTCAGAACTCTGCCCCAGCTTTGCCCAAAGCTTGCTGAACCTCGGCATCCACAGCTGTAGGGACAGGGACCAGTGGGGCTGGCAGGTGGGTGATCTGGGTTCAGGATGTTTTTGGGCTCAGCTGGCAGTGTCAGGGCTGTCCCAAGTGGTAGGGAGGGGAGGAAGGGCAGGTTTATGGGCACTGTGGGGAGAAAACTTGCAGAGCTGATGATAAGTGTCTGCAATGGAACACAAAAGTTAACCTCACACCTGCAGAATATCTGAGGAAGGCAAATAAAAAGGAGGTGGGGAAAATTCAGGAGAGGAGGAATGCAAGGATTCTTCTTTTGGGAACAATCTAAGTCTTCCCCTCAGATCAACTTCTTCCAGCCAGCACAGAATGAAGGTCCAAGTCATGTTTTCGCTGGGAGAGCCTTGCTCCTGCCTTTCTTCTTCCTTTGCCATGGTACAAGCCCCTGGACAACCCCACGGATGCCTCTAGGCAAGGGAGACGACAAGCAGCCTCTGGCTCACCCTGCTTTCAGGGGCCTCCTACGACAGCAGTGGAGAACCTGGATGTGCAGCTCACTCAGGGAATGGATGTTTCTCTCCCTGGGGAGGCTGGTAAGATCGGAGTCAAGGCAAAACACCATGTAGTTGTGCTCCCAATCTGCCTGCAGAGCTGCCTGCTCAGAGCCTGCAGGAGCGTGTAGGTGGGGTTTGGAGCTGAGCTGCCAGGAGGGCTGTGAGGGTCTCCCCCTCACTCCTCCTCCCCTTATGCTCACTCATGTTTTGAAGTCAGGCAGGGTGGCAGGGAAAGTCCCTCCTGGAAAGTGATTATCTAAATATCTGGTTCATCATTGTCACTGCTGATACATCTGTGAGTAATTAGGAGAAGGGAGGAGGGAGGCAAGGTGGAAGCTTTGGAAGTGACTCATTAGCAGAATGTTAATGAAGCTCTCAGCCATGTTAAGCAGGGAGCAGAGGCAGACCATGGCTGATTCCCCTTGTCACCACTGTGCCCTGTCCTGAGGACCTGTGACAGTTCAGAGAAAGGCAGTGGGTTCAGCTTTGCATTGCGGGCATCTGGGAAAATCCCAGATGGAATAGGATAGGATCAGAGCAGGTACAGGAGGCAAATAAAGCAAAGGCAGAAACTTTCGAGCACTGAACCAGCTGAAGCATCCAAACTTTACATGGCTCTTGCAATGACTTGACTTTCTGTGAGGATGTCTGGCAGCTGGAGCTATTGCCCTTGCTTTCTAGATGCAGCTTATGGCTTGAGGGGAAACAGGGTGATGCACAGTTCAAATGAATCTCACTGCCTTCCTTCTCATCATCTCTCCTTTTGCAAAACTGGTGGGAGTGAAGCATGAACTTTCTGGAGTGCCTTGTACCTTTCCCACTTTGTCATAGCTCAGTCACATGCTGGTTTTGTGATGTGCTTTATTTTTAATTTAAAGGTTTCATTAATTCATGTTGGTTTTTTTTTAAGGTGGTTTCATTTTAGATGCTGGGAGAGATGCTGTGTTTGAGGTGGAAAGCGAGCTGTGAATTGAATGTCAAAGCCGTGACTTTCAGCCTTCTGGAATGAAGGACTTCCCTGAGCAAGGAGGCATCAGCAGCATTTCTTGCAGAGGGATGGATTGTGAATGCACCTTTCATCCTCTGGAAGTTAAGCCATAGCAAAGCTGTGGACCCGCAGTCAGGACATCTCCCCTTGCTTCAATGGGCTTCATGCTCTAGCTCCAAAATCTTCCTTCTCTCTGGTGCCAAGCTCCTTGTGTTCACAGCCTCCTCCTCCATTTTCATCACTGTTTTCCTGTTCCCATTTCGTCTACTCTTGCTTTTCCTGTTCCTCTTAGCCCTGTGGCTTTCTCTGTCCCATGGTATAAGCCACCTCTGCTCTCCCCTCAAAGACAAACCATCCTGGACCTCCAGGGCTCTGCGACAAGAGAAGAAGCGGCAAAGCTGAGCTGTTCTCAGGTGGGAAGGGAGGGAGGGAGGCACAGAGAGCCTTAGAGGAACAGGAAAGCAGAGCTGTTCTCAGAACAGAAAGGAATTGCAGCTCAGCCCCGAGTGCTCTGCCAGGCAGGGTCAGAGGCAGCTGGGGAGCTGGCATGGTGCGTACCTGCTCTCCCACACATCTCTCCTGCCTGGCATAGCCCTGCTCTGTCTCATGTTGATCTTCCATCAGTGAAGCTCTGGGAGAATTCCGATCAGGTTATCAATTTCATCAGAGTCGGGAGACAGGAGTGGAATCTGATAAGTGTGTGCAATGGCTGATTAAGATGGAGGGAAGAGGAGCCTCCAGTTTAACTCCCATCTGACCTTTTGGGAGGGAGGCAGCATGTTGAAAAATGCCGTTTGGAGCTCTTAAAGGTTTTATGCCCCTGAACATCTCGGAGCTGTTTAAGGAGAATGATATTCAGCTTGCTCATGTCCTGCCAACTCTTGCTTTCACTCCCAACAGCAGCAGCCTCAGTGGGAGGCTGAGAAGGATTTATGAAAGGTCAATATTTGAATGTGCAAAACTTACTAAGTCTATCAGAGGATGGGGAGAGATTCTGCATCAGCTCGCTGAAGTCAGCCTAAATTTCCACTCAAGTAGGAAAGCAGCTGGAAAATCTCTACATGGCTCTGATGTTGGCTCTGGTCAGCTGCACATACACAGCTCCAGAAATACCCATCCTCAGCTGGCACGCAGAGCTTTCGTCAAGCTGCGTAAAGGAATGGGCTAAAGCAGAGTCCTGCCTCAATGTACCAAAGACCCCTGCAATCCCTCTTTCGTCAGGGTCTGTAGCTTAAAAGGGCAAGTTCCTATCAGGGGCTGATGTGAGCTGCTGCAGCCTCCTGAAGAGCCAGGACATCCCCAGTGGAAAGGGAGAAGCATTCCCACTCTGGCCAGGCTTGGAAGCCCTTTCCTAGTGCTCACCATTTGTATTGGCCAGGTGACATCTCAGAACTACCTCTACCGAACTTCAGACACCTAAAATAAAGACAGAAAGCAAACTTAGCTCTGAATTGAAATGCCAGGGAATGTTATTGCTTGTTTCCAGGATCACAGCATCTGCAGCTTTCATGGATTTTGTGGAAAGAGAAAGAAATTTCACTGGAGCAGAGGAATGAACCTGGAGCAGAGGAACTGGTGCAGCCATTGACATCTGCTGCAAAGCTAGTATGAATATTTCATATTATACAATATGAAAAGTTTGCACATGTCTCACAGACTTGGTAGCACAGTGATGTGTAACTGAGGGGTAGTAGTGTTTCAGCAGTAACATATGACATGAATTTGTTCCAGGATTTCAGAATTCTTAGCTGTAATTTTATTCTCATTCAGCAATTTGACAGGCAGCCAGTTAAATTTCAACATAAGCGATAAAGTGAGAAAAAGCTCCTATTTCTTGGAATCGGCCAGATGCCAAGATGCTTCCCATTTTGGTTGCACTTCTGGTCCTATGTTGGGACCATGAGCCAGGACAAGTAGGGTTATGAACCAGACAGGCTGGAGGGTTTACAAACAGGGTTGGGCGAGGGGCTTCTGACCCCGTCACAGGCAGCTGTTTGCTTGCTCCTGTCCTAGAGCCCCAGAGCTTTTGTAGTCACCAAAATAAAGAGCAAATGTTTTTGCATCTGTTTTCCAGCAGGGACTGAGTCCATGTGTGAGGCAATCAGGCATGTGCGGTAGGAGCATGGTGAGGCTCGCGGGAGACCAGGAAGCCCATCTGCATGAATGCCGGGGCTTCCCCGCTACTTCCCAACACCTAGAAATATTAGCAAATTCCTCGGTATTTAAATTCCTTTCAAGAGCTGAAGTGTCATTAAGTTTCCCATTTTGCCACAATTTACAATTAGTTTACCTCATTAAGCATTGTAAAAGCTGCCAGTGAAGCACCTTGGAGGTTATCCATCACCGGTTATTGCTTCGTGCTGCTGGATTACTGCAGAGGCGAAGCAGGAGGCTGCCTGGGGACCAGGGGGCTCTGCACTGGTGCTGCGGAGCCCTGAACATGAGGGATGACAGCACCGGGGTTCCCACTCGTGAGCAGAAAGGTCGCAAGGTGCAGAGCGGAGGGGTGGCAGTACCTGCCAGCTCGCTTTTCCCACCAGGACATGTGCTGGAGCCCGCGCAGCCCCTCTGCTTACACTGCTGTGCCTGCCCAGGCTGCTGAGAGCCACCAAACCTCCTGCGACCGGTGGGCAAACAGCCTCTGCAAAACCCCGCTGCGGTCCTGAAGCATCCAGCCCAAAGGCCAGAATGGTTATTTCTACTTGGCTATTTTTTTATTTAAAAGCATGACAGTTTGATAATTAGAGGCAGCAGAATGAAGCAATGCACCCTACGCCGCACAAATGAAAGCAGCTAAAGTTAAAAAGTTGCTTTTTACCAAATCCTAATAATCAGCACGAGACCATAGCTGCATTTTAAGGGAATTATCTTTGTTCTGTACCTAAGAAGCTCTTAGCCCTTCAAGCAATCCTGGATCTGTTCTGGTACTCAGCCTCTTTGTCTTTCCCTGGTGCCCACAATTTATGGTGAGTAGTTGAGTTGGGCCAAGAGGGTGGCTCACATTTTGCAGCCCCTGTGCCTGAGGACAGTGTTTAAATCCAAATCCGGAGCCAGGCTCCTCGTGTAACCGCCTGGTGTAACTTAAACAACTGCAGTTCTCATTGAATCTGATGCGATCCTCAGCTCTGGAAACCAAGATGCTTTTATTCAGTCACTTAAATTGGCAGAAGGAAGTTTTATTTTAAATGACTGAACTAAAATAATTTGAATAGTACTAACCAAAGAAAAAAATTGTATGTTGCTTACGGCAACAAGAATGCTTAAACCAAACAGAACACCCATGTCTTTGTCCCTTAAAGATCACTGTATATTAGCATGTTTTTTGGGGTTGTTTTTTTTTTATTTCCAATAGTGATGCTAAATATCGGTCTATAAGTTATCTTATATTCCTATTTCAGTCTTCACCCACTGGGGAAGTAGGGGGAACGTTCAGAGAAAGCCACCAGAGCTGCCTGGTGACATTTTTGCCCCAATTCATGTAACAAATCTACATACCAACAGAGGGTATTTGGGCTTTTAATTGTTTTGATAAGCACAGGGCATTCTGCCAAAGAGTCAATTGAACAAAACTGTGGCAATTAGCTAAGAAGTTCTCTCTGCAGAATTGTGCTCCTTAAGCTCTATTCAGATTTACAAATGAGATTGCTTAAGTGAGGATGTACATACTAATCCCTGTGTACATACACACACCTGCACACATGGCCCGGTGCTTTGCTAAGTACTCTGTACTCTGGAGCCTTCCTGCATTCCTCTCTGGAATAATGAAATACTACTAGGGATGAGTGGCATAACGGCAAACTGGCGGCAGGTATGGAGCTCTGAGGAGCAGGGCATGGCCCTGAGCATTAATTACATCTGCTCCTGGAATCTGCAGCTAATGAAAGGCTTGACTTTGCCACCACGTCAGGACACCAAGGACCTAACTCAAAGGCCACTGAAGTCCTCGGAGACCACCCCTTGTCCTCAGGCTGCCGGCTCAGTTAGCTTCCTGGGATCTGGGGTTGAGATAAAGGAGATCCTTTGAAGTGGAGGAGACCTCTGGCTTGACGGAGGGGATTTTCTCTTTCTGCACCTTCTTGTGGAGAGAAATCCTTGTGTGATATCTGTCACTCCTACTGGAGATGATGTGGGAACAGTCACGGTCACTGCTACCCACCACGCTGGCTGGCTGTGTGCATCCATGCCATGCAAAGCTCTGCACCTGAAATTGGGATTCAAGCCACACTGGAAGCTTTTACGTCAGGTTTAATCACTGTTTAATTACTCATATGCTCCTCATGCCACTTCCTGAGACACAGGTGCTTTGGAAACAGATACCTGCCCTCCTCCCTTGTGTTCTCCTCTCCCTCCCTCACAGTCTTGCTGTGAATTTGGGCATTTCTCTTTGTAAAGTGGAAGATAAATCCTCTCAACCTCAGAGGTCTGGGCCTCAGGCTCCAGCCTTCCCAAGCTTCTCGTTCAGCAGTTCTGCAGTAGAAGCATTTGGCTTCATGGGGATTTTCTGAGCATCGCAGTGGCTGACTCATGGGTACCAGTGCCCCGCGCCTCAGGCTGGCGGCAACACAAAGCCAGGGCTTCTTCACAGCACTCCTCAGGCTGGATATCTGCAGCTCTGCTCTGTAGTCTTTGGTTTTAGGTGTAGTCTCTTTGACCATTAAAGTTTATGACTTATGTGTCGATAAAGCACAAACGAGCAAACAATCTTGGAAGATAAAATGCAATCTGTAAAGTATGGGAGGCTGCTTATACCTAACACAAGGGGACAGTTAGTCAATGAACAGGGAGATATACTGAAGCAAGCTGCCAGAGGGGGAAAAAGAAATGAGCCTGCTCCATTTTTTGAAACCATTTTCTTGGCTGTAGTGATGTGCTCTGGGATGTGACCCCATGCAGGGCACAAGACTGGGCTGAACACTGCCAGGGTGAGCCACAGCATCTGAACAAACTGGGACACCTTGGGGTATGGGGTCTGCTCTGACATCCCATCTGCACATTTTTGGTGATTCTTACACCTAGTCAAGCAAGGATTATATCTTGCAGAGAAGTTCCTATTGCATGTATATCTCAGATTGTCTCCAGTGTGGAATTTCAACCTCATCTTTTCATTATGAGAAATGTCTTCATAGAGTCATCTCACCCCCTGACAGCCCACCTCTAGGTCATAGAAAAGGGCTCAGGTCACTTACCCAGAATCTACCTGTCCTGTACGTCTGCATGGGAAGCTTTTCTCACAATCAAAACATATCTATAGGAAAACTGAAATCAAGAAACTGATTGTTCTAGTTTATTGTCTCTGCACTTGGAAAGAAAGATGCTTTGTTTCTTCAAAGAGTAGCTGTGATTATTAAAGATCTGTCTGTGTTAATTTTAATGGTCTTTTTACATGGGCTCTGGTGTGACCAGGTTATTGATGAACGGTCTGATAGCAAATCAATGTGAGGCTGCTGTGTCAGAGTGCTGAGATTAATGAATGGAAATCGCAGGCAGGGCCCCTCCACCTGTGTAATTTCTGCAGATTCTCCATCGAATCATTTCACTAACATGAGACTAGAGAGCCATGCTGGTTTGCCCATGAGTCTGAATCTTGGTAAGATGCTAGAGAGTGAAAGTCTTTGTATGCAAGCACTTGCTGGTAGCCTACAAGTCAGCATGAGCCTTACTGACTGGTTACTGGTCATGCCATGACTCATGGTGCTGTCTGTAAAAATGCACGGGGACAGTCCCCTTTGCCAGGTAACTTCCCTGAACTGGTTTAAAACTGGCTTTGTGTGGCTGAGCTGGAGATGGGTAACATCTTGGACATGAATTTTTGCCGCAGGAATCTGGGTCAGTGTGGAGCACGGATGGATGAGAAGCTAGGAGAGAGAGCAACAAGGCTGCTCTAATTCATCTATGGTTTTAATATAAGTTCAGGATGCGACCAGAGCCCTGTATTTACTAATTCACTTGACTGGCAGGCATGTGTTAGCAGGAAAATCAGTTTCAATAACCTGTCTGCTTCTGTCTTGCAGAATCTTGAAATGGAAACAATTGTGCCTGTCACATCACCTGTGATAACCTCCAGCAGGAAGCGTGTCCCTTTTTGTTGGGCAGATAAAGCCATTGTTGACATGTAATATACTGGGTCAGACAAACCAGCTTGAGGATTGTCTCTTGCTTTGCTAATTAATTTTATCTTCTACTCAAACCTAGGCAATCCTAAGACTTGTAGAATTGATTTCAGGGCAAAGAAGGGTTATATGCTTCTTACAAGCCAACTCCAGTTACCAGTCTGAAGCACTTACTCTCTGCTTACTTGCATCAGTGTGTTCTAAAGTAGGACACACCACTTGGATGATTTCTATTTTGGTATCTTACAATGTATTTTTATAATATTTTTTTCCTCCCCCTCCCCTCTTTTTTTCTTTTATTGGAGACAACAACAGCTGTGTTATTGGCACAGTGCTGAGAAAGGGAAGCTAGAGGTTAGCAATGGCATAAAGATAAGCAGTTCTGGTGTAAATCAGATCCTTCACAAAACTGAGATTGGAAATTGTCGCTTTTCTACAAATAAATGATCATTTCTTGCCCTCTCCGTATGTGCAAGGCACTTTAATTTTTCATTGAAATGGTTTCTTAATACTTCACTTTGGAGTGGAAAAGGCAAGGATCAAGTCTCCATTCATACTGGGGAAGGACTGAAGCTGACTGCTCTCAGAGCATGCACACCGCATGGAAACCCCCGCTCTGATGTTAAGAAAGCAAAGAGCAGATCTAAGCAGCGAATCTGTCACCCTGGCTCTACATTGGCCACAGGGTGGGTGCTGGGCCAAGCCTAGGCATGGGAAACCCAGCCGGACAGGGAGCCTAGTATCATTGCCATTAATTAAGTGCACTCCTACTTGCTGCAGAGAGCTCTGCACAGGCTGCCAGAGCCACCTGAAAGGCCAAGTAAAAATCTGGTCAAATAAACCAGGCTTAAGCCAGGCACAGCTCCAGCCCACAGGGCAGCTGGGACCAGGCTACGCTATTTCAGGGTTGCATCTTTGGTCCGTATGGCACTCCAGCCTTCTGCGAGAGGCTGGGCAGGACGTTCAATCTCTATGCCCAGAGGTTTTTGATGGAGAGAGTTCAGCACACAGTGATCACATGCTTGGCTTCTCGGAAAGCTGAAGTATGATCGATAGTTGATTAATCTAGTGAAGAAATGAATATATTAAAAGCAGTGACTGATGTCAAATACATTCTCTCTTGCTCATCGATTTCCTTATTTTTAACCTGCATGTGCCAAAGTTATGAAGCCCAGTTCCAGTGTGCAGCTAGTACATTCATCTATTTAATTTCATATGGATATAATTTACTAAGCAATGTATTTGATTGAGTAAATGTGGTGCCATTGATTTTGTGGCTGAATTATCTGATTTGATTGGCACTGTGTCCCATTTAATAGAGAAAGCAACCAATCCAATAAGTAATGTTAGTAATTGGGTGGTTGTTTTCTAAAGAAAGATTACTTGAGTTTAAAGAACTAATGTTTCTCAGTTGCAGTGTAAGCTGGATAAATTTCTACAATAGATGAACATGATAACATTTATCTGATGTAATAACAAAATGCTGGGCTGCCTAATGTAGCATCAAGGGTTCTCAGGCAGCATTCACAGAGTAACTTATATGCAGTTTATACACTAATACAAAGCTCAGGCATCAGGTCCCTTAATTAATTAGCCCTCAAAAGACATAGAGAAATACCACATACACTGATGAATTCACCCAGGCGTAGCAAAGACAGCTGTCCTGCCAGCCCCACAAGCGATTGCCTTGCCCCACAGCCCTGCTGAGCTCTCCTGCTCTCTACACGGCCCAGGGCTCCAGCCCTGCTCCCAGGAGAGTGGCACCACAGCACACCGTTCTTCTCCTCCGTATGCCCAAAGTATTGATGCCAGCCCCTGTGGGGGACCAGACAGTGTGCTAGGTGGCAGCTGACAGTCTGACTTGGTGCGGCCACCCCTGTCCTCGTGTGCTGTCCCCAGTCTGTGGCTGGAGGGCTGAGCGGATGATTGCCACAAGCGCTCTGGAGTCAGACTGGCGCTGATGAGTCTTCTGGGCATTTGGCTCCAGGATGGGAGATAAGTTTTCTCCATCTACGTGTGTTCTAACAAACATGACAGTTAATATTCCGGACTACATAGCAGTGAGACTAAGCCTGGGCTTGGAGCAGCCGTCTCTGGCTGCAAATCGATAGTGTTCAGGTAAGGGAGCAGGAGCAGCCTTCACACCAATGTGACTCTACACAATTAAGGATCTATTCCTTTCTGATAATACCTTCCCAAGCCTGAATCTGAGGCAAGGAATTTTATTCAAGGTGATGTTTAATACTGCTAAGAGGAAGGATATTTAATTAAATGCTATACTCGACAAATTTGATACCAACAATCATCTGTCAAGTTCATGTAAAACTGATAGTAATAAAAGCAGAACAACTCATATACTGATTTTTTTTTCTTGCCTATGCTATATTATTTTGCAACAAGATAAACCAGCATACATCGTTTGATTTCCATGCTTATATATTACAAAATACAATCTAGTCATAATGCTGATGTGACAGCCAAAAGGAGCTCAGATATTAGCAGAAGAAAGTGATTTTTTTATTATACTATTTTATCACTGGATGGAAATTTCAGGACTTAAATTTACCATCACATCCACATCTGAACCTGAATATCTGGGAGGTCATTTACTCCACTGCACAATAAAAGGGAGTCAGACAAGGTAATGCATAATGGAAATCAAAGCAGAACTTCCATTTGCAACTATGCCATACATAAAACTATCAGCTGCACTATCTAAATTATGAGAAGATGCGACTCTCTGATGATGAATACAGAACATAATGAGCAGGGAAGGACAGATCCCAAGGGAGGGGGAATGTGCCACTTGTAGAGGTGTTTATCAAAAAAGAGATATGCTTCTGTATCTTAAAATGTTATTTTTCTCAAAATTTATTGCAGATACTGATAAGCAAGATCTGTTTATTTACTTCATGGCAATTACAGGGTTGCTCAGAACTGTCTATTCAGACAGATTCTTCCCCACAGAAAAGGCTTGTCGCTGAACATTTCAGGGTTTTACTTCTAAAAATTCAGATCTTCAAAAACATTTTAAAATGTAGAAATATTCAGCTTTTTCTGTTCCCGAGGCCTGCATCTTTCAAATTGCTAACTTCTTAAGAAAGGAAAGATGTTTCAGGCTCCAGAACAACAAAGAATATTGTGTTTTTCTCGGAGTGATGCAGGGAGGGCACCCCGGGGTGTCGCAGAGTGGCGGGGGACAGGGCGCTGGCCCCAGGCTTCCTGAGCAGGGCAGGACCCCACCGCCCCAGGGGTGCTGGGTGGGCGCCAGTCCCAGCTCCTCCTGCTGCCACCAGCACACGGCTGATGGTGCTTTGTATGAGAGCTGTTGCCAGCCCTGATGTGTGGGCATCTTTATCTGACGTGCTGGATTTACCAAGGAAATACAGTTCTTGCCATATAAATTGGGGGGGGGGGGGAGCGGGGAAAGAAGAAACAAAAGAGAATAGCTTTGTGTCAGGTCTTCTTAGCTTTTCAGAGGTAATATTCAGCATACACTTTCCTGCCTCTCCTAAGCCGGCTTTGTGTGAGAACTGGAATGGAAAATGGCAAAGATACCAGTTTTATCTACCCTTAATTAAATGCTGAAGTTCTCATCTGTAGTGGCGGAGATCGTGTTGTGGTGCACTGTGAAACACAAACCATACGAATGGTGGTAATTATAAGTCAAGGGATTTTGCTAATACCAGACTTTCAGTCATTTCTCCCTCAGTAATTAGAGCACAGCAAATAAATCAGTATGCAGTTGATTTAAATAAACTGCCACTAGAAGAATTATTTGCTGATGACTTTCCTTGCAAATCACATATCTACTGTTGCCACATATCAGAGAAATTATTTTTGTTTCTTCAAATTAAATGCGTTTCATACAGATGGCAGATTCCCATTCCTGCTTGCTTTTGGATAGGAACAGGAACATTGTTAGAGTGATGTGTAAGACATAAGTTGCTTGGAGTCCTGGTGCTCAAATCAAAGCATGCTGCTGAGAATAATAAACACATGTATGTGAGTGAAATTCAGATTGGAGGCATCTGTTTGAAAACAAGAAGGTGTCGTTGTCTAAGTGACTGGCAGAGATAGATGTCTCCGTACTAAAACCCCAGGAAGTGAAGTCTCTGTCTCGTTTCTGGCCAGGAGGACCAGATAATTTTCAGAGGCCTGTGACTTGTCAAGCTTTCCCACTCCAGATTTTATGGAATCTACATAAGCCTATCCTCCCTATGAACCAAATAATCTAGATTGGTGGAATTTATGGAGCTAAGAAAGCTGGAGAGATCTTAAAACATATAATCTGGAAGTATAAATATCACTAACCAGGACACCTGCCATATGGTTGCAAGAGATACAGCACATCTAAGAATCCCGATGCCGTCTCCTGTCGAGTTTGACCTCTCTGAACATCAGAGGGCCAAGTCACCCGAGCAGCCAGTGAAAAGGCAGTGTGTCTTTATTACTGTTAGGCATGCTTTGACCATTTTGTGGACAAATCTTCAGCTCCTTATTAAAGTGGCAGTTTTCCCAAGCACTGTGCGTATGTTGAGGCTATAAAAGCACCAGCAATGTGTATCAGAAGCAGAATCTTTGTTTACCAGATGTCAGCTAATAATAAGAGGTATTATACCAGCACTGAGACCCATTGTGAAAGCCATGTACAAGCTTACGAGCTAAGCTAGCTGAT
This sequence comes from Falco rusticolus, assembly GCF_015220075.1. NCBI lineage: Eukaryota > Metazoa > Chordata > Aves > Falconiformes > Falconidae > Falco > Falco rusticolus. Next base: position 118,021,254 of record NC_051189.1, read on the forward strand.
TTACTGACTGCTTCATACCCGTGTTGCATGAGTTGGTTTGAATGTAATCTACTAAAAACACCCCGATGGGACCCATAAACTTTATATAAGGAGCCTTAACTCAAACAGTAAGAGACTCCAAGGACCCATGGAGAATGGCTCAAATGCTGCAGCGAATGGATTTTTTTATGCATTTTGGTTTTTCTTTTGTAGTCATAAGGGCTGTTTTCTGTTTATTTTGCAAAACAAAAGCAGTCCCCCCAAAACTGTCCCCAAGTCTCCTCTGCCACAAGCACAGGCAAGGCAGGAACATTGTGCCAGCACATCGTAATCCATCCAGACTCGGACAGGCTGCACACTGCATGGGAAAACAGCTGGGCAACCTTTCCAGGTATTTGTCCTCAGTGCAGACTTGTAAAAAGAATGGTCAACATTATTTGATGGGATATTTGCCTTCTTGCTACAGTGGAAAAGTTTAGCAGGAATGTAAAAGTGTAATTCCACTGTGGAAAAAATTGTTTGATGCTAAGATGAAAGCCTTTCCTTTAGGAAAGGAAACCAGAGCTGCTCTGCTTAGATTGCAGATAGGCTGGCCTGAAGATGTGTGTGGACTGATGATGAACTTGATGTGCACTGGTGCGGCTGAGATCAGAATTAGACCCTTATGACTTTAGAAGCGATAGGGATGGCTTCCTCAGCTGCTGCATGGTGCTGGTACTGCTGGAGGGACAGAATATGGACTCTGTGGTGCACCGAGGCTGAGTGACAGAGGGAGACGGAGGGGATGAGACTTGCCAAGGGCCACGCTGGCCGGTGCTGTGGCAGGGAGCAGACGCTCTCTCTAGGCTACGTTTCCAGCCAGCTTGTGCTTTTCATGTGGATGCTGTTTGCTGATGGCTGCCAGGCAGATGGCAACTTGTATTACAGGTTATCGAGCTAAGCAGTAGGAGTCAAAACAAAATTATTGCTTTACTCCTCCACACTAATGAGAAGTGCGTCACCCAGTTGTTTCGGCACAGGAGGAGTTTGGTTCCTGCTTGCTTTGGGTCTGGTCAGTATTGCAAGAAAAAGAAAATAAAAGTCAGAAAACTTGGGCCAGTGGTCTCTACTGGTTTGATAAATTCCTCCCACCCACATCTGCCGCTCCTTGCCTATTCCTGTCTGTAGGGGAGGCTTGACCATAATTAGAAAATTATCAAGTTAATGTCAATGTCATGGACAAACTCCCCTCACCCCACTCCCCAGCCTCTTCCCATGGGTGCAGGAGGGACAGGGCTCGCAATGCGCCACCTCCTCCTCTCCATCACTTTGTTTGGAGGTCTGTGCACATCAGGTCTGCCTCCATGCCCCCAGTATCAAAGAACAGTCCTACAGAAATAGGGTTTCTGGCCTCACCTTTTTTCCTGTTTTTTTTTTTTTTTTTCTTGTGAAAACAGTAATAAGGTATTGATCTACTTTGTTGAGACAATGAAATCTCTTTAATTAGCTCATTAGTCCTTAGCTCATCAACAATTGGATGAATGCTCCATTGAATCCTGGTTAATCACAGAAGAAGATGATTTCAAGAGACTTAGAGGATGTGTATGGAACTGAGGGCTGGAGGTGGAAGGGGTCCTGGGCCAGGGATGTATACAGGGTTTAGTTGAAGATTATGATTTTTTTTCCATGGAGTAAAAATTCGTGCTTGATGAACCAGGCCTCAAAAGTTTGCATTAAGGAGAAGGAAACTGAACAGTGTAAATCTGAAGAGCTGAAAGGGTCTTTTGCTGACGAGTCAAACTCTATGATGCAGCAATGTATTCCCAAGGCTGCTGGCAAGTTTAGTCCAGCAAGAAGGTTTTTCTGGTTTTAAATCAGTTTTTAAAAGTAAATATGAGAATGGGATGGCTATAAAATTACAATATAATTAAATTGTGTTGGGTTTTTTTTTTTGGTTAAAGGGAAAGTGAGCACATAACTTCCAGAGAGCCAGTGGAAAATTGTCACTACAAAATATGTAAGACCTGCACTGAAACGTCAGTGCGAGTTCTGAGCAATAGCACAGGTCAAATCAGAGAAATGGCTGCAACAGCACATGGGCTACATAGCCCCCGTTCGGAAGGGTCCGGGCTATTTCTGCCGCCTGCCGGTAGCTCCTTTCCAGTTCCATCATGACACTGCCATTTGAACTCCATTCCTTTCAGTTTGATAGCTCGTGGCTGCGAGGCTTGTCCTACCACTGCTGTACCGTACTATAAAAATTATTTTCAAACCCCGTGATGTATTTTCTATTCACAGCTCCAGCTAATCACTGGGGAGCAGAAGCTAGTAAATTGCAGGTAGCATCACACTGGTTAAAGTTTAATGGTGACTTAGTGCTCTCCTGCCTTGACCTCATTTAAATTAGAGCAATAATCCAGCAGGTGTATGCTAATCAAAGGGTGATGGGGAGAATTTTGATCAAGAATGCTCCTTCTTGAGTGTGAACCAAAAGCAGCATTTTCCCTTCTGTTTCAGCGCAGATCATTCAGCGGGGAGCCCAGCTGGGAGGGCGCAGCACGCATTGCTGCTGCATGGGGACCAGGGCTGCCGTCTGTCTCCTCATCCCAATGCAGCAGCCGTGCTGCATGGCCCAGGGCCCTCCCGGCTCTAACCGGGATGCACAAGTCAACAACACAACAGCACAAACCTACTGCCCTTCTGATCCCATCTTTACTCCCATTTCTCCTCAGAGGAAGAAATCACTATTTAAAAAGTGTCATTCGAATGTCCACAAACTGTGGAAAGAAACTGGAAATTCATTATCTCCCTGAACCTGATACAAATAAGGATTTGGCTGCTTGGTGCCACTTTGAGATAGTTGTTGCAAAGGATCTGAATGTAGACAATACTTTAAAATAACTTTAGAATCAACAGCTATTTTAATTTGCAACTTGCAGCTCACTTTGACAAATACCCCCAAAAAGGAGAATAATACAGCTTCAATTATATTTCTGTACAATATTTATCTTATTTTGTGTGGTGTGCTGCTGAGCTAATTCAATTTGCTGCTGCCAGCCCATGCTTGTTCCCCTTTCACTTGTAATATATAACTTTATGAAGAAGGACTAAATCTTTCTGCGTGAATGGCACTTTATCCCTGAATGCAAATGTTTCTGGAAAATAAAATACAACAACAACAATACTCTTTGTAAAATCAAGAACAAAAGCCACGCAGCTGAGCTATTTTTCAGTAGGGACAAACGATACACAGTAGAGGGAAAGCAGGTGGCAGCTGGAAAGCATCCAAAAACCCCCAGAGGCTTCTGGCTTCACAGTTGGAAACCAGGACCTGATACTCTTGGCTTGAACACAGCACTCCTTTGAATACCCAAGCCAGAGGAGATGGTGGAAGATTGTCCCCTGTGACCTCCTGCTAACTCTCTGAAGGACATGGAGACCTGCTGGGTCATGCTGAACGATACGGTGTAGCACAGGCAGACAAGGTGGTGGTGCCCGGCCCCTAGAAGATAAAAACTTAAATTGATTTTGGAGCCTGTAGATGGAAATTTCAAATTATATTTACCGAAAGATGAAGATGGGACATTTATCCAGTAGGCCCAATGAGGTTAGCTGAGCACTGAGTGCCCACTCACATCAGAAGCACTCACCCTGTGCTGAGCCAAACAAGCAATGCCCTTGGGAGCTGGTGGTACGGCAGCTGCAGCAGCACTGGTGCCTGGCACAGCCCTCAGGTGGGGTTTCCTCCCCTGACAGGCACTGCAACTCCCTCTGAAACACTGAAAAGGACATGTGCGGTGGTAATTCATGCAATAACCTCTGTGCTGGAGCAGGGCACAGCAAGCAGACGTACTCAAACTTTTACTCTAATGCTCACTTACTGACATTTCCGTAACTTTTGTATTCTGTAATTCACTCTCATGAGCTGCTGTTGGAGCTATTTCTGCTCCTATCCTAATGCCTTTTAATTTCTTTTTCTCCAAATTGCTTCCTCTGGAGGTAGAAAACAAGCCATGAGCACTTGTTTCATGTATCAAGGCAAAGTGTCAGTCAGCTTCTGCCTGTGGGCACCTGTGCTGGTGCCAGTCATCTTAAAATATACCCACTGCAACCAGGAAGGCTGCTGGGAAAAAATAAAGAAATAGAAAGGAGGCCATTCAGCTAAAGGTTGGGAATTGTTTGCAGCAAACTGACAGATGTTCATGGATCATAAGTACATTCCCAAAAGGACAATGCTAGTAGCTTGAAAAACTGGAAGGGAGAAAAGATGGAAGAATTGATTTAACATCTGTGTTTTTCTTGAAAACATTTTCTCTTAGGAATATCAGGGAAGCTGACATTTTCACAAGGCAGAAGTGGGATTCACGGCTAATTGTGGTCCTGATGGTGAAACAAAGCAGGGGATCCAAAGGAAAGCTTTGCAAGCTCCAGCATCTCCTTCATAGCTTCTCCACCGCCTGGAATACTTACAATGAGAAAAATATGGGCCACTGCAACTTTGGCCCCTTGGCTTGTTTCACATATTGCTTGAAAATTGATGGCTTCACAGCCTGTCCTTTGTCTCAACCCCATACATGGCCTGGAGAGACCACTGCTTCAGAAACACCATGTCAGGAGAGAAATCTGCCATCAAATCCTGACTTTTCCCTCTGCCTCCCTCCTCTCTGGTCTGTTGACAGCCAGCCCTGCCGGGTTGCAGGTTCTGCCATGCAAACAGATCAGGTTACAAGTGTTTGATTATTTTTTAATTTTCCACTAAACCAGCACTGCTGGGGTGCAAATGTCACATAACAGGCAATTGCAGGAGCTGCACAAAAGGGAAGCAAATCAGCAGTGAAGCAGCCTCCTTTCCATTCTCTCACACTTCAGAGTTACAAGATCCACATCACACTTGCTTTCATTTCAGCCTGCTTTGTGTTAATTTTAGCATCTAAACCTTCTATTTTAGAGTTGAAAACACAGCTGATAATATGGTTAATGGTTGCTGTGGGGTCCCTTGGCAGCGAGGCATTAACACCCTCACTAGCATATTGCATTCAGCTGCACTTCCAGGTTCCAGTCTCACAGCTCCTCCACGAAAATGTGGTTGGTGCTGCAGAAGCAGTGGTCACCACCATCCTGCACTCAGTTCTGATCTGACTGGCTCATTAGATACAGGCTAGGGCATTTTTCCACCGATATCAGCTCTTGGGTGATGAATGAGCCCACAAGTTATTCCCATGTCTCCATTATTCATCTCCACTGTATGCTGTCAAAGAGCACAAGGTGCTCAGTCCACTGTGCTGGCAGGTCACATTTTCAGGAACAGGGAGCCACAACGTAAAGCATATACTGAGTACACACAAGATACCTTGGCTCACTTAGCTGGTGCTCAGTGCCCCCTCCTCTCAAATTCTTCTTTACCCAACAGATCAGGCTCCCCTGAAGCCTCCCCTGAGCCTCTGGCCAGAGGTGATGCCCCTGCTTTGGTACTCAGTGAGGCCTTATGACTACAACAGCCTCTAAGGTAGGTAGGCTGCTGAAGTTTTGGTGGATCTCCAGCTCTGGGCCTGCATAAAACACCATCAGCTACAAGGTCACAAGCGTGTCTTCTCAACCAGTCCACAGAGGTGTAAAGCTGCACAGCCCAAAACTGGGTTTCAGTGAAGAACAGAGTGCAAAAGAACAGCATACAGATGCCTGGTACATAGCAATGCCAGAAATTTCAGAGTAGCAAAGAGCAGAATCAGCTGAAGATGTGGGGTTTTTCTTTAATTTTATTTTCAAAGTAATAAACTCTGTAATTAACCATAGCTTAGTAAGTCATCAATCTTGTGCAAAAAAAGGATTAATGAACTAATTAACTAGGATGCATTCTCCCAGTGTAGACAATCAATGCCTTATCTTAATGTAGGGGTATCTCTGAAGGGGAAGGAGGGAGGTTGGAAACAATTAAAGAAACTAAATATTGAGAGAGATAATGCTGGCTTGTTTTTCCTAAAAAAAGGAAACAGATGAAGAGACAAACTCCAGTATTTGAAACCCAGTATGCTTATTTCCAATGCTTTAATTCTTAGAGAAAATACAGACTAGGAACTACCCTTAGTATTCTCTGAGTAACTGGTTTCTATTTAACTAAGAGGACAAGAACCACAAAGCTAGCAAACCCCCTTTTAACCAGCCTTCTTCCCCTCAGTCCAAGTTTAAAGAAATGTAAATCTGCCATTACAGAGTCAGTGCCTTGAAACAGAATGTTTGCATTTGCATGAGATTTCAGAACCTGTCCTCCTAATCTTCCTGTTTCACACATATTTATTCCAATGATTCCCTTTGCTTCCTCTTGTCAGCCTAAAGTTAATTCAAGTAATTTTGTACTCTAAAAGCAAGCCTTTTCTTGTATGTTTAAAATACAGCTTGAGCCTCTCCCAGTTCAATAGTCATTTGGGTTGGAAGCAACTGCTCAAGCAATTGCTTCTTCTTCCCTCAAGAATATTATGCTCTCTGTTGCTCACAACAGATATCAAGAGTGTTAATATTGTTGTCGTGGTGACTGACAGCTGCTGCAAATATGGCTGATATAAAGTTAAATTACTGCACTTTAGAAGCAGTGCAAAGCTTTGCATGTAGCTGGGGTGATCTGTTACGTCCTCCCGGGGAAAAAGGACTTGAGAGGCATCCACCAATTTCATCACAAGAGTACTCAGGAAGCCTTTATACCCCTCATCTCCAGTGAGGCTATTAAAAGGGACTGGCTTTCTACCTCATCTTCTGGGCTAAGAAGCTCAAAGTCACAAGGCAGAGAAGGAAGAGCCTCCTCCATCCCTTCTGCGGGGACTGTGGCAGACAATGACCAGAGGAGGGGAAGATATCTCTCTCAGCAACAATTGGTCCACGAAGGAACAATAACAAAAAAGACTCCGACATTTTGCCCTGGTGTGCACAATACAGCTCCACCGTGAGCTTACAGATGTGTTTAGTCAGGCTAGCACATCAACCCCCTCCCAGAGAGTGAGCTGAGCTGCAGGATCTTCAGTGAGTGCATACATCTGAGGGCACACAGAAGCCAGGATGCCTCTGGAGAACAGCCCTGTGATTATTCCCTTTTAGTCCATGGTAACATTTTCTTCTTGCTTCTAATCTGCAGGTATGAGATGGGCTCAACACATGGTGTGACACAGCACACACGTGACACGCACTATAATGGAAATCAGACCAGCTCTGCAGGATGAGTTTGCATGAGTATCATCACTTCTAGGAGCCTGGGCAGGTTGTTTAATCTATCACATTCAAGTGCTGTTCCTCTACCAAATCACCCAGTGAGGCTCACTGAATCATCTGGAGCAAGAAGGTCTGTGTAAATGCACATGCCAACAGGTGGGCATAATCTTGGCGGAGTGATGGTCTCTCACCATATCTCTAAAGGGCTCACAAGCTGTACCAAGGAATGAAAACCATGGTGAAACTAGTGGAAGAATTAAATCAAACAGATGGAAGTGTGGAAGTGGAGTTTGGGTCAAGAAAGGCCAATTTCAAACCATATTTAATTAAACTGGGGAAGTTTTTTAACTGATAAAAACATCTTTAGTTGGATTTAATGGCATTTAGCTGCTTTAATTGGGATGTCTATATTTGGAGTTTGCAGACAGAAACAGATAATAAGGCGACAAAAACAGATCACAGGGGCTTAAAATCCTGGCATTTGCATAACCCAATTGTTCACATTATGAAATAGAAACCCTGTTATCAGCTTGCATAAAACAGCTTGTTTTGGTAGATTGCAAATACTGTGTTTAATTAACCAAGCTTCAGGGACAGTGAATCTTATTGTTACAAGATACAACTCTGTGGAAATAAAGGCATTTTCATTTAAATAAAACAAAAGGGGATGTTTATCAGGATGTTACTTAATTGTCAGCATTGCTAAAGAGTTTTGTTTCTGCTATAATTTATGAACTGGAATAGATCAGTGAAGCAGTGAACCAGGCGCCTTTGTCCTGTACAATTAAAGCTCTGTCATCTTAAATCCAGGCATTAATGATGCCAGCAGCTAGGAGGAAAGGAGAAAAAAATCTGCAAGTGCATTGGAAATCCTGGGTTATGAATGAAATCCAGTTTTACCCAATTAGCTCTCTCAAAGCATCTCTGTCTTGGCAATATCTACCTCTGGCACTTCCAGGAAGTACATTACAATATCACTCAGGTCCTAGCGTGTTCCCCAGCAAAGAGCAGAGGTGGGTAAACCTAGGTAATTGTGAAGGTATATACCACTGATGAATTTTTTGTCACTCTTTCCCTCAGCATTCAAGCAGGAGATTTGTGTCTGAAAAGCCAGGAATCGTCCACAGAGTAAGATGGAAAATAACTGAACTGCTGGAAAGGAAATGATCAGGTTTTCCTTGCAGAAAACACCGCTGGGAATGGAAAACGTTCTTGTTTTGAGTTTGAGACACAATAAAACCTAAACATTTCTGTATCCAAGTGTATTTTTGCTAACATTTCCAGTATGTCAGAAACCATTTTTCACTAGGGGGAAAAAAATAAATCACCAAGCGTCTCCAGAAATACTATTTGCCATTGTGCAGGCTCCCTGGGAGCCTGCCGCAGGAACAGTGCCAGAGGCCACACCTGGAAGCAGCTGTGCTGCACAGGCACGGCAGGAGCATCCTCTGTCCTGGGAGCTTGCAGAGCTTTCAGAAATGCAAAAGGGAGGAAAAAAGGATGCTGTGCACACTGAGGACAGGCCCTGTCCACATTACCACTAATGCAAAATACAAGTCACAGGATGTCTCTGAAATAATTGTATTTGAAAGGACACAAAAATTGCAGTTGCTGAGCTGCTTTCAGGAGCAAAATATATCCCATGGCCTGAAACAAAGCCTTATTTATACGCTGTGTTTTTCTATGATTGCTTAAATATGCTTATCACACTGCTGGCCTTGCAGTGCAGCACCACTGAACTCCTCCTGTTCAGAAATGACAGTGTGCAATGAAAGATGTCTGACTACAGTGAAACCCCTCACCAAAATACCTGGAGGCAGCAGGGCCAGGTCTGCACAGGAGTGTAGCAAGAGGCAGAAGCTGCTGGTGAACCCAGGAAGGCATGTTATCAAAGAAATGTGCTGGAGTAATCGGAGAGGAGAGCAGATGCTGCTGGCAATAAAAGCCTATGTGAAATCCAGCTGAGAAGCCTACTGTGAGACCTAAAGGGGCAAATTTCCCTGTGGTAGGACAAAAGAGACCCAGCAAGTGAATAGCGGAAAAATCTATTGCAAGGTACCCATTATCAAGCAGCAGTGAAGCTGCAAAAAATGGAGAATTGAATTCGAGGAGGGAAGGGAAGCAGGCACCCTGTGGACACAATTACAGAGACATTTCAGAAATTGCTGGGTGTGTAAATGCAGGAACAGCAGATGGGAGAGGTCTGAGGATGAAAGGGTAGAAGTGGTCTCCCCACATATGCCAAGGAAACACCCAGCTGCCTGCCTCTGCCCCTGCCTGCCAAGGCCACCTCCCTGGCACACACTGCCCGGTCCCATCGGTCTCCTGCATCCACCATGGCCCACATGCTGGAAGCTCTGTCCCGGCCGCACCCCGACTGCTGGCAAAGGCTGTTCCCTCCCCCCCAGCAGCACACAGAGGACCCAGTTTCCCACTGCCCTGGGTCCCACAGGTGCTGTTCTCCCTCTGCACAGCCTCTCCTTTGCCTATGCCCCTGGGCCACCTCTGGCTTCCAGTCCTGAAGGTGAAGCTGCTCCTTTGCTCCCACAGCCCTCACCCTGTGCTCCCAGTCCCAGCACTGCTCAGCCTTGTGCTACACAGCCCTGGAGCCTTGCAGGGAAACTTTCCAGCAGCCAGGCTGCTTTTGGAAAAGGTGAATGTGGTGTTTGAAAGGCACCAAATCCTTTAATCCCTGCAGCCACTTTAACCCTTGGCCTCCTGAGCCTCACTGAAGGATCTGAAAGCTTGCTGAAATCCCAGAGTATCACGAGGATCATTGTACATCCTTAAATAAACCTCCTTTCTTTAGCTCTCTCCCTTTGTGAGGATTTATGCTCTGTGAGAGGCACAGCTGCTCCTAAGGAAATGGCTTGAGGTTTGAAAACTGCTTCCTGGTTTTTACTTCTTGCCTCTCAAGGGTTAACAATCCTCTGGAGAGCGTACAGCAGCCTGTCTATCCACTTTGGTAATTGAAATCAATTTCTCTGCCTTATCTTTAGGAAACCTATATAGTCAAGGCACTAATCTGCTGGCTCTGCCATCTTTTAAATGAAAACCTATTTAAAAAAAAAGGAAAAGGTCCTTTCCCTGCCTGCTGATGCTCAGCTTCCAAGGGGGGAGACAGACAAACTCCAGGCCCTAGATTTTTTCTGAAAGCAAGCGTATGCACCCGCTGGTCATCCCCTGGGCCTCCTAGGCTGGGAGTATGGCTGAGATCCATTCCTCTCTCCCTGATCCAAGCACTTCTGACTTCCCCAGGCAAGGCAGGGGCTCTGCCTTGACAGGTCCTGCTGTGCCCAGCACCATGATGGGACGGGAAACCCACTGCCTGCTCATGTACCAGGGGAGCTCATGTGCTGGGTGAGGGGACGACCAGTGAGGAGGATGGATGCCAGAGATCCCAGATTGAGAATGGAGTCAGGAGAGGGTCTTTCAGCCACGTATCTCCTTGGTGCAGCTCCTTGGCAGTAGACACCATGCTACTGTAGAGGGGTCACAAAAGCAGGATGCCAGTCGTGCACACTGATACAGGCACAGCTGTGGTCAGCGATGAAGGAGCTAACCCCCCACAACCAGCCTGCTCTGAGGAGCAGATGAGTGCCTTTCTTTGCAAACCTTTCCTCTCGAATCTTCAGTTACCCAAAGTGAAGCCTGCAGAGAAAAAGCAGACCCAAGCCATGTTCTCTCCTAAATCGAGTCATTAGGAGTCCAACCAAGCCAATAGATTTCTAATTTGCAGTCAATCAAGCTTGAAATCCCTGTAGTTTTGATTGTAATTACATAGATCAAGTAATCAATAGGGAATCATATCACCCTGACCTGAAAAAAAAGGAGGAAATAAAACCCCACAAGGACCCCTCTGGTTCCTTGGGCACCAGGCAGGAGGGCAGGGTGAGCGGGGCAGCACCAGCGCTCTGCAGCAGTGCATGCACCATGCAAGGCTGCCAGCTTGGGTTTCCTCGAAGCAGGATGTTACATATTTTCAGTGGGTGTCTGTGGTGGTAAGGAGAAGCTACAGAACAGGGAACGAGAACGCAAGCACAAACTGATGGCCAGGAGAACTGAAGCTGGGACTCTTGACACAAAGCAGAGAATGAAAGGAGCTGAGTTGTCGCTTACCCAACAGTAATACGTGATCCTTCCCAGATGTCTATCCTATTGCTGTCTGCAGAAGGAACCATCACAGCTCGCTAGCAAGAAGCGTGTGCATTTACCAGAAGTTAACAATTTGTAGTTTCCTTCAAACTAAGTGCACTTCTTGAGCAAGACAATATAATTAAGTGATGCACATTAATATCATGAGATAAGCATCACTGACCACATTTATGACAACATAAAAGGAATTTGCCAAGGAAAAGAACTTATATCCTATAAATCAAAGCATTTTGGTGCATAAAACACAAACCTATGAATTGTAATAGAGCATGACCAAGTCTCATCAACAGAAGTAAATATTAAGCCCCCAATGACAAACAGATATCAAGCATCTTATCTGAATGTCTTTTCAAGACATCAGATTTAAAGCAGTTCCCTGATTCTTATTCTGTTAATCGAGGTAATTTGCTTTAAGTGTTCCTTGCAGCTGCAAAATTACAATTACCCCTTTAATATTCTGATAATATAAACAGTATTTTTTTCTCATCCAATGCTAATTATTGTGTACTCCTCTGAGGAGGAATCCTCTTTGGGTAAACTGCCTGATAAGAGACTAACACACACAGCAGAAAATTAAATGTATGACAGTGATTTGACTGGGTAAGGGTAGAGGAGGGAACGGCCATTTCACTGGCCTGGCTTCCTCATCCAGTTATTCATTATGTTAAATTGCCATTATATTCCTTTCAGCTCCCCAAGAAGTCAATATAACATAATGAAGTTATCACAAGATGAAGCTTGCTGAGCTAATTTGGTGACGGTAATACAAAGCAGTTCTAGGTAAAGGTTGGGAAGCTTTGTTTGCAGAAGTGAACATGAGGATAGTTGAAGTTATTCAAGACAGGTAGTAGTTTCTTTTACCATCCTTGCCCCTTCAGACAAGATTTTTTTATCCTTTGGTGGCTAAAAGTGTAAAAAAATTTTCAATACTCACTGTCACAGCAATAGAAATCTGAAAGTTCAATATAAATATAGGCTGCTCTTGCCTCCGACCACTCAATGCTGTTGAACAGAAAAGCTTGCTTCATTTCTCCAGTAGGACAGCACTTCAAAAAAATTTCTTAGGAAAGCCTGATACACACATGTTCTTTTTCTCAGCAAAAGGAAAAAGAATGCTGTGCTTATCATCAAATAAACCTTCTTGAGTACATCTGAGTTTATTTTCCTCAAACACCACTGACAAATGGTGCATAAGAAGGTACCAGGAAGGAAGCAGATACAGTGCCTGTCACGTAGCAATTGCTCAGTACTTACCGTCTACAATAATTTGGAAAGCCATCTGCACACATCTAACTAAGTATTTGACATTGCAAACACCTCTCATTTTTGATGGCAAACTCCATTTTGAATACAGGACGTATTTTCTGGCTTCCTGATAAACTGCAACGGCAAGCATATTTTGGCTGCAGATCTCCTCCCTCCTGCTCGCCAGGACACTGCTGCACTGGGGCCAGACAGCCTCCAAACAAAACAACATGGTCCCTCGCTCTGTGCAGCTGGGGCTACCACTTCCAAAGCTACCATTTGTAGCCACACAGTTTTGGCAGCCATTTATCAACACACTATAGAAACAAGAGGTAGCTTGGAGCTGCATTAATTAATTTATTCTGCTCCTTGTAAGAGTATGTATCCTGTCAGCCAGTTCTTTGGTTTACAATTGTTCCTGCATTAATCTTAAGTGTATCAAACTGAGCGCAGGCTCATTGTTAGTGGGAACAATGGGGAACACTGTGTACCGCATGCAGGAGGAATGCCCCCACAGCTATTAGTCACTTTGCATTTATGTGCACTGCATTAATTGCTCACTAAAAAGTGGCTACAAAACACAAAGGGAGTAACATTGCCTGCTGATGTTCGAGGCTGACAGAAAGTAAGATGGTATTAGAGGAAACTAAACATATTTCACTGCAGCTTGGGTAGTGAGTGGCTTCAGGGCTGCACCGTGATGGGATGTTTTTGCGTTACCCACTGCTGAGGAGCAGAGTACAAGGCTGCTCCAGCAGGCACAGTGGCGGGTCCCTGGGGGATGCCACTCATGCTCCCCAGGGGCTGGGAGTAATGGGGATACTACAGAGTCCAGGAAGAATAAGCAGTTGAACAAGTGAACTAGAACAAAAATTTCCAGGCTGGAAATTCAGACAAGTCCTTCTAGCTGAGGATCCCCACTCCATGCAACATATAGTATTTAAGTTATTACTAAGATCTACACACCACTAGCATGATTTTGTCATCCCATTGCCCACTGTTTACCAACTCATTGAGGGTGGATGGTGGATTTTACTTTAGTTTTTGCTAGAAAAATTAACAGAACCAAGGTCAAGGAGCAAAGTGGGCTGATCTGTAAATATCTTGCATTTTTACTGCTGTCTCAGAGCATCATGATAAACCACTTCCAGTGCAAACCTGACTCAAAATGAATCACTGGGTACTTCATGGTGCAGGTTATTGAAAGAGGACACTATGGGATCTGGATACAAAGAAAACAGTTGCTCTTTCAACATCTCTACCCCTTTTCCTTGCCCCTCAAATTTCAATAGGCCATGTCTAATTACTGACTGGCACATATTCCCCCTCACACCAGGTTATTAGACCATAGTGCGTATGTCAGTCCACAGAATTAGCAGCTATAATGGGACCCTTTTAACAAGGTACACAACACATTTTAAATTAAATTGCATTCCATAAATCAGGTTAACCTTTTCAACATTGCTCTAAAAAAATTAATTACTCATATCGAAGCACATGACCTTTTCACAGTACTTGGGATTAGCTTCCACTCTTCTTTTATTCTCCTTTCTTTCTGCTCCTCCTTCCTCTCCCCCCCAGCCCAGCCTTCTTTCTTCATTTAAAAAGATCAGAGCCCAAACAGTGTCAAGGCTGAACACCTTGCTTCAGCTCTCACTGACAGCTTCAACCAAGTGCAACTTAATTGCTGCTCTCTTTTCCAATTCTCTTCAGAAAGCTGCCCCTCTTCTCTGGCAGGTGAAACCAGGGCTGCCCAGGTGCCAACACTCAACTTTATCATCTGGCTCTTGACTTTGGTTTGATGTTTGCTTGAAACACCTGGGACCCTTGTGACTATGTGAGGGCCTCCATTTCCATCACCAGCAACTGGTAATATTTCTACTTTATTAGCCTTAGAATCATAAATAAAGTGTGGCTGAGTGCCCTAAAAGTGCAGAAGGAAGAAAAGGGAAAAATGCCATGTGTTAAAATTTGCCAGAAGCTTCTACAACAGTTCTGCAGCGTTCACGGAACTAAATGTCAGCAGCAGAGTCCCAGTACTAGTTTAGGTACATCAGGAGAAAAGTACTATTGAAGCCAGCAACAAAGCAAGCAGGGCAGCCTAAAACAAAATCAGGTGGGAAAAACTCAAACAGATACAGTGTCATCTCTCCCCACTTGATCCTACTTGTAGCTTCCATGTAATTTGTGTTTTATGAGCTTCCTTATGCCTATGCCTTCTACAGTGAGTTCAAAAACTGGATTAGCAATATCTACAAATAATAAATCTCCGTTCTAATTGAGAATTAGAACAGAAAAGGCTTTGTTGTGCCTTTCTAAGGGAGCAGAATAAGCTTGGGCGAAGTCGTTGTCTGCAGCAGTTTTCCATCACTGATAACATCACAAGCAGCTGCTTCTGCCCCATTAACCCACCTGTACTGGCCTCCTTTGTCATAGCTCCCAGGGACCACAGCAGAGTTGTGTCAGCTCCAGGACCTTTAGTAACAGAGAGTGAAACCAAATCATCACTCTACAGCATAAGCAAGCATTACAAAGTCTTCCCAGAGTCCCTTCTGAAGCAGATTCTCAAATTTTTGTCACATTTCCTGGTGTTGTATGACTTTGTAATTTGCTATTAATTTCAGCTACTTTGCAGACATTTTCCAGCACCCTCTTCGGGGGGGGGGGGGGGGGGGGCATTCGAGTTGGAAGCTGCTGATCTCCTACTACCACAATTACTTTACCCTAGTTTGTTTTCTTTCAGCAGTTGGCAGGTCCTGGTCAGAAGGCTCCTGAGCTCATCTACATCCGTACTAACTGCCCCTTCTCCAAGTGCCCAGTGCTGAGCTCCTGCCCTTTGCTCTTTCTCAGGTATTAATGTTTCTGTTATCTATGCAGTTTCTGTCTGCAGCAGAGTTTTAGGTTTTATCACTCTATCAAAGCATAGCCTAGCTCCAGCAAGGCAACAGGAGGGGTCCTGCCCCACTCCCCCAGCCCCGAGGGGCTGCTGCAGCTCTGAGGAGCACACAGGAAGATGGAGGCTGCTGTCTGCACCCAGGAGAGCACCCTGCAGCCGGTAGCACTTCCCTGCACAGCTGGAGCCTATTTGGAAGCACTTATGAGCAGAGCACAACAGGTGGGCTGCCCTGGAGGTGCTGATGGTTGTAATTAGTTATTATCCAGACCTCTCTGCCTGTGGCTGGAGCTCAGCTCTGCTCGGCCAGACCTTGGGTCCTGCCTGGTAGTACTGTGCTGTAGGATGCTGGTTCCAGCTCTGCCTCCACCGCTGCCATGTCAGCTGCCCTGGGGTTTTGACGGAGGCTGTTTGCCTTCTCTGGGATGGATCTGGCACTGGCTCGTGCTCTAGGTTTGAAGTGGCTCAGGACTCACTGATGCAGCCTTGCCCTGGGATGACCATGGAGCCCATCCTGCTGCTGGTGCTGAGCCACTGCTGCCACACCTCAGAGTGATGTGGGACAGGCCCTGGCACTGAAGCACTAGCCTGCTGGCACTGTGGTCCCCTCAGCACCCTTCTGTGGGGGAGCCGCCATCCCTGCTGCACCCTGCTGGCGCAGCTGATGGTGAGGTGAGGCGGCCCTTCCCTGAAAGCTTGAGGCCTGGAGCCAAGCTCCCTGTGGCAGCCATTGCCAGACTGACCAGGCCTGGGCTGCCCGCCCTGAGGAGACGGCGCCCTGAGGAGCCCCTGCCGTCCAGTGGACCCCACCGCTGTGTGCTGGCCCCTGCCACCAGAGGAGCACACAAGGAGATGTCACCTGTCTCCAAAAGGTAGGACATTGCGTGGTGACGAGCCAAGGGCATGTGTGAGGGTATGAATTTAGCTAGTGATATGTGATGGTCTGGTGCCTTGGAGCCAAGGGTGGCAAAGCTCATGCTCAAAGGTGCTGGTTTTTAACAGGGAGAGCTGCAGAGCCTCAGAGCAGCTTCGCTGTGGGTGCGTTAAACTTCTTGTGGGCTGGAGACTTTGAAATCTGGATTTGAATTAGGACTAGGAGCTAAACGCTGCACCCAAATGATGGAGTGCATGGTTTGGTTTGTGTTGTGGAATGTGCTGGCAGGAGCAGAGAACCACAGTGCGTTGATGGCATGTCCCTGGCAGTAGCCAGAGACTTTATAAAAGAAGCTCAGCAAACTGCTGTTTGATGGAATGCTTATTGGTAGATATGGTTTGGCTTTTAGCATGGTCTCTGTGTGTATAAAATGTACAAAATAAGTGGTGTTTTTTATGAATGACCTGAGTGCCAAAACATGCAAGGAATAGGCTGTGATTTTTAGGTTGGCAAAGCTGGCCTAAGAACATACTGTCTTCTTGCTGAGTAGTACAAGGTCTGTCTCAGGTTTGAAGGAGAGCTGCATTAAGTCTAACAGTTCTTGCAGTCAGTTAGTGACAAAAATCCTACCATAAGTGATAATATGTATGTGCGCTATATGTAAACAGGTCTGAATAACCTCTGCTTGACCTTTCTGAAGATAGGGATTTAAGTGGTGGTCCTGAGTTCTGCTGATTAAAAGATTAAGCTTTGATGGGGGGGAAGCAATGGTTGTTCAGCCTGGAAATTTGGGAGAAAAGTGGATAGGAAGTGACTAAGTTCATGGGAAGAGACATGGATTTATGGCTTGAGTTCATGTGGGTTTGGTACTTCCCATGCTATCAGGAGACTGACATGCAGATCCTAAGAACCTACAGTCCTCATAAGCATGTATTTCAAGTTATTTAGAACTGTGACAGGCTAAGGACATCCCTTTCTCAGCCCTGGATGCATGGGTGCACAAGTTGAGGGATCAGTAAGATGCTGAAGGGTGCAATTAAGTGGGTCAGAGAGACCCTTTGGGGTTCTGCTATTTACAGAAGCTGCAGTTTTTCAGTATGAGCTGTGCCTGTGTCAGGTGCGTTTGGTGCAGTGAAAGATGTTCCCTCTGGACACGTTCCCCCCAACACAGTGAAAATCTTCCCTTGTTGCCACGGGCGGCTGAGTCCCAGCTGTCAGCGTTTCCTTACTGTGTGCTGAGTGTCCATGGCAGTGGGCATTGATGGTGTCAGGCCCCATACAAACGTGTGGTTTATGGAAGTCTCTGTGGAAGTCAAGAACATCTGTTCTGCTGTTTCTTCCCTCAAATGGGATAATCTATGTAGTTTTACCATAGACTGTACTTCCCAGCTCTCTTAATTTCTTTAAATTGCTCTGTAAGTTGCTGAAGTCATCAGCAGAAATGCTGGAGTCAGCTAGATTTTAAACATTTAAAATGATATAAGACCATTTTCCTTCAGAAAGAACCTTTAAAAATTTAATTATTCTTTTTCTTTTTCCTATTTCTTTTTCTTTTTCTTTTAATGATGGGGTTGTTGAAACCTCCCATTAAAAGTCCCATAAAATAAAACAGATAAAGAAACAAAAAAGCTTAGAGCAGAATGTAACAAAGATTTTCTTGAAAACATCAGGCATCTTGCTGCTGATCTATTGCCTTTTCTTACATTGGAGAAGAAATGAATGAGGAGGAATAGGTTGCTTGGGGGTGGCTCCTGTGTTTTATGCTCAAGTTAGTGCCTCATAACTCGCATTGCAGCGTGATATCTACTCCTTGGAAACCAGATTCCCAGTGTTTTTGTGGTGGAATATCAAAATATTAATAACCTAAGCACTATTAAAACAACTGTTCTAGGATGTGTCAGGCCTAAATACGGTAAGGGTGGTGAGTATTCTGAGCATGTATAGACCAGAGGGTAGTGATCGGGCCTCCTTAGACTTCCTAGGAGAGATGTCAAGACTTGTCTTCTATAATTTAGCCATTAACCAGCCTGTTTGAGATGAGTTGATTTGGGAGCACTGTGTTTGAGACATCAAAGGCGAAACTTAGTAGCTAAGACTTCCTTTTAAATGAGGAAACAATTGCAACCTTTTCCCCCCCTTGTAATGTGCTTAAGCTGTGTGTTTGTGTATTTATTTCTGTGTACCCAGACACACATTAAAGAGATTGAACATAATAAGTTAATTGTTTACCTAATCCTTAATGAAGATTGCTATTTCCTCTTCAGAATTGCTGCTTAAAATAAAATGCATTAAAGCTCCCTCTGAATTGTTGGTGTTAGGAGTAGGTGTTGTTCAGAGGTGTGGATCGTGTTACTGCTCTGTTCTTCAAAGGCAGCTTCCCCAAACCAAAATACAAGTAAAATTAGTATGTAAATCACATTCAGCTGCAGTGTCCTGCATCAGTCATCTAAGAGGATCATCTGGATGCTTTGGCTAAACACTGCAGGGCTCAAGGATGTTTTTCTTGGGTATCTCTTGTTTTTTTCCTTGCCTTATATTTTGCTGTATTTGGTCTTGCCAGGAGACTACTGTGGCAAGCTGTATGTGTAGTTGTATGGAAGAAATTTTCTGGGCAAATGCCTGTAAATGCCTGCTGGTTGGTTGTAACTGTTAGGAGCTGGTGTGCGTTTCTGGTGGCTCTTTTCTGTCTCTTCTTTCTATGAAAGCACTTAAGTTTTTACAGCTGTTCTGAAGGCCTTGTGCTGCTGTTGATAATCTTCTTGGCAAAGCTGCAGTGTAGGTTTGGCTACCCTGAGCTTCCTGTCAGTTATAATTATCTCAGTTTTTGTTCAAGTGATTTTGCATCAGTCCATTCGTCCTTGCCCTCCAGTTGCAATTATAGTTTTTGATGCCATTGAATTGCAAAGATCTGGGGAAAATGCTTTGAACATCTTTAATAGCAAAATGCAATACATCGTTCAGTTCATTTGGGGCAGTGACTCCTCTGGCTTGCTCCAAGGATTTAATCAGATGTGAGTGATGCAACCATGAAATTGTCTAGTTTACCATAGAGTCCCTCAAAGCTACTGGTTAATACATAAACAAAATCAGAATCCCTTTCTGTCTATACACGACAAAGTGGTGCAGATGACTGAGCAAAGAGTGTTAACTCAAAACCAAAACTAGTATCAAAAGTAATAGTGCAGATTTGCTTCTAACAGACTTATTTTGCCCTAAAGTTTCATTTGTCTCATATCACTTCTTTCAGATGTTGCTCCGGTAACTCATTCATTACAGCAAATCAAATAAACAAATGAAAAATTAAAGCCATTGTTATCCAGCTATTTCATCAGGGTGTCTTTGTAGTTCTTTGCATATTTATAATGTTTCCTTGGGCTGCATGTCCAATGAGAACAGATGGCTGATAGGTTACATTGACTTACCTACTCCAGCAAACTGGGCAAGTGTCCATATCTTCAGCAAACGAAATACTGCATAGCAGATTTTGGAAGAAAAATACATTGTAGTAATTGAAAGCTATTTTCAATTGCTTATCATAGTTTTTTTTTTTTTTCCTCTTGTGGTCTTTTCTCCTGTGCTGTTCATTATCCCTTCTGGAATTTAAATGGCACATTTTATGTATGAGAGTTAACTCCATTTGCCAGATAGAATTGATGTGTTCCCATCCCCTATATGCATGAATATGGAGATGTAGACATAGATATGAATGCAAGTCACTCTTGAAATATTCTGAATGCTGGAAGATTTCTTTTCCTTCTTTATTTAATTTTGCTGTTTAGAGTGAAAGGAACACATTTAAATAATATGAGCCACAATGTACATTCTGCTCTATTCATGAAGTTTTTCTAATTTCAGTTCTTTCTGCAGAACTGCTATAAATACTTTTACATGAGAATGCCTGAGAAATAGGTCATAGCAAGAATTGTTAATATGTACATTTGATAGAAGCCCTTCCAAAGTTCTGATTTCTTTCAGATTGTTTCATAAAGCAAATTATGTGAAGATTAGACTGGAATTTTCAAGAATACCTGTTTAAGAGTCAGAACCAGATGAAAATCCCTCTGTTCCTTTTCACCCCCAGACATTTTCTGATCAGAGTCCAGATCTCTTAAGAGACAGTAAAAGATCCTGCAGGCTTGAGTCCTGTCAGAGCAGGAACATTAGTAAAATGATTATATTTTCTTAGGATAGTTTGGTTTCAGAAACTACCCTGATTTTGCAGATGCTGCTCTTCCAAGAAGAGCTGGTTACTTGGGCTTCTGTGGAGCACACTGAGGACAACTGGAGTTTTTGCATGCAGCAGAGGCGGAGACCTTTTCAATTCTAGAAAATCCACTTGCTTCTTTACTTAATACTTTTTTTATGCATAAATCTGTTTAATTGTCAGTGTAAGAAACGGGGGGGGGGGGGAGCTCTGTGTGCCATTGAGTTGGCAGCCTTAACCAGGAAAGGTAGGAGCAGTAATTTACTGTACTGTGCACACAGGCATTCAAGGAGCTTTTTTCAGATAGCAAACCTGGCAATTGCATGGTGTGATATATTTGTTTCATCATATTGTAAGCTGGCCAGCATGCTTGGGCTGGACTATCTGGCTGCTGTAGGCAGCCTTATCTTTTGTTACAGAGGTCTTAAATTTTTACACATTTTATGAAGTTGTCCAAATTAGATTGTACGTATAACGTGCTCTGTAGCACATGGTACCTGACCGAAGGGCTTCTCATCAGCTGTCTGAAATACCCTGCAGGTCCTAACCACTTGAGAAGCTCTCTAAAGAAATGAGTGTTCTGGAAACAACAGATTTTTTGTAAGCAGGGGAGAAAAGCATTTAAGTTCTCTCTACTGAATATGTGACAAAATAAAATTCTAAACTGGCTTTGGCATCAAACTAAGAATTTTTGGCTGGGACTTTGTGTAGAGATTTTGGATTGCTGTGAACAGTCACGCTGAAACTCCAGAGGAGGGTAGTGTGCACTAATGTGGATTAAAGTACAATTTGTTGGCCAGATTTTGGCAAAAGAATTTGAATTTTGCAAAGCTCTAGGCTTTTAAGCTCTTCTCCCAGGGCCTGGGAGCTGGATCTCTTGAGAGACATGATGCATAGTCCAACAGTCTGATTTCTGCACACCCCCTCCCAGCAGTTTACAGGAACTTCAGATAAATGTCAGACTGTGGATGCCTACTTAAACTGGACAGAACTCTAAGCTGTGAAAAGTTGCTTACAAAGCTCTTTCAGGGAGTGGGGGGAAGAGTAATCTTAGAAGTCAGAATAAAAATATGCACTTTCTTTTTTGAAAAGTTTTTGTGGACTTCTAAAGTATTTTTCATAAAGGAATGCATGTACATAATTGAACCTGAGCAGGAAATATGGGCTGTGAAAACTTAAGTGTTTCCAGATGATCCGTTTTACAAAGAATCAAGTGAAGTATTAATTTCTAATTAAGATAGTCTGTATTTTATTTACATTAATATAAACTGCTTTGATCTAAGATGGTTAATAAATATGTCTTGAGGTCTTCCAAAAGGATAATAAGGCTGGCATGTATTAGGGCACTTGTATTTAATAAAACTGGAAGCATTGGATAAGGGAGAAAAGGGAAAACATAATGCAAAGAGAATACTCTTAAATTTTTTTGTGACAGCATAAATAATCTGTTTGGGATGTGGGAGTTTTAAGCTGGTGCAAAAACCAGTAAAAGAAACAAGCAGGAAAACCTTGCAGTAATAGAAGAATAGAAAAATTAAAATAAAGTTTAATTCCAGCACTAGTAACAGTTATACAATAGTAAGCAATTTTTCTGTCTGTGAGGCTGATCCCCTGGGATGCTGGTGACCTTCCCATGGGGATCAGGGATGAAGTACCTGCTGCTGCAGAGTGTCAGAGCCTTCTGCAGGGTTCCCAGCTTGTCTGTCTGGCATCTTCCTGATACCTGTGCTCTGCAGGAGGTCTTGTTGATTTGCACTAAGATTCCTCTTTGGTACATACTTTTGGTCAACACAGTTGTACAGTGAAGTGCTCTGGCGACAGAGTAGGTAAAGACATTTGGTGTTTAATTACTGCTCTGCCTGCTGTTAATACTCATAGCAGTAAATGCAAGATGATCTATTCCTGCCAGGCTTCCAATGTTTATCGTTAATAAAGAACGAACTGACATAAAAGCTTAAGTATCTCTTTCCCCTCCTATAGTGAGTAAAAACTTGATTTCCTTAACTAATAGATTACTGTCACTGCAATAGGAATGAAGTTTCCAGTCTGTAGTTAAAGAAAAAAAAAATCACTTGTTCCATTTGCTCCATGTAGGAAAAAAACCCTACCAACCCCCCAAACCCACAACCACCCAACAAAAAACCCCGCCCTGAACAGCTAGTGCTGTGTGTGTAGAGAAATGCTGCATTTTGGAGGCAGAGGTGAAATTAGCATTCTAAAGGTAGCTGTTTAAGTGCAATCAATATATTGCAGGTGTTAAACAAATTCAGTGGATGGAGTGTTCCTTGTCTGAAGGTGAAATCGGCAGCCTTCTGCTCTTTGGAGGCTGCGTCTATTTGTCTGTTTGCTCATATT
The DNA here is from genome assembly GCF_015220075.1 of Falco rusticolus. NCBI lineage: Eukaryota > Metazoa > Chordata > Aves > Falconiformes > Falconidae > Falco > Falco rusticolus. The sequence continues at coordinate 118,044,135 of NC_051189.1, forward strand.
TTACACTGAGACCTGTGACCATTATATTAATACTTAGGATAAAAGCCATTGAATACTTTAATCTTTAGAGTAAATTATACTGACTCAAACTAGAGAAATTCTGAATTTTCCTGGTGAAATAGTGTCAACAGTGTAAGTTCTTTCTGCTACTTTCTAGATATCAAAGTCCGAGATCCAGCACTAGGTTGGAACTCAGGAGATAGTTGGTTGTGGATAAAGCACTGATAGCTTTTCTGTTGCATCTGTTTGGAGTTAAATTTTTTTTTTATATTGTGTTGGTACAGCATCAGATGCAACAATGATCTTGGCTGGGCTTTCATGAGCTGCTCTTATACCAGTATGTAACTCACAAGCAACCAGAACCTTCTGAGATGCAAACTCTCAATCAGGTGGACAAAGCCAGGAAAATCCTGCTCTTCTGCTGCTCAGTCAAACCTTCCAGGGCTGCATTTGCAAAGCAGTGAGAGTCCCAGCTGGAGTCTGCACAAGTGCAGTGACCAGTGCAATAATGTGCTGGAGTTGATGCAGCTGGATCGGTGGTTTACCATTGACTTTTGGTCATCTTTGTAATTTGAAGCTGGCTCACTTGGGCATTTGTGGCCTTTTTTTCAAGGATGTTAGCCCATTTATACCATTCTGTTAATGCAAGTGGGTTTTAAAGAGAAAATGAAAACCAGACTTTCTCTGTAGATTTTAAAGATGGTCATGCAGATTTTGGGGTCTGGTCCAGAGCATGGTGCAGTCAAGGGAGTCAGCTGGATAGTGAGTAGAGCCACAGAAGAAAGTAATAGAAATTAGTACAGCAGCAGAGAAACCCCAAATATCTGGGCTCGCTGTGGGCACTTCATTGAGGACAAAGCTTCTGGCAAACTGGCAGAGCTGGTGGTGATAACTGGGCAGCTGCACCCTACAGAGAAAGGAGAACAGGAATTTTAGACCGTGAATGCGTTCTTCCCAACCTGATAGTCTCTGTGGACCTGGAGAACAGAGAGCAATTTCATTGTAAAATATTCATAGACAGCTGCTCTATAGCATTTATCCCAGTGTTACTTAAATCTTGAGCTAGTCTATAATTAAAGCATTTATGTTTCAGATGCTTAACAGGGTGTTCTAAATGTTTAGGTCTTGTAAATGATGTTTATTTATGGTTAGCTAATTAAGCCAGCAGAGTTCAGCTTGGTCTCCAATCTAGTCCAAAAGATGAGCAATGACATTCCCTGTTACTTCAAAAGCAGCTGATGCAAAAAGGATCCCCACTTGGCTGGGCAGCTCTGGGCTTGTAACTGCCATGTGTTGGCCACCCATGTGGGATGCCTGTGTTCCCAGCCCTCCTGCCTGGGAAATGGGCTGCATGGAAATCAAACAGCAATTAAATGTAGCTGCCTGTCCTGCTGTTAAGTTACTGCCCTGGGCTCTTGGGAGTCTTTGGTGTCACCCAGTCCTCCAGCCCTCTTACTCATTTGGTGCTAAATGCTTACCCTGCCCTTTGCTCGTGGATGTGGCCGTTTTGGTAGCAGTGTTGCTGTGTGGTCAGGGTCTTGGTTCTGCCTCGTTCCCGGGAGGGAAGAGGAAAAGCATCGGGTGAATGCTGGCTGCTCACCAGGCAGCAAGGTGAGATTTGTGACAGCCCCTGTGTGTAAGCCCTGGGATGGAAGGGGGGCAGCTTCCTGCTGCTGCTTGGATTGGACTTGGCTTGCGCTATGGGATCCAGTGAGGCTGCAAATGAAACTGAATTTGAGTTCTTGCTTTTAAGTCTCTACAGAATCAAAGCAAAAGCTTGCAACAGCGCTGCCAACAGCGGGTGTTTGCGGGTGCTCCTGCCTTCCACAGGGCTACAAAAAACCAAACCTGTGCTCCCAGCTTCAGGAGGATAGGGGAAAACACACAGCCTTGCAGACTGGAGGGGAAGCCAACACCGAACCGGCAGTTAGTTGATTTGAACTCAGTCTCCAAACACAGCTAAAGTGTTTCTCCAGTAAAAAGTTAATTATCTTTCTTCTTATTGTAAGTGTGAACTCCAGGGCTTTCAAGGCAGGAATTACCTGTTTCTGCTATTTGTAAAATGTTAAGCACAATGACTTCTGTTGTGGTCTGTCAGTACTATTGTGATGCAAATACTAAGGAAGATCAAAGTAAGGAGCTGTTGGCTCCATCTAGCAAGTTTGGATGCATTTTGTTTTCACAAGGTAATCTTGCAAGGCTGTGATACAATTTCACTATTTCTTAATTTCTTTTTGTACTTCACTAAAAGTATTTGCATGAGGGGTTGGTCTTTAGCATCCTTAAGTTTCAGTTCTTGCTTTTAATATTTGACTTAACGTATTCATGTAATTATTCTCATCCTCTTTCTCCCCACTGTGAAGCAGTAGCATCTACTTTCAGAATAATTCTGCCTTAAAAGCAGCAACTAAATGAGGTCCCAGAAAGTGCATATAGGAAATTGTCTGTTGTCTGGAACTGTCTTTTATGTCTCTGTCCTCAAGTGCCATGTTAATTCTTTGCTTGTGACAGGCACAGGACCAGCAGGATGCTTGGGTTTCTTTGGGGATAGTTTCTGTGGGGAAGGCAGAGCAAAGGCAGTCACTGCTGGATCAGCCATGGCCACTCAGGGTGGGATGACTGAGCAGAGGTGGAATAGGAAGGAGAGGATCTGGCAAGGGGGTTACTGAGCCAAATTTATCATTGCATCTTCCTCTGTCTGGAGAGAGGTTGGGGATGTCTTTGTCAGAGGTGAAAATTTCCTGATCACTCTTGATGTTGGCTGATGGTCTATTTTGGTTACCAGGAGCAAAGCTGAAGGAAGAGTAGGATCTTTTTACACTTGCAAATCTTTGTCACAGGTTGGTAGTTGCAGGGGTAAAATATATTTTGCACTGTATGATTGAGGGTTCAGGTTACTGCTAGGGGGAAGAATTTGGTCCCAGTGTGAAGATTTCATGGCTGTATGGCACTAGTTCAGGAAAAACAGGGTGCTGGAGTTAGCAAGAGCTAAACGTGCTCAGTGGTACAAGTTCTTCAATCAATTTCAGTTCATTTTTCTCCTCCTGCTTTATTGCCTTTAATTAAAAATAACATATGTTCAGCAGAACTCTGCTTCCTGGAATGAGTCTGGGCAGCTCCTTACTGGGGCAAAGTCCCTGTTTTCTCAAATGCTGCCTTTCAGTGCATCCATTGCCTTGAACTTGCTGAAGAGTTGAGGCCTTTGGAAGCACTTTGACCTGTTGAATAGAAAGAACTAGATGTTGGGGATTGCATCATTGTTAGTGACCTGCTCTGAGATCTTGGGAGGCTTCTCTGATAAAGCTGCTAGCCTCTGCTTCTCTGTCTCGTCTAATTCAATGGGAAAGGACTGTCTCACTATGTTTGCTTCGATAATGCAGCCTGGACATTGTAGCTGGATTCTGGCTTTATTCCCTGAAGGCAAAGAGTTAAAAGTTCATTGTGTAAGTGATGGTTCATCAGCCCCTTGGTTGTGTTCAAAAGGATATTAGAAATAGCATGTGTAACTTCCCATTGTTTTACTATCTATTTTTTTTTCTATGTTTTACTACCCTGTAAAAATGTAAAAGCCTCTGGTCAATGAGATTTGGTGACTGACTGGTCCTATAAAAAAATTACTGATAGTGATCAGTAAACATTTCCCCCTTGAGGCTGTGATGCCCTGTATACACTTTACAGGGGCCAGATGGTTAGTACATTTGCCAAATGTCACATATAAATTCATGGCATCTCTGTTGCTAACAGTACATTTTAGTTAGTGTAAATCAAAACGCAACCCCAAATTACTTTTTAAAAAAATTCTAACACTTTAATGTAACTGTTCCCAGTCCAGCTCAAGTATGGTTTGTTTTTGTTCATTTCAGGAACCATCTGTGCTTTTAAAGTATGGCTTTGGAGCGATAAAAATAACTCCAGAAAGGAGTATGAATGAACAAAATGGGTTAAATTAGCTTCACAGTGTGAAAATTGGTAGAATCCCTCTTTTCAGTTCTGCTTTGATGTGGAATATGTTGCTACCTTGAATAATGCTGGTCATCACCCAAACCCCGTGTTTCCTTCGATTAAGTGTACAGAGAGGTAAGCCCAGGGAGCGTTGTGATTACAGGGAAGGCAGCCTGGACCCCTTTGGCTGGTCCCCGTGGGCTGGGACGGGGAACCACATGGCACAGCCTCACCTCTGCAGTGTGCAGATGGAAGAATTGCGCTAATGTAGGGCATGGTTACAGGAAAACACGTGTGCAGCCTAGCAGGACAGTGAAGTACCACCATCAGGGTTATTAATTGGGGATATATTCTGCAGTGCTTTACAGGAGAGGGAATTCTGGGAGAAATGCAATTCAGATTTGAGATATGATTCAGCTCCTGAAATTCATTGAAGCAGAATGTCTAAATCTGAACAACTTTACCTGGATCTGTGTAAATTTATGGCATAATATGACATGGAAATATATGTAAATGTTGTCAATTATTGTAAAGCAAAGGAGCACATAGATGGAATATTCCATAAAATGTTTTATACAGCATATTTTGAATTCCTGATAAAGAAAACCTGAGAAATATCAAATGAACTGGAATTGAGTTTGGATGCTCCAAGCCCATTATATTGGGACATTTTCTTTAAACTGCTTATTAATCTAACCCTGCCATACATATTTTCAAGAGCATATTTTTCTTCACTGTAACATTATACCTTTACAAATCAGGGAAATGTCAACTCTTGATTTACTGACAAAGCAGACAACTGACATAATTTATCTCACTTGAGATCAGTTCATCAAACTTAGGAACATCTTGGCTGCTGTAAAATCCAGGCTTTTGATACAATCGTGTCTGCTTAAAATGCAAAGGATAACCTACATTTTTAAAATGCTGTAAAAAGAACAAGAAGTGATGCCAGGATGAAAATTTATGAGGCATGGAGCTGGGATCTGAATTTAGCATTTGCTGCGTAGTGGAGTGTTGTTACTATCTTGTTTGCACAGTTGAAAACTAGTGTTAATGGAAAGATAGAGCAAGAGGGCTAAGCCATTAGCATTCAAGTCCAGTGCCTGCTCTGACCTAATGCTATATGGGAATCTTTAATGTTCATCCTTGATTTAATATCACATTGCTTGATACCAGTGGTTCCTTGTTAGTGAACCTCTGATTAGAGCAGCACATGATTTTGCAGTTTGAGTACTTGTTACATTCAAATGCAGAATTAAACCCGTGAAAACACAGATGAAAGGGTAAGAATATTGTTTAATGTCAACTACTCTGATAATATTAGAATGGAATTAGCTTTCTCACCATCTATCAAAAGATGTTTTATTTAACATACTGGGATTGTAAGGTGTTTCGGGGTGTGTGTGTGGGTTGGTGTAAGGTTTGTTTTGTGTGTTTGCATAGTGCTTGGCACAGCGTGTAGGATGTGGCTGAGTGCTCTCACAAACAATACCTTCTGCAGTTCTCATCACCAGTCTGTCAGTGACACAGATAAGAAATTTCCTGGAATATTAAAATACAAAGCTTTAGTTTAAAAACTGCTAGCCTTTTCCTGGTTTCTTTACCAATTTGTAGAAGTGTTGTACAGGCTGAGAGCAAAATAACTGCCATGTAAGATGAGTGTTCTTGGATCATAAAACAACTTTGGTGAACACTGCTCTTAAATATTCATGGCGAAGCTATCAACTGATGTGTCAGAAGTCATGTTGACACAAAACCTGATCCAAGGGTAAACCAAGCCTCAGTCTCAATGTGTAGCTCAAATCTTCCTCAGGATTTTGAACACTAAATGTGTTAGATGCTTCTGATCTTTTGCAGCCAGTGCTGAACCTGAAAAGAGCAGAGGATGGGAGTATCTTGAGGTTTTTTGCAGCTCTGTCTGGTGATGTGTGCAGTGGTGACATAAAGCACTTTTGAAAAAAGGCTCTGCAGGTTATGAGGAAAAGCATAACTTAGGTTAACATTTATCTTAACTGTCATCGTTGTTTGTAACACTAAATCTTTCTCATAAATAAGTGGAGAAATCTTTGCTTCAAAGTGAAAAATTCATGCTCCAGTTAAACCTCAATTATATTTCCAAACAATATTTATCAGATTTTCTAATGTGTGCTTAGTGCAGTTCAATTTTGTGCTATCAGTCAAAAGTGGCAGAGCTCAGGAAGTGGGGCTGAAAGGTGTTTTTCATGTGGGAAATGAAGTGTGCAGTACCGAGGCAGTGCTGCCATTGCCAGGGCAGTGTCAGAGGGGGACCATAGCTTGGGTCCATTTTTAATGAAATACAGTGCATTAAAGAAAATAATCACTGCATTGTTTCTCCCTGCAGAACGAGGGAAGCTGATATGAATTCTTAAAGGCTATATTCCAGGTGCCTGAAATGTGAAGCTATAGTTTCATTCTGTAATTCTGGATAGAAAAAAAAAAAAGAGTGCCTTTGTAATTTCATGAGTCTCTGAATTTATTTCACCTAATATTTTTTCTACAGCTATTTACCGCATTAATTTAGTAAAAAACCTGACAAGTGTGCATATGTGGAATTTAAGTGATGTCCTTAGGTACACATTAAGTAAAGATTTAAGGTTTGAAATACAAGATTAATTCAACTCTTGCTTACAGTTGCATTGCAAAACTGTTGGTTATCTAGAAATTAATGTTTCATGTTCATATAAATTTGATAATGTATAATGCTAACACTTAAGATTAGAAAAGTAAAATTCTGGAGGTGAATGAGAATTTAGTGTGTGTGTAAGGCTACAACAGGTAAGTATTGGCCAGATTCTTCACAAAGTTTTCAAAGGAAACTTGTAGACTGAGACCAGGTGTGACAGCCTGTGTAAGTGATTTGCTTGCTCTTAGTTGATATTTTAAGCATAGTCCTTGGGTCTGGTGCCTCTCTGAAAAGTTGAGTGGTTCTGCTCCCATCCAACCAGCCATTTAGACCTAGAGTTACTGCTTTGAAGTCATTTGTGCTTCTTCCACTGATGCAATAAAATTGGCCTGTTACTTTTGTTCTCTAAGGTGAGCATATTCTTCAGTCCTTTTATCAAGGAAGGAATTAAGTATACATTTCAGTCCTAGGCATAGGGAACTTAGTTTCAACAGGAATTCTCTCTGGGCCAGGGTAAACCTTACTTTTCATGTCACTTTTACTTTAGGTTTATGTGAACACAAATTACAGCTCACTGAAAGGATAAATGATAGGACATTTCTGGAAGTCTCTGAACATGCAAGGCACAGTATTGTTATCTCAGATATGTGTTTCAGAAAGGTGCATTTTATAGAAAAGGAGGGACTAAGACAAGCATTGGAAAAAAATAACTGTACCCAGAGAACAGATTCCAAGATTCCCATTTCAGATACATATAAAGAGGGAAGCTATAGCAGTATCATTCAAATGTGACAGCAGTCACTCCAACCTTTGCTATTACGGCACAAAATTACATGTTCTAGCCAGAGAAATAGGAAGGGCTGATAGGGAAGACAGCTGGGATTTGCTTTCTTATCTATATTTTACACACATGCTCTTTCATTTCCCTCCCACTCTCCTGTTTCCAGGATCCAGGCTGGCTTTTCAGAGCTTCTGTTTAGTTTGCATACAATGGGGCAGCTTTGTACCATGTAGTTTCTAAGCTCCATAGATACAGGTTGAAAATGAAAGTATTTAATTCTTGTGCTTTGTAATTGGCAACATTAAGGATGAAGTTCTGCCTGCAGAGGACTGTTGGTTCTAGAAATGTCACCAGAGGTCCTTTCCTGAGCTGTAGATGGAGGATCCAGCTCGGGAGTAATCAATGTGTAATGATTTTGACTTCACTGCATGTAAATCTAAGTGCTCCGTTCTGTGTTTGAGGATTAGAAACTAACAGGTTTTAAGCATGGAGGTGGGGAAATCTATCGAACAGTTGTGGTATGGCCTTAAAGCCATGAAACCTCCATCTATCGCACCCTCCAGGAGGAGTTATGTACAGTTATGCATGCTCTCAAATGATCGATGAATAATTCATGTTATTAAAATAAGGTAGCAGAAGTGCTGTCTGTACCCTGCTCCATTTCAGCTTATTAGAAGGTAATTGGAAGCTGGGACAGTAAGGGTGAGAAGCAACTGAAATATTTTGCCTTGCAGTGTCTGGTTTAAGAAACATTTTTGGTGTTAAGCAGTGCCAAAGTGTAGATATTTCCATTCCCTTTGCATCGTGTTGGGAATGCAATCTCAGACTGCACTGCTTCATAAGATCTGGAGAAAAGTGCTGAGCTGAATATATTGAGTAGAACAGATTCTTGGAGTTTACGTGACCTTGCTGTTCTGGAGTTAATGGCAGCTATTACTTGCTACTTAATAGCCAATCAAAAGTGCTTTAAATTATACACCTGTTGAGTGCATATTATAGATTTTATAAGTTGTAAGATTTGTAGTACCCTGTTGTCTTTGCCTTTCTGCTTTTTGTTTTCTTGATTTCTGCAATACTTGCTACTAGGTTCACCCACCGATACAGTTGCTTAGGGCAGTACATCTTATTTTTCTCTAGATTTTATAGAGGCTATCTGAGAGCTTTCCATTACAGATTGAGGAGGGACTTCTGCAATGGCAGACCTGCTTATCAGGGTTGTGCTAACTGAAGACTGGATGCTCAGGCTCTGGAGGAATGTGGAAAAGGTGATCTAGTAGCAATCGGCTCCTTCATGGGCTGTAATTGCAGCGGTCACACTAGAAAAGAGTGGTTCTGGGCTGTACTGGGTTTAAAACTAAAGCAATGTGTGGGACTGATTTGATGGTTTCGTAGAAAAGTTAATTTGCCTTCCCAAAAATGATTAACAAAATACAGCTGCTAAGATGTCAGAACCAGTCTGTGAAGGCAGTGTTTGGGGCTTTTTGTTTGGCTGTTTTTTTTATTCTGGTCATGGCTGCTTAGGAAGAAAGATACTTTTTTCAGTCTTTATGGTCTCCTCTGATGTAGCTTGGTGTAGGCTTTTTTACTGGTGACTCTGCAGCTCAGATTGTGGAAATTGGTGAACTCCAGTTTAGAGGATGGTTGTGCAAGTCAAATATGCCCATGGTTAAGGAAACTTGAACTGACAAGCATTGTGGGCTGGCTGTGCAAACGAAGGGAAGTTTTCTGTGCCAAGTCAGTTCCATTAATCTTGGGGCTGTGACATGTCTCTGCTCTTATTGATTTCCCAGCAGGCTATTCATCACCAGTCTCATCACGTTATGAGCCAATATGGAGAAGGCACAGGGGGGAAATGGGACTGGTGGTTTTTATCTCTAGGGCACAGGATGCTCATAATCAATGCAACTTGGAGAAGAAGCCAGATGGGTTGAGATAATTGATGAAAAGTGCCTCAAAGTAGAGAGGTTCTACATATCTTACAGGGAGAGAGGGGGAAATATTTGGGTTTTTTTAAGGTCAGAAGATACCTTAGCTGGTCCTGATGCTCTGAGTTGGTGCGGGAGGCACAGACCACAGCTGCACAGCCCAATATGCCTGGCAGTGTACAGTGGGCTGGGTCAACACTGAATTTGGCTTGTCACAGGCTGTGTCTGTGCAGGAGCCAGCAGCCAGGTCTGTGCTGCTGAAAGGGGCAGATCTGCACGTGTGCTTTGTGGTGGCTCTGCTAGACCTGCATGGACCTGAGGCTGGTTCTGTGGTGGCTTGCGGCACTGGGCCGGACTGCCGGAGTTAGACCTATGTTCACCCTCAAGGTGATGTCTATAGACCAGGATGACAGGCTTGATGCTTTCATCTGTTATTTAACCTTTGCAGGGTTTTTTTTGTACTGATGTCAAGCTCTCAATCACCCTGAAGAGGAAGACCTTGACTTCCTTAAAGTACTGACTCCTAGGGCAGGTGCTGTGCAATTCTCTTGCTGTGCTGAGATGCACAAACTCTACCCAGAATCCCTTGTCTAGTCTCTGAAACTTTGCACAAAGTATTCACAAAATGTATTTTTCAACAACTTAATTATTTCTTGTCTTCTCAATCAATAATGAGCCATCACAGTAAAGCCCTACATATTGTTTTCTTGTTGTTCTTTAAGACAGCTGCTTAGAATTAAAATAGCTCTTAGGCAAAACTTATAAAAACAATTAAAAGCGTGGTGCTTGGGAGATTTTTGCAATTATGAACTGATCATGTTTTGGTCCTGTAAAGACTCATGCCTCTGGCGTCAGTGGATGAGAGCTGTGTGTAGAGATAAGGACAGGAATATTTGCTTGATTGTGGTCCCAATTCAAACTTTGAGTTGCTGTTTGTTTACTATCACTTAATTTATCTCATTGTGTGCTTTGCACTTCATGGAGTAGCTTTTGGCCAGGGGAGTGAAGACTAGGACAAGTCAAATCCTGACAGAGCTACCTGTCTGGCCAACCACAATGCGGGAGAGAATAGGCTGTTGGTTAATCTCTCTTTTTCTCTGCAGAGATGTTCCGAATCTGAGAACTCTTTCCCTTAAGAGTTTAGGCAAGGCACAGTGTTGTGTTTGGGGCTGCTGCAAAAAAACCTTGGAAAAGCACATGGTAGAAGAGCCTGGGATCTGAGACCTTGAGCTGCTCTCTCCCATGCTGTAGGTGACAGTTTGCCTACATCTCCCATTGTGAACTTCTCTGTGTAAGTAGCAAAATTCCTGTAGGGAATTGGCTTCCCATGGCCTACAGGAGCATGCTGAGCGCAGGGAGATGTGTGCTGTCACTGTGCTGCCCTGCTCCTTTGGCTCTCAGCATCGTTCTGCCCTGTCTCCCACATGCACGCTTTCCTTAATGGATACCCTGCCCCTGTGAGTTCCTCTCTCCTGGGATTTTCTCCCTATATCTTGCGAGCACATAGCGCTAATCCCCTTCCCAAGTCTTCAGTGAGGATGTTAGCTCTTCTGTTGCCCGGGAGCCTGCACACTTGCACAGCCTGGCTCAGGCTGTTGAAGGAGAACGAGCTGCTGGTTTCAGCTGCAGGGCACCTGCAGGCACACTGCCTTGCACTTTGCTGTGTGAGCAGCACCCCAGCCCACATGCTGCACTTCTGGTCTGTTTGCTACCCCAAAACCTTGAAGTAAAGGAGAGGAGAACCAGGCTGTGAGTGTGCAGAGCTGTGTACTTTGAAATTTTGTCTCTTTCCAAGTACTGTTTAAAAGAAGCAAAGCCTAACCACCACCAAAAAAGCCATCCCCAAAAGTATGTGTGCATACACACATATATACATTTATATGTATACACAAATCCAGCATTTTAACTTGCATTGCTGATGAAAGCCAGAAATGTGAAATAGCAACCTAGGTTCCAATTTTTAATTAAATTGCTTGTCTGTTTTTATGGCAATTTATTGTTCCATGTTTCTGGATATCAAAGAGCTTTTTCTACCTACAAAGAGCAGAGGAAAAAAATCTAATTTATTTTCTGTAGCTCATAAAAGGAAGCCCTTTTTCCCCATGGCAGGACTTCTCAAGTCAGTTAATAAGCTGCTACAGCCAAACCTATTAGGAACACTTTTAAGCAGTTGCCAGCATGGCTTAATTTGCAGATTCCCTGTGTCTTATCCTAGCCTTTGACAAGTTCAGGTTGAAGCAATTGTTATGCCTTTAACTTGCAAATAATTACAATTAGTATCCCGAGTTGTGTCTGATCAGGGCCATGTTTATACATCAACAATCTCAAAACACACAGAGAAATACTTACACTGAGGCCAGGCATATGCTTTATGTGTAGGGTTGCCTTTGGTCGGCTGATTTCCAGTATCAAGGGACTTAAAGTGTTCTCAGATGGGACTGAAGCTGTGTGCCCATGAGGCAGAGAAACCTGGGCAGTCTGGGAGGTGGCAGGGAGTGCGGGCATGAGGCATGGGCAGACAAATAATGCCTCTCCATATTATGTAGCAGAGGAACTCTGTGACAGGGCTTCTCTGCAGGCAGGGGCTCCGCAAGATGCAGCAAGGAAAGGGGTAGGGAGCTGCTGACACCGCAGTGATCTGCAAGCAGAAGCTGTGAAGATTGTCAGCCTCTCCTAGTCTCAAACACAAGTTTGTTAGCAACTGTACAACATGAGCTATTGAAATACTGGCAGAGGGAGTGTTCCCAGCCCTTGCCTACTAAGGCTCAGACCTGCTTACTGGGAGCTGCTTGGGTTTAGCAGAGCTGCTTGAGGCAGCTGCCTGAAAGCAAGCGAAGTGCCCTGGGCTAGCAAGTGATGGGAGCCCAGAGTACAACCCAAGGGGGATGAGCCATATCCTCCTAGGACTTGGTCACCAATGTGTTGCTGCTTCCTAAGCCTCACCAGGAGGTGGTCAATGGCCCCTTTCTGAGGCAGGATAACTAGAAGGGCAGACGGATGGTGCTTGACAGTGTGCAGGATATTGGACCAGATGGGCTGCTCTTCTGAATTAGTACCACAAATCCTGCAAGCCTGAAGGCAGTTCAATACTCTGACAACAAGTTGACCTTCTGCCCCTATTTTTCTGAGCCCAGCAGGTATCAGTTATTTGTGGCTTTAGTGGGCTGCTTCTATATAATTTGTTTTGCATGTTTTTGTATTGGAATATATGAAGTTGGGAAGTTCATGACTTGTTCTTGTCCTGTTGTACGGCAATGTTGTGCTTTGGAGTTTGAGGCCGTCTTCATTCCAGACCTATCACTTCCAAGGCATGCTTGTGTATGTCTAGGCATCTGCATGTGCACTCACACAGTTTGTTAGGAATTCAAAACCATTTTCTGCACATTGGAGAGAAATAACTCTGTAAAGTCTGTTATCCCCATCCAGTGTCAGAACTACAATAAACAGTGGTATAATTGATATTTATTTTCCAGATGTATTTCTTTCCTTTCACTTTTTATAACAGAATGTCATTCACAAGGTGGGCACAGCAAAAGTGAGCTTCTAATGTGTCATTAGAAGGCTTTTGACCTTGTCCCTTACAGGGTATTATTACTGTTCAGTGTGATAGAACAGATGCTATTTTACTGAAAAAGCAAAACTGCATTAAATTGACAGCACTTTAATTTTTCTTGATAGTGGCAAGAATTCTTACTTCCTATTTTATTTGCATTTTTATTACTGAGAACATGAGAACTGAGTTACCTGGTGTTTTTATGTCACTGCTGCTCATCTATTCAGACTCTGATGGTCCAAATAGCAGCTGGACTATGAATATGTATCACTTTATTCATATGACAAACTTTTGGCATAGGATGCTGACTAAATGGAGGCTTCCTGCAGTTAGTGACCTGGATAGTAGCTTGTGAAATGAAGTGTCCTGAAGTGGAACGCTCCATCAACACACACACATTATCACCTAGAAGTCATTCTTCTATTGTCCAAATTTTTGCCTGGACCATAATATTTTCTGATTCAAAGCATACACTTTAGGCTAGGTTAGAAGAGTTTACAGACTTGTAGTGATATGGGTTATTCAAATCAAAGATGCTGTATCTTTGAGAAATAGTGAGATACAGCATTCTACAGCTAAGTGGACCTGGTGGGCTTCAGAAAACTCATGGATTTTATTTTTACTCTTTAGAGTTAGCTTACATTAAAAAAATTACTAAGATACCTGATGCCTTCTGTCTTAATTCTTAACTAGGGACAAAATGCTGATTGTCATGTAAAGGAGGGTGGGGTGGGGGGAATCCTCTCAATCCCAGGTTTGATCTGTTTGTTAGTGCCCCAGGAAAGCAGAGACCCTTGTGCCTGACCAGTTTGTCAGTGTCCCATTACAGGGACCCTTCACTGAATGGTCCCACTGGGATCAGAGGGCAGTTTGACTGCCTTGTTCAGGGAAACACACCAACAGCATTAGAGGGACCCCTTGGTGGGTCTTCCTGCTTTGTTTAAATGTGTTACCTGCTGCTGGCAACTGCTAGTGCCCACAAAGGACTCACACTAACAGTTTATGGAATAACAGTCTATAATAAACTTGTGACAAGTTAAGATTCATGATTGCTGGTGATAGGGTCTGTTTGCAAAAACAAACTTGAAGTGATATACAACTGAACTACATACAACCAAAACCTTAATTACTAATGGCAGCTAGAATGAATTAGTTACTTAGCTTGCATAAGTCAAAGTTCTTACCCAGTAGGCTTCCCTATGGGGGAGAAGGCAGGTTCAGCCTGTCAACTGATCCCAGAAGTTACGATGGAGTCTTCCCCATCTTCTTCCCTCATTCATTCCCTTTTTACACCTTTTTTTTACTCTCAGGTGGAGCTTGAGTGACTCTAGTCATACATTCTTTCATTATTGATTGATTCATGTAAACTTCTCTTGCTTTCATTTAAAGACAAATTTGATAAGAAAGAGAAAGCGCATGCTTGGTGAGGGGTGGTCATGTCTTGAGGTGGGTAACTTTGGGATGGAAGTGTATGTTAGTATTATAATGAGCAAGGTTCATCTAAGGAAAATAGTTTTGCCATAGTTGTTGGCCCAGCAACAGACATCTTGTCATATTTTCCATTTGACAGCCGCTGTGCAGCTTGTCAGCTGTATGGTACCATCAAGTTCCCAGTCCTGTGGGAGTACAGCAGAGCCTGGCCACTGGGTCTCCACTCCACCCTCCACTGCTCCTCTAGGATAGCAGGTTATGTTCCCTAGGGAATCATGATGGAGTAGATTCCATACACACCAACCGTCTGAAAGTGGCAATTGTATTTTTCCCTATAAAGGTTTTTATAATACTACAACTTCTATTAGGTCTATAATTTTCTATAATTTCCCCCCTCCAAGCAATTTTCCCACACTGATCCATATGGAAAGGTCAAGGAAATTGGAATTGCTCAGTCTAGAAAAGACTGAGCAGAATGTTGTTCTTCAAATGTGTAAAAAAGAAAAACAACAAAACCCAAAAAGACCCACCACCAAACCCCAAACAAACCCAAACCAAGCCAGAAACCCCCCGACACTGCAGAGGAAGAAATTATCTCTTGTCCATTCTAGACAGGTCTAGAAGAAATGGAGATAAAACCAGCAAAAAATGTAGGTTTAATTAAATATTATGGAAAAACTTCCCACTGATGAAACTAGTGAAGCATGGGACCCTCATGCCTGGGATGTCTGCTGCTGGAAGCTTTTTAAGAAGTTTAGACAAGGATCTGCTTGAGTGGGATGAACTGATCCAGCCTTGGGTGCCAGCTGCCCGCTTGCTCCTGGGGTCCCCTCTGGCGTTGGGCTGCCCTGTCTCTGGTCTGCTTTGCAAGGCTGTTTGAGCTAAATGGAATTCCTGACTGGGGGGCAGTGCCATAGAGTGTCCCCACACTGCAGTGTTTTAAGTGTGCAGTGACTGATCATACCCTCTGCACTGTCTGGACACCTTTTAAAGGTGTCTTCTCATTTATCTTGAATGCTTTCCTAAATGAATATATATAGCTGTGTAGTTATTTATAGTCATAACGTCTGTCCTACTGTGAAATTCTGACAGTAGTCAGTAAAAATAGAAATACTTGTGATGCTTCAGGGCTGTGTCAAGAAAAAAAATCTGAGCAGCAGTGAGGATGGTCCCTTGCTTGGATGAGCACCTTCTGGAAGCAGTGAATTCCACTTCTCCCAATAGCATTTGAATCCAGACAGGATGTTCTTCAGGAAGACCTGCTTCAGCTACACGCCAGCTATGTTGCAGTCAAATGCACTAGCTATTGGTTTCGGTAAAGGGGCAAGCGGGTGAAATGCAGCAGCCTGTGATGCAGAGGAGTTTAGACTAAATGATTGTACTCTCTCCTATGGCCTTAAACTCTGTGAACCTGTGAATGATTCAATTTACTGCTAATGGGAACAATAGCGTTCTGAAGATGATGTTCATCCTTGTGCCTGGAGGATGCCTAGACAGTTCCAGCCCCTTGGTCTCTTTGCTGCAATTATTTATAAAAAAAGTGAAGTGCCTGCAGCATTTTGCCTAAAATGGTAATAACCCTCCTCAACAATGCAAAATACTTTCTTTTGATAAGATCATTTTAAAAGGTAACTGCTTATGATAATACAATTTATTCTTTATGGCTTGGGGGCAAGCTAAGATCTAAATGAAGCATGTCTTCCATTAGAACCCTAGAGAAACAAACTAATAGGCTGCAAAGAGAACCATTTGTAATGTTACTATAATTCACATGATTCATTAAACAGAAATGGAAAATGATAGCATTTCCCCCTGAAAAAAAATCCTTATGGAATTACATGCTGAGATCACTTAGTTGAACTATTTTATTGACTAAGCATCTTGTTGTGCTGATGTGTAGATTACACAGGCCTGCAGCCATTTATTTTTTGTTTTCTAAAATTAGAATTCCTTTTTATTATGGGAATGCTTTCATGTATTTTCGCCTCCAGCTGTAGCTGCTAGCCATGGCAGGGGCTTTTAGGGCTTTTTCTAGCAGTGGGCATTACTGGAGCACTTGGAAATGTATTGCCAGTGTTCACTCTCCCAGGTCTTTGTGGGGGAAAAGTGGAGAAGGATTGAAGGGCTATGAATCAGTAAAAGGCAAGTGATGGCTTCTAGCAGCTAAAAATAAATAGATAACTTGGTTTTCTGGTTGAGGAGGAGAGAAAAGGAAAAACAAAACCAATGTATTTTGTCCCTGTAGAGGCCAGAACTGAAAAAAAACACTGTAGAGGTAGAGTCTTGTCTACACAAGTCAAGGTACCTTTCAGCAACATAGGGTTAGAGGAAAAAAACAATGATGCTGTTTTCTGTGTTGCAAACTTACAGGTTCCTGCTTTGTGTTTGGACCTTGCTGTGTGGGTAATGAGTTCTGGTTCAAATGTGGGAAGAGGTGATGAGTGGGAGTGGGTGGAGGCTAGTGGAGCTTCACTGATTTTGAACTCAGTAACTTCATCTTGTGTCCTGGTTTTTTTTCTTTTCTTTTTTTTATCAAAACCATAATTAAATTTGGTTTAAAAATGATCATGAAGCAGTTGTTAGTCACTGTGGTCCAAAAAGATGCTTATGCAATATTGGCTTCTCATGCACAGATTAATGGCAAAAAGTAAATAAATGCAGCATGTTACAAGGCAAATGGTATCAGAACATAAATCACGTCTTTGCAGAAACCAGAACTTCAGGTGTGTCCTTTATTTTAAGGTTTTGGTTCTTTGTTCTACCCATCTGCTTGAGAGACTAATTACAGCAAAGAAAAAAACCCACCCACAACCCAAATGTGTTGACTGCCATAGGAGGACAAGAGTGCAGGTACAGCATTCTCAGCAATCAATGCTTAATGTGGAGAGGGGGCATTTTTTATTTCAAGAGCAATTGAAATGCCAGCAGGATCAGAATCCCATCTGCTAGAGATTGCTTAACAACCCAGAGAGACAGCTGCTTGCAGAAGAGCTGCTGTTCCAGCTGCGCAGGACACACTGCAGGAACAGGGACTCAGAAGTGGGGAGGCTTGTCCAGCTCCCCAGCAGAAGGGCAGCCAGGCTTTCTCCCCAGTACCCAGACTGATGAGCGCTGTCTCGCTGCGCTGCTCTCAGGCTAGATGCCGTGCAGTAATCGACTGGAAAAGAACCTTACCCGTCAGAGCAATGTGCCTGTGTTGCTTTCCAGGTGATATGTGTCTTTGGGATCTGGAGAAGTTTCTTTTGACATACACACTCAGCCCTCCAAAGAATGTCACCCTTGATTAATGTCAGAATGCAGAATGTGCCATTTAAAGGATTTCAGGAAAATCAGGCATACGGAGCAAGCTTTAATGCTGATTTTCTGACAGCCTTCATGTTTGGCCTGACATGCTGCAAGGTAGACTCTGTCTTCCACTGGCCATTTATCAGAGGTATCACAGGACAGAAAAAGACATTAAAAGCTATTTTAAATGAGTCCAGGATGACCTCAGACTGGATTAATGTATTTGGGAGGATTGAGCAATCTGGCAATCTCACGTTCATCAGTATGAAAGCAATCTGAAAGGTACAATAGGCTGCATCTACTTTAATGTTGATCGAGGATGCCAGAATTGACAGAATAACCTGGCACTTGCTATTTATTGCCTAGGGAAACAGAATATTTGTGTATATAAACATCTCTTTCCTCTTTTGCAACATGTTGTATGGCAAGAAAAAATAATGTCAGACTAGGATAACTGGGCATTTTTTGACAGTCTCATACATCTATTTAGTCATCTGGTAATTCCAATGAAGTGTGTATTTCCATGCCATGCAGCAGAGGAAAGCTAAAGCTATAGAAATACAACGTACCTCTTTTGCCAGTGTCATTTATATTTTGCTTTATTAGACAAAAGTAAAGTAATTAATCAGTTGATTGCTTAATTCAAGTTTCAGTCAATTGCAATTTAGGTTTTATCACTATGCTTTCCACATGATGAAATCTGTTTGATGAATTTGATTCTTTTTTGCTTGCCTGGCTATGAATAAATAAAGCAAGTTTGTGGTAAAGACAAGCCAGAAGCTTCAGCTTTTGCATGTGAGTAGAAATGGAAACATTGGGCTGCAAACAAATTTCCATGGGCAGATTTTTAGACAACCCAGTTGGATTTTAGAAAGTGCATCTAATGTTGCATTATCAGAAATACCGTGCCTTTATTTTCCACTTACTTCAGCTGAGTTTGGGTGGATTTAACTTTGAAAGGTCAGATTCTGTATTTCCAAATAGGTAAACCTTCCCTGGCCTAGGTAACATTCACCATCTATGAAATACAAGAGAAACAACTTCAGTCCTGCAATAAGAGAGCAGTGCCCTCACCCAGCGCTATGAGAGCTCCTGCATGGGAGTCTCACTGCTGCCTCAACACCCCTAAGTACAGGATTCCACATCTCATGTTCAGCACAGAAAACACTCTGCTCAAGCCTCATGCAGTGAAAAGACTGAAAGCAAATGGGATGCCAGACACATGTGGTGAGTGAGGGAAGGTGCTGCAGAGTCCGTTGATGAGGGTGTGCTGCGTCCTTCACCCAGAGGGGTGTCGCTGGCCATACACAGCAGGTAACTCAGGCTGCAAGTGCACCTCTGAGCAGCCCTGAAGTAAGAGTGATGCAGGAGAGAATTAAACTCCTGCTTTAAGTGAATTGAAGTAGGAGTGCATACAAAGAGTAACCAAATATATGGCTTTAGAGGTGCTTGCTTCTCCATAAGGAATATTCATTTGGTGGGCTCCTACATGCAAAATAATAAATCTGTACTCCATCCTGGATTTCCCACTGTAAGCTATAAAAGAAGCTGTCATTTCCTATTGTCTAAACAATTTACAGCTGCCTTAAAGAGGGTGTCTCTCAGCAATCTTGACATCTCGACTTGATCATAAATTCACAGCTATTGTTCAAGGAAATGCTTTTCCTTTTAGATAAACACATGAATGAAAAGTTCCCCACGTCAGAGTACCAAGGGAAGGTGGCTGTATTCTGCATGGGTGCCTGAATAGCAGGGCTCTGCAGTATTGGCAAGGCAGGGTCATGGTTGTCTTCACCTCGTGTTGCCCACTGCAGGGGCAATTGAAAGAATGCTGCTTTTACCAGCAAGTATTTTATTATTAGCTTGTATTACTTTAAGAAACTCTCCGCAGTAGAATTGTAATCTGGTAAACCTGGAGCCCATGAAATGAGATTTTCAGTTCTGTGAGTTAGCAATAGGTATGATACATTAAAGCAGATTTACTCCCCACATGAGGGAGATTTTTATGAGAAATCTGATAAATTAACCACAAAGATTTCTGGTACAGAGCACAGCTTGCCTGCTGACCCACTATCCTCACTTCACTTTTTCATCTGCTTGCTGTGTTTGAGTGCTCCACAAATAAAATTATCCACAACATTATGTATACTTTTATGCAGTGGAAAGACCAGGGAATTTCTTCTTGAAGAAGATGTGGGAGGTCGTAAGAAGGTTAAACTGCAAGGATTTGTTCATGGTACTCTTTCCAGAGGCAGAGATTGGGTCTGTTCATTACTCTGACACCAGGAACATCCGATGAGACTGGGATTCTTGCCACTGGTTGTGCAATTCATTCTGGGTCCTCAGCGCTTCTGCAAACCTGCACCCACCTTCCCAGGAATCCAGTCTGTGCAGAGAGGCAGCGAAGTGCCAGATGTGCCACCAAACTTAAGTTCTGGTGCAAGGAGCAAGTGCGCCCTTGCTCTGAAGCTGCAGCAAGTACCTTGGTGCAGTGTTGGCTGATGTGCTGTCAGGCATGGAGGTGTACACTCTGCTGCCAGGCCCCGCTCCATGCTGCTTGGTGCCGCAGCTGCATCTGGAATTGCCCCTTCCCTGCTGTGACTGCTGGGCATCAGGACTGGCACACAATGGGCTAGCCACAAACCCAGATGAGATGAGTGCATACACTTTGGGCAGTATAAAGGGTTAGTGACATCGGTGAACTTCTGCTCATCTTTCTAAAAACCTTTGTGCTTTTCAGATTCTACCATTTTGGCTTTCCTCTTTCCCTCACCTTTATTACAAATTTTCTCCTTTGTAACAGAAACTTTTCTTTGTCTTCTGGGGGTCTTGTTCTCTTCCCCAGGTTCACCTCCCCTGGTGTGTTAACAGATGAGTTCTCTGGCAGCACTGCTGCGGAGAGCTGGCCTCAACCCTGGGGATGAGGAGGTTCATGGAAAGGGTCAGTGTCTGACAGTCCGGTGTCAGGCCAAGTCCATTACTGCTGTATCTGCTGCCTGTGCAGCATGCCCCTGATCTTTGGTGTGATATTATCAAGACGTTGCTAGTGTTTACCTGTCAGACTGCTCAGCCCTGCAATCACCCTAAATAATAGGACAGGAAGAAAAAAGTGTCTGTTTTCTGTTATCTGTGCTGACACACGTGCCTGCAGGAAGGCTGCTATCCCCGCTGTGCTGACCGGAGCGATGGCAGGGCAGATCTTTGTGGAAATGCTCTGTGTGGGCATATAGCTTGTAGAGGAAACCCATGGAGCATTTCTGGCTGCACTGGGCCTCACGCAGTTCAAACCCATGTTTCTTATATACTTATATATAGAAAATATACTTAGAAATTCTATTTTTAAGAAAATTTCTCACAGCCTTGTGGGTGAGATTCACAGGTAGCGCAACAACAAATGCAGAAGGAAAGAAAATGGTGTAATATCAGCCACGCTGACAAATGTCACTGGAGATAGCTGGCATGTGACAGTTGAAAAGTTATGGAGGCAACTAGGCAGCAGGTCATGGAGAATCCTTGCAACCACTTCTATGTGAGACTGGAGGGGAGGAACAAGCTTTGCATGTTCGTGAGCTGGGTATGTAAGTACATGTAATTACTCCAGTTAGGTAGGTGTGTGTATGGCACTGACTCATAGCTAACTGGTGTAAGTCTTTGTATTTATATTCATTGGACATAACTGACTCCAGTTACATTTATTTATTCAAAGTTTTTAATGAGATATAATTGGAAAGGACATACAAAATCTGCATATTGATTTGACATTTAAGTATATGATTAAGTAAAAGCTGCTGAGGTCATCACTCGACTAAATTGGCTTAATGAATGTTGATTACACTGTACATGTTAATTTAATTTAGTGAGATCTTTGTCTTCTGAATTGGTTATCACCTTCTGTTCAATTATTGATTAGGATATGGGAAGATGCCAGTACTAGTTCTGTGTCTGAGTTGATAGGTCAGTGCATCCTGTATGCTGCATCACTAGCTTATCAGCATGCCTGTGAGCACCTAGTATGTGCCTTTTTCTGTGTCTGTCTTCCAGGACAGTCCTTTTGCTCTCTGCTGATGGCAAAACCCACTCCAGGACAAGGAGAGCCTAATGCAACGTTCAGATCCCCAGATTCTCACAGGAGCTGTCCATGTGTGTGCTTGTATGCTGCAGTAAATGACTGTATTACTGATGGGCATTTGTACAATTGTGAGACTAGTGTATAAGGAGATGCTTCTCTGATATTTTACTAAGTTTTCTGGCTTGCGGACTGGAAATCTGCCTATAGAAGTGAGTGACGAGGATAAAGTTGCCTTCACCACTAAAACACTGTAGAAAACTTAAGTCATGAAGAGAATGGTTGGTCTCAGCGTGTCCTCAGCTAGGCTTTATGGGCTGCTCTGCTCAGTGTTTTGGGATGATGAGGCTAGAGCTCTGCTGCTACTGGCTGACATGTGGCTCTGGTGTTTTGGGCAAGGTGGGTAGGAGAGCTCTTTATCCTTCCACCCCTCTCCATTCCTGTCCTATTATACAGGACATTCTGTCCCATTATAGTCCCTACCCTGTCACTCCATCCTGGGATGGATGGCAGAGGACCCCAGAAAGCCCACAGTCTCTCAGCTGTCATGCTGAAGAGAAGCCCCTGCCCACAGCACGAGCTTAGTGGATGGGGAGATGTGCTGTTGCCTTTGGAGGGAGCTGGTCCTGAGGGAGCCAGGTTCCATATGGAATGTTTCAGTGGCATATGCCATTAATCCTGTATGTTGAATTATTCAGCAGTTCAGAATAATGAATCATTGAACAAAGCCTGGCATTATGCAGCTCTCTAGTCCTTGGCTGCCTGGTGCAGCAAACACAGCCGATGTTCCCTGGGTAGGAGCACTGCAGCTTAGTGTGCGACTTTGCCAGGGCTGTGATCCTGGGGAACTGTCTTTCGGGCCATTTCTTGTGGTTGTATGAGCAGCACCTTCCATCTTGCTGCAAATAAGAACTTGGAGCTCAGTCAGCTGAGCTGCTCTGGCTCAATCTGCTCTTTTTTCACAAAATATAAGCTGCAACATAGAATCATAGATTCATTTGGGTTGGAAAAGACCTTTAAGATCAAGTCCAACCATTAACCTAGCACTGCCAAGTCCACCAATAAACCATGTCTCTAAGCATTCCTTTAAATACCCCCAGGGATGGTGACTGAACCACTTCCCGGGGCAGGGAAGAGCAAAGCGCTGGTGTAAGAGCAGGGCACAGCTTGCAGCCTGGCATCTGGGTGTTAGCACGTTCCTGCTGGAGCTCTCTCTGGACAACTGCATGGGTTGTGGTGGGTGCAGAACTTAGAGAGGTCATGGCTTTCTGCCAGGGGGATACCATTGCTCCCTGGTTGAGCTGGCAGAGCTTTGGTGCCCTTCCTGCATGCCCTGGCCTGTGAACCGCTGTGCCATGCCCTTGTTCCCTGTTGCTAGTGCTCCCTAAGGGCTGCTTTAATAGGTGGGGGGACTTGGCTGCCATTGCTCCTGGCCCTGCTCAGGACTCTTAAGTTGCTGTCACTCCAGAGGAGCAGCAAAAGGGATCATATCCCTGAAAAAGCCCTTTCTTTACTGCTAGGCTTGTAGCAGGAAGAAATACAAGCTGTTTTGTTACCTGGTGTAAGTCACTTTTGATAGGGCTGTTCTGATTTCAGTCTATCATGGATCTGGCCCTCTATGCTCATTGTTGTTCTCTGGAGTGAAAACAATTGTGCCCATCCTCGAAAGTCTAAGAAGAAATCTGCAGAAGAAAAGGTGGCTTATGATGCTGGGTTTTAAGAGTGTATTATTCTATGCTAGCAGGATCATATCTTAATTATTGTGATCATTTAAAATTTCTGTAGCTGTACTGTTCCTGAACTCAGAGAATTAGTGCCTGAACCCAAGCTCTGGTGTGACAGGCATGACCCTGTACAGAATATTACAGGAATCTTTATTGGAGGCGTAGAGGTAAATGACAAGATGGACAGGGAGGGAGGGAAGCCCTTGCTGCAGGGTCCCTGCAGCCCCTCCTGTGCCCCCAGGAATCAAACTGCCTCCCCAGGCTCCTTAACGGCTGTAAAGTACGAATGTCCTTCTGGGAGGAAGGCAGCAGGGATGCCTGAAGAGCAGTTGTTTGACAATTAAGAGGGAGACCTGAACTGTGTGCTGGGCTTTGTGTACCACAGCGATAGTTCAGTGTAAAAACCCAGATACATTAACATGCAAATAGAGGGTTTTTCTGGCAGCCCACTGACCAGGCTGTGTGCAGCTGGGTAATATCCTAGATGTGTAAAAACTGTAATCTGGATACCTCAGAGGAAAATTACCATCTACTTGTCCTCAAATCACAGACTCAGTAGGTCTGCTGACAACTGTACCTTATAAAGTTAAACACTACTTGGCCCCTGTTGGTCTGTCCCTCTTTCTTTCTTGTTCCTGCTCCCAACACTCCAAGTGGTTAACCTTCATCTTAAGAACTCCTTTCCTCACTTCCAGCTGAGGGCTTGACCTGTGGCTCCAGGTTAGGCTGGTAGGCACTGGGATGATGTGTGAGGCCGTGGCTGGCTGGGCAGCCACAGGGTGCCAGTCCTGCACATTCACAGGGCTTACACACAGCCTGCACACAGGAGCTGTGCACGCAGGGGGCTTGTTGCTGTTTGTGTTTCATGTAGGACCAAAAGAGTCAAAGTGCAATGGTGGGGACAATGGTTAAATTTAGGTTTTTACGCAAGTGAAAACTTTAAATCATCTCAGAAGACCATTATAGGATCAAAAGCAGTAAACATCTCTGCTTATTCATAGGAGAATAGATGAAAATGAATCTTCTAAACTCTGTTTAGAGCTGAGCAATATATTTTTTTTTCAGTTAATATTAGATGGGCTAACTTTCAAGGAAAAAAACAAAATCAAGCTGGATTTGGCGAGAAGCTGACCTCAAACGTGTGGAATTTCTTAAATGTCAAACTATTCTGCTTTGTTTGAAATTACTGGTTAAAAATTATTAACTTTGGCATTTTTTATAACAAGATTTTCTGTTTCAGAAATCGAAATATTTTAATATTTCTGTATTTTTTTCTTTTAATTTCAGTGGCATTTAAAAATTGTTTCAAATTCTGCTTAATGTCAGTCTAGGTGATTTCCAAATTCTTCAGCCCAACTCTCCAAAACTTCCATCATTTACCTGTTACCAATTTCTCAACATCAGTTTTTGTCAGTGTGAGAAATGTTGGAGCTCTCTGAGGTGCTTGAATCAGAATGTGAATAACACCAACCCTTGAACTTCTTGGGATGGATACTTTGACGTAATGTTAACTAATAGTCTCAGCAGCCACCAAAATCCTTGACCTTGGAGTCAAGGAACATGTACAAAATGAAGAGGGGGGGAAAAAAACCCAGCAAATGTAGGGCTACAATTCATAATAACTAACAAAATAGATTTAAGTCCCAGTGCAACCCATTTAATGAGCAAGTGAGCTAAAATACATTGCAGCTGAATTGCTGACTTTGTCTGTTCCCACAGAACTCATCAAACCTTTTTACGTAACGTTGCTGCAGCCATGCTTTCCAAAAGCTTTCCTCATTGTGCATTTCAGTTGATGTTTTAATGTATTTTAATAATTTTTCTTTTTTTTCCTTTCAATTTAAACAAGAAAAATTATGGTTCAGCAACGTAAATAGCTTAATAATGTGCAACTGAAATACCTCATTTCTTTTGAAGACTAGCTCTGGTGTTTCATGTTTTAGCAGTGCAATTTCATCCTGGAAAGAAAAAATACTGTTTGCCCCCAGCATTGAGAACCTGAGCAATAAGAAGCACTGTCAAAATGAAAACATTTAGCACAAAATTCCTTGGCAAGTCAATAAAAGCAGCCTCAGCCCGTATGAAAACTAATAGGTTTTTCTTTGGACTATTGCG
This sequence comes from Falco rusticolus, assembly GCF_015220075.1. Lineage (NCBI taxonomy): Eukaryota > Metazoa > Chordata > Aves > Falconiformes > Falconidae > Falco > Falco rusticolus. The sequence continues at coordinate 118,069,604 of NC_051189.1, forward strand.
TGGGAAACCTGTGGCTGTAGCTCTTTAGGAAGGATTTTCAAAGTGGCAGTTATACCTACTTAGTATTACTGCCTGATGCCCCCCAAAAGCTGGAGTTGAAGCAGTGGGTGCAGTGACGGGTGCTGGGTCACTCTGCTGCTCTTGAACACCTCTGACAGCACTTCTGTGCTACTGGCGGTGGCTGGGACTAGTACACAGTTTCTTAATCACTTTCTGGCAAACACTGTTAAGCCTCATTAATGTAAATTAACAGATGATCTATTTTTCCAGAGTCTCAGTCCCATCACATGAACTTACATTATACAGCAACTTTAGAAAAATCAATTTTTAGTCCTTACTACAAATTGATTTATGGCTTTTGCTGCTTGGAGCTGACAAGGCCCGCTCAGCCCTGAAGAGCCAGGCTGCACGTTCCTCCTCGCTGCCTTGTCCACTGCTGGGATGGGAGGTGAAACTGACACTAGGAACATGTCTCTAAAAAATAAAATAAAATCAGTCTTGATGCTACTTTTTGAAAAGCTGTGCAAAGTCTTTAGTACAGAAGAAAGATAAGTATTTGTAGTGACCATCTTTGAGTGCTTTGCACTCACTTCTTTGAAGTGTTACAGTAAAACTGTACACATTGGTGAGTCGCTTGGTGATGTCCCAGCATCGCCTGTCGATTGCTGCCGAGGGGCTCAGTTAAAGGTTTCTGCCCCTGGTGAGTGTTGGAGCTAAAGTATCCCAGGGGAGAGGGCAGGGACAGAGATCTGGCAGTCAAATACAGACCAGTGCCTCTATCTGAGTTGATAAGGAGAGGTGTCATGGGCATATAAGAAGAAACTTTCTGATTCGACCCTTCCCCCCGCATTGGGGCAGACACCGGGAGACCCCAGAGCCCTCAGCATCTGCTCAGTTCAGCCAACCTGCTGCTGACAACAGGCGTGTCTCCGCAGCTCTCTGAATGTGCAGGCAGATGAGGTGTATGTGAGCACTGATTGCAGGGCGGTATGAAAGCTGCTAGCTTGGGTGGGCTCTAGTTGGGCTGTAGCTTGGGTTGAGCTGGGTGTTAGCAAGGGTTTCTGCTCTTAAAATCTAAGGATTGTTGAATACCACAATGAGTTTTTGCTCAATTTGTCTCCCTTTGGAGGGGTAGCCACAGAATCATGCTGAAGCTGGTGAGAGCAGAAGGGATGAACTTCACATGGAAAGCCTCAGCAGAGTGATGGCTTCTGAATTCGTCCCTTGATGCCTCATGGTTATCTCAGGGACAAGAACGTTAAAGGGTGGGGCTGGAAATTGTAATAATTTTACTTTAAAATGGCATAGTCTCCTGGGTCCTGACCAAGTAATTACGTTTCAAACTTGAAATGAAATGTCTTTCTTGAAATGAGAATTTAAATGAATTAGCTGCATCTATCAGCAGGTGCTGAAGGGGATATTTTAATTTAAAAGCTACGTATAATCCTGGCTTGGCACATAGAGCTTAATTACAGTCAGTTTTAACAATAAACAAAAACATAAGGGGAGAGCAGAGCCTGGCCTAGGCAGCTCTGGGATTTAAATTTTTTACAAGTATTAAAATTGCTTTCTAATTAATTTACTCTGACTTAATGGTATGCCCGTTGAAGGAAGTTAGTTAGCCTGATCCCTTAGCAGAATTGTCATTTAACATTTAAATTTGAGACCTGCAGTTAAGAGCTCAGCCTGTGAGGATGCAGAGCTCGCTGCTCTTGAGGTGGCTGTCCCGGTGCTGTTTTGGGGGTGTGCAGCTTGGCTTTTCTGTGGTGAGGGGTGGCAGGCTGCCTGGGAACAGGGTCCTCGGACTGGGTGCTGGGCAGGATGGGGTCTGGGTCTGATGGTGCCCAGAGAATCTGGAAATGGCTCCTTCTGCGATGGTGCTGCCCTGCTGGGTGGAGTGACAGGGCTGGTGGGAGTCTGCGTAAAAGTAAGTGTATTGGAATATTGTCAATGCTTTTAAATGTACTGTAGCTCTAAACAAAAGGGGTGAAGATTATACCTCCAGTGAAAAACTGGTAAGAACAATTTCATTTTTCTACAACTAATATGAAATTATTGGAGAAATACAATGGAACTTCCCAGAGAGAAAAAGAGCTCTCTTAGCTGATCATGAGGTTGTATGTTAAGCCTGGTAATTTTTCATCCAATATTTACTTAGCAGCCTAAAATGTTTTTGTCATGTTTTGAAAACAACATCATTAGCTGTGTTGTGTGTCTCATTAACAGAGTTCATGCACTGGAGTTTACCAGTCATTGCAGAGTTAGCATGTAGCTTAGAGCATGGACTATGATGTGAAGACAGATGTGTATCTCAGGCCTGATTATAAGCTGTAGCTGGCAAGACAGGGTGTGATTTAATGAAGTTTTGATACAGCTCATCAGATACTGAAATGGGAAGATGCAATATTAATTTAGAAATGCATTATCATTTCAATTGTAGTCATTCTGAAGAGTATTAATAACAGGGGAGCTTGTGGCAGTTTGGAAAGATGATGTATTATTCTAAAGGCAAAAATATTCTTCAGAATTGTTTCATTTGACACCTAAACATCTAGTATATTCCTACTATCACTGTGTAATCAATTTTTTTTGCTGTATCTTCCATGCTTACAAAACATCACTTGAGGCATTTCATGTGCTATACTGGAGGCTTCTGAAGTGGGTAGGCAGGACAAGCTTTAAAACAGTAGGTGGACAACTTTCATCTTTTAATCCTCAATTCTTCTGTGGATTTAAATGACTTGAAATTCTCTTTGACAGCAGGACCTCCTTTTGCTGTCAGAAGCGAAAGGTGCAAATGCAGTCTAAAACTTGTTCCATCTGTGTCAGATTATGACATTTAAAACAGATAGTACTGACCACCATTACTCTGAAAACTTTGATCCTTTTTACGCTAAAGTTAGAGCACCTTGGGAAAAACGAATGGCATCCCGTTCTCTTAGGCAGCAGTGTAATTCTTGTCTACATCAGAGTAGCATCTCTGAAAGAAGATGTAGAAAGCAGATACTGTGCTTTTTCTGACTCCGGGTGCAATTTAATAGAGAACCCTGCACTGGGTTCATGAATTGAACAAACAAATTGTTATTTGGTGATGGTATGAAGCCACAGTCATTTTTACCATGACATTTGTTCAGGTTATAGCCCCACTGTAAGTGCAGAGCCTGAATTCTTCATGTTGTGCAAGTGGTAAGTTTAGCCTCTAAAGTCAGTACTAGCTGGCAGGAAGGGATGGATGTGCTTTCCCTTAAGAAGTGTATTCGGGGATGTCCTTGCTGCTGTGTCTGCCCTGTAGGATCTCCCTGTTTCTCAGCTTTCTGAGGTGAGATGAAAATGAATGTTCTGGAAAATAGACTTACATGCCCTGAACTTTGTATTGTATGGTTGAAGCATGAAAACAAATGTTAAAATGGATTCCCAGTCTATCACAAGTAGAAATCCTGTAATCCTGCATTTGAATTATATCCCACTGCAATGTGGGTATGTGACCAAGTCTATTGGTGTCATCTGTTCCTTCTCCCTCTCCCACCCATCCCAGAGGAGCAGCTCCTGAGCCTGTGAAGGACCTGGGGGGTTTGCTGTGTGCCTTGGGGCTGTAAGCAAGGCATATTTGCATCCTTTTAATGCTCTGCTAAAATAGGCAGGCTCCCTCTGAAACCACTGCTCATAACTTGAGCAAGCTCCAGCCTGAATAACCACTTAATTAACATAGTCTCCTGGCAATGGTGCGCAAGCAGATTTCCTATCTAAAAGCAGAATCAAGGCAATATTTTGTGTCTATTCTTAGTCACATCCATTTAATCTGTAGATACTTGAAATCCTCAAATGAGTTGACTGCAGGACAGCTCCTTTCTAATGCTTTACAGTGAATTCCAGCCTGCTGCATTCCCATGCCATGTCGCCAAGATGCATGGCTGGATCCTGGACTGTTCCTGAGCTGACCTGGTGAGGGAAGGGATCAGGGAAACTGTCCTAGCAGCTGCAGTAGCTCTCCCAGTCAGGCCCTGCCTTCCTGAAGCAGATGGGATTCTCAAATGGCTACAGTGAGTATCAAACCCAGATGTCGTCTACTGTCTCCAGCCCAGTCCTTGAGATATCTTTCTGGCAGTGTCCCAGGAAGTTTTTGTAGGCTTTCTCCTAGTCTCTGGACTTCAGCTGTTCTGCATGACTTTAAACCTGTTACTACTACCTAGCTGGATGCTTGGCAGATCTGCTGGGCTCCAGCTGTTCAGACTGCAGTGCTTTCCATAACTTTCCTGACACAGGCAGCAAAACAACTTTGGCTAGTTTCTCACAGCCTGTGGGGCCTGTCCTTTCCCCAGGAAGGTTTATAGAGCCGGCTGGATTTTTTAGTAAAATGCAGAGCTGGTGAGGACAGGCAGGTGATCGATGAACAGTGATCTTCAGATGTGCAAGCAGAAGTGAATCATCTCAGCAGCGAGTGGCCAGCTGTATGTGATGCAGGTCCATTTGTTTAGCAGCATACTCAGTTTTAGAAGTGTGTTCTCTGATGCCTGCTGGAATAGAACTGAGCTTTTCTTGGGGAAGTGTGAGCCTGCTTTTGCAAACAAGATTAGTCCTTGCTGACAAGTGCAGTTTTTAGTGGCCTTATGGAAATACCATCTAGTGATTTGTTGGTACTTCTGAGCCACTGTTGCGGCTCAGCTTCACTACTTTCCCCAATGACTGGCATAGTGGGCACTGGTGATGACAGTTTTTTGGGCTCCAAAATACAGGCATTTAAAATATCTGTGAGTCTGTCCTCAGTTCAAAGTGATTGTGGAGGAATAAGTAACCTCTGGTGGTTGGAATGCTTCAGGTTTTAGGTAGGAAGCCAGTTGAAATGTGATTATGGCTGGTAGATCTGACACTGCCTGTTCCAGTTCTAACTAAGAAACTTTTGATGGTTTTGTGCAAAAGTTCACAGAGGAAACAGCTAGAGATATATATCCTTGCCTCTATCATCTCATTGAATGAGAAGAGTACCAGTTGATTACAAGTGGCCAGATGCTCTGCCAGCAGACACCTCTTCCTTTCATCCTTCCTCAACGATGAAAATACACCATAAGCAAGGATTTGTGTATATATATGAAAAAAATAGCCAAGAATGAGTAAAGACAAATCTGCCACTTCAAATAACAACTCTAATTTAAGGAAATATTTCTGTAATGGAGATATTTGGAAAAATAATTTCCTCAGTACTTCCCTTGCTTGGTCCCAAACTAGGGCACAAAAGTGTGCCCAATCTCAGCTTTTACAGCAATTTTCTCTGCTGGGGAATGTGTTATAGCTGTCATCTGAGTTATGCTTTGACCCTTACTTGTATTTCAAATCTTTTGTATATTTGGCTGACCAGAGTAGAAATACTGGAGCTTGACTGTGCTATAATGGCCAATTACGCAGTGCTGTGCCCTAAGAGGCACTGTAGGACACGATGGCCTCAGGGACAGGCTGCATCTTAGCTTTTGGCATGTTCTTATTGAATAAAATCTATAAAAATAAATCCTTGCATTAGACTGCTAGTTTCACAAGAATTTAAATCAACAAAGGCCTTAGCTACCCCTCCAGTGCTCACTGCTCTTGCCATGTGATGGGGAAAGATAAATAATGAGGCAATATTTTACTCTTCAGGCTCTGCCATTGGCAAATGCTTCTAAATGTGTTCTGTGAATTTATGATGCTGGTGGCAGTCTTCCATGGCAATCCTTGTAATTAATCACTCAGTTTAACAACGAGGAACATTTCATTGGTCTGATTAGAACCAGGTGAAGTGATTAGCACAATTAATCAGGTGCAGGGAAGGTCTGGGGTGGAATTCAGGCAGAGAAACTTTTGTTTGAAGCCCAGCTGTTTGCTGTTCTTAGGTGTAAAAACACCCTCTGCATGATGTGCTTGGTATGTGCTGCCACAAGGCTGTTTGGCTGGACTGCTGGGGGCTGTCCTCTGGGCCAGCTGTTGAGGGGGAGTCCCAGTGATGGAGACCAGGTTACAACAAAGTGGACCTGTCAAAAAAAGATCCCAAATATGAAGCCAGGTCCATCAATTTTGGAATATGACATGGCTAAGCAACTCATGTGAGCTACTCACAAATATCTGTGTGCGTTTCCACATACCCATGGGGAAGCCACAGAAAGTTCCACAAGTCCCAAAATACTTCCCAAAAGTGTATTCACTAAAGATACTTTTTCTATTTTGCTGTTCGTATTGGCTTTCGACTGCCTACTGTTTGACTAGGAAGACTTAATGCTGCTAGTGAATATTTTCTGTGGATCAATTCCCAGTAGTAGTTCTGAACAACCGTAAAGAAGCTGGTTGTACCAGTCCCTTCAGTGCCAGCGGGGTGTGACAGTCCCTGTCATGCAGCTGTGCAGTCAGTACCTGAGCTTTCTGTTCTCTCCTCACCATAGGAATTTATCCTGTAGCTACACAATGCATGTATAGTTTTTTAAATTGCAGCTTAAGGCCCATTTCTGTATCACACATACACTCACGTTCAGGTTTTTAGTAGTTGTAGTCATTGTGTTATAATTGGATAGCCTTGGGGAAATCACTGTCAGAATTGATAGGCTCCTAGCAATTTTTTTTTTGTATCTATTGGTGAATTACCATGTACATTCTTTAGATGTTCATGTATTTATACATTCCCATAGCGCTGCATTTCCTTTGGAGAAATGTACTGATAAATTAGCATCGCAAGCAATGGAAAAGGACAGATTTCCTTTAAACAAGGTGAAGTGTTCAGCCTTCAGAATTGCAGAAAAGTATGATAGAACAACTTGGAAACAATGAGAAATACCTTGAACCGTACTTATTCTCTTACCCTGTGTCATCATGCAGACTTTTTACATGTTCACCAACTAGCACCACTGCTACCAACACACACTTGGGAACATCTGGAGACCTCTTCCCATCTTATGTGTTCAGTGTTTCCCAAAGGCAGCGGGCGAGCACGTGCCTGTGCGGAGTGTAATAGCACAAACATCAGTTTCTCAGGCTGCAGTTTCATTACTAATGCTTTCACTTCATACTAGCAGCTACTGGTTGTTACTGGTCACCCTTGGTTAAGAGAGAGGCTCTCCTGCGGAGTTGTGGTGGCTTTGTCACCAAATTACAAAGGAGACTTCAGACATGGATGGGGCGATTCATCCAGATTAAGGCAGGGAACATGCTTTCCTGGTATGCCAGATCACTTTCTGAATCCCAAGGCAGCATGTGTACTCCAGCAAAGTTCAGCGTCTCCTTTGCTTAAATGGTCCAGTGTCAGCAGGGATGTAGGAGAGAGCTCCCTCTCCCTTTAAGTTGACTGCTCAGATTCCTTGTTTACTCAGTGTATTTGCCTTTTCCAAAGGTAAGGCCAACCATTAATTTAGTAATTTGTGGGCCCAGCAGACTCGGAAGCTTTCAAAGGTTATTGCTTACACAGCCTCGTCTCCCAATCCTCTGGGACATGCTACGTGAAATGGTGGAAATGGTGCGTGATGAGGGAATGCCCTTTGGAAAAGGTTAAGCCTGCTGCCAGTTTATCACACGGCCCTGCAAGCAGTGAAGAGGGCCTGTGGGAAATCAGACGGAAGCAGGCGTGCTCTGCTGATCAGCGCGAGCCTTGCTGGCCTGCGTTCGCCTGCGACGCGGGGAGTTGTGCGTGCAGAATCAGGATGAGCCCTGTCTGCACTGGCGGGCTGGCTGTCCTGCTCTGCCAGAGCAGCCTGGGCAGCCACTGCAGCTGGGCCACTTTGGCTCCTTCTTAGTCTCTTGGCATGATGATGCAGAATCCCCTCCTGCAATGTTGTTGTGGTAGAAACTTCTCTAGCCCTGCTAACACAAAATGCATTTGTACTTACTTTAGTTCTGGCCTATTAGTAAACAACAAGCTAAACATTTTTTTATGTTGCCAGGGCCTATGCTTAATTTCATGGGGCTTGTTTTCTGCAATACGTATAATTCTGCATTTGGAAGGGAAAGCAGGGCACAACCATGGTCCGGATGACTGGAAGGAACGAGAACAGAAGCCAGTTTTTAATTATTAATGGTTTATACCATACCATTTTAAACCTAAACTTCTGTGTGTGCTGTGCTGTGCTGGGAGGTGTTAACTGGGGTTTGTTAGCCCTTTTGTTTGTGCAAGCTCCTTTGGCTTCGGATGGGGAAGCAGCCTCATGGGATTGCTTGGTTCTTTGATTCCATCTGTGAGTTGGCAAGATGTTGCAGACGGCTCCATGAGTTTTCTAGCTCACTCTTCATTACAGCACAAGGTGGTAAAATATTTTTTGCTACTACCAGCCGAGTGGAGGGGAAGCCCCTAGTGAGTCAGCCCTGCCGGCAGGGCAGTGTGAAGCCCGTGGGCTCTCCTTCCTCCCCCCAGCACTGGGCTGCTCAGTGAGGAGGTTCGCTTTAAAGGGCAGAACTCACAAACTGCTACTTTTATGGTTAGACAAAGGTTTACTTTGCAGGTAGTTTATCATGTTTGGCCTTTTTAATATTTTCATTATTGCTAGCCCCAAGTGCCTCAATTATGCCAGAATTGTGATTCCGTTTTTATGAGGTATTCTGGATTACTTCTATTTGTTACTGTTTTTGTGCAGTGAAGTTGCAATTTGTTTTCCTTCTAACCAAGAGAACAGAGACACTCACAGTCAACTGTCACAAGAAGCAGGAATCTAAGCCGGAGAGCCAAGAATTTGCAGCCTCGTAAATGGAAGATAAGCTGAGTTGTGTTGCTTGTATTCCTGCCCTTGGGTGAGCTGCTTCTGTAATAGGATATTCTGCAGGTTCCTTCTCTACAGCTTGCATTGGAAGGGAGCATTCATGCAGTTTTTTCAGCTCCATTAAATAGCACAGCTGCCCAAGCAGCTAAATGGATGAGGCTAATGAACATGTGCACAAGCTTGATGGTTCAGGAACTAAATTGCCTGGGAGCAAGCAAAACAGAATTAGGCAAGTAAAGAACCTGATTGTTTTTCAAGTGATAAGATTGGCATGAATTACAGGAGGCATTAGAAATTTGGAAGATATGTAGATTTAAATGGATACATTTGTTTCAATTAAATAAAGAGGAGGGAGTAAAATGCCTGTTCAGAAGTATCATAGGCTGAGGCTTCCATCTTACTTACTCTGATTCCTCAGCTAAAGAATTAACGTGTCTGCATTTGGGGATTAAGAATTTTCTTTTTGTTGTGGGGGACCTCACCCAAAACAGAGTGAGGGCAGAACAGCTCATTGGGAGCCAGAATAAGGCTGATCAGTCAGTATTTTGCAGATGTGGGCTTCAGAGTGCCAGCAGCAGAGCTAGCTCACTTCTTGGTGATGCATTTTAATGTAGATCTCGAGTTAGCTGCCTCTTCCAGATGAGCTGGTGCCAAGGTCCAGCTTTGAAGTGGCCTTTGGTTCAGCTCAGATGTAGAGTTTTTTTGGAGGACCTGAGTACCCAGCACCTCTGTGAGGTGAATGCAGGTGCTGCAGGGAATGGTCCTGTGGCTGCAAACCCCAGCGTGCTGGTTATAGCTGCCCTCCCATCCTCGGTGTGTCCAGAAGGGAAGGGATGGCAAATGTGACACAGAAAACCTTACCCTTCTGATACAGTTGTTTTTCAGTAAATCTAAACCTTCTTTTCCTGTGAGGTCTGGTTTCTTCTCTGTGAAGTTTTGTTTGGTTTTTAAACCAAAATTTTAATTGGAAGTTTTATCAGGTTTGTTTCTAAAGCTGGTATTGCTTTTTTCAATTACAAGTGTTCTTCCTGCAGCCTTTGGAAAACACAATATTTCTGTGAAGATTTTGGAAAGTATCTCAAAGCAAATTTTTATTAAAGCTGTAAGAACTGAAACATGTGAAAAGTGTGCTGTTACAGGCAGTGTCCCAAAGTAATCTATTTTTATGAAAAATGCGAACGTGTTCATTTACACCCATTGCCCTCTGGGGCACAGACCACGCTTGGAGGGAAGGATGTTACCACTGGTTTTGACAGACAGACAAGAGACTCTAACCCCAAATTTCCCTTCCTTATATTCCATCTTAAAGCTCCTGACGTTTCCTGTCAGCCACCGTCCCGTGACGATTGCCTTGCAGAATGTAAATGCAGTGCTTTCACAGCCCCAGAGCCCTTTAGAAAAATCTACTGTCAGATTCATACAGCCGCTGCTTGGTAGCTTCCTTCCCATTCAGGTCTCAAGATTACTGTGGCATTGATTGAACAGGAGATTCATGGAGGGAAATTAAGCCTCCAGAAGATACAATAATTTAAATAATTGGCTATTTTTTTTTTTTTGTGTATGTGAGAACATGAGAAACACAGAGTGTTCATTCACCGTAAATTCCTCCAGGACTGCGTTACAGAAGCAGAGGAATTCTTATGAAACAAAGATTCTATTTTCATGCAAATATCCCTCAGTAATAAAATACCCAGGGAATAAAAATGACAGGAAAATGTATGATCTACAAGCAGAATTGTTTCCAAAGCAGTGTATTTGCCACGAAGCCTCAATAGCTTTTTATACTGTAGGCCATGTTAGCAACAATGCGTGGCGCAAGATTTGGCTTTGTGTGAGCAGCGGTGATGGAGAAAGTGACTGATTTTGCTGCTCACGCTGCTTTTTAACTGCAGTTTCTGTGCAAAGTGCTCTTCTCCAGCCATGTATTGAGACTAGGAGAAGTCTTCCCCTTGTGCAAGGCAGGAGGAGAGAATGGCTCTTGGGGAGCACCTGGAAGGAGGCCAAAAGCCCCAGTCCCAGTTTTGAGTGTTGTCCAAACCCAAAGTATTGGAGATTCACTCACAGTTGCCCTTTAGGGCCGTGGTACAAGTGCGAATGTAGGCTGTACTTCAAACAGCTTTACCCTGTTACTTGGGTCTGTGAAGAGGAAAATCGCTCCTGTGTGTTGTATGTGTTTAGCACTGACTTGGACTACCCTTTGTCAGCAGTAATTAGTCAGAAGGATTACTGATTCCGTCTCACCATCACAGCCCCAGATACGTGCCAGCACAATTTTGAGGCCAGGACATTACCCTCTCCCTTATTTTTTCCATTTTATACGTATTAATGAATATATGCAGCTGCAAATAACAGGAATGCAATCCATGTTCAGCAATCTCCCTTGACTTTTATACTGTGTTTCAAGATGATCTGTTGAAGGCCGTTCCCTTCTCTCTAGGCAGCTGACAAATGGCTGGAGTATGAAGCATTCCCTGCTGCCTAAGCTAATGATTGCTTTCCAAATGGCATATGTATCGGGGGGGGGCGTGGGAGGCAGCACGCTGCGGGAGAAGGGGAATAATCACAGTAAACTCCCATCTTACCAAGTGCTGTGGGTATGTATCATTTTTATTGTAGATAAGATGAATAGATTCTGTGGTGGTTTTTGTTCTGTTTCAGTGGAAGAAGGTTGAAGTTGCGGGTGTATTTCAAACTGTTTGGGTAATCTGGGGCTAATAAACCTTGTTGGAGTTGAGGAAAGCTTCAAAAGGCCACTCCTCCAGCTAGCTGATGAGGCAGGGATTTCTGAAGCCCGAAGCATGGCTGCATTAGCCAGGACATGAACAGAACAAGGATTGCTGCTTCTTGGTTTCTTTCCTTTGTTCATTGCTGTGCAAGGAAAGCCTTTGATTAGAGTTCCTGTGCTATAACAGACGTGCAATAACTGTGCTCACCTCTTCGCCGCCTTCATCAGGAATGAGACTACCCGAAACTGGGCCAGTTCACAGTCATCTCCAGCCTGTATGTTTTATGTTTTTGCTGCTATCTCGTGCTCAGTGTCAAGCACAATTCAATAGATTTAAAATCCTTTTCTAATAGGGATGCATTCCAAATGAATATTTCTTTTGTCCACATTTTTATTTCTAGGGGGGGAAAAAAGTAGGTTTTTTGGTGTTGACTTTCCTGCTTTGCTTGCTTGAATAAACAGAACCACTTCATACAGAATATTATAAGAAACAGTTTGCCCTAACTTTTGCCAAGCGGAAAGTTTTTGATGGTTAAATTTGAAGTTTTCCTTCTATTTAAAATAATTTTAAATTATTATGTCAAAGCAAAAATCTTTTGTTCAGAAATACTTTGATTTTCAAAGCTGTTAATGAATTCCTGATTTCTTCATTCGTCGAGATCGAGGTGTAAGGACTTGGGAAGGCAGCCAGCTGGAGGCGTGCAGGGCAGGATCAGTCTGTCCTGCCTGTAGAGCTGTCAGACCCAGTGGTTTCCCCGCCACTCACTCCTGCACGCTGCAGGTGGAGTCTCTCCATCCGTTCCCTTTGGTTATTGCAGGTCTGTTGCCTGGCCTGCTGGGTATAATGGCAGGCTGTTGCAACATTAACCAGGGTTTTTTCAGCTGTATCTTGGGCCTTATGAGCATGGTTTTAAACATTAGATGAAACCAAATTAATCAATGTATAAATTAATTACCAAAAATGACTTAGCCTCAGAGGCTGAAGCAGAGATGTGTGAGAGAGAAACCTAAATGCCAAAATTAAAATCTCGATTAAATTTTACAAATAATGGATAATTACAGAGCTTTTTTCTTTTTTTTATGTTCATATTAAATTGTAAGAAATTATTAGATATTTAACTGACATTTATCCAGATAGCCCACAGCAAGTTAGGTAGCAGTTACATGCTGTAATAAATGTCAGCATTTAAAAATTAATTGCTATGCTATCTAACTTGCTGTGGGCTGTCTCGTTAAATATTAATGGAATGTCTAAAAATATGTTATGAGCTGAAAGGATTATTTGGATATGGGATGGCGGAGTTAAGGCCTAGAGGGGGAAAGCTGTGTTTGAGCTTCATCAGTTCATCGGGATCGCATCCTGGGGAGGCAGCTCCCAGTGCATGTGCAATCTCCAACAGGAATGGGTTTCTTGGAGAGACAGCGTGTGTGCAGAGAGCCTTGCTGCTCTTGGAAGCAGGGGGCCTGGCAGTGTCTGCTAGAAGTGCATCCTTCAGCTCCTTTGATAAGGCATTAAAAGAAACCAGTCCTTGCAGAGATTGATCAGCTTTTCAGCAAGGAAGTGGATTCCCCCTCCATTCCTGAGGAGGAACAGGAGCTGTGGAGTGCCACAGAGCAGTTAGCACCGACAGCAGCTCTGCCCCCCTTTCTAAAGCTACTGTGGTTTTGGTGAATGCAAGCAATGGGATTCTGAGGAAGGAAATACCAAAAAATTAGAAGTTAAGACCTGGTTCTGCCTGTTGTGTACCCACTTCAAGAACTTAAGAAGAAAACTAAGTATTACACGTCTCCCCAAATGCCATTTCACATCCCTTGCGCATGCCTGTCTTCAGGGTGGGACCTGCCCTGGTGCTCAGGCTAGGGAGGAGGTTGGGGGAAGGTGGTCTGAGTGTGGCCCTTGCTGTTCCCTTCCATGTGGCGATAATACACGGTGAGGAAGGATAGATGAGCTAGGGAAGTCCTGTCCAGCAAGAGTACTTGTATTTATTATTCATTTTGAGCAATGTGTGCCAAGTGCTTTGCAGAGAATACACATCTAAGCATGGTAGGTGTTTAAAAAGCAGTGCAAGCATTGGGAGGGAAAAGTATTTTGCAGCTCAGTGACAGAAACTGAAACCGAAAGGATATTTTTGTTCTAACTGAATCTCCCCCTATGAATAATGCATGCTAGTCTCCCAGAAACACAGTGCAATCAGAAATATACTGTGTCCATGACAAACACAGTGCACATTACTGTAATAGAGCTTAAAGACCATTCCCATTGACTCTTACTATTTAAAGCTAAGAAATGTACAGTGTGTTTTCCCAGTCAGTCACCACTTTAGCTCTAATGCTTTGCTATTCCCCGTACGCTAATAAAGTGTTTAGAGTGAGCGAGAGCTTTTGCACATAGTGGAAAGGATGCATGCTCTGACTGTGGGATGGGTTATTCCTGTGGCTGAAATGTTTGGAGCAAGTACAGATGCCTCGTGGGGTTTCCCTGGCGAACTCCTCTGCAGCAGGGTTATTGACATAGCTAATTAACTCAGCAGCCAAAGAAATCCCTGTCCCCCAGTCCCACCCACTCAGCCAGGCCGACAATGTGAGGGTCTCTCCCCAGAAGAGGACCCCGTGTGTTCAGGTGCTGTTTGCTGCAGGGCAAGTGCCACAATCCAGGCAGGGGTGAGCCATGGGCTACATGGGTCTTCTTCTGCCTCCAGTTTGCATCTCTTGTTTTTTTCAGCCTCTGACACAAAATACACCATGATGTGGATTTTGTCAGCTAAAGTGTGTGAATCAGGTCTGCATGGATTTTTGAGAGGTGCCATCTCTGAAACAGAAATGGTGAGATTTCTGCAGGAATACTTGCATGGATCCTCTGCCTGCCTTGTGCTGGAGAAGACAGTGTGTATCCTCCTGCACAACTTCTGTCTTTCCCAGCCTCGATCTGTTCCCGGTATGCTCTGAAATACCCATATGAAGCAGAATATCCTCTGTAAATGCTGAATCTGGCATGATGCTTGTCCAGCAGGCTGACTTTTTGATTCAACGGAAGATGACAGAGAATTGAATTTAAGATGCTTTGGAGGGATTCCCACTTCCTTTCCCCTAAGCAGGCCAAGGAATGAGATTTCATTCATCATGTACTCAGTTCAAAGCACCATTTACTGCTGAAGGATTGAGCAAATATAATTTAAGGTTCTACTGTGCATGTGACAGATTTAATTAGTGTACATGGGAGCTCAAGGTTGTTCAAAAAGTATTTGTTTGCATAAAAATGGGCTATGTCTGCAATTTAAACTAAACTACTGCAGTTATGAAGAATTTAATGAGTTGTTGCGTAATGTTCTTTATAAACACCATCCTAGATGGGAAATTGTATTAGGAAATAAAAAGTAGGTTAGTAAATGCAACCAAATCCAGCCTTCCATATCCTCTTGCTTACAGTGGCTATAATTTGTTGTAAATGCCATTCAGTTAATCTGAATGGGAATCATGTGTCTGCAGTGGTTGTCAGAAGAGCTGGAGTGAAAATCCCTCATGCTTATTATCTCATTTCTGCATTAGCTGGAGCATCGCTCCTGTAGCCGGCTGTGATACGGCAGTGCGGGACTGGGACGGGCGGCCAAGGTACCAGCTCAGATGCCCACTGCAGGGTCGTGGCTGGTTCCTTCAGCTCTGCATTCGTGTGGCTTTCAGAAAATCCTTGCAGACAACCTGTTGTGTTATGGGTCTAGAGAGAGCTTGTCCTAAAACTCCACAACTTTTGTGTGGAATTGTCAGAAAATTATTGATCTGTCAGCTGAGATGCTGATGCAAAGATAGGAGCTAGAGTTTTGTGGTTGTCTTTTAGAAGTCTGTTTACTACAATCAAACATTGTATGTTAATTGGAAAAACTGCTGGCAGCCTGATTATTACATGACAGTGAAGCTGGTGAGGATTCAGATTGGAGTGAAATGTGATGACACAGCAGTTTTATCTGAGGAAAAAAGAAAATGGCTCGAAAAGCAGTGACCCGGCTGCTAACCACGTGGGGAAAGCAAATCTAAGCACGCATGTTCATAGGAAGGTGTGTATGGAAAGAATGAGCAACACTCCACATCTCCTCAAGTACAGGGACCTTTGGGTATTGATTAAAGCTGATATGATTTAGCAGGCAGATGACTTTCTTCCCTTTCTCTTTGGGTTTCTGCTCAGTTATATAGCAGGTCAGAGCTCAGCCTGTGTGCAGTGTACTTTGGCAGCGAGCATTTCTGAGGGGCACTGCTCTGCATGAGGCTCTGCAGCATCCCTGAGCTGTGGCAGGTCACTTTAAATATAAAGGGCACCTAAGCAATCCAGTGCTGGAAGCCGAGCATCCATGCTCAGAGAAAGTCTTTCACAGTCTGAAGCAGGAAAACAAAGATGAGGCAAAGGAAGGATTCTGTTCCTTTCCTATTTAGTGCTGTGCAGAGAGCACCCAGCCTGGCTCCCCTCAGCGGGGTGCTGCGTGCTGGGCTGGGAACACAGAGCTCCCTAAAGACTCTGCATAGTGTCACTGTAAACTTGTGCCTGGTGCAACTTGAATCATAAGGATTATGTTCCTTATTCAATTCCTTCAGCAAACATACCAGTTACTTATTAGGAGGGAGACTAGAGCACTGCGTATTTGGCTTTTTTCACCTGCTGTCCAGCAGCCTGGGATCATTAGGACGCTGTTTCAGAGCCGTTAGTGCTACTGGCAGGCATGGGAGGAAGCACCATTCAAACAAATAGCGTATGTAATTAGCTTTCTTATTTTTAGGCAGGCTGCATGGATGGGGATGTGGGTTTTATTCCAGTTCTTTTTTCAATGGAATTTCCATCTTAGTGGGTTTTGTATGAGAAGCGTAACTTGTACAGCACTGAGCTGCAGTTACAGTCTTGGAGTGAACTCTGGTACTTGGGAACTTCAGTTGTTACCTAGTACCTCTGGAGGTCACTATAACAAAGACAAAAATACAGATACGGGAAATTGTTACCAGGTTTTTGGTTGTTTGCTCTCCAAGTTATTTTCTGTATTACAGCACATGCATGTGTGAAATCTGATTATTTCGTGCAGACGTTATAATTAATTTCTGCATAGAAAGTTTTTGATCCTGCAAGATCTTGATCCTTTAGTTCATCCTTCTCATTAACTACAGCAGTCATCACCTACTGCGCCTGCCTAGTTTGAAGAATTCCCCACTGGTCAGAAATGGAAGATCTAACCTAGCATTTTGCATCCTGCCCTGAATGGTTTAATATATGTTAATCCATGTGAAACCCCTAAAAGCTCTGATCTTTCCCTGGGGAGTGAAGAGGCTTTGATATAATTGTATTTAGTGCTTTTTTACACTGATACCAGAACTGCAACAGTGGTTTCTTAAGAGACATAGTTTTAAATGGGAAAAGTCTTAAGGCACATTAACTTAAGATAGCACCTAATCGCATCTCCAATACATAGTGTTAGCCACTGAAGTATCAATTAGTCCTTAATAAAGCAAAGAGGTGCTGACAAATTGCAGTGTAATTTAACAGCTGCTAATTGTCTTTTTTTTTTTTTTTTTTTTTGAAGGGGCCTGATTCTCACAGCATTTAGTCTCCTTAGGCCACTCTGCAGTATAAGGAAGCATTAAAAGAGCTTTAATAACAGAGGAGCAAGAGCCATCCAGTGTGCATCAGCCAGATGTCAATGCTGTTACTCAAACCTTCATTTTATTGACAGTCTTCTTTGAGCCTTGACTTTGGCTTTGGCATAATTTTACTTTGAAAGCTCCTCTTTTACTCTGTGGGTTGCTGTATAAGAGAAAGAAACCCTAATTCATGACTGTAATGAAAATGTGTTGTTCCATGAACAGCTGAACGAACAAGGCCTGCATATTGATACTTGTTTATAGATGTACATCTTGTATTTGGATTCTCTGTGTCTAATGAGGCATAAACTCTGACTTGCAGCCTGGAGCTTTCAAAGCATCCCTCCTTACTCTGTCCTTTGCCCCTAAAGGTTCTCTGGTGTTTGATAAAAGCTTGGAGCACAAGCTAAAGGCTTTCTTTCCGTGGTACTGCTGTTACATCTCTCCTTTACAGAAACATTTCTCATTAAGTCAGTTGCAACAAGTTTGATATCTCTGCTCTGTGCTGGATGTGGCTGAAACAGACTAGTGAAGTAAAGTGTTACTGAGGGAGAAGGGAATGAATCCAGACTCCCATAAAGCAGAGTCATATTGCTTTAATTCCCTAGCAGAAAAAAGTAGCACAGAAGACCCGAGTGTGCCCCTGGGTACAGGTGTAAGGAGCCACTGTTCCCGTGCAGCCTGACAATCTTGCAAGTCTCTGCTGCTGACACTGCAAATGCACAAGGCTGGGATGTTTTCATTGTGCCTTTCCCATGTGATGGAGTAAATTCTTGGTGGGATTAGACACATGAAAGTCTCCTGTGTTTGTGAGGATGCTTGGTTTTGGGGCTGTGATGCTTTAGCATCCTCTAGAGAAGATGGCACATACAGGACATCTGTACTAATACGCCTTCTGTGGTGCAAGTGCAGAGGATGGATCTGGTCTCGTATTTAAAATCATAATATGAATAATGATGTGTGACTGTTGTGGCATGAACTTGTGCGTGAATGTGTACAACATCACTGTGGTGCAGGAAATCCTGGGTGAAAGGAGCATCTGTGCAGTCATCTCGGACACATCTCCACCCCCTCTCCTTCCCATGGAATCTTTCCTCCATGCTGGCAGGAACTCAGGTTAGTCCAGGAGATGTTCTCAGAGTAGCATAATACTGCCACCCCCTTTGCATAATGAGACAGAGGACAACAATGACAAGACCAAGGGTATGATGAGGAAATTGTGGGAAAGCTCGGAGTGCTGAATTTGGAAGAGAAACAGGAATATCTCTACAAATAGCATTACCATTAATGCTACTATTTAAAACATCTTTTGTCTGAAAGAAAGATGCTGATGGAGTGATTTCCACGGGTCACTATTCAACAAGTTCTTAGTCCTTACCAGCAGAGGTGGGTACCCAAAAACGCTCATCAGCCATTTCACACTGTAAGTTGTATCTTTTAATCCAGTGTAGACAATTGCTGCATCAGTCAAAAGGTATTATTCTAAGACTTTCTGTGAGAAATAAGAATTTTTCATGCTGGTGATATGCAACATGACCTTCAACTCTTAACCTCCTAAAATAAAGTTTGTTTGAACTTTCCAATTGACATAACCAGACTGCAGTATAAAGCATGAAGGTTTCTCCTGATCTGAAGCTTGTGCTCTCTAGCTATTTATCACCTGAAAAGTACAATGTCTATTCCCTGATATGTCAGGATATAGACACTATTTTTTTGTTTGATGGCTCAGCTTGACTTTTCAATGACTAAAATTTACATTATGGGTTTTCAATCATATAAGTTAGTTCTCAGCTAAACTTCAGATGCCTTTGATCTCTGCCCATGGGTTAACTGCTTTGAGGAGTCTCAAAATTGTTGGTATTGTTAAACAGACAACATATTTTTCTTTTGATTAGACATTGAGGCTAGCACAACTGTCTGCCTTTCAGAGTTATCTGTGCAGCTTTCTCAAGTGCTGGAAGTTTACCCTTGAATATGACAGGTATAAAACATGTTTTCTGTGTCTGTGTATCTTTCAGTCAAGTGATTGATCTGCTATATTAGTGCAAGCTTCAGCTTTGTCACCCTGGCACTTGCAGGCTGAGCTATATGCTCTGCAAGGGGAGATGACAGAGTATGAGATTACTAAGGAGACACTCCTAGGATGGAGTAATCAACAATAGAAACCTTTGCATCATTTGCAAATATATGAATTTTGTTGGTATACTAACAAGCACAGAATGTCCATAACAGAAATTGTTTTCAAGGACAGCAACCAAGCACTGAGGAAATACTTGAACAGTTTGCAACCTGAGTCATGTTACTTGATATCTTCTCTTCAGTGTGTATTAACTTTTGAGAGCTGGTTAAAAATCTCTGCTAATAATATTTCAACAGACCTGTAAGGAAATACATAAGGAATGTGGTATGAGCTGTGTTTTGTAGTTTTTCCTTAAATTAATTTTTGAAAATGAATGCAAAAATGATGAAGATACCTTGCAGAAGTAGACGGAGCATGGCATGTTAATTCATTTTATTCAGGGTGATGATAATTTCTAATGAAATTAGGCAGGAGAGCAAGACCCTATCAATTAGTCCTAATACAGCATTAAGTATTGCTTCTCCCATGTTGCTGTTCCTTCTGGAATATATGTGGGTGGCTGACACCCTGATGCTGCTGCTTGCTTAGGTGCTTTCTGGAAGAGCCGCTGAAGGAGCTGCATGTTCTCAGTGCTCAGGGAAAGTGCTCTCTTCTGCAAAAGTAAAGTAGGGGTAACACCATTGCATAACCCCCTCCGTGTTTCCCCTCCTGGGCAGTGGTGAGGTGAGGGTGCTGAGCACAGGGCTTGCTGTGGCTGCCTGGGCTGTGTTCCTGGCTGGCGGTGGTGGCTGAACTGGGAGCACCGAGTCCACAGCTGTGTGAGACTGCATTTTTGCCTAAAGAGGGAATCGGCAAAATATGAAGTGGCTTTGCAAATCAAGCAATTGATGTGGAATTTCCCATGCCAGGGTTGTGCCATATGGCAGGTTCGGGGGGCTGGGTACCAACCAAAGCAGATTCATCTGCAGGTTGTGTGTTTTTTTTGTTTTTTTTTTTTTCTTTAATGAATCAGTTCTGTCTCTCTCAAGCTTTATGTTATTGCTTATTTCCCCAAGTGCAGAAAGCAAATACTGTTAGCTCCAGTATCTGGTTAGTAATCTAATATACTGAATTTCAAGGCTTTAATCAGCCCTAAGTGTAGAGTAACCTCCTTTAGCAAGAATAGTCACAGTACAGAGTAAACAGCATAATCTCCCCACGCTGAGTGTATCTCCCTTGTTTTGCCTTGCAGTCATTACATGCAAAAAGAAAGGGAAAAAACCTCAATAAGTTAAACAATAGCCTTAACACCTGCGAAGTTAAGAAATGGTAAATAGCAATTATAACTTTAAAAGGATGTTTTTTACTGTGGCATTTGAAAATGAACATTTAAAAGGAAACAAAACTTACTGTGTACTAATGGAAACAGAATTTAGTAAGACAGCACTGCAGTACCTGTAACCTTGATGAAGTAGGCAGAAGCAGATGCAGTGCATCCTTCCCTCACCATCTTGCTTAATGCAGTGCCTGGTGTCAGTGCGACTGTAAAATTAATTCAGAATTTGGGACCTTTTTTCTCCAAATCTATTGGTGCCACAGCAGCAGGTGGCATCGACCTACTGGGGACTCAGCAGAGTATGGAATAGCCAGATGAAGATGGGGAGAAAAGATATCATAGAATTTTGAATGGCAGCTGTCAAATGTGCAACTGAGACCAATCTCTGTTTAATATGCCTCAAGAGAAGAGAAATTCCTTGGTGACATTTAGTTATGTCTCCAAAGGTGGTAGAGGTTAGGTTTTTTGGAGACCACTTCTCTGAAGTGCCACAGCATAAGTATTCAAGTCTCTTTCCTCCCAAGAGACTCTGGGCATCTTGTTGAAATACCAAGGAAGGAAAAGTAGAAAGACATAAAAAGGTCGTTAGAAAAATTTAAGAAAGTGGCATTTAGCAACTGTAACGGACTTGCGTCAGATGCAGTGCTAGCCTTTACACTAATTGTTGCACGTAAAGATCACCGGGGATGTTTATTAGAGGACATGTCAGTAGAAATGTTGCAATTCTCATTTGTCAATAGACTTTACTAAGGGGCTATTCATTGAGTAAAACACAGGATGCAATACATCCCTCTTATGTTGCAAGATTGCTAGAGAAAATGAATTCCTTGAAATTGTAACAGGAATAGGTAGCATCTCTGACTTAATTGCCAGAAGTGCCCATGGGGAGAAACCTCTGAAGAAAGAAGAATTTTCTTCATTAGTGCTTGTGTGGTGTTTCTAGAAATGCGGGAGCTGAGGGATTTCCCTGACAAGCCTCTGCTGCTTGGTGCTGTTGCCGAGTGCCTTCTCACAGAACTGGTGAAATTTGCTGACTTGCAGATCTGTGCATTATGAAGGGGCATCTTAATTAGCAGCTCCTGGGGAACAGCAGCTCACCCCAGCTGATGCTGAAGGTGTGCTGAGAGCAGCTGTGGGCTGTGTGGAGTCAGGACTCCATCTCCAGGAGGGGGCATGGGTCCTCCCATTCTGCTCCTGACCTTCTGAAACGGCAAAAAGCCGCAAGCTGCCTATACTGGAGATTTCTTGTTCCTGGGTTTGGTTGGTTTGCTGGCAGAATAACCTTACTGTTGAACTTTGGGGATGGGTGGCTTTTTGGAAACAAAACAAACAGATATTAAAAGAAATTTAGGGCTTTTGAAAATTAGTGGTTTAGTGTAACCACCTCCCCACCCCCCAACACACACAGAGTCAAGGCTGTGTATTGAGGGAGGGATATTCCCGTATGGGATTATTCCCTGGTGTTAATGTGCTGACTGGCTGCAAGGAAAGCTTGTTAAGAGGATTTTTCCCGAGTTCCTCCAGGTCTCCTCATTACCCTATTTGATGCGGGCAGATCTTGTATGAAGGCAAATGTACCTTCAGTGCTTAGGAAGTGCTGGTATCTGTTGAACTAATGAATTAAATTACTGCCATGAAGCTTGTTTCACCTTGTGATGTGCATGTTTAATTTTTTGACAGGTTTTGATAGGAAGTACAACATTTAAGTGTCTGTATATTCATAGCATATGGTTCAATGAACTGATCTTTATGTATTCATGCCTTATAAATGGCTTTGAATGCATATCTAACAAGGGACTGTATTAGGCATAATAGGATAGGTACAGCAAAAAGGAGAATGTTTCAATTGGCATCTAAAAGGCATCAGTTTCTGTGTGGGATGACAGTGTGAAAGTGCCTCTTAGAATAACCCATGGAAAATGCAAGAGATGAGTTAAATGTGAACCCAGGAGGAAGGTCTTGAAGATTGTGCTTGCAGCAAAAATCTTATCAATTGAGAACAGAAAGCGAAACAATGGTAAAGCCTACCAGCTAAGTAGGTCACCAGTTAACAAGACAGTGACTCACGCAGAGAGGGAGAATTTAATTTTTAAACACAAGTCCTGAATTTGCTTGAAATAAAATGTATATATAAATTTAGCAGCTGGTCAAATAAGATAAAAATATTTTTTTATATTTTGTTCTACTGTTTGCAATTTTTATTATATTTACTTATACAATGCTTTAATAACTTCTAAGATTTAAGTCTTGATTATATATGAATTCTTTGTGTTGCTGCTGTTCTTACATACCCAGCTCAGGGCTCACGTGAACCAGTAGCTACTGGAACAGAGGGAGCTGTTCCAGGTGGTGTGGTGATACACACACAGCCTTGCAATTTAAATCACTTAGTAAGTGAGCAAGTGTTTGGCCCTGAGAAGAGATGCATCGTTTTTCTGTTAGTATTGGTCTGTATCATTCTTTGGACTAAAATTTCTGGGAAAGTGGACTGGTCTGTGTCTGCGCCACTGCCCTTACCAGGTGTCATGCAAGTGTGAAAAAGCAGGTCCAGCTGGCCTCTGCCCTGCAGCTTGGCGCTGCGCCCACCAGCTGGATGAATGCCAAAATGCTCACTTCTCTTTTCATATAGTTATGTGAAGTTGATACGTTCAAGCTCTTTGTGTCCTATCTTTTCATAGAGGTAATATAAAAATATATGTGTGTATGAAAAACATGATATATAAAACCATTGATGGATTGCCAGAAAATGTGGCTGCTGTATCAATTTAATTGGTATATCCTTTACATAGCTTAAAGGATGCATAAAGTGTAACTAAGGTGACATAATTCAGATCAATGCTTTCCTAACATCTGTTATATATGAACAGTCCATATTTTAATGCATTGCTCTTTCTCCAAGAACAGCTGTGTTCACTGGAACCCCAGTTAAAATCTTTCTGTGGTTATAATTAGTATTTTATCTTATTGATTAATGGAGAGGGATCTATAAGGCATATCTTAAAATCATTTAGCAATAAAACATTGGGTAATAATAGTGCCTTTGTAATATTTTTAATAATGACACAAAGAACTTACTCTTTCTTCTCAGATGTTAACACCAGATTTATGTGAGAGGGAAATTCATTGCGGATCTATCTAGCTGCAGCCCGCACTTGTGGTAGTCCCTTAGCTGAGCTCGTTGCAGCTAAGGCTTCAGTTCTGGGAGGCAGCGCTTCATAATGATGATAAACCATTAAGATATGGTATCTAACCCTACCATTTTCTTTCATCTCCTGCATGATTTTCTGTTAGTGGAAAAATACCATCCAATTTTCATGCCTGTAACTTTTTTCATAGAGCAGCTTTTTTTCTATAGTATTATTTTTAACTGTTGGTTATATCTGCTAGTTAGCAGAGGGTCTGAAACAGTCCTTCAGTCTAAAGACATGGGCAACAAATGGGCTAGAAACAGGCAGAGAAGGGAAGTTGTTGCCCAGAGGAGAGTACCCTGGTGCCTATTTGTCAGGTGTACTGTTTTAAAATTAAGTGCACTAAATGGAGGATGCTCTTCTTTGGGTCTACGGAATTATGTATCTTGTTATTTTTTTGGTGCCAAGCTGAGCTGAATTAAGCCTACATCATCCCCTCTTAAACAGAATATAAAATGTCCACGTGAAACTGTGCATCGATTTAATTGGAACAGCTCTTCCGCGCTGTTGAATTCTAAATTGCAGCCAGTGACTAAAGGTGCAATTCTTGCTGTTGTACTTAGTCTGCTGCGTTATCCAGACCAACTCATTCTCATGAGGTTTTTAAAAGCATCCTTGAGAGATGAGCAGAGATTCTACACAGGGAAAGGAATTCAACTGGCAGTAAAATGTTTTATGTCTGGAAAATGTTTGAAAAGAGAGATTTGAACCCTCACCACACTTTGTTAGTGGTTGGCAAAAGAGATCTCTGCTGAAGGAATTTTTCAGATAAGAAATGGAACAGGAAGCAGGAGAATGTTTTAAACAAAAGCAGAGTAATTTTTGTAAAAATTCACACAATTTTGCATGCAAGCAGCTTCTCATTTGCACCTTTCCAATCAAAACCATCTGTCCTGTATTAGCCAGTCCATGGGCAGATGCTCCATTTGTCTTCCTAGCACATGGCAATGCCAGGCTTTCTGAAATGACAGGCTTCTTTTAGTACTGATCTCTCGATTGCTTTTTCTCCATTGCACCTACGCTGTCTGATCGTGGTTAGTGCCTGCCACCACCATAGCAGTTTTTCAGTTTAGTCTGTCTTGCAGGGAGGGCCAGGCACTGTCTCTTCTCATGTACATGTGACAGGCAGTGGGGAGTGCCCTGTTCTAACCCGAGAATCCCTGCTCCATGGAGCCACACCTGCCTGTCTCCACTTGAGAGATGATGCTTCTTTGGACCATTGCAAAGCTTTAAGACAGGGACACACGCGTGCACACACGCACGCGACTGACTGCATTCATACCTGGTAGATATTTTTGTAGTACATGCTTTTAGGCATTGGGCAAAAATAATGAAAATGCTTATGCATTTTTAGAGATTATATGATTTTTGCATTAATTAAGAATGTAAGTTTCAGACAAGCTCCTTCTTTAGATGTGAGCATTTATTAATATTTATAAAATTATTACATATTAATACATTCATAATACATAGATATGGTGCACTACCAGTTGTAATACTTTTTTTTAGAACATCATCGTAACTGTGAGGTTGTTCTTCTCTGTCCTTCTTAGTTGAAAGAGTAATCATATGGATTTATTCTCCCAATGTTTACACAAGATTTTTTTTGAAAAGCCTCCTTTTTAATTACCTTGCTAGTCTATCAATAAAAGGCTGTAGGCAATATACAACTACTTGCAGCTGAAATTACGAACTGCAATCGGAACGCTCAAGGAGCGAAATGGCTGTTGGTAGGAATCTGACTGAATCTAATACACAACACTGGTGCTGAGAAATGTGAATGTGAGGTGTGGGCTGCTCTGGAGATGACCAGTGAAGGCTTGGAAGCCTCCTCAGAAGCACAGCAGTGTTCTGAGAGCAGTGCGGGTGCCTGAGCCACATGGCACACCGTGCCAGGAGAGCTCAGCTGTGCCCCCCCCACTCTATCCTGCTGATGGACCTGCGAAGGGCCTGCTCTGGTTCAGCTGTATCACTGGGCAGGGGCTACTACAGCATCAGGGCCAGGCGAGGGGGTGTCTAGCATGCATAGCGGAGCTCAGAGCAGAGCATGTGGTGCAGGAGAGGGGTGTCCAGCTTATAACTTTCCTGCATACCAGAAATTACTTTAAACTTGTTAGCTGGAAGTGAGTCACTTTTTCATGGAGGACAAAGAAACTTATATTTTTTCAGTTCCTCAGGAAAGCATCTGTTTTTAAAAATAAAGCAGCTAAGGTCTGGGCTTCATGTGTCACTGTTTCCATGCGTGTTTGTACTGGTGTTGGGCTAAATTTTGCCAAGCTCCTTCCTCTGCAGTAATTAGGATTCCATATTTTTTTTGAAATCTTTTTAACATTCCTCATTTCAAAGTTAATTTGCTTTCAGAACAATCCAATTAGAGGTGAATCACTCTATATATGTGCAATTCTGCACTAATTGCTTTATTTGATCATTTTATATTTATAAGGTAAATGTCTTATTTTCTTTAGAAGGGAGCTATCATTGCCTCCCACCTATTGCATCTCAAGGTCTTTTCCATTTTGTGGTTGGCTATTAGCAATAAAGAATAATGTTATTACATGGTTGTTCAGAGAATTATGTAATTTGCAAAAGAATCACACTAAGAAGCCATTATGTACTGTTTCAAGGGAGGCTGTGTGGAGGGCTTGGGAGACCAGTGTGGGGGAGCCATGCTTGTCCTGTTTGACATCATGGGTGTGGGAGCTCAGATCCTGCTGCGGTACCTGCTGGATCAAAGCCCTGGTCCAGGAGATGAGAAAAATAATTCAGTCATTTGAGACTGGTGTCTGTGGCACTGCTGAGAGATCTAATACCTCTTCCTGTCCCCAAGTAGTCAGTGTTCCTGCTAAACTTTAAATGCATACATGATCCCATGTCCTAGACTGAATTATTTTTCTGGATTTAAATACGTATCTCCTAGTTTTGCAGAAAAGATACATAAATTGTGAAGGGTAAGCCCCTTTTTTCTGTTACATGGGTTTAGGATTAATTCTGAATTGGTCCACAGTGGTCTTAATATTTTGAAGTTATTTTTATTTTTTGCTATTAGCATATGTTGGCAAGAATAAGCTTGCAACCAGGCCTGGTTTTCAGTCAGCTGCACAGTGTGACAGTTCCAGCTCTAAATGTTCACAGCATGTTCTTTAGGCTGTGTTAATATACATCAATTCTCACAGACAAATTAACACAGAACATTTGCAGTCAGAATGTTTATTAGCTGGGTCAGCTGCACTAATCTTACTGTAACTGTGATTTTATGTAAACCTTTCCTCTGACTCCTACTTTTTTGTTTGGAGGGGGTAATTCTGACCATAAGCCCACACCTTTCTCCCAAATCTATCATACCAGAAAAAGAGCAAGCATGCTTTAAGTCCAGATATAGGAATAGAGAAAATCTAGAATTTTGAGCAGTGGGGATAAAAGTTGAGCAGAGTGGGTAAAATGCCACATTGACTAGTGAAAGCAGCAAATGAACCAGCCCTGGCAAGAGTCAGATGAATATGCCAAGCTACATTCATGTGGCATTAGAAATACCTATTCCTTAAAAGATAACACAACAGAAGAGGATACCATTTTTTGAAGCCCGCAGCAGATTTTCATGGGAGATAAAGTTCTGGCTTTGTAAAATTAAATGAATAAATAAATATTTAGGTAAATTTTCTGGTGGTATTTGCAACATTGACACTTGAACTTCTGGTTTATTTATAATTTCAAGGATACTGTAGCCAAATTAGTAATATAAAAATTGCCGCCATCTAACATTTCAAAGTTACAGACAGCACTATCCATCTCCAGCAGAATCCCATCTAACAAACCAGCAGCAAGAAAAGAAATTGGCACAAATTCAATTCATTCAGGCTGAAAATAAGATTGAGAAATACCATCACCTTAATTCATTATTATTTTCACTATGTGAATTGTAATCTTGTTATTATCCTTTATGCCATCCTTAAGATAATTCTATTCTCTGGAGAGTTTAAGATATCTCTTGCCAGGTAGCAATGCTAGAAATATGTTATATATCAGCACACTGAGCACTGTGCGATAATTACAGGGGACATACAATCTCATTAAAAAACCCAGAGAGCACCTGTATAACCAGGAAGGTGCTGTGCTCGTTATGCCACATGGCAACTACTAATGTTGTTGTTATACAGGTGTGTATTAGATTAAACTGTTTGCTCATTTCATTATGCATTTCCCTGGTAATCATAACTACAGGCACAGAAAGCTCCTGGGATACAACCAGGCTGTAAGAAAGTACTGAAAAGCACTTCCTTACCACCAGCTGCGTTTGAAATAAGATGCTTTTGTGAGTAATTTCCAAACCCACTGGACCAAACAGCCAAATGGTGAGACCCCTGAGCCCACAGAACAGGGAAAGCCTGAGAAATGTGTTGCAAACTTTTCTTCTTTTGTGCTTGCTCCAGCAAAGCAGCATATATCTAACTGGAGAGGCTGGTTCTGAGTCCCTGCTGCGGGGACTAAAAGCTGGGCCCATTCCCTTTGGTGTTCAGAGGTGGGGAATGGCAGGCCCTATGTAAGGAGCAGTTTCGGTTAAGCAGAGTGGGTTCCTATGTTAGAGATGATGAAAAAAGGAGATGCTTTGTAAAATGACCTTCCTGGAGCTGAAAAACTCCTCGCAGGCAGGAGCAGGGGTGTGGGGACCAGGTGGGCAGGGAGACAGGCTAGGAAGAGCTGACCAAACCCCAGCCCTAGGTCCCAGCCTGCAAGTACAAATTAAACCTTCCTTCTTCACGGCCAGAACAATGTCAAAGGCAAAGTGCTTCTGTCAGCCTGGGGCGAATGTTTCAGCTGTGGGGTGGAAGGGTAGCTGCTGCCCAGCACGGGCTCTGTGCTCCGCTTGTGCCACGGCCCATTGCCAAGCCTGGTCCTCTCCCTCTGCCCTCCCTCATGGCCACCAAAAAGCAAAGTCTGGGGGAGCAGGAGCATGGGTGGGCAGAGCTGTTTGCTCCTCTGGAGTGGTGGAAGCCATGTGCCCGGCAGGAGCTGGGCTGGCAGCGGAGGTGCCTGCCTGCCTGCCTCTGCCTTCATCATATCAGACAGCTTTGTCCTGGCTTAGTAATCAGAGGTACTGGGGTGAGGCAAGGTTTGACAGTGTGATGAAGAACACATGCTGATGTGTAGGACAAATTGCTGTAGCAAAGCGGTGGTAATGGCTTGTAATGCAGAGGGAAAATAAAACAAACACCACCTAGAAGGTGCAGGCAGGGCAGGTGTTCCTGCAGCCACAGGCTGAGACCCTGTGGGTGCTGCTCCTGTGGCTGCCCTGGGTCCCCACCAACTGCCGGACCCTTGGCAACCAAGAAACTCCTACATCATCTAGAAGGCTATAAAAATACATGATGGGGAATATTTGTAAGAGCATCAATCTTCATGAGTGAGGAGAGGATGGAGTAGGGGAGCCACAAGTGAGTTATCCTGTCACTCCTGACAAATGAAGATAAATTGTGTGACACTGGCTATTTATTTATACACTTTGCTGGGTATGCATATCGGTATGAGCAGGAGAAACAGCATTATGTCACATATGTAATTCTGTGCTACCAAGGGCTTTTGTAAGGGTGAGTTTTGGGTGGCTATTACTGCATATGGTCAAGAGTCAATGATTTTGTCTCCACAGAAAGCTTCAGATAGCAAGTTTCTCATTAGCAGGTGAGGGAGGGCAGTGGCTGGAAACAGGCTCTGTAGCTACAGTGGTGTTTTCCATCCCCTGGGGGAACCTTGTGCTGGTCAGGGGGGAAGCTCTGTGCCCTCCTGTGAGGCTGGAGCACAAAACTGTTAGGCAGAAGTTTAAAACTTTTCTACAAGAAAATCTAAAAACAGGGGGTGAGCCAGTATTCCCATCTTTGAAAAACAAGCAGTGGGTGAGAAAGGGGTGGCATATTGTAGAGATACTGCTTTTTCTTTATTAACCGGCTTGCATGCACGTTTCTTTGTATTGGTTTGCACTTTACTGGGCCCTGGGCAGGGGAAGGATAGTATTTGCAAACACTGCACTGATGTACAGAATTCAACACCTTCCAGTTCACAGATACTCTGCCTGGTGACAATACATCACTTGTATGTAAAAATGAGTAGGTGGGAGAAGCTCTTTTTGAATTGATACTGTATTTGCTTGTGTAAGGAGGAGTTCTGAAGACAGAACAAGCACGGGTTTCTGCTGGGGACAGGCTCAGGGCAGAGCAGCGTGACTCTGTTAGAGGAGCTGAGCAGCCCCAGAAATGCAGTAGAGAGCTGATGGCCGAGCTGTTTGGGTGTGCTTTGGCTGGGATTACATTTTCAGTCTCATGCTGTGTAGCGGTATGTGACACAGTTGAGGCTTTCTTCTGAGACTTACTGAGATGCTTTATAAAAATATTTCAAAGCAGGAGGAGTTGATTAGGGGAAAAATCCTCATAGTTGTACTGGAGCTGTGCTCTCATCAGAAATAAATTGAGAGTTAAACTCCTGTTGTCTTGCATCTGAGCAGATTGCTCTCTCAGAATTGTACTTGCAAGTAACACTTGTGTCTCAAATCCTGATTGTTTTCAGCAGCTGACTAGCTGGAGTATGAGCACCCATGAAAATGGTCTGCATTAGATGCTGGCAGGTTTTGAAAACTGGGCCTATAGCATTATGAAATGTTTTAATCTGCTACAGTGGCCTAGAGCTTTGTCAGTCCTGTGGTAGTGTCAAGGGGACTGATGAACCCCATGTGCTTGTGTCCGCTCTGCAGCATCAGCTCTGCTAGGCTGGGGTTAGCCATGCTCCTCAGCTGCAGGGTCTCCTTGTTATCCATGAGCATGGCTGGACTCCGTGCTATTCCCACGTTGGAATGGTGCAGCCAGCTTTGGAGAGCAGCACCCGCAACAAACAGGCTGTGGCTGGGCCATGTCAGATGGGATGTGCCCTGCAGAGCTGATGCTCACAGGATGTGTTCCTTGTCTTGTCTGGAGCATCTGGCACTTGAACTGTATCCTCCCCTAATCAGCATTTTTGAAAGCCAGCCAGCCCCATGCATGCCGAGCTGTCTGCCCTGCCCAGGTTTCAGTTTCTGTCATGCCAGGTCATTCCTGGAGCTACCCTGCAGGTATCACGAGGGACTCCTGTCCTTGCAGATAGAAGGAGCCATCAGTCACTCCAGAGCGCTGGACCCTTCCATGGCTCTGACGGAGTCTATCGATCATGCCTGCCTTGTGCACAACTGTCCTGTGAGCGCTGAGGTGCTCCGGTGCTCACTGGGTTCAGCCACCACCTCGAAGAGCTGGCAGCATGCGCTGCCTGTAGTACGTGAAGCATTTTAACTATTGGTGGTCCTCTGTTTTCACTTGTAAGTCACTGCTCTTTCAGTGGCAGTTGCTGTTGATAACCTTCTCTGGCTGCTGTGAGACCATGTGTCACCTGCTGCCCGCTGAGCCTGTGGTACAGTGGCATCGCAGCTCTGCTGTCACCGCCAGCATATCTGGAGGAACATGGTGCTCCTGGCTGAGCTCCCTTCTGCAAGCACTGCTTTGGGGATTGTTTTTAGCTGCTGTTTGAGGGAGTCCCAGACAAGTCCCACAGGCTGAGACCGGGTCTGGGTCTGGCATTTCAGGATAGGCAGCCTGAATGCATCAACATGGACCGTGAGCAGGAGAGCACTGAGAGTTTGGAGATGAACTTAAAAACTGGTGTAAAATGCCAGTGCTGCCACAGCCTGCCTGTGGGATGCTAGGTAGGCCTTTAATTATTCCAACAAAAAATCACCTATCCATCAAATGAAATGAGAGCAAACAATAATAATCCTGATTTTGTTGAATTTTCTATTTGAAAATTTTTCTTAAGTCGTATTTGCTTGGATGGAAAATGTAGTATAATGCTTTCCCATTAAAATTTGTATTTTTTCTAAAATATAAAGAAAATATTTCCCCTCTGACTTTCCTTAGTCTTTGTTGCTCACGTGTATATATGGTCCCATGCAGTGTCTGAAAATTTTCAGCTTCCTTGGTCAAGCAAAATACGAAACTTAGAGCTAATATCATTGCTGTCAATGAAGAAATAGGAAAAAAAAAAAAAAGAAATAAAGCTGTTTGAACTCCCAGATAATATTAATGCAAATGGGTGTAAACAGGCCAAGAGTAATTCTACATGAAAAATGGGTAAGAAAAATCAGCCTGTCAGAGGACACAACCTGAAACATCCTTCCCAAAGATATACAAGGGAATTAAAAAAAAAAAAAAGCATCAGCAATTACCAAGTGTTTCTTCACTTTCTACATTACATGTCAGGATTATATGGCAGGTCTGAAGGAGATCATAGGAGACTTTTTCTAGCTGATGCTTTCTAGGATGGATCTCTTTGTTGAGACTGCAAAGATTGAAATCTGTAATTTTGAGAGATCTGTATTATTGGAACAAAGCACTGATAGAGTGTAATCCCTGATGTTTTTGTAGTGTTTGCAGCACATGTCTAATCAAGGGAGTCATGAAGATGCAAGATGTATGGGCCTTGGAGAACATCATGCACTTTGCATTATGCATCTTTATAGATGCAAATTTATTTTCAAATTAACTCTCAGCTCAGCAGAGTCCCACTAATCCTTTTACAAAGGCATGAACTACTAATCCAAGTGCTGCACTGGGCTTGCAGCTGTTTGAGCAGTTACCTAGATTAGATTTCATATTTAAAAATGAGATTTGTGTTATTTGTATCAAGAGCACAGTTTAAATAGGGGGTGACTTTTTTGCTATTCTGAAGAGGCTTCCTGGGAGAGAGCTAGTTTGAAATCTTACTTGCAAGTTCCTTCCTGAAATGGAAAGCTGTAGCAGGTGAGGTACTGTGTCCTTTGGTTTCCTGGGATGTGGATTACAGATGACTTCTTTTTATGGAACAGTGGAAAGGTGTTATGCTAATAAAGGATCCTGAGTTTCGTCTGTGACAGACTGCGAATGGGGATCAAGTAAGGGAGAGAGACTGGCGTGGTATGGGCCTGAAACGGCTAACAAGTGACACACTGGAGGAGGCGTGCACATAGCCTGGGCTGTGTCTGATGGTTCCCCATTATCTTCCATCAGTGTGTTGATAAACTGTTATCACTAAATTATACTCAGTCTAATACAAGCTTCACATCAGTCGGGTATGAAATCCATTACTGTCTGTCATACTGCTTGGCTAATGGAAGGAAACCCTGTTTTCTCCATTAGATTTTGGTTGGATCCCTTTATCTGCCCATTACGTCTCCTGTAACTCTTCCTAATGGAATCAGACTAATACAAAATGACAAAGAATCAGGAAAAATGACACCGAAATTGGGGGAGCTGTAAAAGCTTGTATTGACCCTACTTAGCCTTGTTAAGGAATGTGAAGTCTGAATTAGTTTAAAGATTTGTTTATTCAGTGACTGATCCTATGAGCTTGTTTCTTTTGCTTAAAGAAAGTAATTTTTGTTTTGCAGTAAATTCAGTATGCAGAAAACTATTTACTGTGATTAATGCAATAGCTTTCCTGACCCCTTTGTCTTTATAAAAGCACATGGCATGGCTGCCTTATAATTTACTGTTGTTTTATTAATTTAATCTTGCTGTTCTTCCAGCAATCATTCCTATCAAAAAAGTGATTTGTGATCCAAACCAGCCAGCCAAAAACCCAAACCAGTTTGCAAACAACCTAACAGCAACACTAATAAGCAAAACTCTAATGCACGTAAGCACAGTCTCAGGGTGTCTGCCCTCGTACCAGCCCTGCAGTCGGGGGGGTGTGGTGCTGTCAGGGGTCCTGCAGCCACCATATACACGCTGAGTCACCCTATAGCGAGAGCATCATCCGTGCGTGGAGCTGAGCTCAGCAGTGCAGAGGTGAAGTGAGCCGGACCTGGGGGCTGTTTGGGCAGCAGGACACTCAGCTGTGCCTTGACCTTTTGCAGACCAGGCGCCTGCCTGCGCAGGCAGCGTGGAGCGAAGCGGCTGCAGGCCACTGCCACTTGCTAACAGAGGTTTGAAATCCTGTCTTGCTGCAGGAGTTTCATGCGGAATGCTGTGCCAGGCAGTGCTGATTACAGATGTTCACAGGCGCTTAACGTTAGCTGCAGGAGCTGGGGCTGCTGCCTGAAGGAGGCTCTGATCTCTGAGCATTAAGGAAGGAGGCTCATCT
The DNA here is from genome assembly GCF_015220075.1 of Falco rusticolus. Lineage (NCBI taxonomy): Eukaryota > Metazoa > Chordata > Aves > Falconiformes > Falconidae > Falco > Falco rusticolus. The sequence continues at coordinate 118,103,355 of NC_051189.1, forward strand.
TGGAGGGCTTGCTACGTGGCCCAGCCTTTGCTGACTGCTAGCTAATAGCACTGAAGAAGAAATGCACTGCAGGCAGCGTACGCCCTGCCGGCTTATATCTCAGCCACAGCAAAGCCTCTGATTTACTGTGAGTAATACATAAAGGGTCTCATGAAGAAACGGTTAGGGAATACTGCCTTCGGGGGAAGAGCAGGGGAAGGAACCCTGCTGCCTACTTAAAAAAAAGTACTGCCTTTTCTGGCAATCCTTGCCTTTGAATTGTGTATTTTTGTAACGTTTCTGGCTGGACATTTTAAAGATTTAGCACTCCTTTTAAAAATATTCTATGGGCACATGAGATGAGATTAGGCTGTATAATTTTCTTCCCACTCCCTATGTGCAGTCACTGAATTTGTCTTAATTTCCTGCACCAGTGCCCATGGATTGGGAGCTAGTTTCTATCACCCGTGAAGTCAGTGGCACTGTTCACAAGCTCAGGTGATTAAAATGGTCAGACTCCAGCCAGGCACAGAACAGTGCATTTTCTTACATATATTCTTGGTATAATGCAGCAGAAAGATGTGGGATTGTGAACTGATGCAGAGGGCCAGAGAATGCCTTCAGATGCCATCACCGTTTTGGTCTGCAACCACATGGAAGCACGGCGAAGCAGAGCCCCGCAGAGCAGGTATCAGAAAATGGAACGGCCGGTTAATGCCTGTCCATGCTGGAGCTGGCTGCAGGGTGGTTCTGTGTGCCAGTAATGTGGTCCCCAAACTGCCCTGGGGTCTGCTCTGCTCAACCGTGTAAACGAACACTTTTGAGTCCCACTTTTCCGCTGTTGTCACTGTTCTGTTGCAGCAGATGAATGCTTTGAAGCCCAAGAGTACTTGATTCCTTCCCAACCCAGGCCATTAGTTGAGGCTTCCTTGTACCCGTCCTCCCCTACTCCAGATCCAGCACTCCTTTCTTTTCTCCAAGTGCCCAACTGCTGTCCTTGGACACTCTTTGTCCTCCAGCAATTCTTGCAGGTGCAGGTTTCTTGACAATGGTAGTTTCATTCTGTCTCCAGTTTTTATTCTCCTTCTGTTTAGTGTTTGCAGAAAAAAAGAGACAAAAGGACTTGGCCAAATCCCAAGCAAAATCAGACGTGAGAAGAGGGCTTCATTTCCAAGCTGCACTGCTAGCTCTGAGAGTTGTTCTTGTGCTCTCACTGATACACACTTCTGACTTTAATCTGTAAGATTTGTCTATGTGCTGGCTCTGAACTGATTGCTTTTTCTCTTGTGACTCTCTAACAATCTCTTGCTTCCTTAGCAAAAATGTAATCCTGATCAGAGTTCCCTTCTTTCTCACTTGATTAGAATTTAAAAAAGCCCCACCTGACATAATGGCACCCACCACACCCACCCTACCCCCCCAATATGTGTACTTAAGGTCTTCGTTTTATAAACCCTTTTCTCATACTCCAGTTGCATTTTTGTGGGGGCCTCCAGGGTGGTTTGCATAGGGAGTCAGAACAAAGCAGTATGCAAGTGTTGCATGAGCCTAAATAGGTGTTTGGCATATTCATATTGTGGCTAACAGCAGGCCAGGGCTGGAGGGAGGTGGAATGTTTCCCATTGATGGAGGATCTCTGCATCCCTCTTCATCCTTGGGCTCCTCTTGCACTGAGCAGAGTCCCTTGGTCTGCCTGGGCCCTCGGAGACTGAGCCACTGTCTCCCGAGGAGCATTAGAATTTAATAGAAATAAATAAGGTAAATGAAGAGTGTTTCATGGGCAATTGAAATGTCAGCAAGGGTTACATCCTATCATTTGCTGTGCCTCAAACATCCTTTTCTAGCTGCTTCTTAATCCCCAGACAGACAAGCCACAAGTGCATCAGCTTTCTCTCCCTTTCTCCCCCCCACTCCCAGCAGCACCCACAAGGCCCTGGATTGTCACTGCTGTAACCAGTTGTACACTTTCTCCTGCTGCAGATATTAATTTTTTGTTTATAGAAAAATCCATAAAGTTTGAGATATCAAAAGCTCTGTGCACTAGTGGGAAAGACACAAAATCAATGCTGAAATATTGCCTTATTTAATGGCTGCTGTAAATAGCTCTGTTATGATTCTTTAGTAGAGGTAAATTATGAAAGCACAAGAGAGGTCAGTTGAACGTACTTGTTTGCAGCTCACACCCCAGCAAGCTGATCCAGCTTATGTTGCCCTGTTAGGCATTAGCTGACAGAAGTTTGAGGTATCTTAGTTCATGGGTTTGCCATCACTCATGTGAGAAAACAAAGAGGAGTATGGGCTGATTCTGATGGGCTCTCACAGTGGTTCACTCTGTGTTTAGTGGTACTTCCTTGCTGCTGGAGGAGCTAAGTCTGTTCCCTCCTGCTGGGATGCTGCTAGTGCCAGCCGTGTCTTCTCTCTGGGCCCTGCAGGAGCAGAGGGCACGGCTGGCACAGCCTGCTCCTGCTCTGCGGGACCTGCTCCCAGCTGCGTCGCAGGGTTTTCTCTTTTCTGGGGGGGGAGCACAGCCCTGGGAAGGAATTACATCTCATGTTTCTTCTTTCTCCTTTTCTTAAGGCATGGTTTTAGAAACAGGCTTGTAAACGAGGTTTATAAATGAGGCTTTTAAAGGATTTTAAATACCTATAATTTTTAATGGTTTATTTCTATGCCATTGAATGTAATTATCTCCAGTAGAAGTTCTCTCTAGGATATATTTAGGCACTTTGGGAAACCCTGGCATCTCCCCCACATTCCTGGAAAGCCAAGTCCTGGATTGGGGTTACTGTGGTAACCCAGCTGCGTTTCCACCAGCAACTATAATCACTATGGATGAGAAAAAAATAGTATTCTAGGATGCCTTGTTTGAAAGTCACAAGGAATTAGGAAATCCTGCTTTGCATAGCTCCTTGAAGGTCAGACAGGCGCTCTCTGCAAGTGGCATTAGTCAGTCCAATCACATGTGCAAACTCTGGTGTCTGAAGGGCTCATGAAAGCTGATAAGAGTTTTCCCTGAAGTACTGCTGCAGCCAGTCGGATAGTGCCTGCATCACCTCCGTCAATATTTAACTCCAGGTCAATACAGCTTGATGTTTGGCTTAACAGAACTTAATATCTGCCTAATGTCAGCAAAGTTCTAGCAACTGTACGAGTGCACTGCCTGATTTCTGTGGGGAAGGGGTTCCTTGGCTGAGAAGCCAGAGTGGTGGAGCCTCCTTGCTTCTTAGATGGTGGGAATGAGCCACAGCTCTTGTTGCTCACAGTTGAGGGCTGTGCTAGTGACCCCATCTCTGATTCACCCCGACTCGGATGCAAACCCAGATTAGCTTACTGGGGATGTGCTGGTAAGAGCAAGCTGAGTATTGGGGGATGTGCCTGTCACTGGCACATGGGACTGGTTCCCTCAGGAGGGCTGCGCCATGCATTAGCAGCAGCTTCTGGAGCCAGCCTCATCTGTTGCTTTTCTGTACAAGCTCCTGGGACTCCTGCAGCAGTAAGGGGCGCTGAAGTAGTACAGAGTAGAGGTCTGCTGGTTCCCAGCATCTATGGAGGGGCAGTGCTGCTGGTTTCTCACCTGTGGTGTTTTGTTTTGTTCTCATGAGGATTGTCCTTATCTCTGACCTGCAGCGATGCACTGAGGCTGATGCAAGCTCCTGGCAGCTGCAGCAAGGGCATGCATTGCTGCTGCCGGCTCCATCCTCCCCTTGAGGCCAACGTCTTTCCTTCCTCCCTGCTGGCTGTTTCTTTGGGCAGTAGTTAGCCAGTGAAAGTGTTTTCTTTTTATTATCGTTTTAATATTCATGACACATGCAAATTAGGAAAAAAGGTAATTGTCCCAATTAACACTAAATAGGTTTTTCTCACACATCTTGAGTAATTTGATGCTTCTGCTTATCTCATAAAAAGTTTCCTAGTGGAACTGCCTCAGACTCAGGGTTCATACAAGTGCCTGCTGAGCTGCTGTAATTAAGCTGTGATTAGCCAGCTATAAATACATGGTTTTGAATACAACATTGCACTCTTAGGGCAACCAGAGATAATAAAGTGATCAGATCAGTGAACACTGAAGGTACCTCAGTAGTAGTAAGATAAAGCTTTTGTCATTAATGGCAGGTCAGTTGCAGTGGTTCAGCTCCTACGGACCCTCTCTAAGCCATGGCCGAGTGCTGGACCAAGGCCATTACTGCTAGAAACCATTGGCATGCCTGCAGTCCTGGCACCCATGGCTCTCCAGGCAGTTGTTGAGGGAACCTGCCTCTGTGTGGTGTGTGGAATCGCCTCTCTGCTCTGCTTTTCTGATGGAGTGGTTAACCTAAAAATGGCTTTCCAGTAGGATGACTGGTTCTTTTAGCAGCTGGGTGTCCCTGGCTGTGAGCTCTGGTGAGCTGTCAGGGGAAGCAGGGCTCAGATGGAGCTCTTGCAGAGGGGTGGCAGCAGCAGGCAGTGCAGGAACTCCCGGTCCCTGGCAGCTCTGTGGGTACGCACCAGTGCTGGGAACCCAAGGGCTCAGTCTAGATGCTGACAGCTGGTTTCCATCGCCAGATGTCTGGGAAGATGGTTTCCACTGAGCGCTTGGCCCCCTGTCCCACCAGCATCCCTTTGTATTTGAGAGCAGTGGGAGAGTGGTGGTAAATTTGCTTTGAAGCGGGGGTGGCTCAGGGGGCTCCTCTGCTCCCCTTGTCCTTTGTAATTGGGGCTCTGGAGGTGTGTGATGAGGGGTCCAACAAGCCAGATCTTCCTTTCCACCCAGAACAGACCATGTCTCCTGGGCTTGAAACCAAGGGCCACAAGGCTGTGTTCATTCAGCCAGAGACATGATATATCTTGTGGCCTCTGGGCCCACCTGCAGCTGTTTGTAATGTCAAGGAACTGCTCTCAAATGAATTACAGCTGATATTTCATCATGCATGGTATTCAGCTAAAGAATAAACTGGAGGAAGCCAGGACAATTCAGTGAGGAAAGTATGCTGACAGTTCTTGAATAAATGATTCATTATTCACTCAGCTCTGGCTGTTTAGTGCACTTGTCCCGACTCCTGAACAGAAGTTAGCTCGTTTCAAACACTGCTGCATTTCTATTTCTCTGCTGTGACCTGACCTGACAGATGAAATGTTCATGAACATGCTTATCTTTCAAATTAGAAATTCTGTCAAATCTGATTCTGTGAACCACTTGCAGAAAATTCGTATCAGCTGCTAATTTTCATCCCCTTACATCTCAAATATTATTTGTGAGCTTTCTAACTCAATGTTATTTCAGATTTAAAAGCACTTCAGGAAAAACAACGTGGGATTATTTGGCAAGAGGCAGTTGTGTAAAGCACTGTCAGAACAAGCACTTTGTTTTAAGCAGCCTCTTTTCTCCTGCTTACAGCTCCTGCTGGGCTTGTTACTAACTTGGCCCCTTTGGGCCAGGCACTAGAGAAACAACATGCGTAAATTCCTGATATTCCCAAGCTAAATGGGACCTTGGCATTTGCCTTTTGGTGTAGCTAGGTGACTCTGCTCAGGCCAGTTGAATGCAGATGCCCCTTAGTGTGTCAGATGTTGAAATCCATGGACAGAAGCAGGGACTGATTCCCATGTGCAAGCCCCAAAGGGGAGCTGCAGCTCAGTTAAGCTGCCATGCTGGAACGTGTTTGCTTCATACTGGGAGAAAAGTCTGCCTGCCTTTCTATGGCACATATGTACCAAGCCAAGTCCCTGCTGTTGAGCTGAAAGCAGTTTTTAAAGGGTTGGGAAGTGTCGTGGAGTTTGTAGAGTTTGACATGCTGTCCTGGAAGTGTTCTAGTAGGTGTGAATGGGGAAACAAATGGGGAGATTTGAAACTTCAGAAGATTGTGCAAAAGCAAAGAGTTGCATGAGAAGTGCAGCACCAGAAAGCAAATGGCAGAGCCTATGCCTAGGTGGATGGAGATGATTAGAGGTACAAGAGAAAACAATGAAAATATCTGTGTAAAGTCAAAACTGAACAAAATATTCAAGCGAAAATGATCCCAAACAAAATTCAGAGAAAGGAAAAGAAAGATTCAGAAAGGAGTCTGCAGTATGGACTCTGTGTTGTGCAGGCAAATGTGGCATGTTCAATGCCAGGCCCTAAAGATTAGTGAAAATACCTGTGAACAATTAGATCTAAGCTGCCAGGAGGAAACTTCATGCAGAGGGTTGTGGTGAATGCATCACCCATCATTACAACAACGCTCACTTGCTGTTGTAGCCTCAGGCAGTGTTAGAATAACCACAGAGAGCACTGGGAAGTGTTAGCTTCGGTTTGGGTTGTTTTGCACAAAGAACTGTGTCCATGTACATGCTTACTGACACTGGGAGGAAACATACAGTATAGATGTAAAACTTCCCTTTCATTGCTAATTTCTCCATCTGTTTTCTCTCTTTACTTTGTTCGCTTGCAGTACTGCGTGGGTGCTTGTCGGAAGAAGGGCGTTCCAGATCTCTGTTGCACAGCTTTCCTTGGTAAACATGATTTGATAGTCACTTCAAGTGGGGCTTTTGCAGTAATTCTCACATTTCATTCCTTTATGCTCTGCCAATCTAGCTGAGTCGTGCTGCTCCCCTTCGTCCCTCTACTATTCCAGTCCAACCCTGCCCCCCACATGAATGTACAGAGCAGTATTTTTTCCAATTTAAAGCTGAGCAATTTTTATTTGTAGCTGTAAGTGGGTCCATTAGTGCCGGTCAGAAGAAAGCTGAAGAACATTTGGCAGATAATTGGGCCTGGGTCCATCAGAAGGTCTTGATGTGGAGCCTGCTGCACTATGTGCTGGTAAAACATCTGTGTAAATAGCTCTGCAGCTGAGGTTTCATTAGAACTGCCCGTCATGACAGTCCTCTTAAAGCTCTACATACACCAGGGACTCCTCTGTGTCTACCCAAAATAGCAAGCTCTCCACTTAGCAAGCCCTATACTAAAACTGGGGTTGTCTCATTTAAATGTTCCTGGCTGTAGGCATGACCTGAGATTCTTTGTTGTAACGTGCTGAGATATCAAAGCCTCACTCTTCATAGCATCTCATTAGTCTTGGAAGAGGTGATGCTGAGCATGGCATCCTGCTGTGTTCCTGAGCTGAGTGTGTAATTTTCCAGCCACATCTGGAAAGGGGGAGGCATGTAATTGGATGCAAATGGTCATCTGTCACAGTGAAAAATGTCTTTTGCAGTAGGATTTTCTTTGAAAAAAGAGTGTACCTTTGGGCGAGAAGAGATGATTCTAGTGTTTGTGGAACTGAGTGACACAGTCAGATATAATTTCAGACTCTTTCCCCAAGTCTGTTCAATCAACTACTGCTCATTTTTAGCCTAGCATACCCATGCAGTTTTTCTGGGGCACGTCACTACTGTCTCATGCCTGACCCTGGTGTCCCCACGTGTTTGCCAGCTGTGCCTGTGCCCAGCTCAGCTGCTCACCCTGCTACTCTGAGCCTGCTGCTGGCTTGGGATGCTTCTGCGTCTTGACACTTTTCATGGCCTAGTGCTCACCGCAGCTCAGAACAGGCTTCTAGAAGCTATGTACTCTTTATTTGACTGTCAGAGGATCACAGCCTTTGAGCCAAGGAATGAATCTACCCATGTAGTCTCTTAAAAACATTTAACATTGAGAGAAGATGCAAAACAGGTCACAGCTGATTGAAACCCTTCTGCCTGATGCCTCTTTACATCTCTCACGCAAGGCACAGTGAAGCTCCTCCTGGGTCTCCATCACCAGTTTGTCACAGTCTGGGCATACCAGACTGTCCTTTGACCTATCAAAGGCATCAGATCTTTGACAGTCACCCATCAGTCTGGGTTTTTCTGCCCTTGTTATCATCTGTGCTCCTGCCTCTCCATAAAGCATAGGAGTGTGTGCTGTGCAGACAGGATCCCACTTCACTGTCCAGCACCAAATACTGTGCGTGATCGTGGTGTAATGCTGGGCTATAGAGAAGAGGTGTGGGGCTCCACCCCTGCTGGTTGATGAGTAGGGGACGTTATTTAAGATTATTGTTGCATCACTAAGATCAAACTTGCTGTTTGCTTGCTGAGATGTGGGTTGGTGCTGAACAGGATGAATACCAACAGAGCAGGGAGTTTTCAGACATGCAGACTTGTTTTGCGGATCATCATCTGTTCCTTCTGTGTGCCACTTAAACTGCCTGTTGTTATGCAAATCCCGTAATGTATTTATGAGTGCTCTCCAGAGATTTCAAATGGCATCTAATCTGGTTAGTAGATCCATTTTGCAAGAGACCTGTTTAATGTATTCAGCTAAAGATGAAATACTGGTTTTTTATGCATTTGACTAGAGACAGAAGCTGTTTTATCCCATTCACCAAGCATTACAACGCTCTTACTGACCTGATACCCATGTAACTGCCAGAAAGAAGAATAAACACACAAATAAATGTGAATAAGCATGTACAACATTTTTACAGCTCCTGACAGTGTCTGCATCAGAGCCACCGCAAACTCTGAACTCGCCTGTTCTTGTGAATTAGGTAAGGAGGGATTGACTCTGTACTTGGATGAGAAATTCTGTAGCGCGTTTCCCATCCTCAAAAAATCATGTCTGGAAACCTCTGGAGCCTAGCACAGCCCACTCACTTCTGACCCTGATACTAGTTTCCAAACTTTGGACTGGAGTTTCTCACCAGGGAGTCATATCCAGGCTGTGCTGAAGTGCTGTATGCTTCTGCTTAGCATCTTAAAGCTATTGCTCTCCATCTGCATAGCTGAATTTGTTTGGGTTTTCAGTGCCTGAAACTGCTTATCCACAATTACCGGTCAAAGCAATCTTGTCCTGCTATAGCCATTATTTTATGGCCCACTGCACCTTTCTTCAGCTCCCCATTTCCCCTTGCACCGAGTTCAGTGTATTGGCTTCATGTACCTGCTCTTGTCCCCTCTCCACCTGCAGCTTTTCCTTCAGGGTTAGGTCAGCCCCCGCTTCCATTTGGATTTAGTTGCTTGTTTGATTCGCAAACAGACAGAGTTTTCCTGGTACTGTACCTCACAATTGAAGAGAGCTCCATGTAAACAGCAATAAAGTAATTTCATTGCCTCCCTCTGCATTCTCTGTTCAGACCTGCCCTGGACAGAACGATGCCCGTGATGCCTGCAGGAGCGCTGGGGCCGCCAGTGTCGTGCCCACATGCCATGGCCAGGTTTCTGCCCAACATCTTTCTGTCTGTCTGCCGCTGCCTTAGGTTGCAGGACATTCAATAGGAAATGGATGCATTTTTATTCTGTTTGATTACCATAATCATTTTCTTGCAAAGAAGTGTGTCTGCTTTACAGGCTGAACTTAAAAACTACATGTATCTTCTTGGAATTTCTACTGCAAAAAATTATTTCTAGCCAAAATGAAAAATTATAACACAGACTTTTTGATCAAATGGCACATTTAGTTTCTGTTAGTTGATAAATACATTTCTGATTTTTTAATGCTGTGTTAGAATTAGATTGAGGGAAATTAACTCAAAAGTATCTTATTGAAATAAAAAATGTTAATTTAAAAAGTGTATTGACTCTAAAAATAAATTTAAAAGGCAAATGTCTTCTACAAAGCAGCACAAGTGTTTGAGTAATTTTGATATACATGAAACACTTTATCAAATTAATCTTCCATTTGAAGACTCTAAACATTGTAAAATTCATAATTGTAATTTCCCCCCAGTCATCATGTATTCTAGAAATGCAGAGTTCGATGTAGTTCTTGTCTCCTGCTTCCACCTGGCTCCGGGCTGGGCAGCACTCGGTCGTGCAGGCATGCTCTGGGAAGGCACGGAAGGGGCAGAAAGCCCCCCACGTTCCCACAGCGCCCTCGTTCCCTTCCCTGCAGCCCAATCCATGTCCCTCCTACCCCTGAATTGGCCCACTTGCCACTTTAATGTTCCTTGTCAGATGACAGATTTCAGGGGAGCGTTAGTAATTGGGAACTCCACTCTCATCAAGGAAAATAATCAGAGAGAATGCATGCAGTTCACAAAAGCAGTTCAATTAAAGAGAATAACAAGCTTTTTACAGCAACAAAGGAAGAACTAAGTAGACCTTAGTGAGTAAATAAAGCTGTAATCAGTGTGATTAATTTAAAATCTCAGGAAGGCATGAATTGGATTGATATTCCAAAAGTCTAATGTGCCTCATGGGTTCTCAAAAGAAATCATTGCACATTTTAGGGAGAATATGAGGCCTCATTAATTGTGAACAACAAGAAAAAGCAAAAAACTGACAAATGTTATTTTGCTATAAATTTCTTCAGAAACACAGATTTTGACTAGTGTTTTCATGAGGCTCATACAAAAATCTGTGTATGTTGCCTAGCTAAAATTAAATTAAAGAAAGGTTTAAAAATAGATGAGCTGGCATTGTAACCAAGATCCTTAAAAACCTCCTTCATCTGAGGACAGCTGGGAAGCAACTTTAATGGGAGGGATTCGTGTCGCAGGTGAGGCTGAGCAATAGTATGTTATGGCAGAAAAGGGGCTGTACAGGACGGTCAGGCATTGTATTGCCGCATGTAAGAACAGGCAGGAATTCGTGGGCAGAAAGGAGTTTGCAGTCGTGGGAACCATCCTGGTTCCGAACTTTGTCCTGGCAGCACTATGGGGACTTACTAGTGCTATTTTTGTGGCTCAGGAAATCAGTGCTACTGGTATTGCTGCCACCAGCAGCACTTCTCCTCCTCCTCTGTAGTTAATTTTGGGATACAACAAACCCTAAACAGCTGGACAGGAGCTTGGACTGTAAATTTGAACCAGCTTTAATTTAGTTCATTTCCCACAGGTGACTGATGGCTTTATGGTGTTTTACTACACTTCATAGATACTTAGTACATCTATAAAATCTCTTTTGCAGTGTACTGGGGAAGGAAAGCAGTATAAATATTCTTCTGGCTTTTGGTTGAGTTACAAACTGTTGACAGGTCAATCTAAAAAGTAAGTCGTTCTTGGGGGTAAAGGACAGGCTGCTGTGTTCTGGGTGCTGGGGTGTGTATGTGCTGCTTCTGGGCAGCACAGGGCAGTGGAGGGGATGCAACCCTTTGCATACCCGGGCTGAGTGTATTTCCTCTAGTCCTGATTGACATCTGTGTGTGGGATGTCCTGGTCTGCATCGTACAGAGGCAGATTTCAATTTAACTGTGTGGTGTGTGTTAAAATGGCACCTTGACATGTGCGTTAGGAGTATATGCTGTGGGATTGCACTTTTGTGTTAAAATTGCCAAACGTGCATGCAGTGCTGACAAGTATAAAGCATCGTGGAGGGAGAACAGGCTGTTAGACAATGGTTGCTGTGTCCTGTTTCACACTGCCGGGCAAGCACAAGTCTTCCTCTTGGAGACCTTCCACAGAACTGGGTATTTCTGTAACGGTGGCTTTACGTGACAGAGGCCCAACTGCCTGTAAAGATAAGGCCATAAGAAATTACTGCGCTTGAAACAGCCGTTCAGTTCTCAGGGATGCTTTTCTTTCTAAGTTAACCCTAACCCCCACTTCAGTCCTTATCACCTCATCTTTAAATTCTCTGCCTATTCCATTCCCTCTATTTCTTGCCATAGAACTGCCACATTTCCTTCTAAACCCAGGTGTATTTGCTGCTTTGGGATCTCGAGAGGGGCCTTGCCCTGCAGGCTTCTTGTGTTTTAGTGAAAAGAGAAAGAATGACCAAATCTGGCACCGTATCTGTACAGGAGCATTTCCAGATCTCCACCTTCAAGGGGCTCCACTGTGCTCCTTGCTACTAAGCCCCGTTGCTTACAAGGAACCTTTCTTTTTGGGGAATTCTCAATTTTTTTTCAGATTAGATCCAGACAGGCTTAATGCTGAAATCTTGTCTTTGAAGCTAGAAAACATCTTGATAATGTTTCAGTCTAAAAATGTCATACCTATCTTAAGACAGACAATTCTTGGGTCTGCTTCAAGGATTTAATAATTTGCTTTAATTACTATTTTTCATTCTTTCTCATTTTTCTAGTATTTCCAGTATGCTCATATTTTCTACTCAGTGTTTTTCAGTGGAAAAAGAAAAATCATTTGAGTGTCTTAAAATTGATGACTTACATGACAGCTATCACTGAATAAGCATCTCTGATTACTGGATCTTTCACTTCTGGCAAGGCAATGAATGCATCACAGAGAGGTTCTGAGCAGTTCAGTGTGCAAATACAACAACCCACTCCGCTCTCCTTATCTTGGAAAGCGTTGAAACCTTGGCATGCATCTAGCAGGTTAACTAGGCGAAACCTCCTTCTTGGAAATACAAGTTGGTTTCCTCTCATTCAGTTATGTTTCTTGAGGTTTCCTCTTGCTAAATGTGGTAAAATTGTCTCAGCTGAAGAAAAGAAATACTCCAGAGCTGTATACTGTGTATTAGTCTCCTGTGGCACCCCAGAGAGATGTGGTATTTAGAGCAGACATCTGAACAGGTAGAAGTAAAACATACCCTAATTAAAAATACGGCTGGATAAAGAGAATCCTGATGTGGTCCTGGCAGCCACCAGAGACGTGGCAAACTGAAATCTGGTGGGTAGGCAGTGGCATGAACAGAGTGTAGACAGATGCAGAAGTGATGGTATGTGACAGGGCTTATGTCAGTGCCAGCTGGAGAGACGCTGCTACTCTGGTCAGACAAAGGTCAGTCTCCATTTAGGAAGCCTGATAAAAAAGTTGCAGGAAAAGCATAATTCTAAATTCTAAAATGTTGTCACTTTGTTAGTGTTACCTGGAGTGGACATGGCTCTTGAAAATAGCCTGCCCATGCAATCCCAGATCATCCTCTGTTGGATATGAGTACATGGTGTTTATAATAAAAATGTGCTAGGCTTTATAGACATGCAGCAAGACTTGTTCTGAGGACACCTCCAATGGCCCTGAGCTCCTCAGGGAGCTGGTGTTAATGCAAACTGACCTGCGCTGCTGTGCTCGCACTCATCCGGTGCTCCTGAGCACACACCAAACCCTCACACCTCACCACGGCTAGCAAAGAGCTGCTGCTGTTCTTCCACTGGTGGGATGGCCAGAGATTAACAGTTGTAACTGACTCCTATCAAATACTAAAGCAACTTGAGAGGGAATTCCGGTTTGTACTACCTCAAAGTTTGGATTATTCACCACCCATAGTATTACGAATGATTTTTCAAATTTAAGCTTACTGTGTATGTGAACCTTGTCTGTGAACTCTGCAGTAGCTTGTATCATAATGTGAAGGGTAGCATGAAAATAACCGTTCCATAAATAAATGCTGAATGCCAGGGAGCACCTGCAGCATGAATGAAAAATCGGAGGCGATAGGCCTATTTCAGCAAGTTCAAATTCCAACCAACCTCTTTGCAGCAGAGGAAAATGCTATATCAATACCTTCCCATACTTTTCATTTGTACTGGAGAAAGATCAGTGTTTGCATTAAGTTCTCCAGAATTTTGATAACCTTATTTCCCCTGAGGGAGTTTTCAGGCAGGATAATGTATAGCCCCTTGTTGTATGTTCCGAATTCCATTTGCGAGAGATCAGTATTTTATTGCCAGACCAGCAATTAAAAATTGCTCTCTATTTTCTTAGCTTTGTGGGAATTTATGGCCCCCAGAGTGGAAAGAAAAGGATTTCTTTATAAGATGTAGGCTTGATTTTTGTTTATTAGTTTTGATGGGAATCTGTACCCCATGGATTAATCTTGCTAGTTACAAAAAGTAGCTACTGAAAAGGCCTGACTCTCCTGCAGAGGTGATGTAGCTGAAGCTCGCGGCGTGTGGCCCGGTTGCTCAGGCACAGAAAGGCTTTTCTCGAGTTGCAGGCACACGTCTTCAGAAACGCCTGGTGATTTGAGTGCCCAGCCACCAGCATCGCAAGGCAGGCAGTTCCAAAGGCAAGTGCTCAGCTTTTCCTAAAAATAGGACCTCTTTGAGGTGTTTCAAGTTTCTTCCTTTATTCCTATCTCTGTGCCATCCTTTAGCAGTCACTGGGGCCAGCCGTGTATTATACTCTAATACCTCCCTATAGGCTGCCTTTTGATTGACGATACAGCGCCTTCAGATCCCTGCTGCACCTTTCTGGTCATTCATGCCATCCAGTCAGTCCCTGCAGAGCTGGCCGTTCACAGAGAAGCAGCTGGATGATGTGCCCCAGAACCTGGAATTACCTCCTCCTCCTCCTCATGTCCCTGCCTGCTGCCTTTTCACTGGCCGTGCTCCTTGCCCCTGATGTGCTCTCGTGACTTAACTGCAAGCTGCTGTCTGTAACCTGTGATTTCAAAAGGCTGGCAGTCCCTAGGAGTCTGCATCTGTGCCTTGGCGAGGTCAGGGAGCCCGAATGTGCAAGCAGACACGGTCCAGCTGGGCTGGTCTCGCACACGCTGGGTGCCTGCACTGGGGAGTCGTCTGCGCTCCCTGCTGCCACTGGCCGGGTTCCTGCTGGGCTTTTCCAGCTTGAGGAGGTGCATTAACTTGCCCACTGAGTTTTCCTCTTGTTCTTTATTTACCAAAGCATCTGTCAAAATGTCTCCTGTTTACTGGTCTCCTGAAGGATTGAGGCTTTGGTGCAGATCATAGAAATTATTCTTGGGGTAGCGGTTTGGGCTGTGTGCCACTGCAACACAGCTGTGGTCTGAGATCCTTTAAATGCATGGGTTCCTTTTCTGAAGCATTAACAGAGAAACTCACTAATTACTAATTGCTGCTAATTAATCCTGTGTATGGTTTATCATATTTATGACCAGATGAAGTGTAACTTTCTTCCTCTCCTCAACAACTTGACAACATTTAAGCCTTTTGTGTGGCTTGTTATATTGTCACCTATCAAACCCCTCAGTTACTGAAACACTTAGTAATTAGTTTATATGCCTGTGATACTTGACAACTAATTTTTTTTTCTAGTCTTGTATTACTTTCTCCATTTTCATGTCATATGGCAAATTAAATCCATTTCAATTTCCAGATTTTTCTCTGAAAGTTTTCAGAGCCACGGTCCCCGTGTGGCTGGTCTCTGCCCACCTGGGGTGATGTTTCCTGGCCTGCACACACGTGCACACTTGTGCGTGCTCCCGAAGGGCTTCCTGGTGAGCACAAAGCTGCCACCATGACTTGCTCCACCATATGGCATGCAAGGAGGACCGGCAGGTGGTGGCCACTGCACCTCATTGCACTGCAGCAGTTCCCAGGCTTTTAAGGTCCCTGAGACTACCCTGGCTTTTTCCATGGTGAGAACCATGTCAGTGCCCTTGCGGACAGACTGTAGCTGTATCACCTTAGCCAGCAGTTGTAGCCTGTACCATTAGTTACTCTTAACTGTATGTCTTTGCCTGGAGACGTCAGGTGTCTGCTCATCTTTGTCGCTAATTCGAAGCAGAATCTCTTTTACACTCTGGAAAGTTTGAATAAAATAAAGCTAACCAGAGTTTGGTACCTGCTTATGCGCATCTGTGCTGTGGCTGGGAAAGCTGCTGGTGCCGGCAATCCAGTGAGTAACAGGTCTCTTCTGAGCCCAGACGTCAGTGTCGGTGGTACAAGGTAGATTTTTGGAGCTACTGAAACAAAGCTGAATTCTGAGGTTGTCTTACTGTTGGTAAATAGAGGGTATACATATTATTTTTTTAGCATTTTAGGACCTTAACTTGCTGTCTTCTTGCAAGGAAAAAAGCCTTTTGAGAAGTCTTTTAGTCCAGCCCTTCTCCCCTGAAAGCTCCCTCTTCTAAACCAGCCATGGAGTAGCAGCACTGGCTCTGCAAAATCATCATACTTGTTGCTTCTTGATAGCAACACTAGATAAATGGATCTTCTCTTCCCTCTGGGGGTAATGACAGTTTAAAAATGCCCTGTCCTGCCTCCACTTCCTTCATTTGGCAGATTTTTGGTAGTTTATATAATTTGGCAGTGATCCTCTGTCTAAACCATGTCCAACATTTCATGCAATAAACTTAATGGACTTTTCCATCTTTGAACAGCTGAATTCTTTCTGAGCAGCTGCTCTGGGTTATTGATGGCCTAATTAGAGTGTTGCCTTAGGCCTGCCACCAGCCTAGGAAAGACTTTTCTATATATTCTGGTGTATAACAGAAACAGAGCATTTCCAAGTGATCTTGCTTAAAGGCAGGGAGCACCTATGGTCTGGGTTGCAGCAGCGGAGACGAGGAGTCTGGGGAGAACAACATGGGGAGTGCAGGGAAAGCCACGGCAACAGCTGAGAGGCGAGGTCCTGACTTTTGGAAGGGGTGCGTGCTGAGGCATGGGCTAGCCTAGCAGAAATATTTCTGAACAGCTTCATGCAAAATTTTTGTCTTTTTGGGGAGGGGGACTGTGCGGAGAGGCCAAGCTGTCAGTCTGTGGGTCACTGCAGCTGTCAGCGAAAGTGGCATTTCTCTCACCATTACATATTGAAAAAATCTAAACAATTTTAGATTGTTTTAAAATTTTCTTTGGAGGCTTTGTAATGAAAATGATCCCCCCCCCCAAAAAAAAAACCAACAACCCAAACACACACACACACACCCCCCCCCAACACCAAAAATACCAACCAATAACATTGCCTTTCCACCTAGCTTTGTTGTTTGCTTCATCAATCATCCTTGCTTGGTAGCTCGTTTCAAAGGGGTACCAAGACAGCTTTCTTGGTTGTGAAAATTGAAATTTCTGTTCTTGTGCTTGCATACAGAAGTCACCTGGCATGTGTCTACTGGCAAGTTAGTCCAGACTCCCCCATCAGACCTTGACTCTGGGAGAAATAAAAATTCCAGCTTTCTGGAATTCTACAGCATCCACCTCGATCACTGCACTAGAAGACATTCTGGATTGCAAATTTATTTACCAGACCTCTCTAGCTATCAGCATCTACTGGAAAAAAGCCTATGGAGATTAAGAACAAATTCAAAAAGTTTGCAAATCTCCTGTTTAACATTCATGGTCATTTCAATAGTTCTCCAGGTCCAAGTTGGAGCGCTGGCACCTCACCGAACAGGCCTGCCTTTTGCAGATGAGGTTGAAAGAGACAAGAGGGAGAGAAAAAGCCTGACTCAGTCTGGAAGGGCCAGGTCCTCTGAGAAGCCATTAGGAGTGCAGTCTTCAAGGTAATTGTGGGTTTGTGTTTGCATAAGCGGATGCCAGAGGGCTGTTCTTTAAAAAAACTGCATTTAAGCCCAACATGCCCATGGTGTGCGCTGAACATCCTGTTAGAAATAAATAAATAAAACCACCAACGAGCGATTCAGCCCTCAGAATCTCAGACGGTTTTGTTTGTGTTATTTTCATTTGCCTGGGTAATCGAATTTGTTGGAATTAGGGGTTTGTCTGGATAATAACATTTTCTAACCCTCTGGAACAGAAGAGGGCTGTGGTGAATACCGATGTACAGAGTGCTGTATTGATTGGAGTAAACTGGCCCTAGATAGCATCAATTACCCACTTCTGATGGATGTTTGCTTGCTGGCTGCCAGGTTGGGATTGCACAGTATTAGCTGCCATTTCTGTCTGCTAGAAATGCTCTAAAGAAAATGTACCTCCGTCTTTGCTGGGGATCTCTGGCACGTGGAGGAGACCCGCAGCACTAGGTGGGGAACAGGGGACCCTGGCATCCCCGTGAAAGCAAGTGGTAAGCCTGTGCCTTGGCAGCCTGTCAAGCTGTGTATTGACTGCAGCGAATGTCTGTGGCCAGTCTACTTAGCTAATTACCTCTTTTCTAATGTTCTTTGGTGATTACTAAAGTCAGAAGCTGCCGGATGTTTGGTGACAGAAACAAGGGCATCTGTAATGGCTTGCAAAGCACCTTAAAGGCTCTTACCTCACCTGGCTCTTCAGGGTGAGGCTGGGGAGACAGATGACAAGTAATGGCCAAATCCTGCCCTGTTATTGATTAAGGACCTATTACATAGATAACTTGTGTTCTTTTTTAGCTTTATGTGGAGGAAAAAATGCAGCAGCTACATTAAATTTTTCCAGTTTCCTCAGGGCTGTTTAGCCCAGAAGCAATTTGGGTGATGATCTCTCACGCTTGGATGTCTGATGAGTCTGGGCCAGAGCTGTTCGGCCCCGCCAGCCAACACATGCAGGTGACCCTCCTGACGCTCGTGCCAGATTTCCAGCCAGGGGAGAAGCAGGGCCTCTCAGGTGGCTATGTCCCCTCGCCCCAGCAGTCCAACCATGGGAGCTCCCCATGGCCTCGCTCCGTGGGCTTAGGAGTCTCTCCCCATCCAGAAGCAGCCACAGAGAGCTGATCCTGACAGGCTCAGAGCCTTCAGGCAGGTTTGGAGTTAAAGGCAAAGTGTGGTTTGTGCCATGAAAACACTAAGGCAGCAAGGTAAACTGGAGATCTAGACGTGTGTATGAACAAGCTGTAAAGCTAGAAATGCGAGCTGGGCTGTGGGGTGTGATTATGTTGCAGTGCATCAAGAGGACCAGAATTCATGCTAAAAGACAAACTATTCCAATTCTATTACCTATTGTAGCTGCATGATCATCTGCAGGGTAGATTGGGATTAGCATTGTAGAAACAATCTGCTGCTTAACACCCAGCTACTCAAGCCTCGCTAATGCTTCTGTGAACTAAAGGAGTCCTCCCCACCATGCTCTGTTCCCGGCTGAGGAGACAAGAGTGGAAAAGCCATTAGCTTGGAGCGTGTTCGTTAATGTGGTATAAGCAGCTAAAGAAGATGTATTTATGCTCCTTCATTTACAATTGATAATCTCAAGAGTGAGAGGCTGGTAATAAATTTTCTCACTGGGGCTTCTATCCCTCTGCAGCCCACACTGCAGAAGGGAATAGTCAGCTCATTTGCACAAGATAATGAAACTGCAGTGAAATAGTAAAATTGCAAAGCAACTTTGTTTTAATAATGACAGATGCTTCTTAACACTTTAATTATGTCTCTCAGAGCAGTTTTAGCTAGGCCACAAAACCAGGAGAGCAATATTGCTGAAATACTTGGAATAAAACTCATGCCTTTTCCACATCTTGAAGTCTCCTCTGAACCAAAACTTTTCTCCTTTGCTCAAATGCTTTTCTGACTCGGGGAATGCCTGTTTTGGTCCTGAGGGAAGACAGATGAGTACTCACAGGCAGATAACCCCCAGAGATGGGATGGTGTGGGCAGCAGGCAGTGAGAACCCAGGCACTGACCTGGCCATCACCGGGTGGGGGTCTGCATTTGTTCCAGCTCTGCACCAGAGCAGGAGGAACAGCAGCCTGGGCAGGTCTGCGTTTGCAGGCACGGGCGCACTGGGGGACTGCTGATTTCTTGTGCTGTCCCACTTGAATTTTTGGAGGCAGCTGGGAGCAGCAGGGCGCTCTGTGGGCTTGCAGCTTGCTGCAGTCCCAGAGGGGTGAGTGCCCTGATCTTGCTCCCCTGCCTGCACTCCCGCTGCAGGAGAGCAAACCATGATACCACCCCTGCGGGCTGCTTCCCCATGGCACCCAAAGCCCTTCTGCTCCGCACTGAGGAGCGCAGGGGGCTGGCACCGACTCTGGGAAAAATGGTGCAAATCTCCACGGTTAATGATACTCGCAATAACGACAGTGTTAGCAGCAGCCTAAACTTCCCTGAGCAAAATTCACTGCCAAAGTGTTGCAGACATTTTGCTATAAAGAAGCAGTGAATGGTGTGTCCAACAAAGCATAGGGAGAAAGATAAACACATTAATGGAAAAAAAAAGCCATAATGAGTAAACAGCATGCATGTAGAAAACAGAAAGAAATTCTGGGCAGCAGGGGAGGAAGAAAATAAGCTAACTAGTGCTGAAGGGTAAAAAGCTCTAAAAGGCTGGGATGGTCTATGCCTGAAATATTTCTGCAGTACACTTCTGGTCTTTTCTGCAATGATTTATCTAACACTGTACTCTGCCATGTGCCCCCCTTTCCTCCTGTAATGATGCCCCTTTGCCTTCTGATGGAGATCGTGTTCTTGTTCCACCTGCTTCCCTTTAATGCCCCCAAAAAGAAGCCACTCCAGACCTGGTCCTCTTTTCAGCCAATGCAGAGTGTCTTTGGGGTTGTGAAGTATTGGCTGTATCACAGTCACTTTGCTAATCTACAAAAAACATTTCAAGGCACATTATAGACAGAGCCCATATGTTACTTCGGTGCTGCCAAAAGAGTTCTTGTTTACTAAGATCATGCTTTCAGTCGGTGTTCAGAGTATACTAAATAGCACCATTGATACTACTTAAAATAAAAGGTGTCAGCACCCTGTCTGCCCCAGCAAACTGCTCAGCACTTTCAGCTCTGAAAACGTCCCTGTGCACTAATGCCTCCGGCTGAGCTGCTCCCGCTCACTCAGTCTGGCAGCGGGGCCTGATTCTGCTCTAGTCCTGATTGCATCCTCGGTGCTCTTTCACATTGTAAAGACCGCCCTTGTGTGCTCCCCTATCTCCCTGTGGACACGCGTTCTTGGGCACCACAGTGGGCACACCAGGCAAGAGCAGTTTTAGGAAAATTTTTCATAGGTTGGGGTAGGATGCTGCAGTTTTAAATTTTTTAAAATATCTGGAAATGCAGGGGAAAGCCAAAGCCATATGTCTGTAGCTGTGACGCTACAAACATGCAGCAGAAGCACAGCTTTGGCTGGGGTGTGAAGAGCAGGCACTGGCTGGGAGTGCAGTGGCATCCCCTGGGCATCCGTGTGCTGTCCTGGTCTGCTGCCCTGGGGCTGACGTGACCCTCAGCCCACCCTTTTGCTGATGGAGCTGGATTCTTGCTCTTCTGCCCTTCCTTGCCCCTCTGGGTAGGGCATGTCTTTCATTTTTCTGCTGTTTTGTGCTTTGTTTCTTTTTCTCTGTTTACATGAGCTTCTGCGAGATGTACAGATTTCCAGGCCACAATCCTAGATTTTTCTAGTTAAAAGCAGAACATTAATGTACAACACTGGCTCCATGGCTGGTTTGATATTTCAGTTCCTGGCTGAAATGCAGAAGCTGCACAGAAATTGTTGAAGGAAAATATCACCAAATTCTTCCAAATGTCACAAGCAAGTTTGGATTCAGGCTGGGCATCCAACAAAGGCTCAGCATGGTTTTTTTTTTTGTGCCAGCTGCTTTGCCACAAGCTGGCGAGCTCGCTTTTCTGCTGGGTTTCGCTTCTTGTTGATACTACCCTGTGGTTCTGCAGGGCCCGGCCTGCCCCGTTCCCACTTTGTTCCTCCTGGGAAGGGAGGGATAATGGAGGGGTTTCTGGAGGAGGCTCCACAACTCCCTGCTGCTGACTTCCCCTGGGGTGCAAATCGCTTCAGTTTCTCATCTGTGGAGCAAGAGGTGGTGGTGGCATGAGCCATGCTCACCCCTGGCATGCTCAGCGAGCGAGCTCGGGATGACAATAATGCCACTTCTGAGAATCTCATCAAGATCCTGAAAGGTTCTCGATGCCTGAAAGGCAACAGCTTTTTCAAGTGGAAATTTATTTTATTATATGTAGTTACAGCTCCCGGTTTCCATGGTTGTTATGGGCCTGTACGTTAACGATGCATACCCAATTCTTCTGCCATGTAATGACTGTCTCTGTCCGTTAAACCCCCCACATAGTGCACTAGAGGCAAAGCTGGATTTCCTGCTGCCCTCATTCTCTCTGTTCCATCCCAAAATGTTCATTAAGGAAATGGGGTGTATTTTGCTTATGAAAACCTTCAGGTCCAAACTTGCCTGAGTCCTTCCTGAGCGACAAAGTTTTTGTTTGGTTTGATTAGAGGGAGGAGGAAAGAGTTCATAGCTGCCGGGTAGGGCGCAGGAGTGCAAGGGAGGAGTCATGGTGGTTCGTGTCAGCTGTCCTTCCCTGCGACCAGGCACAGGGATGCATCAGAGCTCTGACATCCAGGGTCAGGAAAACACCTGCTCACAGATGTACAATTACTGCTTTAAAATGGAATTTTGCTGAGAATTGTTCTCTCTGCTGAGCTGAAAATCTGAAATATCTAAAGGTGTCTGGATGCAACAGGGAGGTAGGAGAATGGGCAGAGATATGTCTCTCACTGTTTCCCAGTTTTTTCCCTCTTTTGCCCAGAGGGACTAATTGGTGGTCAAAGGGAACTGATCTCCTTTTTTGTGAGTGAAATCTGTTGTCTGATTAATTATTCATTTGTAGCATGATTGGCAGCTTTGAGGTGGTGGGTTCACAGTCGGTAAAGGGTGATCTGTTGACTGACAAGGTTAATTGCTGCCTCACGTTATTGATGATAACTATTTATGTTGACAATTCCTCATATTTCTAACACAGCCGCAGGTTTGCTGGGCAGGGTCAGCCAGTGCTGCCCTGTCCTGCCCCGTGCTTTCCTTGGCAGACAGGAGCAGCCATTCCCTTACCGCAACACTTGGCACATGGGAAGGGATTTCGTTCCCAGAAGCAGGTCTCACATGCTAAGCAACGTAGAAGCAGCTTTGCACAGGCATCAGCTGCTTTTACCTTTTTTCCCCTTCTTTTTGAACATGTTCTCTGCATATTGATCAGGATTCAGAATATAAAAGTGAGACTCGGCTGTGCTCTGAAAGTCCCTCCTCGGCAAGAGTGTCAAAGCTGCAGTTTTTCAGGGGGCCCGAGTGAATAGAGATGAGAAAGATTTATGAGGGTGACCCTTAAAATTAATTAAAATGGGAAGGAATTGCCTTTTTAGATCTCGGTGCACAGGAAATGGCAACTTCTGGGCATTATTTAATACAGACGCAAGCACACAGTGCCTGCCAATGCTGCCCCGCCACCCCAGGCACGTTTCCAGGGCAATGCCCCTCTGCAGCGGGGGGCTCCGGAGTGCAGGGCTTGCTGTGCCGCAGGAGCCTGGAGCCGGGCGAGCTGTCCCCAGGGCTGTGCCTCTGCTTTTAGAGTTTGTTTTATTGTAGCCTTGCATGGCACAGCTCCAATCGCTCTCATCAGTCCTATCCTGGAAACCGCAGATATTTTCTCCCTGCCTCAATATAATAAAGCACAGTCATAAAGATTTCAGGCTAATAAACATTGGCCTTTAGGGTGCTTTCAGCTTTTATCAGGCTAATAAGATTTTTGACTTACATCGAAAGGGAAAGCAGGTAAACAGAGCTTTTATGAACCTTGAAGCCCACTGGGGACCTGCGGTCTTGTCGAGGGGTCTCGGGCTCAGGCACCTTTCCTTAATGAAATGCACACGCAGCCTCCAGGCAAAACCATGCTGGGAGAGTGTTGCTGCAGATGGCTCTTTGTGGAGTGTTTGGACTTAATTATTTGTCTGATACCAAACTTTCTGTAGGTATACAAGGACAGGGAGAGCTACGCTGTTCTCATTGTCTGTCTTACCTCCCCCTGACTGAAGGTGAAGCAAATGGGGATCTTCCTCTCCATGGCTTGTGGTCAAGCTCATCATCACAGCTTCCAAACATGCCCAGATCCCCTCTGGCGAGCAGCTCTCTTCTGAGATGTTTGGGTTAACTTGGGAATTGTTTTTTTTTTAATCACTGCCTTTTTATGGCTGACTATCAGGAGAGACAGGGGATGTCATTTAACAGCTTGGTTTTAGGTATAAAACTTCAACAAGAAGGAAGGGAGTTGTTGAGTATAAACAGGCATAAACTTAATTATTTTCTAGAAATTATTTTTTATTTAAAATTTAAAACCATATTACTTCATACAGCAAACTGTGCACTTTGATATATCACAGTGTCTTAAAAAGGAAAATAATCAGAATTTTTTCTTTTTGTGTTTTTTTTTTTTTTTTGGAAAGTTTATTTACATCAGCCTAGAATGATCAGCAAGTAACACAGTTACTATGAAACAAAAATTGTTACAAAATGTTTACAAAAAACTATATTCATAGAAATTCTGCATGTCCACAAAGGAAAATCCCCTGAATGTCACGGAGACCTTTTTTTCCTTTTCCCCTACTCTTTTCTGTTTATTTTTTTTCTTCTTCTTTTTTTAATATTTTTTTGAGAAACATGTCAAAGTAAGGTATGGACAGCAGAGGGCTTGCAACACCGATGCCAGGAATGCTCCTGCCAGGCCAGCACCGAGCACCCCCAGTGATGCCCACGCAGGGAAGTGCCATCGCACCCCACAGTCCACAGTCACTGGGTGGGGGGCTCAGGGTCTCCGCACAGTTTGGCTGTGTGGGGCTCACGTTAGTGAGCACTGGGTGAGAGCTGCCAGCATCTATGGGGTCCATTTGCAGCGACCCTCCCAGAGACCACCCGTGCTGGTGTCCAGCCGAATCCTGCTCCACAGAAGTACCCGCCAAGGGGGGAACAGTGGTTGCCCAGAGCTGGAGCTGGTTCCCCTTTGCATATTCTGTCTCTTTGTGGATCTGTCATCTTGACATTGTATACCCAACACACACTGTTGGTTAAGTCCAAACAGAAAAGCAACCCCAAACAAAGCTACTGCTGTGCCCCTGCTCTGTCTCAAAGGAGAGCTGGAAGGAAAAAGCAAGTGATAAGACAGTGAACTGAGGTGACAACAGTTTAGATACAGTTTAATAGACCAAACCTGTTTTTAGTTTATTTCCTCCTCACTTTTTCAGTCTCTCTGCCCACCAAGTGAAGAAAGGAACTGATTTTAACAAAGTTGGAAGTCAGATGAATTCTAATACATGAGTCGTCGATAGTCACAAACAGGTCACAAAACAGCTTGTAGAAGGCTTGGAGACTTTGTCATCACGTCTGCCCCTTCTGAAGTCTTCCAGCACATCGCTGCTCGTTGCTCCTCCTCTGTGATTAAACACCGCATGGCTTTATGGGCTCCCACGCTCCCCAGGATGAAGGAAAGGAGCACACAGGGTAAATGGCAGTAACAGGAGAAACACCAGTCTCTGCTTAGCAGTGTAACAACAGGCTGAATTAATGCTTATTCTGGTGGAGCTGCCCCTGGTTTGCAGCAGGAAGGCTGGGGTCTGAAACCCCCTTGGCTCACAGTGAGCAGGAGCTAGCGGGCAAGGGGCCGCCTGTGGTCCTGCCGGGCAGGGGTCCCAGGCAGCTCCCCCCGCTCCTCCCTTGTTTTGAGTGGTGCAGAACATTTTCTTGTTGTTAAATGTTAAACGTTTTAATGGTCAAGATTTAAACATAAAACCATAATGTAGATGCATGAAGCTAGCTGCTATTTCCTGGCTGATTTATGGGCAGTGCAAAGAGGGAAGGGAAAAGGTCGATCTGTGGGGTTTGGTCTTGCTGGCAGATAACACCGGTAATTCCAGATGCTCACCTGTCACTCTGGGATGCTTGTGAGTAAAATCAAATCAAACTGGTGTAAAAGATGAATAAATGGGGTTTATGGTATTAGTAATATTTATTTATTAAAAAAAAAAAATCTCATGAAGCAAAATGAATGCTATTTTCTGTGGTATTTTGCTCTTTGGACATTTAAAGACAGTTTCAGGCTTTGTTTTTATCTCTGCCTTAATTATAAATATCTCTAAGAGCTTAGAAATCTGCAAAGAAACCAAAATCTACTACTCTGACAAGCCTAAGGATTTGTGAAGAATTGCATTAAGAATGTCATTAGCTTTGGGAAGTAGACCCATACTTCCCATCTGTCCTCTGCTTGTAGGTATTTGGTCAGAAAACTATTAAGAATATGATGCCCATTGAGTTGGCAGTTTTCATCCCTAATTTTTCATGATTTCTATGAAAAGGTGAAAATTAACATAAATTCTTTGCATATCTTTAGTCAGAATATGACAAATTACCTTTTTAAAAAATTTTGGGTCACTGTTGCTTCTTTACATCACAGAAGAAACAAAATAAGGACAAATTATGTTCTGTGATGGGGTGGGAGGGAACAGCTATCTCCCCTTGAGCTAATTTGCTAATTCTAGTCAGCTCCAAAGGTAACCTTCCTAACTGAGCCTCAAACAGAAACAGGTGGGAAAAAAATTATCTGAAATCAGTTATAGACAGGTTTGTTCCTTTGGGCGAGGATAAACTTTCCAGAAAGGCCTTGCAGCCGGGGGAGGGCAAACTGGGTCAGTTCAGCTGCAGGTTCCTGCGGTGGCCGTGCCACCTCCTATGCCTGTGACACAGAAGGCGAAATTTTGGGATGCAGAGCTCGGGCGCAGCCTGCTCCATCGCTGTGCTGCCCTGCCTGCCCTCTAAACCAGGATTTAGGTGGTGGGTGCAGGAGGGGTCTCTAGCAGCAGTGCAGTCTGTGGCAGGTTACTGTCACCCTTTCATGTGCGAGGGAAGGAGGTTGCTCACTTCTTCAGCACCAGTGTTTAACTCGGAGCTTTTAAGCACATTTGCAATACTCCATGTGATGTTCTGGATTACAGTGGGCAGAGCGATTTCCATTTGTTTCATTTTGCAAATTAATCCATGGAGTGTCCCACCGGCCACCTATGTGGTTCCCTGTGTAGGGGTGGAGCCGAGTGATGTTACTCAAGCATTACTTTAGGTCAGCAGAGGGGTCTTTGGTAATTCTGACTAAATTCATCTGCAGGACCAGCCTTCTGGGTTAAGCAACCTGAAAGTAAGAACACAGTTCATGGAAGATTTCTTAAAAACATTGTAGTGTGTGATGCTTAAATCACATGAAGATGCTGCCTGAGGGACTGCGGTTCATGGGGCAGAGTAGGAGGGGTGTCAGGTTTGGCTCACACAGTGCTGCTTGTCCCAGGCCAGTCCTGGTTTTACTTCGTCTTTCAAGTCTCTGATGCCATGGAGAGCATTTAGTCCTAAACCAGACATACAGTCCTCTCCTGGTCTGAGTGCGAGTGCAGCAGAGCTGCAGTTCAGTGCTGCTGAATTTAATGGAAACTGGTACCATTTGGCTCCCCAAAACAGCTCTGCTCCCACTGCTGCTGAAACCTGTGGACTCAGCCGCTTTCCGTGCTTCTTTGCAAAGAGACCGAGCTTTGCAGAAAGAGCGAAGGAGCTGAGGACCTGGAGATCACGGTGTCACCCTGGGCTGGGCTTTGGCACGGGGTGTGTGGGTGGTGTCACTCGGAGATGGCAGTAGCTCCCATGCACGCTGCACTGTCCCATCCCTGGCCAGGAGTTCAGCTCCATTCAGGCTTACTTGCCCCCTCGTAGTCAGCTGTCTTGGATCTACTTGGCCTTCTGCCACCACACCCCCCACGTGGACTTCCAGCTGTGGATGGCCACAGCCAGCACAGCTGTGAGGTAAAAGGCCATTGTCAGCTGCTTTGAGAGAAGGCACAGCCTTGACCGTCACGGTGCGTCACAGATACCTTTCCCAGACAATGTATCCTAAATGCACTGTGTATGTCAGTGTGGAATAGATGCTCACGCTGCACCTGACAAAGTGTTTCTTTTTATTGCCATGCTAAAGAAGCCTTGCTCAGGGGCTCCTCCTTACCCACCGAGGGTCAGTTTGGCTCAATTCTGTTTTGCCTCCTTGTGTTTTCAGTATGTAAACATCAGACTCCTGGATGGTAGTGTGTTTGGACTCCATGAGGCCTGTAGGATCTAAGTGTTAAAAAAAAGGAATGAAAAATAACAAAAACAAAACAGAAAAGCCCCAAGACCCATGTTACAGTCCGTGCTTTGAAGTTCTTGCTTCTATGCCGATGATTAATGACGCTGTGTTGTAAAGGCCTTGTTCTTGAAATGAACCAAACCAGGCTTTTTTTTTTTTCTCTGTTTTTTTTTTCTTGTTTTTTAATCCTTTCCTCCTAGTTAAGAGTGCATCCAGCCTTGTCTGCTGCAATTCCTTCCCTCCCGCCCCCCCCATTCCCATTCCCTAGGGAAACACAGGTGTCAATCCAGTGTTGCAGGTCATGTTGTCCTTCCCTGGCAGCCGTCGGTCGTTGAATGTGTGCATGTTGATCACGGCGTCAGTCTTCACCATGACAGGTGGCTGCGGCTTGTGTTTCACCCGTCGCTGGCAGGTGAGCGACAACCGGATCTCATCAGCCATGGCGCTGCAGAAGGAGCGCTGGGGAAAGCAGGGACAAAAAGCACCATTACTTCTGGCAAAATGTTCTGCTAACCTCGCCGTGAACAGGAGGGTGCTGAAACTAGGCTCTGCAGAGGGCAAGCACGAGGTTTAGGCTGCGTTTAAGGCATCAGCTGTGCTTAGTGGGACTTCAGTGAAGCACAGGCATCTGGTTGACCCCTCTCTCCTTTGGCAAGAATTGTACCTTTGACGCACTAAATCCTGCAGAAAGGCAGAGCTACAGGCGGCTGTTGGAGTGCTGGTGCTTTGTGTGATCCCTGCTGGGGGGCTGGCAGATTTATGTGCTGGGAGTCAGAGGGCTATCGAGTCCTGCTGGGCTTGCTAGTGGGCAGTTTTCCTTCATCTATCTAGTCCACCACGTGGGCAGCTTGCTTTGATTTCTGGTCATGTACACAAACGCACTTTCCACTTAGAGTACCATGACACACAAGGAAGAGGGAAAAACATAAAAGCAGTCATCTCATTTCATGAGCACTAATCAGCCACTGCGGGTGGGATGGGCTGTTTGTATAAGTGTTGTAAAAAGTTGATTAAGGTAATATGAGGCTCCCTGGTGGACCCTGATCAGTTCCTTGAGGCTTTTTGAATGGGAGTGGGGAGAAGAGAAGGAGACTTCATGCATGTATGCATTGCGCCTAGTATATGAGACACGATTGTATATGATAGTGGCGAGTGGATATAACAGCTCAGAAAGGCCCCTCCCAGGGACCTCCATCCTTATTTTCATTACTTATGTGCTTGCTTGCTCAAAATTACCCTACAGATGTTTACTAGTCTAGTTACTGCAGCAGCAGATGACCCTGACCAGAGCAGACATGATTTGCCCCCCTGACTTGAGGCTGTCAGAGGGGGACAGAGCAATGAGCCTTGGGGGATGGCATTTTGAGGGTGCTGCATTTCAGCCCTTGGGCTGCAGGCGCTTGGATCTCCAGGCAGCAGAGGCAGGGCTGAATCCCTCTGCCTGTCTCCCTGCCTGCCTCTGGGGTCAGTGTGCGAAATCCTCAACGGCTGGGCTAATGGTGGTGTAGGGAAACGGAGGAAATCAGTACCTGCTCACGCTCCGCTGTTTTGCGCAATTTGTAGATAAACTCCACCATGGCCACGAAGACGGACAGCACCAAGCCTGCTGCCAAAACGATGAAAATCCCACCAATGTTTTGGATGCCCAGAGCACTGGCCTCCTTGTTCTCATCCTCAGGACAGCCATTCCCTCGCCACCACTTCTCCTTCATTACGTGGAGCTTGTCCTCCTCCTGGAGCTGGAGGATGGCAATGGTGATCTTGTCCCTGTACGGTGACCCTGGGGAGGGGGAACACCATTACACACAGAGGGAAAGTAGGACAAAAATCACACAAAGTAGGGAACGTGTCTGCATTAAGCAGGGTTGTTGAGACCTCTTTTCAACAGGCAGGCAGTGTAAGCCTTGTTATGTGGAAATTTGCTGTTGGGAGCAGATTATCTTAATCACATCTGTTGTTTGTGTTAACTAGCCCCCCTCCGGGGTACCTACAGAAACCCCACCGCTGTTGCTTACCCATGGGAGTACCAATCCCGTAGCCTTTGGAGTCGATGAGTCCCCCAATCTGAGTCAGGTTGCAGTTCCTCTGGGTGATGTATTCGATGGTGGTTGACTCCATCAGCAGAGCATAATCAGCTGTGAGGGTTCGCTGGATTCCTTCCTCGTTGTTTTTAACAAGTGCTGTGGGTTTGCTGCTCATGAAAGCCCACATTTTTTCAAATGTGGAAATTTTGGATTTCTGGAAGAATGATACACACCACCCCCCCCACCCCCCAAAAAATAAGAATTAATCCATTTGCTGAAACCTAGTATCTTTTCAGTAAATAATAATACCAGTTTGAGAACAGATCACACAATGGAACTATTACCAATTTGACCTTGTCTTAAATATCTCTCTGTTTTCACTGTCCAACATTGTTTGGCTTCATGTTGCCATAAAAGAGACAAAGGTTCCAGCACACTTCACGTTGTGCAGATGCTCAGCAAAAAGAGGCACTGCTCCAGAGACCTTATCCTGTAGGTGGAATCAAACCATCCTTTTCCTTCCGTGAGGTCCAGCAAGACCCTGCCTTGATGCCCTGCAGAACTTGCTAGTGTGACAGGCTATTGGCATATCTGTTTAACTGTATTAGTTTCCTAACCAGAATTTTGGTTATCTTGTAATGTTTCTTCACAATGAGAGAAGACAGAGAACATTTCAGAGGGCATGTTTTTCTCTATTGCATATGCTCTATTATACTTTTGTCTTTCCTCAAGCATTGCAAGGAACATGTTTCCTCTGAGATATGTGCAACTGCCAAACAAATTTAACGTATCCACATAAACAGAGGCATAGAAATATTCAAGAAGATTGTCTTACGGCAAAAAATAAACATGGATATTCTTTCTCTATCAGCAGGCGTTCTGTCAAAAAAGGAAGAATATGTTTTCTAGCTTACTATTCATGTGAATGATTTTTCCTTCTAAAAAATGTGTTGGGTGAGAAGAAATACGGTTATTTTATGTCTTTCTGTAATATTTGAAATATAGCTTTTATCTACAACCACCTTCTGAATTGTCTCTGTGTAGGTTGTCACAAAAGACGTAACTGGCTTTAGTCTAAAAGACTCCCCAGGAAAGGTACATCCACTTTCTCTTAAAGTGTCCCCTTCTCTGGACACTGTTCCCGTGGGTGAATGTAGCTCTTGTCAAACCAGCTCTATACATCCACTCAAGCTCTGGAAAAGCACCTGGATATTGAGGCTTGCGTTAGTGCTGCTGCCTGCTCCTTTATGTGCCATTCTTCTGCCTAATTTCTTGTTTTTCCTCGACGTCTTTTTGCCACTTTATTTTATAAGAGGCAGTTTAGTCAGCCAAAACCTCCCTCCTCCACAGCACTACTTAGCAAGAGCCTGAAGCTGGCTGATAAGTTGGAGGGGCTGATAAGTCTTTGTGCTTTGCCTTGATTAAGGCTGACTGCTCACCTGCAGCTGCATGAGGAGTTGCTGCAGCAGAAGGTCGCTTTCTGGTTTAGCTGTCGTTTATCTCAGTTTCAGGGCTCTGTCCTTCCGTAAGAAAGCAGGAGATGGAGCCCCATCCCATCCCAACTACTGCTATCTCATCTCCCCCTCATTTTTTCAGTATCACTCAAAATGCAGCAGCATAGGTTCTTCTGATAAAAAAACCACTATAAATAAGGGTAAATTAGCGAAGAAAAAAAAAGTCCCCCATAACGCTTTATATTTCAAATGTTTTGCCTGTCCACCTCCTTCTTTTTCAGCATGTTTAACAAAGGTTAGGCAAAACGTGGACACCCCAAAGTTGGTTAGTGTAGTGCAATGCCAAAGGCTGTTCCGCTGTCTTTGACCCCGTGGGCTCATTCTCCTGACTGAAATTTCCATGGACTCATTTCTTCTCAGTTAAAGCTCATGCTTGTTATAATCCACTTGATGAACGTTCAGTAGTGGATGTGCCAGAGCAAACTTCATTCAAGAGGCAGGATAATCTCCCTCACTTGAATATCTGGACCAGTGCCTGTAAGGTAGATTTGTGGCATCTATCAAACCTCAAAGAGCAGCAAGAATGTAGCCTCCAAAAGGATTATTAAATATCTGTGCATTACAATGGATAATTGAAATGAATAGCATACTTGGCTTGCTGATAAGGACTTGTTTAACATTTATATAGTTCACATCAGAGGCCTCTGGGTTCACTGGCTCTCCCTTTCTCTCCTCTTCCTGCATTTAATGCTCCTTGGGTGTTGACACAGAGCTCTTAAACAACATCAGTGTTCTCCCAGTTTAAAGCATAGAGCAAAATAAACTGGCAAAAAAATCAATAGACTGCATTTAGTGAAGCTAATAGGACTTGCATGAGGCATTGTAGCTCTTCAGGCAACTTAAATTACATGAGACAGGGCTCCCTGGAAGAGAAAAAACACTTTTCTCTTCTTAAATCACTGCTTCTGACCAGCTGAAAGGACTTGATTGTGTTTTGAAATGCCAGGAGGGGCCCAGCTTTCTCGGCTCTGGCTGCACTGCTCCCAGCCCCACTCTGGGCATCACTGGCAGGGGCGGGGGGCACCCATGGCAGGGCGAGCACCCTCTCTGGCTGGAGCATGCCTGGGCGAGGGCTCACCGTGAGGCCAGAGCTCCCTGTCGCTGCTTGCTTGTGCCTAATAAACAGCTGAAAGAGAGACCCAGCAGCACAGGGCTCCTTCGGCAGAGCAGGGCTGTCCCCCCACAGCCACACGCTGCTGTTGCAATGGCCTCCTCTCCCCCAAAGGGAAGGCTGGGGTAGCTCCTTCGGGGAGGGCAGCTCAGGCCCTCCGTGTGGACAGGGTGGCTCGACATGTGGCTCTGGTCAAGGCATTCTCAGGCTCTTCCCATAGTCCACAAACCTGCCACCTCCTCACTGGGAATTTATTTCCTGTTAGTTTCTTTAACTTTGCTAACATGAGATAAGGACGCTCCTTTTCCAAGTGAAAATTCACCAACTGTAATTCTCAGCACAGCACTAGCAGTTTGATAGACCGGACTACTTGTTAGAAGTCCAATTTAGAAGCTATTGTCAGTCATTGTGAGAGCAGTCATCAATCAGAAATTGCAGGAGTAACCGTGGTGAGGAATGTACAGTGCTCCAGCGCACACCTAATTTAGCCACTATACATTTTTTCCTATTAGAGGAAAAGTCATTCCTTTCTCCATTTGCTTCTCCCAGAACACTTCAGCTGTACTGCAAAGGTGGTTGCTTATTTATGGAAATTTGGATGATGTCACCTGAGAACACAGCATTCAAATAAGCGAAAACACGTTAGTAGCAATTTATAGTCAGTAAAGAATGCACATAAATTGTGTTTGTTTTGCTGGACAGTTTTTTTGTGTGAGTGTGCACGTCCTGTTTATTTTGGCAGACCTCTGATTTTACAGCTTAAGTAATTTACCTTTAAAAATCCTTACTGGGGTTAGTTACTGGTTTGATCTGATATTTGTCATGCTGTGGCTAGGTGCAAATTTCCTCTCCATTTACTTTTATGGGCTGCATAAAAAAAAAAATATCTGAGTTGGTGGCAGGCAGAGAGACCCTCCTGTGCCCCTGCATCCTCTGTAGGGTCCCCAGCTCCCCCTCAATGATAACTTTGCTTTGCTGCCAAAGGTAGATGGAGAGGAACTTCTTGGTTGCTCTGAAGCATTAAGATAAATGGCCTGACACTGACTTCTTCCTGGCAGGGAAGTTCCAGAGTTGGGTTGGGAGCTCCAGAATGTTAGGAATGATGGAGATCATTACTAATAAACAAAGGCGATAGTTTAATGCTGCTGAACACTGCAGCTGTCTCTCCTGCTTACACCACCGACTCATGTGAGTGGAGCTTCTCATTTTGGTCGGGATAAAAGACATCGGAATCTCGTCCACTGTCCTTTGCATCTTAATAAACCCCTGCATTAGTGCTAAATGAGATGCATGTATGAAAATCTGAGTACCAGCCCCTCTGAATGCAGCAATTGCAATGACACTGAAAATGCCTCTGAATTCATTCTTCAGAGTCACAGCTCAGAAGCTACCTTTAATAACCAATGCTTCAAGACCAGTCACCCAAATAAATTAATGGAATAGTTTAGAGAAGCCACTACAAGGCATCTTGCCAAGACATATATGCTTTTTTATCAGTGAAATTGGCAAGAAAGTAACTTTAAGGCTTAAGATTTTCAATTCCAGCCTGTACGAAAAAATAAATTGATTTTCACCAACTGAAGATACTTACTCTTTAGGATTTAACGTTTCTGTACAAGTGAATATATATATATGTACACACATACACACACTCTCACACCCATACGCCAAACTGCACGTTAAACCTGGCATTTGTTCAGAGAGACAACACCCTTTGCAAGACGTGAAGGATTTCTGGCTTGATTTATAATGTACACTAGATGCTGTTCCTAAATTAATTGATCTGTGTTTATTCCTGTAACTCGATCTGCATTACCAGGGAATAAATAGCTTCTTAAAAGTTCTTTTCATGAAGTCAAAATCTGGCAATATGGTTGGTAAAGCTCTCTTCTGCTTCCTGTTGCTGTACTGGTTAGCTCAGCGGCACAGGCAAAAACCTTTGTGGGAAAAAGGTCGCTGGCTGTGGGTCTGCCCCAGAGGTGCCTGTTGGCTTGGATCAGTTGGAAACTCGTGCGGCGTCTTCGGTGAGCTCTGCATAAAGCCTCGGTCAGCCTGACCACAGGCAGGAAACTGGTTAGTGCCTGGGGGCCATGCCAGGGAACAGCTGCAAGGCGCTTGCCTTCCTCTTCCTCCTGTTTCCCGTTGTTCCCTAAGATTAGTTCTTGGGATGGTGCTCTCCTCCTGCAGCCCTCGATTCTGCTTTGTCAGACCTCCCAGGTGCTGGGAGGGCCACAGACCCAGATGAGATCCAGCTAAGGACAGTGATGGCCACAGTGGATTTGAGGGGTTGGTGTGTGTGGTTTGAAGCTTCTTTAACATGGAGAAGTGGAGGAGTGAGTTCCTAATGTGAGGAGAACTACTCTGTGGGACACTCACACCAGAGCAAGGCAGCAATGTGGGTTAAGTCCTAGTGAATAACCCCCCAGGTGAGTGAGATCCTAGTTGGGATGCTGCTGTCAGTGTTTTGTTCCAGCAGTGCCGGTCTGTTCAGCCAACAGCAGGAGGACTTGACCTCCATATCTCCAGGAGCTTTCCAAGAGCCATGGCTGTACAGCCTGCATGGGGCTGTCTCTGCTGATAACCCTGCTTGAGCAGAGGAAGGTGATGTGAAGACTTGTGCACTTCGCCGTTCCTTCAGTCCCCCCCCATGCAGAGGGAGTGCGGACCCTCAGCAGAGGCTGGAGGTGCCCACGGCTCTGTCCCCCAGACCTTTGTGCTGTTTGACAGGCGTCCCCGTGAAGGTGGTGCTGGCGGAGCAGTCGTTCTGAAACCACCGTGGGGTTTGCCCAGATGTTTGGCAAAGACCTTGTTGAGGGGTGGGAAAAATTCTGGCTCTCCTGTACTTCTCTGTACACAAAGGACGAGTGAACATGGCACCCTGCATGAGTGCTCTCACTGCTCCAGTAATCAAAACATTTGTCAGAGGGAACATGCCTGAGAATTCATCTCCAAACAACAATAGTAACAAAGAAAAAGGAAAATACCTGGCATTAATACACCCTACTAAATGCCTGTTAGAAGCCTGAAGAATGATTCTGATGGGTAACAATATGAAACAACAA
The DNA here is from genome assembly GCF_015220075.1 of Falco rusticolus. Lineage (NCBI taxonomy): Eukaryota > Metazoa > Chordata > Aves > Falconiformes > Falconidae > Falco > Falco rusticolus. The sequence goes on from NC_051189.1 coordinate 118,138,389, forward strand.
ATGTACCGTGTCCTTAATTTATTTTTTTTAAAAAACAATTTTCTTTTATACCCATATAAAACTCTTATTGGAAAGTGTAGTTAAAACACAACAGAAAAAACCTGTCTTTTCCTGATAGCTTTTCTAGGTTTATATTACTTTCAGAACGTAACACAATGCATCTGACCATGCCAAAGACAAAACTGCATGCATTGGCGCCACTGCAGAAAGCAAACTAACCAGCAGCAACCTCCTATTCTAGGCAACATTTTCATTTCCCAGAATTAATTAAAGATCAGACTAAATCCTTCATATTTCTTTACCAATCAGTGTTGCTGTCTGTCAAAGTAAGCATGGAGATTTGGAAAGTATAGTGTCTCCATAACCAACTCATAGCCAAGAAAAGTTGCAGAAGAATGCTGCTGTTCCTTGTTGTTAAAATTCAGCACATTGGCTTCCTTTAATGAGTCTTGGCAATTAAACTGCTGACAGCCCAGTCTAGCTGCCTTTATACTCTGCCTATTCAAATTATTGCAGTATTCTAGGCACAGCCTGCTTTTTGAAGCATGAACTATGTCACACTTTGGCCCATATATTTCCTTCTGAATTCGGATGACTGGAGGGGGAAGGAACGTGTCCCAGCGCTGCTCTCAGCGGAGGTGCAGGGGGAAGGCAGCCCCATTCCTGCAGCCAAAGGCTCTGATCTGCCTGTGCTCCTGTGGCCTTGTGACAAAGCACCCAGGGAGAGTATCGGCATTGATTGGGTGCTGCGGCGCTGAGCTCTGGCCGATGCTCCCAGTGTGGCTGGGGCCCTGCACCACCTGCATAGTTAATGCCAAAACTTTCCTTGAAAGATGGTTTTCTGTGTTCATTGTTGCATTTAAATTCTTCTCCAACCAGGGTGATCATTCCTTAGATTAATCACCCCTCATTTCTATTAATTTATTCTCTCACTCTTTTTTTTTTTTATTTAAAAAGCGTGTTTTTGTAGGCCAGCTGTGGTTTTAAAGGTCTTTTTAGGCCTCTCAGTTTTTCTCCAGTTTCAAGCAATAGTGAAATACGAATGCTCTTAGTACCCTCCTCTGCCGTGTTGGCTAACTTCTGAAATTAATTAAAGAGAATAAATTAATATCATTTAATTCTGATGCATTGGTGGTGTTACCTTGCACTGAGTTTCAGAGGTTAATAGAACTTGACTACTTTAATATGAATACCTGAAGGACAAGAAAGGTATTTCAGCTGGAAAAAATACTGGTCAGAGAGGGCACTTTGTAACATCTGTCCAGCTTTATGTTTCATTTGTTCTCTTGCCTGTCCCTGAAGGCTGGCCGGGTCAGCCTCGAGGGCTCTGTGAGCTGTCCTTGCAGAGACAAGGGAGGAGCTGCAATGGGTGAGATGTGGAATTAGGGAAGGTACTTTAAGGAATATAAGATTTTTCTGTAGAGCTTTAATATAAGGTACGCCTGTCCTGTTGTGTCTACCATGTGCTTCAGTTTAGGGTGTCTGAGCCACCATTGGGTAGTCTCTGAAGCTGTAAAATCAACATGATTTTGTAATTGCCACTTCAGTTAGCGACGGGGCGTGGGGGATTTAGCCATGATGTGAATCTAGGTAAACAAACCACCAAAGTCTTGACAAGGATGTCAGACAGAAACAACCTGCTTATAAGGAGTGGTGGCTTAAGAGGCTTTTTGTCTTTGGTTCTTTGTTCTTGCTCCCATTGGCCTGAGAGCGTTGTGTCTCTGCCAGGAAGGTAGAAAGCCTCTACCTGGTCTCACCTTGAAGAAGGTCATAGTAGCTCCATCCTTCACTGCTCCATACTCTATTTTTGTCTGCTTTGCCAAATCATCTGCTGAGTCGATGGGGGATTCCATCCTCTCCACCGTCAGGAAGGCGGCAAGGTTGGCCGTGTAGGACGAGATGATAATTAGGGTGAAGAACCACCATATGCCACCAATGATCCGTGTAGACAGTGCTTTGGGCATCAGCTCAGAGCCTGGGGTAGGAGAGGGGGAAGGAGAAAGAGGTAAGAAGAAACAGAGAGGAAGGACCTATTTCGTATGCACGTATGTATGTACATTACGTACATACATAGATATGTATAAAGGATTAGGTTTCACTGTCAAAACTGTAACAGCTATGTAATTAAAGCCAACGGGTTTTGAGGCAAATTATCCAGACATCTTGCATGCAAGGAAATCAGTGGGATTTTTGTAGCATTTGCAGAAAAACCCTCTCCCTTTATTGCTGACCTTGGGTACAGTGCACAATTTACAGGAAACATTCAAACTGAAGTAATTAACTAGGCTGCTTTTATGAGATTTAAATAGCAAGCTATTTATGAACTTTTATGAGTGTTTTGTTCTGCCATTTAAAAAGTGCTTTGCTTTTATATGGATTACTTTTCAAAGGACTCACTCTAGGGAGTGTGTTCAAATACACAAGGTTTTTTAAAAAATCAAACAACGGGAGAAAGGAACTATCAGGGTCCAGCACTTTGAATATCAGTTAGAAGTAGGGAAGCAGGAGATGTTACAGCATAAAAGGTGTAACAGGTCTGGAATGCCTTTTTTTGAGCAGACATGAAGGACTAAATGGGTTATGCTATTTTTGTAAATGCCCGAGACACCTTTTAAAGCCAGAAAGAGTTTTGGGTTTGAAACAACGGCGTTCAGAAGATATAGCCAACCTGGAATTTGCAATAAGGATTGGGCTTTGCAAAGCAATTTTAAGCTGAGTGGTATCAAAGCATAGCATGGAGCGTAGCTTTTCTCCTATCGGAGTGCAACGAGGAGGCACCAGGAAGCAGAGGAGCCTTGGATATTGATGGCTGCTTCAGTTCTTCTCAAGATGCCGCTTCTTTCCCATTCCATCTCTTGCCCTTTGATGCACAGGATGGTGTGACATCAGTCTGGCTTTGAAATATTTTTCTTCTTAGATGTAGAATAGAATTTAAAAGAATACAGCTTTTTTCATTTATCAGCATCTGATAAAAGGATGATTCATCCTGCTAAACCGTCTTGCTGGGAACTGTCACTGTCCATCAGGGCAGCTGAGATCTGGGAAGAATCTCTATTATACACTGCAGCAGTGGCAGCAGGAGGAGCACGGAGCAGTAGCACCATGCATGCCACCAAGGCGATGCTGTGGTTCTTTTGCTCTCTGGGTATAACTACTGATACATGGTAAGTTAAAGTGTGACAAATGTTTGACATTTTCCACTTATTTCTATTCCTGGATTTTCTGCAATTAGATCACAGCTGAATTTTGTTCCTTATTCGGAGCTGCTCAGAAGCTCCCTCTCTGCTGTCTTCCTAACAGATTTACTCCATTCTATCTACATATATTCCATTTTCTCTATTTCATCCACATATATGAATGTAATTCCATCCATACCCCATTTCTAAGGTCCTTGTCATTGTGGTATCTTACACCAGTTAACACTGAAAACATTCAGTCTCGCATGCAGTGGTTGCCAGGCAGAGGTGCCTGGAGAGGAGCATCTCGCCATCCTCTTTGCCCTATGCCAGAGGGAGTTTCAGGCCATTTCACAATGTGCAGAATGACCAGATGAGGATAAAAATGGAGACACACCAGAGGGCAAGATGCCCTTTCTTCTGTAAAAGTTGATTTAAAACAGTGAGCCAGGATAGACATCCTGAAATTAAACCAATTGTTTGAAGTAACAGAAGTAGGAATTTGCAGCATCTGTGGGATGCTGCTGAGTTTGGTGAATTAAACAGCTGAGGGAGATGAACGCAGCATCCCTCCTTGGGGCACGGTGGGTGGGTGCTCCTCTGCGCACACCAGCAGCAGCACACGTGCGAACACACCACCACTCCATCATCTAGCTGCATGCTTCCAGATGGCAGGCTCAGGAGCTGCTCCTTCTGACACCTGCCAGAGTGTGCATGCTTCATTAATAGTAATTATTGTTCTGCAGCCGCACGTGTGTGCTGGCAGCCAGCTCCAGCTCGTGGGGTGAGCGATGACTCTATCCCCACAGCTGTGGGGTGAGCTGGTGGGATGGGGGCTTTGATCCACAGAAGGCTGAAAGTACAAATAGAGGTAGGTGCCACCCGCCCCCAACAAACAAACCCAGAAAGAGTGAAAAGCTGTGGCCTGCTTTGACGCATAAGAAATCAGAAGGCTTTTTTGGTGTAAGAACCCTGGACCTTTCTCTGGGGTGCCCAGGAAGGCCTCAGCCCTGGCACACGTCCCCCACCAGGTATCCATCCCTTCCAGGCAGGCACGGCTCAGAGGGCGTCCACGTGGTCCACGTGGAGATGAAGTTCGAAGTGAGTGAAAAAACACAGTCACCGAGAGCTCACAGCTGGCTCCCCCTGATGAGATCAGTATCTCATCAGCCCTTTGCTGGCCTGGGTCCCAGCCAGCTGCCATGCACGTGGCTCCCCAGGGAGCAGCTCCCTTGGGTGCTGTGCTGCCGTACGCGTGTCTCCCTTGGGAGCGAGATGCGCCGGTAGTGAGTGCTTCCGCACAGCAGGTCCCGGGGGTGCCAGAGGAGAGCTGCCTCCCCTCTCCTGCACCTCACCGCCTTTCAGCGGCCAGCCAGGAGGCAGTGCTGATGTTTGGATGTTTTATCTTTTTCCTGTCACAAACAACATGAATTTTAGATCTAAAAAGCCATGACAAGAGGCCAGTGCTGGAGAACCGGCAGGAGGGTGTGAGGGTGGGGAGGTGCCGCCGTACCTTGCTGCATCAGTGCTCCCATCCCAAACCAGAAGCTGTTCAATAAGGTGAAGTTATTCTCCACGATGTCTGATCCCGGGTTGCAGGGATGAGCGTCGTACCACTCATATGGGCTGAACCTACGGTGGCACATGGAAAGCAAGAGCTTGTTAGTCGGGATGTGGCATGACAAGACCCTAAAGGAACAGGAAAAAAAGAGCCTCAATACCTCTCGTGCTGCTGTGTGGGCCTGCTGACCCCTTCGGTTGTGTAGCTTACTAAAGAAAAAGACAAATTCAGCCAAGATTTTCCGAAGCGACCAGTGTGGCTGTAAGCCCCGTGTCCTGCATTGCAGACAGCAAGGAAACCTGGGAAGCCGGGTCCTTCGGAGGTATCTCAGCTTGTGTCCCCAGTGCCTTCGGTCACTTTGCATCATCTATGCAATACTGCATCACATGACAGCAACTGGAACACGTAACTATGGGATGGGATAAGGTGCGGGCACACAAACTCTAGTATGTAACAGTTCAAAATGTGAGGAAAAATGGCATTTCTAGATCAACTGAGGAGAGATGCCACAGTGAATCTACAGCAGTAGCTGGGACAAGCCACAGTATCTCAGGGGACTCTCCTGCTAGCACACATGGGAACTGGGGCAGGATTTAGCTAAGTGAGAAGCACTGTCCTAACAAGCAGGAATGCTGCATGGTCAGGGCACAAGCACAGCAGTGGAAGTTGGTGTAGGTTCACTGTGGACTGCTGCAGTGCTTGGCCCTGTTGCAAGTGGTGGGAGAACACTTACGCCCATGGGTAAGTCGTTTATGGGCAAAACCGAGGGAATTTTCTGCAATCATCTCTGCAAATTCTGCCTGGGATTGGTAGGCAAGAGCCGCTATGAATGTAGCTCTTTTAGCCAGGATCTGGGGAGGATGCTTGACAGGAGAGACATTAATATTTTTAGAGCTTTTTATTTGCATTTTCCAAGAGTCCCAAATTTTGCAGAGATTAAATTAAAAACATAATTGGAATAATTGCTTTTGAACCAGGCATTAATTATCATCTTGGCTTCTTTCTGAAATCCCTGTAGCTTCACAACAGCCCTTTCTCAAAGCCCAGCCCACAGTTTGTATTAGGAGGTACTTCTCTCTGTAATTCTCTTGCCAGATGCACTGCTACCCGAGGAGATGTCTTGTTGCCTAATTTTATGGGCGCCCTGAGTCAGACAGTTGGATATATTTGGAAAGAAGAGCCACGGCTCTCTCCCAGGTCCCCCTCCTGGCACAAAAACCTCCCCCAGGCAAACACCTACCCCAGCCTCTGCTCTGCACAGTCGTGCTGTGGGGCTCCCCTCGCAGCCTAACACTTGGGGACGTTCCGTGAACACGGAGCTGTGGTCCCCGGGCATGTGAACTCAGTGGGGCAAAGCGCTGTGTCTGTGGGGCAGACCCCATCATAGGGGATGGACTGGGTGCAATGCACACGAATTCTTGTGGTCTTAGGAAAGCTCATCATAGGTATATCCATCTCACTGTTTGTTTCTATTTTCCACATGCAAGATACAGTTTGACTTCTCTTTTCTTCTGCTTTTATCTTGCCTCTCTGCAGCAGGGACCATTGCCTGCTCAAGATTTTGCGGTGTGTAGAACCAGAGGCCTCACTCAGGCTGCACCCTGACAATCTGGCTCATTTGTCCGGGTAATGGCTGGGCTGTTCTTACTGCCCACCTCCCTCTCCTTTTTTTAAATAAGAGAAAACCAGAAAGGAAAAGAATCAGGCTGAATTCAGACCTGGCTTTACATGGTGCCTGTTCCTTGAAACTTGCTGTAAATTTATGCTAGAGGTGTATAAAGGATGGCACCTGAGCTCTTTCTGTTGAATAAAGCCAGAGTTCAAGAATTAGATGAAAACTTTCTTGGGCTGCCAATGAAAGAGTATGAAACAGAAAGGGAATTGGTAAGATCAAATGAGCCTGACAAGATGACACGCTGAAGAACTTCAAGGTTTCTGAGTGAAAACCTACTGGTGCTGCTCAAATTACAGAGAAATATTCAGAAAACTGCAAAGCAGTGACAGAGTCTTCAGTGCTTGAAAAGCAAGTGGGACCATTAGTGGAAACAGAGGGGTAATGAAGGAAGGAGCGAGTGGAGCTCGTTGACCCCATACAGCTGAAGCTATAACAAATGGGGGCTGCTCCAGCTTCATCATGGGCTTGCGGCTTCCCTCTTCCTCAGGTGCAGGGTCTGAGAAATATTTCATCAAAAACTGTGATTATTTTCTTGTCTGTTCTTGGCCTTTTTGGCAGGGAAACGGAAGCATTTCAAAGAAGTTTTAAAGATCTAATGCAAAATACTTTTGGGTCTCAATTACATCTACAGAGAAATTTCTTATGGATGACCCAGTCCTTGTTGCAATTAAGATGAATATTAAACCCACCTGCCCTGTTGTGCACCCAAAGGTGATTAGCTGTAATTTGAAGGCTGTGTGAGTCTGAGGAAGGGTGACAATTCAAATCAGGCAGCTGCACAGCCCACTTGCAACCTTGCACCAGAGTAACCAGACAAATTACCCCCATGAAGCCTTCTAAATTGCTGGTGTTTATGGCTCTTTGGGGGCTGGGGTGGGTCCAGGAGCAGCAGCTCCATCAATAACTGGGAAAGACTGATTAAAAGGGTAGATGGATCAAATACATCCTTTGCCTGCCTCTAAATAGTCCCGAAGTTGGTTTTAAGTGGCATTGACCTATGATTATAGCATCGGCAGAGGACTCTGGTGTCTAGTTCAGGAGACTCATGTCTCTGAATTAAGGCTTTGCTATTTTGACTGTGGTTTTCTCCCAAGAATTGAGTTTTAGAGGCCTTGCTGGGGTCAAAAGCAGATATTGTTTCTGTTGCTTCTGAATGCAGTAAATATTTCCCCATAAAATCTCTTGTTTTCCATCTCAATGCGTTAAAAGGTCATTCCTGTAGAACTTTAATTAAACCAGATACTTGGTTTTCTTTGAAAGAATAGGAAGACAGAAGAAATGTCAGGAGAAAAACATGTGAAAAAGAAATTGTAGCTGCAACATTTTATAGGTTCAATTTCAGCCAAAAAATAGCCTGATAGGGAAAAACTGTTGTATTACATTGTAACTGCTGTGATGTAGAGAGATTATGAAGCTTGTTTCAGGTAATTTCAGAACAAAACCAGAGACTAAACTACAGTTCTTCAGGTTTTCATCCCTCAACGTCAGCCACAAAGCCTGGCCAGTGGTCCTTGTGCTCATCGTGCCAGGGCAGTCAGCAGAGGGGTGTTGGAACAGACCCTGGGGTCCTGAGGGCAGATGCCACATGTCTGGGCACAGGCAGGGTTGGGGCTCGCCCAGCCCCCACCTCTCCGGGCAGAGAGTGCCCTCCAGCACTGGGCAGGGCAGGGGGTTAGCAGGTCCCTGGCTGGGGTGCCTGGATGCCCGACTTGGTGGGTCAGGGCAAGTGCTGCGTGCACATCGCTGCCGATGGCAGGACATGCTGGAGGCTGGGCAGCCCTGCTGCTCTCTGAACACAGCATCTGTATTTCCTGCTTGTACAAAGTGGCATCTAAGGTGTTCTCACATCGGGGCCCATCCTAGTATTTCCTTCAGCCTTCCTCAGTGTTTACTGCAATGAATTTCATGTGCAAATATAATTTGCACATTTAACATGCTTTGAAAGTGGGATCTGGACAATGTGGGTCGGATCTGGCCATCATATGAGTTAGGAAAAATAAGCTCATAAACACAAAATTGTATTTGAATTGTCATTCCAAGCCATACAAGCAGTCTAATACTTTATGGCATTAAAGCCAAAGACGTTATGGCAGCAGAGCTCATCTAGCTATGTTCTGCATGGCTAACAGAGACATAAAATGAATGCCTATCACTCATCGCAATATTTTTCCTTTTCGTAATTACCATGGGTTCATTTTCCAAGATGGATATCTTTTCCTGCTGAGAGTGTCTGGTTCTTCTGTCTCTGACACAAAGCAAAACTGCAGAGGACCTCATCCTGACCCCTGGAGTCCCAGACAGACTTCCCAGCGCATTCAGCTGGGGCAGGACAAAGCTGGCAGCAGTGTTTTGCCAAAATATGTTGCATTTTGCCTGGTCCAGGGTAGAGCTGGCAGGAAGGTCTAGCGATGCGTTAAAGGCAACACAACTCCCATCCTCTTATAAAATAGTATACAGTAATAACAAGCGCTGCCATTTCCATGCGTTCTACCACCTTCTTGCTGAAAGGAACCGTTAGGTTGTTTCTGTGAGTCGCTGTTTGTACTGCAGTGCTACAAGAGCCCTGGCCTGTGCTCCCAGCAGGCGCTGTGCAAACACAGCGTGCAAAGCCACCCGCGCTCAGGCGGCTGCTGGGGGACCTCAGGAAAGTGCCTGGAAACATGGTGCATGGCCGTTTGATAGAGATGCGTTGCAAAGACCAGGGAGGGGGACAATTGCAGTTAAAATCTTGAGCAGGGTGGGCCTTCTGTGTCTTCGAAGAGTGAAGTGCAACCTCTCCGGCTCTGCACCTCTGCAGAGGAGGGATCGGATGATGTAGCTGCTTTGCCATCCCAGATGGTTTGGAGCGCTAATGCTGTCTGCTAAGCCGAGTTTGCTTTGACAACTGCTGTTATGTGTAATTAGGATATTACACAGTAAACTCAGGAAATCATCTCTAAATGCCTCCACGGACCTGAGGGATGTTGGAAATTGCAGATTTGTTGTAACATGAGGGTTAATGGATTCTGGTTGCTGCAGTTTTGTATTTAATCTTTACTTTGACTATCTGGTGTCGGTGGATTAGATAGAGGCTGGTTTCTGAAGGATGCTCTGGGGAAAGTACCGCACAGCAGCCCTTGGGTTAGCGGGGTCTGCACAGAGCCCCAGTCCCAGGCGTGTGGTTAGCAGGGAGGTTTCTAAAGGCACCACTGGCATAACTTGAACTGGAAAAAATGAGAAATGAGTGTCTAATTGCAGATTGTGCTTAGGAAACTTCCCCGGGGAAGGCTTTTACCCTAAGTATTTAGACATCCAGCAGGGGCTGTGTGTGGCCAGGGAGAGCGACTGCCTGGCAGGAGGGAGGCAAGCTCTTTGTTTTGGTTTGAAAAGGTGGAATCATGTATTGAGAGCAGCCCTGGACTGTGTGCCTCATCAAAGACTCTGTGAAATTAATAACACATGCAATTATGCAAATGATGCTTTTAAATATACAGGTTTAAAACATGCTAATTAGATGCATATTAATTTTGTTAACAGACACATTGTCTGATCCTTAGCGACGGGTTCTCCATTCTTTTGATACAGAGAAGGGTTTGTGGGAGCTTTGCTGGTGGAAGGTTCAGAAACAGGAGCTGAAAATGGTCCGGGACATGGGAGCTTTGTGTCCAGGACACAGCGGAGAGGCTGGGCTTCTTGCTGGAGAAAGTGGGTAAGAACTGACCTAACAGGAGCTGGAATGGTGAATGATATAGAGCAGGAAAATTACCCTTCATTATACCAGGGAGGTGCTAATGAAATGGAAAGGCAACAACATTTCTAAAATCATAAAAGAAAGTGTGTTTTAAAATTCTTTTGTACTGGAAGTCTGTAAAATGTGTGGAACTGCCTGCCTTGATACAACAAAAGAGGCTTACATGTTCATGTTAATAAAGCAAACAAACACAAGCACATTTAGTATGGTAAAACAGTACAAAGGCTATAATGCAGGCTTTAGTTAGCAAAGAAGGAAACAGATTTCCCCTGTGAATAGCTTATCTTTGATTCTCACCACGGGGTTTGCATCACCTCTACAAACACTCTGAGATACAGGTCCGAAAGAGAGCACAGCACGGGAGTCTGGCAGTTAGGAGCAACCCGACACCAAGAGACCAGCCTGCCTTTGGTAATGGACCAAAAGTAATTTCATTAATGACGTGGGTTTAATGCTGTGGTTCCCACTGGGTGGCTGGATCCCTGAACACACCAGGCAGCAAAACAGATCTGGGCAGGGGGAGGGTGTCTTATCGCATGGCAGCAGATGTGGCGTGATAGCAGTTGGATGGGGTGGCACCAGTGTCCCCTTACCTGGCTATGACAAAGAGCACACAGCTGACTCCCAGGTAGGCAAGGAGGATGTACATCCAAATGTCAGGAGACAAGGGGTTGAGGAAGGAGAACACGCTGGGGTTGGTCCCGTTGGGCTTCCTGTACAAGATGCTGACCCCCAGGGTCATGAAGGGCTTGGAGAAGTCTATTGCTTTCTCCCGAACATGGGTGATGGTGAGAGGAGCAACGGCCAGATCAGCTTTCTGTGTGCAACGCAGAGGGAGGGAGACACAGAGGGAGAGAGAAAGAAGGCGTTAGGAACCAAGACGTTTCCATCCCTGCAGCAGTCACGCTGCAGTAATGGGCTAAAGAGCCCCAAAGCGCAGCCCTGGGGTTCCCCCTTCCCATTGCACAGGGGGTACATCTGCTCTGTGCGTCTGCCAGAGCCAGGCTGCACCTCCTGCCCCCCGTCCTGGCTCAGGCAGAGCCCTCTGTGCCTGGCACCAACTGTTCCCCTTCAGACCTGCAATCTTGCTGTACTGGCAAGCACAAAGCCGTCACCAGAGCTGCGCTGCGTTGGTCACGGACGGTGTTTGGGCAGCTTTCTTGTGAGCTCCCCGCACAGCCCTCCAGGTGAGGGGCCAGGGACCGTTCTGTGTGCGTTAGGCACAAGAACACCTGAGACAGGACAGGTGGAACTTGGGACTGATATAATATGGTCCAGTTATTATAAATGCTTCTTATCAACTTAACAAAACCCCAACATAGACACAGGGTCTCCAAAACACACTGGGTGGGATTCTGGAGGTGGTGGTGTAGATGTGTTGGCCATCTTTAAAAGAGTTGTTCCAGATTTAAACCAGTGGGCTGGGGAGCAAAACGTGGTCTTTTGTTTGCTAATTATACTCCGTGACTTTCATTTTACAGATTTTTGGCTGATGTTAGCTCATGAAATACAGTGCAGACAACAGAGAGATGTTACAGTCTCCGCAGCTTTTGCCCAGATGCGATGAGCTCATTCTGATAGGCTTTTCAAAGTGGTCAGAAGAATTACATTTTACAATGGTTAAAACTTCTGTGATCCTCACTGTGCTTGCTTCTTGCCACAGAACTCTTTACAACCGAGAGTTTGCTGTGTGCAAATCCCACCGTTGGCAGAGATGATTTGTTTCTGTTGGCCTTCCTTTTGGTATTGCTGCAAGAGGAGAAAGTCGCGGAGGGAAGCCACTCCAGAATGAAGTTGCAGAAAGTAATGTTGTAGCAGCATGATGTAAAAGGTTCAATTTTTTTTCCCTCAGTCAACTCCTTGATACAGCTTGAAAGACTCATTTTAAGGAAGCTGTGACGGAGGGTAGGAGCGCTGCTGTTTGGGAATGCTCGCAGCCTGCCTGGCTGGCGGGAGCGAGAAAACCTCACACGGTTCCCCTTACATCTTTCTTCTGTGCGTATGGTTGCAAGCCCCACCTAGGAAATGCTTTTGCTAATTAATGGTGGACTTCACAGTTTGTCATGTTGGAACTGTCTGAGCTGCACAGGGAATTTCAGCTGAGCATATTCTTCATCCTGACTTCTTGTATGAATTGTTTCTTTCTCTTATTTCTGTTATTTAGTAATTTCTGTGCTAGATTCAGTGAGCAACCACACACAACCTTTCTGTTGGTTAAGAGCTGTGTTCATTCCTCTCACTAAACATTCATTCAGGTTCCTAGGAAAACCTTAAGTAAATACATCCAAGGCTACCTCAATGTCAGCTGCCTTGCTTGGGGCTTGCAAATCACTCTTTCGGTATCATTGACTTCAGAGGAAATGCAGGCACATAAATTACGTTTCTGAAGTTGAGAGGTACCTCCCCCCGTGCCAGGTGCCTAGTGTACCCGTGCAAGATTTATTTAACATCTGCTTCTGAAAATTAAAATTCTAAATTAACCATGGGTGATAATTACCTAGAGATATAGCGGATTTGTCATTACTTGCAAACTTTAAATCAATATTAGCTGTCTTGCTAGAACATGCTTTACTCCAACAGAAACAGCTGAAGAAACTGGTGAAGATCTCTGGTGTGAGTTGTGGACGAAAGCCAGACTAATGGTCTCATTTGACCTTGCAAATCTATGATGAAAGTCAGTGGAATATTTTTAATTACTTTTTTCTATATGAAGAGTTTCTACATGAGCTTTTACCCGTTACATATGTCTGTGTGTGTATGAAAGGGATCTCCTCTCCAAGGACGTAGCTTATAGGTCCTGAATAGAAGTGTTTCAGGAGTTCTGTAACAAAGATAAAAATGATGTAATATTTTTTAAACACGGTTCTTCAGCTGAGCCCTGGTTGTTTCCCTTTCCTTCTTTTTCCAAATGGAAATAGATTTTTAAATCTGCTTGGTATGGAAAGTGCCCATTTCAATCACTGGCATTTGTCAAAACTTAGAGAAAATAGAAACAGTATTTTCCCAGTGAGCCGTTTTGTGCCAGCTGTGGGTATGGTGACATTGATGCAAACTGAAGGACAGAGGTTTTTAGAAGCAGACAGGCCATGCTGGCTGTCCAGCTTGAGATGGTGAAGTTCTGCATCTTGGGAGCGGGACCTGCATCCTTGGTACTGTCCTGGCAGAGGGTGCCTGGCAGGTTCACGGCTCAGCCACTCTCCCCACGTTACAGCACACTTGAGAATTTTGGCTTATCAGTCTCTAAAGTCATGAGGCAGAAGAAGCAAAAGAAATACAGCATTTTAGTTCCTCCGTCGCTTCTGTGTGGGTGTCCTGACTCAACAGGGAAAACTGAAGGAGATACTGAAGGATTTGGCTACAGATTTTTCTGAAGGAGGAAACAAATGAACAGTTCTGTGGTCAGTGCTCGCTAGCAACTGCCTGTCTGAAAGATCTTGAGCCAAATTTGTCAAAATGATATACCCAGCTAAGTAACAGCTAGGAGTTTATGCTTTACCACAGAAAATGGAGAGAGAAATCTGCATGGATGCCCAAGGATCAAAACGCTTTTAGTGCAGAAATAAAATTTTACTGTGTCATTTCAGCAGCTCCTGTGATTTGATCACAGCCCCGTGTCCTTGGCAGTAAATGTCACACGCAGGCAGAACGGAGCATGTATTAGGGAGCCCAGTCTGGTGTGGTATCCTGCACTGTTAAAGGCAGTACAGGGCTGCGCTTCGATATCCTTTTTATCAATGCAGATTTTTCTGAAGGTGGCCTCTAATTAAGGGCTTGCTGACAGAGAGGATCTAAATCAAAACCCACCAAGGGTGAAGCTTTCATTTGTCGTGCTTTGACATTACAAACTGGGAAGTCAATTATCAGGCCCTGACTGCTTCCTTCACTCAGCCCCAACTTTTACGCTGTTGCACAGTAAGATGGATTTTTTTTTTTAAATGACAAATTATAGCAAGTGCCAGTGGCTTAAAGGCTGTTGTCCAGCAAAACCACTTAAGCACACGCTTCTGTTTTACTGGAGCTTGCACGCCTTCCAAGTCTTATGTATGTTCTTAAGTGTTCTGCTGAATTGAGGCCAAAAAGATGAATTTTGCCAAGGCAGCTACAAACCAAATGCAGACGCTTCTCTAACGCACCTTGGAGGGTTTGGATCTCCTTATTCACCCAGTGCTACAGCATTTTCACTTGGTTGGAACTGATGCGAGTTCACCGGGCGTTCAGTGGATGGAGGATCGTATTCTCTGCAGAGCTATTGGCTTTTATCAGAAAATGCTAAGTCTTATCTTTGAGTTCTCAGTTATCAGGGGAGTGTGGCCTGTGGGTCAGAACAGCTCCTGCACAGCCACGGTGACTGTGGAAATCCTGCAGCACCCAACCTCTGCCAGAGGAAAGCTGCCTGTGACGGCCAGTCGCAGCAGAGCCCGCAAACAGCATAAGCACCAAGATAAATATTTATTCAAGAAAATAAGCTGCCTCTGTGCTTATTTTTTCCAATCTCAGGTATTTACATAAACTAATTATGTGTGTGTTGTCTGAGAGACAGATAAATAGTGCATATTATACTAATTTAATTGTTATTCAGGTGTCTGTCTGGCAGCATCGACACTTTCATCCCTCGGTCTTTTTTGCCACCACCACTGCCAGTGCTGGGGCCGCGGTGCTTTTCTGCTCTTCTGCTCCCACCACCTCGCTTCAACTCCCCTCTCTGCCCTCCTCCCTGCTTTGATTACTCAGCTGCTGTGCCATGCTCCTGCACCTCGTACCCCTCCCTGGGTCTGCTGCATGCTGGCCTCACTCCTGCATCTTTCCCTGCAGCAGAGCCAGCACCTGGGTGTCCTTGGGCACAGAGACCCCAGAGCGCTGGAGGATGACAAAGGACAGCCAGTTTCTCTTGCAGCCCATGGCTTGGAGACAGAGGGGCTGCTGCTTTACAAGGCACTGGAGCGCTCTGCCGAGAGCCCTGTGCCCGCAGCCCTCCTCTCTGGCTGGCCAGGGATAGGAAAACACTCAGCGTGAGAGGTGACGCTTGAGGAGAGTGAGGTCGTGCCCAGCAGCATCCCAGATGCACCTTGGCCTGCCACCACATGCACCGTGCGGCTGGGGGTCAGCGTTAATTGTCTGACTCCAGCTCTTAATGGCTGCTCTTGTCATTTCAGGCCTAATTTAGACATAATTTTTGTCAATGCATTTATTTAATATCAGTTGGGAATTAAGAACAGATGTCGGCAGGGAAAACCTAGCTGTAAGCCAAAGAGGAGAAATGAGGACTGTAAAGTCCTGTTGGGACTCTTGTAATCTTTTCTTTAAGGAAGTTCTTCAGAGAGGGAACTGCCATTAATTGTACCTGGGGGATGTCACAGGCTGTAGGATCCAAGTGAGAAGGGCCATGTTTTTAGAGACAAGCCCTATCCTATGAATTACTGGCAGGTGAGCAAGCCAGGGGAGGGAAAGGCAGGTCCAGAGACACCTGCAGAAAACGCAGGGCTCCCAACGTACACTTCAGTATGCTTCCATCACCTGGATCACTGAACATGATAAAAATGAATCCACCCAATTAACGATGCTGGGCACAAAAGGAGAAAGTGCAGCCAGCTGTTTTGGCTTTTTTGCTTCTGCCCCCTAATTATGAGTTCCTGCAGTGTCTAAACATGAGATGGAGGACCTTCATTTAACGAAACTGTTTTTTCCCTATTCCTGGCCCAGTGGCTTCCAAATGAATCCCCAGTTCATGGCACTTCAAATAAACATCCACCAGTGCAGGAACATGAAAGGGAATGTGGCAGTGTGGTGCAATATGTATTTCTGCCAGAATTTACTGTCAATAAATGCCCACTTATTGTGAAAGTGTTAAATCAACTGTCATAAATCATCCCTAAGGATAGATATTACATCTTTTCTATAGTTACCATTGGCAGGGATTTCCATTAGAAACCCTGTTATTTT
The DNA here is from genome assembly GCF_015220075.1 of Falco rusticolus. NCBI lineage: Eukaryota > Metazoa > Chordata > Aves > Falconiformes > Falconidae > Falco > Falco rusticolus. The sequence continues at coordinate 118,154,471 of NC_051189.1, forward strand.
CCATACCTTTTTTATTCCCACATGAAGTTTCAGAATGAAAGGAAATTTGATATGCACTGTCTCAGCAGAAGACAAGTTTTATTTGTGAACAAGTTTGTGCAAAATGTCCAGAACGACTCATTCTGCTGGTTTTATGTGATTCTGCCCACAAACTATAGGGAAGATTTGCAGACAGTATTTTGACAGACAACTTAGAATTTATAAATCAGAATGGATGGCCCACAAATGCATGGTGTAGTTTTGCTTGTATCAATAATAATTTCTATGAATAAATATCAGTAACAGTTCACTACTGATGAAAGGAGGGGATCTGACAGTTGCCACATTCCCTGTTTATAATGGGTGCTGGGCACAGGAGCTTCTCCGTGTCACCTGGGTGCCCCAGACCTCCCCAAATGCCAGTACTGTGAGCAAATTCAGTTCTCATGGCCCGTCTGATTGAGGACTCTGCAGGAGTGTCCAGGGAAAGTGACAATAAAAATCAAACTGCAGTGAGGAAAGAGTCTAGTTCTCCAGGGAACGGACTGAATTCTGTCAAAACAGGGATTTTTTTTTTTTTTTGTGATGAAAGATGAGCTGCAGATGAAAGGCAGCGGGGCAGGGCTTTTTGCATCTAACTGCATGAGGCTGTCTTCTCCAGACCTGCTACTGGGGACCTGGAAGACAGGGTCATGCTGCGAGCTGCTCCGACTGCTGTTGCTTTTCCTGTTTACGCTTAAGGCCAGACTAGAAACAAAGCAATTTTACAAAGGATCGTAGCCCAAGGCATTACTGCCTATGGCCAGGCATGTCTGGATCAGAGAGGAGAGGGGAAGAAGGATGATGCGTGACTCCAAAACAAGCCGTGAGAGCTCACTTGTGTAAACAGCCTGGCCTCTGTCATGTGCACTGTGATTTTCACCTTTGTGTGGTAGGCGCCAATCATCCCTGAGACACTACAGTCCCACATCTGCTTGGGCTACCCTGCCTGCCACCTATGCCCAGCTCCCAGCTGTACCCCCCAGCCCAGCAGAAGGCCATCCTGAGTGATGCGCTGCCCCTTGCTTTGCCCTTCTCCTTTTCACCCAATTTCTGCCTCGGATTGGACTATGCCTGGTACGTAATGTCTGCTACTCCCATGGCTCTCAGACCTTCCAAGGGATAGCAAGCATCATTTTAGCCCCTTATTTCACCTCAGGAGCACTTTTTCTTATGCACAGGGTATTCAACCAAGCCTGCACGTCAGTTCAGCCCACCAGAGCTGGTGTACCGCAGCAGTCCCAGGATCTCAGTCTCAGATGCACAGGAGTTAAGTGGGTCTTCAGCAACGCGCAGACTTCCTGCATAGAGTTAATCCTGGCCTGGGTGTTGGGACCTCACAAAATCCTGCCTGCTTTAAGCTCCCACATGAACGATCCCAATTCTTTACGAGAAGGAGACACTGAATATGGAGGAAAGCCAGCCCAGATATCAAACTCAGAGTGTGGGCAGCCCTGTTTTCATCACTACAACTCTGAAAGCTGTCTCCAATGCTCTTCCTGCTAGGTGTGAAATAAATTTGAACTTTCCCTTTGCAAAGTGCCCGTCAGTTGTTCCTTTCCCCACAAGATTTGAAGATGCTTTGATGCTGAGGAAGGGCCCCATCTGCTTGCTGTTTCACTTTTTAATGCTTTATATAAACACTGCTATAAAAAGCAATGACATGCAGATAAAGAAAATAATGGCTTCATGTGGGGTTTGGCCAATGGTTATCAATCACTCCAAGGTGTGCACCCAACCACACCTATTAGAAAGCAGAGTTCAAACTTGATGCTACAGTAAAACACGCAAGAAGAGGGAATTTGGTCTTTTCCTGTTGCTGCATGTTAATTTGCTTTTAAATAGTCAGCCAAGAAATACTTTAATGCAGGTTGACCATGAATTTTATGTTACTTAAAGAGGTTGTTCCCCATACCTTCTTGGTCTGTCTCTTTTAGCTGACCACAACTTTGAGAATGGCTGAAAGCCTCCCAAGAGCCCCATAACATCTTGCAGGACATTGGAAGTTACACAGTTCAGACTAAATGATGGTCTGGCTTCTATTCCCTATATCGTATTTCCTGCTTTGGAGCAATTTACTTCTTCAGAGCCCTGCACTACAGTGAGAGCCACAGACTCTGCTCCCAGCAGCGGCTGTGGGGCCACAGGAACCATGTCCCAGAGCACACTGCCAAGGATTGCAGCCTGTGCTCTGTGTCTGCTTGTATCTATGTCACACACATCATTCGGAGCAGCAAAACACCAGTCTCTTCCACTGGGATGCTGTCACTTGCCTAACTTAACCAGGCTGTTGCATAAGAGACTATAAAATCTGTATTTTGAGCTGTATAGAATTTTCTGGAAGCAAAACTACAAAGGCAGGTTTGCACAGCCTGTGGCATATTCCCCACACAGCATCACGCTCCCCTGAGGGCTGTCCTTGCATGCCCTTGCCGCGCTTCCCGCTTCTCTGGGGTGAGCCATCTAAGGACTGCAGCGCTCTTCTTAAACTGATTAAGCATCGCTTTGTCCCTATAAGGGACATAATCATTATCATCTGCCTTTTACAGATGGAGGAAGTATTGCACAGAAGCAACTTGTCCAATGTCATTTAGGGCAGACAGGCCAAACCCCAGAAACACAACCTCGATCCCTGAGCCCCAGCTCCGCAGTCTCGCCACCAGACAGGGCTGTTATCTATTCACAGCGAAGCCCATTTACTGAAGTGACTCACCCAGCAAATATATTCTTCTCACATGAACTGTAGAGGCATCGCAGCTGCTATGTATGTAGGATTATTTTTGTCTCTTTTCTGCTTAGGCGATGTTTTCAAAACGTAACCAGGAACTTGAGAGGTGGTCTGAGGGCTGCACCACTTGACCAGGATATTCAGGAGAAGAGAGCTGTGTTACAGCTCTAGGACTGCTTATATCGCTGCCCGTGGTGAGGAGATCATAGATTAGTTTTGTCCTGATCTTTTATTTTAGAGACCTTGTCTGGGAACCAGAGCTTGATAAAAATGCCAGCTTTCTTCACTTCCCTAACTGGGCTTCTGGGATCACAGGATGTCCTGGAGGCAAAGTATCTAATTAGGAAACTGAGCAAGCTCTGCCTGTGCGTTGAAGTTTCAGACTAGGTGACTTCTTGGTGTCTGCGAGAGTAAAGCTGCCACAACAGTTTTGCTGGTGTTTAATGGGCTTTTAGAAGTGGCTGCAGAAGGGAAAGCACAGCTGCTCTGTTGCAGGGGGAGCTCCATGTCCCAGGAGATTTTAGAAAATAAGCTGTGTTTATTAAAAAAAAAAAAAAGTATTAAACTGTCCCCTGCACACCTGCTCTTACAGTCTGGATACATCATCTGGATTCAGCTGAGCTGTGTCTTGGACATGTCTGGGGTCCCAAAGCCAGCTCGGTGTTGTGCTCTGGACCATGTTTGTCAGGGGCAGAGCAGCATCATCATCAGGGGGATGCGAGCAGGCACAAAGTGCCCAGGCGGCCACACTGCTGGCTCAGGAGAGCCTGTGTGCAACCTGGCCTCGGAGAACGCTCTTCCCTCCCCTCTGTGTGCCCAGCCTGCAACCCACTGTGGGGCAGCAGCCTGGTGGCGAGGCTCTGCAGCTTCAGCCATTTCTGTACTGTGAGAAAGTCCATTTTCAGAAACTCCAAATGAATGTTTAGAAGAGTCAGGCAAAGAGATACTCTTCTGACCAATGGTGCAACACAGAGCCCAGGCGGGGTTGGGCACTTGCTGCGGCTATCCTGAGCCAGCGAGCAGTGGCCACCTGTCCCACCCCAGGCAGAAAGCCTTGGGGACAGCCTGGGCACAGCCACCCCTTGGCAGCCACCGGCTGCCCATGCCGCAGATGGGCCTCACTCACGTGGTCAATGAGCTCCTTGATCATGCCGTTCCACTGCCCCTTCTCATCTTGTGCCCCGTATTTCCCGTCCTCCACCAGCCGGATCTCATAGGTGAAGCCCAGGATGATGGCCAGCTCCTTCAGGAGGTCGATGCAGTAACCCTCAAAGCGGTCGTTCCCGAACAGGGCCGTGTCAGACTTACGGAACATGACAAAGGGCTCTTCCTGCACATGGGAAGGCAAAAAGTCCCCGTTAAGGGTCAGCCGGGGTCCCAGCTCCCGCTGGAGGCAGGGCTGCCACTGCAGGCCAGCCTGAGCCATGAGACCCAGGCTCTTCAAACAGGGTTGGCACTGTGACATGTTGGGAATAAATTAACTTTGCACAGCACATCAGCTAATTAGCAACCTTGTTTACCCCACAAAATTTAATTTTGTCTCTTCTGAGCAGCCAACTGTTTCCCATTTGGTAGGATTTCAGAGAGAAAAATAACCATTTCATGCTCTAAAAAAGAAGAATGTTGAGAAACAACAAAATGGGGGGAGGGCAAAATCAACCCCAAGTCCCCCACAGCAGAAATGCAGCCGACCCGCACTGCAGTACCTGTTATTCTCTACAGCAACGGCGAGCAAGAGGCTGGTGGGTTAAGGGCGAGGGAGCTGTGCGTGGCTGGTGGCCAGCCCCAAATGTTCCCCAGTTCAGCTTGCCTTCCTCTTTGCTGGCACTGCCTGGTGGGATACCCTGTCCCCATGCAGCCCTACTGCTGCCCGGAGAAAGTTTCTGCCATCTGCTCCAGTTATGGCTGCTGTGGAAAGGTTGGGGGGTGTCTTTAATCACCGTGGTGCCAAGCACCGGTGCAAGTGAAAAATGACTAATAAAGTGCTTTATAGCGGGCTTTGCCCTAAGGATCCCTGCCCCTTTAGCGGAGGCTGGCAGGTGAGGTCCGCAAACACAGCAAACTGCACAGCCCTTGGGTGTGTATCAGGCTTGGGCAGTCACCAAGGACGAGGGACACGGGGGAGCCCGAGGGAGAAAACGTGTAGAGGACAGATGGAAATGGCAAAAGATGGTAGGCAGCAGGCTAAAGCTAGAAGGCAAAGGGAGGCTGAGATATTAACAGCAGTTAACACGTGGCTCAAATTGAAGGTATCTGCAAGGCTACTGTCCTTGCCTGCGGGGTGGCCAGTGAGGGGAGGGCTCATGTTTTGCTCCGCCAAGGCAGCCACGTTGCTGGAGTCCCTGTGATATTGCACGGGGACAGGGGGACTTGAAGTTGCAGGAGGGAAGTTCTGAGTCCCAGTTAGAGTACTACCAAGATGCCTGGTCTGGTGGAACGCAGGTGCCCAGTCTCTGGTGGGTATGCCGAGGAGGGGGGTCAGGACCCAGAGCTGGGCTGTGCCGGCCTGGGGGTTGGTGGTTTTTGGCTTCCAGCACAATCTGCCAGCCTGCACCTCTGCTGTGGGGGACCTCTGCCACCCACTGGGTGGGCAGGCAAGCAGGTAGGAGGTGCCTGCTCGGCCTCAAAGCAGGGTGGGGACGAGAGAGAGCACACAAAGCTCGATTTGCAGAATTATAAAGCAAAACCGATAACATCACGCCTATAGAGTTTAGCTTGGCAGCACAGCTTGGTTAAATCCTGCTCTCCCTGGCCGCCTCCTCAGCTTTTTTCTCTGGAATTAGTGCTTTGTTTGTGAATCAGCTGAATCTATGGATCTTGATATAAATACACCAGCTTCAGAGCAGCCATAAAGCACTATTAATTTTGGGAAGCGCTGTAGGGATTACATACATATTTAACAGCCGAAGCACTGAACATTAGGACGCCACTCGCTTCAGTAATATATCTTCAGGTCTCAAACATTTCCTAGGGGGTAATTCTGAACTCTGTGAACCACTTATTCACGGACTATTTCACAATTTATTACTGAAAATGGCCAGACATCCAATTCACAAGCTCTCTCGGTTTGCTAATCGATTTCTCAGTGAAGGTGCCCTCAATTTCATAACTTCACAGTTCCCATATTGCTTGGGGAGAGTGGCACTGGCTGCTGGGGTAATATTTCTCTTCCAACAAGTCACTGCAATATGAGCAAAAGGGGAAAAAATAACCTTTCATGCTTTCCCTTTTAAAGGTTCCTCCTATGGCTTTCCTACAATCATTTACAGCAGTGCAAGAGTACAAAGGGGTGTTGCAAATGCAAATAAAGTTTAGGGTTGTATTTTATTTTTTAGAGTCCAGTATATAAAACCACAATTATTGCACAACTCAGGTCTAAGCACATTTCCTCCTCCTGCAGGCAAGGGAATTGCAGGACAGCTGCGGTTTCAAGGTAGATACCCCATGGCACGTGTGCAGGCCCAAGGAGTGGCACAATTAATAGGAACTGATATTACCCTTGTACATTACGTAATTTGTACATGCTCGTGGAGTACAAGATGAAAATGCTGCCTGAAAAAAGCATGTCAAAGGCAGATGGCTGACAGGTCTCCTCCTGGCTCCATCGTTTTGCATTATGCCGTAGCCTTTGAGGTACAGTGATTATTGCACTCTAGACCCAGGCATTTCCACAGCTCTGGCCATGCATCTCACCCCTGACAAGATACATCTTTTCTGGTTTCCCTCAGTCCTGTCTGTATAGCTGTCACCGATAGCCCAGTCCTGAATTTATCTGCTGTCCCTCAGCTTCACCCTGCAGTCGGGTGCTCCTCCAGGTCTCAGTGCAGGCAGCTCTGCTGCCATCCCTCCAGCCTTCTCCCCAGGGCTACCAGGCTGTCCCACCCCAGGAATTTTCCCTGATGTGCTGCACACAGTTCTAATTACAGAGGGTTGGGGGAAGAGGAGTCATTATATAACTTCTAGTGAGTTTTCTCCAGCTGCATGGGTTGAACAATTCCCTTAGAGCCAACACTGAGCCTCCGAGTGACTTGGTGTGATGTGTTATTCATGTTGCCCTAAAAATTTGCATCTCCCATGTACAGGTACTGGCAGCACTTTAGGTTACCTTGCTACAATGAATTAAACCTGGCATGGCAGGTCTTTCCATTCAGCCTGTTAGAAAAACAGTACCTAACTTCTGCTTTCTGAACACACCAAGAATGCTTAAATGTATAAGAAAAAACCCCAGCCCAAACCAAATCAAAACTGTTTGTGTATCATGCCTGAGTGCAGTCACACTGCTGCAAGGGTCTCAACAGAAGCAGTTTTACATTCTGATGCATGTTCAATTGTTAAAGTGCCTTTTGATCCATCATTCTGCTACTGCTTCTCCAGTAGCTCCTGATGTGATGATTCATTTCAGTAACTACAGCCAGTGGGGAACCTTTGCTGCTGCTGCCGGTTCTGCTACTGCACATGGCACAGGAACAGCGCCCCGTGCAGACTGCCCGGTATCCACGACCCACTGCACTCTCTTGGGACTGGTATGGTAGAAAACTTTTGGACTGGAAAGGAACTTTTCAAGTCTGCCCTGCATGTTGGGACATGAAAGTGGTGTGTTACGGAGCATAGCCAATGAGCTAAGCCTGTAGCTGACTCTTGGAGAGAGGGACCTTAAAGAAAACTTCTCCTTGGAACAAATACTATGTGGTGAATGGGAAGTTTGTTAGAAGGAGTGGATAATTTGCAATGAAAGCTGCAGCAGCGTCTGTATTTGGCTCACATTCTGCCTGCTTCTGTTCTGCTAACCTCTTGCTGATGGATACTAGCCCTTTGGTTTCAGCCTTTCTTCTGCCCTGGACCAAGTGGTTCTTTTTTCTGTTCTCCCCTGAGCATTTTCTTGGTCCTATTCCTTCTATGATACAGAACCCTACTCTTAGCCGGTCATGTCCTTTTCAGAAGGCAAGGGCATCATGAGGGATCACACTGCTCTGAACTGGGGAATGCATCCCCAGCTGGCTCTTTACCATCTGTAACTTTATGGTCCCCGAAAATACGGAACATAAAAGGGCCAGAAAATTTCTATAGGCAGAACCATAATCAGGCCCAATTTTGACCAGGCTGTCCAAGGGTTCACATTTTTTTTGCTTCCTGGTGACATGCCATGAGCCTGCGTTGTGTAATACAGCTATATAGAAACCAATGCCACTAGTCATCATCCATTAGATAGTAAATAAAAATTCATTCTGATCTCATGCCTGCTGTCAAATCCAATAGTGAATGTGATAACAAAATGCAGCACGACAGTTGGAAGCGGAGGAGACCTGTTAAGCAGCCGTGGTTTGCTGGATAACGGCATTACTCTTAGCTAGTTTATCAAATACGTACTTAAGAGCGGGAAAGAAACACGATTGTCACAGCTAAGCCAGGGTCTCTGGTTGTTGTTAGTATTTTCTTCTGTAACAAGAACGCTCCTATCTGAGGTGGGCAGTGCTGGCCATCTGACAGTGCCCGCTGCCGCGCTGCTGCCTGCCCAGGCGCTGGTGATAAATGGGTGACTTGGAGCTTCCCTGGAGCTCAGCACGTGCAAACCTGCACTCTTCAGCATGCAGGGAGTGAGGGGGACCGGGGACCCAGCCAGGCGGCTGAAGCAGAGGAGCTCAGCCAGGATGAGTAGCAGCCTCCTGGGCATGGGGATCACCGGCGGTTCCAGCTGGCCTGTGCCAGCCTCACTGCCTGCCACGTGCTGGCTGGCAGCCTGCTCGGGAGTGGTGGCATCGGAGGATGCTGCGGGTCACCTTGGTGCAGGTGCGTGGGCATTGCGGTGCCCTGCTGAGCCCAGCCTGCACGTGGGGGCTCTCTGTGCCCTTGCTCAGCTTTCCAGAGGGACTAACTGATCTGTACTGGGATACTGTAAATTTTCAGCAATATCATATATCTCTGAGATTTGTGCATGGAGGAAAAAGACAGGCTTGCAATCTCCTACCAGGACCGTCGTGACAATTAGAGATCTGTTGCTCAGCGAGTCTGTGACATTAGGCCCTCGTCCTTTGGAAATTTCTGTGATGTTCAAACCATCAGAAGGGCTCCACGCTCCAACCTAAAATGAAGGAAGCAAATGAACGCATGAACACGTGGTTTACATTCCTTTCCTGCTCTCAGCATCCTACTGGCCTGGGAGATGGAGCTTGCTGCTTTTGTCTGCATTAAAGAGAAGCAGAGCTCAAATTATCATCTTGTATCACCTAAACGGAAGATTCGCATTAACTCTTCAGCTGCAGGTCACTGTGGCTGCACATGTATAATAAATAACCCGTACTGCTGCCCTCTGACGCAGGTGCATGAAAGGCGACCATGATGACTGGAATTTAGGGGCTGGATGAACAATTTGCAAAGGTGTTGTGTAGCATAAACAGTCAAACTGCACTGAAGAATCAAATGTGAGCAACTATAAAGCAGAAAAAAAAGAAAAAACCCGACCAATATGAGGTCATTTTTCTTCTCTTTTATTTCCCCACAAATTTGCCTTGCTGGGGAGAATTAAAAATGACTTGACCAGCTCTGCAAATCCCTGGTAGGGACCATTCCTATCCTCTGTGCTGTGGCAAACTAGACAGACATTTCTAACACATCCCCTTGGAAGGGCCCTGGGCATCCCTCCAGGGAAGTCCATTGCAATGGTGGTCGCAGTCCTGGCAGCAAACCTGGAGGAGGGAATGGCAGCAGACTTGCTCAGGCATGGACACAGGTATGCATGGCTATGTTCCTCATCAATTTGAGGTGCTCTGTTTTTCTCAAGCTGTCAATTTTAATAAATTATTAGGTGTTAAGGAAGTCCATTGATCCAGAAATAGCAAAACATATCTCTATTTAAGAGAAGTCATCTGGGCAACTCTAAGCCTGTTAACCTGATCTCTGCGGTGCAGGGGAGGCTTTAGAACAAACTTTGAAGGCAGGACTGGCTAAAGGACTGTGACAGTGAGATAAAATGCCAGGAAAACTGGAGGAACATGGACTGCTGCCAGCAAACAGAGCAGGGTGGCCATATAGCCAGCCTGACAGTGAGAAAAAACAAAATTCCACGTGGAAATGGGAACAGAATGATCCATCTGTAGGGTCAAACTGCGAGATGGGACTCAGAAAGAAACCAAAGGCAGACAGCTCAAACCCACTGGGGAGCCAGGAACTTTCAATGTTTTATTTATTGCTATTTTTAAGAAGCTTCAACCTCTTCAGCAGTCTAAGGGGAGAACTTGGTTTTACCGCATCTCCAAAAAGAGACTTTGTAATGAGCAAAGCTGCCTGGCAAAAAAATGTCATAAATTCTAGAAGAGTTTCCATGAACTTTGTGAAAGGCTCTAAATATTTCAGGTAAAACCTAAGCAATCCCCCATATCTTCCTTCGATCACACAACCGCTGCAATGTCAAAAGATTATTGTTGTGCATGGGAAAAGAGAAGCAAGTCTATAAAGCCCATGCTAGCAGCACTGCAGACTCGGTGAACTATGACTTGCTGAGTTTTCTTTAAGAAAATTAAATACATGGCACTTAAGACTGAATTAATCAGTTTAAAATATTAAAAAAGGAAAAAAAGTACATTAAGAGAACTGTGCAAGTCAGATAGTCAAACTACATGTAATTAGGTCTGGTTAATACTCCTGTAATCCCTGGAACATCCAGGAGGTATAAGGATCAGGAGTTCAATCCTAAAGCTCAACAAACATAAGCTATTATACATAATGCACAATCCCATACGGGATTTGTTTGTAGTTTGGCATTTTGTTATTTCAGATTAACTATTGACATAAACTTAGCTTCAACAGAGATTTGACATCGATACTTTAAAACCCCTCTGGAGCTGACAAGAAGCTTTCAAAAAAATAATAGTGGGAACTGTGAAATCTCTGAATTGTTGGAGACAAAAGTTGAACGGCTGTACAGCGTATGCATCAAGGTTTGGCGGCTTCCTATGGGCTTTATGTGACACACCACAGCAATAAATACAGCTGGTGCCAGCTATTCTCCAGTACACCTGAGGAGTATTAGTTTGACAGATAGATATTGCGGTTGTAGTTAAACATTTAGATTCATGTGGTATCCAAATACTCACACATTTTTCTATTATTCTACCAACACAGCTCTCTGGCAGTCCATCAGTGCCACTGTATTCCAAAAAAGACGTTTTGGGTTTTTTATTTTAGACTCTGTAAACAAAATATTTTGTTAAAAAAGAAGTCAGGTTACAAAGATTGTCTCCTGCTCAGTTCTTGTGAGAGGGCAGCATCTTCCCCTGGTCCTCTCCTGCCTCCTTCCTGCACAAGCTTGGTTGATCACAGCTGAGACTGAAGGTCATTTGGTTTATTTGAAATGTTTTCTTTATTCCATATTTGACACCAAAAAATACCCACTAGGAGAGTGCTGTGGTGACCTTGAGATTTTTTATGTGAAGCAAGGAACTACTGCTGTGGTGTGAAAGTGTGGCAACAGTTTATTTCAAAGAAAAGGAAAAACAAACTGTAAAAAAAGGGGGATGGGGAAGTCAAGCTGTTTGGTCCCAGGGAGCTTCACTGCACAGGATCCGTCCCCTCCGAACCAAAGGGTTGATCAAACTGCTGCCTCCAGCCTCCGGGGACTGCCTACCTGCACGGTGTGATTAATTCCTGGAAAAGTCATCTGTGCATGTTGGGCTGCTTGCTGCATGGTTAATTGAAAACTCCCTCTCTCTGCTCCCGGCTGGATTTCCCGCAGTAGCATAACCTGTCCCCATGTCCAAAGGTTACAGGACTCAGCACTCAGCCCTGGCTGCCAGTCAGCACCTTGTGTGTGTTGGAAAGCAGACTCTGCTCCAGAAAGGGATTTGCTGCCCGGTAGCCAACTGTCTCCTGTAAATCTGCAAGACACCTTTAGCAGAACGGGGACTCAGACGAGCTCACAAAAGGGGTCAGGCTCCGGGAGCCCTCGGTGGCCTCACATGTGTTATTTGGAGCCTGATGAGAGCACAGCCCCTGGGCACTGCTCACTGCTGGGATCAGCTGGCCGCTGTGCTGGGCTTTCTTCACTTCGCTGCTCTCTTTTGTCTTAAATGATCTCACATTGAAACCCGTGTTCTAGGAGCTTTAATGCTTTGCCTTTTTGCTTTTTTTTTTTTTTTTTTTTAAAGTAATTGAAGAAAAGGAAATGAAATCCCCGCGAACACCTGAGAATCAGATTTGCACATCAGCATCATATTTCTGTGCCCAGAGGAGATTTGCACTAATTAAGAGGATCTGAGGCTACAGTCTTTGTGCCCTGTTGCCTCTGGGTGGCCGGGCAAACACGGCCACCAAACAAGACCCCTCCAGCCAGCCAGGCAAAAACGTGATTCGCTTTTTTTCATATTGTCCCTTAGATAACACAAAAATGCACACCACATCCCGCAAAATCTAGGCTGTAATAAGCGGGTGCCATTGCCAAGCCTTAGGCGGTTTCCATTGTGGGAAATCACACCCAAATGATGCTTTCAAGAGCTGTTGCCTCCTCAGGGAAAAATCAGGGCTTTGTAAGCAAGCCCAGCAAGATGGGTGGGGTGGGACAGGCTTTATTCCTTCCACCTTTGGCCTGGACAGGGAGGGGTTAATGGCTGCTCAGAAAGTTTCTTCTGCTTCCACTATCCCAGGAAAGTGCCACAAGCACTTCAGCTAGTAGCCATAATCCTAAGCAAGTTGCTTCAGGGCTAGTGAGTCATGGTTGAAGCATGGAAAAGGATCTGAGAAATCCCACAAAATAAATATCCTTCTATATAAAACCCAGAACACCTGGAAACAGTACAACCAGCAACCATTTTCTCTGTTGCCTGAGTATCAGAGTTAGACTATATGTGGATAAGACAAACCCTGCCTACCTTTTCGAGACCATCTTCTTTGAGGCTGATGATATCCAAATCAAAATCTGTCCGTAAACCACTGGTTTTATTAAAGACAATCCGTCCTGTTAATCCTTCCCATTGGGCCTGTGGAAGGGAGAAAAAGTAGCAGAGCTGTTACTTGGTATCATAAATAATCCTTTGCCCTCCACTGCATGTTCTTTTTATTAGTCCTTATACTGGTTCTTTCTCCCCAAAGAGTATGATTAATTAATAATCACCTCTGTTGCTGTTCAGACTGCAGACAGAGCTGGAGTTTCTCTTAACTCTCTTGCAGTCCTTGCTACAGCTTTTGTTTGCACCTTTTGCGTTCACCAGCTGTTCCAGGACGTGATGACTCAGTAGAAATCTGCTTGCATTTATCATGGCATCCTTGTGTGCTGCATTTATCCTTGTAGTACTGATAAATGCCGGGCTGCAGGGAGCTTGGGCTTGGGACAGCTCCAGTCAAGTTCATAAATAATCCCTTTTTGCACAAACCTGCTGATGCTTCCAAGGTGTGTGGAAGCTAAAATGTTCTGAACTCTTCTCTCTCTCCTTTCAGATGGAAAGTGGAGCAGAAGAGGCCAAGAGCCTGTCCATGCTAGCAGGCTAGCAGGCTCTGTTGTTTTGGAACAGGCCTGGGAATCTGGTGGGCCCACGCTGTGTCTGCAACCCTCATCCCGTTCTTGGCAGTACAAGCATGGGGTAGGTGCCCACTGTGGGGAAGCCCCACTCCTGGGGATTTTCCATGCTTGTCTGGATGAGGCCCTGCACAGCCTGGTCTGACTTGGGAGCTACGCCTGCTCCCAGCAGGGGCCTGGGGTAAAGATGTCTAGATTCAGGTCAACCAAAATTATTCTGTGATTCTGTTTCTTTTCCCCTGTGCACTTTGCAGCACCACCAGAACTAATCTTTCTGATTTAGGAGGCGAGAGCACCTCAAAGATCAGGTGTTAGCTGTGTTAGCAGAGCAGGAGCTAAGGGACAGCATGGTACACGGTGCCTGCTGTGCCTGGGGACAGTGCTAGGATGTGCTGTAAGTACCTGTCCCAAGGAGGATGCTCCCGTAGGAGTGCCAGGCTGCTGGCATGGTTTACTGCTTTGCAATCACAGCTCCGCAGCGCAGAGCTGAGGCTCGGGCTCTTTCCCCTGAGCGCTTCAGCGCGCGCTCCTCTCTGACAAATGTGTTTCCTTTATGGGTGGGGGAGCTTGAAATACCCCAGTGTGATGAAGGTGGCATAACGTATTCTCAGGGGGAATGACTGGCGTGTTTCCCAGTAAATACACTCCTCTGGCTCTTCCTCATTAATTCCTGAGGAGTAATGACAGCCTTCTCCCAGCCTCAGCACCCTTGTGTTTTGGGGAAGGCTGTGCTCAGTTTGCTCACTTTGGCAGGCAGGTGGTTTGCCCGTGGGACGCACAGCCTGCGGAGCCCCCTGGGAGCCAGGGAAGACACGGAGCGTTTAACGTACCCAGCTGGAGCAAACACAGCTGTGTGCTGAGCCCTGCGCCTCCTGCACCCACGGGCTGCACAGCTCCCGGGGCTGGGCTGGGGGGGCACGGTGGCGGCGTGGCCCCCATGAGCTCTGATCCCACTGGCGTCAGCCCTGTCTCTGCAGGCAAATGCCAAGTGCCCATTGTCCTGGCTTCTGGGCAGGCGGTGGCTGCTGAGGAGCATGTCCCCTCGCCTCCTGCCCTTGGCTCAGTCCCTCTGCTTCTTGGGGAGCCCTGACAGCACATGGGGTGAGGGTGGCCTCCCTGGGGCTGGCAGGGCCACTGTCCTGGCCCTTTTGCACCTCGGCTAGTGGGAACTAGCAGGGCTTCACCCCGGGAGTGGCAACTGTGGCAGTCCAGTACCGTGGGGGCCATGGCCTGTGCACGCACAAAGCGAGTGGTACTGGTGTCTGTGGGGAGCCCAGGGCCAAGGGAGCAGGTGCCTGCGGTGAGGCATCCCTCTGTGTGCTGCTTTGTCCTTACAGGAGTTTAGAGAGAGCAATTACTGTGTGTTCTGATTGCAACGGGGAGGAAGCTTATCCCTGCAACGGGCTGACACGGTGCCAGAAAGGGAAACAACAGGCAGGCACTGGAGTGTGAGGCTCAGGGTAATTTGCAAAAGGAGCCAACCAAACAAATTATTTACACTCTCTTTTGGCAGCCAGCTGGAGCGGCTTTCTGCAGAAGGGAACAAAACATGAGAAAGGAGAGAGAGGAGAGATACCATCTTCAGTGCCTATTAAGAAAAAAGTTCATTCTCTCTTGCAGTGGGAATCGTTCTTGCTTTCTCCTGCCTTACGTCTGCGTGCTCCGTGCAGCTCGGCAGCACCTGGGGTGGGCACGCTCTCACTGCACTTACGTGCCTGTGTTCGGGGGCTGTGGGGGTCTGCAGGCGATACTGCAGCACGAATCATAGTAACGACTAACAACACGCTTCTAGTCTTCTGTTTAAAAACTTTAGGGGATTTTATACCCAACCTTTTAAATGTGGCCCAATCACGTACCCAATATTGCAGTCAGTTTCATAACTTGCCATGTGGAAAGCCACAGGCATAGAAGTTTTAAAAGGCTTTAGGGTAAATAAGGGTTTTTCATCACAAAGACACATTTGGTAGGGTTTGCAGTACCTCCCTGCAGCTTTGTCTTAATTTTTTTTTTTTTTAATGCGAGGGCTTCTTTTCACAGACAGAGCAAAACCTGGGGCGTGAGTGAGTGCAGGGGTGCGTGCTCGGGGGCTGTTTTGGGAGGGCTGCCCACCTCTCACTGCACCTTCCCCGTGCTGCACTCCCTTGGTGAGCTCGCTGCTCACAAACACCCGTGCTTTGACTGCTTCCCTACTTAAGCCAGATGCAAACAAACAATTACGTGGGCCGAACAGAGAGAAATCATAATGACTGAAAACAGAGAGGGAGTGAAGCTGCCTCCTCACTCCCCTGGCTCCCTACTTGCTAAATCCACCGCTCTGCCAAAACTGTTCATCAGCGCGCAGGCAGAGATGCACAGCGCTGCCAGCTTTGCCACTGGGATTTAGTGGCACTGAATGGCCTTTGTGCACCCCAAGCAAATGTTCCTGTAAAAGGCAAATGGCTATTGCTCTGCTAAGAAATGGCCTCAGAGCGTGGTCCAGCTGCTCTTGACGCAAGAAGAGGCCAGGGCAAGTCTCAGTGACAGCATGGGAGATTTCAGCTTGTTTTGGCATGGCTGCATGGATGTTATTTTGAAGGCAAAGACAAGATTTTTCCTTTCTGGGTGCATTCAGCAGCCTGGTGTATATCTGTGCTTCCATCCAGTTGTACCTGCCCAGGCGGGGGGATTTTTTATAACTTCATACCTGCCAAGCCTCTCTGCTACATGTGGACGTACTTGCATGTTGGGGAAGTTTCGTGTTAGTGGGAAGTGATTATGGTTGCAAATCATGCTTTTACCTCTTTTATAAAATTCATGAAGCGGCCACCGAACCTCCAGGCTTTGTGCCGGTGGCACTGCAGGGAGTTCACGGTCATCTGAGGGGCGCGCTGGTAGCAGACGGAGACCACGTGCACCGCATCGTACAACAGGGCAGCGTCTGTCTAAAGGGGAACAGCATTTGTTTTGATAGCGGTTCCAGAGCAAGGAAGCACTGGGACAGCAAAGCAGCGAGGGATCTGTAAAGTGTCACAGGAGAAGCTGCAAGAACCCCCTTTGAGTTCCCCCCTGCCCAACACCCGCTGGACCCAAGCGTTTCTCTGTCCTGGTCCACTGCCAACCATCCCACCTCCTGGGTGTCTAACCCTGCAAACAGCACTCCGAGGGCAGGGCTGGGTTCTCCAGAGAGTCACTGCTTCTCAAGAGACTGCCCTAAATGTGTATGCTTCAATACAAGGCTTGTATAAACCTCTAAGCTGACCTCACATGCAAAGAACATCCTCAAAACACGTAGCTCTGCACATGACAAAGCCTCACAGTTTTTCTGTTACGTGTCTCTTAAGACTAAAAGATCATAGTTCTGCCTTAAAATCAGAGATTGTGAAAATGCCATTTGTGTACATCTATTCTGGTTATTTCTAGATTATTTACTACTGTATTGTCAAACAAGGGGGCTAGTACCGACTTCTGGATGTAGAAGACAGTAATAGAATTTTCTTACTTAGTCTGTTTTCTCTGAGTGTAAAAAACCCTGTATGAGAACATATTATCCACACTATTTTATACATGGGAAAATAAGGAACAGAGAAGTTAAATGGCTTGTCTGTAGGCATGGAATTTTCCAAAATGACCTGAACTGTCACCAAAATCAGGACCTCAGAGATTTGTAGCATCTTCCTGCATTTCAGTGATTTGAACTTTTTTTTTTTTTTCTTCCATGTAATGTGATGGTTTTAGATTCAATTTGAGATGCCCTATCTCACCTCCAAACACTGATCAAGAGAACTGGATTTATTTTTCACTCTGATATGGTAAGACCTCCTAGTGAAAATACATTATTTGCTGGCTTCACAAAGCTACAAAACAGATAGGAGTGTAGCAGCAGCGTAATGAAACACAGTAAAACAAAATAATACAGCAGACAACTGGGCAAATATCTAACAGGATGTGGCTATGGAAAAAATCCTCCGATGTTGGCAGCCATCCCTGTGACCTTCCCTTCCCTCAGCACACAAGCATGAAGAGCAGGCACCTGACTTGCATCCCATGGGCTCGTATTTACAGCAGCAGGGACAGGTTCTGTAAATTTGGGGCTGGGGGAGAAGGGGTGTAAGAATATGTCCAAGCAATTTCAAAGTGAGTTACATACTGTAATCCCCAGCTGAGATCAGGGCCCCACTGGGACAGGCAGCAGACAAACACAAATAAAAGGCAGGATCCCTTCTGAGGCAGCAAACAGGGAATGGGAGAGGGGCCAGCGGTGGTGGAGGGAACCCAGCACCCTTGCGGGCAATATGATGCTGCCCTTGTGGCCAATGCTGCAGAAAAGTAGAAGGCTGGAGGAGAATGGTGGGGCTCTCCTTTAAGGAAAAAAAAAAAAAGAACAGGAGGGATACAAGAGACCGTTTCAAGGTGAAAGTCTGGGAGGCTTTGCCACTTGTGGGGTTGGTTCTGGCAGATCTGAAGGGAGAGGGAAGGACGGAGCCAGTCAGCAATTACGGGGGTCGGAGACAGCCTCGCAGGGAAGACAGATGGGCGAGCAGGTGCTGTACCTTCCGAGCAGTAACTCAGCAGAGCAGAGCTGCCATCAGACCCTAAAAGGAGTCATCAAAGCTGCAGTGAAGCCCATCTCTGGGCATAGCTTTGGCTCTTTCTCCCTGCATCAATCTCAGCGAATTGCCTGGTGCCGTCCAGCTGTGTGCTGCACCCCCAGCCCCTGGCAGATGGGCGCTCGGCTGCTCTCAGGGTCTGTGTGGAGAGGCGATGGCAGCAGAGCCCTGCAAGCCCCTGTGGGACAGGACCTGGTGACCTGGCTGGTCCAGTGGGACAGGAGCGTTTCTGGTCCCCAGTGCTGCTCCCAGGGCTGGGCAGAGGCACTTGCAAGGCGATTGTCCTGCCCTGAGCTGAAACAGGACTTGTGGAGAGCTACTGAAGAGAGATGATGCCCTTTCCTGGGTGCTCTGGGGTTTGGGGCACACACAGCCCATCCCTTTCCAGGTTAGCGAGCGCTCGCTGCATCTGCACATCAGGCGAGCGTGGAGAAATCCTGCTGTGTCTGAACAAGGGGTACAATACCCAGCTGATTGCAGCTCCCTCTCTTCTTGTTCCCAGCAGGGTGCTTCCCCACCATGCTCAGCCCCTTCTGGAACTGAAATTTTGAATTTTGCTGGTCCTGGGGGCGGCTTTTTACTGGCAAGAAGGGAGGGGGAAGAGCACAGTGTCTGAAAATTAGCAAGTCCGTTGGCAGCTGGGCCTGCAAAAGTCGTGTTAACACAGCAGTGGGCTGCACAGGATTCACCAGCCAAACTCACTGCATTTGAGGGACAGTTATGAAAGGATGGAAGTGCGTGCCTTGGGGAAGATACCTGGGGTGAGCTGTTACTAGTATAAGAACCAACAAGAATAACATAAAGGCCTTAATCGACATTCCTGCCTTCCCTGCCACTCTGGGCTGCTTCCCAGACTTCACCCGTGGTTTGTTTAAATTTCTCATACCATCATCACACCATCGAGCAGTCCCAGCTCTGCCTTGGGCGCTGACTGCAGCCGCTCCATGGACCACTTGTCAATGATGGAGGACACATGCGGGTTCTCCACGTTGAGGATCCGGAAGCCGGTCAGGTTCACTCCAGAGTAGCGGTATGGTTCTAGGTCTAATGCATAAAGATCCTTAAAAGAGAGAAACCAGTTTAAACATTTTGTTTAGCTTTGTTTTGTTTGTCTTTTCTGTATCGGTTGGTGTCTGTGAAGTGAGAAGGCAGAGCCCGCAGAAGGTGGGAGGTAGGACGATGCCCTCACGAATTCGGTGGGTTGTACTGTCTGTTGCCATCAGTCGCTGCTCGCAGGGACTGGTAGGTGTGAGTGGAATTTGGGTGTCGTATGTGCAGGTTCACCCACACGCAGCAGAGGGAAACTCCTGCCAAAGAGCCCACGCTCTGCATACAAGAGGCAAGTGAATTATGGGGAGAAACCCAGAATCGCTATCTGTAACCACCCAAAAAGAGGCTTGTGAGCAAGGGGGAGGGGACGAGGCAGAGTTCCTCTACCCGAAGCTCCCTGGGGCCTTTCCATGGAGGATTTGCTGTAAGTGCTGAAGCCCACAGGGTGCTGCAGATGACAGAACAACTCTGAATGCAGAATGCCAATTTGCAGACGGCTATCAAAGAGGAACTAAGACGCATTTCTTGACATTACGACCAGCCTACACAGTCTGCAAATGAATGAGAGTGCCTTTTATAAGATTTAAAAAAACCACAGCCAGGCAGTCCTCAGCTCTGCTGGCAGCCAGCCCACAAGCATTGCCTGGCAGACAGTGAGAGAGGGGTATTTGGAGGCTTCTGCGAGTACACTTCTTTAATGCATCTCTTGGCTCTGCTGCATGTCTAAATATTAACTTCAGTTCAGGGATTAACTTCAGTGCTCAGTAACCAGTCTGAGTAGTTTGGGGTTAGACAGCATGGCAAGAGCATACCACAGCTGATCTACTCTGCCAAAACCCAGGGCAGCTGACACGAGGGGGATCGTGAATGAATGTGGTGGAGAATGGCAGTTGGGAGGGTGCTTCGTTAATGAGAATCATTTTTTGGATGGGACATATTTGATCAGAGTTTATCCTGAACAATTTCTGCAAGTGTTCAATGGTAATAAAAATGTGGGGAGGCAGAAAGGCAGCACCACTGTCTTCTTCGATAGGGGGTGTGTGTGTGTGTGAATATGGGAATGGTGTTAATTGCTCTCACAAGGGATTATAAAGACGAGTTTAAATACAGCATGAGATTATGTGTCCATTGCTTTTTTGTATAATGTGGCTACACCGGCAGGACCCAGCCATGCTGTGGGTTCACCCAGACACAGCGTCTGTCAGCAGCGAGCTTTGTTCTGCCCACGGGGGAGCTGGAAAAGCACTGGTCCTAAAACACTGCCCTAAGCAAAGCATAACAAAATCAGCACTTGCCATCAACTGAGACTTCATTCTCAGTGGGAGAGCAAGGAATTCTTATAGCTATTTTGCTTTAATAAGCTTTGGGGGTTTGATATTTTCCTTAAGCACTGGCCTCTGACTTTACACCCCCAAGGCATGTTGCTGATGGATGCCATGTTTTAATCTGCAGGTGCAGCCAGGGACGGAGTCATTAATCACACCCACAACAGAGTTCAGGGTCTTTGTTGTCTGGGGTTTTTTTCCCCTGAAAAATTGCAAGCACAAACCTCCACGTTTTACTAAAGGGCATTGTGGAAACCAGGCCATGATGCTGACTTTTAAATGACTTACAGTAAGTAAGGGCAAATACAGTTGTTTAACCTCAGACAGATGCTTCTATTATCTGGTTGTGAGGGTGTACAGTGGTCTGTGCCTGACCCACTGGAATAGATTTATTTATTTTTTCAGAATTCATGACTTTTCGTCAGACACTTCAGATTGTATTCTGGAAATTGTTGTAGGGCAATAATTTTCTGTTGTAAATGCAGATCATTTTCCCCTTAGAAAATGCAGATCATTTCCCCCTTAGAATGTGACTCTATGTGACAAATCTGATCCACCAAGCTCCGGATCTCATGGTCCATCGCAGAGCTGCCAGCCCACCAGCCCCAGCCACCTTTCCAATCCTCTGGGTATTTTGGGTGCCCTCCCTGTCCTCCTGCTCTCCACTGACCCTTCATTTCACCAGGTTCCTATAGAAGCCAACCTCCCATCAGGTCCCTTCTTGGTTCCTGTTTAAATCTCAGCTGCACCTGATTTATCATCTCCTGGAATTAAGAGGATAATTAAGAATATAAGCTGAGTATCAGAACAGGGGGAGGTGTAGGGGGAATTGCCATATCAGTTTATTCTGGATTTTCTGCTGCTGCCCAGCCACAAATTGAAACATCTGGTTCTATTTTCCACCTCATCTACACTCCCTTTCACTCATTATTTTCTGTACTTAAGATTAATTATCCCCTCCATCCTACTACCATTAACCAAGTTTTGTTCTTGGTATTTCTGTGTGGCTCTTCCCCTTTCTCAGATATGCTCTCCCACCTCCCCAGTTGGAATTCCCAGCTTTGGTTCATCAGTCGTAGGTGACAATGCTGAGGTCTGATCCGCGCTGCATCCAGCATGCACAGTAGGGAGCTGTAAAAGCAGGTGTCCGGGAAGGGCATCCTCCATCTGCTCTTGTGCAAAACAGCTCGTGGATAACGTGCCTTCCATGGATTGCTGAGGATCCCTGGCTGGGCACGAATTGCTTGGGCAGCTGTTGCTGGGAGGAGTGGCCGTGGCCCTAATGGGAGACGTGCATGTGCAGTGCCATTGGGCTAACAAACTGTCATGTGTTCAGTCGTGAGTGCACTTGCGCTGTGCCATGACCCTCAGGTACACGGAGTTAAACAAGTACCTGATTATCAACACCAGTGGAAAACGGCTGGTTTGGCCTAGCACCTCATCGAGAGCAGGCAGGCTGGGTGTCTAAGTTTTGCTTATGTCAACTCAAAGCCCAGGAAGAGATTCCTGCTTCTGCCCATCTGTAACTTGCAGCAGCTGTGACAGCAGGCAGTGGGGAAACTTCGGTATTTGCAAGGACTCATTGCTACAAGCTGCCCAGAAATTCCTAGAAGCGTTGAGTTTAAGGGGTTGTCACTGCTTGGATGTCACACTTTGCAGGATGTAAAAGCTGTGCATGCATTAGACAGAGGCTCGCAAGTGTTCCTCCTCCTCTGGTAGGAAAGGCTGATGGGCCTCCTCATGCTGAAGTCAGTGAACTGTAGTCTTGCAGCCTAGCAAAATGTTGAAGCATTTCACGCCAAGTGTTGATACACTGTGCTCACTATTGACTAGGGACCTTTTAGAAACATTCAGTATAACATAATAGACTAATTCATTAGCACCCCATGGGTCCTGTACTGTAGAAGCTGAAGCACATGCATTGCAAGCTAGGAAAACATTGCCTTAAGGAATGACAGATTAAAATATCTTTCCCATGATATAACTGTTATTTCAGGAAAGTGGCATTAATTGTGATTGCTTATCTATTAATTTATTATAATTCTTCTTTTCCCACCTCCAGGCTGTACCTACACATGAAATGTACTCTAGGCTCAGCTGGGGCTGATTAATAGGAGGTTATCTGGGAAATGCTTAAAGCTGCCTGGAATAGATAATGGCAGCAGGGGTAATTAAAATGTCTTTTGCATTTGAAAAATAAATTTTGCAGTTTTTAAGGGTTGGTTTAGTCTGTTTGTTTCCTAAAGGCAAAAAGATAAATTGGATTTTCAAAATCACACAAAATTCAACAGTATACTAGACAGTAGCATCCTAAATGGAAACAGAAGTGGCATGCCAAGAAACCCAAACCAAAATGCCTCCTGGAGTCAAAGAACCGGCCTGTGTTTAACCAGAGCAGACTTAATTTCAAGCTGAGTTCTTCTCATGCAAAATAAACCTGTGGTACTGAGCTCTCGACCACAGCAGGGCTGCTCCTGGCTCTTAAGGGAGCCCTAGATGAACACAGAGGAGCACATCCCCAGTTCTTACTGATACTCAGCCCCATCACATCCTGTCTGTGGGACTACAGCCTCACCAGTTCACACATGGGCTCATCCTTCAGTGCGTGGGTAGCTGCACTGAAATCAAAATGACTGGGAAGGGAAATAAACCTAGAACCTACATCTGTGCAAAGCCGGAGCAGCTCCAAAGGAGCGAGCCAGTCCAAAAGCAGTGAAAGAAAAGACTGACATCTCAGAATGAGCACCGGGCAATACTGCCGTTGTGGAGGTGTTACAGCCAAATCATTGTGGTCTGATTTTAACCTGAAGATAAATCTAGCCCTGCTCTCACCTCCTGTTAGGTTACCAGACCTCTCTTTCCCTGTCTTTTCCCACCCCACTGCTTTAGTGTCCTGCAGCTGTGCAATGCGTGCCCTGGACAGGACACCCAGCCCACTTCCCTGCCTCCT
Source organism: Falco rusticolus (assembly GCF_015220075.1). Classification (NCBI taxonomy): domain Eukaryota; kingdom Metazoa; phylum Chordata; class Aves; order Falconiformes; family Falconidae; genus Falco; species Falco rusticolus. The sequence continues at coordinate 118,177,632 of NC_051189.1, forward strand.
GAACTGCCTCCTCACTCCCCACTGCAGCTCAGCAGTGAGTGTAAAAGGTGTTTGCACAGATTAGATACTTTACCAGAGTGGTGAAGATGAAGTGGTAGTATTCTGTCATCATTCCCATTGCCATGGCCTTGAGGAGAGTAGGGAAAGGAGGTTAGTAAGAGTGGATACAAGAATATAACAGTCATGCAACATAAACCTCTACAGAGCTGATCTGGTAAATGCGGCAGGAGACAGGCCCAGGAACCCAGAAGCTGGGTTCTGACCAGTCCTGTGAAGCAGTTACGCATGTGCTTAGCCAGCAAGGGGCCTGTGCTTAAGTGCTGAACTGAACTGTGGTCCTCGAACCTTTCTGAAACAGCAGCAAAGCCCCAGTGTCCAGCTCCTGCAGAGGCTGGTGGCATTTCTGGGTGTTGCTGTGCCACAGAAGGCTGGGACACTGTGGCACACCACTGTGCTCACAGATCACTCATGGTGCAAAATCTCCAGGGCTACAGGCTTGCTTCTGTCTGCATGGCTGGGAGAAAGGGGGTTGCCTTTCCTTCTCAGATACCAACAACAAGCAACCTTCCATAAACCCATGCTGAATGACCACAAGCAGCCTGTTCTTATGGTTACAAGTCCGTGTGCTGGCTCGGAAGCTAAGTAAAAGGCTTTTTATTTCTTACGTGTATTTCTGGTGCTCTGCATCCCTTCCCCTTCAGTGTCCATTCGTATAATGAATATGTACAGCTCTTGCCTGTGTGTCTCTACTTCCTGCATCCAATAACCAGATTCTAACTTAGTGCCTGGTTTACAAATGGGTCAGTGAAAGTATAGGCACAGGAGTGGGGAGTGGGAACATCTCCCGTCTCTCAGCCCTTGGAGATTGTGCTCCAGACCTGCAGGCTCTTGGCCAGCCCAAGCTCTGGTTGTGCCAGCTCCGACATGAAGGATGGTTTGTGCAGATTGCTGAGATTTGCATAACTGAGCACTAGAGAGAACATGTTGTTCTGTGAGGTTTGTTGGAGGGTGACCGTGGGCTGAAGGGACCTCGGCTGGATGAGCTTGTTCAGGCCCTACACAACAGGAGGGGAACGTGTTTCTGTCTGTGAGAAAGATCACCTTGAAGTTGGTGGCTGGCAAAAGGAAAGAGATACCCATGGCTTTGACTGTGATGCTGACTCTCTGAGCATGTTTTCTAGAGAAAACACATGCAAGAGCACTTTAAAATCTCCACTGATGGGAAAGTGACTTCGAGTCCCCCCAGGAAACATTTTTGCTAAAATTACTAGGGCAGAATTTAGCTCTGAGGAAGGAAGTGGCAGTTTGAAAAGAAGTGAGATGTCAAAAAACAAGGGAAAAGGAAAGGATCTAGATCACAAGCCTAGATGTAAGTCTATTGTGTGGTTTTTACCACCACGTTTCCTGGCCTGGAAATACCTTTTGGAAAGCCTGGCAGCACCTTCTGGAAAGCGTGGCAGCTGTCTCTGCAGCAGCGTGCTGTCCCGTCCCCCTCCTCCCTGCCTGGTCGGTGAGTCTGCAGGGCTGCCTCATAGCTCTATGCTGAGCTGCACCCTTTGGTGCAAAAAGCAGGAGCAGGGACCGACACTGAAGTATGTGAGGCATCACTTGGAGGAGGGGAAACCAACTGAGAGTAAATCATGAGATTCCAGTTCAGATTCTACAGCTGGATCATTTCAGTGGTAGATGAAGAGTCCAGACCCGCTGTAAGAAGCAAGCTCCAGCTCCCCAGTACTGGCAGCCTGTGTGCGGGATACATCTGGGTTTGTGGGGAAATGAATAAATGATAAACCTGGTGGATAAGCTACAGGCGATCGCCAGGATGAGAATGGGAGCTCCATTAAAGTTAAGACAGGCACATCTGTGCACTGCAGAGTGCAGCAACTGTTCAGAGACAGCTGCCAAGGAGAACAGAGAAGCTGGGAAGCCAGAGAACAGACATAAAACATTAACAAGTGACCAAAAATGAGCAAGGCCAGAGAAGTTGAAGTAGGACAGGAAGGTCTTGTGAGCAGGCCTAGCTCTGTAATAGGTTTCTACAATGATTTCTTTGTCCAAAAGGGTAAAATAACAAATTGTTTGGTGCCTCAGTCACTCCAAGGAACCCAGACTGGAGCAGTATGTGGCAATGTCATCTGTATGTCTTTGTGTCAGCTCTTGTGTGGTTATTCACGGATTACTAATCCATGGGGGATTTTTTTACTACTCCAGTTTAAAAATACCGCCCAGATTATCAGTGAAGTCTGCTACTCGTGTGCTGTGGGAGCGTGTTACCTTAAATAACTTGGGAGCAAGATCTGGACTGGCAGGATGGTGCGTGCTTAGTCAGAGCTACCTTAGTGTATCTAGGCTGTAGTTTCTCAAACCTTCTGTTACCTAAAGACACACAGTTAAAATCAGTAACAAGCAGTAGAAATTTTAGCACAAGTCCTGAGCGAACTTTTTTGCCATCCTGTGTGGTGCTGTGTGGGCAGTGCAGCCGAGGGGCTCCAAGGACCTTGCCTGAAGCAAACACCAGAGCCCAAACATCTGCAAAACTAACTGTTTGGGTTTTTTTTTTTTGTTTTAAAGTGGTTACCAAAATGTTACAAAGGGTAAACACTAGCAATAATATATGAACATTATTGTTTCCAGGCCAGACAAGGCTGGGCCACTCTTCCCTGACTTTTTTTGCAGGCCAGTTTTGTTTCCGTGTGGTGTTCTAACACGGCAAAGCGAAAGCAGGCTGCCCTCTTCCAGGAGGTGCTTTTGGCTTTACCCAGTTCGTACCTGCAGTGCCTGTGTGACGCAGGGTGTGAGGAGGGCAGCGTGGAGTGCGGGTGGGAAGCCTGGTTTTCTATCCCGTCCTATAGAAAGGAAAAAGCTGTTTCACGAGCAAAGGTGGCACCACTGGATGTGCATTTCTTGATATGAGTAAAAAATTTAGGAACAGATGAGGTTTCTGAGCTTCCCAATTCTCCAGCAGGTGTGAGTGCCAACGGTGGGAGAGACACAAGGGTCACGGTGTGCACCGTTCAGAGCCTCCCTGGTGTTACACCGGCACGTGCAACTGCTCAGAGGCCAGCCAGGATGTGGGTTGGGTTTATGCACCTTCCCAAACTCTGTAAATATTGAACAGTTTTTTTCCCCTGAGTAAAAATACACTACATAATACTGCTAAGCTGAAAACCATGGCTTTGGGTCCTGAGAAAAAGCAACACACGCACAAAACCAGCCAGAAGGACTTAGAAAGACTTCTTTCCCCCTAGTCCCTGCTCTCCTCCATCTTCCTCACTCTGTGCTCACAGTGATGAGCAGAGCAGATGGTACAATAAACTATAATAAACTGCATAATAAGTGAACAGCACCAAACACAGCCAGCATGTTAAAATAATAGGCAGGAGACAATGAGTCCCTTATATTGCTTTCTTTAATAATCCCTCCCAGGCTTTCTGATTTCTCTGAGCACTTCCCTTCATTTTGCATCAGGCAGGCTGCAAGGGAAGTCTCTTTCCATGTGCTTGCTGTCTCAGCCCTTCAGGGGATTTATTTAATCTATGTGGTAGTGTCTTGCTGGGCTGATACGAGCAACACTTCCAGTGGCTGGTTCTTAGCATTCTTGGTGAAAGCGTTTCCTCTGCTTGCAACCTAAAGGCACTTGGAAATGAGGAGGAGCTGGGGTGAGCAGCAAACCTTCTGGTCTGCAAAAGAAAAATGCCAGCGGAGGAACTCGGGGAAAAAGGAGAGAGACCAAATGAATGGAAAATCACTGACATCTGGCTTAGAGTCCAAGAATTGCACACAGTGCTCATGAAGGGACAGAGGATGCTGTCCCTCCCCGGCTGGCCCGGTCCTGGCTGCTTGCAGCAAGACGCAGGATGTGTGCACAGCTTGGAAAATAGCTAAGCAAAACGAAGTGGTTTGTACCCTGCCCCTCTGTATGGACACGTATTCACAGACCTGGGGGCATGAAGCAGCACAGACGGGAAAGAAGATATTTAAACTCGGCAAGCATGAAAAGCTCGTACAGGGGTAAATGAACAGTGACAGAAGTGGCCCAGAGCAGAGCCCTGCCTGATGCCCTGCCTGGAAGAGAAAAGCAAACGTGGCTCCAGACGGCGGCGGGTGGAGGGCAGGGGCTGGGGCTGCGCGGCCGCGGAGGGGAGCGGGACAGCAGCCTGGTCTCGGCGCTGCGTTCCACACAGCCGCTTGGCACCTTCTCCTCCCGCAACATTGGTTCCTTCTTACCGCTTTTTGATACTTCCAGGTTTTCCGTGAAAACTACATTTTCCGTAGGAATCCAATAGTATCCTTGAAGAGTGTGTATGTTGTAGCTCTCAGTGTGGCTGTGGGTTGTGGGCAGAGGGAAAGCTGCAGGTCTGCGCCCCTGACTGCGGGGCCCTCCCTGCGGGACGGCCGCCCTGTACTCGGGGGTCCCTCGGTGGGGCCAATTCTGCTTCGCCCCCATCACCCCCCGCTCACCTGCTTGAGGATCTGAGCTGCCATCAGGTGGCTGCAGTCGAAGATGATGCGGAATTCCCTGCCCCGCTTCATCTCCTTCAGCAGCGGCCGGGCATCGTCGGTGTCCAGCGGGAGCTGGCGGATTTTCAGTCGGATGTTGTACCTTGATGGGGCCATGATGAGCTCTTGCAGCCGTATAAGGCCTTCAAGCATCGCACAAAGACAAACCCACACTGTTACAGACAAATCTGCCTTTGCCCTGCAGGCTGGCTATCACAGCAAGTTATTTCCTCCTATATCGTTTTATGGAATGCAGTCAAGACTTTCCTCCCTCCCTCAAATGGCCATTGCTAAAGGTATCAAAACCAAGGCATCACGTATCAATTGTTAAAGACCCAAGAAGCTTCCAGAGCGGTTGTTGTAATGCAGAATGGCTTTTCCTGGTGTTTCCCTGCTGCCCCTGCGTCCAGCCATGGTAGAGCTGTAGTCCCTGCACTAGATCGGAAGAGGAGAACAGCAGATTGGTCCTAACCTTTGACATCTCTGGGATCATGACATATTTTCTTAAGCAAATGTGTCCTTGAGAAAGGACAGAATGTGATAATGAGCTACACAACAAATTAAAATCCATAGCATTTACCATGCAGAACAGCAAAGGGAAAAAAATGAGTATGCTCTTAGATTTATGAACAGCATAGCTCCTAACAGTCACTTAATCACAACTTGTAACTTTCTTACTACCCTTAGAATTCATTTCTTTTTTATGCAGAAGATACAAAGCGGTGCTGGATGCAGCTGAGCAGGAATTATTGGTATCTAATGTTGCAAGAAGAAATTCAGCAGATGCCTATTGCAAGGAGTAAAAGAGAAGTACTTTCCTCTGCATAGTAGAAAAAATACATTAGAATATGCCGTGAAGGGAACATACTGTGACCCACATTTGCAGAACAGGAATGTCAAACTGTGTTCTCATCAGCCCTCCCCTAAAGAAACCATTTGGTTTAGTGGAATTAGGTTGGACAGGCTATCCAATGTGTCTTTTGTTTGGTTTTGGTTTTTTTTTAATCTATAGTGCTGTGCAGTGCTTTGCTTTTTTTAACCATCAACAGCTTTCTTTATGTGAAAAACTTTGTCAGCTATGTTTTATAGAATTAGCCAGAAAACAAAAAACTTTCCAGAACTGCTTTTGCTTTTAGCTGGGAAACTGCACCCTCAATGGCAGCCACAGACCAAGGTCTTTGCTTGTGTAAATGGGCACTGCGGTGCCAGACACAGCCATGCTGAGCCAGATCACACCAGCGGACAATTAATCCTCCCCTTGACCCTTTGTCAGCTGGGGTGGTGCTGGGGGTTACCCACTTCCTAAGCGCTTTGTGAATGAAATGCTCCAGAAGGGATGCCAGGGCCTTCTGCAACACTCGCCTGAAGGCTTGGGAACCAGTGTGTCCCCGTGCACCGATCACTGCACGGGCCGTCATTTTGCTCCTAAAAGGCTTCATTAGAAAAATTCCTAAATGAGACCCACAACAAACACGTCTCCTGGATTCCTCCGTTAAAACCCCTCCTTTACCTACCTGTACTGTCATCGTAAACCACAGTGGCTGACCTCCATTTCAGGTACTGCACGAGGTCCAGAATGGCATGGCTAAGGGAGGCGTAGTCGGGATACAGGTTGACATAGAAAGTGTCCTTGTTATCCAAAGGGTGATGCTTCCATCGAAGCTGTATGTGGGGGACTTCCAGGGCGTTGCAAATAGACTGGACAGCATTGGTACAGGAGCCTTGGGAAGGTCCGAATATTGCTACGACCCCCAGAGCGAGCTGGTCACAGGCTGGAAAAGGAAGGGAGCGATCCTGTCAGTGTCGTACAGGGCACCTCTGTGGGAGCGGGGAGCGCCCGGGCAGCCGGGGGGGCACAAACCATGGAGCAGTGGACAGACAGACAAGCTTCTGGGCACTAACAGCAGCTAATCACAACAGTGATGGGGCAGAAGAGAGAGGCGGAATTATGGCAGGTGGGGTCTGGAGCGGTGGGAGGCACAGGCGTGTTTCCAGAGGAGGCAATGACAGTTATGGTGTGTTAAAAAATGGCTGAGCCTCCAGAGTTGTGAAAGAAATATCCTGAGATGATCAGAATTGCCCAGACAAAGGCGTTTTTTCATCAATTTAATATATTTCTTTTTCTGCAAAATAATGGTTCTCATAGATTTCTTCAGGTTTTCACTGGGAAATTAAAAGAGAACAATTGCATTTGGGGCTGCATTTTTAGGGGGGGGAGGGGAAGTAAAAGTTTTTTTGAGGAATAGAAACAGGTGATTTCTCACCTGCCTCTGCAGGTCCTTCCGAACTGAATGCTTAGCACTGTCAGCAGGAGCTTTGCGATGGCCACGTTTCATTAAAAGATTTTAGGAAGGCAACTGCTGCCAGCCCAAGAGAGGCACGAACGCAGAGAGCAGCTGAGGCACGCGGGTCCCCCCAGGATGCACGTGCCCCTGGTGCGGGTCCTGCGCGTTCTGCTCCTGTCCCAACACTTGGTGCAGCCAGCTTGGGTGCTGCCAGCCGCCCGGCACAGCAGTGCCAAGCAGAGCCCTGGGGAAACCTCCAAAACAAAACAATCTCCAAAAGGGACAGCGCAGCCAGTGAGCTCGCCTGCGAGAAGATGCGCCCTCTCCGGTGACGCCCCTCTTTTAATTGTGAGCAGGCTGCAGGTTTCATCTCTCCCAAAACAGAAGCAAACTCAGCAAGCCCTCAGGTCACCAGCCCCACAGCCTTTGCTGTGTAGTCCCATTTCTTCCCTCCCCTTCAGTAATTCAAGCGGGCGGCTGTTATCGGATAATAAAAAAATGACTGTTGGGAAGAGAACAGAATACCTGCGCTATGGATGTTGAAACTGCTGGGGAAACCGTAAAATAAACAAAGGCATGGCCTACGGACCTTCGCTCAGGATTAGAAGCAAACACTGAAAGGAGTTTCGTGAGGTTTGCAGAGGGAAAAAAGAATAGTTGTTCCCCTTATATTAAAATGCCTCTGGAAGGTCAGCTCCTGGAGGAGTTCTCATCTAGATCACTGACTAGTCTCAAGTGAAACCTTGCCTTTTTTTTTTTTTTTTCCCCATGAATAAATGGCCACAAAGCTGCTAAGAAGTGTGCTGTGTTTCTTACCTTTCTTAGTTGCTTCAAAGCTGTCATGGAAGTGTATCCTCTGAATGTCGTAGGTTAGTGTTGTGTTAGGCAACAAAGTTCTGTTTCTGTTAATAATATTGGCAGAAAACCTGAAGGCTTGCTCCTCAGCGCTCATAACCTGGGTATTGGGGCCATCTGCGTACTCAAAGATTCCTCCTGCAAGACGAGACAAACCCAGCATTAAGCCACGTAAATTCGATTCACAATCTTACATAGCAAGGACGAGATGACTGTTGGACAGAGCTGTGGCATTTGCAGGCTGAACAAGGCTTGCTCCAGGATATTCTCTGGACTGAAGTAAAGACATGCAAACTTTTTTTGGTTTTTTTTTGTCATATGCTGGTTCACGAAAATGTTCTGAATACCAGCTTTGCAGGGCAATAGGGGACAATTTTAAAGCCTTGGAATATTTTTACGAGACAGATGAGTGCCTTCCCATAAAACTTTAGGACCAGACCTTGGGAAGTGTGGACAGGCCCATTGCTCAGCTGCAGAGATGCTCCAGGTTTGCTATGAGGAGTTACTGTGGTCCAAAGCTGGCACTGCCCTTCCCTCTGTGCCACACTGGCCCCCTCCCCGCCTTGTCCACCCATCACCAAGTCCTCACGCAGGGGGCAGGCAGTGCAGCACTGCTGCTTGCTATTTTTAGTGCCATTTTTAGTGCCCTTCTCATCTTCTGTTGTTCCTCATGTTTAGTTATCCAAGTTCTTAATTCAGACCAGCAGAGACTTCTGAATTTGTCTACCCTACAGCTTATCTGCTCAATAATGCACATCTTGAATGCATGCTTTCCCGTGTTCAAAAGTTGTTAATGCCATTACACCTCCCCAAGGGCGACAAGCTCATGTCACAGTATCGCTGGGTTTCTTGGCTCTGTATCTGTGAGTCTTGTCCTCAGATCCCCACTGACAGCCACTCTAATTGAAGTGACTCAGTGCAGGTGTAAATTATGTAATTGTGTGTCCTTGTCTGAGTTGTAGGCACCGTCTTGTGCCCCTTACAGAACCATGGAAAGACACATAAACCTTGCTCTATCTTATTAAAAAGTAAACCAAAATAATTAATGGATGAGCGAGATAAGCACATGCAATTGGTAACAGATGGTCTCCGGGTTCATTAGCAGAAGGAAAATCTTCCTCTTCAATTTAAGGTAGTCCTAAAATATTTTGTTATAGACAACAGATGTCTACTCAGCCCTCCTAGCTCTCAAGTAACTGCATGAATCGTCCTCCAGGAGCCAGAACACGTTACCTCTAGTTTTTGTGGCAATTTGGTGTTAGCCAAGATGCCAGTTTGGCAAGAGCCAAGTTGACATTTCTGTGGACAACCGTGCTCTGGGCATCCTCCCAGGAACCCGACCAAATCGCCATGGGCTGTGCAAACCACAGTAGCAATGCTTGGAGATGTTCACAGTGCGGGTGCAAAGGAAGTTGCATAAAGCCTCTGACTTTTCTGCTCCTCATGATTGTGGCAAGTCTTCCCCTGCAGACTTTGTGCATCTATGTCCCCAGATATAAAGTGGGTGTGGTAATTAGTTTACATTTATAAACATCCAGAAATGTTTGAGCTGCTCACTGCATGTCTGTGGTAGAAAAAAATATTACTGATCTCAGTACTAACCTTGGTGGTAGGGGGAAAAGTAAAGAAAAACGGGCTGAATGCTCATTCTGGAGACCCATTTCAGTCCCATGCGAGCTTCAGCAAGTCATTTATGACCAACTTTTCGATCTAGAATGCCTAGCAGTTTAGGCAGGAGCCTAGCAAATTTTCCGCTAGGCAGGAGCCTAGCAAATTTTCCAAGTGCCTCATTCTCACTGGATCATGCCAATACACGAGGTTATTGTCCAGTGCAAGGAAAATTATTCATCCATATCAAAGTTGGCACATGCTGGTAGCTCAGTCTAAGCTCCTTAGGGCAGAGGAAGTTCATACACATTATTACAGCAGAAACCATAAACAAAACTAAAGTGAGCGTGAGATTCATCCCTGTCTTTCTGCTCAAAGCTTTACTGTCCAGAACATTTTAGCAAGGGATTTTTTGTTTTCTGGCATCATTCTGAAGTGATAACTGGGTTCATGTTACATTGATTATCAACTAGCTGACATGAGGCTTTCTCCTAGCCCAGAGCTTTCAGGGTTGCTTTGGAGCATGTCTTATTATGATAGAATATAGGACAGGGGATGTGGATTATTGGTGTTTGATCCCAAATAAATTCACGTTCCAGACATCCAACTGGATATAATAGGCTTTTTGACAGAAAAGAATTTTCTGTGCAGCCACCCAATACCTTGAATTTAGTGCCGAGCAATGAGAAAGTAGACAGGCAGAAGTAACGTATTTCTGGTGATATTGCAGGATGCTGAATATATTGGTACAATGCGAAATCTACTGCAGTTGTGAAGGTGTTGAAGAGTGGCCACCACATGAAACAGTCTGCTCTTTTTCTCAGAAACTCAGGGGACAGAGAGTGCCTGACGGCAGATCTGCACAGCAGCAGCTCCCCGCTCCTGGGGATCGCACGCGGCCGTCCCACTTGGCTTGTGCGCCTCTCCTTCAGAGATGTTCATTCCGATCATTATTTAAAGAGCCTAATAACCAGCTTGAAACAGCTGATTAATGCATAATCTTCGTCATGATTACATAGCATAACTGGCATTAATTTGAAAAGCCAGCTAATTATCAAAATAATGGTTGCAGCTTTTTCATTTGAGCAAAATGGAGAATATCAGCTTGTGCTATTGAGAGAATGAGGGGTGTGACATCAGCTGGCAGATCACCGGGCTGGAGGGACCCCATGCGTCCCCCGCCACCCTCAACAGGAAAGATGAAACAATGCGAGGCTGGATAATCTGCTGCAAAGTGTTTGGGCAAACGAACTGGGTCAGCTCTCCCTGTGCTTCCTGGAGAGAATGATGGTATGTGGGTATTGCAACAGTAACCTCACTGTGGCTTTACACTTAGAAAAATATAGAAAGTCAACGGGCTATAAAAAGTCAGCAACAAAACAGTTTCTGCTTTTATATACTACATATAAACAAGTTTAATCTGAGAGAGTAAAATTGAAGCTCCTTTGGTGTTGCTGTCTCTCTCTAAACCATTTTTGCCTCCGCCCTATTTTTGAAGTTATTTCAAATGTCTTGAAGGTTGATGGATGCTGCTCACTTGACCTGGTGCTAACGACCATTTCCCAGTGTTGCCTCTGTCTGTTCAGGTCCCCGCTTCCCCTTCCTTCTTTCTTTACCTCCCGTGGCTTTACAGACAGATAAAGACAGCTGTGCTGAGGTCTGTCACGCTTTGGAACGTCCTCCTGAGGTTCATGAGAATATTTTCTGCCTAATTTGTCCTGGAAGGGACCATGCTGTTTCCTTGACCAGTCAATACAGCCCACAGACTACTGCGACGCCACGTGTCGTTTAACACACACTGAGGTTTATCAACTTCATGTGGAGTTTGTTTGCCTATGTGTTTTTCCCTGAAAACCTCCTTTTATGCCACATATTTTATGGCCTTTAGTGCAGTGGGGTCCAGGTCTGGGAGTCAGCCTTGCAGGAGATACCTCAGCACAAACTGTCGATACCTTCTCAGGCAGGACAGGCTCAAACGCTCCCAACTGTTACCACTTCTACAATTTTTTTGATGCAGTCATCCATGATTACGCCTGACTTCTTGGATTTTAAATATCAATCACCAGGCAGGTTAAATAGTTATTCAGTTGTCTTTTACCTATAAAGCGGGCTAATTGCTCTCCAGAGAATGTCAATTAGTATACAGCAAAACACGCTAATTAGAATCAACTTTGCATCTTTAGTTATTTTACTTGATGACCACTGACATTGCTGCTGAGGTGGGAATTTTAAAAATTCAAAATGAGAATCCAAAACAAACACCTGGAACTCTCCCTTCGATGTAGACCAGAAGTGCAATAGCTGGACCGGGCTGCAGGAATGAGGTTGGTGCTGCACGTGAAGGGAGGTTTAGCCCCGAAACACAGGGGATCTCTCTCTGAGTCGCAGAAAATTAGCCTCTCTGCTCAGGGTAAAATCCAGATCCCATGAAACACCTGAAATCCCACTGGTGCTAATTAGAACATGTCCAAGTCTGTTTGCATCAAGCAAAGCCACACTGCCCTACTTCCACCCCCATCCAGGGGGTGATGCTGGAAGACCTTGGGAAGGGCCCCAGGAGCAAGCCAGAAAGAAGCCTGGTCAATGGGATGGGAATCCTTTCCCAGCATTCCGGCTTACCCTGAGCTATGGCTGTGCAAGCTGAATGCAATTGGAGTTATTTTTAGCTTTGTTGAAAGCTAAGTCAAGAAAGTCAAAGTATTTTAGGTTTTCACTTTCTCCCCTCTTCCCCTTTCTAACAAAACAAACAGCTTCATTCTCGGAAAGAAAATTCCAACAGCCCTCAGCGTGTGGTGTGATCTCTTATCTTTTACTCCTTATAAAATCACTGAGTTACTTAGCTTTGAAGAACAACTATTTCTGATAACACTTTTCTCTCCCCCGCTGACAGTGTTGTTAACACATTTAGACAGCTTTCTGACAGTCTCTTTCCATGTGACATCCTGGAAGGAATACTTGTTTTGAAATGGCTCTTAGTGAGGATGGAGCCAGCCCGAGCTCCTCCAGGGACACCAGAGCTCCTGCCTGTCTCGCAGACCTCTCGTGCCCAGAGATCTGTATTTTATGTATTATTTTCTCTGAGGTTACACAATGTCTTTCCTGTTGAGCAGCAGGGCTGGCAGTGGCATGGCGACCTGTCCTCTTCTGATAGGCTGTGTTTTGGGGACAATGTTAGCAAATGGGCTGATCAGGACCGTTACACGCAATTTAGTGCCTGTTCCTGCAGGATGCCACTGGCAGGTGCCCGAGGCAGGAAGATGGAGAGCCTTTCCTCACCAGATGTGCCTCCCCCAGGAAGGCTTCGAGAACTGATGCTTCTGTTTATCTGACCAGTCCAGTGGAGAGAATTTCACTGTCATGGTCCAGGTCCCTCCAGGGCCGGTGGTTATACCAATGGAGAGAAATGAGATAACGCTGGTGGGAAGTAAATGAAAGCTCTCAGGAGCACTGGGTTGTGCACTGGGAATGGAGCTAAAACTCGCAGACACTGCCCATCAGCGTAGGACCGTTAAAATCTCAGATGCAATAATATGAATGCAGTGAAAGCAGCAAAATCCGGAAGACAATAAATAAATAAGTAAATAAACAAATAAATATCTATCTATATATAAAAGCAGTGACAGATTTGTTCATGAGAAATATCTCCTTGCTCCCCAAGGAGCTGCTACTATAAAATGTTCCACAAGTGACTGCAGCTGAAGCTGGAGTTGGTCCCTCATTCATCCAGGAGTTGAGTGGAGCCCCTGTATCTGATGTTGATGCCAGCTGGTGTTCTCCAAACAGAAACAAAATCATCCTAGCACTGTCGAGGAACATTGGGGACTCCCTCCCTTCAGCCAAGAGCCCTTTTTACTGCCTGGAAAGTGCTTGCACCCCCGGGAGGTGCAGCGGAGCCCTCTGCCCTGGCCCTCCGTGGGGTCCCATCGGGCTGTGCGTGTCAGACTGCAGCAGCCCGGGATGTGCTCCCTGAGGCAGGACCATGGACGGGCTCAAAGCCAAGGCAGTAAACAGAACTTGCAAACTTACCACAACAAACCTTCTGGGAAAGAGCTGAAAAAAATTTCTTAGGTCCGTCAATGGGTTACTGATTTTGACAGAACAACAGCGTGGCAGGAACTGAGTTCCTGTCCCCTTAAACTGCTGCTGCTGATGCATCAGCCCTGTCACTTCAGTGTGGCACCGCTTAATGTGATGCAGCACAGCCACGAATCCAAAGCAATTTCAGGCTTCATAAACATGCATCACGCAAGAGAGACTCTGTGCAGGAATCTGCTGCTGCTGCTCACAGGCCCAAGCTGTCCCCTGCCCATGGACATTGCTCTCTCTCTGGATGCTAATTGCTAGAAACCCAGGAGGAGGATCTGACTCGGAACACAGGAAAAGGATTAACCTCAGAGCCGGTGTGTCTGGATTGCTTACACTCACATGCTGCCTGTATTCATTACGCATCTCTTTTATACGAATTAAAAAGGAATCAGGCCTGTCCGCCAGCAGACGTTTCTCTCCCGGCAGTTTCTCTGGCTCTCAGGTCCAGGGTATTTCCAGCTGTATTTTCTGAGGGCCCCAGGTTCGCTCTGCCTCCACAGACTGACAAAGCCCATGATGTACCTGCCCAGCTCAAAGCCTTCCCCGTGTCCACGATACCCTACAGCAAGGTGGAGCCAAGGGGAGGCTCAGCGCAGCCCCGCCGCGGGCTGTCTGCCTGCTGGAATGGCCTGGCTGGGGGGTCATGAACACCCCGGATAATATTGCTGGATTTTTCCAAGGGCATGTAGTGACAGGGCAAAGGGGAATGGCTTTAAGCTGAAAGAGGATAGATTTAGATGAGATATTACGAAGAAACTCTTCACTATGAGGGCGGTGAGGCACTGGCACAGGTTCCCAGAGCAGCTGTGCGTGCCCCATCCCTGGCAGTGTCCGAGGCCAGGCTGGATGGGGCTGGGAGCAGCCTGGGCTAGTGGAAGGCGTCCCTGCCCGGGGCAGGGGGTTGGAACTAGATGATCTTTAAGGTCCCTTCCAACCCAAACCGCTCTATGATACTATGATTTGCTCCCTAATGCCCTTGAGAAAAGGCAAGACTTGGTGCAGGGAAGACAGGTCTCGCTCTGCTTGGAACCCCCCATGAGCTCAGAGGAGGGACAGACACAGCGGTACCCCTGGTCCCCGAGGTGGCTGGGAGGTCCCCATCCCCCCCCACCATCAAAAGCAACCATGAAAATTCAGATTTCTGACCCTAATGACAGCCCCAAGGCACTGGCAGCCTCCACTGGACTGCCACACAGCCGCTGCTGGGAGACTTCAGCGCGGGGCTGAATTTTAGAGGAGGACAGTCCCACTCCCAGCTGCCTGCCCGCAGCCTGGCTCCCCCAGCACTGCTCGCCTTTCTGGGGGTGTCCTGGGGACCCCACAGCAGCTGATGGGAAGAGTCGATGGACCAAGCAACATTCCCAGGACCTCAGATTCCACCACTTTTGGCAGCATAATGAAAGGCCAGGTACTTGCTGAGTAACGCCAAGAAAATGAATTCAGCCAGAAAATCAGATATGCAAAATGTGTGTGTCCCGTAAGGAGGGATTTTCCTGCCTGCCAGGACAGACAGCCCATCACAGCAGGTCGATCCATTCCCAAGAGACGGCGTCTCCCTCTTTTCTCGTTTTGTTATTGAATATGCAAAATCCTATTTCATTTGCACTGTATTAGGTACTTCATGTCACAGGGGGTGACATTCTTCTATGTGTAAGCTGTTTAACAGATGAGCAGTCAAGTGGCAAAGAAATACATTATTAATGCTTCTGGTTAAATTAACTGATTAAAACCACTGTAGCTAAAATGCATGTATCAGCAATTTACTCGCACTAAATGAGAAATTAATGGAATATGGTGGCTTGGTTTTTTTAATGACAAGTAGATAGGGATGGTCTGGAAAGGTATGCCACCTCTGATAGGAATTAGCCACTCGGTCCATGGGCCACGCAGCTTCGGCTTGCGCAGCACAGCCACCCGCATCCCCAGCAGTGCTCAGCCCCTGGGGCTGGGGCACCCACCTGCATGGGCTGCAGCTTCTAGAAACAAACTTCTCGTTTGCAGCTCCTACTCACTTGGCCTAATTGGCAATGTTTCCTCTGCCATGCCTTTGAACAAGCTGTTCTGGCGTTGCATGTTTTACATCTGAGAAAGAGCATTTACCACAGCAGCAGTGTGTAACCCTGACCAAGGGAGCGGATCAAAGCACTAATCTGAGATCAAAGGCCTTCAGCAGTGGTACAGCAGAAATAAATTAAGTTAGCAACAGATTTTTTAATGATATTTAAGTTTTTAATTTGCATAATACATGATTAAAATGAAATGGGCATTTTTATTTTTTAAGCAGGCTCAATTAATTAAAAAAAAAAAAAAAAGCAGCATTATAATCTCCTAAGAATAGATTCCTATAAAGATAAGGGCAATGAAAATGCCAAGAAACTTTTAATTTACCCAGTGTACAGCTCACAGCATAACACAGATCTCCACAAGTGACCAGTGAGCTGCAGGCTGAAAATGCTGCAAGAGGCAGAACCTCCAGGAGCCCAGTGATGCCCACAGCGGTGGCTGGGAAAGGCTCCTGCCGGCTCTACAGTTTTACTTTAAGCAGGCTTATTTCTCTGCAATAGATCTTGCAAGCTTTGGGCTACTCCCCTTGTAATCGTTCTCACTATGAGATACCTCACCAAATACTCGGGCTCACTTTTGATTAATTAGCAATTCAGATGTTTTGTGTGTGGGTTGCCACAAGTATGGAATTGACCCACGGTATTTGTTCGTGCCTCCGCCTTATGACACCCCGCTGCTCGGACCGTGCCCACCCGTGCAGGCTCAGCCCGATGCCCGAGCTTTCTCCTGCTCTGAGCGACGGGCAGCTCCCGCCCCGAAACCTTCCTGAGGCTGTGTAAACTCAGCAAACATGTCCTGGAAATCACCAATGACCGAATAAATCAAGCATGCTCAGATGTCATGTTTATAGTTGTGCTTTGGGCTATAAGCGTGGTTTAAACTGTAATATATGGGAGGAAAAAAAAATGTTTGAAAGCTTAGAATTATTAAGGATCTATAATACAGGGTTTAGGCAACACAGCTGTAAGTATATTTTTCTATCGTGTTTTATTGGCCTGCGATATAATCTAGTGTTAGATGTGATGTCCATCTGGCGCACAGCTCGAGCGAAATACGAAGCAGAGAAGCAAGGCCACCACTGAAATAAATTCAGGCTCATGCCTGTTATTGACTGGGCTTGTAACAAAACCTGCAGGATGATAAAATAATTCAGATTTGTCTTTATTATGTGCCTTGGAGCTCAGCACTGGCACCGTGTCTCCCTGTACATGCTCTCTGGTTTCGGACTCCCCCAGCCCTGCCGCGCTGTGCCCGTGCAGGCGATTAATTACAGGTGCTGCTGTGCCCGTGCAGGCGATTAATTACGGGTGCTACAGCACAGCCTCTGCCCCAGCAGGCAAATGCTTTTCTCACTTACCCCAGTGCAAGCTGGGCCCAACTGGTCAATTTGTGAAAATTATCTGTAAACTGCATACAGGGTGTTGAAAACCAAAACCACTTATTTTTTGGGGGGGAAAAAAATTGCCTTCTCAGTTGAACTGGAATTTGCAAATCTCTGGGCTCTGCTAAGGGAGCCCCAGCTCTGGGGCTCGTCAGACATGCACAAAACCACTGAAACCAGGGGTGGTCCCTGCAGCGGGTACTGCCTCGGGGCCACCTTCACCCCCCCCGAACTGGTGACCAGCCAGCAGACCGTGCCCAGTCTGAAATGTCATGTGTAAGAATGAGTACAAGAATTCATTCATAAGAATAAAACTTGTATGTAGGAGTGAACCTTGCAGAGGAGGAGCAGCGACACTGCCTGGGCTCACTCTCTTCCCAACAAGTCCTCAACATTGAGGCCACACGGTTTGGCTGGCTGTGTTTTTTAAAGTTCTCTGTCCGTTTTCCTTCCCTAGCAGTTATTAGCTCCTGTTTTATCTGGAAATAGAAATACACCTGGTATAAATGTGATATAAGTGTCCTGCGATGAAGCCTCACACAAAAATTCAACCCAAGTAAAATTACAATTATTGCATGTTAATTAAAATCTTTTAAAATATTCATTGCTAAGCCCCAGCTAATAAATGTTAATACCCACCTGGCATGTAACATATAATACTAGACTCAAGAAATCTAAATTAAATCCTATACTTCATTTACAGTATAACCAGTCAACTGGTTGTTTCTCATTCTTGTGTTGATGCATTCAAAAATCAGGGCTTTAAGATGATGCATTGAATAGCAAATGCAGTTCTGCAAATATTATGACATATTGTTTGTCATCTGCCCTAAATATTTAACAGTTCGTTTTCACAACATTTTTATGCCACATGCTGAGAATTTGCTCCTGATAGATGCTGAATTTGATTGATGAGATGGATTCCATTCAGAAGCTGCCAATCCCAAACCCTCGTCAGGGTCTTTGCTGTTAGCATCTTCTGGTTTCCCCCACCCCCTTCTTTTTCAAAGAAAGCAGAGAGGGGAAAAACCCACAGAGTTATCTGGAAAAATTGTTTCTGCTTAATCCCATCTACTCTCCACAGAAAAACCTTTGCCTAGGAAGAGATCAAAGGTCTGTAATAGATTTCAACAGGTTTCCAAGAGGTGTGTGATGCAGAAGGGAGTGCAAGGCTCTGAGTGATTGAGCAGCCCTGTGCTGCTGCTGCTCAGGAGCAGCCAAAGATGTAATTGGGAGATTTAGACACCCATTTTAGCCTTTTTATCTTCCTATCTTAATGCCATTAAACAGAGAGAAAAGCCAGACTTTGCCAGGATGCAGTGCTTGTTGTGTGTGCTGGGAGCACGAGGTGGTGGGGGGCACGGGGGCTGCTCTGCTCACAATCTACCTCGACTAATGTCTTTTACAGTGGGAAAGATCTGCCTGGGGTAGGCACTTTGTAAATGTGCAATGTTCAAGTTTTTTTATGAATGGTTCTTTTTCCTTCCCTTCTACACCCCCCCCCCCCCCCGCCCCTATTTCTTAATTGTCAATTCTGAATGCCCAGGGTAATTACAACTGAAAGATTTGCTGACTTAAAAGCAGCACTTTATTCCAGGGAATGAAAGAAAAAAAAAGGGAATGACAAAAGGATCTGCTCTGAAAAATGCTTTCATTATTTTCCTGTCATCTGTACTCTCAATTTACAAACAGCTACATGCAGAGCAGGGGATGCAAAGGGGTGCGCTGGAACTGCCCAGCAGTGTGACTGCAAAGGAATTTTACATTCCCTTTAAATGATCAAAATCAGCTATTAAAAATCTTCTCCATCTCATAAAAGAAAACGATGCACATGAAAGAGCAGCTTGTGCGGAGCTGTGGTCGGTGCCTATGGCTGAGCAGCTCAGTGAGCGTGGCTGCAGCGTGGGGTCCCCGGCACGGGTGGGCACCCTGCCTGCACCCAGCCAGGCTGCCCAGGGCACGGCTTAACATCGCTTCTGGCCCCTCTGCCCAACGTCAGGGCTTGGTGTGGGGGGTGCGGAGCTGGGTGGTCACAGCAGGGCTGGGTCCTGATCTCACCCTGCTGAACTCGGCTCCTGTGGGAAAAGGGGTTTGGGTTGTGCGGTGAGAGGGGACCAGACCCACGCACTGTCCTGGGGCTCATGATGCTCCACGCCGAGCTCTGGGAAGGGCAGCACCCCGCTGCGGGCACCCCGCAGGGCTGCTCGTCTGTCCCCCCTCCTGCTCCTGGAGAGGTGACAAGCAGCAAGTGCCAGTTACACCACGTCGCTGCTCAGGGCTGGGAGCGGCTGCTCTGCAGTGATCCAACTGTCACATTGACAGAGCTGAATGCATTTCAGCATGAATTGAGCCAAATATGTGCTAATGAAGCTGAATATTCATTATTATGACTAAACAAACTAAGTGAATCACAGATTAAAGTGGGTAAATTATTAGTTTGGGAGCTCAGGAAAGGGGAAATCTGAAGACCAGTCCAATTATAGAGGAGGTGGAATAAGAAAACTTTATTAATAGACTCAAATCCAATTAAAAATGCATGTTAGTCATTGTATAGTGCTTCACACCTTTGTCATCAACAACAATGGATGTAACTGTACCACTTGTCGGCTCAGCAGTGACCTAACCGCTTAATTGTTCACACCCAACCCCAAAGCTTTGATGTTTTGTAATAATTCTAAGATTTATCATAGCAATCACTGTTTATTTAACGCTAAGGACACTGTTTCCTCAACCACAGCGTTATGAATTACCAAGGATTATGTGTTCAGTGGCTCCTATTGATTCATGCAGAGCTAATTAATGAGATATATCACCCAATCATAAACATGAGCAATAACACATGCCTCGTTAGCACCAACGAGCAAACTGTTACAGGGGGCATGGGGAGGTGGGAGCAGATCTCTGGAAGGGTTAATGGGGTGATACCTCCTGAGTGAAGTAAAACTTCTTTTATAAACTCTGAAGTAGAGAGTGACAAGCAGCGCGTGCCCGTGGGCTGTGCTCTGCGGCTGGGTTCCTGCTTTCTCCTGGCTGCCCTGGCCTTGGCGTGGGTGGTTCTGCCTCCCTGGGGCTTCCCTCAGCGGGGTGGGGGAGCCTGAGGAGCTGGAATAGGACTGGAGCATGAAGGAGACCTGTAGATCTAAGGTGTGTTTGTTGAACTTTCTTTAAATAAAAATTCCTTTTTTTGTTACCTGGAGCCTTTCCTGTAGGTGACGCAGGATTTGGCACCTTCTGCCAGCTCTGGGGCATGGTGTAGCTGAGAGATTCCTTCAAAGGAATCAGGTTTTGGCCAAGCACTTGGTAAAGACTGGGAAGGTAGATCAAGTCTGGAAGCTTCCTTTGTGGCTGGCACTAGAGCTTCGTCACAGTCAGAGCACAGCAGGGGCTGCTCAGACCGCAGTCTCCGTGCCCTTCTCTTAGCTCTAGGTCTGTTGGGACAGCACACAGGGTGAGAAGTAGTAGATGAGGCTGTGAAAGGTCCACAGACTGGCTTCCCATGGGATGTTAAATAACCCCTTACTGTCTTGCCTTTTTTTCTTTTCCTTCTTTTTCCCCTGGAATTGTTGGGGTTTTTTCCTGCCATTACTTTCATTTCAGGTAAGTCGGTATCTCCTGTGCAATGGTTGTATGGTATAAAGTAAACGGGGAGCTATAAACTGAGAGCAGCATGAATTCAATGGAAAAAATGATTTGATACAAGTTAAACAAGCTTGGCAGGAAGGGATGCTTGTGAGTGGGAGATGCAAAAGGAGCTCAAAATGTAGCTGAGCTGAATCTGACTTTAATTAAAAAGCATATTCAAGGAGATTTCTGACAGAATAGCTGAAGAGTGAAAGTTTCCCATTTCCTACCCTATTTATAAACCAGTGAACGTGAGCTGGCGTCCCCCCTCTCCACAGGGGGTCTACAGTAAGCAGATTGTCTGTGGGGAAACCACATGGACTTGTGCAAAACAAACCTCTCCCACTCGTGGGACAAAGAGCTGTGGAGCAGCCCCACGGTTGGTACTGCTGCCATGCCTGGGCCAGAGATCTGAATCAGGGACCATCCCTGACTTATCCTCTAATTCACAGATGACTCAATATCTTGAGTGCAGAACTCAAAATCTTCAGTTTCAAAGAGCTAAGTGAGAAAAAACAAGATTAATAAGTAGAACGGTCCATCTGAAAGCAAATTTGGAGGGGATGCTGCAGACATATCCCCTACTATAGTGCCAAGCATCTGGTTTATGTATTGTTTTCTTCATGATGCATGTAATATATTTAAAGGCTATTTGGAAAAGATGTTTCTAGCACCTTCTAGCCCAGCAGCAAGCAGGACTCTGCTGGGTAGCAGCACATGAATCTGATGAACCAGTGTTGGGTCACTGCCACGCACCCTCTGCAAAATCCGGAATTAAGCTACTGCAAATATATCGCTCCCAGTAACGTCCCAAGGGTGGGTGGGGGAACCTGCAGGGTTAGAAATTATATATTGCTCTAGAAATTATATATTGCTTGCAAATGTACCCTCTGCCCTGCGCAGCTTGATGTGGTTTTGTGTGCGCAGCTGCTGAGTGTGGCTGTGCTGAGCATGAGGGGATCTGTGCCGCTGCAGGGCTGGCGATGGCTTGTGAGCGTGCTGTCACCGCAGAGCTGCCGTCAGCACCAGTGCTGCCGTACCAGCCAAGCCGATGCCCAGCAAGGTGGCTGGGCTGGGGGGCATGGGGGTTCAGTTTTGCACGCATCCTGCTCTGTGCTGTGCTCGTTTTAAAGTGGTATTGTAACTCAGCTGCTCTGCCAGGGTGAGCATCTACAGTCTGTGGGCTTCATGGGGTTCCCTTAATTAAAATCAATTAGTAACATCTTGGGGCTGTAATAATGAAAATACATGAGTTAGCATTGGAAATCAATAGCATTATTACTGGTCATGCTGTGGACCTTGCTGCGGCAATGTAGCAACAGTGCAGAGAAGATCTGAAATTAAAACATGGAGATACAAGGCTCCTTCATGCTGGTGTGCTCTTCCCTTCCTTTCCCCCATGATCGTGTGAGTGAAGGGGTGGGTGCAGTCCTCGTCCCCTCACTGATGTCCAAGCAGAGCCTTCATCTTTCATGAGAGGGGCAGCTACTAGGGTGTCCCCAGGCATGGAGGATAAGTGGGGAGCAGAGTAGAGCTCCAGACTTTGCTCGAGTCCCTCTTGGGCAACTACTTGCAATAAACGCAGTGTGACTTATTTTACTTCTTAAATACTGTTTATGGAAATACTTCAAGGCCTGACCTAAGTCACATCTCACCAGACAACGAGTTGGAATAACCCTACTGCTTAGTGTCTCACTCAGCTTTGTAGTATAAAGAGAGTACTATAGCTTTATAGTGTAAAAAGAAAAAAACAGACACCAGCTAGAATTCAAGGGGAAAAAAGACGTGACTTTTAAAACTTGCAGGTGGTAGGATTAAGTCCCAGGAAGATGATTCTTTGTCTGAGACGAGCAGCGAGTTTGGCACCGAGTCCCGGGTACCCTACCTGCAGTGTGAACGCTCTCCCTCCCCCCGTGCCAGCAGGCTTTGGTGACTTGCTGGCTGGGGCTCTGGGCCATGCAACACCTGCCTGTCCCCTCCTGCTAGACAAGAGCCATTTCAGTGGCCACAACGTGGGGTGAGACACGTGCCGTAAGCACAGGGAGCAAACCTGCTGCCTCTAAGGGTGTGTGGCAGCTGCTTTGAGCTTTACCCCACAGCCCCTCCCAGCTCCTCCAGGACAGGACCAAGCCCAGCTAGGTGAGGGCTATGGAGACATGTGACAACTGTCCGTACGTGTTTAGAAGGCATCAGCTCTTATTTGCACAGGTCCTGGGAGGATCAGTGGAAATATTGAAGACCAGATGGAAATTTTAGGCTGGGCTTCAGAAAGAGCTTCCTTGCTGCAAAGCCAACAGCCTGAAGGAACAGTCTCTTTAGGGTGGAAATCTTCCTGGTGCCGCAAATAAACTCCCTCCGCTGTCCCCCCACTTCTGCTTTCTCCTGGCTTGTGTCCTCAGGAATGTCCTGCCAGTGACCTTGCAGGATAAATCAGGCTCCTGGGAGCCATCACAGCCAGGAAAAACCATTTTCAGTGACAGACAACCCTGAATCACAGTGGGTGTGCTGCAATACTTGCGACACAATCAGGAGCAATGCTTTAATTTAGGCACTCGCTTCGGCAGAGCTGCATAGGGAGGGTGACAGAACAAGGAACCTGCAGGGCAGCGGAGTCCTGCTTCTTCCCTGCAGATCAGGCAGCGTCCTGGGCTTCTGGGGAAATCATTTCACATGTACCAGGTGCTTCACAACTATTAAATAAACCAGCTTTCCCAGTTGCCGTTCTTTGAACTGACTGTGAGAGGATTAACCGAACAGCCAAGCTGGCCACACTCACAACTCAGTCACAAAGTAAGGGGCTGACTGTGAGCTCTAAGAATTGCTTCCTCTTCCTCAGCATCCTGTCCTCCTGCAGAGATCCAGCTCAGATCTTTCCTTTTTCTCCCCCCATGCTTTTGAGCCACCTGTGGCAAGCGTCACCTTCCCATTTGATGGTCTGCACTTGCAGGCAGGAGGGGCAGCTCCTGCCAGTGCCAGCTACACAGCATTTCCCCGACTCCTGCTCTGACACGCCATCAGCTCCGCTCGTGCTTCATCTCCTGTATCACCCCCGGCTGAAAACTCCCTGGCAATTACAGAGCCTGCAGACAGCTCCTGCCAGACGGATGGCACAGGCAGACCAGCACCTCGTCCTGCTGACCTGCATCCACAGCTTGTCTTTGGTGCCCCCCCAGCCCCGCCCCCAAAACCTCACTCTCCTTCCTACCCCTGCAGCTTCTCAGCCCTTTGTGGGGCATCAGGACCAAGAAGGCTTTTTGGGGAGGGGTACCTATTTTCTTTTAAAAAAAATAATCTGTCACTTCACAATGAAAGAAACCCTCACTTTTACGTTTTAAAGGAAGGAAAACTGCTGTTAAATGCCTTCCTGATATGTTGTAGAACAAATGGAAGAAAGTCTCTAGAAGCTGTGCTGTAATGACTTGTGATGCTTTGCCACACAGGAAAGCACTTGGAAAACCACTGGGAGGAAAAATCTTAGTTTACTTTGCAGGTATCCTGGGTTTTATGCCTCTTTTGAATTAGCT
Source organism: Falco rusticolus (assembly GCF_015220075.1). NCBI lineage: Eukaryota > Metazoa > Chordata > Aves > Falconiformes > Falconidae > Falco > Falco rusticolus. Next base: position 118,201,556 of record NC_051189.1, read on the forward strand.
TGAGGAGCTTTAGGACACTGAAAGCTCCACTTGGCTGAAGAAAGGACAAACGTTCCCAGGGTGGAAATTTGCTCCATTTAACAATACTGGTAAATTTATAGCTCTCTTCCTTGCATTCTCTGTGACCTGCTAGCAGTGACTAAAAATTCAAGGTAATGTACATGTCCCTATCATCCAAGTCAGGTCCTGCATGCTGCAGGTGGGCTCCCTGGAGGGGGTTTTGCTCTGCTTTGGCTGGAGACGAAGGACCTGCATTAGCAGGTTGCACCAGTGCAGCTGGGGGACAGAGGCAGCGAATGCTTTCCCCAGGATGACAGGCACAACGCAGCGAGGTGGAGATTTTTCTGAGCTGTAATTGCTTTCCTCAGATGAAAGAGTGACGGGAACTGGGAATAAAATCGGTGCCATGTTAGCACATTTGCAGCTGGGGGAGAACCCTTCGTGCTCACGAAATGCAGCGGGAGGCACTGCAAGGGCTCTTCCCCGGCTGCGTGGGAGAAGCCTTCAGAGGGAAGGTCTCCCCATGGAGAGTGGTTGCCAAGGGAGGCTCTGCCTGGACTCATGTTCGCTTGCAAATGCTTTTATATTTAGACAAGAGCTTTTCCCAGTGTACTGGTGATCTGTGGGTGTTTGTCACCCTTGAGGAGAGGCAAATGTGGAAGGAGAAGTTGTGCTTGACATTGTATGTCCCCACTTCAGGAGTATTTCCTGAGGAGAAATGACTAAAGGCTTTGAGCAAATGATATAAAGGGAAACTATCAACTGAACTAGCAAAACAGTGCTCTTGCTCAGTACTGCAAGGCTCTGATACCGAGCTGGTTTGCAGCTTTTCTCCTTCTCAAACAGTGCTTTCAGGTGCTGGTGTGATCCTTTCAGATGTGCATGCTTTGTGACATGATCTGGTAACAACAGAGGCTTTGTATGTGCAGGCAGGTAACTGATGGCAGCACAACAAGCATTTTTTGTAACTGAAAAGCATTAGAAAATGCATCAGAACTTCTGGAACTTAATCCAACCTGAAGTGCTGAAATCTGGGGGAAATGCACAGAGTAGTAGAAATCAGATTTTCTTGTCCTTTCTTGTCCACTTCTTAGCAGAGGTGACCTCTCTTTTGAAGACACAGACAACCAAGAGCGAGGGTTTGCAGTCTGGTGCTGTGTATGCCCATCTCTGCTTAGCTCAGGTGAGCCTTGCCTAACCTGAGCCTGGTGGAGCAGGTGTCTGTCCCTGTCTGTCCCCAGGTGTCCTGGTCCAGAGGAGCAGCCTGCGGGTGCTGAGCCTCCGGCAGAGCTGCTGCCCCTGTGCCTCACCCGGGCTTCAGCACAAGAAGTAACTTGCAAATCCTCCTCTGCAAAACCCGTGGCATATCCCTGATGGCGCCCTACTGGGCTCACTTCAGAAACTTAATTGCCATAATCCTTTTCCGTGTTGTAGTAATAAAGTGCTTGCTTCCCCAATAAACAGGAGTTAATTTCAGTGCATTCACGCTCTGTGTTCAGGTTTTTTTGGATTTGGGAGGCTCTTCCAGAAGTGTTCATGTTGAACTAACTGATTTTTATTAATGCTTTCAAATGGAGATGAACATGATGTGTTATCTCAGAGATGTCAGGCTTGATGAAACCAAAAATCCCACCGGTTCAACCTCTGCTCCTTCTGCTTTGTGTAGCTGAGCCTTAATGCAGTAATGATATTGCAATACCCTCTGAGATGAACACAGAAACCCTGACTGGATTAGCATGCTGAACTGTTTATTCCAGCAGGGCTTTTTTTGCTCGCAAAAGCTTGCCTGAACTTCATTCATTAATGTGCAGCTAAAACAAGTGAATGGGCTTGAAATGTAAGTTTGGTCTTTCTATTTTCCCTCACCTAAGCAACTGTACAAGTGTTTATTTCCTCCTGTAGAGTAATCCAAACACAAATCCTAGGAGCAGCCAGGTTAATCTCTTTGGCAATTGAAGCTGGCCAATAGAATCCAATGGAAGGGTGAACATATTGGATTGGGCAGCAGAGATAACCCAGTCCTTATTTTCTTTATCCCTTAATGAAGGGATGGCTCACCAGCACTCTCATTTTGAGGATCACCTTGCTAGCGCAGTCAGCAGGACAGTTCGGGGGAGCTTTGGCCGCTGGGGATGCAGCAGCTCCCATTTCATGCTGTGACTGGGCAGCCGTTCTGCTGGGGACGGTGAGGAGATGTCCCCATCGGCTGGTGGCCTGGCTCTGCTGCCGAGTGGTGGGGCAGGTACAGTGATGGGGCGTGAGCTGAGAAAGTGCTACGGAGATGTGTGTGCTTAGGTCTTGCTTTTTCCTTCTATACAGATTTTACTGTTAGTAATGCTATTTTTAGCTTCCCCTTCCAGAACTCATAAAAACGTGTATTTTTGATCTCTCTCAAATATATCTTGCTAGCAAATCTGAAACATGTTCTTACAGAGTATCTGCATGAAAACAAGAAACTTATTTTTTCCTTAAGAGTTCTTCAAATAATCTTTGCTTGTTAAGTGCTGAAACAAAGATACATAAAGGTCTGTTTCTGCGGGGGGGACAAGTTAAAGGTCACAGGGAGAACATATGAGGGCTGTCTATGGAGCTAAAGGGATAAACACAAATGCCTTTCTTAACTTTCCTCATCCTCGTGATGCCTACCCACCACCAGTGGAACTAAGGCAGCCTTTTCCACAGGAGAAAAGGGGGAAAAAGGGGGAAAAATTCTTAGCTGTGCTGAAGAGCTACATGTGCTGAATCTCTTTCTGCGAATTTTCATTTTTTAAAGCAGTATCAGATACTAATAACTGAGCTTTTTCCTGGTTTAATAACAAGGAATCTTCCCAGTGTCAGAGGCAGCATTGGAAACAATGGGGCTAATTAACTCCCAGAGTTTTCCTGTGACCTTTGAAGTCTGCACGGAGATACACTTTGTATAAATAGGCTAAAATAATATCAAAGGCTGATGGTTGTTTCTTTAGTTTAGAAGCAAAAAAGGCTTTCCTTAAATAAATACGGCAAGCGTGTGCATAAAGGTCAGCAAACTGATTCCCATAGCCAATGCAGAGGCTGGTATTTAAAACCCAACCTGTTTCAAGCAGAACATCATCGTGATGGGCACAATCCCTCCTGTAGTGTCCCCAGGTGCATCCGCGTGGAGTTTGCCCACGTTTCTGTCTCTGCAAAGCACCTGGTTGTCTCTGGGTTATCGGGGAAGTTGGGTGGCAGGAGGGAAAGCAGCAGCTGTGGGCTTTGCAGCTTCTGTCAGGATAAGTGCTTTGCTCCAGTGTTGCCTGTGGTTCTCCAGCCTGGCCTCGGTGATGCTGGTTCCACCTCTGAATCCACCCACGTTGATCGGTTTGTTTGGCACCTTACAGACCAGCTGCCACACGTCCCCTGCTGCCCAGGTGCTCTGCCAGGCATGGCGCAGGGGGGTGAAGGCCACGGGAGGCCTGAAGACACCCTGTTCTTGCTCTGGTTGTTGCTGTCTGTCTGTGTGCTCCTCTGAAAGTCTCAGCCCTGCTCTCTGGGACCAGTCCTCCCAGAAGGATGAGACTTTTCTGCAGAGAGAAGGTCTGGGGTGAAATAGCACTGGGAGCTGTGCTGAATTCTGTGTGACCCTGGCTATCTCAACTGGAGCCCTTTTTCCTCAGCCACACAGAAAGGACACAGGTATTCACAGTCGGGGTCTCCATCCCTGGAAGTTACCCCACTGAACGGGGGCCAGCCCTGGTCTGTGTTTCAGCTGTGACCTGGCCGACACACAGCATCTCCTGGGCTTTGCCCTTTGGGGAGAAGCTGCCGCAGGCTGTGTTTGCCCAGCTCTTTTGGACCACAGCAAAGCTCCACTCGCGGCACTTGGACCGTTCAGCTCACCAGATGTATGGAGAAATTACTCGAGGTCTCCACAAACATCTGCTGGATGCCCGCTCTGCAGCTTGGGGTGGGACTGACCAAGGCAGGACAGCCCTCCGCCACAGCACGGCTTTGTCCTGCCCGTGTCACCACTGCCCGTGCGCTGCCTGCACTGATTAATGAGGAGGACATTAGGGCAGAGCACTTGGGAGTTACCAGGTTATGAGGTATTTGTGCTTAAATTAACTGTGGCTCTGTTTTCCTCCCATTACACAAACTTTGTTAAAGCACCTCTTAATAGCGCAGACTTCTGGCAGGTTCTCTAGTAAGTGGCTGTGGCTTTATCTACTGATTAATAACCACAAGCTGGATTGAAGGTCATGGTGTTATGTTCTCCATGGGTGTATAAAAATAAACACGTAAGATGTCCTTTCAGTATTTCTGTGCAGGCATTGTGCAGGGGGGCCAGGGCATAAACATGGCCATAAAATCATCGTAACATCACACAGCCCAATGACAATATATTGTCTAATTATGGAAGGCTCAAAGACATCCTTGGGAAGATATAAAGTGGAAATGTAGGTCTACGGATGGATCCAGGATGAATCCTGAGGAGACCGAGTAAAAGAAGTGGGTATTAATGAGTAGCACAGAAATAAGGATTTGAGGAAATTCAACTATAAAAAGACGGGGAAAAGGGGCTGTCTGTATAACTAGGAAACAGCTAAAACAACAGTCCAAAAGGGAAACATAAAGCTGGAAATTGGGTAATAAATCTCTGCACTCATCAAAGAAGAGACAGTTCTATTGGAAAATAAAAATAACATTCTAGAACACAACAGAGTGGAATTTATAGTCCAATTAAAAATGCACGACAAAGAAGCCCCCTCAAATACTTTTTTCCTACTTTAGGTAGAATACAGTGAGAGCACAGCATATCTGGGGGAAAGAAGACTATTGGAAACTGCAAGAAAATAATAGCTTGAACATATGGTTGATTAAAGGCACTTCTGCCTCTGAGATGGTCTGCAAAGTCACAGCCTGCTCCGGAGCTGCTGCTTCCCCTGCACTTTGGTTCGTGTGCTCTACACCGGTTGAACGCCTGGCTCTGGTGCTCCAACCCAAGGCTGAGAGACCAGGAAAAGTGGAGCCCATGGAAGAGGTGGTCTCACCTGTACCATGCCATTACGTGGGCTTTACAGGGGTGGCTGTACTGTATGTGACAGGGCTACGAGGGGGCCTTGTAGACATGATTTAAACCTGACCCTTGTGAACTATTGAGAGATGCAACTGGAGGCTGGGGACAGGATGGAGGCTTGTGCCTGCGGTGGCATCAGAGGGAGCTGTGACAGGAGTCAGGAGCAGCCCAGCTCTCATCCCCGGAGGGAATGCTATGTCATAGCACTAACTACAAACCTAATGAAACAGCCCCCAGCTCAGTGACAACAGATTGCCTAATTATAGCGGCCCCAAAGACATTTTTAAGCATCATATAAAACAGAAGTGCAGAACTGAGGATGTCTCTAACTCCCAAAGAGCACGGAAAAGGGGGAGAAACACTGATGTGCTTCCCCCTTAGCTGACAGCAGTGCTGGCACCAGGGAGGAGAGAGGGGCCCCTGGTACTGATTCAGTGGGGAAAGGGAACGGCTGTGGAGGGAGGGAGAGGAAAAAGCAAACACTATTATTCTCACAAATGCTCCTGAAAACTCAAGGAAGCTTTCGCATGAGCAACAAAAGCCACGCTAGCCACACAAACCATCTGGAGCTCCCTGTGGGGATTCAATAAACTTCCTCAAATTGCTTTAGACATTTCCCACTCTCTCCACTCATTTTATGTGCAGAGTTCAGCAAGACACTGCTTCTTACTCAAACACCACTTGTCACTTGTATTTGGGTCGTTTTTCTTCTCTTTGCCAGTACTTTTTTCTTCTGGCTCTTGAGTCTCTCGCGTCCTCCCTGATACCAGCTCTCTGCGCGCCTCGGCACAGGTTGCACAGCTCAGAGCTAGGCACAGCCAGCCCTGTCGCACCGTGAGGGGCTCCCCACCGCCCTTGGAGTGTCACAGTGACGAGGTGATCGCTAGTGCATTTGCGCACCAGGGACATGACTCAGCTGCCTGCCCTTCCTTCCTTTCAAATAGAATTGCTGTCTTTTTTCTCTGCTCTCTTCAGCAGCTCCTGTCCTGCTCTGTCCTGCCTGAGCTCCAGCCCTGCTGCAATGCAGGCAGCGGTGCCAGCAGCACCAGCTGGTGACCACATTTCTGTCTGTCTGCTGCTTATCAGGAGTCAAGCCACAGACACTCACACTCCAGCAGTGAATTATGATATAAAAATAAGTGTAGGCCTGATTATTGGCTTTGTCTGCTTTTTGCAAACAGATGCTCTATTGTTTATCGAGCCTGTTCTCTAAATCCACTGCCATGTACATGGTATTTTATATTTGCAGGCACTCTTATATCTTAATTTTTAAAGTGCACCCTTTAAAATGCCCAGAAGCTGTATTCTGCATGTTGTCTGTTAGCGTGACCTTCCCCCACAGGACAGTGTACTTGGCAGTGACTCAAGACCAGAAGAGCTTTGCTTCCCAGCCCTACCAGAAAAGTAGATCCCACCACGACCTTGATCTAGAGAAAGCAAATCTGTACATCACAGGCTGCCCTCTCTGATGCACAATGGTTCATCTCAAGGAAGGAAAAACTGTTGTGATGGTGCTGACCCCTGGCTTGCAGTCTGATAGTTTTCTTCTAGACACAATGAAAATACACCAAAGTAATGGTCATTAATTGCTAATCATGCCATCTCACAAGGTATGGAAGGCTGAACTCCTAGGAGGTTGCCCAGTGCATGTTCTCTGCTCTATAGGATGAAAAAATAGGTACTTCTGGCACCTAGATAGACTTAATTTGCTCAAATAATGGTCTTCTGTGAATATATGAGCTCACATGATGAAAAAAATAGCTTGCGTCAAACATACTACCCCTCATCTATTTGCAGACACGGTGTATACATGGCCAACAGATTCATTAAAAAAATCAAGGGAACATCTTGAAATATTATGCTTACCATAGTTGTTATGCACATGTTGGATAGAAAAGAACCCTTGCCTGTTCATTGTGCTGTTTGTGACATTTTCAAATCTCAGTCCTGTCCTGTCTACCAGTTTTGCAAGAGTGTGTCCTGAATAAGGGGATTTGATGAAGCTCTGCAATACTCAGCAATTTCAGCTCCCAAAGATACACAGGAGCAATTTTCCTCATGTTCCTTGTCATTTCAGGTTTCATTTCTGAAGGAACTTAAAGGAAAATTCAGCCCAAATTACTCAGCCTCCCATCAGAGCAAAATTATACGATATCTTTTACTTGATTTCTGCATGAAGCCCCGTGTCTCAGTCAAGTATTTTTTCTATGTAGCCCACAAAATAAGAAGGAAATGCAGGTGCTCGAAGGGTAAAACCCATCCTCGAATCACTAACTTCCAGCAAGCTTGGCTTGCTTCAGCTCTCCAGCCCGAGGAGGTGCAGGAGGACATCTCCTTTCTGAAGTCCTTTCAGCTCCAGCTGGAGCTTATCCTGAACCAAGGCAGCTGTGCGGTGCCTCTCCCAAACACTCGGAGCCCCTCACCAGGCGGTGCTGGCTCTTCCTCCGATGGTGCACGCAGCCAGCAAGGCTGCAAATAGCCAAGACCTTTCTGAGCACCTGCACGTCCAGCAAGGTTTAATGGAAAGACAATAATAACTGTTGTCTAAAAGTTTTAATGCTGTGTAGTAATGACAAATGATTTTGCTGTAGTGCACAGTGCCAGGAGATGCATGTGCAGGAGAGTCTGTCTGAATGGAAAAAGCCCACGCAAGAAATACTGACCTAGCCAGATGCTCTCTGCTGCTGATGCCAAATCTAGGTTTGTTCTGTTTCTAAAGTAATAATAGAACAAAATTTCTAAGCATCTTGGTGACAGACATCTCTTCCCTGAGTTCTTCAAAGGAAACAGCTCCTTTTTTCAGACCTCACTGAGGTTACTTAGGCTACAGCACAACACCACTACATGGCTTTCAACAGCATTTTCAATTAACACCAAAATCTGATGAGAGTACGTAATCACAGGTATCCAACTGCCATGGGACTGATAGGAGATGCAGACTTCAAACAGTGTCTTCAGAAACTCGGCTGAAAAAGGCTTTTTATGCGTGCCTGATACGTGCTTTTTCACTTGTGTGTTTAGCCAAGGGGCTGATATTTAGTTAATCCTGACAGAAGGAGAAACCGCTTTGTCCCATAAGGACTAGAACTGGTCCCAACAAGCAAAAGTCAAATGGGCAGCGTGGTGAGAAGTAGAAGGTACGGCTCAGCTCTGCCCAGCCTTGAGCGTAATGCACATTCAGATAAAGAACCAGCGCAGAAGCCGTTCTGCCATCAGGAACCCGATAAGCAGACAGCAAAAGAGGATGATGTCCCCTGGCAGCTGAGACTTTCTATTATTATTATTAATTTTTAATGTCTTGCTTTGTTCATGCATCATATATGCACAGCCTGAATCCAGCCTTCAATCAATAACCTGTCAATCATCCTCCCGTCTTTCATCTTGCAAATCTCTAAGCCTGTGTTACAGGCTGGTTTTATCGGTGCCGAGAGAAAGGCCGGTGACCACAGGGAAGCAGATCGCTCACATCTCGGGTCAGCCTGGCCCTTACTTCTCAGCTGGGTTGTGTATACTTGCTATTTTTTTCTGCATTAGTGCATCTTTATGATTGCATTTATATTCATCGTTTTGAAGTGTGCTTTAGTCGCTCAGCAGGGCACCTTGTTAGACAAGGTCATGCCCTGAGATGCTTTGAATCCATTATGCAGGTAGGATGCAGCGAGCAAGGGGGAGGGAAGGGCAAGTGAGGTGAGGGCTGCATTGATAAAATGCTGAGGTGCTTTGGAAACCTTGCTTGTGTCTCAATGTGTTCCAGGCATTCCCACTGCCTGTGCAGGGGACTTGCTCTCGGTATTGCAGTCAGAGCGCTTGTACTGGTGGCCGTGGCCATGCAGGCATGCCGTCGCATACTTTGCAGAGCCTTCTCAAGCCATCAGTCGCTGTGCGATCATTCCTGCATCCCAGCTGTGACCCTCATCCTTCGGGAGGTCTTGTAACAATCATCCCCTTTGTTTCTTGCCCTTGGTCTGAAAAAGCTTGACTTGTATAAACCAAATTGAAGTACTTGAAGCACTGTGCAGATCTGCAGTTATCTCACAATTGGTGGCTTCTTACTGTCTGGGAACATAGAGGGGGAAATCTTTGGCTCCTCCAAATAGCCACGAATCATCTGAGTCTGGGGCCACTTTTGTGCTTTTGATAGCCAGAAAAAAAGTCAGTGCAAATTTAATAGGACCAGAGTTTGGAAGTCATATACTAGATTTGTGCCCTAGAAAAGCAAGTAAAGAAGAGGAGCCTTTATTTTTAAGTGTCCCTGTAGCACAGACTACCTAAGAGTGAATTTGCCTGGCTGATTTCATTGGAAATAATGTTTTCAAAACCAAGATGCATCTGTTTTCCCCTCACCTAATGAAATTATTTAGCACCCTGCTATTATACTGTTGCAAGAAATAAGGTTCACCGGATGATAAAAATGACACCAAAAAATTGACCCAGGCAGAGTAAGTATGTACGGAGCAACAGCAGGAACCTGAGCGGCTGTGCCACCCTTGTATACTTCATACTAAGTTCTGTTTCCAGCAGAGGCACCAACTGCCTTAACAATGTGCTGGCTTCTGTTTTATTCACAGCTAAAGACAGTGTATTGTTTAGAGTTCTTGGTTCAGGAATGTGTAGGATGTGTAATTTCGCAGGGATGGGGAAGGATTGGGGTGGGAGTGGGGGCAAGAATGATTACATATTTTTCCTTTATGCTTTTTGTGTTTTGTTTCTGGCTTTTAATTTTATTGCTGGCTTCAGGTCAGCAATAAACCGGGGTGGGCTCCTAGCCAAAGCTATCTTCTCTGATTTGCCAAAGAAAATGCATCTCCATGTTCTGGTAAATTCTCCGAAGCTGCCTGGTAGCAGCATCCCCCTTGCACCGGTGCGAGGGTTGGTGAGGGCTTCCCAGGAGCTGCCGGCCGGGACTTTGGTGCCAGCGCTGTGTAAGCAAGTGCCCGGAACCAGAAAGTTACTTAGAAAGATTAAACGACTTGATGTGTCGCATCTCGAACCTCTCGGAGAGTCAGCTGTGACACAGCTATATTTTAAATTGACAGAATCCCGAGTGCTGCAGTGCAATGAAGGGGGTTTTGACTCCTTCTGGGCAAGACCTTTTCCTGCTGTGCCTCTCCTTAGCTTTAGAGCCCAAACACAGCTCAGAGGAGTAGAAGGATGCTCCTTGGTTGACACAAGGAAGTAGCTGCTTCTGTGTCTCTGAAGCACCTTATCCTGACACTTCTGAACAGGTTTTTCCTTTAGTCTGATAGGAGTTGAGCCAAGCCAGCCAAGTCCACCCTTGCAGGTGTCTGACGAGCCTGTCTCCAAGTTCTTGCTGTGCCTGGCATGAAGTCTGCGGAGCGCGTTTGCCCTGTCCCCACGGAGCAGGCAGCTCTGGGGTGCGAGCTCTGCGGGTGGTGAGGAGGCGGCTGGCAGAGCTGCCGGCAGATCCTGACTTACAGTAACAAGGATGGTGCACGGAGCGTTGGCCGGCAACCACAGCACTCCCACCCCGGCATATGTCCTCTTGCCACTTAATGTAAGCTGCTTTTTGCTAATGGGAGTTATCGGTGCTTTCATCTGCACTGCGTTTGAACTGCTGCATGATTCCCACTGCTCTGCCACCCAGGAGGGATGCGCACACGGTAAGGAGCTGCTGGCACAGCCCGCAGCAAGATGCTTCCCCATCCTGGCTCCAGTGGGCTCCTGTTTCCCAGGTCCCCTTCAGATCCAGATATGCGTTAGTGGAGGGCTGCAAAGCACCCTCAGAGATCCGGCAAAAGCATCTGTTGGGGTCCAATTTCTCCTCTTTCAAGCCTCCTCCAGGGTGCCTGCAGCATTTCCTGCTGTTTAGTGGGAGCTGCAGAAAGCTTTTGAACAGCCATGGTAAATTCAAAGTGTTGGGCTTTAAAACCAGTGGTCATGGGGGTCCTGGCTAGGAGAAGGGTCCATTTTCCTTGCTCTCTGCAAGCCCACTCCAGCAGTGCTGTTCTGAATAACACACCAGCTCCTAAAATCTCAGGCCCAGGCTGAGATTGCAGTATTTTTAAGACATAATGAAAAAGGTAATTTTCCCAGCCTCCCTGCAATCTTCATCATTGGGGAGGTATTTTGTGCAATTTTCAGTACTAGCTATAATCATGCTCCCAGAGATGATAGCGTGCTGCCGTATTGCCAGGGGTTCTTTGAACCCTGTGGTGCTTTGGGTCCCTCCCAGTAAAGGAAAGAAGTGAGTACAGCCATATAGGTGCCATCTCTGCTGGAGCTGCTCGTGTATAAAGGTCCTGCACTGAGAGCACAGCATGTCGCCTAGGCAAAGGCTGGCCTAACACCCAGATTTTAATATCTGCTCATGAGATGAGAAGCTTGATAAACCGGAGATCAAAGGTGAATGAATCCCCTGAATGTGTTAGCACACAGAACATATGTCCTGTGAAGGGGACACTGACGTGCTCCTGGCAACATACTACAGTCTGTTCACTCTCCCGCCATGCTGTCGCTTCAGGGGAGGAACCCACAGCACTGAAATTACCACAATCGTCATAATAATTTTGGCAGGATTAGTTGCTATGCAATGAAAGGGACACAAGGTTCATATGATGTCCAGTGCATTAGCCTTTGAAAATATGATGGGGCTTGGAAAAGCTTCTAGATTTCCGCAGACTTTGTAGCCCTTGCTTTGTTCGTGATGGATTTGCTGAAACCAAGGGTGCAGGGGGAAGTGGAACAAGCTTTATGGAGGAGATAAGGGCTGGAGTTAGGTGTGCAGCTCTGCAGGCAGCAAAGCTATGTGGGTGCTGTTTCTTCCCCTGCTCCTGTGGTTCCCTTTGGAGGGGGGTGTTGAACTGGGTCGGCGCAGGTCGGGAGGCACGGGAGCAGCGCTGCGGCCGGCGGCTGCAGCCTGGATCTCCAGCTGAACCAGCTGCAGCAGCACGAAGCAGCCCTGCTCTCGGCCTGCCACCTTCCCTTACCCCGCAGAGAGGGCCTGGTGCATCGAGAGACTCGGGCTTGTGGAAGATGATGTTTCAGAGCTGTGAGACAAGAACTGAGAGGAGTTGTGAGGTGCACGTTGCTAATGGTTGAATATGTGGATATATGGGGTATTAATAACAGGACAGTGCTCCCAACAGCAGCTCTTAGTTAGAGAGCTCCCAGAGTGGCGCTGGTTGGAATGAGCTCCATCTACTGACACAGCAGCACTGTCATACAGTCAAGGGCAATGCTGACTTGGAGGAGGCTGCGTTTTGCTCCCCAACTGTTTGTACCAGATAAGTGGGATGCTGAGGGGTGATGCTAAATAGCATAGGATCTGTAATGCACTTGCAGCAGCAGCTGATGGAAGGAAAGTGCAAAGTTGTGTTACTGGCAAAATGGAGCACAGGAGTCTGGGCAGCAGCCTCCGCGGTGCTCATGAAATAAAAACATGCCTCTTGCGCTACATGCCAGAAGCCATTACCCAGAGAGCAAATCATCTACAGAAAGGGCCGTGAGGAAAGCGCCACTCGGAGACGGGGGGCTCTGCAGCAGCTAATCTGCAATCATTCACTTAATCAGGACGTCTCTGTCACAGCCTCTCTGCCTTGTGTTTCTAGTGTTAGGGCTTGTGATACATATTCACAGGCAATCGGACGCAAACAAGCTGTAATGCTCAATCAGATCACGTTAGGGATTTCAAAGAAAACAGAAATGAAAACGTCAAACCTGTTAAGCTTTGGAGTGCTTTCACCAGAACGTGGGCAGGAGGGACTCCAGGGGGTTGTTTAAAAATAGGAGCCAGAGGGAAATTGCTCTCACAACAGTGACATTCTGGTGTTGATGCCCTGCTGCAGCACTGTTCATTCTGCTTTTTATAGTTCAAAAAAGAAAAAAAAAAAAAATCATGTGATGCTGAATTTATGAACCCACTCAAAAAGCAGGGGCTCAAAACTCAGCTCAGTCATCTTAAGTTCAGCCTTGATAGTGTCTGTCGTAGCACTGAGTGCCTGAACAAAGAGGCAGAAGAGGGTAGGCAAAACACAGTCACTTGTCCAAGGCCTGGGGCCTCTTAATGTTGTTTTTACCTGTGCAAGGGCAGCATAGGACACTTACACCTCGGAACGGTGGTATTTTGTACCTTTTTTGCATCTCTTCAGTACAGGTCTCTACTCCAGCGGGCAGCACAACAGCAGGTCAGCTGCCTGTGCTGCCTCTGTGTGCTGCTCAGCTCTGCTAGTGCTTCTCCTCTGCTAAAGCACAGCACAAGCTGGAAAGCTGCTGAAAGCTGAATTGCCTGGAAGTACAGGAGAAGTAATGAATACTAGGAGGAGTCTCAGGAACTTTAAATATTAAGGTAGCATAGTTGTTTCCCCTCTGAGGGCACTGTGCACTTAAGAAGTCAGGAAAAGGTTACTGATCAGGATTTTAGCCCACTTGTAGTAGTTAAAGGCCATTTCATGCTGCATGTAACTCAGGTTTTTGCTCAACTAAAACATCCATAAAGTGATAGTGTAAGTCTTCTCCTGTGTTTATTTACATGTAAGGCTTTGGTTTATATGACTTTGAATAGGAGACTACATTACTAGAAAGCTTTTTGTTAGACTGAAACACTAGGAAAAGAAGTGTATGACGCACAGAGACTGATTTTCCTCCCTCTGTGGTCCCTCTGACAGCCCCCACCCCTGCATGGCTTCTCACCAGGAGAAGGGAGTGAAGGATCGGTCCCAGGGCATCTAGCGCCGGAGTCCTGTCCCTCCTTCCTCCCTCCCCTTCCCTGTGCAGGGATGTCTTCACTTGCCACCACAATGCGATTACTCCCATGTGCCAGGGAGGAGTTTGGCAGGGCTGTGTCTGCTGGCTCTGCCAAGAGCTGTTTGGCAAACACGGTATTGATAGACTGGGAGAGCAGATATCAGATCTGCAATATGGCCCAGCTCAGATGGTAAGCAAACAAACTATGGTGCCGCCCCATTTCTTGCTTGGCTTATTGAATCTCCCCTTCATCTCCTGTACCAGGAGTGCTGGTGCCTGGCAGTTGCTTTGGCAGGACACCCATGGCTGTGCAGGATGGCTGCGGGGTCTGCAGCTGCCCCAGCCAGCACGCCTGCTCTGGACAGCCCGCCATCAAACCCAGCATCTCCGCTGAGGTTTCACAGGAGCTCGGGGAAGTTTTCTTTTTTGCAGCTCTTTAGAGCTGCCAGGATTCCCTAATGGTTACAACTGCTCTGTTAACATAAGTGATTTGTTCTAAACCTACAAATATAGAAACATTTTGCCTCTCCCATTTTTCTTCTTGTCTGAGAGGAGGCCAGGCTAATACATCACTGGGTCTGCAAAGCAACATCACAACCATCAACTGATGTACAAAACCGCTACAAATCCTTCTGTCCGTATCTCCCACCACAGGCTGGGGATGTCTGTCATCACTGCCCTGCCTGTCCCTGTAACCCACCATCCCAGGCTTATGCCATGCAGGACGGAGCAGAGGAACAAACTGATGCCTTCTCAGTCCCTGGGTCGGTAAGGAGCGGATCTGCCGGGATCCCCCTGTGCTGAACTGACAGCTGAAATACTGCATTTCAGGAAGTCTGAAAAAAGGGGTAACTTGGTAATGTGCCATATGCTGTCCCGCTGTAACCATGCTCCAGCCGCTTTGCTCCATCTGCATCGCCAGGTTCCCACCCTCCCTTTCCTTCCCCTTCCTTTATCTTTCTCAGCTGTTTACAACATCAGTAGCTCTTCGCAGCTGTCACTGCCTTTTGCCCTGTGGTTGTGAAGCCCCGCTTGCGACAGGGCCCTTTTGATGGTGGAGCCTCCTCGCTGTCCCTGCTCCTGCGCTGGCAGGAGCACTGTGCCGCAAGTTGGGAGCGTCTGTGTTGCAGCGAGATGAGCTGAGCTCGGCTGTGCCACAGGTGGTCCCTGCTCTTTCATCTCGGCTGCTCTCCGAGCCGTCTCTCCCTCCGCTCCGTGCTCCCGGCTCAGGTGGCAGCAGGAGCGAGCTGCGCGCGTGGTGTAATCAAAACAGCAAACAGACAGGGAGACTGCAAATACAGCGAGCAGTACAAAGGCCAGGCAAAAATAAAAGTCTGATCCAGACATTCAGGTATAAGATGACAAAAACATAAACAGCACGCTAGTGCCTGTAAATGAATCGCAATTCAGCAGCCAGGCGAGCAGAGCTGACAGGGGGAATGACAGCTCCTCTCATCATCTTTTCAATTACCTGCTGAACAGTGGACCTCACAGACAGCAGAGAAAGTCACTGGCCTCTTATAGAAAGTGGCTGACAGATCAGCAGCTGTCCCTTCCCTTGGAAGAGGTGAGGAATAAAGATCAGCTTTGAAGGTTTCTAAGCCCTCATTCAGTCCCCTGGCAGCGTCAACGGCTCTCCTGCTGCACGCGGGCAGGGGGGATATGGTGCCCGTGGCCCCTCGCCCATCAGGTGCTCCTGCAGGGCTGTGTGCCCCTGTGCCGTGGGGCTGGGTCCGTCCCCAAGCACCTAGAGCCCAGGATTTCCATCCTGCGAGCGGGGAAGGGGCTTTCCCAGCGGTGCAGGCAATGTCTGGTTTATGCCAAATTATTATTAAAATACATGCATGCAAAGGTTCCTTCCCTGCGTGCAGGAAGGGAGCCGCAGTCAACATCCGACTCGGGCTACCTAAGTAGCTGTGTGGCTTTGAGTCAGATAAAAAGCATCTCCTTTATGCAGAAATCCCAGAGGAGCAGAACTCCTCAGCCCCTCTCGCCACACAGGAAAATGGAGCCGGTTGCAGGGCTGCTGCAGCTGCAAAACCACCGGGGACAGGGGGAGGGAGCGGAGGTGGACGCCGTGGGCTGGAAAAAGCAAAGCAGGGAAACAAAAACTTTGGTCACATAAAAAGTCGTAATGTTCACCTTATAAAACACACAAAGTCAGTGATTTAAAGGGGGGAAAACTACTATTTGTTTCCAAATTTACAGGCAATAACACTTGATTTAGATCCCTGTCTGCCTCCTGTATAGACTGCAGTATAATTTAAAGGACAATAAAGTCTGGGACCATAATACCATCACCACAATAAATCAGGCTAGCTACCACTACTCAGAACAGAAATTATTAATCTGTGTTCCAAATGATATGCCTGCATATTGCTTATTTTAGCTGTTTATGCAGCAAGCTGAGATAGCACTTTCCCCCATTATTATTTTTTACTTTTGCAATGAAATACTGTCTGCTCCTACCAAAGGGGCATTTATTACCCAATATATATGGGGGCAGCCTAGTGTGTTGCACAAAGCATCTAATATCAGGATACAACTTTACAGTGTACCACCGCGCTGTTCATTTCTAGGATGTTCTCAATGCTGAGGGTACTAACTCATCCCCAGCCGGCAGTGGCAGGAGCGCGGTGGTGGTGTGCCCCGGGCAGGCTCGCCAGCGTTGCTGCACGGTGGGAACGGGATGGTGCCGACCAGAGACCCCGTGTGCAGCCGGGGACTGGGGAATGCCGTTAGTGCTGCTCCCAGCGCTGGCTGCTTCCCGTGGGAATACCTGGACCCGTGCTCCTCTCCCAGCCGCAGCACCTCCCGGGAGGGCTCAGGGCGCACAGGCAGCATTGGTGCCCTTTGCAATTACAGACCATCTCTGGTTTTGGCAAAGTATATTTACAACACTAAGATAGACCTTAATTTTTAAACTTTCAAATTTGGCGGGGATTTTTAATAATACAAGGGAGGGAGAAAAGTCTGTTAAATTTTAAGTGGGGAAAGCACATGTTTTCATGAAAAGTACACTAGAGACCTGGTCAAACGTTGCCTGGTTTTGCAGTGGGTGTTCAGGGCCCGGGGTCGGTGAGCTGGGCTGGCTGTGCCGGCCGGTGCCCTGCGCTCTCCAGGGACAAAGGGACCCCTGTCAGGACGGGGGCGAAAAGTCGTTGGTGTCTGTCCCACGCACAGCTCTGCAGAGCTGCTGCCAGGCAGGTGCATCATTATTTTCTGATTACAATCTGACAGTTGACAATTTGAGCAAGGGAGTGATTCACCCAAAGCAACAAAAGCAAGAATGAGACTTTTCAATGTTCTTCCCTTGGGACAGAAACTAATTAAGTGCAGTGATCAGTGGTCCTGTCTAAAGCCAGGCACAACTCGCACACCCCGCTGGCCTTGAAAAGGTGGAAGGACAAGCATCGCTGCACTCATCTCCCTTTCTTTTTTGTAAAATCGTAATTATCATTGGGAATCTCCTCATCACTCGACTCAGTTAAACACAAAAATCAAAAACACATGGGAAGCTGAGCTGCCTTTTCGTACCCTTTCCCAGTAACGCTGAAGCAATGGACTGAAAATCAGAACGTTTTATAAGTTTGGGGACCATTCTGGCATCTTTACCAAGATTTGATCATGGTCTACCTTCCTCTCCAAAATCGCTAGAATTGTGTTTTCTGTTAAGGAATGATGAGATTAGCCCATGAGTAGAGAACACCCCTACCTGGAGTCTTCATCTGAATGTAAAATATAATGAGCTTTGTGTTTAAAATTAGCTGAATTGCCGACTCTTCTGAAATCCCTGGGATTTCATGAGAGGAGAAAGTACTGCTGTCATGGGCAAACCCACTCGCAGCTATACTCAGGATTTTCTCTGCGTTATCAAGGGTTTAGCTCATTTTCATTTGCAGGAGCGTTCTGGTTTCATCTGCAGAAAAACATGAAGATGTTAACATGTGTTTTAACATACTCCTCAGGACTACTTGAAAACTTGTGTTTTTAATAAAGTACAATTTATTTGTTAAACAAATAGCAAATTTTTTTAAATTAACTGCAGCCTCCCACATTGTCTGCAAACCACATTCTCTCTCATGCAAAGGGCTGAAAGTTACATTTGTACATAATGAAATATTCAGCACTGAAATTTTCCCCAGGAATGTCCCCATCTGCCGCTTGATTTCTCTTTCATGCTAATTATTAAATGTATCTGAACAGAAATAAATAATAGATTTCCTTTAAAGAAGTGGAAGTAAAATTTAATGAGTGTTTGGTGTTGGAGTGTGGTTTTCCCTTTGAAGTTGCAGTAACCTTAATGCGTCCTGAGCCACAGGCATCACCCTTCCCGTCAGCGATAGAGCAAAACCCTGCTCCCAGACCAGCTCCGCACCGCTCGCCCTGCCTCTGCCCAGCTTTGGCAGCCATGTGCTTTTGTCCCCTCTCATTAGCAGTCAAACTCTTCCCCAGACACCGTCCTCAGCTAACAAATACAATTTTTTACAGCTATTCTCAAGCAAACCACAAGACCTCCGGCTGCGCTGAGCCAGCCTGTCCCTTGAGAAAACGCCAGTCTCCCCCAGAGCCTCAGCAAAGCCAGACTGGAAGAGCTCCAGTTACCCTGTGCTTCCCTGTGAGCCGATTTCACGCCTTCACTGGAAGGTATATTCAGGAATAACAGCAGATTTTGGTTCACAAACCATCTCACAATATGATGCCCTTTCTTGGTGAGGACTACGCTCTAAAAATACAGTGTGTAGCATTAAGTATATTTTTTTATATTGCGTAGCCTTATGCACCAGCTAGAGCCGGTGCTGAGGCAGTAATGCAGAAAAGCTGTGTCGAGGTCCTGGCGCGGTTCCCACTGATGTTGTCTGAACAGCTCTGAACTCCTTGGAAATCTTTATTTAGCACAAGGAGCCTGAGCTTTCTCTGAAGCTGCTTTGGTAGAGCACAACGGAGTCAGGGCTTGTGAGCTGCGTGGTGAGACAGGACACGGGACAATCTCCAGAGGTGTGTGGGGGAAGGGGTTCTCTCTTCTGCCCTCTCGTTAAAAAACGTAACGAAATTACTAAGAAATACGAAGGAATGACGGTGTTATACCACAGACACAGAAAATGGTCTGTGGAAGAAAGAACGAGAAGAACTGTATTTCCTTCTCGGTGTAATTATTGATGCGTTTCTAGAAGCATTACCCATTTTCCAAAATAAAGCTGTGCTGAGACCTTTGCCTGTGGGACCCGCCGTCACCCCTCCCATTACACACCATTTCTGGGTGCATCACGCCTGCTCCCTTGTTCAGCGGGGTTCTTGCCCTTTTTAGTGACTCCTAGCAACTACAAATAATACAAATAAAAAGTACCAGTAAGAACATTTCCCGCAAGAGGCCTCGCCTCACACCAGCTAATCAGTTTTCTGCTGGAAGCTCTTGTGTTGCAGCGCTGCTGCACCACAGCACGGTGACCCCGTTATTATACTCCATATTGGTACATTTTCTCTCTTCTTACTGCAAGCAAATGTGTCCTTAATAGTGCAAATTGCTGCAGAAGCGTTAATGAAACACGTTGCAACTGTAAGTAGGCAGGAATCTGTTACTATAAATTGCATTTCGATTTCCTTATTGCCAATTAGACTAAGAGAGTCAAATAGGTCATATTTGTATACAGCTCGTCGGGAACAAGCTTTCACACTTAAACCAACAAGAGCAAGAGCTGTTGAATTGTTTACTCTGCCTTTCTCGAGGGAAGGGGTCAGTGCTCAGGCACGGTGAGTGGGAAAGGTCTGGCCAGGGATGGAGATCGCCAGGGGGTCTGTCCGTCTGGCTGTGGGCTCCTCATCAGTGGATTTCTTTCCCCAAAGTCCTAAATATCCTTGGTCTTAAACAGGGAACCTCTTCCAGCAATTAAATATTCTTACCTCTAGGAAGATTTTCTTAATCCATAATTTATATGCCATGTGTTTCATGTTATAGGATGGTTTGAAAAATCTACAGAAAAGTGTCTTGTTGATGTCAGATTTTGAAGTTAAGTACAAATCCTGTTTGCACTTACCCTCTTTATGCCATCAAAACTTTCTGAGAAGGAAAAGCGAGAGCCACAAATGTCAAGATTAAAAGATCCCTGTAAATGAAGTTTGATTCATCCTTCCATCATTCCTGGAAGGAATGCATTGAACTATACTGCAGAGTTTTCTGTGCGTGAGGCCTTCAGATGAAATCTTGAAACACTTAAAATCTGTACGTTTCTGGTAGAAACTGCAGGTCAAATGGTTGTGCTGAAAGAAGGTATTTTTGGTTTGTCACCTGGGCAAAAAGCACCTTTGATTATTTCCTTTTTAAAAAACATATTCCTGATGTGGAGATGAATGGTAACCGTGCGATAAAATGGTTTGGGATCCCTCAGCAGGGAAAGTCTGTGCGTGTGTTTGCTCTCCTTCCATTTGGTGACAGTGGAGATGAAAGTTTTGTCTTCTCATATGCTGCAATACTTCATTCCTCCTCACACCTGTTTTCCCCAATTTATTCCAAATGCCAATGGAATTTACATATATAATAGCAAGCAAAAATCTGACTTAATGCTTTCCAAAAACTTTCTGTCCAAAAGATTCAGCTCTGTCCCTTTCAATTAGCTTTTCGGTTTTCTCTGAGTTAATTGCATAGTTGTCATTCTGACAGTCTGCTGTAAAAGGAGGGAAAGAAAAGACTGAGCAGAAGCCAAAGGGTGTAAATTATTCAGAGATGTCATGCATTCCTCAAGGGAGCCCAGGTGATGTCTGCTCATGCCCAAGAACTCAGAAGACCCAGAGAAAACTTGGGAGTGAATCCAAGCCTTGCCAAGATATCCCAATCTGAGATGACATTTTGTCCATTAGCAGATCTTTGTACCCGTGCCCTAACTGGGGCAGCACAGACAGGCCTGGCACTTCGTGTATAATCAAAAGCTGCTTCCCTGCACCACTCGTCTTCCCCTGAGCCCAGACCCTCGCGGGTGCCATCCACCATCGCCCTCCCGGCTCAGCCCTGCACCTTCCCCGCTGCAGGGCTCTGCGGCTGGCGGTGGCGAGCCGAGCGCCGGTGGCTGCGGGGACACGGCCCAGGGAGAGCTGCTGCCGGGCTGGGGAGGGAGCAAAGCTGCAGGAGCAGGAGGGAGCTCGCCCACCCCAGGGACCCCGAACTGGGGCTGTCCCTGGCTTACAGGAGGGGCTGGAGTTCCCCGAGGGTCACTCGTGAGGAAAACGCACGGCAGGAAACCGTGTCTGCACCCTGACGGATTTAAAATGGAAGTGGGGAGAGGAGAAGGGGCCGGAGAGGAGAGCTGCAGGGGCTGCACCAGGAGAGCCTGCGGGGCTGGGGGCCGCTGGCTGAGCCGTGTCCCCGCAGCCACCGGCGCTCGGCTCGCCACCGCCAGCCGCAGAGCCCTGCAGCGGGGAAGGTGCAGGGCTGAGCCGGGAGGGCGATGGTGGATGGCACCCGCGAGGGTCTGGGCTCAGGGGAAGACGAGTGGTGCAAGGAAGCAGCTTTTGATTATACACGAATTATATTAACCGGTATGGACCAAAAGGATCCAAACTCGGTCGTCCAGCAAGGCAAAGCAGGCGGGAGGCGAGCTGGCCGGTGCCGGCAGGAGAGGGGAGGCGTGCGGGGCCGGAGGGAGCCACGGCTGCAGCTCCAGACGAGCCTCCACACGTTTCGGTAGCCAGGTACGGGAAGACTCCAACCCCCATCTTTTCTGGGTCACCTGGTGAAGCCAATGCAGGGCAGTGTTCCCTATTACGGCACAAACTAATGTATTATGTCTTTGTTATGCTAATGTCCCAGCACTGCACAATTTAAATAGCACTTCCAGAAAAATTAAGTATGTTCATTGACACAGTGAAATGTTTTCACCCTCCATGTAACCTTCACAGTTTCTGTACAAAATCTATCAGTCAGTAAACTATTCATCTGCGAATGCTTACCAATTATTATGCTAATGTATTACAATACATTACAGTGAATTCTTTTTAAATGCCAGGAAATGCAGCTGTCTGGCAACCTACCTCGCCTGTATTATGGAGCTATCAATAAGCAGCACAGCATTTGCAACTGGATTTTGACTGCTTTGTCAGAACTATGCAAAAAATTTCTTATCATTATCATTATGAAGAAATTCGGGAATTAAAGTGGTGCAATGTATTCTCCATGCAGCGGACTCAAGAATGGCACATAAATACAAAGTAGATAGCTGTGGCATGGGTTTGCACTGAGCCAACTTGTGCATGGACATGACGGCGTGCAGCACAGAAAAAGTACTGGATGTCCATAGGAGCCAATACATATGTATGCAAGCTGTGATGTGTAACTGCTCAGTATGTCCTATCTCTTTTTTGGAACTGAGAGATACTAAAACTTAGACTAGCATATGTAGCCTGCAAATTGAGAGACTGGACTATATACAGAGTATAGCATATGAATAGTTCACGCTGAGACTATTCGTTCCACAGATCATAGGAACTGCTTCCAGGTACCAAAAGGAACTCTCTCTTTTGTTGCCTGATAGAGGAAATATTCCATATTTATATACATTTGGCTGTACTCTAGATCACCGAGGAATGGTATGATAAAAATCCTAATCTATTATAAAGAATTAGTACCTATTGTTGAAAAGATGCAATTGCTTAATCTCTGTGGATTTTAAATTTCATTGCATGTTTAACGCACGGCCCGTCCCAAGAGGTGTGTGCAGCATAGCGATCGGTGCTGGAGTTTGCGTTCCCAGCAGGGCTTTGCATTCCCGTGCCCGAGAACTTGTGCAGATCCACGTAGCAGCAGCTCGCAGTACTTCACTGTACGCTGTTATGCAGGCTTACGTAAATGTACATACTTGGTATTTTTAAACATTTGCCATTGCATAATACTTTAATGAATTCATTTATTCCTCTGTAGCATGGCACCGAATATTGGAGAGCAACTGTGCATACATTAGTGGTGCAAAAAACTTCTTGGCTCCAAGGAGGCCCCGATGCTCGGGCTGGTGAGCCCCGGCCCTTCGCTGCCCATCCCTGGAGGACACTGGCTGTCCCGCAGGATGGGCCCAGCCTGGCTGCACAGGGACTCTGTCAGATAAGATAATCACATCCTCCGAGGCAGTGGAAATTGCTGTTTTCTTGGAGGAGGTAGCGCTCGGGGCCATGAGATGCTGCCAGAGCCTGACATCCCGTGGAGCTGAGCTGGCTGAGCTTGAATCTGGCCTCCAGCAGGACTGGCCAAACGTTTCTTAGCTGGCAGGGACACAGTGTACAGGGAGAGCAGAGCAGGAGCACGGTGTTAGCCACACAAGTAAACCCCCTCCATATGTACCAGCTCCACCATTACAGCCAGCCATGCCTCCCAGCCCCAAGGCACCCAGGCCTGGGGGTATCGGGCTTCGGAGCATCCCCTCCCTGAAACCTCCCCAGCAGGACGGTGGAGGCAGCTTTTTGGTCCAGGCACAATCTTGGTGTAGCATGGTCTTCATCACTGACCAATTCCTAGATGTATGGCTTACTGCAGCTGTGAGTGGTTGTGGAGTGCTGCTGCAGCAGCCTGTTCTGCTATCCGCCCCGTGGCTCATAAGCCAGCCAAATTAAGGTGAGTTGTCTCAGTGTGGCACATGTTTGGGAATTTTTAATCGAAAATGCAAAGAAAAATAAATGCAGCTAGAGGCATCTATCAAAACTTCTCTGGTTCCCATATTTGTCTTTTCTCAGAAGCTAATATCCATGAATTTGGTTATTAGAGTCATAATGTTATAATTATTTAATTTAATACTCTAATTATCCCTTGTGATTAATCCTGACCATAACAGAAATGTCTGTGAGTCTGGAAGGCATGTTCCAATAGATTTTGCATTAAGAATGTTAATTTGAGTGAACAAGTATGATAGCTAGAGGAAAAGAAACCAAAGAGCATGAGGACTTTTAGCTTCTGAGCAAGCGCAGTCTTTTCCTGCACATCTTAGTCAGCAGCTGGGCCAGCGAGCCCGAGTTTCTGCCGGGATGGATTCTGTGACTTCGGTGCAGCGTTGGAAAATCTGTGTCTGTATGTGGAGGCTGTGCAGCAGGCACGGTGGTGATGGGTGAGAGGTGGCACAGGCCTTGGACAGACCCATGTCCCAGCATCATATTAGCAAGTCCTGCACTGCTGATCACTTGTGCTTGTGCTGTAAATGTTCATGGGTATGGCAGGAGCTGCTGGTGGTGCAAATGTTCTCCTGCACTTCCCCATTCCCATTGTCCAGCTTTAGATGGATGCAGTGTAGGGCTTATGTGTTGGCCAGGTGGTATTTTGATACGTATTTGAGAGCTGTCTGATCCCATCATAATGCCCCATTTCCCATTGTTGCCAGCTACAAAGTCACATTCAAAGAAGGTATTAGTATCTTAGATTCTTAAGTATCTTCAAACTCATCAGCAGACCCAGTGTAGCCACAGTGCACTGCTATGAATAGAAGAGCAAAAAGCTTTTTTTGTAATAGCTGATCTTCGGGTCCAAGGACCTTGGTGAATGAGCTTTGCAACTGTCAGACATGTATTGGCTGTCATACACACGAATATCTATTTACACATCTTTACACTAAAGTTGTACTGAGCTGAAAAAATGCTGTCTAGGTCAACAACAAAACCAGCATGAAGCCTGATGGGTTTGTTACTTCTTGCTTCAGAGGCAGCAGCGAGTGCAGCGCTCAGAGCTCTGTGCACACTTGGGCTCTTTCTCAAACAAGTGTGCATTCACAGGCACACCCCGACACACGTGCCCTCGCAAAGTTTGCATGCCTGCCTCCAGGGATTGGCCATCTGTGCCTTTATGTATGGAGAAAAGAAACGTATGGACAAAGGGAGCCTATGCTGCTGGCAGGGGCCTATGGGGACAGGCTTCTGTGATCTTCAGAGAAAGGCTTTTCCTATAAGACAGATCTTTAAACAGCATCGTGTCAAAAAGAGCCAATGGTGTCTTCACAGGCTGAGGCAGCAGCTGTAAACAAATGTCAATTCAGAATGCAAAAATGAGGGAGTAGGGAAATTTCTGACCTTGTCGTCTGTACACAGGAACCGGGCAGAGTCAGCTTGGCCCGTTTCACTGCGCTCTTTACCCAACGCCTACATTAATCACCAGGCCCTCTTGCTCCGCCTCCACATGGCCAAAACAAACACTATACAGATTTTTTCTTTATATACACAAACTATGAGGTTGCAGAAAACAGCCTTTCAAATGGAGGAGCTATTGCTGGCTCCTGGCTTCTGCGTCTATCTGTCAAAATAACTGCTGACAAAGGGTGAAGTCTTTTGGCCTTGCAGGCACTGGAAGATGCCAAGCAAGTAAATACGTATGTGATGAGTACATTTCACTGCATAGAGGTACCTCTGTGGCCTTTACATTCCTATCACAAAAGCAGTCTTTGAGAAATCAGGAATCCTAAAGATGATGCTTCTGCTGTCATTGTCTGAGGCAGCCTCAGAGCTCCAGCAGTTTGCTATCCCCACTGAGGTTTTTCTGCTCCTACACCACGGTCAGTTCTGGAGGTTGGTGGGCATTGGGCACTGCAGGCCCAGGATTTTCCCTTCATCTGGGGCTGAGCTGTACCTGGGATTCTCATTCTCTTATATGCTACTGCTTAGAAACCATCAGTGCTCAGAGAAAAAAAAAAAAAAAGAGTTGCTAGTGGTGACAGCCGTTTTGTCCGCAAGTGCTGCCCCTATTTTATCAGCTGCATTCTATTCTCTTGAATCCATTTGCTTCAGTTGTTCCCAAAAAAAGCTAAGCAGCTGGCTGCCTTGACTTTTCCCAGGTGCTGTCAAAACTGTCCGGGAGCTGCAGGGTCTCCAGCAGAGAAAGCACCTGGCACGGTGGTGGCTGGAGGAGCAGAGAGGGGAGAGGGGAGAGGACCACCCTGCCGCTGCATGTCATGCACACAGAGCAGGCTGCCTCCTCCCACCCTGCATGGCAGTGCAGGTGACTGAGGAAGAAATAAAAGACGGGGATGTGAGTGGCTAGCTGGCCTGCCTCTGGGAGACTTCTTGTTTGCCTGCTTGTTTACCTGCTGCTGCCAAGGGAGGAGCGTCTGGCCGAGATCCGTGTTGTTTTGCAGTGCAAGTTACCGGTGATAGACACATTACCAAAATTAACTAAATAGTATAAAACACCTGCGTACACAAACTCACTTTTCCTTTAAACAAAGGAACATCTGGCAGGTCCAGCTTCCAGGGGTTTGCAAATGCTGTTCTTTAGATATTTCTTTGGGTGCTCCCAAATGTTTGCAAGTTAGCCTCCCTAAAGCTAGGTACTCAAATTGTACAGGGTTGGAGCTAGCTGTCTAATTTTAGGTACTGAAATGTGAAAGATTGAGTCAAATGTGGCGAAGCCTCCTTTACAGCCTGGAGTGGAAAGTGAGGCGCAGGCAGATCATCGCAAGGCTTCCTTGTGTCACCTTGATGGCTGAGGGCAAACATGGAATCACCCCGGGGCTGTATTATAGATAGGAAAATTAATGTTACCTAGTTTCTTCCTTACTAGTCCTTAGCCCACACATTTGTTCCCAATTTAGTTCACCTTGTAGTAAGTCCGCAGCTGCTGGATTGGCCACCTCTGCCACATCAGCTGCACTAAACCCAAGTTTCTGGCACGCTTGCTGCAACACGTCTGAATGCTGCATGCTCCTGACCTTTCCCTGCCCACCTCCAGCAGTATTCAGGTTCTCTCAGATGGTTTCCAGGTCCACCCACCTCTCATCTCTGGTAGACAACTGTTTATCTGCAGGGCAGTGCTCTGAGCTAGAGCAGCTGTGCCCCTTCCCCGGCTCCCTGCCCAGGCCGGTGGGCAGCGCAGAAGGTGGTGCCTCCCCAGGTGGCCAGGCTGCGGTGTGGTCCTCGTTAGCATGGACAGAGCCTGGGAGCAAGCCAGAGAGTTCCAGATGTTGAGCAGCTGCAGAGGGCACACACAGCCCCAGGGTGCGGAGGGCAGGCTGTGGGTAAGAGGGTTCCTCGTCCCTTCCTGTTCCCATTTTGCATGCTCCAAAGGTGGCTGCCAAGGACCGCAGCCACGCAGCCGAGCTGCGGCCTTCAGCTGTCAGAAAGATGATCTTGAGTCCGCTGAAAAGTTCACATCCGACAAAATACTTCTGCTGGGCTGTCTTGGGTATCCTTGGGCTGGGGAAATGCTGGAGGAGCAGGGAAGGGTGGGTGCAGCACTGGCTGTGCTCTACGGTGAGGTTAAGGACGTGCTGTGCAGCCCCACCAAGGGAGATGCTGTTAGAGGCTTTGCAGGTGGTGCCACGTTATGTTTCCCAGAAGGAGCAAACCTCCTTTCTGCAGGCAGAACCACCTCCAGCCTGCCCATTGAAAGCCGTTGGGGAGTTTTTCAGTAAGGAGCTACAGCGAGGAACGGAGGCAGGGGGCTGCAAGGACACAAGCGCCATACCTGGGGTGACCCTCACCCCCACCTCAGTCTCCTGGAAACAACCTTCATAAAGCAAGGTGCTCAACCATCACCAGAGCCGCCTGAAGGAACCGCAGCCCGGAGCTGTCAGGAGGGAAATGCTCGCACGGCGTCTGCTGCCCCAGCTTGATAGCAGGGCAGGACAGGCAGACGACGGTGGGCACACACCCAGCAGCAGCAGCAGGAGACAGAGGAGCCCTGGGACATGGCAGTGCCCAGCACCCCCGCAGGAGCCCGCCCCACAGGCTGCTCGCGCCCTAATTTGATTAATAAGCACAGTCGACTTCGCTCCAGCGCAAGCCCCATTCACGAAGCAGCAAATATCAGCAAAGCCAAGTCCCCTATTTCTGTGTCTCTGGCAGCCAATTACTCATTTCCAGCGCGACAGTCTGTTCTTAATTTGGCAGTTAGGGGGTTGTTGAAGGAAATAATGCGGCAATGTCCTCTTAGTGGGAGTCTCAAAAACAATATTCTAAGAGACAGGAGAAAATTAATGCGAAAATGTGGTGTTTACAAGCCCCTGTCACTGCCCATGCTTGAAGGACTGACTATTAACACCTGGTCAATAACAAGATCTTTCTCTAAAGATTTTTTTAAAAGGCATCAAGGATGATACTGAAGAGCATGAAAATAATCTGATTGATATGATGTCTCCTTGAAACATTTCTGAAATGTGTGAAGTGTTACTTTTACTGCAGTGTACTTTTCCGTTGCAAAGTGAAAATCAAAGTGCAGAACAACACAAAATGCAGAGATCCTTACTACACGGAATAATGAGGCCATAAAACCAAACAATAAAGTTAAATAATTTACCATAAATATCTAAAGCTCTGAAATTATTCTCTACATTAACTGCCTATGTTTAAAATGATCTTTGCATTCACCATGTCACAGATGGCAACATCAGACAAGAGAGTCCTTGACAGAATCTCGCTGTAATTATTCTTTCCACAGCTGCAGTTATTTTAATGCCTTTTCAGTTAAGCTGAAAGAGACGCACACATTTTATAAATAAGGGCTTTTAACCAGTTTGACAATGAAGCATTTGAAACGTACAGTGAAAAAAAAAACAAAAACAAAAAAAAAGAAAAAAAAAACCAACGCAAAAACTTTCACTGCATCTTGAAACCTGGGAGAGCAACTGTGCAGACTCAGAGCAGGAAGACAACTGTTTCTTCTACAGTAATATTTAGCAATTAAAACTAAATTTATATTGATCGTAATGGCCCGAGATAGCTGTTACTAGCAACTTCTGGAGTTGCTCAGACACAATATAACAATTAGTTTTATTTTGGCTAGCAGCTCAGAATAGTCCTTTCTCCACTGAGAAACTTCCCCTCAAGGATGGAGAGGGAGCTCCGAGACCGACTTCCAGGAGAAAAACACAACTTGAACGAGGTCAAGGTTACACACTGCTCAAGACCCAAGTGTCAGCTGCACTCCAGGTTTGGTTGGCTTTCCTTGCCTGCTTTGGTTGCTTCCAAAGTGCTTTAAATCACTGTGACAAGTCCTTCTCCCTAAGGAGCACCGTGAAACGTTAGCCTCTCCTACCCCTAGACAACGTTGGCACACTAGCTGGCCAGCAATGGCTCCGCCACGTGCTGCACCCGCAAAGCCTCCTGCTGCACACATTGCCCTGCTCCAGTTGCCCAGAACCAAGGACGAGTTGCCCCGACAGAGGCTGTGTCCCTGGGGGCACAGTCCGGCTCTCCTCAAACCCAGGTTTTCAGCCCTCCCTGCGCAGGGGCGATTCCACTTGGGAAGCGGCTCTGGAAGCCTCGACATTTAATCACCTAACTAAAAGCAGGCTCATTCTTGAGTGATCCTGTGTCTTGCAATTTTCACCCGCTCAGAGGAGTCAAGGAGTTTGGGATATATCTAAAAACACAGCCAGGGACTCCAGACAGCCATAAAACCTTGAGCTGAAGCACCAACATTTTGGTTCCTGCAGGAGTTTGTGAAAGCTCGCCAGCTAGCAGAGCTCTGCGTGACCTTCACTCGTGCTTCTAAATCTCTTGCAAGCCCTCAAAACACCTCTCCCCTAAATCTATGTTTCAGGAGTCTGAATAAGTGGCCGTATTTTTTAAAGCTCTGAACACTCAACAGCTCTTGTAAAAAACAAAAGAAGCTGAATCCTCTTTAAGCGAAGTTCGCTCCGCTCCCAGCAAGTTGCAGCTGCTTTTCCCTGCCCCCCTTTAAGCTGTCTATTAGTTTAAAAGGGAAGTGTGAAGATGCAACTAAAGTGATGGTAGCTGTACGGGGAGGATATTTTCCCATTTAAAGCAAATAAAGAAAAATGAAAGAATGGCAGATCGGTGGGAGGCTTTTCAACGTGTAATCCTAGCAAGCTTTGACGTACAAAGAAGACATCGCGGCCTCCAGTGCTTGCAGGCTAGGGAAGCCTGATTAATGAAGGTTATTGTCGGGGAGGCCTGGCTTTTATGCTCAACACTGAAAGGCACCAACCCTCAAAGTATTCAGCATTATACAATAACAGATTATGTGCAGTTAGCCTTAGAAAACAAATGTGCTCTCTCTCATATAAGATTATAGAGTATCCATCACTGCCTGGCATTAAATACCACACAACACTAGTGTATGTAATTAGCAATACATGAAATCTAAACATGATTTTAAAGGAGTTGGAACAACAACAACAACAAAAAAGGAGGTTCACGTTTCCCTTTCACTTGGAGGCCTCTTTTCTTTCCTAACCGAGATCCTCAGAAAACACATTCCTGCAGCCCCGTGGAGGTGGGTTGCCCTGGGAGGGAAGGGCAGTGATCCTGCATTTCCCTCCTGCATCCCCCCAGCCTCGCCCCCGACCTGCCGGGACGCGGCTGCATCAGCTACCGCTCCCAGGACTGGGACGGTTCTCTGCCAAAACCTCTGCTGATCCTTTTGTTAGATTTAGACTGCAAATGAAATACAGCTGTAGAGCTGAAATGGCGAAAACGGGATTTTTTATGAGACACAGTGTGCACTGTTAATGGGCTGCTCATAAACCATGGCTTGCCTCAAAATCCTCTGCAAAATCCAAAGAGCTGCCACATCACAGATCTCTGTACTTATTTTATCTGTCTACAAAAGGAAACAAGGGCATCAGTTCTCTCTAGGAGAAATGACACCGCAGCTGTAAATCCATTTGGTTTGCTTTGTGGTTCGCTGGCCCTGAGCCACTGCACCGAGTGGCGTCACAAGGGCCTGGACAGTGACCCGGAGAGCAGAGGTGTCCTGGTGCTACTGGTGGAGCTGCCTTAGGAACCTGTTAGTCCCCACGTCCCCTCTCTTACTGCAGCATAACTTCGTCGCAGCAGTCAGCGGTGGTGCAGGACAGGGCAAGAACCCCCGTGATGCAGCACATGCTATATGAACCCACGAAGCTCCCCGCCTCTGGAAGCGTTTGGATTCAGGGGCAGAGGGAGAGGGTAGTTACACACCGAAGGGCAGCTCTTCACACAAAATTACAGATTAATTTTTTCTCAGTCTTTTCTCCTGTGCCGCTCGTTGCTCTCACAGCATTGCCCAGGTCTCCTTCAGGCACCGTGTGAGGGCAGGCACGGGCAGCCCTTACCCTGGGGGCTGTAGAGAGGGGACAGGTGGAGGAAGTAACAGGGACCATCAGTGACCCAATGTCCACCAGCGATCCAATGTCACAGTATGCTTTCCACCAAGTTCAGCGGCATTTATTCTCTCTCACATCCTGCCCACCGTATGCAAAATGGGAACAGTATTTTCCTTAAGTCTTTTGCCTAAGGCTACCCAATGTCTCTGTCAGAGCTGGGATCTGACCTGAGGCTCCTGGATGACGATTTCATATCCTGCTTTTTTTTTTTTTGCAATGTACTGTTAGTATCAACCACACAATTGCGAGCTATATTTAAGCACTTGAATAAACAAATAAACTCCCTCCTTGAAACAGTCAAGCACGCCTCGTGGGGTCCTCGTATCCCTCAGTTTTAAATCTCAGGCTGATAATTAAAAGCAAAAAAAATCACTTATACAAATTAACATCACATCATGCTGTGGAGCTAGCACAAAGCTATTGTCACTTCCTATTTCAAACACGCTTGAATTAAAGGGGGATTGGATATTTTTTATTTTTTTTTTTAAAGGAGAGGCAGAGAGAAGTCACTTGGCTGGATGGCAAGCAGCTGTCTTCAGACGGATGTCCTGAGGGCTCTTTCTAATGCAGCCTGCCTGTGAAAGCCTGGCACAGGACAGGATAACGATACAGGCACGTCACTGTTTGCCAGTTCTATGATCCCCAACGGCAGAAGAGACTAGGGCCGAGTGCTGTGCAGGCACCCAGCAGGGAGGCAACACCACAGGATTTCCAAGGTCCCATAGACATCACGCAATATTTTGGCCTCAGGTGCCCCTTCCAAGGTTGCTCCTTCAGACCAGGACTTCTGGCCAAATGGGGCGGTGAAACTGGGGGTGTCCCCTACAGGGAAACAGCCTGACACTGACTCCCAAGCCAGTGATAAAGCCAAAGCCACTGTTATCGGCTGCTGCCTCTGGAGAGCATCCTTGACCTGAGTGGTCCCCAGGGGGTATTCTGGAGACCTCTGGCATCCAGAAGCATAAAGTATCCATGGCCCGACCTCTCTCCCACAGCACCTCGGCTCTGCCACACCCCAGGATCAAAGCCAGCCTGTATGGAGCAGAAGCTACTCCCAAGAGCAGTGCACGGCCACCAGCTTGCCAGGCTGCATCCCCGCATCCCTGCTCCTCCCGGCGCACACCCAGCTGAAGCACAGCCTGGCGCGACAGGCACGTCTGCTCCGGCATGCGCCTGGCACCGACTAACGCGCAGAATCCTTGATCATATGGATCTGGCTGGGGAGCCAAATGATCGGGAGCTTATTATAGCCTCCTTTTTAATTAAGTGTCTCAAATAGGGATTTAATTGGGATGTAATAGCACACACTATTGTACATAAGTTAAATACCAAGGGATTATTAAGAGTATGTTTTAAAGGCTTTACAGTCCCATATTGAGTAAACAGTTGTTAAATTTCAATAAATAAGTTTTTAAATCTACATTAAATAAGCATTTAAGCGTATTTAGGAGATTCTTTTTTTTCTTTTTTTTCCCCAGA
The DNA here is from genome assembly GCF_015220075.1 of Falco rusticolus. Classification (NCBI taxonomy): domain Eukaryota; kingdom Metazoa; phylum Chordata; class Aves; order Falconiformes; family Falconidae; genus Falco; species Falco rusticolus. The sequence continues at coordinate 118,233,836 of NC_051189.1, forward strand.
ATTACCCCAGTCATATAGTCCCAGGTTGTAATCTCAGTATTTCACTAGTTTAATAGTGTTGTGCCTGCTCATGTCTATTTGCTCTGCCTCAGAGGCACTGCCTTGGTGCAGCAATCTCAGCTATTTACATCCACGTGTCACAGTCTTTAAAACCCTCACGGCTACAACAGCCCAAAGATGTGGGGAGCGCGCTTAGCCCTATTTTACAAGTACAGAGTTAAGGTACAGAAGAGCAAAGTCATTTGTTCAAAGCCACGCGGGGAGTCTGTAACAGAGCAGAACAGGAACTAACGGAAGATCAAAAAATACTTTTCTAAAAATAAGGCTTTGAAAATCTGTAAAGGAAATGTGGTTCTAACAAATTGCTGTATTACGATCAAAAATGCAATTAGTCGTGTGCTGGTTTTGTCACTGACATTGGTAGCGAACACACAAATGTCCCACAATCCCCAAACTACAGAACGTTTCCATCCGTTTGGTCCTTGTGTCCAGGGAATAGCAGGTCGGGGTAGGGGGCTCCAGGGAGGACCACAGTAGGTGGCCTGCCACCAAGCTTTGATCCCTGGCAGGCAGCTCCCACCTATGCTGCACCAGGAGGGTCTTTCCAAGATGGCACATCAGAAACAAGAGGTGTAATCACCCCGGTAACCATGGCACTGAATAATTTAGGACTCGCTTAACCTTCGTATTAAGGTTGATCTCGAGCTTCCTGCTGCTGTCTGCAGCCGTGGTGTTCTTACAATGAATGATCAGCATCTCCTGAGGAGTTATTGGGTAAAATGCTGCTGTTCTGTAAACCAGCACCTGCGGCACAGAGCGAGTGCCTGCATGTTTGGAGGAGGGGGCGTAAAGAGGGGGCACCTCGGTGCACAGCCCGGCTGCGGGGGGGGGCGGTGGGGAGCAGGAGCAGGAGCAGCGATGGCTGCACCAGAGGCTCTGAGCACAGGGACCCTTTGGTAACCTTGGGTTGGAAAAGCCAGCAGGCGTTATGGGCAGGGGAGTGGTGGTACTCTCCGGGTCGCACCCAGGATGCTGTAGCACCAGCAGCCACAGCACAGGAGCAGGTGGGACATGCAGAGCTGACCACTCAATGCACGGGGCATGGAGCCCCTGCAGACCGGTGCTGGCTGGCCCCAGTGGGAGACTGAAAAGTCTCCAAAATCTTGACCCTGCTCCCACCTTCTCCAGGGAGCTGCCCAGAGCATCATACTCCTACTCCTGTCCTGTAAAGCAATCTGAATTTGAATGCTCCTTTCTGAAGTAAGTCACTTGCATTACTCTGCACTGTTGAACAGGTAACACCAAGGAAGAAGCCAAGAAATTGGGAATCTTCAACCAAGCGCACTAAAATTAATGAGAAGCTACTGAGGAACATAAATAATGCGTGTTCCCCATTAGAGGTAGTTAGCACCATTAAAGCAATCCAACCTGCCCAGGCACCACCAGCCCTTCTCCCTTTGAAATCCATCACTGTCATGTAGTTTTTGTCAGCTGAAACCAAAGGAGCATTAACCCTTTAACATCCAAGCTATTTAGAAATAATTATTGTTGCTATAAATCAGAAGCGATGGCTGAAGTGGTAGCAAAAATGTATATATAAAAAACCAAAATGAAGTAGTATGGCCACAGAGGAAAAAACATTAGCTCCCTAGTGGGTTTACAAGTAATTTGCTAGCAATAAAAATGCAAAAACACATTTTGGTGTGTAATGATCATAAATAATCCTTGGACAAGAATTCTTTCCAGGACGCACAAGTCCACTCCCTTAATGGCAAGTTTTATTACCCTGGTTTCTCCGTGTTTTCTTTCAAAATGTTGCTGTCATAACAATTTACGAATTACAGTCCTGTTGGCATAAACTTTCATAATTCATATGGAAATAGGTTCCCCACACACGCTCACAAAGCACAAAGAATCATGTAACCATAGAATGACCTTAATAATGCAGTCAAGAAACATAGATCAGACTCCCGAGCCAGTGCTAAATATAGATGGTCACCAGGTTGGGGGAAAAACTCGCACGTAAACTCCTCCGAGTGGAGTCGGACACGCGGAGGTGCAGGCAGCGTGGCGTACTCAGCGCTGTCACCCAGCCCGGTGGCACCTTGCAGGATCTTTAGGAAATAAGGAACATACCGAGCGTCTTGTTTCCAAGCACTGGCAAGAAGCGAAAATCCTAACCAGCTGCTGAGGAAGCCTGTGAATGCAGTTTTTTTCTTAAAATAGGAGAAAGTGCAGCTTGTTCAAGATTTGAACTGTACTAATTTCTTCCCTCGACTTTTGAGGCCAGAGGGTGAGGACTGGAGTTCAGCATCCAAAATGAGGATAGCATGGGGGGAGCTGCAACGCGGGGGGGCTGAGGCTGTTATTTAGTCAAGACTCGGTGGCAGGTCGCAGCTGCCAAGGGTAAATCCTGAGGAAGGATCCATGGGGTTTTCCTGCGACTCATCTGTGTGGTTGAGTTGTTGTTTCACTCAAAGTGTGTGTGTGGGATCCTCGGAGTAAGAGAGCGAGGGAAAGAGTGAAAGTTAATTAGGTTAGAATTGCCTCCGAAAAGTGCTAAAGCTAAACGTGAATTCATCGCGTCAAGATAAGGGTACGCAAACCAGGCGGGGTTGCAGATTTCGGTGTGCCATTGCTCTCCCTCTGCGTGGGGGAAATGGATGCAGCAACTGAAATTGCTGCACTTCACTATAAAGTTACACTGCAGACAAGAAAATATTTCATGTTTTTTTCTCAAATAACCACCGCTGCATTAATGTATAGGAAAATTAAGTAAACATGGCTATAACTGTCTTTTTATAAATAGCCACATGTACCAGGTCAGTCTTGTCTTTTGAAACCCACCACTGGGACCGAAGGGAGCTGCTAGAAGAACTGAAGATTGTTTATTTTTGACACCTTTATTTATAACTTTAATCTTAAGTGAAGTTGATAATCGGTGCAAAGAAAAGCTCTACGCTTTAAAAAATGATGTCAGCAACACGCTTTCTGGATAACCCTTTCCCTGTGATATAGATGAATATAAAAAGAAACTAAAGATCCTATTTCCATTCAAATATTATGAGCCAAGCCTAGACATCACCCCGAAGCTAAACGTCCAAGGACTCATTTTGAATTTCTTTACCTAGAGTAAAGATGACAAAACCTGATTTTGCAGAAATAAAAATTGGTAAGAAGAGAAGTGCATAAAATGAGGAAGAAAATGGTTTTCTTTCCCTATAAAGGAAGAACAGGTCTTTAAGATTTTATAGACCAGAAATTTAAACCAAGAACCTCCTTTTTACAGGTCCCTGTTTCAGCTTAAAATGGGAATAGCATTACTGCAAAAGAAAAAAAAAAAAAAGGAACTGTGATGGCAGTGGGAGGCGCGGGTCCCCGCAGCGAGCTCCAGGGCAGTTGCTGGTTCTGCAGAATGCGTGGCTGGAGGAGACAGACAGGGATTCAGTGGATTTTCCTGCCCCTTTTCCTCTCCCCTCTGCTCATCCCAGGCACATTCTGCCACCAGAGTGGCCCGGCCCTAGGTTTGCAAACTGTGGTTTGGGCTGCCGAGTGCAGGTTTTATCAGTGCCTGGTGGGAGAAGGTGCCAGAGAGCTGAGGGCCACCCTGCTCCTGCACCCTGGGGACCCACGGGGCTCCGCTGCCTCTCGGCGTTTCCAGTCTCCCATGAAGCATTCAGCTTCTGCTGAGATGGTTCAAATCAGGAAAGCCGTCTCCCTGCCAGACGGTTAAAACTGAAAGTAATTAAGGCAAAATCTTTTCCTGCAACAGAAAGTACTGAACATGTGGAGATAGCATAATAATCAGTGTTTCTGCCATCGTAAGCCCACAAAACAAATTGGTTTTTGAATGAAGCACATGGAACCGTGACCTATGTATAAAACTTATCTTGACCTCAGAAAGTAATGACATCTTTTCTCCGATTCTACTGCTAATTACAAATGCTGAATTCTGAATGTTCACATTTGAGAAGGATTCATTGCCTTATTGTTTAAGAAATCTAACAACAGCAAGATGCCATGAAGTTCCTCTCTTTGTATGGCCAATGTTTGCCACAACTCCCAGGCTTGTTCTCGGAGGCATTTTTCTGCCCAGCTCAAAGCGAGAAAACTCCAGCACCAAACACACAAACCATGGGGAGGCTGAACCCAGGCTCCTCTTCCTCATCCAAACTGCCATAAGCCTCAGGCTTGGTAATTTTGATAACTCTTATTTCTTCCCATGGTTAATTCTCTAGACCAACAGAGGACAGTCAAAGGATCTTCCATTTACTCAAGTCCTTGAACCGCACAAGGCCAACACACCACGTAAGCGATGGGGAATTGCAATCGTCCTTCACCAGGGGTGAGCCCACTCTGCAGGGCGCAGGACGCGGCACAGCACAGGCGGTGCACCGGGGCAGAGATCCCAAATTAGATTAAGAACAATTTAAGCAGCCTGTAATGCAAAGTGGAGCCAGAGACCAGGGCAAAAGTGACCTGAAGCATGATTTGCAGTAGATGTCTTTTCTTCTCATAAATAGGAGAGACACTGTGGGATGATTATCCACCCAGATTTATCTCTGCAGCTCCGTGTGTATCCTTCTGCACTTAAAAATGTCTCACTGCCCTTTGCATTATTGCATTGCCCTTTACATTCATACCGCATAAACCTCTCAAGTACCGTAAAACTTACAAGGTGTAATATAATGTCGTGGTTTTCTTTTACACACCATAAACAAAAGTCACTGAAAAAAGAGCACAAAAAGGGAGATGTTATTTTGCCTGACAACGATACAGAAGGAAAATATATATACAAGTACACATACATACACTCTTACACACTTAAAATCCCAAGCTGGATTGATTATCTGGCGTTGATGGATCACTTTACTGTATTACGTAGATAAGGAAATTGATTATTCAATAAATCACTGTCTGCACTAAGAATCCAGTGTTAAAAAAGAAAGAGAAAATATTATAAATCTGTCTTGCACAGGCAAAGACAAAGCTTATACTTTTAAGGTAATCCTGATGTACCTTTTGCTGCACATCCAATGAAAGAGCAACATCTCGGAGCTGAGTGCTAAATGACCACTTTTCCTTCCCCAAGCCTCTTGGCAGGGACCCTTCCTCGCATCCCCGCTCCGGCAGCGTGTGCCTGCGGGCAGGGTGACCCGGCAGAGCCCCATGGGCCAGCGCTTGCCCCCGGGCCATGATGCTGCCGCACGGTGCTGGTGGCAGCCAGGCAGGGGGCTGGGGAAGGGGCTGGAGCACAAGTCTGATGGGGGGCAGCTGGGGGAGCTGGGGTTTCTTAGCCTGGAGAAAAGGAGGCTCAGGGGGGACCTTCTCACTCTCTACAACTGCCTGACAGGGGGCTGTAGGTACGGGGGTCAGTCTCTTCTCCCAAGTAACAAGCGACAGGATGAGAGGAAACGGCCTCAAGCTGCACCGGGGAGGGTTAGATTGGGTATTAGGGAAAACTTCTTCACCAAAAGGGTTGTCAAGCGCTGGAACAGGCTGCCCAGGGAAGTGGTGGCGTCACCATCCCTGGAGAGATTTAAAAGCCGTGCAGATGTGGTGCTCAGGGACAGGGTTTAGTGGTGGGCTTGGCAGTGCTGGGTTAACGGCTGGACTCGATGATCTTAAAGGTCCTTTCCAACCTAAACGATCCAATGATCGGTGTAAGGAGGGGAGGAACCTGCCTGTGCACCTGAGCTATGGCTGTGCCATGAGAGCAGAGCAGGGGGAGCAGGAACACCACAAGAATCAGGGGAAAAAAGGAGATCAAAGGAAAACTGAAATGGAAAATGGAATATCTAGGACTCAGAGAAACCATCCACCTCAGTGTCCCTCTGGAGATCTGGCCAGCAGGGTTTCTGGCCCTGCTTTTGGCAGGTTTGTCTCGTGTTTCTTTCTTGGGAGCAAGTTACTTCTGCTTTTGAAGGAAAAGAGCAGGAACTAGGTGAAGTCAGAGGCTTTTAAAAAACTCAGGCAAAGAATGTCATTGAAATGCCTTATAGCAGTATTAATAAATAACAGCAAAAGCCAAGCTAACAGGCATGCTTTACAAAGGAAATACCTAATGGTGGATGCTTACTCTGGGGAAAAGTGCTTGAAATTGTCTGTGATAAACTTCCTGTAACAGGATTCTGGAGGAAAAAATACAAAAATTCCTGCAAGTTATGGCTACGATACTGCCAAGCTGAGTTATTTCTAAAAATCTCCGGGTCACATCCGGGTGCTTTAACGTTCCTGTGACTCTCAACACAGAAAGCAGAGCGACTGCTCCAAGTCACGCGTTGGCAGTGATTGAAAACTGCTGCAAGATGCTATTTGCCAAGTGTCCTACGGGTGCGACACAGCCCCAGAAGGCTAATACATGAGTCCTCTGGAAACCACCTTCTTGCTCAAGAAACTCTGCTGCCTGCACTGTAAAGTAGAAGGCAAAGACAGCAATGAGAGAGTAGCTGACACTGTGCTCTTCAAGAATAGTTTGTCTTTCCTCCTCCTACACGGAGGATCCAGACCCTCTCGCTGCCCGTGCTGTGGTCGGTCACCCAAACAGCAGCAGTCCTGTGACACTGTCAGAAATATTTCCAGGTATATAACAATGCCAATGGAATTAGGAAACGGGCTTGATCTGCTCTAATTTTTACTAGAAGATATACACCAGCCACCTTTGCTCAGAATATGAGAGATTAATAATTGCCCTTCAGCGAGGCATGAATCAGAGAAATTCAGGCTGAGCAGCACCTGTTTTAATTTAAAGAAAAACTTTATGTATATGGCAATGAGAACAGCCATCTTTTTTCCAAATTCCCAGGCACCACAGCAATACAGATACACACATTATTCTTCACTGACGACTTAAAGGCCAACTTTGCAGCAGAGCGGTTCATTTTTGGCAGACACCGTCCCAGTTTGCAGTGCAGCCCGAGGAGCCCGGTGCAGCCGCTGTGCCCGAGGAGCAGAGCTCTCAGTGCAGGTGTGGGGCGTGCAGCTCCCAGAGCAAAGGCCGGGTCTGTCCTTCTGGGGAAAATCCCTTCTCAGATCCTCTGCTAAGCATGTGCTGTAGCCGTTTGCTCCATTCGTAACAAAATCAGCCCTGTTTGTGACACAGAGCGTCTGCGGCAGCAGGGCAGAACTCCCTCAGCCCATGCACCCAGTCTCGCAGGGGGTGGAATTTAAAATTCCTGCTGTGACTGCCTCCTGAGTGCTTTGCATGCACTGCAAAACTAACCAACGAGTCTAACACCTCAGTCCCAATAGACAGCCGTAACTCAGCTAAATTTGGGGGTTATACCAGACTTTATTTACTGTTTCATCCTGGGAGATAAGTAAGAGATGACAGCCATCTATTCATTAAAGTGGGGGAAAGCCGCCCACAGCTAACGCTGGTTCTCTCACCATACACTTCCACATCTTTAATCGAATTTGGATTTTGCAGTACCAGCTCTGTTGTTTTAAGAAGGGCTTATGTTCCTATTCACCTGGGTACCGGTGAGTTCCAGGAGCTGGTCTGTTCACCTCTTAAGCCCCCAGTTTGAACAAAGGACATGCTGTAGCAATCGAATGTCATTACCAGCTAATGAGTATCCAGTGGCCTGTGTAAGAGCAGTCAATGGCCTCTTCCCACTCCTTATTGGACATAGGAACCACCGTTCTAACCCGAACTGCTGCAGTGGCACTAATGAGTGCTCCTGAAGCCACTGTTTGCAGATATCGGGGATGGAAGGCTGATTTAAATCAATCACTCTCAAAAGCCTTTGGAATGCACTTAGTGCCATGGCACCCGGGAACCTATACACCCCTTCTGGGGATCCCTGGGTGCCCCGTTCCCAGAGCGATGAGCAAAGTGCAAGGCCCAAATTCAAGATTTAATTTGAGCAGTTGGGTAATTTTCAGCCTTTGTTTTATTCCTTTGATATTAGCTGGTTTATTTGCTTGCTTAAAAACCTTCCTGAACAGGGATGTTTTTCTGACTCAGTAACTACACAGACTAAACTCCTAATCCAAGGTGCAAATACTCTTTATTTCGGTGTACTCTTTAGACTTAGTGTGACTTGAGCAAAAGGCCAGGCTGTACTTCAAAGACAAAAATGCAACCGGGGGGCTTTTTCTCCAGGTGGGTGAATCTGGTGCATCAGTTCCTGGCAGGGCTGGGCCAAGCACCAAGTGGTGTCTCTCCAGACCATCACGAGCAGTGCTGGTGTCCGGTACAAGGTGGAGGAGCACCTTGGCCTGGGCAGGCTGGCAGGGAGGCTGGCAGGATGGCTCCACTTGCCCCTGCTGTGCCATACTGAAATGAGCCATCTCATAGCAGAGTCATGCTTTTGCTCAGGCAGCTGACATAATGTCTTACAGCATCTTTCAGGCTGCTTGGGAGGGCCTTTGCCTACAAATCCAAGAGGCACAGACAGGAGCAAATGGCAGCTGAAAACCAGAGCCCCATCCCCAAAATCTCCTGTTCCCAGATCTTTAGTTTATCACCGTCATGCAGCACCCTGTGCCTCACCAAAGTGACTTCAAGGGCGTAGTTGTGTGCAGTCTCTCCCCTCCTGATGCCAGGCTGGGTGGTCTCCCACTTTAGGGGAGTTCTAATCAATAAACCAGAAATCTTGTATTTCCTTTTTCCTTCCCTTTTCCTTTTGTGCTATTAAGCATTGTGGTAGATTTATTCCACCACACTTACAGCATCCTCTTCATCTCATTATTTTAAATTCTGTGAACACCGAGGGAACTCCCTCTACCACCTGAGGCTCCACAGCACGCTCCTCTGCCCTGCTCAGGCTGCCCAGCTTCCAGAGATCCCTCTGCCTTCCTCCTTTCCTGCATCCCCAGCAAGACACGTTCCGTGCTGGTGGAGTATTTACCGCAGTGCAAAGTGACAGAGAACAGCCTCATAAAGTGAAATAACTGATGGGTCCACTGCATCAGATGTGGTGGAGAAAAAACTTTCCTTGGTGAATTAGCACAGCCCAGCTTGCGATTTAAAACCTGAAAGTACCGAGGGGTTTGCAATCCCCCCAGACCGTGTGCTGCAGATAGTCTGTATTGTGGCAGCCGGCGAAGGGTGACCTGCAGTGACGCTGCACACCACAGCACCGCTCTCAGATGTCGTGCAGCGGTGGCAGGACCACTGACTGCGTTCTAGAGCCCCAGAGCTCGGGTGATGGAGAAGCACAAGCCTAGCCAAGATCACCCAGGGGCTGTACCCACACAATCCATGCCTTTGGAAGCCCAGTCCTTCCTGCTGTTTTCCAGGTCACAATGCTTTCCTGAATGTCCCAGGCCCCAGGAGACAAACCCAAATATGCCAGTTGCTCCCCCAGTGCTTCACAATTCTGATTTTATTCTGTGAATTTGAGCCCGCACTGAGGGGTGCTGGCTGTTGGCTGGGGCACAGCAACAAAACCCAAAGTCTGACCAGGTCCCTGGGCTAAAATATTAAATAATACAGATACAGCAATGGCCAGTATTTGCTTCCCTCTTATTCACACTGCTGCATAGGTTGAGCAATTTGGTGTGTGCAGGGGGAAGTTCAGAGCAGCACTGGGGATTGCCTCTGACGCACGGGTACCGCACGGCTCTCCTCAGCGGTGTCTGCAACCGAATGGCATTTTCCTGATTATCTTCCCTCCCAGAAATAACAGAGCAGCTGTGTCCATATTTGTGTGTTCGTGCACAATGTCTTGCTACAGATTTAAAGCACCAGGGCTGGTGCTGCTGAACACTCAGGTAGCACTTGACATGGTGAGTGTCTCATAGTGCAAACCTGAGAAACCAAGCTGTAATGTCAGAGGAAGGTTCCCTGCGGGACAGCACAGCAAAGGGGGGTCAGCAGGAGTCAGAAGCAAAAGGGGTTAAGAGAGGCAGTCGCAGAGAAAAGCTGGTGCTGGAGCAAAGAGAAGGCAGTGAACTGAGCCTTCCACCTGCTTTAAAAGCTCTTGCTTGTGGTAAGGACCTGCATCTATTTTAGGCTTTATTGTAAGTGATAAATACCAGCACATTATCTCTGTTTTTACTGTTAATGAACAACAGTAGTAAGGCAGGAAGCCCCAGCACAGCTGAATCCCCTCTACATCAGCCCAAGCGGAGTCGATCCCTGCCTGACAAAGCAAGCTGGAGGCTCTCAGGGGCACAGAAGCCACAGTATTCGCTGGTGGAGTGTCAGGATCCCCCATGCAGTCATGGCAAACAGCAACATCTGCAGTCGCAGCAACTTCTATTCTCATGGCTTTAAGACAACCAGCACTCCTCATTTCACATCTATTCCCTTTGGCAACATCACCATAGCGCAGTTTTTATCCTTGTGTTCAGCCCTCAGCTCCTCTCCAACATTTGCCTCTCTCCCCCCCTTGCCCATTGAGTTCTGGTGCTTTCAACTCGTTATCTGCCTTACCCAGAGACTTCCACCAGCCTGCCTTCTAAGTGTGCGAAGGAAAAAAAAAAAAAGTCTAGACAGCATCACATTAAACCTCTAGCCAAAATGAGGGAAAGGAGATTGCACAGCACAACTGGTGGAGAAACGCAATACATTGGATTACGAGGCTTAATGCTTGCTACAAACAGCCTGTGCAGTGTCGGGTTTTATTTGATATTGTGTCTCCGTGAGAGACTCCTGCATCATAGCTATTCTGGCAGAGCTGCTCCATGCAAATGCTTGGAAATTAGGGATGATAGCGAATACAAGAAAGCAGCGGTGAGGAGCGGGAAGGAGGAAGGTGGCCAGGAACACCCAGGCAGGGTGGGAGCTGGCGAGGCAGTGCCCTCTGCTGATGCTGGGCCCGCAGGCTGAGCTGCCAGCCCTGCAGGGACTTGGGGCATCACACTGACAAGAGATGAGAGAAGGAAAAGCTAGATTTCATTTAGGATTGCTAATTTAGTGAAACCACTGATCTGTACCAAAGGAGCACTTTATTTACCAGAACAAGAGAGACCCAGCTTTGCTGGAGATTGAATCACATTTAGTATTGTTCTGTGTCAAGAAGGCTATACAGAAATCTTTTCATAATATCAACCTCCGTTTAGTTTCATCAATAAAAACATGCAGAGATGGAGAAATGAAGGTTGAAGCGGTGGCGGTGGATTTGCACCTGCTGGTGATAAAAGCAGAAGGGGCAAGGCAGCAGGAGCAGGCAGCAGGAGCAGGCAGCAGGAGCAGGCAGCGCTCGTGGCGAAGGCTGGTGTCCCCTGGCGCAGGGGCAGGTGCCAGGTACAGGGCAGAGCAGCCTCCGGCTGCGCACACAAGGTGCACGCAGGCTCCTTCCCCACTCGAGTCCTGCATGAATCTGCCCACGGGGGATGCCAGCGTGCTGGTGCAGCCAGGGGAATGTGCCCGCCCCGAGGAAGCAGCCCAGCACTAAGTAGGTCTGTTTATTTTGGCGGTACTCCTGCCCTATGATGAATGAAGGTCTATTTTTTCCTGGTTTGTGGTTTGATCTTAATTTCCTGTATGAAGTTCTCAAGAGGATGCCAAGATCAAATAATTAGACTATTCTGCGATAAAGAGGTAACATTGTTATTCAAATGTATTCAGAATTAATTTACCACCAAACAATTTACACTGCCACCGTTGTATCCTCCTGAAATTACTGGAATACGTTATCTGACATGCAAAGCATCTCATGACCTGAAATAACTTTATCAACCATTAAATGCTTGCGCAATAGGTGCGTGGTCACAGAAATACGCATTGAAATGCAGCAGAAGCCACAAAGGCAATAGCGTGACTTAAAAACGGGTAGAACAAACCAAACAAAAGCACTTTATTTGCAAGAGTAAACACGCAGAGAGCAGAATCCCGGAGCAGCCCCCCAGCGCGCTGGGCCCTGGCAGGGCTGGGGGCCAGACCCCCACCGCAGGCACCCGTGCGAGATGCCGTCGGTGCCGCCGCAGATGCACACCCGCAGCGCGCAGGGCTGGGCTGAGCCTGCTCCTGGGTCTCGCCTACGTGCCCCTTGGCCAGGGCAAACCCAGCGGCTTTCTGCGGGCTCGTACGCCGAAGTGGGGGGCAGACGGCGGGGCTGGGGGCAGCCAGGCTGCCGCAGGGATGATTCCCCCGATTAATGATCTCTGAGCCTGCGGGCTGGTCTCAGGTGCTGTGAAGCTGCTTCTCTGAAGCTGTTTGCTTCGGGGAGGGGGAAGCGCGTATCGATCTTAGTGCAATTCCTGCCTGCTCCTACCCCGCCATGTTTCATCACCTCAGCAGCCAGGGCCGAAACCCCTCCTGGCTTCGCCCAGGCCGCGGGCGGGGGCTCGGGCACGGCCAAGGCAGCGCCCGCCGCGGGGCTCAGCCCGGGGGGGCTCGGCCAGCCCGCAAACCCGCGGGGCAGGCGTCTTGGAGAGGGTGAAAAGGCCCGTCTCGGCCAGCATGTCCCCCGCTTGGGTGAGCAGCCCCCCAGCCCAGCGCGCCCAGGCTCAGCCCCGCTCTCACCCGGTGCCGTCCAGCGCTGGCGCCCCGGCTGCGGCCGCGGGGCTCTCCTGCCACCCTGGCCCAAGGGACCCGGCCAACCCGGCCAGCCAGCGTCAGCTGGGCAGAAAGACGGGCACGCTGCCTTTCTGAGGGCTCCCCCTCCAGCATCCACACACCCCACCGCCGTGCAGCTCCCAGCCCGGCGGACACTGCTTTTTTCAGCTTGGAAAAGCCTGCTTTTGCCTTTATTTTTAAAAAATGAAACTTCGCTTGCAGAGTGTGGGAAGGTGATTCCAAAATAAAATTCCAGACAGGCATAATAAGCCTCAGAAAAGCCAATCACACCGAGGAGGATCATTATCCACAGAATTTGTTTTCTACGTATTTATATAAAATAATCAATGATTTTTTTTCCACGCAGACTTCAATTTGATTGTCTTTTCTGTGTTACTTGCAAATCATACAAACGATCGATGTCCTGACCCCTTCTCTATGCAAACACAGCTTAGAAAGAGACTACAAGAAATAAAATCCAATAAATTCCTCCGTGCAGGACTGTTTGTTTAAAAGCTTAGCTGGAGCCCAATCCTGTTCACAACAACTTCAGTGGTACAAGAGTGGGACTGTCAAACATGCTTGAGGTATTGTTATTCCCACAAATATCAGCGGGAATATAACATCAGTAAAAAAACCCCAGAACAAAAGGAATAACCCAGAGGTGAAGGCGATCTCTTTTAAAATGCAGAAAGCAAAATGAAGCCCCTCCCAGGCACAGTGCACTTCTCTTGCAGAGGAAGGGCAAGGTGAGCATGCAAGCCGGGGTTTGGGGTGACCCTAGCGCTGGGTAGGCTGGGGACCCTGCCTGTCACCACCCACCCACAGGGGGGGTGGCCAAGGGGGTGGCAGAGGGGGTGGCAGGCTCTCCTTGCAGGAGCAGGGGTGGCCAAAGGAAACAATGGCATGGGGGCTGCACAGTTTTGGTGCCACCTCCTCAGCAGCACTTGAATAGAAACTAACCCCTAATCAACAAATGCAATACTAAAATTGGATTGACAACTCCTGTGGTCTATTTTTGACTATTACTTATTAATTCCAAACCGCTGGCATCCATCTGATCTGCCACGTATATGTTGCTAACACATCATCCATCAAAATAATCACTCTGAGTAATTTCTGGTGATGCTTCAGCAAAACATGGCAATTGAAATCGGTCTGCTATGAAATGCCACTTCAGGCTCCACGTGTGACACCGTTTCCAGTCATCCCGCATTGCTTTGTTAGGGCCGGTGCCATCAGGCTCTACAAAATGGCATCAAGCTCTCATCTGTCACTTTGAAGGGGTGCTACTACTGCTTTTTAATCTAAGAGAAAGGTTAGATAAATAGGCTATCTACAGTAGCTTAATCATCTTGCACTCACTGCTTTTACTATATGAGGGGCATGATATTGCAAATACTCAGCTGCTCAGTGCAGCACTTAATAACAGGTATAATCTCACTGATCTCATCCGCAGTCAGGGCTGGCAGCATCACAGACTACCTCTCAGTCACAGTGGTGTAAACACGGAGCAACTCCACTCACACCGTCACGGTTATCTGTCTTATTCCGGTATAAACTTGGAGCTGAATCGAGCACTTTGAGTGTGCAGCAGATCTAGATGGTGTTTTCTGATACAGTATTTTCAAATATTTTACAGACTGCATAATAAACAAACTGTTGTTGAATAACATTTTAATTAAAGCAAGGCCGTTCCTGTGGAAGGCACGACAGTGCTGGCAGAGGCGGTGCACAGCAGTGCTCCCGTGGCGGACAGCCCTGCCTGCCTGCCTGCACGCCACCTCACTGCGTTTGCACCAGCCCAACATTTGCACCAGCCCAGCACGAGCATCCCCTCACCCTGCTCCTGGGGCATCCTCTGAGCCGAGCCAGGGAGCTCCAGGGAAAGGGGAGCAGAGCTCCAGCAAAATGCAGTGATTTCGGTGAAGGGCTGGCAGCACTTTCTGGGTTGAAAGCTCCTCTATCCTTTTGTGCAATTGCTTTGAGCCATCTAGAAAATCCATTTTCAGGACAACTGAAGCACCTGGACTTGAGACTAAACATCTCCACAGAGCCACAGAGATACTCCTGGGCCTGAACAGCTCCCACGAGCACGCTGGTATTCCCAGGGGTCTCAGCACCCACCCACCCAAGCAACTTCAGCCCATTCTCCTGCCAGCACCAGCTCGCTCAGCAGCAGCCTCTTGCACGCCTCCTCCGGAGCATCAGCCCGGCACCACGCTGGCTCTGCCCACCCAGCATCAGGCCGCTGCTGCCAAGCTGAAAGCAAGACGAGCCGCAAGCCCAGCACCCCAGCTGCGACAGGACCCCCTGGGCACACAGCTTAGGGTCCTGACAGGGATCTGTACCCTGGGACCCCTTGGGAAGAGAGATGCTCCCGCGGTGCTGCGGTGCTCTCAGGGTGCAGGGGACAGGCTGGTGATAAACAGGGGGGCTCTGCCACGGCTCGGTGGGATGCCTCGCCCCTGCTCATGCCCCATCAGCAGCAACGGGAGCTTTCCTGGGAAGGGGTTTCTTGTGGCACAAAACATTTCCAGCTGTTCCGGGCTGTGGCTGAGCATACCAAGCACCTCGGCTCCAGTAAAAGTTCCGTGGCCACCGGGGCCCAGGGGCAGGTCCAGGAACCTTTTCCAGCAACATTTCTGGTACTACAAACATGCACAGGACCACATCTGCCTGCAGTGTCTCGTTCATAGAAGTCCAGGGGAAAGCAGATGTTGACCCTGCAGGAATCCAGCCCTTGCCTGTGAGACGATCTGGGACATACAGTTGCTCAAAAGCGTGCTGGAGGTGACAGTGTCTCACTTCAGAGAGCGGCTGTCCGTCAGGAGTGGCATTTTTCTCTCCCTGGCTTTAACATTGCTGCTGTGCAGTTGCACTGGGATGAATAAGAACCATTTTCCCACTTCAAATATTCACAAATTATTCAGTTTTCACTAGTTTCTCTTGATTAGAATTTGATCACTGAAAAGACAGGTAAACCTGTCCTTATAATTTTTAGTGAGCAGACAGCAAATCCCTGGGAGTGTGTACCGATGGCAAAGTACATGGGGTGTAACAGAAAAACAGTGCTGTTCTTTACATGACATGCTTAAAACAAGTATCTCGTTTAATTAGAAAAAGAAAGATTGTAGACTCTTTCCCAAGCTTTTATCTGTGCAATTACTTTATGTAACATTATTAAAAATTAATTTTCCCTGGAACCTCAGCAATTTAATGAAACACGCCTGGCCCTCAGCAGCGGCTGCGGTGGAGCCAGCCCACTGGCATCCTCCCGGCAGCAGGGCTGGGTGATGTGGGGCCCCCCAGGCTCTGTCCCTTGTGCTGGGCGCTTCTGGCCCTGGGTCAAAGCACCCCTGCACAGCACCTCTATTGTAGCAGGCTCAACACCTCTCCTCGCAGTGGCACAGCACCCCTCCTTGCACTGGCACAGCACCTCTTCTTGCACCGGGCACCGCAGCCCTCCTTGTAGCAGGCTCAACATTCCGCTTCTCTGGGAACTCAGCATCCCCCCTCTCTGGGGGCTCGACATCCCCCCCCCCCCTCCAGGCACTGAGCATCTCCCCTCTCCAGGGTCTCAGCACCTCCCCTCTCTGGGCACTCAGCATCTCCCCTCTCCAGAGGCTCAGCATCCCCCACTCTCTGGGGGCTCAGCATCCCCTTGCTCCAGGGGCTCAGCATCTCCTTTCTCCAGGCACTCAGCGTCCCCTTGTTCCAGGGGCTCAGCATCCCACCTCTCTGAAGGCTCAGCATCTCCCCTCTCCGGGCGCTCAGCATCCCCTTGCTCCAGGGGCTCAGCATCCCCCCTCTCCGGGGGCTGAGCACCCCCGCTCTCCTCTTTGCACGGTGCCCAGCACCCCTCCGCACCGTGCCCAGGCGGCTGCTGGCACCGGGCGCTGCCCCCGCGGCAGCGGCACAGCCCCGCTCCGTGCCGGGACGCGGCCCCGGGCAGCGCGTCCCCCGCCCCGGCCCCGCTCCGCGAACTTGGCCGCGCCGCTGCCGGCCCGTCCCCGCGGGGAGAGGCGGCCTTACCGATCCGGATGACATGCGGCATCCCGTGCGAGCACTGCCCCCAGAAGCCGCCGACCAGGAGCGCTGCCCAGTATTCCCAGAGCACGCCGCGGAGCGCCGGCCAGAGATGGGGCATCGTTGGGGCGGGCGCGGGCCGGCGCGGCCCTACGGCCCCAGGGGCAGCGGGGGGGCGGGCGGCAGCTGCCCGGGGCTCAGGCGGAGCGGCCGGTGGGCGCCGAGGCCGGACCGCTCATGGCACATCTTAGTGCGGCCCCGCCGGCCCGTCCCGCGGCAGCCGCTCCGTGCCGAGCCGAGCCGAGCCGAGCCGAGCCGAGCCGAGCCGGGCCGAGCCGAGCCGAGCTGTGCGGTGCTGGTGCCGGTGCCGGTGCCGGTGCCGGTCGGGCGGCACCTGCGGAGCCGGGGCTGCCGGTGCGCCCGCAGGAGCGGCTCTGTCCCCTCCTACCACTGATGCGCGCGGCTCGCGCAAAGCCCCGGAGTGGAGCATGCACACACACACACACACACACTGACACACACAGTGACACACTCATACCGACACCCCCCACCCCCCCGACACGCACCGGCACCGACACGCTGCACCCGCCCGCTCCCCCGCGGCGAGGCCAGCGCCGTCGGGAGCGCGGAGCGGGGTCCACCGGGGGTCCCGGCAGTCCCTCTGCCCCCTCCCCCCCGACGCCCCCCCCTCGTTCCCGAGCCCCCGGGGGTGCCGCTGGCCCTTATGTCCCCTCTGGCCCCCCTGTCCCGGCCGCCAGGCGCGGCGGGGCAGCATCGCTCGGGCCGGGCCGGGCCGGGCGGGGGTCGGGCGGTGTGTCCCCCCGACGGGCGCCCAGCCCGGGCTCCGCAGCCGGGAGTTTAATGACCTCGGTGACAGAGACAAAGGGCTGCCCGTGAAGCCGAGAAGTAGGCTGCTTTGTCAACTTGCTGGACTAGGCTAGGGCGAATTTATTTTTTCTCATTTAAATAATTTGATCTATTCCATCATTTCCAACCGCTCCCATTTGCCAGCTGTCTGCTAACTACATCGCCTGGAACATCTGAAGAACAAATCTTTAATTTTCTTACAAACATGCTATTACTCTCTATCTGTTCATCTTTTTAATTTTCCTTGCCCTGCGCTTTCCCCAGCAGCGAGCCCGGAGCTGGCTGCTGTCCTGTGCCCAGCCCGTGCCAGCCTCCCTTTGCCTCAGTGTGTGAGCTGGAGGGGAGGTTGTGGGCAAATCATTATTGGTCTAAAACTCAAAAAAGTTCCGGGGTGTCGCATCTGACAGCAGACAGCTTGCCCACTGCCCGCTGCAGCGTGGGGGGACCCCCTTTGTGCCCATCGCAGTGGTGCCTGGTCTCCTGTACTGCAGGAGCGTTGGGGTTTGGCCAGGGTCTCTGATACCATCAGCATCACAGAATGGTAAGGAAAAGCTGGAAGAGTCTCTGGGGGTCTGCACGCCCGTGGCAGGCCCAGCCCCTCCTGGAGATGCTGGTGTGACCCTTCCTACGGGCACCCCTGCCGTGGCCTGATGCATGCTGCCTTGGGGGTCGTGGGCAGGTGCCCCTGAGCGTGACCTGGATCCTCAGTGTTGCAGCACCACGCAGGAGGCTTTTTCTTACTCCCACCTAAGAGCCAGGCCAGAGCGGCAAAGGCGCTGCTCAGCATCTTCAAAGCGCCGAGCAGAAGTTCGGTCTCGGAGGAGATCTGCTGTTGCTCTTTGCTGTGGGCAGGGCTGAGGCTCCAGCTTCCACCAGGAAATCCTACCAGCTGTCAAAGGCAGGTACAGAAAAAGGAGTCTCATGTTAAGGATATTTTTATCCCTCACGACACCAAAAAGGATAAGATTTAGCAAAAGGGCATGGAAGAAATGTTCTTTACTTACTGCTCAAATGAAGGACAGCTGTTTCTGTGAACTTGTTACAAAATTAAATGTCACAACCTGGTGAATTTTTGCACCTGGAGATAAAAAAAGTCCCACAAACCTACTGGGAGGGAGAGGGCAGAGAGGGCTGTTTCATTTGTGGCTGCTCTTTACTTTTTGCAGACTCTAGTACATAGCAAAGAGATTTGATTTTCAGTAACTTGGGACAAGAGGTTCAGATTTTGCAGACTGTTAAAATTAAAATGTAGCTAGGATGATATATTTTGTTAGTTTATTAGTGCTGAGATGCTGCTTCTTGCTTTTCTGCTGGCGCTGGGCATTAATAAGGCTCTAACCTTTGCTTCAGCCTCCGGATCCTAATGCAGTACCGGCACAAATAGTTCATTTCTTATGATCTTATTTGAGTAGTGTCTGATGGGTGTATGGAGGTCATGAATAGTCCTCGTCATGTATGTAGGTCAGAGAAGGAAGTCTGTGCTGCTCAAAGGGCAGGCCAGGAGCAATCGTTTATTGGGAGTTAGGCAGCAAACGGAGCCACGCGCGCCTGGGCAGCAGGCAGAGGTGGGCTCCGCAGCTGCAGGTCTCTTTCTTAGGTGTTTCTGTGGCCTTTCTTTGCCAAAGATCCCGAGTCTGTGGGTTGTGTTTTCCTTCCTTACTATTCCTGAGTTCCTGTGCTGTCCCCCAGCCCTGTCCCTCGCATATGGCTTGGCCATGCTCCTGGCAGTGTCCTGCTGCCCTCCAAGGGGATCCCTGTCATGATTAAAAAGAGGGTAAACTACTCTTAGATGTTGCACCACACTTGCCTTGGATTCCCCTCCCCACCCCCACAAAGACTATTTGACCTTGTATATTCCCTGTGGATGTGCTGCACTGGGGTCCACACCTGCAAGCAACGGCCGTTACCCATTAGGCCAGGCTCTCCGTCAGCTGTGGTGGAGCTAGGTCGTTAGCATATAATTATAGCAAAGACAAAATGGCTGAAAAAGGAGAGAACATATCTTAAGACTAACAGAGCATCTGGTGGGACCAGAGCTCCATCCTGGGGCAACCACACAGGTAAGCACTGCCTGGTGCTGCTCGGGGTGGGATGCTGGGCTGGCCCACGTGGCCAGCGGGTCCTTGGGATGCTCGGCTGGGGGGAAGTTGGTCCTTACTCGGGAACCTGCAGCTGTTCCTTCCTGAAGGACAATCAAATGTAGCAGAAGGGTTTTGGTGCTGTTCCATGATTTGTTACAGCGATGCTAAAAATGTATTTGCCCAGTTCACAACCCCTGTGAAAATAGCTTTAATGTGGTAATCCATCATTTTATAGTATATCAATTAGTGCTAATTCTCTGCTGTATTTATAACTCGTGGGCATGGTGTACCATTTAGAAGTTGTTTGGTTATTCCTGGTTTGTTATGAAGCTGTTAGGAAGGGTTAGGGTTTCGTGCTGCCTTCTTCACAGTGAATGCATGTGGTATTTAGAGCTCCATTTATTACACAAGTAGGACTGATAATTGTGTACAGTTTATGGGTTTTTTTATACACATAAAGATCTCCGTTCTCTCATACAAATAAAGCTGTAGATTTATGGATGTTCTAAAGACTACGGAGGTAAGACTTTTTATTTTCGAGTATGAAAAGGAACTGCTTACAAAAGTGGAAAAAATGTTGGAATTATTAATGTCTAGGGAAAAATGCTGATTGACGAAGGACCTTTTCAAATTAGATTCATGCTTCGGAGCAGCAGCAGAAGTATGAACCTTGCAGAAAGAGACGTAAGCATTTCTATAGCTATGGCGTTTTCCCATGCTAATGAAGAAAAAGAGGCTTCTCTTTATTTTTTTAATGGTATCTAAACTGGTTCATTTGAATTAGCTGCATCCACATGCATTTTGTTTAGATTTATATGCATCAGGTGTAATATAACTACAATCAATGTGAGTTATGAGGCCCAGTGCTCACATTACCGAGATTCATGTGCCAAAATACGGCAGAGTAAATGCACGGGGACTGGCAAATGCAGATTTCTGGGACTTGAGTGCCCTCTGCTGAAACAGTCCCAGCTAGCCCTTCGCTTTGACACCCAGCAGCTTGATTGATGGGTTGCTAAATTAAATTTAAGCCTGCGGTTCACAAGTTCACCCGTGATGAAGAATCCCTCCTTTCTTCCCTCCCCTGTCTGATCATGCACTCATTTCTTCTCCCTGCTCTTCTTTTAACACTCCGGTTTTAATTCTGACTCCTCCTGCAGCTCTACATATGTCATGGTAGATTTTCTTTTTTTTTTTTTTTTTTTTTTTTAAATGGCAAGTTTAGATACAGTAAGGATTCCTTCTGAAATAATCATCTGGGGAGCTGCAATCGTGCCAAGGGCTGCCGGAGGCTGGGCATGACAGCACCCACAGGGAGGAGCCCCCTTTGCCCCAAGGGTCTGGGGGCTGCTCAGGGCTTTGTTACTGCAAAGGACATTAACTCCCTGCAAGCGGA
This sequence comes from Falco rusticolus, assembly GCF_015220075.1. NCBI lineage: Eukaryota > Metazoa > Chordata > Aves > Falconiformes > Falconidae > Falco > Falco rusticolus. The sequence continues at coordinate 118,254,660 of NC_051189.1, forward strand.
CGGGATGAGGCAGTGATGCCACCCGCCTGCTAGGAGCTCTTTGCAAAAGCAAACAGCAAGAAACCACATTTACCCCCCCCAAGCTTATTGTAATTTTGTGGTAGGTTTTGCTTGTTGGGGAGGAGCGGAAAAATTTCCCTTTCCTACTCAGCGTTCCACCCACAATTGGAAAAGCATTGTGTTTTGCCCGCAGCCCGAGCAGGGGTTTCTCTCGCTGCAGCGATGCTCTGCTCTCGGCGAGGCTCGGGGTGACGACAGAGGCACCAGGCACCTCTGCATCCCCCACTGCAGGGTGGGAGATGAAGAAAACACCAGAAACTGTTTGTTTCTTGTACAACATGATGCTGGACATATGATTTGGAAGTCTGGAGACTTCCCACTTGTTAAATTTTTATCAGGTTTATTCCCTCTAAATCGTGACCAAATCACAGGCTGGTTGGGGTTGGAAGGGACCTCTGGAGACCATCTGGTCCAGCCCCGTGCTAGAGCAGGATCACCTCGAGCAGGTTTCACGGGGGGGTTTGAGTGTTTTGCGGCATGGGCTGCTCCGTATGGCCTCGGCCAGCGAGGCAGGTGGGGCAGGCGTCGGAGCAGGTAGGGAAACGTGTTTTTTTTTCTGCAATCTGTGTTAGAGTAATGCTCCTAGAAGAATTGTTGCTCCTCTACACTGCATATATTTGTGTTGGAACATACTGTGGTGTAATAGCTGGTTTGAAATGTATCCAGTTCTGCTGAATATATTATTGTGAAAGTCAGGCAAACGCACTGGGAGAATGCGAGCTCCTGTCAAACCAGAGAGCAGGAACGCTCTGCAGAAACTGTGAAAATGAGAAGGGAGTTGGTACCAACTGCTTAGCTCCTGCTCTCATACAGGGATGTTTACAGGGGGCTGTTGCTACAGGCAAACTCAGATCAGAACCATGTGTGGGGCCCGTGAGTCTGAACAGATCACAAGGCTTCTTCCCTCCTGGCCGGGAAGCAGTTGGCATCGCCCGCCCTTGTGCCTGCCCCCTCCTCGCAGCGAGCGCCTGGTGCGGGCGCAGGAGCCCAGCACCGGGCTGGGTCCCAGTGGGTCCCGGCTGTTGGCTGGTTTCTGCCAGAGCTGGCGGCAGCAGGTAGGAGGTTTTGTCCCTGATGTCCCCAGGCTGGCAGGAGGTGGGAACTGGCTTTTCCTTCACCCAAGTGGTATTTGCATCACCAGTTTCTTTCACTGTCCCCTTTCCATCTGGGGCAGAGCTGAGGGGCGAGACAAGAACCGTGCAGCCCTTAATAAAGCAATGACGACTAGAGCAGTTTGCCAGGCTTTCCTGCCTGGAGCTGGGTTTAACTAGGGCTAATGGAGGCTCTTTGAATGAGAAAATAACAAGGAGGGGCAGCGGGGAGGGGGAACCTTGTGTTTGTTTGGTTTTTGTTTTTTTTTACTTGGTTACGCTGCAATTTGCCCTATCTGAGGGTCCCATCCTGTCTCACAGCGGTGGCACGCATGCAGTGGGAGCCCAGCTGGGTCTTTGCACTGTCAGCAGCACCAACGCTGCCATACGGGGGGTACATGTTCTTGGAGGTCTGGCTGCTTTCACCTGGGAGGCGACAGCAGAAATGTAGGACCCTTGGCTGGTGGGAGGCTGTGGGAGGGGGTTCAGCAACATGTCGATGCTGGGGCAGCCACGTCTGCGCGAGCTCTCACAGCGGGACCCTCGCTGGGCACCTCGCCGGCAGGGCCGCCTTTGATCAGCTGCTTCTTTTGATGTGGTCTTGGTTTTGAACCTGGAGATGGGCTGGTACTCTCTCTGAGAGACCAGGCTGTGCGCTTCCCAGCATCCGCACCCACAGTCACCCGAGGCAGCAGAAACTTGGGAGAAGGCGAAGAGCTGCCCAGCCGTTTTGGACGTGATGTAGTGGTGGTGAGCAGGGATGGAGCCGCCTCGGTGCCCAGAGGGGGAAAGCATCCCGCTGGGCATGCGAACGGAGCCGCGCGTGCCCCCGGCTGCTTGTCAGCCTTCTACAGCAGCCAGCAGATTTGTACAATTGAAGCATGTTGTATAGGCTGAAAAGGGCAACAGGGAACAAATGAATAAGTAAGACCAGTTTAAATTATTATCTTTATCACGCCACATGTTCGTCTCCTGACAGCAGAAGCTGTTTTGGCCAGTCAGTTCCATCAAGTGCTCCTTTTTCTGTGCTGCAATATAATCTTTTGAACTAGGCTGAGTGGAAATACATATTTGTGGCAGGCAGCCTTTGCATGTATTTTTTCATCTTTCTGCAAAGGTAGAAAATGATCTTTCTTTCTTAAAAAAAGAAAAGCCCTCTATCTTTAGGATTGGTGGGAGAAGCCATTTGCAACTGATGGGTGTAAATTATGCCTGCTTATTCAGACAAGAAAATTAGAGACTGCAGAATTAGACTCCGCTTGCAATTATCTTTATATGGAACCAGTTTACAAAAAAATTTGGTATGATCCTTGGCTTTCTGATAAAATCTCACGTGATTTGTTTTCAACGTGTTGGCTTTGAAGTGTGGTCCGTTGTATGAATCCCAGGAAGGGTATCTCTGCTTTTCTCCTGTACAAGTATACCAACTGGCTGAGCAGAAGGTTGGTCACCTGCCAGCCTGTGAGTGCACAGGGCACTTTACTACCCACATGTCTAATTACCCATGCAAAGATTTGGAATGAGTTGTTAATACCTTTTTTTTTTCTCTATGCATGCAAAGGGCAAGAAAAGAGCATGTTATTTCGAATGCCTGTTAAAATCGGACTTCAGTGGAATTATGCTGGGAATTAATTTGGCCAGCTGCAGTCAGGCTTGCTTTTCCCACCCCCCCCACCCCCAGTTCCCTTGCAAGTTCAGGCCTGTTTCCAATTCACAATTTCTTGGTTGTTCCAGCACATTCAGAGGAAGTTTAAATGTTGGGCGGGGAAGCTGTGGCTGGATCTGACCATACCTAGTCCGAAAAAACAAGGCACGACGAGGCACCTTCCTAGGGGCGTCTAGGGGATGAGGAGGTTCCTGCCTAGGGAAGGGCATGGGATGGCCGGGAGAAAACTGCTTCCCCACAGCAGCGGGCTTGGCCATGGGCAAGATGCTAGGAAAGACTGAGGTGTGTGTAATGTGTGGAGGCAAAAATTGGGGGTGGGGTGGGAATGTCCTGGCCCTGAGCTACTGTGTGAGCTCACCTTTGGGATGGGGGGTAGGAAAGAGGGAGGAGGGGGTGGGAGGGGGAGGAGGAGGTACCATGTTGTGCTCTGAGGAGACCTGGGGGGCTGTGATGATCCTGGTATTTACCTGGCACCTGGACATCTGAACTCTGCATTCACTTGGCGCCCCCCAAATATTGCCATACAATTTCAGCTTAAAACCCCAGGCTTCATAACATTTGCAAAACATGCTTTTCCCACCCTGCTGCCTGGATAACGTGTTGGCAATTCATGAGGCCACGCGTGGCCCTGACTGTATCCTGCCTGTTGCCACCACAGGCTGTGGTGAGCCCAGTGCCCACCCTCCACACAGGGCTGGGGGTGCTCGGCAGAGCTGGGGGTGGGCAGCAGCACTGGGGCCGGTGCAGGGGGTGAGAATCTGCTCACAAATCTTCCTACTTGGTTTTTCAAAGCTGCTGCATGTGACTAAACTGTGTGCCAGTGAAAACCGTGCTGCCTGTCTCCAAACGTGTCTGCACGGATGCAGGCAGTCGGAGAGGGATGACCTCTCCATGGCTGCCGTCGCCAGCATGTGCCTCCCGACTGGGTCAAGAGATGCGAGGAGACCTGCCCGTAGCCAGCCCCTGCGGCGTGGGCTTCCAGGGGCCGCCTTTTAAGCTGATGCAAGACTTCTTTTAAAACTGATGCTAAACTGGACCATTGCACTAGTTAAATACTCGTTATTCATGGCTGTCGGTGCCTGGGCACAAGGTTAATTTTGGCACTTTCTAGCTTAGCAAGCAATGAAAGCTCTGTGTTTTCCCCTGCTGAAGGGGTTTGTGCAGCACATCGTATTTGTGGATTGAAAGGGGAGTGTGGGAGGCTTCCCGCGTACGTTGCAGTCCTTTTTGCAGGAGGAGAGAAATGCTGCTTTTTATTATCTTTTTTTAAGTCTGATGTTTATTTGATATTTTAAAGGTGTTAAGAAAACAGAGAAAATGAATTTCAAAAGATAGAAAACAAACTGGTTTTTGAAATGTGTCTTGTAAGCTGTTTGCTGGCTTTCCCAGTTTGTCCAAGCTGCCCCAGTAACTCTGGTGATGGATGCACTGGCTGGACTGGCTGTGCTGGTGTCCAGCTGATGCCAATGGAGACGGGCACCAGCCGCCCCTGGAAGGCTTGTGCCAACGAGCAACTTCAGCAACTGCTGACTTCATAGAAGAGCTGAAAGCTGACATGCCTCAGGCCATGCTGAGTGTGTCGGGGTTTTTTTGTTTTTTTTTTTTTTTTTAATTGTAAACCATTTTCACAAGCTTCCTTTGGCTGTGCAGCAGATGCAGGGCTCAAAATTCACCCAGGGTTTCCAGATTAACACGATGGCTCATGCTGTGAGAGCTGGAGGGATGAGAAAGATCCAGCTGGAAACAAAAGCAGTGAGAGACCTGAAACTGGGTGGCCTTCAAGCTGGAAAGGGCTGCTCTGCCTTTAGCCTTTCAGCACGAACCAAGCACAAGGCACGTGGCTCTGAATTTGTTCATGTTTTATTTCCAAGTCTGTCTTGCACCTGGAAAGATGATCAAATTAATCTCCTTTATGAACCGGTAATTGCCGGATGCATCCTGTTCAGCGCAGCAGAGGGGGACCAGGCTGTGGCATCTTGAAGTGGTGGGGTCCCCATCCCCAGAGGCATTTAAAAGCCGTGCAGATGTGGTGCTCAGGGACAGGGTTTAGTGGTGGGCTTGGCAGTGACAGGTTAACATCGGACTCGATGATCTTAAAGGCCTTTTTCAGCCTAAACATTTCCATGGGTTTGTGGGTGAGCACTTGCTGGTTGGGTTTTTACCCCCAGTTCAGCCAATGGGGCTCCCAAATGCAGGTGGAGCAGGAGGAAGCTACAAACCCATCTGTGAATTTTCTGTTGACTTTACTCTGGGGACACCTTGTCCCTTGCTCCGACGCCCAGCAGCGGCTGAGGAGGTGCCTTGTACGGGACTTAGTTATTTTCTTGTCATGACTCTAAATCTGAATCTGAAATACCTTATTTAAATTTCATTGCTGCTATTTCTATGCATCTCTTCTGTTTGGTGATGAGACAGAAAAATAATATTTTAAAGCCCCATCAGCTCTGTTTTACTTGGTACTAAGACCTGCTTAATTTTAGACAGTGTACGCAAAAAATCTTCACTAGACTTTATCTGTGCTCTGCGTGGCCTTCCACTTCGTGGTGGGAACATGACTTGCATATTGAAACCTGGTGTGAAAAAACCCTAGGAAAAATAACAAGCCTCTTGTTATAGTTTATTTCCATAACTTTCTATGGGAGATGCCTGCTTTTTTCAAATGTAAAAGAAAACCCAGAACTGTGTCCAGTAAACATGCGATATTTAAAGTGCTTGTATATAGAGGAGTACTTTGTGGGGGCTTTTTTAAAATATAAAAGCAAAAAGTGAATAATTTTGCATAACTATTTTTGTTTTATAAGCACTCCCTGGGGGAAGGGAGAGCAAGGTCTTGCTAAAATTATGCATTCTGCACAATTTTTTTATTTGGTCAAAATCCTACTTTTTTTTTTTAATCCCTGAGGCACTTCAGTGCATGCACTGCTCTGCTGGCTGTGGCGATGCCTGCTTTGTCCCGAGCCGGGTGCGGAGTCGGGGGGGCTGGCTGTATGCTGGACTGTGACTTTTTAATAAATGAAGGCCAAAGTCCCACGAAATCAATCAATCGGCACTTGTCTGCACGTCACACCTAAGGGAACGGGGAAGTCAGGTGCCTTTATGTTTCGATTGGAGGTGAACATATATCTTTCCCAGAAAGCAGTCACAATTCTCATATCCTACTTTCACATATTTCAGTGAGATACAGACTGAAAGTGGGTGAGGGAGAAATGTTCCAGCTCTGCCCTCCTGGCGCCTGCTGGGCTCCAATGCTGGCTGCGGGAGGATGTGGCCCCGGAGAGATGCAATTACACACCCTCATGTTAACAGTTTAAAGATCAAGTAAGGAGTAGTTTGACTAGAGATTAAATATAAAGATACACATTTATGAATTGGGGAGAGAAAAAAAGAACAACCCTCCAAGTAGATTAAAGTCTTGCAGAACTGACTAATAAATCAACTGCTGGTGAAGCGTGGCAGCCTTGTCTGCCACTCCGAAGTGGCTAAGGACAGGTTTAATAACGCTTTACAATTCAGAGGCTGAATGAAGAGCAAGCAAAGAGAGCGCAGCACAGCCACTACCTCCCTGAAGGCAATGAAAAGGGACTCGGGAATGAGCGCAAGCCTTGGCTGGGGGTGGACGAGGTGACCCCCGGGACCCCCTCCGCACCCGCTCCCCCTTGGTCCTTCCAGCTGGAGGCAGAGCAGCGAGGGGAGCACCCCGCCGAGTAGGTACCGAGTTTGGGCTGAGACCTTCTGGGTGAAGGAGAGAAATGCTGAAGGCATCTAGGATTAAGGGGAAAATCTTGGAGCTTTGCTTGTATGTGCTCGCTCGTTATTTGTGTTGCAGCAATGAGCAGCACCGCTACAGCACAGTCACAGACCGGTGCTTGAGCAGCCTGGGCACTGTCGGAAGAGCTTAGGGCCACGCACAAGGGAATAAGATGATGGATATGTAATTTTGCTTTATAATTTTAGCTTGTTAGCTAAGACTTAGGACTCTTCTATGGCACAGGCTGCCTTTTAGTGCTGGGCTTTCAAAACAGGGGTGAAGGGACTTTCCCCTCTCTAGGCAAAAGCATGGTGCAATGTCAAATCGACTGTGGTCTGCAGTGGGGACCAGTTGGGAAGCAAACGTTCCCAGAGTTTGTTGGGAAAGGCTCACCCATTATTGCAACCAGTAAAGTATATATTTTAGGATTTTGGCTTTTTCCAGAAGAGCACAAACGCACCTTGTCCTATTTACTGCAATTTACTAGTTAGCTGAAAGTAATAAGCTGTCAAAGCCTTTGGGAAGTATTCCTTGGAGAGAAAGCTGCTGCTGTGCTGCTGCTAAGACTGGAGGTTCTCATCTGCCTTCAGTGAAGTGTCTGTAGATGCTCCTTAACTTGCATCAAAGCATAACCCACCCCTTGTATCGCTTTCGTAGTGAAAAGAAAATATCACAATATGATCCTCGCAGGGGCTTATGATCTGTCCATCATGTGCAGGATAACAGCAGGAGCACATTTACTTTTCTGAAAGAAAAGGCTTTGGTGAGCCTGGCTTGTGTTCACGTGCTACAGCTGCACAGCTGGAAGGTGCTCAATAGAACAGGCTGGAATTTTGATCTGGTCCTTCCTGGGCGAGGAATTTATATATGGCAGCAAATACCCAGCAGAAGTGGGTTCTGTGATTACTGAAACATCAGATCCTTGGGTTGTTTCACCAGTTTGTTGCATTACTCTCCATCACACGGCTGGGAAAATGAACCTTATGGAAGCAGGTGCAGCTACTGCTAGATAAGAGATGTCATTCACCTCAGCAGCAGCCTATTGCTTTTATTGGGTGTATGCTTCTAGCAACCGAGTCTTAGGGGTGGGGAGGCAGTGGCATTAATTGCTGGCTCAGGGAGCAAACAGCTCTAGGTGAAGTCAAGGGTGATCAACCTCAGCTAGACAGCCATCTCCCAGGAGATGCTCTATGCCAAGGGTACCTCTTGCTATAAATTGCTTTGGATGTTTGAATATAGACCTCTTATAAACTCAAGCACTGCACAGGACACTTGTGTCCTCACACTGCCATCATGCCCTCAATCACTGAATTTTTCAAGGTCATAGCAAGAGCCTGCAGTAATCCAGAATTAAATGCAGTTTGTTCCACGACCATAATTTTATCTTGTCTTTGCACCCAGTTTTCGGAATGCTTTTTCTGTTCTGTCCTGCGGGGCACTCCCAGGTCCAGCACAGCACTGATGCATTGGAAGCATCCTGAGCAATATGCAGGCACAAACTGGTTGTTTCTGCAGTGTGTTCTCGGGACCTGCTAAAAGACAAAGAGCGTGGTGCCGAGAGCCCACTGGCAAGCAATGCACTCAAGCCCCCATTAAAAACAGCAGAACAAGTTTAATCTCTGGATGGCAGGGAAGCTTGCATTGTCAGCATTGTTTGATCCAAGTTTTAAAGGCAAAATTGAAATCATTCTTCACCAGGCTCAACACATTGATCTCTAGAAAAGAACACTTGTAAATAACCTCCTTGAGAATGTGTCACCCTCTTTCTCCTCCAAACCCTACTCCTCTGTGAGAAGGGCAATCCCCAAGGATGCTCCAAAAACAAGAAGGAGAATAAGCAGAAATGGCCTCGGGGAATTTCTCTCTCTCATTCCTCCTCCTCCAGTCCACCACTGAACGCACACATCACATGCTCCAGATCACAAACCATTAAAAAGGAAAATTACTAACGCTCTCCTTTCTCCTTTCCCAAGAAGGGCTGCCTTGCTTTCCTAACCGGTTCATCTCTGCCTTTGAAGGAGGTGCTGGGCAGGCCAGTGGCAGAGCCCGGGACGATGGGCCCGCAGGCTGTGTGCCCAGGCTGGCTCCTGAGCAAGGGCTGGCTGGGTTCAGGTGCCGGGGCTGTCCCCGGACCGCTGGCAGGACGCCTTGTAATGCAGCACCCCTGCTCTCCCTCTCTTCAGAGTCATGATTCAATGCTTCAGTGAGGCATCTTTCATGCTTCCTGTAATGTGAAGCAATCTCCTTGTTTATGCTGTGTTTCTTGTTGACTCTCTCGCAGTGCGAGGTGTGCCTGCAGCCAGCCTCGGGGGCTCAGGGCTTCAGCCCTTAGCCACATCAAGAATTTTTCTTTTTTCCACCTGGTAAAGCAAGAAGGGCAAGGCACAGCCTCTGCACTCTTCGCCAATTATTTGAAATTACAGACCACAGAGTTTCATTTCCCCTCAATCGGGCAGCAGTTCAAACCACCACCACCTCCTATTTTCCAAATCCTTGTGTCTCTCTGTGCTCTGAGGAAACCCAGCCTCGTGGGTGGCTCATCCCTCCTCGTGCTGTGGCACACGTGTTGTGGTTTAACCCTGGCCGGCAACCCAACCCCACGCAGCCGCTTGCTCACTCCCCCCAGCCAGGGGGATGGGAAGGAGGATCGGAGAGGAATGTAAAACGCGAGGGTTGAGATAAGAACAATTTAACAGGTAAAGCAGAAGCCATGCACACAAGCCAAGCCAAGCAAGGAATTAATTCCCCACTCCCCATGGGCAGGTGTCGGGCCATCCTCAGGGCAGCAGGGCTCCATCACGTGTGACAGTTACTTGGGAAGACAAACGCCATAATGCCAAATGTCCCCCCCTTCCTCCTCCTTCCCCCAGTTTATATACTCACCATGATGTCATATGGTACGGAACAGCCCTTTGGCTGGCTTGGGTCACCTGTCCTGGCTGTGTCCCCCCCCAATTTCCCGTGCCCCCCCAGCCCTCTAGCTGGCAGGGCCCAAGGAACCAAAAAGTCCTTGATTTAGCCTAAACATCACCCAGCAACAACAAAAACCATCAGTGTGCCATCACCATTGGTCTCACATCAGAGCCAAAACACAGCGCTGTACTAACTGCTAAGAAGAAAATTAACTCTACCCCAGCTGAAACCAGGACAGCACATCAGCAGGAATAAGGGCACCATCGCCCATGGCTTTTGGTGTGGTGCTGTGGAGACAACGCGGTGCTGGGGCACCGAGGTCTGGGTGCAGGTTTGCCTTCCCCTCAGTGCTGGGCGCACGCCGTGTGCTCCCCCATAACGTTGGCAAGGTCGCAGCGCAGCCTTCAGGGGAGAATGAATGATCCTCTGCTGGGATCAATAGGATGTTTTTAGGAGTAGCTAATTGGAAGGAAAAGCAGCTGATGTTAGATGTGCTCTAAGCATAAGATTTCCCTGGCAGGGTTAGATATATCTAGGGCATCTAACTGTCGGGGAGTTATGAAGTGATTTCATTTCTTCCTCACCAAATGAGACATAATAACCACTCTCAGCATTTGGAAATTGCACTGAAAATGGCAAAGTTTGTAACCTGGAGAATTAAAAATTGGTTTGGTTTTTTTTTTATTAGTAAAAACTAATGTTTTTTTAAAAATCTCCATGGTAAACTTTGTTGGAATGGGTTGTGGGGGTGCGTGTCCCGCCTGTGTGGCGTGTTGGCATAAGGTCTGTGAACATCCCTAGGAGCTTTGACCTTAAAGTCAAAATTTGACAATCCTTAAGGACAAATTTGACCTTGCAAGGTGCTGAGCCCTTCAGGTTAGATCTTCAAGTATCTTTTGACTCCAATTCATTAGCTTTAAGTTAAGAACATGTTTAAATGATTTGCGGAATTGAACCCAGCCCATGTGATTCACAAATGAGATATATTTCCATGGGGCATCTTTTCCCCTCAGGTCTGTTGGATTGTAAACAGGTCTGAGGGGATGCTGTGGCAGTTGCTACGACCTACTTCAGAGCAGGGACTGGGTGAGTCTCTCCAGCAGCTCTGCACTGATTAACAGTGCCTTTCTAAATATGTACATTTCCACTTGAATGTAATTTTCCTGTAAGGAGGGGAAAAAAAAAAATCAGTGTTGTGTAATGGGGGCATCTTTAACAGTGATCTGCATCTAATTCATGCTCTCCTCTGAACAAGGAGGAGGAGGTTTCCTCTCTTGCCCTCCTCATCTGATACAAATCTGTCTGACCAGAACCAGGACTGAACTCACTGAGGATTCTCCCTGGCAACATGTAGCGTTTGGTTACGTGTTGTTCCAAAATTAATATATTCTAGCCTTCCTATTGATCTGGAAGGGTTGTCTGAGATGGATTGGGGGATGGAGGATGTTGGTATTGGGGGGGGGTGGGGGGGTGGGGGAACTAATCTAATTTTTTTTTTTAAGAAAGCTGTATCTGTATTTGAAATGATCACGATGCATTTCCAGAATAAAATCTCAGTAGGAAGCATGGAGCTGCTGGCAGGGACAAGGGCAGAGCGGCTGCTGCAGTGGCTGGGCTGGCTGCAGGGCGGCCGGGCTCCCTGCAGAAGGGGCTTGCTGCCAGCCCTCTCTCCCCAGGCTGCCGCCCGGGGGCTGGGGGACGTGGCCCAAAGCAGAGCCTGGCAAAGCCTGGCTTGCCTTCCCACAGCACGCTGTGCCGCTCGGCCAGCGCCAGCCTCACCGGGGCAAGCGAACCGGTTGCCTTTCTGGAAGCCTTGCAGAGAACAGCTGAGAGATCCCCATGTTTGTGTACCTGTGGATCCCAGCACCTACAGATTGGGGTGGATAGATATAGGAAAACACAAGCGGGAAATGAAGAAGAATGCACGATTTGGAAATAAAATGAGGTTCTCTTTAATATGAAGCGCTTCAAAAATAGCTTTGTCACTTTTACTCACAAAGGAAGTTATTGTGGTGAAATTACGTTATCATCTCGTGCTGGTTTTAAAAACCACACTGTGCCTCCTGGGGAAAAGTGACTGCAAAAAGCTCTTTGTTTTTTCCTTGGAAAAATGATGCTGTGAGGATGTGTGTTTTCAGTCAATGGGGGCTCATAACTAATGGATCAGAAAAGTTTAGAAGCCAGCAACAAACTGGAGGCATTAATAACTGTTGCTTTCAAGTCAATGGAATTGATCAGCAAATTCAGTTTATTTCTGAATGATCATTGTAGAAAAGTGGAAAGCAAACCAATATTTAAAGATGTACCTGCGAGCAATAATACATGATTGCAGGCTTTGGCAAGCTGGGTAGCAGAAAAAGGGCTGGATGACATAACAGATCATTCATAATTGTCAACCAAATTGCATAGCTGGTATTGAGTTTCATAAAATGAACCTTAAGAGGCATTTCTTATTGATTCTTGTTTCGTTAGAAACAATATAAGGCTGCCTTAAAGAACTGAGAACAGGCTGCAATTGATTCTCTTTCCTTTTGAGCAAATTCCAGTAGAATTCGATATTTGATTTTAATTTAGGATTTATTAATGCATTTTCTTTCTCTTCCAATTCCCTGTTACTATAGGAGGTTGCTGGGAGCTGAAGTAAAACTTGGGGAAAGTTTACGCCAAAGGGCACAAGCTCCATTGAAACTGGCTATTCCACAGATTCTTTAGAGAGGGGGAAAAAAATAGGATAAATTCAGAGTCCGATATGAATCTTACAGGTCAGAGGCTACTGATTTTTTGGCAGGTATGCAGGGTGTGCTACCACCACCTTCCCAATTCATTTCTGATCCTCTGCCCAAACACTGAGATTATTGCCAGTTCCTCCTCGCTGTCCTTCCTCTGTGGTGAAGTTATTACCATTAAACCTTTTATTTGTGACATACCAGGCCCGTATTTGCAAGCAGAGCGCTGCCTAGCTCAGATGTCTCGTTCCTAGACGACTGTTAGGCTTTTATGGGAAAATACCCTTGTTTTAAGCAGAACAGTGTTTCCGTAGGTGTTGGCTTCAAGGGGGTTGGTTAGTCATCCCAGCCTGCAAACGGGACACCTTCCCTAGAGCCCGAGGGAAGGCTGCGGCGCGCAGCTCCCTGGCCCCATGCCCCCTGCGCCGGCACGCTCCGTCTCTGCCAGCATCTCCGTGTTCTTTGCTGGTTTCACACGAAGGGGAGAGTTATGTGGGGGCAGCTCCTTCCCCAGCCGCCTGACAAAATCCCCAGTAACCTGCCATTAGTTGCTGTTGGGGACCAGCAGTGCCTGCAGGGAGGCTGGGAAGAGGAAGAGGCTGACTTGTGCTGCCGTGTTGCTGTGGCTCTGCAGGAGCAGAGCAGCATCTGGGGCTCCGCAGGGCTTGGACTGCAGCCCATCTGGATCCCAACACCCTTCCCAGAGCTGGGGGTGCTTGGGGTGCTAGGGCTGTCACTGCACAGCTTCAGGATCAGCTCCTTAGCAAGACAACAAGCTCTCAGGTTTGCTTTCAAGTCCTGGAAAAAGTGGGGATGCCCTGTCTCTACAAGGGGATGACAAGTTTGATGAGACGGGTGTTTAGGCTTGGCTTTACCAGCGTCCTAAAGCTCTGCAGCCTGGCAGGGTAATGGATAGCGCTGTGTCTGAAAAGGCCGGCCTGTTTTACAGCAAACTCACAAGATGCCTGAACCGGTGGGACTGAAATGGAGGTGCCTGGAGCCGCAGGGCGCTGAGGGCTGCGATGTGCTGTCAGCAGGGCCTTGTTCCCAACGCCCCGTGTGGGTGAATAACGCTGCGAGGTGACTTTTCTGTGTCGCTTCAGCACTGTCTCGAAACGTAGATGTGGTGGGGCTTTGTGACCTGTGGTCCTTGCTCTGGCCCCCTGTGGGGGGGCAGAGGGGGGATGCTCCTGCAAAGACTCAGACTTTACACAGGTTCATGAGAAGCGTTTGAGCCAGGGGGTTTCCCCTGTGCACTTGGCTTTCCCTCCCCAGTGCCAAATAATGATGTTACTGCTTCCACTTGTGTGATTCATTTTCCATGCTTGCTTCTAAACAGATCTATTTGCTCTTCCATCTCTCCATTGCTAGATAATAAATATACAGTCCCTCATCCATGAAGGTTACACATCTATTCTTCCTCCTCAAAACCAGAGGCGAAGCCTGTAAGACCTAATATTATTTAAAGTCCTCCTTACATGAAAGAGATGTAATCACCCTTCACAGGTGAGGTATTCTGAGGGATTCATTTCGCATTATTCTACATTAAACTGGTTCACTGTAAATTTTTAGTGCCTGCTGTTAGGAGAAGGCAGGTGGGACGAGGCAAGGCTTGCTGCCTGCTGCGCTCTGCGGTGGGGCTGCTCCAGGTACCCGCGGATGTGCTCGTCACGGGGTGCTGATTCCCCAGACCGTGGAAGTGATTCCTCACTTTTATCTGTACTGAAATTATTTCTTTGAGAAAATAAGAGAGAACTCTACAGAAATGAATAGTAATTTTCCCAAATTGATCTGGCCAGTCATTTGTATAATCTCTTTGCAAGAGAAATGGCTCAAGCGGAGGTTAGCAAGGGAGAGTAAAGACACGGGGCTTTGCAGAGACTCTTCAAAGCCGCCTTTGGTTCACGGGGAGGCTCTGCTGATTTAGTAGGTTTTAGCTGATGTTTCTTCTCCAAACCTGGTGAGGCTGTGGCAGCGTGAGCTGCGGGTCCCAGGGATGCCAGCCCTGCCCCTGCTCTGCCTGCACGTGCTGCTGCACCTGGGCTGGGGCTTGGCAGCGTCTGCTTAGCGCAGGACGCGAGTTCTTCCCTGCTCCTCCTTTTTTAGCCTCCTGCAAATGCTCAATAATGCTGCAGAGAAGTGCACAGCAACAGTTTGGGGTAAGCTAAACCAAACAAACCTCAGCTCCGAAGATGCGGAAGAAGAGGCAGCTATTTTAGGCTACCTTTGGAAGTGTTTATGTCTTTCCTTGTAAAATACTTATCTGCTGCCAATAGAAACACGATGTGAAACCAGATCTTTTTTATTTGTTGTTTCCTGGCATCACCTGCAGGGCAATGTGGCCCTACATAAGGGGTGCCAATTACACCTGCCATCCTGCTGGTTATCAAAGATTTTACATAGGGGCCAGGACGGCCGTCACCTGGAGCCATGTCCAGGGCTGGTCCTCGGGGAGGAGGTCTGGCTGTGGGTATCAAGTACCAAGTAATAAGGCAAATCTAGAATAATGTCTACATATTTCTGATTTCTCAAAATACCAGGTGTGCTGCAGCTGAGCGCTCAGAGGAGCAGGCTTCTCTTAAAGCTCTGGTTTGTAGGGGTTTGTTATTCAGATCCTTCTGTTAACAGTAAAGATTCAAAGCTGCAAAATAATCACGGGATTAAAGTTACTTACAAACAAGTCAAGGCCTGAAGCTGCTGCAAGTTGGTCAGATTTACATGTATCGTATGGGTAAATAATTTGAGCTAAACAGATTAGCATGTTATGCCTCTGGTGAAATGATCCTTGAATAAGCCACGGCCTCGTGCCAGGGCCATTATGAGCGGGGGAAAATCGTCATTTGCTGCCAGTGACATTCAAGTGACAATGAAAGTGGAAAAATACCTGGAGGTGTTGCTTTTGTAGATATTTCAAAAATAAACTAAAATTCAATGTGTTAGTCTTATCATAAGCCAAGGAAGGAAAAATAGAGAGAGGTTCTTGTGGGTTTGATTTAACTTCTGACCCAAGGAGCCCGCTGAGGACAACGGAGCATCTCTTACTGCAGCTGCCCTTTGCCTGGTGTCAGCAGATGGCTGGTGTCTGCTGGCACAGGCTCTGCGCCTTTTGGGGAGGGAGGGATGTACGAGAGCCGTTACCAGACGAAGTTCACCTATCACGATCTCTGCAAACAAAACCAAATCAGCTTTTGGTCCCTACGTGCCAATATCAAATGTAAAGAGCTACTCATTTACAGGCTTTAAGGTCAAGCATGTACTTCTGTGCTTGACTAATACAAATGATGATGCATGTGATTTGGGCTTGAAGCCTGCTCATTTGTCCTTTTAAAAATACATAAATAACATTTTTGTGGATTTTTCGTGAATGTCACTTCATTGGCGTTGCCCGTCACAGATGTTACAGTTAAATATTTCTATATGCATAGCTATTGGGTTCGGATGGATTTGATTTGGGTGAGATAGTGATTCAGGTAAAGGGATGATGCAGACCTCCCAACACCAGCAAAGGTGCTGGAATTATTTTCTCCTCCCAGTAAGTGGAGGTGACTGGGAAACCAGGGCCACTGGAACAGAGAAGGAGAGAAATCTGCAGTAAAGCTGGGAGCAAAGTGACTTTGCTGGTCACGGTCCTCAATACGGACACTGAGTGCAGCTCTTTGATGCACTCTGCTCCTGGCAGCTTTTATGGCTGCCTGGAAGCTGGAGGAGATATGGTCGATAACAGAAAACTCGTTCTTCAGCATCTCCGCCACACTCTGTAGAGAGGAGGGTATGCCAGTGGGATTTACCCCAAAAGTAATGTTCATAGCACAGCATCTGTGGGTGATTGGAAGAAACTCTATTTCATCTTAAGGAATGACTCCGAGTGATTGTTGTCACCTGGATGGGACATACCCTGACCCACCATGTGCTATTACCTGCCTGTGCAGGTGTCTGAATGCTACCGAGACTGAGAACAGGTACCTTGGCCTCAGATGGCCTTTCTTTTAGAGAAGACAAAAAGCACAGATTTTAAGTTGTGTCTTTTAATTGCATGGTCTGGTGTGGGGGTGCATTTTGCCCCCTGGGAGCGCCGACGCTGTGTGTGTGCAGCACGGTGGCTCGCTCTTTCAAATGGCTTTATTTTGCACAGAGGTTTTTGCTGAAACGTTCTCCTTTCAGCACCATAACTCTAATACGTTTTATAGGGAGCTCTTTTATATGTCAATAAGAAAGAAGCAGTGCTGGTGTTACAGAGGGCAGTAAGCGTGATGGAGAGCACTCACGCAGCCCGAGAGCAGACTCAGCTCAGTGAGGAACAGTCCCTCGGCTGGCGTGGGGCACGGTCCTGCAGACCTGTCAGGATGAAAAATCTCCAGGTTTTCCAAGCACTTTATACGATGGTTTTTTGGCTCTGGGAAGAACATGGTGAACATGAGCCAGCACGTGTGGGTGAAGGATGGGTACGTGCTGCTGGTGTGTCATGGCCCCGCTCAGCCGTGATGCAGCACCAGTGCTCCGCTCGCCGGCGCAGGGGCTGACAGTAAATGTGCTGATATTCCTGTGGTTATCATGGTACTGGCATCTAGACAGATACGGAGATACGCATACAGCATTAGCACAGAAATCTATTAGCATAAATTACTGATTAATTCACCTAAAAAAGCTGAGCCCCAGCTCTGCGATTAAAAATAGTGACAGAACTTCAAAGGGGCAATAGGCATGATTTATTTTTAAGATAATGTGGATAATTTCAAGTACCAAAGGATCTTGCTTATGCTGCTTTCCTTGGTTTTCTGCATAATCCACTGTGTCCAGCTAAGATTAGATAAAAGCAAAAGCAGGATCCTTTTTCCTTTCCAATGTTAACTATTTTGCTTCTCTTTATCCAGAGATGAGGTCATGGAGCTTAACATGCAGAATGCTCCTCTTGGCTCCAGACTTTGCTTCCAGATAAAACTTTGGATCTTTGGGGATTGTTTTTTTTCGCTGCATTGTGCTGCTGCGGGCATGGCCTTCTGGTGTGGCCCAGCTTTTGGCAGCTGGGAGGGGAGCAGCGGGGCAGAACCGTGTACGTGGCAAATGATGCCGGTGCTCAGTCCTGCTGCCTGTGCCAACCTGCCCCCGGGCCCCGAAGCAGAGCTGCTGGCCAAGGGCAGTCCACCTTCATCATTCTTGCTTGGTTTTAGCTGAAATTTTTTATTTACTCACATTTAATACGAATGTGCCTTCCATGCAAACATTACCAAAGCTTATTTGCATATGCTGGGCATCTTTAAAAGCCCATTTGTTTCATCAGGCTTCTCATTGGTTTCAAATTGTTAATACTCAGCCTCAAAAAGGAGTATCCGCTTTCTGTAAAACTGATGTGATCTTGCTGTTTGGTTTTCCTATACTCCCATACTGAATTTATTTTTATTACTAATGTCGTAGCGAACTTTCTTACTTCAGGAGCCCCTGGGAAGTGCTGGTGGTGCTGGTGAGTCTCATCCCACACCAGTAACCTTCTCCAGCTGTAAACTGCAGTAACTGCACATTTTCTGGCAGCATGTTAGGGGCAGTGGTAATTCGTTGACAGGTTTCTGCAGGATGGTCTCAAGTGACGATTTGCTGGCCTTTACTTGCACTCAGGTGTTATGCAATTTTTGTGGTTTAGTGTTGTTTTATTTTTACTCCCTTTTGTATGATAAAGTAGCCTGGCTGATGAGTCTGTACCTTCTGCACTCGCTGCTGACCACTCCGTGGGGCTTGGCATGACGGGCAGCTCCTGCAGCAGGGCTCGGCGAGGGGAGCTGCCTCCCGCTCGTGAGTGTGCAAGTGCAATGCTGGCACCTGGCAGAACCAGCGAGAGGTGCGGCTGTTGGTTTGGGTTTTTTCCCCTGCAAAGAAATGGCTGATCCCTTCAAAGTTCAAAACCTAAGCAAAACCAACTTTCAGGGATGATCAAACCACAGCTGAGAGCATCCTCTTGCCACCTCGCCTGTGCACATAAGCCAGGCTCCCCCAGCATGAGCCGGCTGCTCCGGGCAGCCTCACCCTCCCGGTTCGTTTTCTTCTGCGTCATTAGTGGCAGCAGAGGGAGGATCAATGCTTTCAGTGTCACGGCAAGACAATGTCTGTGCGTTATTGCCATGATATTGACAGCTTGGCTGCTTTTCTTGTATAGTCTATACTTCATTTGTGAGAAGTACTGTAATTATCCCCTAGCAGTCATTTCGGGAATGGCGCACAACCTGAAAAGAAATCCAAACGGGTACACCTGATTGCAAAGAAAACACTTTAAATATTGAACAATTTCTCTAATGGTCTAAATTTTCTGTTTGCTTTAGCACCTAGCGTTTGTGCAGCCATTTCACACAAGCCTTAACAATGGACATTTTACATCGAGGGCACTTACAGTAATAAAAATGAAGAAGGGTTCATCCCCCACGCTCTTTCTTGCTGTTTTGCATCTCTCCTTCTTACTCCCAGGCAATTAACAGACCCTTAAATCTGTCTTTTTCTCTCCACAATCCATGCAGACTTTCCCAACCTAATTGTCAGTCTATCCTTCATTAAGTCAACTGCAGACTTTTGATCTGCTTCTTTGGAAGAGCTTTTGTGTTCAGCATTTGAACGCGCTAGTCCCCTGTTTACAAGATTTACATCAAAATAAGGTTTCTGGAAAAGAAAATGCAGCATAGCAAAATAAAAAAGTTGCGCAAAGCCCCCAGAGAACTAATTCATATGCATTTCAGCAATAATAATAATAATAATAAAAAATAGCATGAGACAGGCTGGCTTAGCAGTGCAGAGATACAGTCAGAATGTGTTCTCCGCCTCTTGGGTGCCTGTTTACTTATGCACCTGGCTGGTAACAACCCCAAATCTGCAGCATCAGAGCGCTGCGCTTCTGTGCACCTTTCTCGGAGTAACTCCGTATGAAATCTTTTGGAAAATTTGTCAACCCGAAACCAGCTCCTTAGGCTTTGTATTCAAATAACTTGATAAGACCTGATGCTGAACACCGAGACGAGGATGGAGCTTGGCACAAGATCCCCGTGGGCAGGTGATTCCCAGCACAGTTTTGTGACTAACACGAGACTATAGCGGTGCTTTCGGCTCCGGGGCAAGGAAGTGCTACCTGTTTTCCCCAGCTGCCTTCTCGTGTTATATCTGCAACGTGTTGCGTAGAGGAAAAGTCAATTTAGGAGCTGACAAAAGCCGGAGAAAACGGCAGCGGTTAATTAATAGCCTTGTGTCTTGTGCAGTTGGCTCCAACAGCAGACTCCAATATCAGAGCTAATTGGGAAGTCAGTCCAGATTGCATCCTACAGGACAAGTTCATGCTAATAAGTGATTTCTGTATCCAAGGGTAGTTTTTATTCAATTTCTAGTACTTTATTTTGACTAGGGAGTCAAATATTCTTGAAGTATCAAAACAATCTTTGTAGCTGTGTAAGGGGAGCATAAGGATGTCATTAAAAACGAACCCAGCTCAGTCTGGATGCTGGCAAAACAACTTCAAAAGTATCCCGGTTATTCTGGGGGAAAGGAGCTGTGTTCTCTCAGGATGAAAGGATCGACTTGAGAATGGTTTAAAGGCAGGATTGGTCCCAGGCGAAGGGAAGGCTGCTTGGGGATCCTCCCTGAAATGAATCAGTAAATCTGACTGTAGATTCTGGAGAGCCTGTAAATAAGGGCTGGGTGTAACCCCTGAACTCACACAGACATGAGTGTCACCTCTGGGAAGGCAAGAGCGGGAGCAGCGATGTCCTGTGCAACGCTTCCCTGGCACCAGGAATTTGGATTTTGTAGTCCTCCCGCAAAGAGGCACCCACAGATGTTACTGGGCAGCTGGCGTAAAATGAAGGGAAATAGGGCTTTGCAGAGTGGAGATCTTTGCTGCTGGATGCTGTAGAGCTACAAGTATAAACAGGTACGGAAAGAGATGAAATGAAGGGGGAGAGCTCCATGGGTGGCGGATAACATTGACAACCCAGTCGACCAGGAAATTCCTCCATCTCTGGCAAAGCTGGAAGGGTAGAGAGTAGAGAGTGGGAAATGTCACTGTACATGAGCTCTTATTCTCTCTCCATACATCCATTTCAGCTGCTATTGCCCACAGGAGTGCTAGGATTCTGATTTAGCACCTTTTTTTTTTTAAGTAAGATTGTGGAAATGACACATGATTAGAGATAGGGAAATCCTGGTGGTACCTAGGAAGAGTCCACATCATTCAAAGCCATGTCTCTGGGTTTGAAAGAGCAGTGAGTGGAACAAAAAATGTAACTTTTGTATTAGGTTATCGATACTGTCATTCTCTGCATTCCTTTGGTATTTTGGAGTTTGTGTTTGTTTAGTTTTCTTCCTGGTGTGTCCCTTGGATTTAAGCAAGAGCAGGGCTGTTTATTTAGTGGCTTTTCTTGCCCCAGCGCTACCTTAGTCAAAGAGAAGGGAATGTCAGGCAGGGTAATTCAACAGTCTTGTGGGACGAGACAACTTTCACCAGAAAACAGTTAAGGAATTTCCTTGTTTCTGAAATGCTTGTCTAGCAACATCCCTGTATCCTTACGAACCTGTGCAGGTACCCCTGGGATCCCCCTGCCCCACCAGCTGCAGACATACCTGGTTTTAGGGTCAAGGCAGTGAAAGCAGGTCAGGATGGAGTGCATTACAGGTTAACACTTCCTTCATTTAGAAGTAGCGGAGCAAAAACCCCAGGGGTCTGAGAAGTTGGTAAAGAATCTTCATTTCCTCCAATACTTTTCTTGCCCCTGTAAAACCTAGTTTGCATCAATCATAAAAAGTTGTGCAGTTTTCCCAGTTTTCCCAGAAGGTCACTGTGCAATGAACATGCAACACAAACTGTTTCTGCATATTTAAAAAAACCAAAAAACCCCCCCCAACCCCCCCCCCCCAAAAAAAAAAGAAGAAGGAAAAGGAGATATTTCTTTGCATGCAGTTTTTAAGAAGCAGAGAGAAAAGAGCCATAAAGTTTCCTTTTATAGATTTAGAAGACAGCAGCAGAGTGTGCTAAAGTGAGCGAGGAAAACCCAAGGTGACATTTAATTTTAGCGATAATAAGCTATGGCAAAACTCCCCTTACTAAAGTCCTAAGGCAAAAATGTTTGGCTGGTATATTCTGGGGCAGAGACACTGCAAGGAGCAAAGGGAGATGGGGTAAGACACCTTGAGCAAGATTCAAAGAGCCTGGCATTAATTTTAGGGATGAAGAATTTGAGCGCCTGTGTTAAGCAAGAAATGAATAATGCCTGTTACAGCCAGGCAGAGCCGTTCTACTTCTCGGGTTCACACAACAAAAATTCTCTCCTGGGCAAGGCAAGGCTGCTGCTGGGCTTGGCTGGGGTAGGGCTGCAGCCCCTGGAAGAATGTTCTCCAGCTGACGTACCCTAGGCATCCCTGCCTCTTACAGCGTGCTGGAGCCATCAGAGGCGATTTCTACCTTCAGAAAGGCAGGGGGCTGCAGGCTGGGCAACTGCAGCAGGGAAGGACCCGAGTCCTGCCTGAATGCTGCTGCCCCAGGTCCAAGCCACAGATGGGTCTTGAGCAGCCAGTCCGGCCAAATTATCTTCCATGCTTCTGGATACAGAACCTGTTACTTCTCATCTGAAAATATCTCAGTCTCTGCATTAAGGGAAAAGCTGAGTCAGAATTTGAGCAGACAGGTAGAAAGCATCCAGGATGAAGTATTTTCCTTCAGTGGATGACTGGCCAGCAGGCCCTCAGCCTTGTTTTGCAGAGATGCTGGTTGAACCCCCAAATATAGAGGATGAAGAGATGGGATTTGTTTGCTTTTATGGGTTTAGGGGTGAAGCGCTGTGATTCTCACCTGGCACTCTGCTCCAGTGCACAGGGGTGTGATGGCTGGAGATGGGGGTCTGCTGATGGAGAAGGCTTCATGCAGCACCCTCCCTACTCTAATACCAGTTTGTTCCCAGTGCGGAGCCCTGGTTCTGCCCCTATTGCTGTGGTCCCCCCATCTTAGTTTCCTTTCATTTGCTGTAAATTCTCATGACTGAACATTTTCAAAGGGAGGAGGGCGCTTTCAATAGGTCTCTTTGCAGATGTTTATTCCTGGTGGCAGTGATGTCTGCAGATAATTGCCCAACGCCTATTTTGGCAGCACTTTTTCTAGAGAAGAATTAATAAAATCTAATAAGGCGCTTAGAAAGTCATGCAGCTTCGCTAGCTGGCTGCGGACCTGTGTGGGTAATACAGCAGGATATTGAGTTTCTGCTACTTAAAGGGTTCCCAGCTCCCAGCAGCGGAGCACAGTGATGAGCCTGAGCTGCTCAGTCTTGTGATGGCACTTCTAGAACTGTGCTGTGAACAGGCATGTTGCAGAGAAGGTCCACAGCAGTGGTTTGCTAGCAAGCTCCAGGTGTATTTGTTAATATAGATGCCTCCAATTACATGTAAAATAGATCTAAAAGGCCTGTTATGGCTGCAGCATGGAAAGAAATTTGCTGTTTCTGCCATCTCTCTGTGCATATTCTCCTGTCAAGTGATCCTGCGACAGTGCCAAAAGCTGTGCCAAGGCTTTAGGTTGTGATTTCAAATCTGGTTCCTTTCTGCTTTCTCTCTGTAGTACGTTAGTGCTGTAGTGTCTCTCTGCGCCCTTCAGTACAGGCAGGAAGACATTGCTGGCACCCATAATAAGCTACCTGTACAGTAATTGCATTCACTAATGGGTGAGACGGGTGCTTGAATACCGAACAGCTGCTCCCAGTCATTGCCTGCCGAGTGGTTTCCCCTCCGGAGGTCTGTGCCGCGGCTGTGAGGATGCTCAGGGAGCACGAGGAGCGGAGAGGGCTGTGCACAACACTCGGTCCCATCAGAGCAATCCTCATCTGGCTCCACGGCTGTAGAGAAACCAGTGACACACGTCGGTACTCGTAGCAGAAGTCTCCAGCTGTGTCAGGTGTAATTCTCATATTGGTCTTGGCTAATGTGCCTCGGCGCCTCGGAGCGTGTTCCTGACCCACTAACGCAGCCCAGCGAGGCTGCAGCTGCTGCTGGGGCCAGGAACAGGCTCCCTTCGCCTGGGGGCTGGCAGAAATGGGTGGGTCAGCAGGGCACAACCTGGAGTCTCCCAGCAGCTTCCCTCTCCGGCTGGCAGGACCTGTCCGGCTGCCCTTGGAGCTGCTCTGCAGGAGGGGAACAGGAGAGTGAGATCAAGTGCTCCCGAATCCATTTCTAAATCTGTCTCATCCAGCTGGATCAAAGCAAGGGTGCCTAGCCCAGACTGTGCCTCTGGTTTTCTAAAATTAAGCTGCTTTGTAGCAAGTCTGTGACTTTACAGCAGGCAGGGATGGGCAGCCTGCTGACCAGCAGCTTCTTAGTTCTTGGCTGCCTGTAGAAACAGAGCTTTCTCTGCCTGCATGGACGTGGATATAAATAGATGCACAGAGTCAAGGGGATGAGTAGGTTACACAATAAACCTCAGCACTCACAAGAGCCAAAAATACCTACAGAAATGATGGGCAGTTTGAATGACATTTGCAGAATGCTGTTAATGGCCAAAAATTGCTGCCACGTTTGAGAGAGTCCCTGTCACTGAATGAATCCTCCCGTCCTGCCAACGCAGAACCTTGCACCTGTGAGTTCAGCTAATGGTGGCCCCTCCATCGCACGGTGCATTTGCTGCGCTCTCCCCGGTGCTCCTCTGCCCCAGGACGGACGGAGATCAGCAGAAAAAGGGGTTCCAGCATTTCATGGCACCCTTGGCCTTGTAGCTGAGGTTTCAGGTCAACATTATTTTCCTCTTCCATTTTGTAAAATGACAAGAGAACCGATCGTGCTCACCTTAGCGAGGAAGTGAATGCTTCCATTGTTGCAGTGTAATAAAGGACAATAATTCTTGGAGAGAGAGTGAGAGATGGAGTTTTTGTGAAATGCTCCCACTTCGTATATAAACCTATCTCAATTTTTCAATCCTAAATGGCCCTTGTATTGAAAGCTCAGTGTATGAGCTGTCTCCATTCAGTGTGAAAGCTGCAAAGAAATAGAAACTGTCCAGAATTGCTGGGCCTCCTGGGAGAGGGGATGTTTTTCTTTACAGATGTTTTTAGCTATGACTCGCTGCAAAGCTGCAATGATTTTATGGTTATGAGATTGAGACTAAGGGTACTGAGCTTCGTATCGGGCTCGATCACAGACCCGGTGTGGCCTCGGACAATTCGTCTTGCAGTGTGTCGGGCCCCAACCTGTAACGTGTGTGGGGTTGGTGTCTGCTCACGGGGTCCTGGTGCTGGAGGGACCTGCTGAGCACGGATCTGTGCACGCCTGGGTGGGTGGGCAAGGCGCAGCCAGGTCATGTTAGGCAGAAAACGTGTTGTTCCTTCTCTCTCTTCCACTGGATCACAGATCCTCTTGGCCATTTCTTAGATAGGGGAGCAGACTGAAGCATCGCTTAAGGAATGAGTTGTTAAATCATCGCTGTCTTGAGGTGTGCACGTGGCATGTCCCCCTTGTTCTGGCAGCGACCACGGGGGGGATCACAGGTGGGTGATCTGGCAGGCACTGCCGCAGGGCTGAGCTGAGGACGGGCACAGCTGGTACTCTGGTGGTGAAGGGCAGGACCCCATGGAGACAAGCTGTTGCCCTCTGAGCAACGCTCTGAGCCTGATCCTGCCACGGTCCAGTGAGAGGCTTCAGTACATTAAAGATTGTGCTGGAGGCAGGGGTGAGGCAGGGCTGAGGAGGTGTGATGCTGCCCTTTGGGAACTGGGAGGGTGGTAGTCACAGCTGAAAACTCATCACTAGTGTTTGAATAATTCATTCCTCTAAAAAAACAAATGGAGAAGAAAAAACTCTGGATGCTTCCCCTGGGTCCGGCCCTGTGTGGGGATGGTTTGCAAACTGCTGCTCTCATTGCTCCCATTGCTGACCCCACACAGGCGCTGCTGGTGAGCCCCGGCATGCTGGGCACGGTGGCATCTTGCAGGTGTCTCGTACAGGGTTTGCCTCAAGCCATATTTGCTAACAGTAAGTGGCAAATGTTTCTGCAAATCTCATATCCCAATGCCCTTAACTGTTCCAAATAAACCGAGTTATTAACATTGGCAGAGCAGGGTGAGTAAAGCGAGCCCTTATGGCACGTTTAGATGCTCTAGTTGTCCTTCCAGGGGCTGCTGGACAGGTCCGCAGGTAGTTGGAGGCTGCAGACAGCTCCGTAACATTGCACTGTGAATTATTCAGTAACTGATAGTTGCTTGGGATTAACCAGCAAGAATATATATCGATACTTGGTGCGGCCGACATACAGAACAGCTCTGGGCACGTACCGCAGCTTTCAGAAGGGTGTCCCTCCATCAGGCTGGTTTCCCCACGCTGTCAATTCTGTCACTGAGAAGCTGTCAGGGTGCCAGGCAGCCCAGTTCTGATTCCTGACTGGGGCAAGGCTCACCCTATTTTCTGCTTTCTCAGATGCTGTTTTTCGTGGCAGATGCTCTGCTACAGGCAGCCCCACGCTTGGGCCCTGTCGTATTAAAATCAAACGGCAAAGACCGCTGCTCCTTTCCAAAACAACCAAGCTCACATACTGGCTCCAAGCACCCTGTAGACAGAGGTACCTGGATTGCTTGTGCTCACAGGCAGAGCCGCGTGATAACCCTGAAGTGCTCAGCGCTAAAAGCCGGGAATCACCGGTGTGTTGGAGCAGAGCAAGCAGCAGCCAGGACTCAGGCGAGACATGCCGGGTTACAGTTCTGGGTTGAATTCCCGTTGTTTGCAGTTTCTGGAGGGTGTGGGCTCTGCCACTGTGGGCTTGCTCAGGGTGAGGGGGAACAAATTACTTTGCACTCATCCCCTCGAGATGACATAAGTCTTCTGCAATGGGATGCGCGGTCTGTTGGAGGGAGTGTGTGCTGCACAGGGAGAAGGATGAACAAGATTCTATCAGTTGGCATTGGGCTATAAGGAATCTCCAGACATACCTGCTGTTCGGTTGACTCTGTGGACTTTCTCCAAAAATCCTAAAGTAAAAGTGAGCATGGAAATTTCCACCCACCTTGCAAGGAGGGAGTGCCTGATAAGAGCTGCCTCCTTGAAACACAGCTCTGTAGAACTCAAATATCTTATTTTCCTCTAATTTGTAGTGCTGAAATGACAGTGGGCTCCCTTGTTTGTGCCTGTACCTTTGCCTGAGCTCCTTTAGAGTGCAAAAGCAGTGATGTGTCCCTGCCTGATTCCAACCCTAGGCTCTGCTAGACATATATTAGTAGTTGCATGACTCAATTTTATTAATTGTTGCATGAAATTATATGGTACTACTCAAAAAGAATGTTAATTTAGTTTTCCTACAGCTGTGTTCAACTTAATTTTTAATCAGATCTGACAGCAAAAATTTAAATCAAGTGCTGCGTCTTGGCTGTAAGAGGACCGAGTACATAATGAATGTACTAAAGCGATCAGGACAGTTTGCAACACTAATACATGTTAAACGTAGGCAGGCTGCTGAGCTGTAGACAGTAATTATTTCTTCTCTTCCACCAAGCTGAGCTTCGTGGAGGAAGAGCTGAAGCAAACTCTTGGGTCAGGGCATGGAAGTTGGTACCGGGAACGCTGACACGCTGCAAGCCTGACCTGGACGGATACAAACAGCTTTAATGGGGCTGGTAACGAAGCCTCAGCAAACTGATGGTCCTGGTAGCAAACATAAAGCAAGAGTAGATTAGAAAGCAGGCTTCAATCTTTGTAATTTAGACAGTAATGCAGGATGGCTAGGGAGGGAACCAAAAGCAATTTGCAGCGGCAGAGTGAGCATGTAACTGCATCTTAAGTTGGGAGCGACAGTAAGTGTTTTCCAGGCAATTGCAACGTTACTGAACTTCACCAAATGAAAGAGCATCTTCCAAACTAGGCCAGGTAGCAGCATGGGTTCTACTCAGCATTTCCTAGAACTGATCTGCATTCAGGAGATGGGGTCCTGGAGATAAAGGACTACTAATTAGGAGAGCTTGGCTAATTAAAGAAAAAATAAAACGCTAAACCCCTAGCAAGCCGCTCATCTGTTAATCACAGTAATATACTGGGGGGAGTTCAGGGAGCCGTGCAAGTTCTTAAAAATCCTGATAGAAACACTACACTTTTCCTCCTCTCTTGCTTTATTGAGAGCACGGCGTTTCGAGTGCATTAATCTGCTGAAAGTACCAATGGCCGCTCGTTCCACCACGCGGGAAGGCGCCAATGTGGCGTGTTTTTCCTTTCCAACTTCTGCTCCTATGTTTCCTCGGTGCTCGTGCCATCAGCAGGCAGGAAAAGGCTTTTTCCTCTTTTGAAAGTGGTGTGCATCGCTGCATGTCTTCTAATAGGGAAAGCAAGATCTGTATGAATTCATAATGGCTGCAGTAATCTTTCTTTCCTGTGAGAAGCTGGTATTAATAAGGAGTGTCACAAACTATGAATTTTATTGTGGTGATATTCATTATATGTGATAGAGAGAGAAAACGTGATGCAGCAGGTGCAACGAATTGTATTTGTTGCAAAGACTAGAGCTAAGTGGAAATAAATTAAGCGTGATGTGGTTTAGGAGGATCTATTTTCTGTAGCAGGTACAAAAAACTGTCCTAAAATGTTGATATAGAAAAGATTTCTGAGGTGCAAAGGGAGATACAAACACAGAAAAAGAAAAACAAATTCATTTTGATGCACAGAAACACGTCCTTTGCTGTGCATTTAGAAGAGGGCTGCAGAAGGCAAATACTCCTTCTGTTCTGGAAATTTGCAGAACCAGGATAATTGCTACCTGTGGTTGCTGTGGGAACCAGAACTTTTCAATTCCAGATTTTAAGAGCATAAAGTCTCAGCCAAATGTGCCATATTAATGTGACTGCTGTCATATTACAGGAAATCAGCCAATTTGTGGCTGATATAAACACGTTAAGAAGGGAGAATTTTGTAAGAGTCGAGAATCGGTGGGTTTTTCCTCGAAGCAAGGCTGGGGTTTGGCGCTTGGGCTGGAGCCGCGGGTTTGTTCAAAGGCAGAGCTGCCTGAACCCAGCGTTGCCTTTTCATGCCCCAGAAGCAGGGGGTGGGCTTGGCTCTGGCTGCGGGTCCCCTCTCCCCCCCAGTGGCCACCCTGCCTGGCTGGCAGGGTGCTGGTGGGCACCACCTGTGCCTCTGGTGTCTGATGAGGCTCCCCAGTACTTCCACATGTCAAATATAACTAAACTTGGCTCCATGACAACTTGCACGACTTCTCTTCAGGAAAATAAAACCACTCCGGCTCAGGGGAGCCATCCTGCCAGCAGCCTCCCAGGCAGGGTGCTCGTCTGTCAGGATTCGTCCTCCCCCAGGTAACACGGGGTGTCTCCACACCATAGACCTCCGGCCCTTCCATCCCAGTGCCTATCTCATCCCAGTGAGCTGCTCCCGCATCCCAGCCGAGGGCTGGCTCGGTGCCTCCCCTGGGCTGCAGCCCACAGCCGGGTGGCCACCGACACCGGTGCCGCTCCAGAACCATGATAGGAACGTGACCATGGTAGGAACCGCAACCCTCATGCTAGGTACCACTCTTCCTCTCACCTCTAGGGCAATTGCACGCCTGTTTTATTTTTCTTTCAATTAACAACAGGAAAAGCAGCAGGGAGGTGGATTAGGGGCTGGGCTGTTGCCAGCCTTACAAAAGGAGCAATGGCTGGTAATGACTCCTCAGCAGGGAGGACGGGGAGGTTTTTGGGAGGGAGAGGTGCCAGTGGTGATGCAGCAGAGGAGCAGATTGATGCTGCCAAGCTCCAGGACCCCACCCTGGCATGTTCATGGAGACCCCTGGGGGTGGCTCGGACCTCTGGGTCCAAGGCAGAAGCGATGCTCCCAGGCTTCTAAAGTGCATGTGGGACCAAGGCCCAGAAACCATTTTATTTATTATTTGACTGGAAGAAAGTAATCAGGATAAAAGGGTTCCCTGGTTAATAATTCAGTCTTGGTGCCTGGTGTTTTTTTTCGTGTGTGCGTTGATTGTTCGTGCTCGTTGGGGCTTGTCAGCCTCCTCACACCTGCAGCGAGCAAAGGGATGCTCTGGGCTCCAGGTGCCTGGTGCCAAGCCAGGCAGCGTGATGTGGAGCCACGTGTGTTGCCAAATTTGCAGTTGTTCCTGACCCCCCTTAGGACACAGCCTGGAACCATCGCAAATATATCTACATCTCTAGAGTCACTGTCCTGGTAGCATTTTATTTTTAAGGGACACTTAAAAGAGCCTGTGTTGGCACAGGCAAAAAAAAAAAACCACACCAAAAAACCACCGAAGCAGAGCAAGAGCAGGAAGGATTACAGCAGCGGGATGCTGAGCACCAGCCATAAAGCCGCAGTGGCAGTGCACTGGCTAGAGCCAGTGGGAAATATCAGGAAATGTTACCTGAAATGCAAAGCAAAGGCAATGAAGGCTCCAGCTTAGGTACATCTGCAGTGATATTTTATTGATATGGTAGACCCTTAAGGCAATTTCGTTAGAGCCTGTGAAGCAGGATTTTGTTTGTGTTCCCCTGGATGCCATTGTTTCCTGGCTGCCACGCTGCCTAGAAAAGTCCTGATTTCTTTTGTGCAGTTCTACAAGCTGCTGGAATAATCACTTTAAAGTTTGGGTTTCTAGAAGAAGCTAGAAGGAACAGAGCAGTTTAGCTAAAAACAGTGTTCCTTGCATCAGCGTTGCATTTATGACGCTTACAAGCAACGCTTTGGATTTGCTGTGCTGGCACATTTAAGCTGTGTTTTAGCAGCTCTTAACTGGCACTTCAGGAGACCCAAATATTCCTGTGTAAAAACTTACTGTGGCAAGTATAAATGATTTATGCTTCCTAATTCTCTAAGTGCGGTGGGAATAGGGATTATTGTGCGTAAACAGGACAGATTAGATGGAACACTTAGCTACGCCTGAATGTCTGACAGAGAAAATAAGGGAAATAAGCCACATTTAAAATAGAAGCAGAGAGGATCCCAACAGAAGCTGCAGCGCTGAGGCTGCACTGGTGGGGAGGGTGAACAGCCCGGCAGGCTGCAGCGGCTGCAGCCTCAGGGCTGGGGCTCTGCCCAAGGAGCCCTGCCGGAGTGGGAGGCTGTAGCAGCACGGAGGAGTTGTTGATGCTCAGGAGGAAATTTGGAAAGTACTATGTATTATTTTATGTTCTTTATACAAGCAGGGGTTAAAAAGTGCAGTGCATTTATTAAATTTTTTGTTGTTGCTTGCAGAGCTTTGCTAGAGGTATTTTATAGAGAGGATAAAACTAAAACTGATGGCCTATTTGATACTGTTTTCTGTACTTTTCGAGTCTCTCAAGCGTACACACTGGCAAAAGTGCTCCGCTCGAGCCAGACATTTTGAAGTGAACTTGGTGTTGCTGGAACGTCTGCCCGTGGTGCGTCCATGCCTGCGGCGCTGAAGGCTGGGCTGTGTCTTGGGGGAAGCCCCCGTTGCTGTTTGAGCTATGGAGTAACATTTACTGTCCGTTGAAGACTCTTAATTAGTTCTCAGAGCTGTTGTTTAAGTGATTAAGAATCCAGTACACACTCATATGGCAATACTACTTACTAGATTGAATGGGAAAGATTTTAGGCTTGTGTTCATAAACAGACAATGAAAATTACCAGCATATCAGTAATACATCAGTGCTTGCGTATATAGCAGGAGTTATTCTAGTAAAAAAACAATATTCTTTCCTTAGCAACATGCTAGGCAAGGAGGATGCTTTTACCTACTTTGAATAAATGTTCTCATTTTAAAAGGAAACAAGTCTAAATTTTTGATCGCTTGTGAAAGACCTTATAGTACAATTAAAATATTGACTTTTACTCAACCTTCCTGAGAAATGATGGACTGTTTATTGAGAAAGGGAAATCACAATGAAGCTGGATGTTACTGTCATTTGGGTATTCTCATCATCTGGGGAAGGAGATCTGGGGATGTAGGGGCTGGGACACCTCGGACCTGATGATTGTCACTGGTGACAGTCAGGCTGCCGGTGCGGGGCCATCAGTGGCACTGCTGGTGCCGAGGGGTACCCCGCAGGTGAGCCTGGTGTGGGCATTGACCCCTCACTGGAAACCCACGACCTTCTACCAAAACCGTCAGCAGAAAAGTTTCCCCAGGCTGTCTGCTGGACAGGAACCGTTCCTCAGAGCAGGAAGGGGGTTGTGCTTTGTCCTCGCAGCTGCCAGGCGAGGTGCGACAAACCTGCCCATGCACTGACAATGGAAAATAAAAAGTAAAGATTTATCCCGAGATCACTTAGGCTGGAAGTTAGACGTGTTGAGTCAAATGGCTTTTTCCATTTCGAACATCTTTACTGCAGAATTTTAAGAAACTCAGACTTGATGTTTCCTTTAACACTTTCATTAAACACTTTTCTTAAAAACAGGTTTTGGGCCAAAGCAAATCTAACCAGCTTGGGTTTGGAAATCTGGTTTGGATTTTAAACCTGTGATAGTACAACTCTTTCCAAATTCCAATTAAATAAATTTTTTTCTTAGCTTTTTTTTCTACATAAGCCTCTATTCTCTATGCATTTTTAATAAGCTTTATCCTGAGAAAACATGGGAGAGCTAACTGCAAGTGAAAAGAATAAAGGCAGTTGCTGTGTAGCTCTAAAAATCTGTTAAGTACTGAAAAGCTCATAGTATAAAGCAAAGCAATGAAAAAAAAAACCCCCACAACTTCTCTCTGTTCTTATTAGAAACTGAATGAAGATAAAACCTTTTCACAAACCTTGTCTGGCTGAAAAAAATGCAGAATAATAGCACTAGATAAACCTGTGACAGTGCTCATACGTGTTGCTGATAGTGGAATAAACAGCAGAAGACCTCTGTGTGCTTTTTCTCTTCCTAAATTGCAGAGCTTTGAGGTTCAGGACTGAGTGATCCCTCCTTCCCAGGGGAGGAGGGGAGAGTGCACTGGATGGGTGTGAAATGTTGAAAGCACAGAGGAAGCAAAAACCAGACATAAACCCAGATTGTTAAGGAGAAAGTAGTTATACAGGTGATCTCTCCAGAATGTATAAATTTTTAATTATTTTTTTTTAAGGAGAACAGATGGGCCCAGGGTACCCAGCAGACAGTTTCTGTCTCCAGCCCGTGTTACCCAGGCTGGTGGAAGTGTGGCACTGAGTCACTCAGAGCAGAGTTGGCTGCCCTGAGGGCTGAGCCCGCTGGTCCCAGTACATCCACAGCCCTCACCAGTACATCGACAGCCCTCACCACCAGTCTGGACATCCCTGGGGGCTGGCTGGGCAGGAGGCCAGGAGCCACGGTGAGGGGTGAGCCCCCACTGGAGATGCTTGCCAGGCCCTGGCACTCGCTGCCTTTGCTCACCGGCTGCTGCCATGTGCCGTAGCTCTGGGCAGGGGCCACTGTCCGGACCTGCCACAGCCAGGGCCAGCTCTGCGGCACGCAGCGCTCTGGCTGCCCAGGCCACAGCTCAGCCCCCCGAGCCTTGTCCTGGCTTGAGCAGGATAGATGCCCCAGGGCTATAAAACAGGCCCCGTTCTTGTCCTTCATCCCCACCAGGCAGCTGCCCAGCAGGACCCTCCCCAGGGACCCGATCCTGCAGCTGCCACCACGGTGATGCCTGCCCTGGGGACCGTGCTGGGGGTGTCCCTGTGGATGGGAATGAAGAGCGGAACTTCCCATGAGGGCCACAGGGACACGTTGGGTCTAAGCTGGCAGGCACAGGCTGAGGCTGCCCAGCCGCCTGCTGCCGTGTTTTCCTTCCCACCTGTTTGTGTTTTGGAGATAACGAAGAAATAATATTTAGGTGTTTTATTTAAACATACTCCTGATTTGAGACCAAGCATTTGTAATACGTGGCTTGAGCCTCCAGAGCCGGCGTGCAGGGTGTTTGCTGTTTGCATGCATTAGCACTGTGTTCGTTTATTTGCAATTAGACAATTTCAGAAGTTTCCCTCAAGTAGTGTCTGCTGTTTGCTGCCGTTACCTTTCAGTGCCTGCTAATCTGAGGGCACCGCTGCCTCCACACTGGGCCCCTCTTGCTAAATGTGGGGTGACAGACCTGGGCTCCCCAGGTCTCCCCAAGCCACCTGGGGGATGCAGGGGCAGCTGGGGCAGGAGGGTGCCCGTGCTGCAGGGGTGCCCACAGACCGGGGCAGCCTTCGCCCATGCAGAGGGAGTGGGATGCTGCAGCAGGGAGCACTTGGGTCCCACTCAGCTCCTTTGCCACCCTGGCAAGTGGCCGATCCCACAGGCATCCCCAGCACCAGGCACAGGAGCAGCCTCACCAGGAAAAGCTGCTGACCAGCCCTTTCCCCGTCAGAACTAATCAGCATCAGACAAGCTAATGGGGAACACAAAACCTATTTAAAAGCTACATTTACCACCTGACTGATTCCATTACATCGTGTAATATCCAGGTGTCACATTTCCTCTCCAAATGCCGGTTTTAATGCTTTCCCAGTCTGATAGGCTTAGCTGTGTGACAGGGGGGTCCTGCTGCTGTCCATCCTCCGCCCTGCGGGACCCAGGTGCTGCCAGGAGGAGATTAGGGTGGCAATGGGTGCGGGGACCAGAGGGGGAAAGCGGGTGCTTGACTGGGTGTCCCAGAGACGGGGGTGGAAGTGCGGTAGCTGAGCTGGGTGTGATGCTGCCAGACCTGAGTCCCTGCAGTCCTGGGGACACCGAGCTGCTGGGGGATGTGCTGAAGTGCCTCAGGTTTCCAAGGTTTTCCCTGGATGGGGTCTATATGTGCCGGCCACAGCAAAGACTTTCCAGCTGACAGCTCCTGGCTGGGAAGCAGCCACTTGATTATTTCTGAGATTTAAAGGCTGACTTCATTGGGTTTTTAACGTCTCCATTATCACTGAATTATGCATGATGACTTTCATTGCAGGAATGGGTTTAGAACTATTTGCATTTGTTTTATTTTGGGTTTTTTTAAGGGAGATTCCTATCCCTGCCTGCTCTGCGCTGTAAATAGACAACCTGTCGCTTTCTGCCACCCTTGTAACTCCGGCATGGACAGGGATGTGGCAGCCCAGGCTACACAAAGGGATGCATTTGGTTGACTTATGCCTCACCATGCAATGCTGCTCTTCACATCTGAAAAAGAGAGTGCTTTGCCTGGAGCCATACCACTCTCTTGTACCAATGCAATTTCCCCCCAAGCCAGCATCTCCTGGGCTGAGCTTCCCACCTGCTGTAGGCAAAGTCTCCTCCTTGGTACTGGCTGTTCCTGTTCCAGGGGCGCTGGGTGTTTGGGGTCATCTGGAACAATGAATTTCTATTTTGCAGTAATTCTTGTTTTAGAGCAGATGTTCTTGCAAGGATTCGGGTGCTCAGTGAAAAGTAAATATCATCTGTGCTGCTTGCCCAGTTTCCCACACTGGGGCTCTATCTTGAGTGACTTCGCGTAAGCATAAAGAGCCAACACAGGGTATATATGCCATACAAGTTCTGTTGTGGGACCAGATTAGGCATCGTGGTGATAAAAGATATTTTTTTTTAAGTCATAGCTAGTGCTTCCACTGTGTGGATTTCACCCAAAGTTAAAAAAAAATATTTTCTCAGCAAAAGAAACACTATGCATATAATTCCTTGAGTTTCATCTCTTCCCTGTACCTATAAAGCTGAAATTCCTTTCTTAGCTTTTTCTTTTCTTCTGTTTTGCTTCCCCTTTGGGCCCTTGAAATCTCACAGATCTGCAGTCATATCAGTAAATGTATCTAGAATTAGAAGAAAACCTTATCTGTAGGTCTTGCTGATATTTTCTGTTCTTGGTACACAAGTGCCAGAAAAAAAGCCTGTGACTTTGCAACTTGCGTTCAAGCTGTCTTAGAGGGATCTGAAATTTTAGGGAGTTCTGAAGCTCCTTTCTACGTGTCTTAAGTCAGGCATCAAAGATCACACGTCATTTTTGCTCCTTTTGTTTTGTGTTTGTGCTATAGTATATGTTACCCATGGTGGTTTTATCTGTAGTTACAGTTTTATAGAACAAGATTAAGGATGTAATTGCTTTCTTTGATTCTTAACAAGATCAAACAGAATGACAGAAATACCAGTAAAAGGTTTTGTAAAATGCTCACTTGTTTGAACAGACGCATGTACCTACCTCTCACAGTTAAAAGGAGTGCTGGCTGCAGGGTGATGCTCTGTGAAGAGGCAATAGGCTGCATCCCCAGAAATTGATGCTGATAAACAAATTTGGCCAGTGTAGGGTTTTGTCCAAGCGCTTTTGCATGGGTTAGAGACTGCATGTGCACAAAAACACTGGGACAACAGATAGATGACCCCCCCGGGGGTTACAGCAGCCTGGCCCAGCCCAGCCCAGCTCGGGGACCCTCAGCTGGGGCGAGGTGGCCACCAGCACCAAGTGGGTCCCACAGCTCTGTGCGCCCGTGCTCTGCGCGGTGCCCCTGGCTGAGGGCAGCCGCTCCGGCCAGTGAGGTTCGTCTGGCAGAGGCAGAGCTGCATGCTTCTCTCCGTGCCTTTCCCCAGGTCATGTTTTAGCTCGGTGTGTGTAAGATTAAACAGGTCAAGTAAATGAGCAGACACAAGTCTGCTCAGAGTAAATGCAAGGATAACAGAGTAATGATGTTTAAGCACGACACAACTCATCAGCAGCATAACAGGGGTGAGCATCTGATCTCAGACTGTACAATTACTCAAGTGCTGCATGCACAAGTAGGAAGCTATCACGCTGCTGTATAATTTAGCCTTGTGTTTTTTGTGATTCCCTGGCTCTAATGCTAAGTACATGAATGATTAAATACATGGAGCACTCTGTTAGTCTGTCAGGCAAGAAGAGCTTGCAGGGGAATTCAGCTGCTGTGCAGGCAGAGGAGCCTGGACCCAAAGCAGAGCTGTGAAAGTGTATTTTGTGCCATAGCTATGTCAGAACATGAGGCTGCTGGACACAGATCCTGCTGGAGGGGGACATCAGGCAGGAGGATTTCAAGGTGCTATTAAGGACAAAGAATTAAGCTAAGCATTTGGGGGTTTCGGAAAAATCTGTTAGAATGCTTTTCAGATTGCTGCGTGGTACATTCCCCAGTTCTGTCAGAGGAATAAAGACGGCGTCCCCGTTGCACAGAGGAGGTTGTTACGGCAAGGTTCCCAGCACAGGGGTTTGGTGGCTGGGGGGGGGGCTTGCCAGGAGGTAGCACCCTCAGGCTGGTCTTTGCTGAGCTGTTGTGGCGTGGGTGCAGGCAGTCAGACTCCTCCAGCCTCCTCCTGGAGCCACATCCCAGTAAAAATCCCCTTCATTAAAGCAGGAGTTTGTTAACTGGGGTCTGGTGGACTTGCCCCTCACAGATGCTGCTACCATGGCCACCCAGGAGCTGCCAGGGCGGGACACAAAGTGCCCCAGAGGCAGCTGCTTGGGACGTGTCCTGCACTCACAGCCAAGGGCTGACTTCTGACAAGTGTCCTGAAAAGGCTGCAGTGAGAAAGGGTGTAGGAGGACGAGCTAAAGCGCTCCTGGCGCTGCAGAGGGATTGCATGGCCTTGCCTTGGCTGTGCTGGAGAAAAGCCCTGGCAGAAGCAGTGCCCAGGTCCTGCTCGCCTTGGGCTCACGCGCTTCCCATGTGCTATTTCTGATGTCCCCAGCTGAGGTGGGGTGACCCATGGCTGCCTCAAAGGTCCCAAAGGTCTGTTCTTGTTCCAAAAAGGGAGGAATGATGAGGTTTTGAAATGTTTCTGAAATTTCCTGGGGGGTAAATCCTCCTTCTCGAGCTGTGCAGTGCTGCGTCCCCCACAGCGCGGGACGCAATGTGACGTTTTTTTAAGAAAGATGAGGTTCTCGAGCTCACCTAGAACAGCTTCTGTAAGGCTGAACCACAGGGTCACTGAAACAGCAGTTCTTGTGAACCTAACATATATAAAGGTACTGAAAAATAGTGTTAAAATATTGGAGGAATACCACACAGGTATCTTATTCGGCACACGCTAAATGCAAATATCTGAAACCAGAAGAGGAGGAGCACGACGAACGGGTATAGCAGGAGGTAGTTCAGGGTGCAGGTGCAGAAATGAATGGAGGAAAGGTGTGGGATTTTGTTTTCCTCTTCTCTGAATTATCCTCTGTTCCTCTGAGATATGGGAATCATAAGGCTCTGAGAAAGGAGAACATTCCTCTTAGTGACCTTATGGATTTAAGATCTATTTCTAAACCAAATTTTCATAAAAAACCTGCCACACACAATCTCCAGATTAAACCTCATTTTATTTTCAGACAGACATGACCTTTCCTAGCTTTGGATATTAAATATCACAAAACCTGCTGCAATTTAAGCTGAGGATTTTCCATTTAAATAAATGTAACTGAAAAGCAAAACTAACTTCGTAGAACACAGGGGAACATGGGGCTGGGTGGGAGGAAGCAGTTCCCTTTCCTCCTGAGGATGCCCCTGCACAGTCCGTGCTCCTGTGAGCAGAGATGCTCGTGTTGGTCTGACCTGGCTGGTGTGCTGGAGGTGGCTGCTGGGGCACGGGCACCCTCCTTAGTTTTTATCTTGAAAGAAGCAGCTTTGCCTGTTAGCTCAGTGACTGACAGTAGATAAAACTATGTACGCTGTTGGAAAGGGGAGGGTGCATTCAGAGGAATTGTTCCCAGGGGACCATCGTTGCTGCTGGGATGGCCAGTGCCGTCAAAGTCGCCACAGGACAGGACCTGGATGGGCAGGCAGCTGCTAGTGATGATTTTTGCAAAGAGACAAGAGAAAATAGCAACACCTGGTGTGAGAATGCTGGGTTTTATATGCTTATGTTCACTGAAAGATGCATCATTATAGGGGGGAGAAATGCACCGACATCAGCAGATTTCTTCTCTGGCTTTCTCTCGTTGGAAAACATACTTGGTTGTAAAACAAAGTTTCTCTAATTAGCAAGAGCTTTAAACTTCAGCAGGGTTTTTCCATCCTTCCCTTTTCAGCTGGAAGTGCCTTTTGGTT
This sequence comes from Falco rusticolus, assembly GCF_015220075.1. Classification (NCBI taxonomy): domain Eukaryota; kingdom Metazoa; phylum Chordata; class Aves; order Falconiformes; family Falconidae; genus Falco; species Falco rusticolus. The sequence goes on from NC_051189.1 coordinate 118,292,735, forward strand.
AACAAATGCTTTGCGACAACAAATCAATGTTCTTCTGTGTAACAGAATTAACTTGACTTGCACAGCTACAGGTTTGCTCTTTGATTATTGTCAATAACTAATCTTTTCACGGGTGAAATGAAGGATCTTAGCTTATTAGCATGTGCTTTACTAAATGTCATTTATCAGCAATAGGAAGTTAAAACCTACAAAAAGGGGTGATAAGGGCAATATAGACAAAGGTAAATGTTAAACAAAGAAAAGTAGTACTGGACAAGGCTGGGACAAAGTGAATAATCTTGGTTTGAACTGGGAGGGCAGTTTTGGATGTTTTCCCAAGGCTTTGCCCTGTTACCTCCTTTCTGTCTTGTACCTGAAATTTCATGAGAATTAAATGGCTCATCTGATTTCTAGTATCCCTGCTTCAATAGAATATCTCTCGAAAGAGGAGTTGTTGCACTCGTGCTGTAAGGATATAGCTACAGAATTGTCAGAAAAATGTGGTCAAGAGAAATCACTGCTGTGGTCAAAGCCAGAGACCATGGGTTCAGCAGCAGGGACTTCACCTTGCTTGTGCGTGTGACGCCATGACTGTTTTCTGGTGTGAGCTAAGGCAGCTCAAAAGTGAGGGTTGCTCATGGCCAAAGGTCAAGTGAAGCAACCGGTGAGAGGAGAGCAGTGGTAAAGGCGGGGGGCTGGGGGCTGCTGCAGCTGCGGGGGGCGGCAGAAGGGAGGGAGATGAAAACTTTAAAAGGGAATGTGGAGCATCAGTTGGGATATTGCCACCCAGACAGGTCCATGCAAGTGCGAATAGCAGCCAGCTATTGGGATGTGTTGGAAGGTGAAGGGGGTGGGGGTGCGGGGGTTGTCTGCTCTCCTGTGAGCCCTGCCACCTCAGCAGGCTGGACGGGTGCTGCAGCAAAGCCCAAAGGGACTCCGTGGCTCCTTCACCCTGCCCTGCCCTGTTTATCCAGCCCGGAATTGAAGTCTCCATCTCAGATGATGCCACTCAGTCCTGCCCCATCCTACCCACAATGCTGGTCTTCGTCCCCAAGACACGTCACTGCTTCAGAGCCTGCAATTCTGATTTGCTCAGGTAATTTCAGCAAAAATGAAGGTGTTTTGAAAGCAGCTGGCCCCACCACTGCTCCCTGAGGCCACACAGCCAGATCCCCTGCTCACTCCTGTGCTGCCACGGTCGTGGGTGTGAAGTCTGACAGGGCTGAAACAGCCCAGGAGTCCAGGCGAACCCCGAATTTCCCGACACGTCTATTCAGGCCACATAAGCAAGTTGCCATGGAGATGTGCTGGTGATGCTCAAGTGGTGGAGTCTCACAGCCAGAGGCATCTGTTAATCTTATTTTTATCAATTTTTAGAGAGGGTATGATGGTGGTATCTCCCCCACCTTCCCCTCAGCTCTTGCAAAAGCTTGGCATTTGCACTTTAGCCGAGAGTACGGGCTTTGGCGTCTTTGAAAATGAACCTTAACGAACACAAAGTGCTGGCTTGGGGAACATGTGCTATGAGGGATGGAATTTAGTAGCAGGGAGCTGCCACCTTTGACATATTGCTCTGGCTTTAATGAGGGCGAGACTGACAGCCCAAGACAGAGGTAAAAGGAAGATGTGCCTTTGCCTTAACCATGGGGGGTCACAGCTACGCTGGGGCCTGCAGCCGGGTCAGGAGGAGGAGACGGAGCTTTTATTTATGGAACCCTGACTCAGTGGCCGTCTGCAAATGGATCTTTCAATTTGGATTTTCTTTCCCCTTGTTCTGGGTGTGTTGGCTCCAGCTGCCTGCCCGCGCTTCGGTAAGGCGTTCCCGGGGGAGCCGGCTGGGTGGGTCACAGGTTATTAGCGGAGCATCTCGGGATGTGTCCATGCAAAAAGGGGGACACGAGCATCCACGCAGCTCCTCTCCTGCTCTGAAGCTATGGAGGCAAAGGGCAGGTTGGAGCCTGGCCGTGCTCCGCACTGTGGTGCTGAGCCCTGCCGTGCACCGAGGCAGGGTGGGACCCCCGCAGCGGGCAGCCGGGGCTGGCAGTGAGGAGCAGGAGTGGCGAGGGCTGGCTGTGGGTTGGGACCACTGCTGCAGTCACCAGTATTGCTGTGGATGCATAAGGGGATGGCCAGCCAGCAGCAAGTCTGCCATTTAACGTGGGTAACGTACACCTGGGCAGAGAGGTGCTGGACGTGCTTCAGCACTCTGAAGTCCTTCCGCAATAGCTGCTGTAGGAGTGTGTAAGTACAGAGTGGTAGCAGTGTTCTGAGGAAGAAATAATTATTTAATACGAAGTGAATGTCTGTGTTTTCCTCATTTTTTACTTGATTTTATTTAGCTAAGTGCCATACAAGTCTCAACAATGGGAAATTTTCCACTCCAGCTCCAAGCAGACAAAAGCGAGCCTGTCTCTCTCACAAGTAAATCACGGCTAACTCCACTGAGGCTATTATAAGTCACTATAAAAACGACACAAAGAACCACGTAGGGTGTAAGCCAAAAACAGCACGGGGGGAAAAATAAAGCAAAGTTATGGCCCTTATCACGCACAAAGTACACTTTCCACAGAGATTCCCAAGAAGAATAGCCCTGAACGCCTTGCTGTGAATCAGAGAGCGATGATATGGTGATGTTACTGCTCACATATTATCATGATTTTCAGCATCATGGTGGTGCTTGAAGACATTGATTGGGCTCTGGCCTCATTAAACTGTGCAGATGTGTAATGAAAAGCTGGCCTTCCTGAAGTCTCGTACCTTGAGCTTCAAACATAGCAGGTGGCAGAAGGCTTTAGGAGTGAAGACAGCAATAAAGCAGATGTGTGTTCCAGGGAATCGGTTTCTGCCCAAGCAGGGCTTGGCTGGGCAGTGTCTTTATTTAATGGACATAACCATGACTGTGGCAAAGAATTATTCTTCGCTTTAAAGAGTAAGGGTCTGCAGCACCTAGGACTACCCTGTGAAGGGGTGTCGAGACCAGTACCCAGGCAGGGAGAGATCATAACCAGCTGAAACCTGTGGCTGTGTTCAGTAGCTCTGCCGGGGAGGGATGCTGCCAAAGTGGCTGCTGGCTGCAGCCGGCTGCTCCCAGCCCAGGACGTGCCCGGTGAGGCAGCAGCGGGCAGTGCTGGGACAGCTGAGCCTTGCCACTGATGCCATAGGAGATGGAGACAATGTTACCAAACCATAAAGTAATGCTTCAGTAATTAGCATGTGCTGAGCCCTAGTGACTGGTTTACAGGACTAAGGTAACCTGGGCTGAGAGCATGGGTCTGTGCTGGGGGGCTCTGCACCGTGCCCAGACCCCGTCCTGTGCCTGCTCCTGCCCACCCAGGGCACCCACCAGCCCCCCAGCCACCTGCAGGGACACACGTATTTCTGTGTCTTCACTCCCAGCTGCATGCAAGAGTGTTTCTGGAACCCGACAGGATTCACTCTGGAACACATAATGCAGAATTATGAGAGTCGTTTGCCTGAGTATTATCTAATCATGGAGCTAAACTGAGCTGTGTGATGATACCGGTACCTTTTTCTACATGAGTAATCTGCAAAGAAGATGCTCTACATAAATGTCACCTGATTTTGTTCTGATTTAATCCCCTTTATTTATTGCACTGTTGTACCTGTTTATTATTTTCAATTTCTCTTGCTGACATTTTACCTCGCTGCACCTGCCACTTCTTATCCTGCATCAGGACCTCCAGGTGAGGACAACAAAGCACCTCCATGTCATTCTCTGCTTTGATATGAAAGTAAGAGAGGGTTTACAGAGAAAATAGATGCCAAAAAAACAGCACATGTGTTCTAAATGTAGTGCTACAGCTCTTAGCAGCGCTGGCAGCAAAGCGGTCTGGAGGCAGTGGCCATGCCCTGGCTCAGAGCCTCCAGTAGATGTAGAGGAGTTGGTGGTCAGGTCGGTGCGAGCCTGGGGTCTTCTCTCCCCCACCTGCTTGTGTAGGTGGCCTGGGGGCTGCGGGGCAGGTGAGCTGCTCCTCAGGCTGGGACGGTGCCTGCAGCATCCCTCGCACGTCGCTGGCTGGGGGGGAAGGCGAGCTGCTCCCCAGGTTGCGCATCTCTGGTCCAGCCCCAGTGTCACGGTGCAGTGAGGGGGCAAATTGCTTGGGTGGTGGGTGCGTGGCTTGCCAAGGCTGTCTGGGATGGGCCATCTGCTTGGACTCGATGCTCTTAAAGGTTTTTTCCAACCTGAACAATTCTATCGCTGCTCCTGAACCAGCCTGGAGCTCCTGCCTGGGAGATCGGGGCTGATCCTGCTGCAGCCACGGGGCCTGGCTGCCTCTTCACCCTGGGACGAGGACGTTCCCCAGGACTGCGGAGGCGGCTCCGCTCTGAGCAATGGTTGCTGTTGGCAATTTATCAGACATAATTATGCCAATTAGCCCACGCATGCAGGCCTGGCTCCAGGAAGGCTTTACGACCTGACAATGTATCTTTGCTGGGCAGAGAAGCCCAAACCTTTTCCTCAGTTTATTGCAAATTAATCAGCCTGGGCGATAAGTTTACAATTTAGCACACAGCTCGGTAGTTTGGTTATAAATGCTTCATTTTGTTGCTGTTTTAGTTGCCCTGCTTTGCAGGACTGATATCAATCCTCATTCAAATCAAAGTCCTTTTCACACATGCTTCAGTGAAGTGGAATTTTCTGCGGAATAAGGTGTTATTAACCTAGCTCCGCTCTTCCCAGCAAGGAACAAGCCCTGCCAGTGAAACCATTCCTCACCAATGAACCCTGCTTAAACAGCGATTAGCAGACCTTCTAGCAGCAAGAATAATGCAAAACCTGTGACCTTTCGAGCTTTTAGCTGCAGTGACTTTTAAGATGTAAGAGTATTTTCTGTTTCTCTTCCCAGAATTTCAGCAAACAGTGATTTTTATAGCACTTCTTGTCAGCACATCACTTTTCGACTTCCCCGTTTCTGTTTACTTCTCCTCTCTCTCTTGCTCAAAGCTATTCTGGGAGCAGGCTGGAGACCAATCCAACAGCCCAAATTCCCACCCCATGGAGCTGGTGCCAGGCATTCTCCCCTGCAGCCCCCATCACCATCCTGTTGGCTGCGGATCAGCCAGCGCCAGTGCCACGTCTTGGTATTTCAAAGGCAATAATATTTTTGCGTCAAACCTGAGTTTAAATGAGGACGGGGGAGGATGGACACTCAGCAGCCCAGAGACAATGTGTAATTTGGAGACTGTGGTGGTGGCTTGGCGGTGACAGGACCCGCCTGCAGACCAGCACCTCCGGACTTGTCGCCAGCCCTGGGAGAGACGCACTATCGCTTCCAGATGCGTGGAAGGGCAGGAGAAGCATAGATGGGCAGCGCCGCAGCGCTTGGTGTCTCCTGCCAGGTTTACCCCAAAATAGCAGGAGTCACTGGAGGTTTGAACCGACTGACATTTTGGGGGTTGATCTGCACAAGCAGCCTGCTGCGGCTCCGTAGCACCAGCTGAAAAATAGAAACATTAGTGCATCGAAAAACATTTGTAATTTAAAAATTGTTCCCATTTCAGAAAGTTAAAAAAGAAACAGCGTTTTTATTTTAAGATTTGTCAGGATTTTATTGATGATGGTTTCTCTCTCTTGCCACAGTCTAATTAAAATGAATAAATGCCTTTTTTATCCTACTCATAACTTCTGAGTTTATAGAATTTCCTGTAAACAGGACAATGTGATGGGAACCCTCCTTTTTCTCTCTCTAACCTTATTCATTGTGGTGTATTCTTTTGGTAATAAACAGAGGGGAAAACCGGGGAAGAGTAATAATCAAATTACAGATTAATTTTTTCCAAAAATCTAAAAGCAAAAGAAAACACTACTTTCTGTCAAAGCTCTCAGACTTTAATCCAAAGCAGTATTCTTTTTGTGTAGAAGAGGCTGCTTTCAGCCAGGTTTTCTCAGGGAAAAATGTTAATTAGCTCTCTGGTTTAACCACCAAGGAGGTGGGGAAGGAATCGTTCTGCATGGGTGACACTGTGGCTGGGGGAGCGCAGGAGCAGCAGATACTTCTCTGAGCTCTTCTGTGCAGCATCACCTCCACCTGGTCCTCTGCCCGCTCCTCCTCCAGCCGCCAGAGCTGGCTGCAGCAGCAACCCCCATCAGCCGTAGAACCTAATGCCATTGCCAATATGTGCAGGAATAACGCTTTGCAGGACTTATCGCAGAGGCAAACTCTGCTTTTGTTCGTGTGCGACCACTAAAGTGAAGGATGCAAAGCAGAACATGTGCTGCCTGCAGAGTCGGGCGCAGCATCTTTATCTGCTGGTGCATCCAAGAGCATCCTCCAGCGTTGTTCTGCCCCCTCGCTCCTGGCAGCGCAGCGCTGCCCTACGCGGTGCTGGGCACCCCAGCAGCCCTCAGGAGCCGGCAGGGATGCCCCAGGAGCTGCGGGATCCCGCTCCCCTGGGCCGAGCTGCTTTGTCTCCTTCATCTGCCAAAGGGAGGTGTTAATTACGGGCAGCATCGTGGTTTCTGCAGGGCATGGAGGTGTGGGGAGCGGGACAGGCAGGCAGATGTGCAGATGTGCAGATGTGCGACACCGAGCAGCACACAGAAGCCTTTTGGGGGCCGTTGAGTCTGTGATGGGAACAGCCAAACACATGTGTCTGTGCAGGCAGGTACTGGTACAGGCATATGGAAGAACACCCCCCAAAGCCCACCCGAGCCTCCCAGCACAGGCTGTTTCACAGGGTTTTGATAATTCTGAGCTGACCTGAGCTTGTGCTTTTCAGGTGGGTGAGTTACCAGCAGATCTGGCTGAGGAAAGCTATGTCAGCTCAGGTGTCTGAGCTGTTCTTGTGAAGAAGAGCTTACATCACAGCAAAGAACTAACAGCTGTAATTATTAGCTTTAAAAATTCTAAAACTTTGAAATGAAAAGCAAGTTTCAACATAAACCAGAAATCTGTGTTGTAGGTATTGACACAGTCCTCACCCTCATGCATTGTCATAAACAAGAACATGATAATTAGATATTTTTTAATGGACAAAATTATTTTATTTGCTTCCCTGCCAGTTTTCATGAGACCATCAGTCATCCCCTGTACAGACAAGAATTCTTATGTTCACTGACAGGATAAATTATACGGTTCTCATCCAGCAAATCAGCATTACTGTGCAACATTATCTCTCGCAAAGTGATGTCTGAGGAAATCATAAATTCTGTCCAGGTTTATTAGACCTGTCTTGTATTCAGATATTTATTTTATCCTAAGCTGAGGTGCATTTTTTCCCTAATTATTAATCATATTAATAAAGAAGGCGGGGGGGGGGGGGAATGTGTCTTTCTGTAAAACAAAACTGCTGCAGCGATGCTTGTTTGCTTGTGGATGTTTCATTAGAGGGTGCTGTGAAGTCTGACCGTGGCGATGCTGTGGCTATCAGTGCAGGGATACCAGGGGGACAGATAGAGTGTGAACGCTCATCACTGGAGATGATGAGGATGAGGTTGATGAGGAGCCGTTCTGCCTTGCTGAGCAGGGTTTGGGTGGAGAGGCGATGTGACCTCAGCTGGCGTGGGGGGCTGGCCGATGGCCACGGGCAGCATGGGGCAGGGGTTGTTACCCACCCTCCTCACCTGAGCAGGTGCTAAGCATCCTCAGCATTGCTGTGCCTTCGACGTGGCCTGGGAGCTTTTTGAGACCCTCTAGAATCAGAGCTTGCTGGTTTAGAATATCTCAATTATTAGATTGACTTATTAATTATTGGCTTCCATGTTTCCTTTGTGATCTCCTTGACAGGTCTCCAAAGATGAGCTTTGCAGGGGGGAAAGAGCGAAGTTTCTCCCCACCATCCCCTATGGGCCCTTTGTTATCAGGGTGAAAGCTGGTGAATCCTAGAGCTGATTATCTGAGCCCACCAAAATAACCGTACGTGTAACGGAGGCACGACGCTGCAGAGAGCTGTGAATGTCACTGCAAGCCAAGAGCCTGCTGTAAAGCGAAAGGCTTGAAAATGAGATTGAGCAGCAAAGTGGGAGCGACTTTGGCATTTAGCAGTGATGAGTCTCGTCACCAGCCCGGCCGTGCCGAGGCTGTGCTCTTCTGACTCCCCCATGGAGCCGGTTTAAAGCCAGGTGACAGAGGCAGAAGTCACCATCTCACCAGGCTGAGGGCTCCTGGCGAGGAAAACGCTGCTTGGGCTGAGCCCAGGGGCCGCGATGGCACCGAACGCAGCCATCACCTGGATGCACAGAAATACGGCTGCGTGGCGCGGGGAGGGATGCTGCCCGCAGCACCACTGGGCTGCTTCTCGTAACGGAGGAGCTGTTGCCTCCTATTAGACATCTGCTCCGACAAAAGGAACCCGCTTTGCCAGGTGCGAGATGGCACTCACGTAAAGTGGAAACCGCCGCTGAATTTATTGACTGACTGAGCAGCTGGGTGCATGGGGGTTTGCAGCATTTTTCACATAACTTGCATATAAGACGGTTCGTGTAATTCAACATCCTTTTATTCTCCCAGACTCATCAAAAGCTCTGAGAAATGAGACTGGATATGTGGGCTGGGGTGAGCGAGGCTGAATTATTGTTGAAGTTATTGATTGAAGAGTGGGAGAAATAGCATTAGAGCCTGGAGCTCCTTTTATTCTGTTAGAGAGAGGAAACAACATTTTCTTAAACTATGAGTCGATAAATAATTGTTTGTGACTTTTTTTTACCTTTTCTGGTGATGGTATTATGTAGCTCTGAGGCATGTTTGGAAGGAGTGCAGCTTCCTTGGCTTGTGGAGGGGTAAAAGCTTTCAGCTCATCAGCTTGGTTAATAAGAAAAGGAGGAGCCTGGACGCCTTTAAAGAAAAGAAAATCTTTTCAGTGGGACACAGAGGACAGAAGTGATGGGAGCCACTTGTCAAACAGGGACACAGGTTAGATCCCACAGCCAAGAGAGCTGCTAATCCTGGTGTGCTCAACCAGCGTCTGCCAGGGCTCCACCTCAGGGTGCGCTTGCTATCCTCAGAAATGCTGGAAGGGCTGCGGCACCCCCAGATGTCTGGCACCCAGGTACCGAGGGGCTCCAGCTCCCCGGGGTGACAGACCCCTCAGAAGGGGCAGCCTGCTGCCCAGAGGGCCAAGGCTTTGGCGTGTCCGTCCCCTCTGCTCTGGGATCCAGCTGCCCAGGGCTCCAGCAACCCTCTCCCAGTCCAGGCTTAAAAAAATATGTCCATCATGAAAAAATACAATTAATTCTAATTATACGGTGCTGTGATCTCTTCATAAGCTGGGAATGAAAAATAGTGTATTTCAAAGAAATGGCACAGGACTACAATATGTAAGGTGTAGTATATCGAGTAAATTAAAGATTTCCTCTACAGAGATTTCTATGAAGGAATGGATTATTTACTCCATTGTTCAGTTGTATTAAACTGATGAGTAAGTAGCAGGAACAGACTTCAGCTTTAGCGAATGCTCACAGATTCTCATTTTATTCGATGCTTACTGTTCTAGGCTTGGGTTCTGGCTCTGGCAGCCCAGGTACCATGAAGTTGTTTCTTTTCCATGGCTGGTCTCCTGACATTTTTAAAGAGGCCCTGCTTCTTCCAGTACCAGTGAGTTTAATTTTGTAATTAAATTAAAGTTTCACTTTGTGCCAAAAATCTTCTTTTCAAGAATGTAACTCAGAAAAGAACTGAATTTTCTTATTTCATCAACTCCCACAAAGCGAACAGTGGAACCATTTACTGTGATTAAATTAATCACCGAGCAGAAATTTGCGTGTAATAGTCTGCCACCAAAGCAGGCACTAATGATTTTAAGCATTTTACTCTAGGGGTCAGCAATTTCTCAACCCCTTTGGGCTGGAATGAAGGGGCTGTCGGGCTTCTTGTAGCAAAGTCTCTCTCATTAAATGAGAGAGGGGTATTTTAAGGATGCCAGGGTTAGAGCAGGTCAGAACATTTTAAGAGCAAAAAGCTGGGGGATGCTCAGGAGATCAATGACACTCCCAGCTTGGAGCGTGCCCTGCCTGGCACCGCAGCTTCGCTGGCTCCCCGCACCCCGGCGTGGACACAACGCACCGGCTGGGGCTGGACCGTGTTTGCTCTGTCTGTGCCGGCGCTGCAGCCCTGCCAGCTGCCCATTGCTGCTCTTTTTGTTCTGCTCTGGGTTAGGGATCAGGGGCACGGAGGTGTGTGGCCAGGTGTGATGGAGAGGGGATGGGGTGTTGTCCAGCTGTGCCGCAGGCAGCAGGCTGCTTCGCAGCTCCCTACCTGGGGACCGGGACAGATTCTCCCACGCAATTTATTACAACCTCATCTGTGGTTAGAGCAAGTGCTGTTAACATGAGCCACAGAAAGACCTGTCAACTCGTTTTCAAGGAATAACGTTCTTCTGCTTCTTCTAACTGGCATAGTTGGAGATAAAATTGTTTCTCAGAAACAAGCACAAGATCTGAACTGACATTCCCTGAGAAAATGAATTCTGCAGCTAATTTCCCAGTGTGCAGGTTGAGCTGAATAGTAAACGAATGGTACTAAGAGGAGCACCTGGGTTTTCATTAAGTTCCAGCTTCAGTTGCTTTATTCTTGTCGTGTGCCGACTGCAGAAAGCACCGGCCTCAGTGCCACAGCGCGGGGTGCCCGAGGGGCCGGAGCGGGTGTTCAGGAGCGCATCGGACTGCAGACTGGTTTGGGTTTGTCAGCACTTTGTATTGTCTGGTCATTTACCAGGGTAATGAACATTTTTAAAAGAAACTGCAAACGTGGCACATGGAGAAGAGGCAGCAGACCTGGGGCTCTGCTCTCGGCTCTCCTCGGAGATGCCCGGCTCTGGCGCCTCGGCACAGCTGCACAGCGCAGAGGTGTTGGAGAAACGATCGCTTCACACGCAGCCTTTTGAGGTGCAAAAATACTGTCATTGCGTCTCTCATTATCCACTTCATCAATCTCAAACTGTCGCCTAATGACACTCACCCACTCTTCCTCCTCCCTGGCAAAGTTAAATAACAAACAGCTGCTGTCACCCCGAGGGTACCAGTTCTGCTAAGCTGCGTACCTTGGGGAGGTGCACGTGAGCAGGAGCAGCCTCTGGAGCAGGCACGACGTCATTCCCAGTCCCACAGAAGGTCCTGGCTTGACTTCTGGGGGTTTGGGCACTTTGAGGTGGGGGGTTCTGCTCCCAGAGCTGGGGAGGGGACGAGGCTGTTGCGGGGTGTGGGCAGATGGGCTGTGTCAGTGGCAGTAGGGGAAGGTGTGGAGCTGGTGCAGCCCCAGGCGCTAAGGCAGAAAATCGCATCTTCTCATTCTCATGCAAGGCCAACCTGGGAGTCAGGGTTTGAAGGTCAAAGTAGTGCCTGGCCTGGATCTGAGCCACCAGCATGAGTTTTAGCAGCACAAAACCGATGTGCAGTAGGCTTTTAGGCTCAGGAAAGACTCAGAACCAGGCAGTGACCCAGACAGGAGGAGGGACAGGATTTATGCTCTGACAGCATCTTCTGTCTGCCCCAAAGGCTCTGTGTGCTGATGGACCTGCTCATCCGTCACAGGGAAAGCCACAGCAGCTTGCATCCATCTAGGCGACAGTTTTTCTTACTGGTACTTTGTCTGTCTTGTCTGTGGGGACCATGAGCTCTCCAGGGTGACAGTCCCTGGTGGGGGTTTATATAACACTTGGCATGAAGGGGTGTTGTCTCCATTGGTGTCTCCGAGTTGGAAAAGGTTTGCCCCACACCCTGGTGAATCATTCACAAACACGTGTACCCCAACTGTCGTTTGCACAGCTCAGTGTGGGATCAGGAACCGCTGGTGCTGGAAGAGACGGGCATTGCCCTGTAATTGCTGCTTTCCTGTGCAGTATCTGGTACCCACAAGAGATTGAACTCAATGGACTGGTGGTGTGGTACAGACCAGAGCATCACACGTGCTCCTCCTGACAGCAGTCCTGCCTGCGGCTCCAGGACAGGCAGAGCGATGCCAAGCGGAGGTGGTGCTTTTGTGAGAAGCAGCAGGAATCACCCTCATATTCCACTGGGAGGAATGTGTAGGCAGGTGGGACATGACCATCCGTACCAGGCCTTGCTAGTGACTGTCAATGGAAAGGATCATTCCACTTGTAGTAGCCAGCAGTCATAGTATAAGCGTCTCTGTGTCTCAGCTGCACGCTCAGGTGTACGAGAGCATCGTATCTCAATGGGAAGGGAAAGCGAGGGATTAAAAGAACAGAAACCATCCCACAATACAATGCATTTACTCAGTTGAAGGAAATAAGTCATTCTCTAACTCAGGAGAGAGTCATGAAGGTCATTGCATTAAGTATAGAAATAAATTCTCACATATTTTATTATTTCCCATACCTTGTTTATATTATTATTACCTGTGTGGTATGTTTTATTAGTACCAAGTGCCTAATCTCTTGATGCTTCATTATTTCGCTAGATTTACATGACTGACAATAAAAATAATTATTTTAAAGTAAGTAGCCAATCATTAAATCTCTGGATACTAATAATGAAGAATTAACGCAGCACTAAAGTGAATGCAATATGCCATTAGTGCGGGTAGAAGTACACCATAAGTCACTAAATAAAGAACAGGGGATCGGTGTAGAGGCTATACATAGAGGAAACAGCTGGAAAATGGAAATACTTCAGAAGCAACTGAGAGATGTTCAGCGCAAAGGATAGCAGGTGTTTCCCAGAGCCCCAAAAGCCAACGTTCTGTGATTTCCGACACGGTCCTGTGTAGGTCCTCTTTGTCCTGGCTGAACCCAGGACCTGGCATGAAAGGGAACTGTCTGGAGGAGAAATTGCTTCTGTGAATTACCTGGACCTGGGTATTTGCACCCTGGAAACTGCTTGTGGAGCGGGAGCAGCTCTCTGCCTGCTTTTTGCAGGCAAATAATCCTGTATTTTCATCATAATGAAATACTCACCTCTTGATTCTGTCCCTAATGTCATCCCCCATCATCACGTATTCATCATTGTACTGGAGCATAATCACAATTTCAAAGGGCTTGGATGAAGCTGATCGAAGATGGATGGGGAATGTTTTTCTCCCCTGACAATAGGCATTGTTAAGGCTTTTGTGTGCAGCTCCTCGGCTTCTGAGAAATGAGCATGTAATCTCCATCCTTACATGCAAAGGAAATAGAAAATCCATACAGGCCATTTTAAACCCTATAGATTTCAAAAGCTTTATTCCCCTAGGGGTGCTGAGTAAAATGCGAGTCTGCTATTGAAAGCCAGGCACGCTGCTCCCCCTGTATTTAGGGGCACGACGAGGGGTCCTGTGCAGTGCCCGCGGCGGGGGGGGAGGATGCTCACTGATGGGGCTGTTCAGTGCTTGCAAGGGCAGAAGCGAGTGGGGAAGTTGTTTAAAGGGTCTGCTCTTCCTCAGCAGCAACCGGGGACCCCAGAGCTGGTCTTGGAGAATCTAATGGGGTCTCCTGCCCTTAAGCATTTTTCAGGCTCCAGAGATATCAGGGAATAATCAAAAATCCTTTGAAATGGTCCTCTGATTTCAATGGCCTTTCTTGGGGCACAACATGAAGTCCTAAAGGGTGAATACTCTGAGCTGATAGCTGCTGCTGCTCGCAGGCTGTGGGTGGGATGGGAGCTTCTGTCCCAGAGTCTCCAACATGCATGTTCTTGGGAAGATTTAATTTTTAGAAGAAACTACTAAGTGGCATCATTTCACTGGCCCATTTAGGTAACGGGTAAATTTTTCTGGGCAAGATTAAAAGTCTCTACTTAAATAAAATACTTATAGTAAATTAATAACAACTGAGGAAGAGAAAGAAATTTTCTTCAACTTGGTTGTTAAGATAGAACTATCAAATAAAAATTAGAAAATGAAGTGCAAGGATCAATTCTTAAGACTTTCTCTAATGCTTTAGATAAGCAGCATAGAGTTTTCTTTCCTTTCTGTTTATATTTAGATCAGCCTCATGCAACAGAAGTAAAATTGTTTGGCTTAATTTTAGAAGCCCCTTAATTTCTTCATTACTTTACTAGCATTCCTCACCAGCTCCATGGCCTTCGAGCCCAAGACAGTTGACTAAAGACAAATTAGAGCCCATGCTTCCTTTGTCTGCTTTAATGAGTGGCTGCCATTACCCTTGAGATGCTTCCAGGACTGTGAGCTCTTAAATGCCTGTTTTCAATAAGGAAGATATAATTTTAGTTTTTAATGTTTAAAGATTAATTACATAGTAGCCCCTCTGCAGATCCTCAGCTTCCTTCCCCTTGTTTGCATTTTGATGCTTTAAATAGTTAAGACAGGGGGTGAGGCTGGCTCTTGTCCCCCACAAAACATCCCTGGGGTCCCTCCTTGCCGCCGCGGTCCAGCCTGTGTGACCCGTGAAAGGCATGGGAGAAGGTTTATGGCCAGGTTCATCTTTGTGCAGCGGGATCCCAGCCCGGCGGCTCTCAGGGCTGGATCTTGTGATCTCCAAATCGTGCGAATGTGCAAGATTTTCCCTCCCCACCTCTTCTCCGATCCCCGCTGCGTGACCAAACCCTGGCAGTTTGAGCTCCAGGCTCGTGCGGCTTTCACAAGGGAAATAAACCGTTAAAACATGTCAACGAGGACCGTGTTAATAGAAGCAATTTTAATGCTAAAGATGGTGCATTTTTTAAGAGTTATTTTAAAAATAATAATGCTTTGCATTTGGTAACCTTCAGATCACTCGTGGATACACACATTTGCCACTGGTTGATTGATTTCGGCAATTTCACTTATTATAGCAAACGCAGGATATTCACATCACATTCCTTGCATGTTTGTGGCATGAAAAAAGCAACTCCAATTTGAAAAATAATTTGAAGTGCTCCTTCACAACCAACCGGCTGCAAAGAAGTACTTTAAATCAAAATAATGAGGTTTCTACGAGTGGGTTCTCTTTCCTATGCCTTCAGTGAGAAACAAGGGAGACCTTTTGGCCAGCCGTGCCACTCTTCCCCGGCAGCACCCAGGGTCCCTCTCGCTGTATTTGCCACCAGACTTTTGGTTGAACATCATCCATGAAGCAAGTCACCGGCTGCTCCACCGTCAGTGGGGGCCCGGCTGGTGCAGGGAGGGGAGTGGGGTTTTCTGGAGCAAACCGAGGGTCCTCCCACCTATGGTAATGAGTTGTTAGAAGGAACAGATCCTGGAAACAGTGCTGTGACCTTCCTCCTCCAGCTGCCACAGCAATTAAATGTCTGTTAGAAGTAGCAGATCCTTCACAAGGACCATTTCGCTGGTCATAATAACAGTCATTGGGAAAGGAGAGAGAGAGAGAGAGAGGCACCACCGGGCGCCGGTGAGTCACACCAGATAATTGCTTTCAGTTCTGAACTAACTGAAGAGGACTCCGAATTTTCCACTGAGTTTCGAGAGATCAAACCCGTGAGCCCCAGGCTCAGGGAAGCTGTGGTTGCCACCACCCAAGGACCTCACTGACCTCCCTGTTGCACGTGGGTGACACGTTGTCACTGGGCCAAAGCCTGGAGGATCCCTGGTCCCTCAGCGCTGCCAGGCTGCAGAGGATGAGGAGGGTGGGCAGCCTGCTCTTCCCCGGGCTGCTGACGGGGTTTTGCACCTGCAGCGGGCTGAGCAGGCAGGCGGTGATGTAGCACGATGTGCTGATGGAAGCATCAGTGGGGCCGCAGCAGAGATGCTGTAGGATAGTGGTTGGATGCGGGCACAGTCCCGGTGAGCTCTCAGGGAGCTACAGCTCACGGCTGAGCTCGGACTTGATGAAAACAGCATTCGCTTAATTTTGTTTAGGGGAAACATGTTACTATTCCTTCTGGGGAAACACAGGCAACTGGAAGGAAGGATTGTGGGTTTCTGCAGAAAGACTAGTCAGTCTTCAGAGGTTTCACATGTTGCCTTCTGCCTTTTATTTCCCTACAGAAATAGCTCTTACCCAGCAAGTGGGAATGCCATCACAAAAAACAAGCTGTCTGCAACCGACATTAACTGGCCACTTTGCTGGCAGATTAATTTATTGTTGCAGTTGAAGCTCCCCGGCAGAGCTGTCCCAGTAAAGCTCTGCGTGCTGCTGGATGCCCCTGGTGTGACCACAGCCCTGGCTGCCCAGCCTGGCCCAGGGAGCAGTAGGTGTTGTGACAGCCTCATCCAAGGGAAAATACTACGTACGGTGTGAGAGGCTAAAAATAGGTAACATTTCTCCGTCTGTTCTGCTCGCGTTAAGAGCACAGAAAGCAAACGAGGCAGAAACCACTCTGGCTGTGGGCAACGGGGCAGGAGGGGGGAAGGGTAAGGGTCCGTGTCTCCTCCCAGGACGGCTGGGGCTGCTCCTCGTGCCCGGGCTGAGGTGCTCAGCAGGATGCGCCCACCAGCCCAAGCCAGCCCATCCAAACCATGTCAGGGGCATCATTTCAACACATTGGCCCTGCGGTCTCATAAATGAAAGGGGCCAGTGGCCGAGCCCCTGGGCCAGCTGCACTGACAGCCCCTGTGGTGGCTGTGCCCTCCGGGCTTTTAAAGTTGGCTGTGGAAGGGGTGGACAGGGTTAGACATACAAATGCCGGGAGCTGTGGGAGAGGCAGGGTAATAGATGTGATTATTTTTATGAATGATAGGCAGGAGCCTTGATTTCCATGGGTGAAACTATATAATATGCCAATTCCTCGCAAACTCACCAAATAAATCTACATTCTGTATACAACTTAATTTCAATTTCATAGCTCAAATGTATGTGTTTATTCCTAGGAGTAAGCACTATTTGTAGTTTCCAGTACAATGCAGCTCATAATTTTTTCACACCTCTCAGAGCAGGTGACAGCTTGCTTGCAAAGTCTAATTCATTCTCACCCTGCACACAAAGCTGTGTTTTTAATGCCTGCCCAAATAACACATCAAAATAAGACTACGGACAGAAGGATCTGTCCCCATCCCAAAAAACACCCTCTTCTGTGTCCAGGAATAAGAAAGGACGCGGTGCAGCAGCAAGCCCTTCAGCCAGCCTGACGCTCGCAGGCGACAATGCCAGAAGACCTCACTCTATAATTTCCTCTTGCACGGAGCTCCTTTTTACTTAATTGCAGGAAGCATTGTTATGCTAATTGCTATTTTGCACTGAGTTAATTCTGCAGTGTTGGACGTCTAAATTAAGCTCGCTGTGCTGAGGGGCCGCTGCCTGTGCTGGGCGGCACTGCCGGATGCAGTGGGATGGTTCTTTGGCTGGTAGCGGCCCTGTCCACCCCCCTGCCCCCCCCAGTGCTGCCACTGAGCATCACCGAGCATCTGCTCACTGGTCCCGCTGCCCCGGTTCGCCACGGTGACAAAGCCGGTCTCTCCCTCCATCCAGGTGCAAGGAGCTGAGGCCTGGGATTCAGGATCCTCACTGAGAAGTCTTTGAAACCCCTTAAGCTGTATAATATTCTTTGATGTGCTTTAATTGCATTTAGTCAAGTTTTAGGCGTATTTTAATGGTATTGATTGCTAATAACAAAGCTGTGGCTGCTTAATGCCGAATGATGATTCATTGTCAGTGGGAGCAGAAAGTCCGGGGGCAAAGTATTATTTTTGACATGCGGTAATTTCTTCTAGAGGGATTTTTTTTTTTCTTTTTTTTTTTTACCAGCTCCGTGTTTTGGAGGCCGATGAGCGGGCGGGTTCCTGGGAGCTCGGGCTACTTATGCCTGCAGCAGCAGGAGCAATGAGCCTGGACTCTGGGGCTGGAACAGGAAAACACAGAGCAAAACGTGGATGGACTGCCTTGGACCTGGGAGCCTGGGAGCCGTGGGATGGGGGGAAGGAGAGTGGGGCGCATTGCTCAGACCTGGGAAGAGCCTTTGCAATTGTAGTGGAAAACCTGCTGAAGTGGAGGGGGGGCAGCTGCAAAGGCAGGCTGTGACATCGGGCGCTGGGGAAACTGCTGGGCAGCTCTGGTGTGAGCGTGGGACCGCACTGGTACCATTGATGTACCTTTCCAGGGCTGCAGTGAGGTGCAATGAGTGAGGCTTCGTGGGGGCTCGTCACATAAATAATGGTGATGAAAAACTGGTAGTTGCCTCGTTCTGCATTTCCCTGTATATGTTCCCTCTATTGGTTAATCCTCACGGTTAACAAAATAGATGTTTCTGATCAGGTTTTAGCTTGCAGATTACTTATGTGCAATACAAAGTGTATTAAAACGTAGTATACTTTTTAAAATCAGATATATTTTTTTTGTGATAAACCATTCAGCTGTAAATGCATTTCAGTCACACTGGGAAGATGAAAGAGACTGAGCCACTGTATTACTTTAAGTAATCAGGCTGGAGGCTAAAGGTAGCTTTCCTTTTAGCTGACAAATAGAAGGAATAAATAACCTGGACGCTAAAAGTTGCATTAGGCAAATAAACATTTCCACAAGAATTATGTGTGACATTCAAGGCAAGGCAAATAAACCTTGACTTATGGAAAGCTATCAAACCTCTTGGAGAATTAAATAACGGAAAATCATTATGTAGCATTTGCAGCAGCTATTAAAGACTGTCCGTTCTTTTAGGCACTACTGTAAATAAGGTGTTTGTAAGCCAGCATATACCGTGTTCACCCGATATCTGGTTCTGAGCATCATGAGCAATTTGGTTCCATTCAAAATGCCTTTTAATTATGAGAAAGGCAGTTTCCCATCCCTTCACCTCCCCTGCTGATGCCTGTGCGCTGTGGGGGACCTGTCCCTGTGGGACTGTTCACCCAAGCCACCCTCCAGGCCAGGTGTTGGCTGGGTGCCCCCGTGCCGTGTTCCAGCATCTTTCAGCGCTGCCGTGGAGCATCGAGGCTCTACCTCGACAGCCCTGCCAGCATCCCCGCAGGGCTGCTCGCCCATGCGCCCCTGCCACCACCCATGCCCAGTCCCTGGGAGACCCTCAAAACTGGGGTGTCAGGGGTAAAACCGAGAAGCTCACGTCAGCTGTCAGAGGGGAGGAGGCGATGGTATTAAGCTCCATGTGACAGCAGCAGCCCCTCTGGCTTCAGTTGAACTCTTGAAGGACAAGGTGCAGCGCCAGCTCCATGCCATCGAGGTGGGGTCTGCGGCCACATGCTGGGGGTGCCGATACGCAGCTTTCACAGGAGAGGGGCTGGTATTTCATTTATAGCTCTGGGATACCTGGAGGTATTGGGTGCAATGGAGATTTCACTCCAGGACTTGGCATGCAGGCATGGCTGACGGTAATAATAACTGCCAATTGTGCAGCCCTGCTCTGGAGCAGAAATAACCACGCTCAGAGCCCGTCGCTCTCTGTGCGGCAGCAGATTGCACGGGCAAAGCGAGGTACATGGAGAAAATTATTTCAGCTTGAAACTAAACCACAGTTTCCAAGATCAGCACATGTAGCTCTGCAAAAAATGCAACAGTCAACATGGCATAAATAGCATCCAGCGCTGTAGTCAGGCAGCTACTGTGCGACTCTGAAGACTAAAACCCTCTTTTCAACTCTGCTCAAACTTTTCTGCAAGTGATTTATGTGCTGGAAGAGACTTGGCAAAGGCAGCAGCCGCAGCGGTAGGTTTGCCATGCTGCGGGCTCATGGGCGTTTGGGGAAGGCACCTGCCAGAATTGTTCATACCTGCCCCCAGAGCCCGGGCAGAGGGCCATCAGTGCTTGTAGCCAGTCCCTTTCGGTGCTGTTTTGCAATACCTGAGTCCTTCCTAAGCAGAAAATCCCCAGCTCTTTGTGATTTTAATGCACTTGCTTTATCCTATTAGAAGAGCAGAGAGGAAATGTGGTTGAGGTGGGGGTGGGGTGGTGTTACACACTGGCTTCTGTGCTCCTCCAGCCCTGGCTTCTGCCAGGGGATCTCCCCAGGATCCAGCTGGAACACCTTGCCAGGATCTCTCAAGCAGCAAAGACTTTTCTGGGGGTCAGGGTTTGTTGCTTTCGTCTTTCCTGTGGCTTCATTTTTTTAGTAAAATGACTCCTTTCTTTTTTATAATCTAATTCCAATTATAAGAAGTTAATCAAAAAACTTAAAAATGGTAGCAACATCCAGCTAAGTGGGCATCCCCAGGGGAGCAGCTGTGGCAGAATGCCACGTTAATGTTCGTTTTGAGCAGCAAACATTACGGTTTTCAATTTAGCAGATGATACTTGTGGTTAGTTATGTATCATATGTGCTATACCATGCTCTCTGGGTGGTTTCTCTCATCAGCAGCAATAGGACTTTGCCAGTTATAAAAAAAGCCATTTTTTCTCTGAAAGCACTTTCTATTTACTGATCCAGTGAAGCAGTGTTGGGATCAAGAACATGTTCTGAAAAGTAATTGATATAATCAGCTACACAGAGCTCTGTGTTCATGATAAAAGTTTTCACCAGCAAGCCTTGGGAGGCACAGCAAGGTGGCATTCAATTAACGGGAGTTTAGCCCTTTAGTAGAGGAGCATCGGGAGGAATTCCCTCTTTGCTGCCTTCTCCTGCCGGTGACGCTTCATCTGGCACCTCCAGGTAACATCAGTGCCCTCCTGCCTGTGCTCCTCCTGCTAGTCAGGGTGGTGAAAGACATCATCCTCTCCCACGAAGGAGACAGCCCTTTGGGTTTCTGACATCGTCCCGCAGAGCCTGGGCTCCAGCCCATGATGGAACCAGGGCAGCAGCCCAAGGTGTCCACACGCAGCCCCTTTCCCCACCTCCCTGACCCGGCAGTAGCCCCAGCCCCGCCGGTTTGGGCATGAAGCCCCCATGCCCCAGCGGGGCAGCAGCTCTTGTGTCAGCCCTGTGTGCACTGTGAATGCAGGGGAGCACTGGGAGCCACGGGTAGAGGCATCCTGCAGAGCAACCAGTGGTGCTGCCTCAGGGTCACTCATCCCTCTCTGCGGGTATCCCGCTGTGGTAGGGTACCCGGGAAAACCAGCTGCCTGATGGGCCTCGCTCATCACACCACTGGCAAATGCTCAGATCAAGGCAGCACTGAGTTCACTGATATGAAACCCAAGCAGAAAAATGAGAGCAACCGCTGGCCGCGTGGCAGAAATCCCTGCAGCATCCCTGCAGCGTGCAGCACCCCTGCGGTACCCAGGCCCCCAGGGAAATGGGTCTCCCAGGGAAGCTGCAGGCTGTCAAGTGTGCTAGCACCGGCTGTGACTTGGCAGTGGGGCAAGAACAAGGCACTCGGTGAAAATGTCACGAAGGGAGACACAAAGGAGCAAACGCCACAGGAAAGTGCTGCAGGGAGTCAAGACAGGCTAAAGCTGTCACCTTCTCCTTCTCTTTGTGACAGCCCGGGCTCAGCATCTGGCTTCGACACATCTGCAAGCACAGAGCCATTACTCTCCAAAACATGCTTGAGGAAGTGCAAGGGTCAGCAGCGAGGGCATTTCAAATGTGCTTTCTGCTTTGAAACGCTGCAGGAGAACGCCAGGGGATGGAGCAGAGCGGCAGAATGAAAGGAGGTGGGTGCTGCTCTAAACTGTCCCTGTGCGCCACCGGCTCAGGGCTCCTGAAAGCCTTTTCTTGGCTCGTGTTGAGCACCCTGGGCTCGTGCTCTGCTTTGCCAGACTCGAGGAATGTGGTGGAGTTGCTGGCTGATAGCTTCTATTTTTTTTCCCTGTGTGTGGGGTGAAAAGATTCTGTGCCGCAAAACTCAGCTCTAGAGGTTGCTTTAAGTTAATCAATTAGGAAAAATGAGCTGTGTGATGTAAAATGTCCTTGTGCCGTACAAGTCTTTTGAACTATTAGTTCTCTTGAGGAGATTAATTATGAGCGTACAGAGCTAATGCCCTTTTAATGGAATCAGTTATTCAGTTTTAAGGAGTCCTGGGTACTGAGCATGCTGGCATTAGATATTCATCGTGGAAGTTGCAGATCAAACAAGAGGGGATAAAGCTGATCAGGGAAGGGCCCTGTATTCTCGGAGAGCTGCGCTACACGTGCTGATCTGGTGCGAGTCACAGGCTGGGAGCTGCTTTAATTGTCTCCTCTGTATGTGATTCCAGAAACTGACTTTTAACCTGCAGTAAAAAGGGTTGTTTACAAATTGCATACATTTGCATCTCAACTAACTCTCCTTGGCTTAATGAAACTTGGAGATGAGCACTTGGCTTCTCCTGGCTGCTGGGTTGCAGACAAATTCCTTCCCGGATCCTGCGCAGCTTTCTCTTTCCCTGCCTTCTTATTCTGACTCGGAGTCATCCATTTTTAGCGTTCCCATTTTTAGGTGCCCATTTTAAGGTAGCAAAGGTTTGAAATCACGCAGGTCCCACCAGCCTCATTAGCAATTGGGACAATTAAGGATGTGATGTGCAGATGTTCCAAAATTGAAGCACCAAAAGCAAATCCACTTATTCAGGCAGCAAATTGCAAATGGCAAGTTGAAGGAAACAGTCTCTGCAATAATTCTGACAGGGAAGAAGAGGATCTTTCCAGAATATCTGAAGTCCCTCTAGGATGCTTTTGGAAAGGCATCCTTTGGGCAAAAAGACTTTATTAGCTGGGATGGTGATGTGAGAGGGGAAGAAGGGCCATTAGCTCAGGAATCTGATTAAAGTACCACCTTTCTTGAATGAGTTTGACCCAGAAAGCTAGTTTGCAGTCTGGCCCAAAACACAGGCTTCCTCGCGAGTCAGTATTTTTTTGCAGGCCAGTCTACTCAGTTATCAATTACAGATCTAACTGGTAGCACAGCTTTCTCTATATGGCAGCCAGATCTATCTCCAATGTTATTCTTTTTCCATGGGAGAAACAAAACATTTGCTAAACTGAAGAACATTCATTAGCACACGATGGAAATGACCCAGTATTTTGGTTTCCCACTTGCCTAATTAGTTTTTGCAGATTAGCAAGTAGAACAGCTGAACAATCAATTGGACATATTAATCAGGCCTATTTTGGAAGCTTTAAATAGAGAATATGTTTCGTCTCTTCTTTCATTTAGGATATAATGGCTCATAAATGGACACACACAACATAAATTACATCCTTTAACAAGATGAGAGGAGAAAATGGTGAAGCCTATATAAGGAAAGCTGGAGCGTTTATTGGCAATCACTGGGCTCCAGCCTCCCAGGCTCATGAGCGAGGGATGCGGAGCCCCAGCCCCACTGCATGACTGGGCATGAGCATCACCCTGACTCCATCCTCTCTCTTTCCCCCTTGGACCCACCAGCGAGGGTTGTACAGACGGAGCCACCAGTGAGGGGCTGCACAGGCAGACTCACTAGTGAGGGATGTACTGGTGAACCCACCGGTAAGGGGCTACACAGATGGACCCACCAGTGAGGGGCTGCACAGACAGACCCACTGGCGAGGGGCTGCACAAACGGACCCACCAGTGAGGGGCTGTACAGGCAGACTCACCAGTGAGGGGCTACACAGACGGGCCACCCAAGAGCTTCATCTCTTGATAGGAAAAAGACCTAGCAGGGAACAAGTGACACCCGGAGGGATGGGAGGGGAGGGGGTGGGAGGTTTGGATAACCATTCCGTGAACAGTTCCTGGCAGAAACATCCAGGTCTGTGCCTCTAGCATGAAATACCTCAAGCTCTGTACAGGAATAAATTTCCGTGGAGGGATCCCAGCTATATCTGCTCCCACCTCCTTTCAGGGAAGCTGGGGAATAGGCAGGCATGGCTTATATTTCTCTGACGCATTTCTTAGGAAAACCAATAGTATCCTGTCCAGGTCTGTTGACAGCTGCAAGCAGGGAGAAGGTTTGGGATGCTTGGTTCTGCATGTGAACATGATAGCAGAGGAGTCATCTTTAAATGACAGAATGGATGGGCAGGGTGGCCTGATGTGCAACTCAAAGCTAAACTTAAGAGTGAGGGCCATGACTTAGGCAGGAGGGAGGAGAAGCAAACCGTGACTGTGTCCGCAGCCACCGGGAGAGCTCTGGCAATCAAAGCGGCAAGGTCGGATGAGAGAGAGAGATCCTTTGTAGCTGAAAACCCCTTATATCTGATCCTGAATGCTGCAGCTTACTAATATCTGAGCAGTGATGTAGTATGTAGGTGTGCGGCAGACGTATAGGTACATTTGATACATTATTCCTATTTGCAAAGGTTCAATAAAAAATGTGTGGGTTGTTGCAAATTATTTCTACCATCCTTCTTGCAATGAAGTTAACAGCTGACTGCGTTCAAATGCATCAGTTGTATAAATTCATAGGGCATTTTCATGTTTCAATCTAGTTATGTATTTCTAGTTGACCAAACATGTTCAAATTACCATTAACTGCAATTCTATCACTTGGTTCACTGAGCAGAAAGGCAATATCTGCGTTTTAACCATTGCAGAACCGAAGCTGGAGGCAGAGGGAGAGGCAGCGCAGGGGAGGTGGCGGGAGGGGGAGCAGGGAGGGGGAGCGCAGGTCTGAGCTCTCTCCCTGCACAGGGAACGTGCCGTCGTATGTTGAGACCCGGGCTCACCAGGGCCACAGCGCCTTGTCTTGTGCCAGTGGTGACCTGCATCCCTGCGACACGGCCCGCGGCTCGTCTCCTCTCCTGGCTCCACAAGGACTTTGCTCCCACCCCATCCAGCTTGCAGCAGGTTTTATCCCTCTGTCCCTGGTCAGGCAGGGGAGATGGTGGGCACCCAGTACCGCACGGGCTGCACCCCTGCCCCATCACCTGCCCATCCCAGTCCCGGCCATCCCACCCCTCTGCACCCACGGGTGCTGCTGCACCGAGCAGGGTGGCAGCAGCCTCTCGGATCCACCTGCTTTGTTGCAAAGACTGAGACTGCTCAGGTACCTTCTAGCCTTCCATGCTGGAAACAGCCACCTCCTTCCAGGAGCTGAAGCCCCAGGCTCTCGGGCCGCGCAGCAGCACCCAGCCCTGCCGCTCTCCCTCTCCCCTTGCTCAGCCAGAAATCTCCACTGGAGCCATCTGCAAGGACACACCACGTTCTCCCCTGGCCACTGTGATGCTCTTAGCAGATCTTGCTCTGCCAAGTGCTGCTTGGGTGTAAATGTACAAATGGGCTAGAAAACAACTTTTTCTGAAGAGATTAACATAATCAGGAATAAGCCTCAAAATCCAATTAAAAAGAGACCGAGGGCCTGTAAACCAAGACCTATTAGATGGGAGGCAGCACAAAAGCTGTCCAAGGCAGCCACCCCATGACGTGGTTCCAGCGGTGGCAGGGGAGGTCCCAGGCAGGGCAGACCTCCAGCAGGTCCTGTGCCATGTCCAGCCCCAAGCGATGCGAGGACATGTCTCCCTGTATCCCATTCCTGGCTGTAGCTGCTGTGTTGATCCCTGCCTGGCTGGTGAAGGGCTGTAAATGCTTTTATGAACTGCCGCTTTTCCCAGTGTCCTTCCAAGGGGTCCCACCATGCTGCCAGGTGCTTGGTGAATTATTTAATGTGCCACTTAGGTTTTTAAAGCTGCTGCATCTAGCACCAGCAGAGCTTAAACGAGCCTCTCCTGTGGATAAATGCTTCTGCAAAGCCAGGTTTGATGGTCAGATCTGCCTGTGCTGCCCAGAAAGTTGTTCCTTTTCTTTACACTCGCTGGAGCTCGTTCAGCCCTCACCCTCTGCCATCCTGCCAGCCCCACGCTCCTCCTCAGGCCATTCTGATTCTGAGATTCTGATGAATTTCAGACTGACACAAATGCTTCATCTACTTGTACATACGTACCCTCACGTCAGTAGTGCAAGTCAGGCTCCTCGCCTGGAATATCCTTCGCTGGGGTGACCCAGGAGCAACGCCACACACGCAGGGCCAACAACTGGGGGCAGATTGTGGTGGGACAGCAGCAGCACTAGCCCTGACCCACGTGCACAAGTCACAGGTTTGCTGCTGCTCTTGTGCAGAGGTGGAAATCAAGGTGTTTACGCAGGGGGAGCAGCCCTGGCGAAGTGCAGCCCTTGCTGCAGCAAGCCCAGCCTGTAACATAGAAGAGACGTTCCTGGTTCTTTCTAAACCCCACAAGGCAAAAGGAAGGAGAAATAGATGGAAATGAACGTTAAAAACCTCAGCGTGTGGCACATATGAGATATATCTGAATACTGTTTCAAGGAAAATAAGACGTGGTCTGAAGTCAATAAAAATAACATAGAAATTACCTGTAAAATTCACCTTATCTTAATGAACGTGCTGCGGGAGACGCTTTTTTTGCCTGCGGTTTTGCATTTTTACTAGCTCTGCAGGAGCAGCTCACCTCTGCTGCTGGTAGTCCCTAGGGCATTCTTCATTCCAGAGAGCAATTTTTCGCCAAATTATTGTTCACAATTCTCTTTTTATTGATAACGCAACTTGATGCTAACCAGAAGTGTTCCGCTCCAGCTCAGCTGAGACTCCCGCGGTGTAAAATAAAACCCCATTCCTGCAGCATGAGCATGTAGGAGGTGTTTCCAACCGCTGGCAGTGTCTCGGGGCAGAGGAAGGCAGAGGCAGAGAAGCGCATCCCCGGATGCGGGTCTGGCACCTGCAGAAGAGGCAGGAAGGAGATGGCCAGGTTGCGGGGGGGCTGCAGGGAGGCGTGTGGATGTGGATGTTGATGACAGTGAAGACAATAGCGGAGGTGAGCCAAGGTGGATCAGGCTGACTTGTGTGTTTCTGATTCCCACATAAAAGCTTGTGGTGTAGAAAACATAAGCAGCCGGGAAACAGGCAGCAGTTACCAGCCCTGGTAACAGCCCTGGCTATCGTGCATGTCAGCTAGGACTTTCGAAGAGCTGGAGTAATAAAAAATAAATAAAGACAACATTCCAGACTGCTGCAAACTCCCCAAATTGCACTTCTGACTTTTAACACCCCATCTGCCAGCTGGTGCTAAAAAATCAATTTAGTGCAGCTGATGACAAAACATGTATCTGGAGCGCAGCGTCAGCTGGATGCGCCCAGAAGCCCAGGGCTCAGCCCCGTCTGCAACCCGACCCCAGCGCAGCGGCGGTGTGGGGCAGGCAGGGCACTGCCAGCACCAGGAGGGCACGGCAGGGCTGTTCAGCCTTCGGAGCCAAGCCAGCCCCACGGCTTCTTCCACCTCATTTGGAAGAGCGGGAGCAAGCTAATGAGCTCTGCGAGAAAAGCCCGCTGTTTGCTGCAAGATTTAACTTCAGGTCAGCTGGAAGGCTTTCGAGCACCTGGCTGAGGCTTCGCAGCATAAAAGATGTTCATCCAAAAAGTACTTCACCTTGATTCTATTCTCTTGTATCTTTTCTGACAACTGGCTAAGACGCACCATTATAGTTAATTCGGAAAGTTAGTTTAATACAGGCTTTTCTCTCATTTGGTATATTCCCCTCAAGAGACTGCTGCCTCTCATTGCAGGCACCATAATCAGTTTCTTTATGTATTAGTAATTACCTAGGAAGAAGCTATAAATATAACGAACACGTCAATGCATCCTAAAGGTACGAGTAGTAGTTACTTTCTGAGAAATTAATTATCTGTGAAAATTGGATCAAATAAATAATGTTCTCTTGGAATATCTGATACCATTCATAATTTCAGAGAGTTTAAGACTAAGGAGGACCACTAGATCATCTACTCCCACTTCATTTATAACGTGGGCCATCAAACTTCACCCAGCTGCATGTCCGCGGAACTGCGTCTCTTGACTAAAGTCGAACTGGTGTTTGGGCTGGGCTCTTCCAGCCATGGAGAGCGCTCCCCTTCCCTGGGCAGAACATTCATTTGGCGTAAGGACATCCATCCACCTCTTTTCTGCCTTACGAACATTTCCTCTAATCCTCCTTCCATCCGTCACCTGGTTTTTCAGACGCTTCCCAGGAGCGGAGCAGAGCCGCCGGCTGCATCTGCAGGTGAGCCCAGAGAACCAACGGGAAAAGCCGCTCGGCGGTCAGTGTTCGCTGGGGTTCTT
The DNA here is from genome assembly GCF_015220075.1 of Falco rusticolus. Taxonomy (NCBI): domain Eukaryota; kingdom Metazoa; phylum Chordata; class Aves; order Falconiformes; family Falconidae; genus Falco; species Falco rusticolus. The sequence goes on from NC_051189.1 coordinate 118,320,420, forward strand.
GCTCCTCAGTCTCCCCTTTCAAGAAAGGGGGAAAAGGACCTAGCTGCTTTCATTTTAATTAGTGTCTAGTCTCTGTTGCAACTTGACATCTTCATTTAATTTTGTTTGCAATATACACGTAGAGGAGAATGATAATGTAATATAGTAATGATCATTCCTGAGACAGTCACTTATTCAAAATATTACTCCTGTTTAATCAGAGCAGTTCAGTGATTTATTGACTTGCATAACCAATCTTGCCTGGCGTTTCACTGTAATTAAAACAACTACATTCCCAGAGTCCATCTGCATATAATAAAATGTAAAAAAAAATGTCAAGGCAACATTAATGCTGATGATTTGCATGCGTGACAGCCAAGTTCCTCCGAGCTGGGGCTCATCCTCTTCCCGCTGGTGAGGATGAACGGTCAGGTGGGAGCTGGAGCTTGGGGACCGGGGAGTCCCAGGAAGCTGCAGGAACAAACCTGGACACTTCAGTCACGTGCAGCTGAACCAGAGAAGCTGCATTTAGGGCTTTTTCTGCGAGTGTGCTGGAGGATAAGGCTACATTTTTATCAAATGGGGCTGACTGATGCCTTCTCGGTCTATGGAGGGAGGCCAGTGCAAGGAGGAACTCTGCGATGCTCAGTCTGGGCCAGAGGAGACCTCAAAACCAGGGCAGCAGCTGGGAAACCCGCGTCAGCCGCTTGCTTCGATCCAGGCCTTGGCAGGAGTCAGTGAATTCTCAGCCTCGCAGGCAGAAGGTGACAGTGACAGAAGTGTTTGAAATCTGATGAGTAAATCTGATTCTCCTGGCTGAGCTGTAAGGAACGCGAAGGCGAAGATCACGCTCTGTCCACCACTCCCCTTCCCCACTGGCGCCTGCCCAAGCTCTCCTGATGGCTCCCCGTGACCCATAGTGTGGGATCATCCTGGAGCCACTGATCATTTCACTTTTATTATCGGAGGGCTGGTGAAAATCAGTTTCTTTTTCTTGAGTCAAATTCCAACAACCAAACCTCAGAAGTATTCTAAAAAAAAATGTAGTAGAAGATGTCAGCTTGTCGTTGAGAAAAGAACAACTGTCAAAACCCAAAGATTTTCTGCCAAAACCCACTGAAAAATGTTGGCTGAAAACTGCAGAGAGAGAGAAGCCGGTCCAAAAGAGTCAGTTTGGGTGTTGTCAGCCTTTTTTTTTGTCAAAAATTCTAAATATTTTGAAGAAAGAGGACAGCTTCCAGGAATTTCTGTTTTCAGCAGCTCCGTTTTCTGTGAGTTCTGACCCAGAACTCCTCTCAGGGAGCTGTGCTGGTGCCCCCAACCTGCTGCAGCACCAGTGCCTGGACCCATGACAGCCATGAAGAAGTTCCTTCATGGTTTCAGTGAAGCTCGGCTGCTCACCATTGCTGGGGTGCTGCCCTAGGGCACTCCCCCAGGAAAGGGCAGGTTAGCTGCGTGATTAGAGAGGAGGATCTTCAGTTCTGCTTCTACTTCTGGGTTTTTTATTGGTATGACATTTTTTCTTCTAATTTACCCAGTGCTGATTTTCAAGCGTTGTGGATAAATGAAGACTTCAGTCTGGTTTTGGCCTGAGTCACTCTCAGCTTAGCACTGTCAGTGCCAAGCACTGTACAAAGCCCGCGTGCATTGATTAGCATAAAATTAAACAGACGACCATGGCACGGTGTCAGCGCAAAGGCAGCAATCCGGGCAGCTCACGGCTTGGGCTCAGCCCGCGGGTCGGCACTGCCACCTCCAGCTGCTGAGCCCTGCCAGGTGCTGCGGCTGCCCCAGAAGGATGCTCGGAGCTGCTACCCAGCCACGGCCACAGCCGGCACCTTGGTCCCGGCCAGGGGAGAGGGGTGCAGGGGAAGTAAATGGTTCCTGCTGTGGAAATGGAAAGCAAAAAGCAGCTGCCTGCAGTGAAACCAGTAGCCTGAGGCAGTCAGCTTGGAGAAGTCTGAGAGCAAGGCATGGCAAGGGCAAGAGGGGCTGCAGGGCAGAGAAAATCAGCTGGATAACACTCGGCTCTCACACGAGGCTCTTATCCATGTATGCAAGTGTTGTGATGCTATTAAAATACTAGGTAAGGACTTAACTCTCCCCTGCCTTTGCTGCTTCATGCTGAGCTTGTTGAGCTGTAGTGGTGTGAGACCAGCATGTTGCATGGTAAGATCTTCACATCCAGCATAAACCAACGCCATGCGATTGCACAGCCCTGATGGTGGGGTGTCCCATGGCCTGAACAGCGATGCTGCCCTTGGGGAGGCAACTCACTGACTAGCAGGTATCCCTGCAGCCTGCTTCCAGCTCTTTGCTCTTCACCAGTAAATGAAAAAGCTGCCCCAGAACACATATTTTTAGTGTCCAAGCACTTTGGCAATTTCAGGCTGCTCCAGCTGAGATGCTCCTGGGGCTGCTGTCAGCCCTGTGCTCTGCTCTGCTGACAGCATTTGTCTCTCTTGCACGTGAGCACTGTGCTGCTGTTGCTCGTGAAGATTTTCCCTCGGCACTTTTTCAAGCCAGTGTTTTCCTTAGCAGCTTCCTCCAGCTCAGAGATAGAGGGGTTTAGGTGCTTGCTTTTCCCTTCAAGATTCAGCGTCAGTCGTTCTTCATGATAAGGGAAGGGGAATGAAGAAAGCAGGGGGGTTTGCCCACCCCCTCCAAATAATTTCTGAGGAAATTGTTTTATTTCTCACCATAGACATGGGAACCAGATCAGAACCAAATATTTGGCTGCTCACCCACAGGCTAACTCGACGGAGCTGATGGCAGAGCTGCCATCCCCGTGGGAAGGGGTGGCCCCGGCACGGCGGTGGGTATCCTGGCCAGGTGATCCGTAGCAGAGCCAGGTCTGGCTGGAGGTCAGCTGCCCACGCAGGCAGAGCTGCGTCCCGCTGCGGGGGGTCTGGCAGCCCTGGAAGCCACTGCGAGGCTATTTCATGCTTGGGGAGCTTGGCAAACAGGACTGCTCTGTAGCTCCTGGGTCTGACTTTCATCTCTGCTGAGGGCTGTGCATACCACTCCAGCGGTGGGATAACCCAGTGTTAGCCACACTCAGAAACAACTGGGGTTTCCGCTTTTAAATTGAAGCCTTAGCTGACAAACTGTGCTGTGAGGAGCTTGAAGGGGATTAAATGTGGCCAAGCCCCCCGGCTGCCCTGCAGTGTCTGTCTGTGACAGTAGCAGCACACGTCTGGCTGTGCCAGAGTGGAGAAGCAGCACAAATGCCACATGTGCATGTGAGAGAAAGCACAAAGGTGTGAGAGCAGGAAGAAATCATAACCAGTTGTTTGCTGTAATTGCCTTGCTGTACCCCCGTGAGCCAGCCAAGCGTGCCACTGCCGGGCTGCTGGTAGGTGGGATCCATCCCGCGAAGGAGGTGTTGGGGGCACACGGAGCCGTCACAGCCCCCCGGGCATGTGGGGCCAGAGGAGAGTGTCACTAAAAGCCTGTCACCAGCCTGCCTGCTCTTACGGTTGCTGTCATCGCTCCCGAAGCTGTCACACCAAGGGCACTGTGTTGAGACTGCATGTCACATTGCAGCTGCAGGTCACGGCCGCAGGAGCACTTGCATGGGGAGCTGGCATGGGGTGGGCCCGGGCACATACCCCCGGGCTGGGGGGCAGAGCCGGTGCCGCTGCAGCTGTGCTGAACCCTGTGCCACACACTGCTCCTGCTCAGGCACTGCCCCACATGTCGTGCAGAGGCATCCTGGCCCTCCCAGCCCCTCTCCAGGCAGGGCACTGAGGTGTCAGCTGCTGGAAGGTGGCAGCAAGAGGTGGCTTCCAGCAGCACTCGGTAACATAACTGCTAAACAACCGGTCATGTCTTTTATTTTCTACCCCTTCCTCCCCAGCTTTCATGTTTTATGTGTGTTGAACATGCATGACCGCCTCAGCAGACCCCATCCAAGTGCCTCCAGCAGAGATGCCGTGGTCCAGCTGCAGGCTGCTCCAGGACAGTGACATCCCTGCTGGGGGCTGCTGGCCAGCTCCAGTGCCAGCTCCAGCCCCACACCTGGGAATGCCCCAGCTCTCGGCAGTTTTGTGTGCCTGGTGATCAGCTGCAGAGCAGGAGTCGACAGGCAAAGTTCAGCTCCTTCCAAGCGTGTGCCTGCCTTGCACACATGGCTTCGGCGCGCCGCCTGTGCGCAAGGGTGGAGCAGGAGATACTCCAAGCCAGCTGCTCTGTGGCTAAAGCACCTCTTGCTTTTTGGAAGCACTGAATAAGGTTGTATGATTTAGCACTCAAGTGGGTGAATAATATTTATTTCTCTGCCATGCAGCACTGACTGCATTGGTGCTGTGAACATCAGCACAGGCTGCTGCGAGCGCAGATGCACAGTGGTGCAGCACCTCAGCCTGCGCAAGTGCACTGACCCGGTTTGGACAGCAGTGCCTGAGCTGGGCAGGGGGCTCTTGCTCAGGACCTGGCCTGCAGCTGGAAAAGGGTTTGCAAGGGCTCAGCATCAGGAGGGGAAGTTATTCCTGTCTAGAAAGTATTCCCTGCTGAGGAAATGGCATTGGCCCTTCGTTAGAGCGCAGCACGCATGTAACAGCCGGCCTGAGGAGAGCTGCTCTGCCAGCAAGTGGGTGGGCTCAGGGGGGTCCCCAGCGTGGAGCCCTTTCCCCAGCTCGCTCCCTCGGGCAGAGCCGGCAGCTGGAGCACCGGGCTCCCTCCGGCTCGCAAGATGTGATTGCCACCTACAGTCCCCGCTCCCGCATTTCTGCTGGGCAGCGGAGGCTCCCGCACCTGGCCACGGGCACGGCCACCGGCATGGCCACCGGCATGGCCACCGGCATGGCCACCGGCATGGCTCGCTCGCAGCCACACCTGGGCTGGGCTGGGGTGAAGCCGCAGCATTGCAGCAATTCTGGCAGTACTGCGTGTCCCCTTGGAGGAACGCTCTGCTGCTGCCCGGGGATGGGGTGAGCTGGTAAATCCAGCAAGAGCAAGCAAAGCCTGGTGAGTTTGTTCAGCCCAGCCTGGGGAGAGAGCCAGGGCCGGTGGGAGAGAGGAGCCAGGGGCACATGTCCCCACGCTGCGTCCCCATCTGCCTGCGGGACCCTGGGATCCCTCAGCATCCCACCCCTGCCCCTGCCCCTGCCCGGGGTGCGAGCCTCATCCAGCAGCCACAGACCTGCTGGGACCAGGGGGTGCCTCTGCTTCGTTATTAGTTATTATTTGCATTGACTTTGATTGCAACGTATCACTTCTCTGATGCTCGTGATTAAAGTGGGACTCATCTGACACGTCAGCTTGAGCACATTTTCTCTGGGTGCTGCAGATACAGACACTGAGGCCCTCAGCATCTGATGTAGCCGAGCGGCCGCTCTGCTCTCGCCACAGTGGTCCCAGTGGGCCACAAACCCCCGGCTGGGACCCTGCACCGGACCCCATAGCTGCGGTGAGATAAACCAGCCACCAGCCTGGGACTGCTGGTGCCTGGAAAGGCATAAACCGGGAGAGTTCAAGACCATTTGCTTAATCGGTCCTGACCCTGACCAATTCAAAAATATTCCAGAGTATTTGAGGCACAAATCAGCAGAAAAAATTCTGATTCAGGTCATAAAAAAAAACAAATTAAGACTGTGCTGAAGTGGAAATTACCTTCACATAGGGGAAGAGAAGTTACATGGATCTCTGCTGCTCCCACGTCTTTACATTGCCCCAGCCCCGCAGCCAGGCCCTCAGCACACTGTAGTTTGGCTTAATTAGTAGTTAATCTTTTATTCTAGGTTGTAAAAGAAGCTAAGATTCACGTGCTGGTTTTATTGTTGTAGCAACTCTCTGCTGTGGTGTGAGGGGGTAATTTGCTCCATCCCAGTATGTGTGTGGTGGGGGGACTGCTCAGGTCCCCGGGCAGCTCTGAGCCCTGGGGTGACCCCGGCCCCTTGCACAGTCTCTGTGGACATGGGTATTTTCCTTCTGGCACATTCCCCCACTCCTGCCTCCTGCCTGCAACGTCTGCAGTGCCTGGTGCTCCTCCTACAGCCTATTTACACTGCCTAGACAACACAGCTCCATCCCCATCTGTGATTACAAATTAGCAGCCTAATCCTAAGGATCTTTTTTGCCTGAAGATGCTTGTCTAAATCAGATTTTTAATCTGTCTTTACCAGCTGCTCCTGCTGCTGCCCCTTGCAATTTACTTTGCATGTGACTTACAATTGAGTAAAAAAATATATCTGTCTAATTTTCTCCAGTGTCAAATATCCTTTTAGCTGGAGGTGGTGTTTTATGTGTTCTACAATATGAGGGGAGCTCTGCCAGCATAGCGTTCTCTTTTCCTGGGATTTATTGACTACAGTGAGGTCCTGCTCTAATCTTCTCTCACACCCTGTTTCTTTCCCTAAGAACCACTAAGCTCCTTGAGTCCCCTGTATCATCTCCGTTACGGGCAGAGCTCTTCACCAGCTTATACTCTGTTCAATCCTATTGAAGTACAGGGCAGTGCTGTGCAACTGAATCAGCACAGATTTTTTGCCTTGAATAGCCCGTTTTATGCATGCTCTGGGGAAGAAAACCAGCCTCACTAAAGACTAAAATCCTTCTAAAAGGAATTTTAAGTATTTCAGATAAATCTTACTAATGGTAAATCTAGCTATTCACTCCCAGCTCTTCGTACACAGGATTTGACACTTTATTATGTTAATGCCAGCGTTCAGTGGATGCTGTTCACCATCCCATTTGGCCTTTCCATTTCCCTGTCGTCTGCCACGAGCAAGCCCCAGACCCTGAGCCCCCAGCCCCATCTGTGGTCCTGCCCATGGCCAGAGGCTCACCCTTATATCAGGGAGGGGCGGCTGGGGGGGCCTTGGCCTCCGGGAGCTCCTGGCCATGGTGAGTGCCTGGGGGGAGCCAGGTTGCGATGGCCAGGCAGTTCCAGGGCACCTGCTTGCTGGGGGGCAGGTTTTTGTTTGAACCACCATGGGTCTGTTCTAGCTGAAGGGGAGAGGAGGGAGGAAGCAGCTCGATTGTTCAGGGCACTGCAATGGTCACTGATTTACTTATTCTGCAGTTCTCTCTTCCAGCTGCCAGTGGGTTTCTGGGCTCACTAGTTGCCCCCAGGCAGGTGACACAGTGTGGTTTCTCGTGCCCCTCCACAGCTGTTTGCACACCCACAGCTGTACCCGGGGCGTGTGTGCAGACAAAAGCCTCAGCCTCGACAGCAAAAGCAAATCGCTCTGGGTCCGCACGTTTCGGCTCTGCATTTCAAGTCAGTGCTGTTGTGCAGTGATATCCCTGGGATTCAAGCTAGGAGATGAGCAAGAAATTACATCATGGACTTACTAAAGAAAGAAAAACAAGAGTATAAGAAGCCTCAGAAAATGTTCTGGAGAAATTTATGTTTTGGCATTCCTACCTCCTGCCTGTCTGGGGCTTGTCAGCAGCTGACAAGCAGTAAATGAAATGGGCAGACGCTGTCAGCTGCTAGTGGGAGCGCCGGTCTAGTTCTTCCTCTGTCACTTAGCTCCACCAGCCTGAATGGAAGGTGCAAAGCAAAATATCTCCAAGCTGCTCCCTTCCCTCCCCACTACTGGGGTGGGAAGCCCAGGGGAGCACCCAGCCAGCAATTATCTCATCAGCAACCTCTGTGTCTTAGTTCCTCTGGAGGCAGCTATTAGCAGTGTGTGCTCTCGCCCTGGGGGATGGCCCGAGAGCCCTGCATCCTCACCTGGCTTTATCCTCCAGCTTAGCAAAGCCCACGGGGCTTTACATTGCTCACGGGTTTCTTGGGGGGACTGTGGGGTACCAAAACTTTGAGGTTTCTGAGGATGGTTCTGCCTCTCTCCGCAGGAAGCGCGTTCCCACTCGTGCTGGAGCTGTGCGTGGGTGCTGCCCTGGGAGCAGGGATGCGGGCACTGGTGGGAGCAGATCTGAACCCCAAATGAGCTCCTGTGAAACACAGCCGTGTGAGGCTCAGCAGTGAGCAGTGTTTGCAGGTAAGCCCTCAGAGCAGGAGTGAGACCTTGCAATCCCAGCCCCAGCCATCCACCTGGGCTGTTAGCAGCTCGCTCTGGAGCAGGGTTGCCTTCCCTGATTGCTAATTTAGATTTTCCTGCCATCCCACACAGTGGAATCAGGGGAAATAAAATTACAGACTTATTCACTCTTTTTGTACAACTGATGTGCTGATTACCTGTCAATCATGAAATTGCATTAACATCTGACAGTGTGTGCATAACAATTACCCCCATCAAATTAAGGAAACCTTTCACACTCAGAGACAGAGAGAGGGAGGAAATTCAATCAGCATAATTAGTTCAATCAGAAAAGAACTTCTTTTCATCAAGAAGGGCGAAATGTACAGCAAAAGAGGGGTGGGAGACAGGTATCTCTCAGGGCTGAGGTCAGCTCATGCACACACACGCATGGCCAAGGACTGGATTCCCACCGAGGGTGCTGAGGGCTCGCCAGGCTCTGTGCTTCCTCCCCATCCGCGTTCCTCCTCTCCTGGCTCCTGAAATCTTCTTCTGTTTTTTCTGGGTGAGCTCCTCGCCGGAGGCTCTGCCGCCCTGGCTGTCCCTGCCCACTGCCAGGGAGGCAAGGTGGGGGGTGGGGGGTTCCCCTCCAGCGGTTCCTCCCCTCCGCACCCTGAAACAGCAGCTGGGAAGGCGGGTGTGTGGGGATGTGGGGATGCGGAGGCTGACTTGGCTTTGTGGGACGCAAGGGGGGCCGAGCAGTATGGAGGTGGTACGCTCACGGGAGGATTTATTTCATATTCCCCATGGAAGGGAGGGGAATTATTAATGCTAATTACTGACAGCAAAAACAGAGGAAGAAAAGCTCACTTAGCAACAACGCAAACGAGGTTGGACTAGCGCGTCTGAGCGATGGCAAGCATGCTCCCAGCCTTTTGCCGCTACACCAGCTGAGGTGGGGATGTACGTGGTGCCAGGGCTGGGCAGGGCATCACCACCTTCCTCCTGGATGTTCGAAGCAAAACCCACCGGCATCATTGTGCTGTTCCGGGAAGGACAGGGCAGAGGGGCCGGGGAAGCCTGGGGTGCTGGATCTACTCCTTCTGCCATGTTCCGCCGTTAAACCTAGTGACTAAAGGCATCAGGTAGATGGTCGCTGAGGCTGGAGATGGCTGAACACAAGATCAGACCTGAGGTGGTTTTATTCAGCGATCTGAGAAACGTAACACAGCTGGAATGAGAAAGGGTGTGGAGCTGTGCAACTTCTCAGCATGGGTAGCAAAAGCCAGTGGAGCAACAAAAGGAAGCTCTTGCAGTAGAGTATGAGACAGGCATATGTGTTAAATGACTCCTGAACTGTTGTTAATTGTTTTGTAATTAAATACAAGTTGGAAGGCAAAAGTGTTGCTGCCACTGAGACAGCAGCTCTGGGGGAGTGAGCTGTAGCAAGGTCAGGTTTCATGGTGGTTTTGCTCCAGCTTCAGCTCTGTGTGCTGTGAAGATTTTTACCCCCAAAAAGGCCCTTCTTGTGGGCAGATCCCTCTGGCCATCAGCTGTGAGCCCTCTGGGACCCTGCTGCCCAGGGCTAATTGCTCTGAGACCACCTGGGTCACCCTGGGGTCGGTATGGGATTTGTCGTGCATGGGCTCTCCTGCTGTTTCAGGAATGTTCTTTGTCGGTGTCGGAGGTGAGCTTTAAAGCAGTTGGGGGTGGGACAGGGTTTCCCACATTGGGGACATTTTTGAGGCACAGAGGAGTTACTGCAGAATGAGGTTGAAGGGTCTCGCGGGCAGGCACAAGCAGAGTGGGGCTCAAAGCCAGGAAAGAGCAGCATCCTAGCAAGTCCTTGCTGTGAATACTTGTAACAAAAGAGACTTTCAACTTCAAGGACAGTCAGTGTCAGAACAGGTTGCTGCACAGAGTGTGGGATTCTTGATTTCTAAGAACAGGGTGAATAAGCATCTCTAGGGATGGCGTGGTGGAGCTGCTCCTGCCTGGGGTAAGCAAGCGGTCCCTTGCAGCCTGGTTTTCTGTAGTTCTGATGGGCTCGGTATTAGTTTTCACATCCCAGCTCCGCTCTAGGATCAGGCCCAGCTTTGCAGAACTGCAGAAGACTGGCCGGGCCCGATCCCTGTCCACCAGCCTTCATAACCAGCAGATAAATACCCGAGAGCACGAGCCCACCACAGGAGGGGTGGGGAGAGGCGCAGGTAGCTGTGCCTGTGCTGGTTCTCTCTGAGTGCAGGTTCATTTTCTTTTCCCAAAATACGGTCTATAAATGAATAAGCAAGTAAATAAACCGGTCCTCTCTCAGCAGTCTTCCTGCCATCTGCTTACCATTACCAGCTGGCATCCACCCATTAGTTTATATCTTCCTTTCGTTCCAGAGAATCCAAAGCATCCTGCAAACTTTGGGCAACATTTGGCTCTGGCTTGCACCTGCATGTGTCCAGAATAACTCAAAGTTGACTTTGTCCTTTAAAAAGCTGATGTTAAGGGTTATTTAGCTGCCCACTGAAATGCAGACATCCCTGTCGAACCGTGCAGCGGTGCCCGGTGGGCCAGGGTGGGTGGTGGGTGTCAGGCTGCCGTGGGGCCCCACTCGCCCCCCACCGCACCCCACCGCCTGGGGCTGGGCTGCACAGATCCACCTTCCGAGAGAAATTACTTCTCCTGCGCCTGGTGCAAGGTGTGTGCAGCGGAAGTTTTCTCCCACCAAGCTGCACGTGCCTGAGGTCTGGGCAAGAAGTTTGTCTTGGCTCTACGGCCAGAGTCAGACAGGGAGGAGCAGGGTGGAGGAATTAGAAACAAACCGCGAACAGATGTCAGGCAGAATAACAAGGAATGTATGGAAGGCCCGCCAGGATAGATTGATGAAGTAAAAAAAGCTCTGGGCTTGCTCAAGCAACAGCTGCTGTCCTGGAGGGAAAGGCGCGGGGAGGAGGAACAAGCCTGCGCGGCATCGGTGCTGTCAATAGAGAAACTTCAGTTATGCAAGTGCTGCTCCACCAGGATGCCCGCTCGCAGGCACGCCTGCTGCTCTGCTGTGGTTGCGCAGCAACATCGCATTAGGATGCATGATTTAAACATCTTGGCTCCGGTGCTTCCACTCACTTATTCTGAAAATTGGGGAGATGGAGACAGGTTTCCTTCTCCTTCCACTTCGTCTGTGGCTGCAGACGGAGAGGGAGGAGGACAAAGTCTCGGAACAGGACAGCTCATAAAAGGGGCAAAAATTATTTGTGTAGTGATAAAATCAGTAATTTGGTTCTCCTGCTTTGGCATGCTTCCCTAACCTTGGCTGGAGTGAAAACTTTATTGCGTGAATAGATTGAGCGTTGGTTGTCGCCGTGTCAAAATTTAAACCCTTTTGCAGAGAAGAGCTGTGTCAGTCCCACCCTGCTGCCTCCCCTGCCAGGAAACGTGATGCATTAAACCAGGCACTTCTGCAGGGGGACGGTGCCTCCTGGCTCTGCCCGCCTGCCTGGGGGCTGCCCTGAAGCTTTACCCTCCCACGTTTTGTGGGATGAGGGGCTGCGGGAGGTGGGAGCTGTGCATCCCTGGCAGTGCCCTTGGCCCGGCACAGCTGCTCGCTCGGCCTCCAGCACAGCCGCCAAGGAGAAGCAGCCAGGTCCCCTGCACGGATGGAGCCCCTGTGCCCTGCACCCTCACCAGGGCATTGTGGCCTGGCTCACAGCGTGAGGCCCACAGAGAAAAAAACCCTTTAAATACCCCAAAGGGGAGTTTCTTTATTTACTCTTAAGAGTAAAGTATTTTTTGTCATTAGCACATTTTAAAATAGCTTCTACTGAGTGAATCAGAGAGGAAGTGCTGGGGGAGGGAGCTGAGCCTGTCATTCAGCACATGAAAGGCTGACAAACCTCTTTGTCTGTTTTACAAATTAAAGTATAAAGATTGATGATTACTACGGCCGCAGATAACGATGGTGCAGATACAGACCTGGAGCAGTGGTAGGACATGCTCTTCACTGCTTTCCTCTGGGCTTGAAAGAATAAAGCTCATCCTTTCCAAGCCACTTAACGAAAGTGCAAGCTGCAGAGCTGTATTAGAGCCCTTCCCAGGGCTTTTGCAGTGCACTGCAGGCAGAATGTGCCCCAGAAGGCAGGTCCCTTCTGTCAGGGTGGCTGGCGGAGCAGAAAACAGGTCCCTGTGCTGTAAGGGGGGGATCTGCCCCCGGCAGCAGGTCAGCGCTTCCCCAGGGGCTTGTTCTGGAACCCCAGGGACACCAGCATGCTGCCACTCTTGCTGCTGGTGCTGGGCCGTGGGTGCTGGGCCGTGGGTGCCTGCTGCAGCCAGCGAAGGGGCCATCTCCTTCCCTCTCCCCTCCTGGCTGGGACCCCGGGGCCAGGTGGCCGGTGCGGGTGTCACGGTGGAGGGTGGAGGGCTGCCCTGGCTGCAGTGACCGACTCGTGCTTCTCACGGGACGTGTCTGCAAAAGTTGTTTGGTCAGAAGTGCCGCGGCCGCCTGGCAGAGCTGGAGCCCCAGAGCCATCTGATTTCACTGAGATCAGTTGTTGCACATGCAGATTATGACATGTGGGAGTAGACAAGTATGCGTGAAGGCAGAGATGCACGCTCCATATTGCACATGCAGGTCAAGGGCTGGTTTTCAAAACTTGGCATCCACAGGAAAACAGCTACTCTAAGAAAAGCCGTGCCAACAAGGCAAAATGATCCCCGCCTGAGCAATCCTCCAAGAGCTGTCACAGGAGGTAAGTATCACCCAACCTTGATCATTGTCCTCAGGCTTGAACTCATTATTTTTCTGGCTTTTAAATGAACAAGTTGCTGATATTTTTGTCAGTGATATTAAAGCCTGTATAGCTCTGCAGCGTAACAGGTCATGACAATGGCTGGGGTTCCTTTGCTGGGGGAAAGGAGAGGGAAGACAAACTTTCCTGTCAGTGGTGGAAGCAAGCAGGGCAAGTGTGTGCATGAGCAGAGCTGGCTGGCGGTGCAAAACTGTCAGGAGAGAGACAGGATTGGGTTTGACTGACTGTTCGAGAGCCGGTTAAAAGGCTAATCTGCCTACAAAGAGCTGGTGTCTCTCCTGATTAAGAAAAACGCTCCTTCCCTTGTTCTGCTCTGATTTCTGCTCCACAGGCTGAGCTGTTGTAAGACTTTTCTCTAATTCCTCCTCCTGTCTTCCTCTTAAGTCGAACGCAGCCCTGGCGAAGAGCTGGCCAGCAGCTGTGGGCATGGATCCATCCCACAGGGACGTGAGCACCGAGGGGTCCTCCAGCCCCGCGGGGCAGCCCAGGCAGCTGCTCGGTGCCGCCTGGGCACATGGGGACATCCCTGAGAGATGCTGTCTGGTTGCAGATTGCTTAACCTGTCTGGTTGCAGATTGCTTAACCGTAGCCACGTTCCTTAACATGTCACGCTGGTATTTGCTTGGCACAAAGAGGCAGTAAGATCCCAGAGGCAAAGTTTCTGGTGTCCTGGCATGGCACGGCCGGGGTCACCCAGCTCTGTCCCGATGCTGCCCTGGGGGCAGGGACCCTCCCGTGGTGGGTGAGGAGCAGGCTTTGTGCACATCGGGTTTGTCCTGTGGGCAATGCGGTGTAATGGGAATCGGGCGGTCCCTCAGGCAGCTTTGGGGCAGCAAGCGGTGCTGCGCGAGCCCGGTGCTGTGCCCCAGGAGCGGCGCAGAGCAGTGTGGCACTGCTCAGTGCGTCACCATGGCTGAGCGCAGCATCCCGGAGTGAGAGCAGGGGGTGACGCATAAACTACCTGAGCTTGGGCCAGCCACCCCACCCTTGTCACCACCGCTTCCTTGAGAGCCTGCGTGCCACCGGCAGGAAGGGCACCCCTTCCCCAGAGCATTTCTTCCCGTGGCGGCAACACTGAGAGGAGATGTGGCTGGTGCAGGGAATAAGCCAATTCCAGAGCAAACATCCCGTGCCACTCACATAAGGGACACCAGTGGCTGAGGGCTCGGCAGGACAACAAGCCTGGGTGTAGCTCAGCAGACCACAAATCTCTGCATTCCTGCTGTTGCCGCTCAGCAAGCAAATGGGCCTGAAAATCTCCCTAGAAATTATTCTGCTTTATGTAAGAAAATCACCTCCGAGAGTCAGAATCAGGTCCCTGGTCAGAAAGGGGCGGGGGGGGGGGGGGGGGGGGCAGGTGCAGGCAGAGGGGTCTCAGCCCAGGGCAGGGTCCCCACGGCCACATCTGTGACCGGAGCGGGAGCCCTGGCCCCCGCCTGTCTGTCCTGGTGTGCCAGCCCTGCTGTAAAAAAAAAAAAAATTTTTCTAGGAAATTCTTCTTGTAAGTGATAATGTTGATATTTAAGAGTGTTTCTTTTTAAAGGTATCTTTAAGCAAAATCAAGTTTTAGCTGTGATTCATTCCCACTTGACAATCAAGCAGACACATAGGCGCAGATATTTCTGCATATATCTATATATGCACACATAGACACATACATATCTGCTCAAAATTGGAAAGCAATCAATTCTGAGATTTATTTAATGCTGCATTGCACAAGTTTGATAGCCGGGTTCATTAACTGACGCACTAATAACACCCTTCGTCAAAGAGACTTGCAGGCAAAAATAAAAAAAGCTTAAAAAATTAAAATGGCAATAAATACAAAATCCTGCTGTACATCACCTAACATTTTTAAAAACCAGCATCTAACTAGCAGATTAGCTGACACTGAGAGGAACCATATTTCTAATTCTGTTCCCTATTCTAGCAGTTCTAAAAACTCAATTTTTTGTTGTTAAGAAACTTTCCCAGCGACAAACACCTCATGCACATGCTACTGTGCTCACATCCTCGGACCCTCAGCAGCTCGGGGGCCCTTTTTTAATGGAAAACGGGACTTAATTTTCACTGCTGGGGGTCATGGGTGGGAAGGGACCAGGAAGAGAGCTGCCCAGGGACCTTGCCCCAGGTGGTGGCCAGACAGGGGACACTGGGGACCACAAGGCCTTGGAGATGCTGGGTAGGACCCCTCACTTTCAAGCCGATGACCATGGATCCCATGGGCAAGCGTTGTTCAGCTTAGTTAAAAATATTTGTGCTTGCTGAGAAGTGATGGGAAGCAGGGGGGACAGCTGCAGCAGTGCCGAGCTCAGCTCGAGTGGCACAAAGGGATGTGAGCGGCGAGGGCAGGTCTGAGCCAGCAGAAAGGGTTGCGGTCCCAGCATGGTTTACAGGTGGGGCTGCACAGTTTTGCAGCTGAGTGTTGGCAGCAGGTGAGAGGAGGAGGGGCCTCCTCTGCCCCCTCATTACCACTAAAGGGTTAATTAATGCATCCTCGCCAAGTGGAGCCGGAGGAGGCATCGCTCCCATCTGCCACCGGCAAGGTCATGGGCTGCAGACCTGGGACTGCAACTCAGGGCACTGCTGAGAGCACTGGCAAAACCTATAAGAATATAGGTAATTTGATTAGAAATGAATTGGCCTACATCAAAGCCTTAAAAATCTAACAGATTTGCTGCTGATAAAATTAAAATTAGAAACTGAATTGATTAGCCTGTGCCAGCAAAGGAACCAAAATGTCAGAGGCACCAGCTGCACATTTGCATTTGGTACTTAACAAAGTTCTTACCAAAGCGAGTGAGAGATGTTTGACATTTCCGTGATTTCTGCAATTCTAATGTATCTTTTATTGATATTAATTTAAAAATGCAGTGGAATAATGAAGTGAGAAATGACAGAAGGGTGTTTGGCCATTCCAGCTTGGCAGATAGCACAGAGCGTGGCAAGGGGTTCCTGCTCCACTGTCATTAGGAGCAATTAGCATTGGGCTGTTCCTCCGTTGTCTTCCTCTGGGATGGGGTCGGTGTGAGTGCTGGATGCTGCCCTGTTTGGTGGGAGAGGTGCTGTGCAGGCATCCTCCCTGCTTCAGCCACTGGCTGGGCTATGGCATGGGCAGGCTGTCCCACTTCCCGGCGAGCCCCTGTGCCAGGCAGGGAGCGATGCTGCGGGGCAGGGGGCAGAGGGAGCGATGCTGCAGGACTGCGGGCAGAGGGAGCGATGCTGCGGGGCAGGGGGCACAGGGAGCGATGCTGCAGGACTGCGGGCAGAGGGAGCGATGCTGTGGGGCAGGGGGCACAGGGAGCGATGCTGCAGGACTGCGGGCAGAGGGAGCGATGCTGCGGGGCAGGGGGCACAGGGAGCGATGCTGCGGGGCAGGGGGCACAGGGAGCGATGCTGCAGGACTGCGGGCAGAGGGAGCGATGCTGTGGGGCAGGGGGCACAGGGAGCGATGCTGTGGGGCAGGGGGCAGAGGGAGCGATGCTGCGGGGCAGGGGGCACAGGGAGCGATGCTGCGGGGCAGGGGGCACAGGGAGCGATGCTGCGGGGCAGGGGGCACAGGGAGCGATGCTGCGGGGCAGGGGGCACAGGGAGCAATGCTGTGGGGCAGGGGGCACAGGGAGCGATGCTGCGGGGCAGGGGGCACAGGGAGCGATGCTGCGGGGCAGGGGGCACAGGGAGCGATGCTGCAGGGCAGGGGGCACAGGGAGCGATGCTGCAGGACTGCGGGCAGAGGGAGCGATGCTGCGGGGCAGGGGGCAGCAGCCTGGGCAGGTTGTACCACGTCCTTCTTGACTCAGAGCTGTAATCGGGATCAGAGCATCCACCCTCGCCTTTCTCCTGGGCAGCCTGCCTGTGTTATGCCATGGCACAGGGAGGGGTGACAACCTTAAGGTGACATTCCCTGACCTCGCCATGTGGGTGCTGAGCGGGGTGGCCACTGGAAGCGGCTCTTGCCACCCTGGCTACCGTAGCCCTTTGTGTGCCCTGCAAGGGAGGCATGCCCAGCTGCTCCGTGTAAAGCAAGCTGGTGAAGGCTGGGCTTTGTGAGCGCTCAGAGAAGGAAAAACATTGCGTTATCCATCCTTAAATCCAGATGGCACAGAAAAGATGATTAAACATCACTCCTCCCTTTCTCTTCCTTCCCGCGTGCTTTCCCCACGCAGGACCCCCATGTTATCCTGCCTGGCTCCTGCCTCGGGGAGGACTTTGCAGATAAAGCCTCATCCTGTAACGGCAGCTGGTGTGCACGGTGTCCACACGTCCCCTTGTGTGCCCAGTGGGTGTGTGTTGGTGTCACTGCACGCATGTCTCTGCGTGCCCTGTGCACCTATGTACATAAGAGCCCCCTTGGCCATAGGCGACTTTGGAAGAGCACGTATGTGCGTTAGTGCGAGTCCTGTGGGCACGGGGCGCAGCAGCCCATGTCCCTAGCGCCTGTGTTTTAAATAGCCAGAATAAATAAATCACTTGATTTACTGGCTCGTTTTCATTGGCTGGGCATGTGTCATTTTTATGCTTACCATGTTGAAAAGAAAAGAGTACTTGTGGAGTGTAAACCCTGGGTGAAGTTTTAATTGGGAACAGTTACTTTGAAACATTTTCTTCTGTAATTTACTTTACCTTAGGGACTTATTACTGTGGGAAAATCCTATCAGGTTTATGCAAGGGTTTCTGCCACAGTCTATTGGGAAATTTTAATTTTAGTTTCACAATGAGATATTCAGGAATCTTGTGAATAAATAATTGTAAAGATTCCACATAGAGCAATGAGAAATTATTAAAACTTTCACCAAAGGGTGAAAGTTTGGGATTTTTTTTTTTATTCTTTTTTTAAACAAAAGCTCCAAAAGTTATCTTCCCATCCTCAACTCCAGGCGCACTTCCAGTGCCCACTGTGAAACCAAGCCCACGATCAGGTGCCGGTGGCATGTTGCACAGCAGAGCCGCAGTGAGTGCTGCCGGTGCCCATCGCTGTCGGTGCCCATCGCTTTGCTGCCCATCGCTGCTGGTGTCTGTCGCTGTCAGTGCCCATCGCTGCTGGTGCCCATCACTGTTGGTGCCCATCACTGTCGGTGCCCATCACTGTCGGTGCCCATCGTTTTGGTGCCTGTTGCTGCCAGTGCCCATCACTTCAGTGCCCATCACTGTCAGTGCCCATCACAGCCGGTGCCCGTGGCCATTGGTGGCCATCACTTTAGTGCCTGTTGCTGTCAGTGCCCATTGCTTTGGTGCCCATCACTGTTGATGCCCATTGCTTTGGTGCCCATCACTGTTGATGCCCGTCACTTCGGTGCCCATCATTGTTGATGCCCATCACTGTTGATGCCCATCACTGTTGATGCCCATTGCTTTGATGCCCATCACTGTTGATGCCCATCACTGTTGATGCTCGTCGCTTCGGTGCCCATCACTGTTGATGCCCGTCGCTTTGGTGCCCATCACTGCTGGTACAGCTCCCAGCCACATGGCCAGATCCTGGGGCGGCAGCACCTTGATTCAGGTGTTCCATGGCCTTCCAGGGAGGCTCTGCCTGCTCACGGGCGAGGTGCCCTCCAACCTGGGGCCGGGGCTGCAGCTTCTCCCCTCCCCAGCCCTCCACCATCACTAGCCGGGATTTGCTTCAGACTTATCCCTACAGGCTAAAATTATAAATACGTCAGATGAAGAGCTTAGTTCTCTTAGAGTGTAGGTGAAGGAGAGCCTATAAATTTTGCAGCCTGTGTCTGAAAATACGAAGGACAACTTAAAATTCCCTTTTAAAAAAATCCCTCATGCTTTATAAATATTAATTGCAAGTGTGTAGTAACAAGAGAGATGAGGAGCCTGTGGTTCTTATCTGTGATTGACTAGTATTAGCAACAGTTTAAACATGACAGTTATTATTTGATATGACACTAAATTAGAAGGTTCACACTTCATATTAAAGTTTGGCTTATTGAGGGTAGGGGAAATTTGATTCTGCAGGTCAGAATTATTCTCAGCAGATCTGTTGATTAAATTACACACTGCCACACGGTTCATTAAGATGCTGCCTGGGTGATGTTCCTGGGCTGTCCCTGGGAACAGTGTGGGAAGAGCCTCTGCTCCCCAGTGAGGCTGCAGCTGGGGCACCCACCTGCTCCAGGAACTGAATCACCCCTAATTCATCAAACTAAGTGCTGAAAGTATGAAAAAAATGGACTATTCCCCATGCTAGGTTTGTTTCACCAGGGAGCAGGGGGCTGCATGGTGGAGCATCTGGCAGCATCGTGGGAGGGGGCGGATGCGCTGCAGCCCCCACACACCCCAGGGAAGGAGGGGGGCCCTGGTCTTGTGCTCCCCACCAAAAATCCCTGACCTGGCAAAGGGCTTCAGCAGCAGCAACAGCTGAAAAGCCAGGTCAGGTGTCTGCGTAGGTGCCCAGTCGGCAGCTTATGTGGGAGCCAACATGCGGCGCTGGGGGAGCCGGGAGCAGAGCTCAGAAATCAATAGGCGTTTTTATGATCCAGGCAGAGCTGGATTTCATCCCACAGTACATTAATTGGATATCACTTTTACACAGTTGTATTACAGTCTTTGGGAAATATGAGGCATTATTTCTTTCTAATGCTAATAAGTAAATCAGCTGCTGGTTGCAAGGCTTGTTTGGGTGACAAGCCAGCTGACGGCTTCCTGCAGGGTTACACTGACCGCCACAAAAGGCACGGGTCCCAAAACGTGCCAGAGGCTGAGCGAAGTCCTGTGGAGCACTTGTGGGGCTCTAACCCTTGGGAACAGACTTACTGGGAATGAGCTAACGATAACGAGAAAAACCTCAGCCTGGCATCCTCCCCTGGACCCCGAGGACCTGCCTGCATCCACCTGCAATTAAAAGCCTGAGCCAGAACGACCCTGTGCAACACGACCGTTTGAAGTCTGTGCTATAATGCTTCTAAAATTACCAAACCTCACTATACTTAGGAAATAGCCATTATCAGAAGCTACTTTTATTACCATAGAAACAGAAAGATAATAGACAAAAGTCCAGTCGCATCTCTCTGCTGAAGGAGGCAAATATCTATGATGTTTACATATGAAGCGGGTGCGATCACCACTGGCCCTGGGTAAGACTGAAAGGAGCCAGGAGGTTGAGGGGTTCATGTATACATACAATGTATGCACATGTATGTGTGCAAATACATGTATACAGATGTACATGGGAGCCTCAGAAAAAATACAATTTTATATAAAACAGCTAGAACTGTTTGTGGCCAAACACCAAATTCCATTTTTCCAGACTTGTAGATGGTGTGAGACTGAATCATGTAAAAAAAAAAAAAAACCAAAAACAAAAAACCAGGGCAGAAAAGCCAGCAGAGCACAAAGGAAAGCCAGGCTTTCCTAAGAGGAGAAGGATGCTTTCCTGAAGGAATGTGGGAAATCTGTGGGTCTGGCTCTGGCAGGGCCAGGGCTCTGTCCAGCACTGCTGTGGGGTGCAGGTGGCCTCAGGACGCGGGGGGGGGGGGAGGGATGGGGGAGGTTTAATGCCCCCAATAGCACTGAGGTCTGTGCTCGGCAGGGCAGCAGCCAGGGGGTCGCCCATCAGCTTTGGGCAGAGGGAAGCAACTGGCACGTGAGTATCAAATGTGACTCATTTTCTCCTGCGTGTTCCCTGTAAATCTTGTGCTCTGATGAATGTTTTTATTCCAGACGGTTGTTCCTTCTTGCTCGACATTAAATCTTCATCTCATCAGCACTTGACTGAATTTGTAGAAACAAAATA
This sequence comes from Falco rusticolus, assembly GCF_015220075.1. Classification (NCBI taxonomy): domain Eukaryota; kingdom Metazoa; phylum Chordata; class Aves; order Falconiformes; family Falconidae; genus Falco; species Falco rusticolus. The sequence goes on from NC_051189.1 coordinate 118,340,864, forward strand.
GAAGAGGGGAACTTGAGCATAAATTAGCAGTTTAGGGTCAGAAAAGAGTTCATATAAATGCCTGATCTGCCTATCCATCAAAATGTAATAATGTAAAGATACCGACAGGACCCGTTGCTCGCTGGCTGTGCCGGCCATCTGTCCCCGGGGTCGCTCCTGCAGGCACATCCCCCCTGGAGCTTTCCACCGCCCCTGGCCCACAGAGTGTGCTCGGGACATGAAGGACAAAGAAAATTATATTTTCATTCTGGCTTCAGAGCTGGGGATTCAGAGAATTAAATTGTGTCAGCGGTTCTCCCCTTTTTTCTTCTTTTTTTATTTTTTCCCAAACAGCACAATTTATGGCCATGGCCATGAGAGAGCAATTGCCTCTTGTTCAGGCAGAGACTGAGCACACATTTTTTCTGTCGTGATCCAGATTTGGGTCCCGGGCAGAGCGAGGCTTGGTGACCCTGAGCCGTGACGGGGTTGCAGGGTCTGCAGCCATGAAGGATGTTTCAGCCCTGCCACCACCCGCTCTCCTGCTGATGGAGGAGCACCTTTTGCAGCCCTCGCCACCAGGACAGCCAGGCAGTTTGTTGCGTTAACCACACAGAAGTACGCGTTCCTTCTCCCTGATAGCAGTGGGAAAAGCTTTGTCAGAAATAGTTGCTTCCCAGTGAAGCCTTTGCAGGAGTCCCAGGCTCTGAAAACCCTTTATCCTGGTTTCAGCTGGGATAGAGTTAATTTTCTTCTTAGCAGTTAGTACAGCGCTGTGTTTTGGCTCTGATGTGAGAACAATGTTGATAATGTGCTGAGTTTTTAGTTGTTGCTGGGTGATGTTTAGGCTAAATCAAGGACTTTTCGGTTCCTTGGGCCCTGCCAGCCAGAGGGCTGGGGGGGCACGGGAAATTGGGAGGGGACACAGCCAGGACAGGTGACCCAAGCCAGCCAAAGGGCTGTTCCGTACCATATGACATCATGGTGAGTATATAAACTGGGGGAAGGAGGAGGAAAGGGGGGACATTTGGCATTATGGCGTTTGTCTTCCCAAGTAGCCGTTACACGTGATGGAGCCCTGCTGCCCTGGGGATGGCCCAACACCTGCCCATGGGGAGTGGGGAAAGAATTCCTTGCTTGGCTTGGCTTGTGTGCATGGCTTCTGCTTTACCTGTTAAATTGTTCTTATCTCAACCCTCGAGTTTTACATTCCTTTCTGATTCTCCTCCCCATCCCTCTGGGTGAGGGGGAGTGAGCAGGCAGCTGTGTGGTACTTCGTTGCTGCCCAGGGTTAAACCATGACACCCCTGCAGCTCCCCAGCACATGCGTCAGAACGCAACTTCTGCATCTCAGGTTGGGGTTCAGGGAACCTGTCACCAAAGCAAAGGAGCATCAGTTCTTTCTGCTGTGCGTGCTGCCACCCTTTCCCCGGGTGGGACGGAAAGCATCACATCCAGGGGCTTCCCCCCCCTGTCAGGGACTGAATCCATGGCCGCAGCCACGCAGAGGGTCACTGCCCCATGCTCGGGCCATGCAGCACCTGGCACGGCAGGCTGAAAGGCTGCTCCAGCAGGTTTCAGTCAAAGGAGTCTGATTTATGAATTTCCTATGATGTCCATCAATATTTACATGTGATGTAAAAAAAACCAAACACAAAGGCAGCGATGCGTCAGCTTGCGTTTGTAGGTCTGAGCAGTACCAGCCTTAAAGTATCCATTAAGCTTTCACAATGTTGAAATAGGAGCAATAAATAATGACACAGCTTTTAAAAAGTAAGAAATAAAGCAGAAGTAAAGAAATATGCCAATGATGGATTCGCACCCCTCAGAATAGGCAAGATTTTATCGTGCAGAATTATTTCCACGCAGTTTGACGCACACTGGTAACAGTAAGTACTGTGCAGATGAGAGGCCCTTGTAGGTGTTACATATGAGGTCCTTTATGTGTGAATTCATGTCTGCAAGTACATTAACAATTTAATCAATGCAATTATTGCTGGTGAGGCACCCCTAACCCAGGTCTTTCTAGTGATCCCGGTAGACCGCTGCTGACATTTTCCTTCCTAGCACAACTGGAGCACCAGCAGCCGTGAACTGTAGGTTAGGGGGTACCTGGGGGGTGCAGAGCTGACCCCAGAGATCACCATCATCCCAGGGGAGCGGTGAGAGCTGTGCATGTCCCCCCAGCACTAGTGCACTCCACTTTGGGGTGACGCTGTCATTGGGACTCAGGTGCGGGTGGGAAGCATGCTGCAGAGCTCGGGAAAGAACAAAGGGGGAGAACAAAGCTGTGTGAATGAATCCCTGCTATTTCCCTACAGCGGCGAACTAGAGAAATAATTAAAAAATAATTTAGAGTTAATGTGAAATGAAACCTTTTTACGCTCTTGGCATTCAAGGTTTCCTTTCTTCAGTAAATATAGGAAATAAAGTCCCTAATCATTTCATTTCAAAATGAAAAATTGCACAGCTCCCTTTAGAAAATGTTGATATCTTTACCACTTAACAAAATCACATTCTTTTTTGTCTGAATTTTTTTTCTAAATTCATCACCAAATTCTGAATAATCTCAATCAACCTAAAGCTGCCTTTTCTTGAGTGCTTCCTTCATCAGATAAATATCACTCAGCCCTGTGCAGGCATTTTGGCTTTTCTAGTAGCTATTAGAAAACCTCCTGTTATTGCAGGCAGCAACAAACTGCGTCCCCTCCTGTCCCACCCCAGAGCCAATGCCAGGTTCTGAAATTCTTTCATTAAATTAACAGAGTGCCATGGCAATCAAAAGAACTTTACAGGGTTTATAACGGACAAATGCAGACCGTGGATTTCAGGCCTGTTCCCTGCCGAAAGCAAACTCTTCGTGTCAAAAAGGCGCCTACGTGGTCCAGAGCTGTTGGAACATCGCCAACACCACCCAAGAGGAAAGACCAGATCATCAAAATAATGGGAAAACTAAGTCACCCTGCAGCACTCGGAACGATAGTAGATGGGGATGGCCACATTGGTCTCCCTCCGTGCAAGGCCACCCTCGTGTGCCCCGTTTAATTAACTAAAAAGCTGTTGAAAGAGATTCTGACGTTTAGGCTCCGCTACATGAAAAGAGCTCCCACACCGTCATTTTCCAGATCGAACAAAACTCCCCGTACTTCTGACAATAAAAGCGAAATAGAGATCTGTCTGGTCAGCAGAGCACCGGAGACCTGCAGCTCCTCACGAGCTGTGAAGAGCAGGCTGCTGGCGTATTCTAAATAATTTGTTCATCTTGGAAGATGGGAAGGGTGATCAGGTTAAAGGTGCAGAAAGCACATCCGTATGCCAAAGGCACTGACTGTGGAGCAGCTGTGTTACGAAGCTCGATGATCTTAAGGGTCTTTTCCAACCTAAATCATTCTATGATTCTAAGCCATCCAGTCTTAAGTGTGCCATTTTTTTTTCCGCTGAGAAAGCAGGACGAGATGCTATGAGAGAAGCAAGGGTCTCCAGAGATGATCAGGCTAACTCATCCCCTGTGTTGCCGTTTGAAATGAATTACATTTTGCTGATGAAGTGAAATTAAAGCAAGAAGATTTCCAATGTGGTTAAAGCAACAAATCCCCTATAGGATGCTGAAACCACATTAGAATAAACCTTTATTCCAGGTTAATCCCTGCAGCCTGGCTCCAACACGTACTGCTGCGGGACATCTGCACCACTGTTGCCCCATTAGCCCCTGCCTGCACCCTGAGTTGCTCCTTGTCCCTCTGATTCAGGCTGCAAAATTCAAAGGCAAGGACATGGAGCAGAGCTTGGAGGGTATGTGAAGCCTGGGGATGCGGAGGCAGCTGCTCCTGAAAGGCTCTGGAGGCAGAGAGCTGTGCCATCCGGCAGAGCATCCTGCAGAGCCCTTCTTCTCTGCAAAAGAAAGAGGTAATGAAATTTTAATCATAACTTCCACAAAGTGTACAGAGCTGTAAATAAGGGCCTTGGCGTGCTGCTCCACCTACACCCTGATCCTCTTCTCATCTCACGCGCAATCATCTGCAGACCCATCTTGGAGCGTTTCATGGTCTGACTTTCCCCAGGATTTTGAGCCACCCAATTTACAGCCCTTTGAACCAAGAAACCTGCTCACTCTCTAATTTATATATTTTAATCAGGGCACCAAAGTGTGAGAGGGCTCAAGGGAAACATGTCCCTTTTAAAAACAAAGTTATTGCTTTAATAAACATGGGAAGAAGGCAGTAATGGACTAGGGAGCTTCCCCTAGTTAAAAATTTAGTAATCAAGCCCGGCTCTTAATGAAACGGAAGATTAGTCCTACAGAACAAAACCTTGTTTCTTGGCAAGGCAATAATGGCTGGTGAGGTGAACATGGGGAAATGCAAAAGGCACGGCAAGGTCCCACGGGCATGGAGGTTCCTCGCCCCTCGGCAGCCGCTTGGCTCCCTCCGTAAGGCAAGTCCCGGCTGCAGGAGCCCTGGTGGGAGCCGGGAGCCCAGGGAGGACCCGAACACTCCTGTCCCAGCTGGCTCGCATCCTGGTGACTGATCTGCAGTGATGGAGCTTTGTCGTCATTAGCTAATTAATTAGCTGTTATGCAAAGTGGAACTGCAAGCTCCGTAATGAAGGCGGGCTCTCTAAGCTATGGTGCAGCGCGGGATCTCAGAGGCACTGCGTTCTTCCTGCCTTTGGGCATGGGCTAACACTGCTCTCCAGGCTTAGTGACAGTGGTATTTTGGTAAAAGTTTGCAAGAAGCTGGAGTGGTGCCCCTTGCTGAAAGGCAGTGGAAAAAAATGTCACTGAAGGGACTCGGCACACCAGCACCCTGCCACGTTCCAGCTACTGCTCCGGGGAATGGCTGACGGAGGGGGTTTGCCATCCAGAGCATGACCCAGCCAAGGAGATCTGCCCATTACCATGGCCCTGGGAATGCTCCTGGTGTCCTTCATGGACTCGAAGCTGCCTCACATCAATCTGGCCATCCCCACTGCAAAACTAGGGTGCTCTCTTACAGCAGCAGTTAGTAGTCCTCCCTCCTTCCTGCTTTCTCTCTTTCGAACAGAAGCCTGCTTATTAAAAATTAAGGAGTGAGCCAACCATAGTGAGCAGTAAGAGTACAAGCTAGCAGCTTTGCCTGAAAGGAAGACCAGGCTTTTGTGTTTAACTCGGGCATGCAGTAAAGCTTTCCTCACTGAGCGGTTTAACATATTGTCCCTTGATTGCTTTCATTATTTACGAAAGGTAAAATGTATCATCATCTTCTGCCTCCTGCTCCTGTCCCTGCTTGCTGGAGCTTGCTGTATCAGCTGGCCAGCGACCCATCTCAGGTCCTGGACAAACACAACAGCTCTGGGGTTCCTGTCAGACCCCGCTCCGCCAGCTCCCGGCCAGCAAAGCGATGCTCTGGTAGGAGAAACACGTCCAGGTTGGGTCAAGCAAAACCAGGACTAACTTTCTCCTCCAGCCCCATGAGTGCTCGCTCTGCAGGGCTGTGTCTGTGTTGGTAACTGGGCTGACCGACCCACCACATGGGCATGTGCAACCCCACAAGCGTTGCTGCATGGGTCAGGGGCTTACAGAGGGTCAGGAGCAGCTGACCAAAGCCCCGTCTTGAACTGTTTCCAATATTTAGGCTGAGCCTGAATGTGGCTCCCCTGCAGCTCCCCATCGAGAGGGAGAATTGCTCCCTGCACCGCTGGGTTTTGAGGTGGGACCGGCGTTAAATTATTCATTATGTTCTCTCGCTGGGTTTCTAGCTTTGCAGCAATGTGATAATTTCATTTTGGCTTTGGGTGGATGGCTGGAGCGCTGGCTGTGCCAGGGGCAGGGGGCAAGCTGGAGACATTTGGGTTATCAGAGGTTGGCAGGGACATATTTCAGACCCACCAAACACCCACGTGGGAAGGAGGACTGATGGAGAAAGCCCTGCCAGCCCTGCAGTCAGAGCCTTGTACAAAGGAAGGTTAGACAAAGCTCACCCATTTCCTTAAGAACAATGTAAATTTATAGCGCAAATCTGAGTCTGGAAAGTAATAGAGACATTTGCTTAATCCTGTTCCCTGCAATTTAATGTGAGAATAACTTTAAGACTTCATTTACTCCATGTTTTCCTTTGGTCCTTGGTTGGAGCAAGGTCGCTCACATGGAGGCAGCTGCTGCTGTGACACGGATGTTGCTCTGGCTGGGATGCTCCGGCCCTTTTCCCATTGCGAGCGGCTCTGCCCGATCTGCCAGGGTGGGGGGAGCCCAGTGGTACCCACAGGCTGCCCGGCTGCTTCTCCGCCACCCCGGCACAGCACACCCGGCGGGTGGGTGCTGCAGCGAGTGCCATGGCAGGGGACATGGTGCCTTTTGCAGGTGCTGCCTGGGCACCGGCCAGGATCCTGCCCAGGGCATAGCCCTTGTCTCCTCCAGCATGGCTGCATCCTCACCAAGGAAGAATTCTCCTCCTTCTCAGCACAGTAATGATTGTAAGAGCTGTAGGAGTGGGATTAGCGTGGTGCATCCACAGCCGGTGCCACCAAGGTCACGACCACCCCACCAGCCTGTGTCCCCTGGGCCAGGCTGCTCGCGGGAGAGGGCAGCAAGGCTCCTGCCTCCCTTGGAGCCGTGTTTCTGACCTGCCGGCTGTTTCACAAGGGCATTATGGTGATGGGGGCCGCATGGCTCCTGGCAATGCTGGAGGTCTTGCCCCCAGGCTGCCGGCAGCTGTGGTGCTGTTCGGGCCCCTGCCCACTGCAGCACTGTCTGTTGGCAGCCGGAGATGCCGGAGCAGCCGTGTCGGTGCGCGGTGGTGGGCAGCGGGTGACTGGCTGCGGGCCAGCTGGGCCTGGAGACGGGCAGGCTCACAGAGAGGACTTTAATTGCTGCCATTTGCCTTTTGGGCATGATTTATTGCTCCTTGTCTTTTCCCAGTTGGAACAGGAACCGGGACTTTGGAAACGGTTTTCAGCAGAGTCTTGAGCATAACCTTGAGTTGTGTTTTTATTTTCCTTTCTGTTGCTATTGGAATAAGTTCCAGAGACAAATATAAAACATGGTGGGAGGCTTTTCATAGCTTGGCTTTCTTGAATGATGCCCTGTAACTTGGAAAAACAATCAGGACTTGCAAAATGCAGCAATTTCAATCATGAATGTGAAGGGCGAGGTGCACCGAGATCTTGGTTTCTGGGGTTTAAATTGATTTACAGCATATTCATGGCAGCTGTCCTGCTCCTTCACTGCCCTTCTTTCTCCTTTGTGTTCACAGAAGTATGTGTTGGAGATCCCTGCTGTTATTTCTTGATTTTTAATTGTAGTGTAATTTGCTCCCAGAACATACGGACGTGCCTTTTCACACCCTGGACACGCAGCACAGCTTCTCCCGTCTCTCCGAGCCACTTGTGTGTCCTGTGAAAGTCCTCAGGGCCAGGGCACGGGGCCAGGCTGGGGCAGGGGGAAAGAAGGGGCTCCTCAATTGCCCTCCCTTCCCCTCTTTTCCCTGCTCTGGCCAGGACCATATGGGACCTGGACTTTGGTGGCTCTGGCCACGTGGCGATGCCAGGCTTGGTGCCAGGTCAAACATGACGTGGCCTTTCTGTTTGCACCTTTCCCTGCAGCCACGTGCCCTCACTCCTGCAGCCTTCGCTGGATCAGTTCAGCCACCCTGAACTTTTCAGAGCAGCTCCCCAGCCCCTGCACCTATCTCCGACCCTCGCTCTCTGAGCTGCACGTGAATGCCCGGGGCTGGTCCCTCCACTGCCACCATGTCCCCAGCCCCCAGCCTGGCTGCCACACAGGCAGGCCAGCCACAGTTAGTGGGGACCCAGCATCCCCAGCCAGCAGAGCCATGGTGGGTGCCAGGGTGGGTGCCATGCAGCACCACTCGCCCTCACCGGTGGGCACGGGGGCACGGGTGAGCTCTGCTCTTTGCTCTCAGCTCTTACAGCCAGTTTCTGAATATGCTTGTGTCCTCTCTAACTTTGATCTAGGTAATGACTCTGAACTCTCGTTAAATCTCATTTCATGTGGTGCCTTTCATGGTTCCTTGTCATCTTGTTTATTCTGCTGCACACTTTGAAGTACCTAAGCCGTGCGTGCTGCACATTGTGCCTCGCTGCATAATGGGCTGCATGTGCATTAGCGTCATTATTTTTTAAGAGCACATTTGCAGAACCACAGTAACTCTGTCCTAGAACAAAGGAGCCCTGAAACACCCTGAGAAGTGCGAGGGCAGCAGGGGGAGCTGGGGGGTGGCAGTGGGAGCCTTGGCGTTGGCCCCGTGCAGCCCCACTGCTCGGGGACACTCACAGCCTGCGATGCTTGATGCCACCCCTGTGACTCAGCTATGGGAAAGCCAGTGCCTGGCATTTGGCCTTTTAAAACCCCGTAATTATAGCTTTTTGGAAACAGAACCAGTGATACCAGCATCCTTCATTTCTCCTGTTTCACTTTGTGCTCTGGTTAGCTAATTAAACCATCGGTTTGCTAGGATCAGCCTCGTTTCAGGCAACAGCAGTGTGACTGCCCCTTTATTCTGTTTTTCAGCTTCTCACTCCTCTGTTCACATTTAAAGGCATAATTCTCTGTCATATCTTGCTTGGCAGCATGTCAGGAGCCTGTGCCAGGCAAAGTGGGAAGTGAGACTAAAGGATTTCCTTTACACATTCACTTCTATTTAAAATATTCTCCATATTCACCAGATTGTTTTGCATTTGCCCTTGAAAATGCTCCTTGTGCAGAAATCTCTCCCCCATCTCTGCCCACCTGGCTTCAGTGTCCCTGGTCTGGCTGTTCTCTGAGTGGCTCCAGCTCTGTGTTCGAGTAACAGGTAAAAACCCGAGGGCAGCATCTCATGGAGTGCACATAACAATGAGAAAAATGAAGTAGGAATGGGGGGTTTGCGAGACAAGTTAGTATGAAAGGCATTTATTCACTCTTTATAGTTCATTACAGGTGAAACAAGGCTTTTCTGCTCAGAGCTTATATGCTTGGGATTCTTTCTAAAAATGCTATGAGCTCTTCCATCTAATTTTGGAAAGGAGATATATTCATGTTGCTCCTGCTGTGCTTTGTTGTGTCCCAAAAGGCTGACAATCTGCTTTCAGAAATTACAGGCAAAGTGCTAGTAAGCCGAAATAAAACGGGAGCTACTGTAAGGCAGCAGCACTGGCCGTGGCCCCAAGCTGTTCCGCGGTACGGAATGATGCCGGCACACGCTGGGAGCCGGATCAGGCTCAGGGACGGAGGAGGCTGTGGGACTGAAGTAGCTGCACTGAGCTCTGCTCACCACCTGCTCGCACTGCCCGTGGGGCTGGCCAGGGGCATCGCTGCCGGACCGGGGGCATCGCAGGGTGCGCAGAGCCTGTGCAAGCTGCATCCCACTGCGCATCCCAGTCCCTGCAAGGCTGGCGCACCCTCTTCCACTGCAATCTCTCCCCCTTGTTCAAGGGTGTTTTCTGCCAGGTCCTGTTCCCTGAGTGCAGCACAGCCAGTTCGTGATACGATGCTGCCCTGCCAGGAAACTGGAGTTACCTGATGCCATCATTTGGGTCAGCTCTGCTGGGCAACTGCGTGCCCATTTGGCATCTGTGCTGTAAAACGTCTCACTGATATCTTGTGCTTACTGCTCTGGCGTTCTGCTTTAATGCCTCTGCACAATACATATATATATATATATTAGTCCTGCTTTAAGCAGTGTAATGAATCTGGGCCTTTAGGGAGAATTAACAGTGTATTAACATTGCATCTGAAAAATTAAAGGAATAGTCAAGCAAATTTCTTTTTATTGACTTTTAGTGAGCCATTTAATCCAAACATCTCGTTAACTGCAATATAACTATACTATATAATGGGTTTTGCAATAAGAACAATTAGCTTTGCAATTAGCATAAGAGTGAGCGCTCTGCAACTGCCTGCAATTGGCAATGGGCCTATTAAAAACGTGTCCTGTGGAGAAAAAATAATGGTGTTTCAGATGGGTAGATTGAAGCCGTTTGACTTTAAGCACCAATAGTATTTCTTCTATTGATCCGACGTCCCAGATGATCTAGAGGTGGGGAGGGAAGGTTAGCTGCTCAGGGTGAACTTATTTCTCCTCTGTCATTGGCATGGCATCGATCAACTTGATTTGCAGGGTAAACCATGGAGTCCTGCAGTAATTAGCCCATCGCGTTAACACCCAGCCTGTCTGTCCTCCCACGGCGGGTAGGAGGTGGACTTGCAGGGTGCCTGGGCTGGCAAGCGACGGCAGCTCCGGCACAGGGATGGAGCACTGTGCTCGCCCCGGGGGGATGCTCCTGGGGGGCTCCAGCCGGTGTAGCCCCCAGCTGGCGTGTGGCTGGGTGGGCTGTGCGTCTCAGGGCATGGCCTTTCTGTTTCTGTGTCAAAAGGGAGAGTGTCCCTGTAGCTGCCCTCAGACCTGTTTTGGGGGGAATATTTGCGTAGGATTGTGCTGAAGCACAGGATGAAATGGCTATCCATCACCTGTGTAAGGTTCCCCTGCCTCTGCCTGGAGCTTCTCCTGCTTAGAAAACTGAAGACAACAAGTTTTGACATCTCAGGCTATTGAGTAAATAATAACCATCAGAAATGTCAGCATTTAGGTTTTATTTAAATCTCCTAGCCAACAACACTAACTTAAACATTATGATGCACCATTACAGCCTCTGAGAGCATTCTGCCTGCCAAACAATATGTTCCATGAAAACTGATATAATCTGCTTGTTATCTGCAGCACCGCCTTGTAGTGGTGCTTTATTGATTTTCTGCACAATCACAGTAAAAAGTCTTTTTTTTTCCCCCTCTGGTATCTTTTTATGATTCTGGAGGATTTGTTTCCGCTCATCTGTCATTTTTCACCTACTCATATCTCAGCTGCTTTAAAATGGTAAAAAAAACCAGCCCACCAACCCATCATTTATTTGTTCAACCGTATTAACAAATGTAAAGCTGACGATGATCACCACCAGGAGCTACGTGGACAGACAGACAGACAGACAGGGAGGGAGGGAGGGAGCCTCGCAGCAGGGTGTCCAGAGCAGGAGATTGGCACCGCAGCCCCTTGCTGCCAGCGGGAGGAAGCCCAAACAACTTCTCAGTTCCCACAAAAAGCAGAGTTTCCTGACTGTTCTTTGAAAGATACTGTCCAAGCAAACATTTCCTACAGGTTCATCCAAAAGCACTCTTTTCCTTCTGCTATCTGCCTCCATAGCCCATCCTAAAACAATTTACCGACACGTAAGGTCAGTGTTGAGAAGGTGTGTGTTAATTACTGCGTCCTCCGACTGCAGCGAGGACGTGCCTCGCTGAGGGGAACGGGCACAGCGAGGGGCGAGCTGCTGGCCCTGTCCGGACTGAGCGCCCGGGGGTCTCTGCAGTTGGAAGCTGAAGGACCATCCTGGTCCTGCCTGGAGGATGCAAAAGGGCCCGCCCCAGGGACCAGAGCACTTCACTTGGGTGAGCAAAGGGACTTTTTTTTAATATATATGTGTGTGTGTGTGTGTGTATTGGTTTATATGCTGAGAAGCAGGGCTGGGGCTGCAGTGTGCCTCCTGAACAGCCGTTAATAGCTTCAATGGTGAAAATGGAAGAGCAGAAACCAGTTTGGACATTTTTACTGTCTGTGTACTTAAAAACTAAGTGTTCTAGTTGGCAATATCAATAATTCCTCCCTGGCAATCGATTTAAATTGCAGTAATGCAGTGGTGACTAAGGGCCAGAGCAGGGCTGGAGAGCAAGGGGGCACAGCTGGCCTGTCCACACTGTGCTCCAGCCCAAATCAGCCGCCCAGACCAGGCAATGCCAGGGACCTGTTTGGCTCTGCAGAGCCCGTCCTCACACCTGGGGAACAGCAACAGCCCCAGAAAAGACGTGGCTGAGTCAGAGCAGAGATCAAAGCAAAGTGGCAACGCTGATGCCCTCCAAGGAGCCCAGAACTTCCCCCGCTTCTCTTGCACGCTGGCAGCTTGGTGGTCCCTCGGTCCCTTTCCAGTGTCACCACTGCAATCCGTTGGTGCCTCTCCCAGTGACCAGGGAAGGGTTGCAGTTCTCCCAGGGAGAAAATGGGGGTGCGAGGGGAGCTGGTGAGCACTGCAGGGGTGTCACAGTGGTGTAACCGGGTGTCTTAGCCCATCCCTCCTGCGCGGGTGAGTGTCCTCCCTGCTCACACACTTGCTCTGCTCGGGCAGCCAGAGCCCAGGGCCCCCTACCTTATGACACACTCAATCTCTAGCAATAATCTAAAGTCAATTTGCTATAACAATTGAGAATATTCCCTTTTGATGAATGCCTGTTTGCCTTTAATTTGTTACAAGATGATGAGACTTAAAGGAAATGTTCTGCTGTCAGGAGAGCGCGCTCTTCAGACACTTAAATTTGTGAACTTTAGTATCATTTACTAATTCATTTTCCAGGGGCTCTCTTCTAACTCCCAGCATTGTCAGTGCTGGATTTTCTGTCTCACTCACATTTTCTAATGCAGCAGGCTGAATATTTTACATTTAGGAGGCCTACCTGTGCCTTGGTGAGATTTAGATGCTTTGAAATGTCACTTGCCATATGTTGCCATTATTATTATGAAATACATTCAAATGAAGAGCTTTTTCTCCCAGATCTGTAGTGCCAGACCTTTGTACCTCACTGGATGCCAAAAAAAAAAAAACAAACCCACCTTCATTTAAATGCCAGTAATAATCTCATCTCTGCCCAGCCAGGCACCTGCTTCGTTTTAAGCATCTGAGTTGGTCCCCTTTGCGATCAGGTCGTGGCCTCAGCCAGTGCTGGTAGCACATCTCCAGCAGCACCCACTGTGTCAGGGACCCAGTGTGGCCATTTGTCCCCAGCAGCATCAGGGGGTCCCAAGCTGGGGCGGGGGGCAGATAATGTCAGCAGAGTCATTAATTTCATCTTAAGACCCTCCTTGTATTCGGGCAAACCTGTCCGGTTCCCAGCATTCTCCTTCGTAGCAGAGAGGCTCTCTCAGTGAGAATTCAGACTTCGTAACCCAGAAAATGGGTATTTTTCTCTGTGATATCATGTTTGTAGATTGGATTTATTGTCTTCCCTGCCCTGTCCGCCGGGACCTGCACTGCGCCTGGCCAAGAAATGGCATCGGCTGATGAAACCTGGCGATGCCCGGCTGAAACAGGGCTGGGCTGGGACCTGCCCCAGGTCGAGTCTCTTCCATCCACCTCTGGCTACCAGAAACTTTGAACCATCAGAGTAAAACAGCATCACGGGAGGAGGAGGCTGAGAGAAGGCAGAGAAGCAGGTGAAGAAAATTGCCTGGGAGAAGGGAGGGGAGAGCTGCAGGCACCCTGCCGGCGCGGAGCTGAGTGGGGGTCCCCTCCCCTGGCTGAAGCCTCTACATTTTTGAGAAGAACATAAATTCAGACGGGCTGTTCCTTCACAGGAGAGGACAGTAAAGATCACAGCCCTCCCACAGGCAGCAAGACCCTCAGCATGGTCATCACCTGGCACAAGGGTGTCCCGGCACTGGGCAGCGAGGCAGGACCAACGTGCAGCTCAGCAATTGTGCGGCAGCATGGGAGCATCAGCAAGTGCAAACCTGGCTGCCTTGGCAGGTGAAGCTGGAGCAGAATGCAAGGTCCCAAAACTGGGATGGTTTTTTTTGTTCTTCCCCCACAACTTTGCTTCGGCTTTCCTTTAAGAAGGCAGGATACAGAGGGGAAAAAGATCTCTTTGCACTTCTGAGAGTTACAAAACCATGTGGTGTTTCCCTTCATCACTGCTAATCACAAGTTTTTACAAAGAATTAGTTTGCCCTAAACCTTTTGTAAACCTCTGAAGCCACAGATGAGAGATCGTAGAACTGGAGATTATGATTTTTAAGCTCAATTCATTACCTCAAATTAGCATGAAACTACAGAGTCTTGTAAGCAGAGCTCTCACGCGCAAAACAGCCCCTGACCTGAGCCGTTAGCTGTTCAAAGCGAGCGGCTTGGGTTGGATTAGTCAGAGCAGGTTTGGAGGAGAGCAAGGGTAGAGAGGAACAGTTTGGATTGGGTCATGTTCACAATAGTGTCTTCTCTCCTGCTAGATCCTATCATTGCGTTATTAGGCAAAATAGATTTTAGCATTGATTTAACATCCCCTTTGGAAAGATGTTTTGCTGTGCTTTTCCATTTAAACTGAGCTTAACAGCCTGCGGATGGGAGCTGTGCCACTCCAGCACGGCCCTGCGTTGCGAGCTGGGTGGCGATGCAGGAAGGAAACCCGCTGTGAAAGCCACAGTGGTACATGTCCTTGTGCCCCTGATGGGAGCAGAAAAGGGGTGGGCAGGCTCTGGATAATGTTATTATTACTTGCACCTATCAAGAAAAAAGTCTGTTCCAACCCAAAGACATCAGAGGAAGGAGCTGCTGACAGGGATGGTGGCTCCCACTCCCCTGCTCCTGGGGGAAAATGTAGGAATAAATTATTACGACTCCAAGAGCAGTGGAAAGTTCAGAAATAATTTCTGAAACTGACAACTGTGAAATGTCAGTAATATCACCGAGGGGTGCTGGAAGGAATGTGGGCAGTGGGAAACCCAAGGCTGGGCCACCACGTTTCCTGCAGGAGGGCTGCCAGGGGACACACTTATGAGAGCTCGGGGGGAAGAGGGAGATCTAAGCCCTGGCATGAGTGAAGAAGCACGTGGCCCTGAACTGGTCCAGACAAAGCAGGGAAATGGAGCGTCCCAGGTACCCAGAGGGTTTGTGTCTGGTTTGGGAAAACTCAGGGCAGAATTTACATAAGGATCCCAAGGTCAGATTGTTTCCATGTTGCTTGTTCACTTGGCTCCACGGTATTGAATCCTGGAGAAATTCTTTTTGTGATGCTCCCCAGTGGAAGAATACCCACAGTGGAAGAACATCCCCAGTGCAGCACCTTTACCCGCTGCCATGGAGCAGCTGGAATAAGAGCGCTTTGGAGAGCTCAGAGCACCAGGGAGAGTGTCTCTAATTACCTTTACTCATTTATTCATGAATCAGACATGAACTATCAGGTCTCTTTTCCAAAGCCCTTTCTTAACCTTCAGGAGCCCTGAAGGCGCCTCCGCACAGCCCACACCTGTCAGGGGCTGAGGCTTTGCAGGGGGGTCACTGTGCATCATCAGCCAGGGCAGCACTGGCGGTCCTCCGTGCCCGGTCCAACACAGCAGGTTGCAAAATGAACCAGAGAGAGACCGAGGCTGGCACCCACAGGTGCAACACCCAGCAACACAGTCCTGCCAGGAGCACTGCGGTCCTGCCAGGAGCACCATGGTCCTGCCAGGGGCACCACGGTCCTGCCAGGAGCATCACGGTCCTGACAAGAGCATCACGGTCCTGCCAGGGGCACCACGGTCCTGCCAGGAGCATCACGGTCCTGACAAGAGCATCACGGTCCTGCCAGGGGCACCACAGTCCCTCCAACCCTTCTCAAGGGCTGAGGGAGGAGGATGCTGAGGACGCAGCCAACTCCCGCAGCACAGGGACACGCTGCAGGGCGCACGCCGCTCCCCTCCCTGTGCCGAGAGCCCGTCTGCGGAGGCAGCTCATTGCTCAACACACAATCCAGATTTATTTATATGTGCACAACAGAGGGAAATGGCTTTGCTGCCAGGATCAATCCTTCACTCTAATGCCTCTCACTCCATTGTAACTGTATTTCATGACCTTCTCAGGAATTTTCAGGTTTTTCACTTGAAGGAACAAGACCGGTGGAGAGAAGGATGTAAGAATAAAGGAGAGAGCTCTCTGGTTTCCATTCAACGCAGAATGACCCAGGCAGGAAAGGAAAACTCATGAGTTATGATGATATGCAGTTTAGATCTTTGCTGCACCCACTGTGTAATGGCTTTGTGTTTTTTTAATGCAGAGTTCACCAACTTGAGTATCTGCTGCTGCTCAAGAAAAACTCCCACCGACGTTCCGCTGTCACTTCAGCCTCTGCGCAATGGGAGCCAGGCACAGCCACAGCTCTTTAGCCACATTTTCAAGAGGATTTGCCAATGGCAAGGGAGACCATTGGGTGCGGGAGGGCTGGGTGAGGGGTCCCAGCTCCTCCAGACCACGTTCCCTGCAAGGCCTTGCCGACACAGCCTGCCCAGGCAGCTGCTGCAGGCAGGGAGGCTGCCACAGCTCCGCGCCGCTCGGCTCGGTGTGCTCGCTCAGCCTGAACTGAAGGCCAAGACAGTTTGGGGATTGCCCAGCCCTTCCTCCATGCATTCAATCAAGTGACGCTCCAGTGAGCCAGAAACGGAACCACAAAAGCCATTAGATCTCAGCAATAACACGACCAGGCTCATTGTTCTCAGCCCACAGGCAGTGTTGCCTCCCTGGACAGATCCGCAGCTTCCTCTCCCAGTCTGGTTTTCATCCATGTTTCATCGCCCGGCAGTG
Source organism: Falco rusticolus (assembly GCF_015220075.1). NCBI lineage: Eukaryota > Metazoa > Chordata > Aves > Falconiformes > Falconidae > Falco > Falco rusticolus. The sequence goes on from NC_051189.1 coordinate 118,357,190, forward strand.
CTGGATGCAGCCCGGTCGCAGCCATCCCAGGAGCGTGGCTAGGGCTGGGTTTTCCATCTCGGTTTTTGAGCAGACTGACGTGGGAAGGGTGCACGTGGCCTGCTGCCCTGGGCACAAGCCTCTAAGAAGGGAGTATTTCCAAGCAGGCTCCTGGTCCGTGTGCTGGGCAGGGGTTCCCAGGGCCGGGCTAGACCCCGGGCTGGTCCCCAGGCATCACCTCCTCCCCCAGAGCTCTCACCCACTGCAGCAGGGCCAAGCCCAGGGGTGTCCAGCAGTGCTGACCCTGTGCCAAGTGGCTGGGAGGGCAGTGGGATGTTGGGAGCTGAATACCCCGCTCCCCCCTGCCTGCCTGCACCAGGGTACATGTCCCCACAGCAGCAGTACAGTAACAGTCCATTAATTATGCCATTTAATTAGATAACAAATATTCATATTTCGGTAATGACTCTGCTGCTCATTCTGCATTTAGCTCCTCGTGCTGCAGTGACGCAGCCTTTACCCGTTCGCTCACTCCTAATGAACAACCACTTAGAATTTTAAAAAGTGGAGGATATCTTTCTGAGTTAATTAGCTTGAAATTAGCTTAATCACAGCTCATTTAAACTTGTCTAAACAACGGCACGAGGAACTCTAAGAAAACTTGGGCTCAGCCTTACTCAGCTTTCCACCCAGAGATCCCAGCTGGCCAGGGATGCCAAGGGCTGTGCCAGGGTCCAGCCCTGCTCTGGCTCCGCTGCTGCTGCCCTGACCCGGCCACGTGCAGCCCCATGCCTCCGTCATCCCATCTGGACATTGTGCTCCTGCTGGGAGGCAGCTCGGCATCGTAACAGCCAGGACTGGGGACTGCAGCATTTTCAGCAGCTCCTCTCATCACCCTCGCAACGTGGGGAAGGGGCGTCCCTGTGCTGGCACCACTCACCCCGGCCAACCCGCTGCTGTGGGCTGCAGAAACAGCAACACCCTGAGCGCTGCCAAGAGCTGCAGCTGCCCGGGGCCGGGACATGGAAACCATCAGTGCTGCCCCGGCGAGCCCGTCCTCAGCACTTAGCAAACGGCAAATGGAGCAGCCCTGTACCTCCACCTGCCCCTTCGCGTGAGCCAGGGAACGGGTACTTCGGAGGTCAGCCCTGTCTTCTGCCTGTCTCGGCACCTCACCAGTGCTCCCCAGTAATTAGAAAAGCCGCGTAACCAATAATACATGATATAATTTAGACTGTCACAGCTGCCATAATTGTGTGCTATTCCTCATCCTGCTATCTCCAGATGCAGGCATAAGGAGCCATAAACCCCCCTGCGCAGTCACTCCTGCAGACTGCTGCCCATGTCCTGCAGAGCCACGGAGCTGCCCTGTGCTGCCAGCCGGGATATTTCAGTTCTCTAATCACCATAATCACTGGGATGGCACAAGGGGCAGTGCCTTGCACGATGCAGGGCCACAAGCTAAGGAAAGCGCAGAGAAGGTCCCTGCTGCCAACAGCTGAAGTCAAATGAAGATACTTCCTTGGCCTTCAAAAGTGTCAGAGCAGCAACGGGCAGCTGCTTTCCCATGCCCACAGCACGTGTGAGCTGGGGAAAGGTCCCTCCATCTCCTGTATCCTCAGCAATACATCCTGCACTTGGGCACTGGGATTCTGGCATCATGACAGGGCTGCAACACCCAAATCCTGGCCCTGGGCAGGTTATTTGAAGACTTAAATAAAAGACAGGAAGGCTCCTGCCAGAGCACACACAGACCTGCTGCTGGTGTCGATGCCAGCGCGGAGCAGAAAAGGCAGGGGAAAGCTGGGGCTGCAGCAGGGTGGGAGGTTATTATACACAGAACTGAGCAGTGGGGGGAGCCTGGGGAAGGGCAGGGACCCCAGAGGGCACGGGGGAGGACGCAGGCTAGGAAGAGCCCCAGGGAAAGAGCTGCAGGGTCAGGAGCAGGCAGCTGCCTGCACTGGGTCGCCTGCATCAAGGGAGAGACCCCGCTCGAACGTAAACCAGAGATGACTTTCATTAATATGTTGTTTTCTTTGTAACTTGGTTCCCAATTCTGTAACACTCGTGACCTGCCACAGATCATTTACTGCACCTGCTACAGCTGTGGACAAGTAATTTCACTGCCTGTCTGGCTGTGATGAGCCTGCAGGCAGGCGTCCCTGGCTGGGCTTTAAAAAAATGACTGTAACTTTTAACACCTAATTTTTTCCACTTTCCTTTGTCTTAGAATGCCTCCCTCATCATAAGGGTTAACCCTACTGGGACTCCATCCTCACCACTCTCCATCCAGGTAAGAGACAGCTTTTGCTGCTGTCAGTTAACGAGCATTTCAGGTGTTGATGATCAATTGTCTCTTCCAGAGCTAAAAACAAAGCTGGAATTCCTGCTTTTGAAACATAAGCGGGGCTTATGCATAAGGATACGTCAAGCAAGCTCTGTCTGTCTCAGCTGGCAGAAGTGGTGGGGTCCAACAGAACACCTTGCTGGCTGTGAAGGGATGCACGTGAAGGGCAGCTGCAATTTTAGATGCCATCTCAGCTTCCCTGCTTCGGTCCTCAAGTCCTCCCGGTTTTTCCTGTGAGATGTTTCAATCCTTCTCACAGGCTGCACACAGTCCACAGATACGAGAAGCATATTGCGCCTTTCTGTGTCAGATTGATTTGAATATTAATTGTATGTGACCTGTTGACTTCAGCTCATGCAGAATCCACCCAACAATTAGTTTACTTAACTGCTCTGTCTCCTGCAATAGCTGTCAAGAATAATGAATTAACCCGGAATTTGATCCTGAACAGAGAAACATCACACTGGAACAAGTTTATTATTTCATGTGCTTTTCAGAGTTCTTGAACTCGATGTTAAAATCTAATCAATTGAACATCTGGGTTTCCTGGAGGCTGAGGCAGGAACATACAATATTTACATCAATATTCTGAGATCAAAGACAGCTACGAGTCTCGGGGAAAAAACCTCCATGCAGAGGGATAAAACGGAGCAGAGGAGATCGGAGCTGAAATCCAAGTCCTGCCCTGTCCTGTCGAGGCAGAGCCTGGCCAGGGAAGGACACAAAGAGGTCCCTCCATGCTGCAGGGGAGGGCTGGGGTGGGCACAGGGGAGGCAGCAGTGCATTCTTACTTCAAAAAGAGCAGACAGCACTGCCAGCACAGCTCCTAAAGAAAACAGCTTCTGTGGGTGCATGTGGCTGCTGTGGGCTGCTGTGTTGCTAAAAGCTTGCTTTACACAAGCCCAGGATGTCCCAGCCTGGACATGCTGGGGAGTGGCTGGGAGAGTGCAGGGCCAGGGCGGTGTGGGAAGGGATCCACTTGATGCTGGGATCCACTTGGCCCAGTGCAGAGAGCAGCGATGCACTTTGGGAGTTTGTTCATTCCCATGCTCCCTCCCCAGACCCTCATGTTTCTAATCTGCTCTTAACTTCAACTTCAAAGTGGAAGAAAGACCCTTTAACGCCAAATTTCAGCTTGCGGAGCAAGTTCCACAGCAAAAGCCCCTTGCGAGCGCCAAGAGCGGCGTGGTAGCAGGAGATGCTGATGGCAGTGCCAGCCCAGCTGCCGTTACAAATACAGAGGAGAGCGGAGGGAGGTAAAGGCAGAAACCCTCAGAGATCTCGTTAGTGGGAAGCATCCTCCAACTGATGCCTTATGGTTGCCAAACCCCCGGTCTGCTCAAGCATTCAACCTGAAGCTGGAGCAAGGTGATTCCTGCACACAAGGGGAGCGCCGGGCCGGGCTGGGGAGGTGCCGTTACCTCCCATGAGAGAGGTCCCGGCTGCAGCTCTGACCTGAGCATAGGCTGAGCTGTGTCAGCAGCTGCTGCCTGTCTCCTCGCTGCAGAGATGGAAAACTACCTGTCCCTGCCCGCCACAGAGCAGGGGCTGGGACCCTCCTGCCTTTCATCCCAAAAGCATTTCCCCCTCCTTCCTGCTGCCCTCCCTAACGGCACCCAAGGGGAACAGGGGTTCGGACGCAGCCGTCTTGGCACATGGGTCACAGCCCTGCGTGCACACGGGTTGTTTGTGTTCACGGGTCAAAAAATAGCTCTCCCAGCCCCTCGCACGACCCTCTGGCGTGGTGCTGCTGCACGGTGCTGGGGGAGCAGGTGGCAGCTTGGGACCAGACCTGGTGGCGGGGGGTGCCCGCTCCTCGGATGGGGCATGCGCTCCCCCCGTGGCAGAGGCTGAACAGGGACCCCCAGCTCAATGGGGAGCTCCGGCTCCCAGGGAAGGGGCTGTGCCCAAAGACCGAGGCTGGACGTGTTTTATTCTGCCGTGCACATTTGCTGCTGATCGGAGGTGGGGTCCGGGAGACCCCTGTTTGCAGCCTGGTTACACTGGGGCCACGGCATGTTCTGCTGGAGGATGACGGGTGGCTCACCCAGGTAGTATCTAATTGCGGGTTTGCTACATGAACGGATTATTTCCACCATGCCGGTACTTAACAGAAGCAGCTCCCTTTGGTGGCACTCTTATTTCCCACATCATGAAAGATGTAAGTGCTATTTAGAGCCTGTTTTACCACTCTCGTATTTGTGCCACTCTCATTAGCAACAGGAGCAAGCGTTGTGCTGTGCTTGGAGTGGAAGTGACTCCTATGTTTTTAAATCAGACACAATACAGAAATATTTCAGGGCTCTTTCAGAAGAGAAATAAACACAGCTCTAAGTACTGCAATGAGATACCTGGTCCCTCCGGCTTAGTCATTTAGTCTGCAGTTAGCAACAAGGTGAATTTTAATTCCAGACCCTTTTTTTTTTTTTCAGTCCTGCTGCTCTTTGCGTGTGTGCTGCTTTTCTAATAACAATGCAAGCCATATGGTGCCTCCAGCTCTGGGACGGAGCCATGGGGTAACAGATGCAAAATGGCCCAAGATAATAGATTTAAAAGTTTGCCTTCACAGTTTTGAGGAGTTAGAAGAGCTACCAAACACAACAACATGAAATATTCAGCAAATTAAACATGGCTGGAGTACATAAAAGGCCAGCCCTTCTGGAAATTATTTCTTCTGGGGACCCTTTCTAGGACACTTTGGAGGCACAGCTCCAGAAACCGTGTCTGCAGGATGCTAAATGATAGGGGCTGCCCAAGAGCAGCTAAAAAATCTCCTTTGTGGATCCTTTTAGGAACTGCTCTAAAAACATCTGTCACTGCTGGGGTGGACAGGGCCTGGAGCAGGGAAAGGGGCGAGATGGTGCCCTGGGTCCTTCCCTTCTCTGGTTTTGAAATTCCCTGACTCTTTCTTGCATTTTCCCACCCAGAAGCTGGCCTCGCCCATGACACACGGCTGGGCTCTACAGAGTCCAACGTTTTCCAGGCAGGCAAGTCCCATTTTCCAAGAATTTTTAAATCCTTTGGCTCAAAATAATAGAAGCAAAATGAAAATAAGGCTTTGAGGGATAGCTCTTCCAGCTCCTGCAAAGAGCAGAGCTGGTACAGAGCAAGTCAAAACGATTCCCAACCCGTGTCAACACTCAGCTGAGACCTCACTGGAGCTTGGCTTCGCCTCCTGCCCTGGCTGGCAGGCTGCCTCCCAACCCTCTTGGCTTGCTCCTGCCGAAGGGAAAGGAGGGAACTGGGAAAGTAAAAGTGGATGCACTCCCTGGGCTGCCACACCGAGGGGAGCTCTTGAGGATGGTCTGCTGGGGTTCACTGCTTTCAGTTCGCAGCCTGAGCTGTGTAGAGCTAATATTGCCCGTTAGAAAAAACATTAAAACATGAGTTACAAATGGCTGCGGAGCTGCACAAATGTCACTTCCATCAAATTTATTCATTTATTGATTTGTATTAGACAAGTAGATAAATATTTCATCTGAATAGCAACGGTGCTCTCATCAAAAAGTGAATTGGTGTTTAAAGTGTGCCTGGCTCATTAGCAGACTTACTGCACTTTGTCACTGTTTCCAGGACTGCCAGCCAAAGCTTTTAATTACAGCATCCCCAGCAAAGCCGGTCAGCTCAGCTCCCCCGGGCTGCGGAGCCGGGCAGAGCTGCAGCGGAGCTGCAACTCACTTGGCCCAGCACCTCTGGTGGGGGGTTCTGTGGGGAGCCCAAAGAGCTGGGGGGGCACACAGCCCCGCTGCCCCCCCACTGCCTCGGCCCCCTGAGCCTGCTCTGCGGGCAGCAGAGCGCTGCCAAGCCATGGCCCGTGGCTTTGGGCACTGGAGCTGTTGTGGCTGGGGGGCTTCGGGGGGCCAAGGGCAAGCTCTACCCCCTGCACTGGGGCTGCAGTCAGGCTGGTCGCTTGGGGAGGGCTGGTCACCCTCAGCCCCACGCAGGTTTTTCCCAGCCCTGCTGCCACAGGCGCTCTCCATCGGCAGCTGCTGGTGGCTTCCAACCTGCGCTCCCCGCAGGGTCGTGGCCGATTGCCGCTTACACCCAAAACTGTGCAGCCGCCATCACTCCCGATAACCAGAAAATGCGATTGGGAGCAGCCCAACTGGTCCCGGCAGCGATGGCGCTTCATGCCACTGGGAACAGTTGGACCTACAACTCTATTTAAACCACTCAAAAGGGGAAGGCGAGTTCCATAGATGAAGCTGAAACTCCCTTGCTCCCCGCAAACCCTCTTCTGTTGCTCGGCTTTCCTGCAGCAAAACAGCAAAAGCTCCTTGTCACCCACCACAAATTTGGGAAATTCTGGGTGGTGCCCGTGACCCTTGTGGGTGTCTCTGCCCCCCCATTTTACATTTGGCATACTGCAAAATTACCAATGTTACAGTCGGCTCCTATTTAGCCAAAATTGCCACTTTATATATAAACAAACTTAGTTTTAAAAGCCCTGAGGCCAAGGTACATATTCTTGAAACATTTTTCTTTAAAGAGAGAAAATCTTTTTCCCAGTGTTTTTCAAACACCATGAAATTGATATCAATAACTTGAAAGTTAAATTTGCCCTCAAACTGATTATCAACAGAAATTAACCTGACCAGACTGCTTCCACTGAAGGTGGGATGGGGCACCTCATAGCTTGCCTTCAAAATATTGCCCAGACCCTTTGCCAGTAATTAGCTGTAATGACGTGTGAGAGGCCAATACAAGGCAAGGGCTGGGGAGCAGCCTTCTCACTTTGTTTTGTTTTGCAGCTTCTTTCCAGAAGCTCCTGGATGGATTTATGGCATTTATGGTCTCACCAAAGCAGCGCATCTCCACCCAGGATTGTACAGGGATGGGACACAAGGACAGTGGCACCAGCTTCCCCTGTGTCACCTCTCTGCTCATGCCCTCCCACCCCAACATCGTATAAAGGAATTATAGAGGAACGAAGGCAGGTTAATTAACATGGATAATGTACAGCTGTGGGCTGGCTTCAGGGTCGGTGGGTTGGTTGAGGATGAGGTGCAGCTGTGGCTGGTTCCTGCTAAGTAGTTAAATAGCTCTGAGGGGGGATGGAAAGTGAGCACTGGGTAGGGAGAGGGATGAGATGAAGAGAGACCTGGAAGAAGTGGAGGGAATAGAGAAAGCACCCTGAATGTAGGAGAGACAAGGAGAAGCAGAGAGGAGGGGGCCTGGGTGAGGAGAGGCCGGCTGGAAGAGGAGCCTGGAGAAGGAAGAATTGGGACACAGCAGAGGCAAGAGGCAGGGTGGGCTGGCCTGGAGAGGGTGAAGAAACAGCACAGGCAGTAGATGAACTGTTGAAACCTCGTGGGGGATTGGTGGCCATGCTGGGATGAGGTGTGGGAACTGCTGTTGGAGTTAACCTGGCGTGGGATGGTAAAAGCCTTGTTGCAGCTGGTGAGTTTTGCTGGTGCTGCAACAACCACAGTGTGTCCTGTACCCTGTGTCACGCTGGGGCCCGCCAGCACCCACCCTCCCATCTCCCAGGGCAAATGTGGGAGTGGGACTGGGGCTGTGCCAGGGCCCTCCTGTGCTGGGCAGGGCTGCCGAGGGCTGGGAGAGCATCACCTCGGCAGCGGTCCATGTAGGAAGGAGGCCCCAGATCCTCCTTTCCATGGCTCTTTGGAACCGCAGAAGAGGCTCCCTGGGGAGGTGAGAGCAAGGGGAGCTGCTGTGACAGGGCTTCTGGCTCTCCACCTGAGTGATCCCGCTCCTGTGCCTGTGGCATTGTGGGCACAGAGCCCCCCAGCTGGGGCTGGGCAGGGTGTCAGTCCCCCACAGGCACGAGGAGCCGCGGTGGGAGCCATCTCTCCCAGGAAGGCTGTGCTGGGATGTGGGTGCTATCCAGCTCCCCACCAGCAGCTCCGCAGAGGGATACCCAAGCGCACTGAGCTGCTCCCGTGCTCCCTTCCACCCCCACGGATCAAATCCCTCTGGCACCGGGGGCTGGTGGAGGCACTGTGGGCATGGCTTAGGCCAGTAGAAAGGCCATGGGAAGGAGCCAGGAGAACTGTAAGTAGTTTAAAAAGGTAATTAAGACTTTAGACAACTTTCCTATTACAGATGGGAACTAATATTGATAATGTTCTTCCTGGGCTATTTTCACGTGGAAGGAATTGCTACAGAAAAACATATTAAAAAAAAATCCATTCTCATCATCCCCTTTCATATCCCATCTTCCTTCCCAGGGCACTCGTCTCCTCCCTTCACCTATCAACAAGCAAACAGCTTGGCTCTAATGACATAGGACAAGCACTAAAGTCAGGAGCTGTGGGACCAGGGAGATGGATGGATGGGATGTTCCTCCACAACTCGGCACAGTGTCCTGCTGCACAGGGTGGGGAACAATCCGGGCTGATTTACTTTAGATTTGAGCTGGGAGTAAATTGGAAGACATGAATCATCTTGACGCAGATGCTCCAGAGATGGATTACCTGGCTTGGCAGCTTGTTCCTCTCTTTCCACCGGCTTGCTTTCTTCTCTTCTTTCGGGGAGAAGTTTCATTTTCCAGACACAGGAGGGTTTCTGCTCTGTGCCCAGGCATGTTCTGGGAGCCCCATGCTGTTCCTGCAGCCAGGCTGGACTGGTGGCTACCAGCACCCTTGGGTGCCCAGCTGTGGGCAGCTCTGCAAGGGGCTTGCCCTGCCAGACTGGTGAGCAGGCTGGCTGGGAGCTGGTGTCCCCCTCAAATCCCAGGCCTGGGGCTCCCTCCTTCCATCTGGCACTGCCAGACTGTCAGTCATAAATAGCTTTGGGCTGAAATAGTGCTACATTAGCTCTGTCACACACATAAGTGGCTGTGAAGTGCTCCTGACCTCTTTCTGCCCAGGCTGCTGTGAGTTCACCAAACAGCTGCTCAGCACATCCCTTCCCAGCTTCTTCCTTCCAGGAATCTCCTCTTCTCTGCAGACAAGGAGCTGAGAGCTGCTATGTGAAAGGAGCAAGCTCTTGCCTGGGGCTGGACTGCTGCTGTCCCTCCTTACAAGTGACTTTCGCCTCCTGTATCAGTTGCTCTGTGGGAACCAGCACTGGAAGCACAGTAAATAATGACGCTCTGTATTTTATTCACCAGGCTGAGGGTCTCTGCTCCTCCAGCAAAGGGCAGTGCTGCACCTTGAATGCTGGGTTCAGTTTTGGGCCACTCACTGCAAGAAAGACACCGAGGTGCTGCAGCAGAGCCGGGCAGGGGGCTGGGGAGGGGGCTGGAGCACAAGTCTGATGGGGGGTGGCTGGGGGAGCTGGGTTTTCTTAGCCTGGAGAAAGGGAAACGGAGGCTCGGGGGAGGAGGGGGAGGTGACACACAACTTCATTGCTCTCTACAACTGCCTGACAGGGGGCTGTAGGTACGGGGGGTCAGTCTCTTCTCCCAAGTAACAAGCGACAGGATGAGAGGAAACGGCCTCAAGCTGCACCGGGGAGGGTTAGATTGGGTATTAGGGAAAACTTCTTCACCAAAAGGGTTGTCAAGCGCTGGAACAGGCTGCCCAGGGAAGTGGTGGCGTCACCATCCCTGGAGAGATTTAAAAGCCGTGCAGATGTGGTGCTCAGGGACAGGGTTTAGTGGTGGGCTTGGCAGTGCTGGGTTAACGGCTAGACTCGATGATCTTAAAGGTCTTTTGCAACCTGAATGATTGTCTGATTCTGTGACTCATCTACTTGCATGATGCTGCAAGGCAGGACTTGCAGCCCCTGCTCTGGCCAACAAGGCTAAATCACTGGTTAAATATGCCCCAACACCTTGCTGCCTTAAAGAATTTAGCACTTCACCCCACAAATTATGTGCAAAACAGGCAAATAAGCCCCATCCCCATTTTTGGCGTGATTGCAGCAATCATAGTCCAACCCAGGCTTGCTCCTGGGGACTGTAAATCTTGAACTCTGCAGGCACAGCCCCCAGGTTGATGAGTGATTAGCCTTAATTCCACCTCTTCCTCTCTTTTAAGATGGTTCATCTGGAGCCCCCCACGGTGTTACTAACTGCACCACTAATCACAGCCCGGCGCAGGAGCAGCGCAGTTGCCTGGGCAATGCAGGTGGCAGCATCCCTGCCCTCCTCCTCAGCCATCTTCTTCCTCTCCACCTTTGTTCCCTTTTTTGTCTCCAGCTTTAACTTCTGCTGGAACTGATTTTTATTTTTTTTCTTGGAGGGAGGGGATTTGAAAGCAGAGGGAAAGCTGGGGAAGGAAGCAGCACCCTGCTGAAGGGTCTCTGGAGGAGGCTGGCACCCTGTGTGAGCTGCCAGGCCGGGACAGGTACATTTGGGGAGCCAACCTCTCTCACTGCTCACAGCATCCAAGCCCTGACTTAGGGCTTTCCCAGCTCTCCCCTAAATCTGCCATTCCCAGACATTCTTTGCCATTCTCCAGTGTTTCTACCTGGTCTGTGGGGCTCTGAAGCCTGTGAGGTAAGATACAGATTTGTTTGCATTTATTTGTTTTAAGAGGTGGCGAATTTTCAAGAGCAGCTTTGCTTCCTCTCCTCCTCACTGTCCCTTTCTCCAGCTCTCTTTGAACAAATCATTCCTTTTGCAGAGTCCCGTTGTTTAATTTTGCCGAGTGCTGAGTCTCAACCTCCTGTTAATTGGTTTTGCTCATCTTTGTGCATTCTGTTAAATGAGAAAATGCCACACATAAAATTTTAATTTTGAAAGCCGCCTTGTTTGTTTTATATTGAAATTACCCACGCCACTCCGGCCTGCAGAAACAGACGCTTTCTCATTTCATTAAAAACTCTTTGTGATGATAAAAAGCAGCAGAAATGAGATAAAAAGTGGTGTTTCCTTAAAGGCACATGAAAGTGAGAGAGATAAATCCCGTGTATTGTAGGGGAGCAAATCCAAGGCAAGGCTGCAAAGCAGCGATACTGGTGAGGAGGCTGGGCTGGCGGCTGGCAGCGCTGCACTAGCTCCTCTCCCAGGACAGCGTGGGCTCTGCCTGGCCTTGCCCCCACCACCCACCCCCACTTCGGTCTGAGGACCCACTGCAAAGCACCCAGAAGGCCGCATGCGTCCCCGGTGCTGTGTGCCTCCAGCCATGTCCCTGGCCGCACCATCCCCCTAGCAAGCAGGAGTGCTGATGGGGGGACACTGGTCCCTTTGTCCAGGTTTGAGGCAGTTGCTGAGCCCTGCTGATGGTCAGCTCTATGGAGCCATGGCCTTGGGTCAGTCCCAAAGCTGCCCTCGTGTTGCACATGTGAGGGCAGAGCCAGTGCCTAAAGCGAGCAGGGCAGAGGGGATGTTTGCTGCTTGGCAAGTGGATGTGGGGCAGGGGGACCAGCACCTTCCTCCAGCCCCTGGCTTTTCAGACCTGGTCTGTGAGCACACACGGATGGTTTAACCAGCTTCCCAGGAAGGGCTTTCAGAAGGACCTACAAGCCCTCAGCAGTCCCAGCCCAGCCTCTCTGACCGCTGCTGGCCCTGGCAGAGCTCCCTGTTAAGCAAACTCTGTGTCCTGGCCAGCTCTGCCCTCCCGGGCTCTGGGACAGGGGGTTTGGCCATTGGGCACAAAGAAACCGGCACAGGGGGCTGAGGCCAGGTGAAGTTCCCGTGCACTGGGGCCTGCTCACTGATCTGCTGGGCTTATAGTGCCCCCCTATTTATTCTGCCCAACAAGATCTGTAAATTGGTGCAAACAAAGACCAAACTTCCAGCTTCGCACTTGATTCCTCCACTTTTTTTTTTTTCTCATCCCTTAACATCAAAGCGAGGTTCTTTTTCTTCTTGATTTTCAATGTGCGTTAGCAGTTGTTGAATTGCTATTCGGCTTTACTGATTTTTTTTTCCCCACCCACTGCCATTTTAAAGGTCATTTAATTATTATTATAAAGAATTACCAAAAGACAGAGAATTGTCTAAATGCCTTAAGCTGCAACAGGTTATTATTAACGTGCATTTTTTTTAATATTAATTTTAAATGGATTAGTATTTGCAGCTTTGCGCTAAGCGTAGCTCAGAAGTCTTTGCAGCGGGATGTCCCGCAGCAGCGCAGGACCAGCCCCGCGCGGTGCGCAGCGGGACAGGATGGCTCCTGCTCCCCCCAAAGCCCCTCGGAGGTATTTCTTTGGGGGTGGCAGGGTGGGCTGCACAGCTGCCGGACCCTCACCCCCCACCCCCGCGGCAGCATCTTTGCGGGCTGAGCCGCGGCCGGGGCTGCACCGCCGGGTCCGTCCTCTAGGTGGGAGCCTGGGAGCGCGAATGGGGCGCTGCAGCCCCCCGGCCCCTCGGGGTGCGGGGGGGCACGGGCTGCGCGCCGGGCTTCTGCGCCCCCCCCACCCCCCCCCCCGTGCCCCTCCGCTCCCCCAGGGGCAGTGCTGCCAACCGGGGTTTGACGCTTTTTCGCTGAACGCCCCCCGTGCTCCCCTGCGCGCTGCCCGAGCCCGGGGGGCACACCCCAGCCCCCCCTCCCGGGGCCGCCCGCAGCCCCCCTGCCCCCGCCGCGGGGTCCTTCCCGCCGGGGGGCTGCCCCAGGGGCGCAATGACAGCAGCAGCCAGAAAGCGAGGGTGCCTCCCCAGGGGGCTGCGGGGGGGCTGCAGTGGTACCCAAGCGAGGAGCTGGCGCAGACCACCGGGGCAATGCTGGTCGTATTTCTTCAGGAGCTGCTGCACGTACGCATTTTTCCCCTCATTTCGACAGTGGATTAATGAGCACCGTCACTGCTAAAGCAAACCTAAACGGAAACCGAAAGCCAGCCTTCCATTTTCATGAAAACATGTTTTCTACCGAACTGCAGCTATCGCTGTGAGCAGCCAGCTTCCCACCCCTCACAGAAACGCTGCGCGTAGATCAAGAAGGAGGAGAAGGATGTGCTGCTCTGCCGAGCCCGCACATAGGCAGGATATTGAGCAGGGACATGGGAGAGTCACACCAGATTTTTCTGCTCTAAGCAATCGGAAGGTGCTGGTATTTACTGCAAGAATTCGAGATCATAAGCCAAAGGAACTATTTCTATTTCTGCACATAAGATGGGACAGACAAGCCCACAAATGGAACACACATCTATCGGCATGACTGGAAGGTGGCATCAAGCGGGCTTTAGCCTCTCGGTAACCTGCTGTCCACATTGTCCTTTCCATCCCAAATGCTCATTCCACAAAGCGGGGGACAATCAGAAAGTTTGGACTAAATTGTAACACCCTGTTCAGTCCTTTAGGTGGAAGGTTGAGAAAACAAATCTGATTATCAGAAAAGGGGTTGTTTGTCCCAAAGAGCAAAACTAAAAGTGCAATCACTTCTTTGCCCTCTTGACTTGATGTCAGACATGAATCAGGCGTGTGGGCTGGGAGGGCCCGCTCCAAGGCTTGCAAGGTCTTAGCTGAAATAGTCTGACAAACTCAGATCCCACAGGCTGTTCCTGTATCTTGTGTCTCTTGAGTCTTCTGCTCCAGATGCTGTTTTGCAATAAATGCATCACTCTTTTTGTACGCTGTTGTGTAAAAGTGGAAAGACAGGCTGGGGCCTGGCTGTGCTCTCCCGCTGCGGTACCAGGACTGAACAGAGCAGGAGCAGGGCTGGGCAGTGCAGGAGGTGGCAGGGGCAGCATCCTGAGCACAGGTCTGTGCCAGGGGAGCTCCCCGTGCCCCCCAATGCCACAGAAATCCTCCGCTGCCCGGGGGCAGCCACAGCCCGGCACAGCCGGAGGCTGCTCCAGCTCCACACCAGCACCGCGCACCTCGCACTGGGGAAATCCCCAGCCAAAGGCAGCGAAAGCAGTCTTGCCTCACAGAGACAGGCTGCTCTGACAGCGTAACTGGAGGGAGAGGCCAGCCTTCTCTGCACTTCTGCATTGTGTGCATTGCACAACCGCTGTGCGGGGTGTGAAACGCGGAACTTTCCTCCGATACCAGACGGCTCAGTCCTTTCCCACGCTCATGGCCATCCGCCGTGCGCTGGGAATGAGCTTTGCCATTGACCCGTGGGCCAGTTAACACCTTCTCTGCGTTTAGCCCAGTCAGGTAGGAAACCACCTCCTGGACCCTGCCTGCTGGCTCCGCCGGCTGCCACACTGCCATGGGCTGAGTCATACCAGAGGCTCCCGCTGCCACTGACATCATGGGAGTCGTGAGGGGGGAGCCCTGCAGGCTGTTTGTCTTTCTGCCCCCGTGACACACATCCGTCTCATGGGAGGGCTTTGGGGCAGCCAGCGCTGTCCCACATTGCGCAGGGCCCCCGATAGCCATGCTTGGCCCCCTGCCTGGGGACCGCGCTGACCCCACCATCCTGGCCCGGAGAAGGAGGAAATGAGTTTCCTGACCGGGAATGTGTGCTCAGCCCAGCAGAGCCAGGACCTCCCATTCCAGCTTTAACAGGAGGGCTGGGGAGACCCAGCCTGTGTCCCAAGGGGCTCACCCTAAGCCCACTGAGCACAAGCTGTCCCTAAGCTGCTGTCAAGGACTTAACCCCTTGGGTTTGTAGACTTCGGCAGGGCTTGAGATGTCCTTCCTTGATCTCCTGGGTGCCTGGAGCAGACACTCCAGCCTGGGAACATCCAGAAGCTATTCGTGCATGGACAGCTTTCTTCCGTAACATTCCCGTTGCACGGTGACACCACCAGCGCGTGCAGCAGCTCGGGACTGGCGGTGCTAGGGGAGCTGAGGGGCCAGGCTGGCGTGGCTGACCCTCTGCTGCTCCCTCCCACTGTGGGCACTGAGAGCTGCCAGGTGAGGGCACGTCCCTGTGTCTCAGGGAGATGTTCCTGCTCTCAAGGCTGGAAACGCAACAACAAACCTCAGCGGGGACAGCACAGGGCCATGTGTCCCTTTGCTCAGGAAGCGTTTGACACTTCTGGGTTTTGCTACATGTCTCCATTCATCCCAGAGATGTGCCTACAGATGACTAACAGCTACAAGCCATGACACCGCGCCTCGCTGCGAAGCCGGCCTTGCTGACGCGGCTTGCTCGCAGCCTGTGTGCTGAGCTGGGGCTCGATGTCACCACACGCCCATGTGCCAGAGGCATGGGGTGGCCACGGGGCTGCAAGTAGGCACCGGGGCTCTCCCTCAGGACCTGCAGGGATCTCAGCCCTGGGCAGTTTGGGAGGTTTTTTCCCCTGCCCCAACATGTGCAGGGCACAGGGAAAGAGCAAACACATCTCCCTGCTCCCTGCAGAGCGATGGGCAGCCCTAGCCAGCTCTTTGGGGGGCTGGGGCTCCAGAGGCATAGCTGTGCCATCTCCCCTCTGCACGCCCATAGCACAGGCATGGTGAGCTCTGCATCTCCTGTCCCCAGCGAGGTCTGCTCTGTAGGATCCTCTGCCACCACTGGAGGGGAAGAGCAGGAGAGCTCCCGGCACTGCTGCCCACCACTCACTTGTCTCAGGCATGCTCTGCTTTCGGCTCCTTAGAACAAAAACTGCTTCCCAGATGTATGTGACTTCTCAAGAGGTATTTGTTCAGCTATAAGCATAAATCCTCTGCTCTTCACATTGCTCTGGGTGGGATAAAATATTCTGTGACTGTCTATTTAAACATCTTATGTTAATACCATGAAGTGTTTGTTCAGCTTCTATTATTCTTTTAGCTCTGAAGTCAAAAACACTCTCAGGCATGTCAGAGTACAGCAAATCCACAGCTACAGATGCTGCATCTGAACAAAACTCAGGCTGAGCAGGAAGGATGTGTCTGGAGAAGGGGACAGCTGACATTTTCCAGCAGAGGGGCCATGACTGGGAAGGGCTTAGCAAAACGGTAAATAGCTGCTGTCACAGACACTTGCATAACCGCTTGGTTTTCCTCATCATTATTTATTAGTTGAGTCGGTTGCTTCTCCCTGCTTTTGAATCTGCTGTGGCAAACCCAAGGTTAGCCGGTAAGCCAGGAGCGCTGCTTCAGAAAGGAGAGGGTGCTGCCTGCATGCAGATGCTCTGGGAGCATTCTGTTAAACACATCTGCTGGAATGAGGTGATCACAGCAAGGAGGAATCATCTAGATATTGAGTCACTGATGCATCCTGGGCAGGGGCAGTGGGACCAGTCCTCCCTGGCTTTGGTGCAGGGATGTGGGCAAACCACTTTCCCAGGGCCAGCCAAGCGCTTTCCCTGCTGCCAGGACGGTCAGCAACAGATTTCTTGCGAGCTGTCTGACACCAGCCATGGTTGGTCTGTGCCTTGCTGAGGTGCAGTTTTACCTTTTGTGGAAGACCTCAGGAGATGCACACTGAGCTGGACAGACGGGAGGATTCATTTCGCAGCCCCCTTGCAGGGTCATCATCCCTGGCTGGTCAGCCAAGACCTGACGTGCTCGTGCAGCACCACATGCTGCACCTGGGACAGCCCACACAATGGCGAGGCTTCTGCTGTCTCTGCCATTTCAGCCCTCAACTATAACAGATTTATAGTCAAAAAGACCTGGGGAAAAAGGCTCTTTTCCTTGATGGAAGCGCAAGAGAAAAAAAGTAGTCAGGGTGTGGCAAATCCATCTGTCACTGAGGAAATAAGCCCGTCCTCTTATAACTTAATGCCATCATTCACTAAGACCAAAGGTAGAGATCAAGGCTGCTTACTCGGAGTAGTACCTAAGGCCGTGTCTAGTCAGGCACACAGGCAGTCGCAGTGACAGCCAAATATAAATTACTCTGGCGTGGTCCCTCGGGAGTGCGCGCTCTCCTCCAGAGCAAGCAATTGCCTCCCAAATATGTCTACTCTGCAGGGAGCCCTCGGGCTACACAGGGAGTAAGTTACTCTGCAGAGTACTTATAAGGGTCTCCTTAAAAGCCAGGGAATAAGTTCAAGACAGAATATTTCAGAGAAAAATCAGTCTATTTGTCTGCAGCTGCAAAGGAATCCCATACTCGTGGATGAAGGCGGCACTGGGAAGACAGCTAGCAATGCGACGAGTACTGTGGGCATACGGGCTCAAAATATCAGTCAGTAAGTTCTACAAATCCCGGTTTAGCTTCTACTGTAGTCCTCCCTTGCTGCATTTTCCTTTTATCTGAGAAGGCTTGAGCTACCTTTTGTCCTCTTGAACCACCATGGCATGTCACACCAGGGACGGGGTCCAGGAGCTCTTGCCCGACAGGAGCGGAGCTGCCCTGCAAGAGGGGAATGACCTTCCCACTGGTGCCTCCGCTGGGCACACTTCCAAACCGGAGCGATGTGTCAGCTGATGGGTTCTCACTCTGGCAACCAGCTACGATGCTGCC